>NW_022060538.1:5000000-6250000 GCF_003285725.1 Scaptodrosophila lebanonensis
AATAACTGTGCTATCAAAAGCGGACAGTTCCGAGCAGTTCGAAAACCACTTTGCCAATTCGAAGCCTGCACTTTGAAGAACGTGCGACACTTCTGCTCGAAGCTTTTTTAGCTGTTCAACGCTTTCAGCACCAGTTAACATATCGTCGACATAAAAGTCGCTCCGAATAACTTCAGCAGCTGTTGGATGTGAGGAACGGACCATTTCACTCAGCCTTGTTAAACACCGCACCGCCAAGAACGGAGCTGGCGACGTGCCATATGTTACAGTGTTTAACCTGAAGATTTTCAAAGACTCAGACGGATCTCTTCGCCACACTATGAGCTGATAGTTTCTATCTGCTTCGTGCACCATCACCTGACGGTACATTTTTTTAATGTCTGCCGCTAAGGCGAACTTTCGCAAACGAAAACGAAGCAGCGTAGAATAAAGCTCCTCCTGAATTGTTGGACCGACCATTAAGGTATCATTCAACGCAATCTGAGTGGACGTGCGGCAAGAGGCATCGAAAACGACACGTAACTTGGTCGACGTGCTTTGAGGCCGCAGGACACACTGATGCGGAATAAAATAGTGTGGAGTATCTGGAATTTTGTTGTCCGTTGAGGACATGTGACCGAGCGAAACATACTCGTCCATAAATTCCAGATACATGCTTTTCATTTGAGGGTCTTTTGACAACCTCCTTTCAAGCGACAAAAAACGACGTTTCGCAATTTCATACGATGAGCCAAGATTTTTTGGGTCAGATTTAAAAGGTAACCGTACCTGAAATCGACCAGACGACAAGATTTTTGTATTATCAACAAAGTGTTGTTCACAAAGCTGTTGCTCAGGTGAGAGAACTTTCGAATTATTAGGCAAGTCCTCAATGGACCAAAACTTTTGTATCGTTGAGTCTATCGAAAGTAATTGTTCTTCTTGGCAACTTAAATTCACTGCTCCTTCTATACTCGTTGTAGGTTGAGTAGAGCATCTGCCTGACACTATCCAGCCGAGAAGCGTTTTTTGTAATGTGGGAGACTCAGGGCCTTGCTTTATTTGGCCCACCGACAATAAGTCGAAGAATGACTCTGCTCCAATTAGCATATCAATTTTTTGCGGCTTATGGAATTGAGGATCGGCCAATTGAATATTTTTGGGGACCCTCCACCCGCTGGTGTTCAGCGCTTGATCGGGATGATAACCAGAAATCGAACCCAAGATCCAAAAATCTGCGGAAAACTCGCTACAATTGACACGCGACTTCACCACTGTATGAATTCTTTTCTTGGCACGCGCATTAGTGTCTCCAATGCCGCGCAAGACCATACACGTATCCTCTCGTCTGAGCTGTAGCTTTTGAGCTAGATCCTCAGTCACAAAGTTGACTTGTGACCCAGAATCTAACAATGCTCTTACTAAAACGAAATCGCCACTTTTCGTTTTAACGCTCACGACTGCTGTTGCAAGAACCACTCTATCCGAAGCAGTCGCATGCATGGCATGCGAAGTGGAAGAGCTATCTTGAAGATGTGGTGGCTGAGAGGGTGGTGGTAATGCAAGATTTGTGCTAGCAGTATAAATATGTAGCAGTGTGTGATGAGAACGTTGGCACACGCTACATTTCTTTGCCTTACACTTCGCTACTGTGTGGCCTCGTCGGAGACAGTTTATGCACAAAGGCGCACCTTTAGCGAAGTCAAACCTTTGCTGCACTGACAAGGCAATATATGCCTGGCAATTGCCAATCGAATGGTCAGCTGAATTGCAAAACTGACAAAGGTTATTCTGTTCGTTTTTGGCAGCAACGAACGAATGATTTATCCTGCTAGCATTTTTTACTTTTTGAGTCTGAGTGTTATTGCTCGACTGGCTGCCCTTCGCTTGAGCTTTACTAGCTTCTTCAGCAACAATATGCTGGTAGCGTCTGTTAAGAGCAGTCTCACAATCTCGCCATAGTGGGAGCGTTGTGTAGTCGAGCTGCTCTTCCCACTTCTTTTTTGTGGTAGGATCGACTTTGCCCATAACTAAATAAATTAAAATGGCATTAGCGATTTTCTTGTCGTCACCAATTGACAGAAGTGAGTCATAGGTGGCCGACACTGTGTCGATCAGGCTTCTCAAAGCTGACGCAGATGGCTGGGAAATCTTTTGCAGATTGAAAAGTGTCGATATGTTATCGAAAAATATTAGGCAGTCATTATCGTACACCCGCTTTAGACTTTCAATGGCTTTGCTATAATTGTCTTCCGTCACTTGGAAGGCGCGAACTGTGCCTAAAGCGTCACCAGCCAAACATGATATTAAGTGATTGAATTTTTCAATATCATGCAGTGTGTCATCATTGTGAACAAAAGTTTCAAAAAGACTCATGAAATTTTTAAATTCAGAATGCTTGCCGCTAAAAGTTGGAAGAGCGACCGCTGGCAATCGACACCTTGGCTTTTTTGAAGTAGGCGGTGCAATACCGTTTGCCGAACTTGAATTGTCGATGCTTTTTCTTCTTAGTTTTTCCAGCTGGCCTTTTAATAAGGATTTGGTCATAATGCAAGTTTCTTCCAACTCTTCACGGTAGTCATCTTCTGTATCTTTTGCTTCAATTTTGCTTTGCAATATATTTGCAGTTTCTATATGAGTTGTTAGAAGCTCTAACCTGCATTCTAACTCGATTGGCTCTAACGAAATCGAGCCTTCTTTTAATTGCCGTTGCATACGACATATACTCCTCATACAGCCCTCGCGCTTCCTTTTAAGTTCTTCGATCAAGTCCTTACTCATATTGATTTAAAGTTTTAAACTTTGATCGAACGAAAATTGTCGAGTGACAAACGAGAAATCGAAAATAATATGCTGTTCTCAGCAAGTGTAGGGGAGCGCAACAGATGGTCGTCTAGCAGTGCGAACGAAAACGAGAAGAACTGCAGTTGACTGACCGTCGAAGGCAATACTTTTGGAAGCAGCAGCGAATGTGGCGACAAACGAAAAGAATAATTCTAATACAAATGCCTTGTGTGCGTTAGCAGAACAGCTAATTCTTATGCATGTATTATGCGAAGCGCAGGCAAACAAAAAATGCAGCAGCTTAACCGCGAACACGACAGCAATGTATTAGCTATGTTATGTATGCGAGTATGTCGGTATATATTTACATATGTAATAACGACAACGGCGGATTTGATGAGAACAACGAGAGCAAGCAACAAACGAAAACTGCCGACGGTTGGCTGAGATTGACGTGGGGGGGATGCCGTATGTAAAAGTGGCTATGTATATTTATGTTTGTATGTATGTATAACAAAATCAAACGACAATAAATTGGCACTTTAAATAATTGCCTATAGCGGTTCACTTTTATTTAATATTAGTACGACATGCGATTTATATTTGTGTTAATTATGCTCAACTATCTACCGTATTATATTATGGTCACGTATGTGCCAAAGGTTGAAAGTTGAAGGCCGAAATAAGCAATTCGCTGGTTAAATTCCGCTTTCAAACTTTAGCACAGTACCTGTGAAGTCGACTTTGGCTCAGGAACTTCCCTTTGGTCGACTTGACTCATCCTCCAATAATCCAGTGACGTGACAGCAACACACACAATCCCCAGTGCAGCAACAACAACACGACCGACGCGGTTCCGCACAAATTAAAATTTTTAATTAAAAAAAACAAGCAAGTCCCTGCTCGGGCGCCAATGAAAATTTATATTATTTTATATAAATTATTTAAACAAAGATGGGACGCTTGCTTTTAATTCTGACTTTAATATCGAAAATGACGAAACGATTGTGCGATTGTGCTTCTATTTAGTTCGGTTTTTCAACTGACTTCAAATTAGGCTTACATGCTAAACTAAGCCTAAGGCGGCGAAAAAAGGGCGCGAGGCGACGTCCGCAAACGGCCGCTCTCGCGCTCTCTTTTCGCCCTAAACTAAAATTCAAATAATTCTCTTAAACTATCTTAATCTAAAGCAGCATCTGCGCCAACATTATTTATATTTGCAGTATTTTCCATACATTCAAGCAACTACTTGTACATAATTTTTCTGTGTCGGTTCTTCTTGACGACCCATTTTAAAATACATGCAATTTCTATATTACTAATTATATTTAAAGAGCTATTGTAAATTAATCAGGTATTTATTATAAATAAACGTATAAGCAACTAACTGAATAAATTGTTTAATAATAAGCTATTGGCAGATTTCTGATTATTAAATGCTGACATAACATAGCTGATTCGATATCTAAATGTAGGCCACACTTTAACACAAAGGCCACAAAATGGCATCAGAAGCAAGTGATGAAGGAGGTCAGACTAAGAGTCGGGATTGCAGATATGTGGCGGTCAAGCCAAGCATCCCATCAAGTCGGCAAGTTACAAGCTATAGGTTACTGACCTGGCCAGTCTGTTTTGATGTAATGGCAGGCAGTTGTTGGTGTGGCGGTTCATTTTAAGTTCGGGGAACGGCCATAATACTGAATAAGTAAGCTTGAGTTTAAGCTTAGAAGTGAAGAAAATGGCTAACGACCGAATGCAGACACGATTACAAGTCCTCCAAGAACCGTAGTCAAGTATTTATTCTACCCAATGTCTTTGTACATAGAAGATATTTGGCAGCATTTGATGGCGCCTAACAATTCCAATTAAATCATTTATCAAAAGAAACACCTCATAAATTTTAAATTGCATTGAAATTTGAGGGGCTTGATCGAAAATACTTATTTATGCACAGTCAGAGGCGGTGGGTTGGCCTTGTCGAGCAAATACTCTAATTGAAAAGTTGTTAGACCTGCTCATTGGCGCCGCACGCCTATCTGCTCCACTTCCTCCATCACCAACACACATGCAGACGTATCTAAGCATTTGAGACAGCGTGTATGTAAAAGAAAAACGAAAAAAAAGAAAACACATGCATGTATTTTTCCAGCGCTTAAAATTCATTTTCAACTTTGCAATATATCTACATATATGTATAATAAATTTCCATTTCCTTTTGTTAACTTCGGCGTCAGTCCCCTCCGCTCCCACTTCCACCCCATCCCATGTTATCCCATCCAGCTGCCCCATCACCCCATCACCAAATCCCGCGTCAACCCGTCGCGGCGCCACCACTGTGTGGTACGCCGTGCCCTGCATAGGTTCGAACTGGTACGCGCTGCCTTAAACATGTGTTTATGGACGGAAAGCTCTACTATATGTGAGCGTGTGTATTTGTTTACATATTATGTACATATTTTTTTGGCCTCTTGTTTTGCACGCCGATAAGCGTCGGCCTGCTGCCGCTGCCACTGCCACTGCCGCAGCTTCTGCTTCAGCTTTAGCCTCAGCCTTAGATGCCGTTGTTGGCGGAGCGCGTCGGTCTTATCAAAAGTTGCTCAAGCTGTTTACTTGAGCAACAATCTGCTGCCAGCCCTGCCAGTGAGCAAACAGTGCAAAGAAAAAATCCAAATCCAGCAGAGTGAGCAGCGAAAGCTTAAAGCATCTAAGAATTTAATGCGACTTTAATACATCATCAGCATCAGCAGCAACAGCAACAGCAACAGAAATATTAGGCAGCAGGTTGAGGCATCAAGCATCAGACATCAGACATAAGACATCAGACATTAGGCAGGAGAGGAGCGACTGAGGCGTCGTCTTAGAATTTTAAATTCAAAATGCGGCGCACATTTCGATTGATTTTTTGCTGCTTCATCATCTTGTTGCCAACTTTGTGCCACACACGTAAGCATTACATGCCGCCCGGCGACTTACCCTATTGATTATACATATAAATATAAATATATATCCATATACATATATGTTCTTATATATATATATATATATATATATATATGTGTGTGTATGTGCGTACGTGCGTGCAGAGAAAAGTTGCCAGACGCCCGACAAAAACGTTGGCCAATGTGTGCACTTCAGTGGCTGCAAATTCGTATTGCGGCAATATGCGATGTACAAGGAACATATGCCGCCCGTCATAATGCGTTTCCTGCAAAGATCGCGCTGCAGGCCCAAAGTTGATGGCGTAAGTTGGAAAAGCTATTATGTACTATAGACGAGACATATAAAAATGTCTAACAGCCACAGCCATAATGGCAGCGGAGAGGCAACAAATCTAACGATGCTAATACTAATGAATGTGTACGTTTCTTTTTCTTCTTCTTTTTACATTCGTTTACTTCATTTTTTTTGTGGATTGTGGCATGTTTAACAACAACATCGACAATAATACCACACATATTGACGGCGACAACAACAACCACAACAAAGTATCATTTATGCTGCGAACTGAAAGATATAATTCCTGCGAGTGCCAACTCAAAGCTAAAATGAGCTAAGAGCGGGACGGATGGCTGGATGGATGGAACTTCAAAAGCATACATGTGTGTGTATGTGGGTGTGTGTATGTGGGTGTGTGTATGTGGGTGTGTGTATGTGGGTGTGTGTATGTGGGTGTGTGTATGTGGGTGTGTGTGTGTGTGTGTGGCTGGATTCCGGCATGTCGTGCTCGTGTGTACAGTAAATACTGCTTTTGAGAGCCTGTTGTGCTCTTGAGAAGCCAAAAACGTAGGCAAATGTTTTAAGAGCCAATAAGCCGGTTTATATATCGAAGGAATTTCGTGAAAATTGCATTTAGAATAAATAGCTTGCCCAGAATTTATTTGTTAATTCCTGAAATGAATAAAATATTTTATAAATTACAAATAAATAATATATTACTTTACAGGTCAGCATTTACTAAATTTTATAATTTTTTGGTTTTGGTCGTGTCCGTGTGTTCCTCCTTTTCGTCACGTACACCTGGGAGGGGTGGATGAGAGTGCAGGTGGTGCATACAACTCCGCTTGGTGGCTCGCTAATTGGGGATAAGTGCTTTCTTCCTTCTACGCCTATGTTAGCACACTATCATAAAAGAAGTGCATGACCCTATTTCATCCTATCCGTTTTCGATGGAAAGTATACTTACTTTAAGGAATTTTTGTTTAAATGATTATTTTATATTATTTTACAATGAAAATTAGTGAAATGATAAACAGGTACTAAATCTGTTTATTAAATACAATTAGTAAATAATAATAGCTAATGGTATTAAATATGCACAGTGAATTGAGTAAAAAGCTTAAAATGTTGATTTTTGAGAAAAAGTAAGCCGTTTTATAATTTATTGATTTGGTTGTGAGCCGCAAAAAGAAAACAGCGTCTAAAATATCAAGTTTACAATATAATCACTTTGTTTCATTATTCATCTTACATTACATTTTGTGCAATTATTCGTAATTGCCGTAGCATGTTTACCACTTAAAGGAGGTTCTACAGTTTTGTAACTGTGCACGAAATGTTGAACCAATTCTAGCCTCGAGTCAGTCAATTGAAAACAATTGTGAAATAAAACTGTAAATGATATTAATGAATCATAGAAATATACTTTAAGGACTTAAATCATGTATCGTGACATAGTACTACTATACAAGTTTCGAAGCTGAAAGTATAGTAAATGTTTGGCTTTGATTTTCTATACAATGTATCTCTTGTCACTTACGTTTCAAAACGAGTTGGGGGCCTTTCAGGTCTTATTCTCGTAATACCGTGCAGCATTCGTTTCGAGTGACCTTTTTAAATTGTTATTTGGCAAGCGGAGTACATACTTGTTGACTTTGACTTTTCGTTAAACAATACAAAACGAAACTGCAAACATTGATTGTTTCGAATAAAAAAGTACGCAGTGCATAAAACAAGCTGAGGGGCACCATATGTTTCAATATGACTTTACACAACATGTTTTTCTCATTAAATCTGAAATCCTTGCATGCATAGCAGATATTTGGTGGGCTGCCGGTCGCCTTTAACTCTGAAAAAATGTCAATATATTTGCATTTCAGAATAATAGGTTATTTCTTTAAAAAGCTGTTTATTTAGCGAAATGCCGTATTCCATAGGCTTCACTGTACAAGTATGTATATGTGTGCGGCTGCTGTGCGCTTTGATCTGAATATTTCCAGCTGTATGACGCATTTAAGTACGGCCGGAGAGCTTATGTAAATGTTATGCCTGCCCGTAATTATAAGGCCTACGTATTATGTATGAAGTGTCATTCAGTCAGTTAGTCTGTCCGTCTGTCTCTCTGTCTGGTTGGCCGCCTTTGTGTTTACTTGTAAGTAAGTCGGCAGCTGTGTAACAGACGCTGAATTAAATTTAACTTTAAAATATGTTAAATAAACTCCAAACAAGAAAAAAGCAACAGGAATACAAACTTTAACTTGAATGTCAACCGCTGTTACCGCTATCCGCGATGTCCTGTTGTCCCGCTGTTGTCCTTGTCTTTTTAATGTGCAAAATTTTAAGTGACGGCCACGCGCGCTAAAAGGCCTTTTAACAAACAGCAGCAACAACAACAACAATAACAAGCACAACGGGCGCGCTAAAAATCACGCAACATTAAAATGATTTATGCAAAATAATTTCAGCGTAAATGAAGAAAAAGCCAGCAGGCTAACAAAAATGAAATAAAAAGTCTGCAAGCTGGTTAGCAGCCGTCAGCAACATTAGCGGTTAGCCAGACTCAGACTCTGGCCCAGTCCTGCTCCAGCTCCAGCTGCAGCTCCAGCATAGCCAGAGCAAGAGCCCGAACCAGAACCAAAGCCAGAGACTGTCCAGACTGTCTGCAGCCGGAAGAGCTCGTACCGGGGCGTTGAAATTCAGACACCTTGTGCGCGCATGCGAGCTGCATAAAATGAGATGCCGCCGCTCGAATTTCAGCTAACTAGCTGCTGCTTGTGGCCACTGCTGCAAGTTGCAACATGAGCAATGCCACAGCCAACATGGCGAGGCTGCAACATTGCAGGCAGCAGCAGCAGGAGCTGAAGCAGAGGCCGCCCGCCCATGTGCTCGTTGAAATTGCAGACAGCGGCCAGATGATAAATGGCCTGAAAACACATTTGAGCTGCTGCTGATGCTGATCTATTAGACAAACGCACGCCCAAGGCGGTCGCTCGGTCAACACACACAGGCACACACACAAACGCGCAATATATGTATCAACACGCAGGCATAAGAACGAGGTTCGTTCATTACATTCTAAAATGGTGCTCAACATCTCTCCTCAAACCACTGGCTTAGCTTTCCAATAAATTTTAAACAAATTCCCGTATTTTTCAAAGAAACATTATCCACATCAACTGGATCTGGAAAACGTAGTCGGAACTCTAAAGAAATTGTCGAAATTTAATGTCATTTGGAAACGTAGGGGGAGCAGTTCTGCAAAATATAAATTTGAAGTACTTAGGATATAAAAAATATATTTTGTTTGGAATTATTGAAAATATACATTTATGTTTAAATGTCTTTTTGGATCTGTTTGACTTAAGTCAGTGGAAGGATCGATGGCAACTAACGGATAAGAAATTGCGTGGCCCTCATATTTTTTATTCTATGGAAATGATTTTTCTGAGCCAAGAAGTAAGAGAAAAGTAATAAATCTAAAATCAGTTTTAATATTTTATTTACTTGATATATGTATATAATAAATTCTATTCTTATTTTTGTAAGCCAAGATGTAACAGAAAAATAATAAATCTAAAATCAGTTTTTGTCTTTTATTTACTTGATATATGTATACATATAATTAATTCATTGAAGTTCAAGATATATTTGCAACTGATTTAATTGACAAAAGTGGTCTTTAATGTTCGAAGAATATGCACTGCTCGAGTGCTTTTAAGCATAACTAATAAAAAGATGGAACACATTCCAAAGCATAAAACAATTAATAAATATTATATCTGTCAGCAACGATTTACTTGGGATTCTAAAAATAAGTGAACAGCCCTCTTCCGTATAGAGTCGTCAGACGTGCGCCTTCACTTTGGCTTGACTATTTATGGAAAGTTTACAATGAGATAAAGTTGAACAACATACAGAGAGGCTGGCAGGCAGGCAGGCAGGAGAGCGGGCGGGTAAAGACAACAACAAGAAGATGAACAACAACAACGGGCAAATGGAGCTGCATTTGCATCAACAATTTTTATGATTATTTTTGTCGCTTTTAACTAAAAATTTGCTGTCAGAAATTAAATGGAAAGCAGCAGCAACTAAAAGCCGTCCAGGCTTAGGCAACAACAATGCATATTAAAAAGTTGCTGATGTCTTGTAAACATGTTTAAGCTAATGCATGGCAGCAACGTATACATACGTGTTTGCTTTTGTTGTAGTTGTTGTTAGTGCGCTCTTGCAATTGGTGTTGCTGTTGTGTGGTTGTTGCGGTGCAACAAATGTTGTTAACAAGCATATTTTGACAGCTCAACAAGATGTTGCCAGATGCGCGAACAAACCCACCAACACACATACATATGCAATACTTAGCAACAACAACAACAAAAGCAACGCTAGCCATGAAGTGGAACGAGCCATCAACATACTACATATGTTGCAGGCGTTTTAAATGTCATAAAAGGCAAGTCAAGCAACCAAACTAAAGCAGGCGCGCTCTAAAATTTTGACTCTAAATGCATGGTCCAAATATGAACAAGAAGTTGATAATAGAAGAAGAAGAAGAAGTAGAAGACTCCTCATGGCAATCGCAGTCAATTGCTTTCATATGTGCT
This sequence comes from Scaptodrosophila lebanonensis, assembly GCF_003285725.1. Taxonomy (NCBI): domain Eukaryota; kingdom Metazoa; phylum Arthropoda; class Insecta; order Diptera; family Drosophilidae; genus Scaptodrosophila; species Scaptodrosophila lebanonensis. The sequence goes on from NW_022060538.1 coordinate 5,010,581, forward strand.
GTTGAGTGCCTAACAACATAAAATGTGGCATATGTGGTTGTTGTGTTGCTGTTGCTGATGCTGCTGCTGCTGTTGCTGCTGCTGCTGATGCGGCAACTGTCTCATAAACATGACGACAACAAAGTGCTGAGCATTGCATGGCCAGCTTTGTTGATTGTTGGCTGTTGTTGTTCTTATTGTTGTTTTAGGTGTACTGTCTGTTTTTGTCTGTGGCAAAAAGTACGAGCATTTCGTGCATTTTAATAAACATTGCAGCATTTAATGAAATGGCTTTCACTAACTCACACACACATACTACACCAACAACAGCATACACGTAGGAAAAGAGTGTGTGGTCGGCTGTAGCCGCGTTGCAGCTGCATGAATCTCTTGCCACATCTATTTGCTAATTGCATTTTGTTGTTGCCACACACACATACTTGTACTCGTACAGGCATAGATAGAAATGGTTGCGCGGGCCATAGGACTGTGAACCGTTTTGTGGTCGCACACCTTTCACGCGCACTGTTAGTTATGCTCGTATATCACACAGACTGCCTCCGCAGATGCTCTGCTATACACCCGGAGAAATCGGAATGGCTTCCTTAATTACATAAACACCATACTCTATTCATAATTAGTAGGTAATACACTAGAAAGAGCTTTCGAATATTACTGAGTAGTCAATGGTAACAACGAGTAGAGTGTCACAGTTGCGCGAGCTTAACTCGTATAAGCCGCAACAGTTATTACTAAAAGATCAGCTAAATGTTTCAGCGCAGTTACGAGAATTTGATGAAATTGCAGAACATAGTCAGAAGCAATTTGATAACTAGTCGTAGTTGTTCAGCTTTAAGTTTAATTATAGTAGTTAAGTATGGCTTGGTATAAAGTAACACTTATTCTGCACATGGGGAGGTATATCATAGGGCCTAGGTATGCTTTTTACATGGAGTCAGAGTTCACATGAAGGGTATTCACAATGGCACTGCTAAGCTTAAATTTGTTTGGTTTATCGAATTAGAGCTCCCTCTTTTTGGATTTAGTTGCATTTTACAAGAACTATGAATTATAGAAAATATTGATTTATAGCCTGCCCTAACAAATCCTAAATAGTTAGCAATAATAAAGTCTCTGACTACATAGTGCTGGCATAATAACAAAATTGCCGAGCGTGTCAGATTCATTATTAAATATCGTTGTAATTTTGAAAGGCTTTTTCCTCTAACGTCTTACTGTAGAGTGTTTTTTACACATTAAATGTTGCTTATTTGCTTTTGCCAAATAAATAGGTCGAGCTGGCTGCTTGTGGCTGGAGAAAAAAACCATTGCTTATAAGCGTGCTTCCTTGGATTATATGTAAAAGAATTTCAAAAATTACTTTGGCATCCGATTTTGAAAGCAACATAATGTAAATGAATATATATGTTTAAAAAAACATTGCTTTCAAGTTGTTATCTTTAAATGTCTAAGCAGAAATCTACCTTACATTTTCTGTTTCATATATTCAGTTTTATTATAATTTTTAATAAAGGGTTTAATTAAAATGCAAGAAAGAAAAATGTATAAAAGGATATAGAAGCTATTAAAATTGTACACCAAACAATTTTCTCAAATTTGGGAATATGTATGTTCTTCTGTTCAACTAATCTTACAGCAGCTTGTTACAATTCCGATTGTAAGAATTTGTTGCATTTCTTTAGAAGTGTTTCAATTTTAAAGTATATTTAACACAAAGCCAATTAAAAGCAGTGGCTATTTAGAAACTACCATTTATTAAGGTACTTTAAGCAAAAGTGTTCCCTTTATAGCAAGTTTCTTGTTTGAAAAATGTATTACATCTTAACGTCTGTGAATTAATACAAAAATAGCGTAATAATGCATAAGACATTTTTTGACTACAAATTCCTTTGAATTTTGTTTAAAAATTCGTTAAAATTTTGTACGTTGTGTATTTATGTGATGGTAATATCAGAAATAAAGTGAACGTGGTCTACAATATAAATACCTTTGCTGTTTAAGTTGATTGGCCTAAATGACTTTTTCTCTGAATGGGGTTATTTAATCTTATCCTGTTATTTCTCCGAATGTACTGCCATGCCTGTTTTTGTCAGTCAAATGCGCCAGTTGCCATAGAGTCACATACATTCATATATACACACACACACACACACACTCAAACATACACGCACACTCATCACTTTGCTTAAATGTCACTTTGTGTGCGGCAACTGACACGTTGAATGTCGTCGTATATGTCGTATTCAGAATCGGGAATGGGAAAGTCGTAGACGTTGACGTCGTCGTCGTCGTCGGCTGTTGGTGTAGCCCGTTAAAGAAGAAAATGCAATTAACGAGCGCTATCAAAATTGCTCCGCAAAAGAAATTTGCCTTTGAAATGGACATGGCAGCTTGACATGGCCATGGCAAATGGTTGCAAATATTTTCAATGCTATGGTCTTTCATTACGATTTACTGCTAATTTGTTTCAAAATGTTGCTGGCCGGTGTGCAATTGATTTGACTGACTAGTCAGTCGACTGACTGACTTCACTGACTCCAACTGACTTGACTGACTTTCGGGGCCAATTGCATTTCAAAATTGCCAAACATGCAAAAATTTCAGCTTAATTAACTTTTACTCGAACCGAGGCAGCAACAGCATAAATGAAAAGCCGCAGAACCAGCTCTCGAGCTCAACTCAATTTAATTCCAATGCCCTGGCAGTGGCGCTTGCAATCGTAGTAGGGAACTCATTGGTAGTAGCTGTGGAAACAGAAACTTGCGGTTGGGGCCAGAGCAGAACACAAGAGAAGAGAACTATTGCTCTGGCGGCTGCCAATCACGGCAAATAGCAGTAACGTTGGCAAACTTTTTAAATACCGGCAGCAACAAACCGCAATTCAATAAATTTGAAAAGCAATTAATAACTGATTGACAAGTATTTATCTAGGAAATGGCGAGTAAGCATAAAACAAAGCTGCAAAAATGACGAACGAGGAGGGAAGGCGGGCACGCAGGCAGGCATGTGCCGGGAAATGCAGCAGCACCACAGGCAGCAGCTCGCTTGACTTGAAAGAGTGGCAAATAAGCGTAAAACATTGCCAAGCCATAGCACAGCGATGGGTGCGTGAGCCACAACCCGACTTACTTTCATACTGTTAACTTGAAATGAACATTGAAAGCCCAGATGCATCGGCACTAAACAGTCCATCCACAAATAAAAATAAATAACAATTAAAGAAAACTTGTTTCCTATACAAAATTTGCATGACGACAACTACAATTTAAATAAATAACAGGCCTAAGAAAGCTTTAATATTTTATCTAATCGAACTTAACTTTACCTTTCAATTGTAACTGATGGTCATTTATCATTTCAGTTCTTGATGGGATACCAGTAATGAGATGGGGCAAAAAAATGAATATAGGCATTCGTGACAATATTTCTGCTCACTCGTTCATCTCAATCTCACATGCTGGTCGCCTGTAAGTCCCATTGGCACAGGCGAGCGCAGGGAACCGGAGACGTAGCTTGCGGAAATTCAAAACCCAAAGTCAAATGGAACGCAGCAATATAACGCAACGAATTGACAGAGACGAGATAAAAGAACAATCAACAATATGGCAACAACAACGGCAACAAAAACAATGGGATAACGGGTCAATGGGAGCAGAAACGAGCAAACAAGCGAGGAAGCGACCAAGCGAGGAAGCGACGACCATCGACCATCGTCCATCGCCCATTGAGCAGCAAGCAGCGAGCAGCGAGCGTCGACCAGAGCCAACTGGGCAGAAGATGTAGCATAAAATGTAGCGAAAAGTTTGGAAAAATCATTAATAACGGCGGGAAAAGCGCAGCAATGGCAACAGCTATGACAGCAACTGGCATTGGCTTGGCACTATAGCGTTCAAAGGACAAGCGCAAGGACATGCAACTCAGCTCCATTCGGTTCGGTACACTTCGTCTCAGCGTAGCGCAGAGTAGAGCAGAGCAGAGGAGAGCAGCGCAGCGCAGCGCGTCCGTCAATCAAAGCGCAAACAGAAACAAAATGAATGGCAAACAGCAGCAACAGCGGGATAGGAGCAGGCCCAGAGGGTGGAGACACAGTGGTGGCAGCGGCGGCGGCAACGACGACGACGACAGCGACGACTGTGGGACGGACCATACATCCACCGGATGCCCATTCAAAGGGGGTCAGTCGTCGTCCTAGTCGTTGTCGTCAGCTGCCTAAGCGAGTGTTTAGCTGCTTGTTTTGTTGTGGCTAGAAGGAGAACAGCTATGAGAAACGAATGGCCAGGCGCTGATGATGACAACGGGGCCCAACGAATGAGCAACGAGCCTGGCGACAACTAGAGACTGACAGCAGTGGGGATGAGGATGAGGACGATGATGATGATAATGATGATGATGAGACATTGAGCGAGCGATGTGGAACGGATGTGCAGTTATTGTTGTTTCTGTGGTGGCTGGTTTGGGTGGCATAAATGACTGACTGCACTGAGGAGGTGGACGACGACGTCGACGCTGAGTAAAAGCAAAGAAAAGCACAATTATTCATTTGCACAATGTCACAAAAGTGTCATGGCGGCGGCGCCAAAGGAGCAAAGGATTCTATCATTGCTTGTGGCAGTGGCGGTTTAGCTGCTGGCTTTTATGATACTAAGCAAAACGCCAGCTGGAAACAAAAGCGATAATGATGAGCGCGACACTTGCTTGAGTTTTAAGGATAAGCATATCGAAACAAAGATGGATAACCAAAGTAAGTCCTGGGACTTTATGCACGCCCTTTGTCACACAAAAGGGCAGCACACCGCCTGGACAGCATTCATATAATTAAGTGGCTGCTGCAAGTTAATTCCAACTACCTCTCCATCTCTCTCTCTCTCTCTCACTCCGCCTTCCTCTTCCTTTCACTTGGCCTCTAGGTCTTTGTCTCAACGCATGGCTTAAATATAAATTGGTAAGTTTAAATGCGCGTTGTGAGCACAAAGTGCATTAAAATTAATGCATTAGCAAGTGCAACATTGTTATCAGCATGCACACATGAAAACACACACATAAAATTGTGCTAGTAGCAGTGGCACAGGCACAGGCACAGTCATAGTCACAGGCCTTGCCACCTAACCACGTGGCCAGGAACTACAGTATCTGGTTTGTATACTTTGACTAACCGAGATTAAGTTGAATGGGCTTAAGCGATGTTTATGGATATGTATATGGATCCGGGCATATACAAAAGTCCGATTAATGTTGACGAGAATTTATAGATTGCCTCCAACATGTTGCAAATGGTTGTGGATCGGAATTGGATTGTTTATTGGGATATATGCAGACTGAGAAGTAATGCGAAACTTTTTTATGAAGAGTTTGTGAATAGCACCGATTCTTAACGCAAAACAATGTTAAGGTGCCGATCAGTTATTAAAAACTATATCTATTGGACCAAAAATATATGTAGTGTAATAAATATTAGCCACAATAATAAATAGTAGCAACTACGTAAGGATAGAAGATAGAAAACGAAATTGTATGTGTTTTTTTTTTAATTATTGATATTATTTGTACAAAACACTTTTGGTAAGTAATTAGTTTTCAAAATCATTTGATTTTAAAGGTGCTTACATATAGCTGAGCTCAAGGTAAATATTTGCTTAAACTCTACCAAGCTCTTTAATAATGTTAAGCTTTTACTGCCAGTTACTTAAAGCCGTCTCCCAAAATCTACAGAATGACAATAGAAATTACTTCCTTCACTTTTTCCTTCAATTCTGATGCTGGTATCCATCTGTTCTTTTACTGCTGTACGAACTGCTAAAAAATTTTATAAATTTTTTATAAATCAAACTAAAAACATATAGAAATGCTTGCCGTTTAAACCCACAACTGGCTTCAATATTGATTGAAACCTATTTTGTTTTATAAATGTTATTAAAAGAGCCAACAAATCTAGAGTTGCAGTCAATATATAAATACTATATAAATCATTTCAATCACTGTTTTAGTAAAAACCATAAACAAGAAACCGTATTTCCACTTCAGATACGTCGAAAACTTACGTTTTTGGCAAAACAATCTGGCTTGGTAAAAGGCAATGTCCTTTCATAACCAAGACAGTTGCTCCAAAAATAGGAAAACCTCAAAACTGTATCAGAATATAAATGGAAAGTAGTGTGGTAGAGGCAAATGCTTGCATATTGAAGTAAATATGTAAATATGTATGGAGGTACTTACATATATATATATTATAGCTATGTGACTGCGACAACGACATATTACATACTAACACACAACATACTATATGCCCATATAGCACTCATAGTTATGCCCACACACACACAAACAGACACACACATACATGCATATACATCTATACCTCTACACATACACACACTCACACACATATTACTTGTAGTAATTTCTCACGGAAATTCATAACCTTCCGCAACTATTCAACATTTGTGTGGCATACTATGGCATCGTTGCTGCTATTGCTATTGTTGTTGTGGTTGTTGTTGCCAACAGTATCGTCCTGCTGCTTGCTGCTGATATTATTGTTGTTGTTAGTGTTGTATTTGCTGCTCGCTCGCTCGTCGTGTTGTCGTTGTCGTCGTCGTCGTTCTACCCATTGGCCTACATCCGCGTTTTTCGCACATGCCGACACACGTAGCCAACAACGGCTAACTCCAACACACATACACGTACACACACACACATACTCGTAGAGTGCTCGTCCTAGCAAATGGCGCTGTGTTCGTGACTTTTGGATATAACGGGCAAAAGGCACAGAGACAGTAGGTAGCAGGCAGAGCACATGCTCTTATCCATCCGAATTGCTGAAGAGCGCAAGAGCGAGTGAACATTTTCGAAAATATGTAGGTGGCGCTCTTAAACTTGGTGTTCTCTTAAACTTGGTGGCTGTTAACAGTGGAAAACTTACGATAAAGCCGCTGTGAAGGCTGTAAGAGCACAGCGAAGAGAGCGATGTTCGAATCAGCCCCCCAATGGTAGTGGGAACTTGTGCTTGTATTTGTACATTGTTGTTGTTGCCGTTTGTTGTTATGCCAGTCGTGCTTGTTGTTGTTTTTGTTTTGTCATTGCTGTTGGCACTGCTTGTGTTTTAGCATTTTCCCTCTAGCGAGTAATGAGCTGCCCCATAATGTTTTCAAAACAGTTTCAACTGCCTGCCTAAAAGTTGCGGCCTTCTGCTTATATAATTTTCACAAGCCGTTTTCTCCCTTACATACACGTACATACATACTTGTTGTTGTTTTTGTTGCTTTGAATTCTATTAGCTATGAAAACAACAACAAGCACGACTAGCAACAAAAAGAAGCGAAAACTTTTGCTTATCTGCCACAAATATATCATGAATTTCTTAATCAATGCCCCCCGTATTGGGCTACTGGGCAACATTTTCCCTAATGACATATTGAGGCGAGTGTCGGATTGACGGTGGCGATGACGATGAAAACCTGATATTAACCCACTTGAACCTGTTCTATTATGCAGGGAGAGACCCAGAGCTCACGGCTCTCGGCTCACAGCTCGTTATGCAAAACACTGTCAATTTCAATATTTTTCGTATGGGGAAAAGGCAAATGCACACGCCCACCAAATTAAGTGGCACTTAATAATCAAAATTACGCGAAGCGTCGTCAGATAAGCCGAATGCAACCTCAATGACAACCTATTAGGTCAATATACCAAATGCCGTAGCTATTGGATTTGTAACTATGGCGGCAATACGGCAGCTAGCTGCCATAAATATTCCAAAGATCTAAAAGCTGTGCGACGACGGATTGACAATGAAGCACGACCCCACGGCCGGGCCGGGCCGTGATGGGCAGGGCGGTGCGGTGCGATGCGGTGCAGGCAGCTCGATAAATTCCCATTAATAAATTAAAATACGCCCGAGTGCCTAAGCGGCTTTCGCTACATTTTTCTCTGCATTTGAACCCATTTAAATGGTTATGAGTTTCGTTTTTCAGCTGCCTATTGAGCATTGATTGCAATTAATATGCCATAGAGTTGTGATTATGCATACAGTCGATATATTCAAATAGAACTGGCTCTATCAGCTTAATTGAATTTAGTTCGATTAGTGCACAAATTTGGTTGACAACAAACAGCACTGTTTAGAAAAAACATTTCGGCTCACTTGTGTAACTCAATTATTCATTTTCCCAATTACCTTCTAATTGGAAAACTTCTGCTTTATATGACATGCATAATGAAACAGTAAGATACACTAGTAACAATTATCGTTTTACAATACGTTCTGCTGGACTGGAGGGCAAGGACTTGTCCGTGTCAAGAGGGTGGTACACATACTTCCCTTATTGTATTCCTGTATTCAAGGATATTTTTGAGGATCAAGGAACCTTTGTCGACCTCCTCAGTAATGCAAATCGAAGAGTTTTCCTGATTTTTGTTTTTATGAAATTTCCAAGGCAAACAAAACAAACTCTAAGAAGAGTTTTTTAAGATTTCATACGCGATTTTCTTTTCTTATTACTTTCCAGACAGACATATGTATCAGAGATTATATTTTAATTAAGTATGATAAATATTTTAAATAGCAACCGCAAAGTTACGCAAACCATTTAAATTTTCTATTAATTATTAAGTACTGTATTCTTTTCTTTACTATAATTTCTTAGAATAATCAAAATTTGTTTATTTAATTAAATTGTTCAGTTGAGTTCTTAAAAATAAATCATTTTGACCAAAATACTTGTATATAGTATTCAGAGTTATATTCGCATTGTCCTCACTTTGAAAAGGGCCTTCTCTAATGGGTTAGTTCGTGAGAATAAACATGAAAGACAAGAAGCTTGTCCTCTTCACTTACTTGGCTGCCAACTGAGACAGATTATATTTGGTGCTTTAATAAAGGATTGCTGTTTCCACTTGAAATTCCGTGTAAATTAGTTCGATATAGTGGATTGAAGTGGAGGCTGTTGTACAATGTATTGTGCCTTTAGAAGCAGAAGGCTTGGAATGTCTTTGCGATTCAGAAAATTCTTTAAAAATACTGACAGAAATTCCAATTACTACCAAAGACGAGCAATTTCTGTCAATAGTGAAATAGAATCAATGGAGATACTAGAATATGATTAAGACAATGGGCTTGTAAAGCCTAGAATAAAGATTTAAAATTCTCTACGTGTACCCCTCAAGAGAAATTATTATATTTAAGAGATTATTATTATTAGCCACTATTTAGCTAATGCGGAAATGATATTTTTCACGTCCATCCTAAAATTTGTCCGATCCTGTTTTTTAAGTGATTATGTGTATAAAAAGTCAACCAAAATATGATTGAAGATTATAAATTTGTTTGTATACAAAACAATATTATGTGAAAGAGGGATTTTTATTTATATAGGGGTATGGTTTAAATGTATATACAATGGATGACAATATAATATGCATAGTTTTTGAGTGCTTTTTCATGCCTCTATGCTGTTTAATTAAAATACAAGTGACATATATTTGCATCTGATTTCGAAGTAAGTGCAATTTTATGTTTGATTTAAATTTAGTTTAGATGATGAAAGGATGAAATATAATCAATTGATATGATGTTCAGGCATAATTTGAACAAAAACGCACAGTGAACAACTCAATGGAGATTTCAGAAATATTGGCTTTGTATTGGTATTCCCTAGGGAAAACCGGCTATTATTTCAGCGTTGCTTTACTGCTACAGTAATAAGATTGATGATATATTTACATCTTCAATCATTTATCTTCGATTACTGTCCACAAATAAACTAGTTCCTTAAACTTAATCTCACTAGCTAACTAGAAATAAGCCGCACAACTCTAAACTGAAACAGCCAATGGCGTTGGCAAAGGCGGTGGCAATGGCGATGATGGCGACGGTGTCGGTGACAGTTCAAATTAAATGGCTGCCTGCTGGTCGAAGCCGCATTGCCTCGGAGTCTCGTAGCCTCGAAGCCTCATAGCCTAGAAGCTTCATAGCGAGCGCCAGTCATTCTTCAAGCGCCAGTCGCATGTGCAATTCATGAATTTCAATTAATTAATTAGGCCACACAAATCTGCAGCAGCAGACGGAACAGTGGAGGAGTGAAGGAATTGAGGAACTGACTAACTGCGGCTGGCAATCGACGCTCGAAATCGAAATGCAATATGAATTGCTGTCGCTGCAGTTGCCGCTGCTGTCGTTGTTACTTCTGTTGTTATTCATGTTGTTGTTGCTGTTGCTGTTGTTGCAGCTGAGCTGCTGTTGCTGCAGCTAAGGATGGAACTGCAATTGCAACTGCTGCAACATCTGCTGCCGCTTGACAAAGTAGCTGTTAGATTGTAGCTACATTTGCCTGCCCGCCTGCCTGCTGCAATGTCTGCCTTCAACTGTGCGCACTTAGGGTGCAACAGTTCGCTGCTTTTTCATACAAGTGACCCAATTACAAATCGCGGGTGGGCCATAGTTGTTGTTGCTGCTGTTGTTGGTGTTGTTGGTGTTGTGGCGCCCGCTTTTGGCCCCCGCCTCTCTGACTGCCTATGTTACGGCTTGTTGATTTATGTAATTTAGATTGGATTTTGTGGCGAGAAATTAATGCGTTGAAGATTAATGAGGGGCCGCTAAGAGGGCGGCAGCAGTGGTTTGTGTTGAGTTAAGCGCCACATACATCAAACCACACGGCATCTTCCATGGCGCAGCGTGCCACGCCCCCCGAACTTCCCCTGGCCTGTGCCGCAGCCCGCACCTGACAGCTCCACAAAACACTAACGATTAAGTAAGCCGCTTTTTGTGCAAATTAAACGACGCACACCCTTGTGTTTTTGTTGTTCTCTGCTTTTTTCTTAACATACATTTAGGCATCTTAAACCTTTTTTGGCAGCAGCAGCAACAACAGTAGGCAACAAAAGGCAGGCTGGCAGGCAACAAGGTCGCATTAGGCAAGGACAAACCTAAGAACTCTTTAAAAATCTTACAAGTCCCAAAATTGCTATAAAAGTGCAAACACACACAAACATACACGTATATAGAGCAGGTGGCGTGGGGTGTAAATGTGGCAGAGTGTCAGGCTACACCAAAACAATAACAACTTTCGTGTGTGTAGGCGACTGTGTGTGTGCGTGTATGTGTGTATGTTTGTGTTAGCCTATTTTAATCTCATTAAAAATGTAGCAAAAAAGGGAAATGGGCCTGCTCGGTTCTGTTCTGCGCACCCGCTGTGATGCTCCTGCGCTCTACTTAAGCTCTTGTTGTTGCCGCTGCTGTTGCTGCAGCTACTCTTACTTTTGCTGACTGTGTTATATGCGGCTTGAAGTTGTCTTTAAAATTGACTGAAAGCGAAAATCAGTGTAAACGCTTCGGCGAGCAGCAGCAGCACCAACGACGATAATCGCAATAACAACACCAACACCAGCAACAACAGCCAAGAAAACGCCATCTTCGCTACACGTGTAAGTGGCTTTAGAGTCTATATGGTGTATGTGTGTGTGTGTGTGTGTGTGTGTGTGTGTGTGTGTGGTGTGTTTGTCAGCCTCATGTGTGTGGATGCCCGTGCGGTTTCCTGTTTGTGGGTTTCCACTTTATATCGCGTTTATTATTTTACGCCTCCTTAGCAGCCTTCATCCTCGCACCCCCCACGGCGCGCCGTCCCAGTTACTTGTCCACCCCAATCGTTTGCCCACCCCAGTTCATTGCTCTTCCCCTTCCCCTTCATTTGAACTTCATCTTCATTTGCCAAAAATGTAGCGAAACAAACAGCGAGCAGCTCAGTATCCAAAAACAACTGCTCCTATCCACCTTAGGTACCCACCTAAGTTAACCTCGATATTGTTGTTGCATTTGTTGTTATTATTGTTATTGCGACGCGTTGTTGTTTTGAGCGCAAGCTTCCACTTTGGTTTCTTGTCTTTTAGTTGTTGTTGTTGTTGTTGTTGTTATTTTGCATATCTCATCGGTGGCTGCGGTTCGACGGAGTTTGTTATAAAATTTATGAAAAGAAAGCAAAATCAAAATTATAATAAAATCAGATTACAGCCTCTCAACCAACGTTCAAGATTTTGTTTTTCTTTTTATGCTTTTCAGTCAAAAAATGTTTTCGCTTCACTTTATGAAAACATAAGCAATTTTTGTTGCTGCTTATATATTTTCCTCCTGCCATTGTTGTTGCTCTGATGGCGGGATGGCTGCTGCTCCTTTAGACACTGACACCGACAACTTTGGCGCACGCCAGCACCGCGGTCTCTGGCACCACCCCCTCGCACCACCTTCGACTTATTCGTAAGCCACCCCTGACTGAGTTGCCCACTTCCCATTCCCAGTGGTGCGTTTAACAACGTTCCGTTTTTATGTGCCAGACATGTGAAAGCTCTTCATTTGGGCGCGATAAGGGTAGCGTCGACTGCCAGCCAGTCAGCCAGCCTACCAACCTTCACAGCGTCACAGTGGTGCCAAACTCCAGACTAATGCAAAATTTAAAAAAAAAATGTAAGTAATTTGAAGATTCAAGGAAAAGTGTCTGCTCTCATAGGCTCTGCTGTTAATTGTGGGTAGTTGATCTATTCGGTTCACGGATTATACATACTATTTTCTGCTAAGCATTTGAAAGTCAAGAGTAGCTAAAAGAAATCGTTTGGACTGTTATATCTTGCATATACCTTTCCATTGCACTAAAGCAAAGCTCGCTAGACAATAATGTGTTCAAAATCAATAACACTTATACGGCGAACGATAGTCTTAAACGGATTTACTTAGAGCGTACTTGTAAAATGAAAGCAGATGGTCAAAAGCCTCTTTAGTTTACAAAAACTGATTCTGAGGAGATCAATGAACATTGAAGTAGCTTGAAGAATAATTTTAATTCCAAAGAAGAAGCTAATTTTTACTAATGGACAATTCAACCACACTATATAATTTGGTGACCCCGACGTCAGTTTAAATTCACGTTCAGTTAATGATGACTTTCGATGCTTTCTTAATGATTTGTTGGTATTACTTAACCTAATTGCATTCCATATTTATCAAATAATAACGATGGACTCACAATTACCACAGATTTGCAACATTTAAGTTTGAATGTCTTAGACTGTTCCACAATATTTGGCAGTTTTCCTACGGTAATAACTTACAATATAACATGCTTTGCATAAACATACAGATCAACTTTCAATTTCTCATTCTCTCTAATGGATTACGAATATTGAGTTGGGAGAAAAAACTTTTCTTACTCGAACTTGGTTTTGCATTTAGTTTGAAAAAAAAAAAAAAATTATTACCACTGTAACTTCACCTGATTTACCTCATCGTCAGCGTCAGCGACGACGACGACTTTGGCGGCATCTTTCTCAACGTCCTCGTTGCCATCATTGGGCTTGGCTGTTGCCTTTGGCTGCCTTGGCGCAGATTTTATGGCATTTTTTCCTTGAACGGCGATGTGGCCGTCGCCTCCATCGGCGCTAACGTCGTCGCCTTTTTCGCGCAACTTTATAAAATATGTACTTCGGGTAGTCTGTTTTATTGCAATTACTTAAGATTTTACTGTTTTCGTTAATTGAGCATTGGATTACTTTATTTTCGAGCGCTCTGTCTGCGTTTCCAGTATTTGTGTTCGTGATTGTTATTTTTGTTGTTGTTTGTGTTGTTGTTGTTGTTGAGGCTTAGCGCCTGCATTGATTGTGTTGTTTATGGCTGCGTGTGCGCGGGGTGTAAAGCGTGCACCTTTAATTTCACATTAATTGTTATATAATTTACGCCACATATAGGTAAACAGCAATAATAATAACAAGAACACAAAACAGCACAAAAGGCTTTTAATTAAATTTTAACCATAACCCATTGCCGGGGCCCTCTTGACAAGCCGTTGACGTGACCAAACGCCGCACGGTTTAAACTCAAATCAAATATTTACACCCACAAATGCTCACACACACACACACACACACACTCTCACTCGCATACATAGCGCTCTGTTTGAGTGCGTGTGTTTGTTTATTGAAATAAAACAAAACAAAAATAATTGTAAATTCAATTTCATTATTACATTTTCTTGTCCGCAGTTTTGTGTGTTTGTCTATTATCTTCACACAGCCACAGCGTGAGCTCATGCCAACCACCACCACCACCACCTCCACCACCAACACCACCGTTATCACTTAGCATCTGCCATTCCCACCTCCACCATAAACAGAACACAAACTCTCCATGCCGCTTGTTGCCTCGCTCTTTCATAAAGTGAGGCTTGTGTTTACCGTATTGTGTGTGGTTTTTGTTGTATATTTAAACAAATGCGGTTAATGTACATATTTCATTTTAATCAGGCCCGCGGATATTGGTTTCTACCCTAGTAGTTAATGCGCATTTAGTGCCTCACTAATCACACACACACGCAGAGATACACACATAAACGTACACCTGCATTTACTTCAGTTTGTCAAAAACAAACTTTCCAGCACCACCAGCCGGCCACCTCCTAAATAATTGTAAAATATTCCAACATACAGCCAATTACCATGGCTTTTTATTTGATTTTATATGGTTTGGCTTTTTGGTAACGAGCTGTGTCTGGGTCTGTGTTTGTGTCTGCATGTGGATGCGGGCCAAAGAGACAAAATCTCCGCACTAACAATGCCATTCGTATAGTTAGGGCAGGTCTTTGTTCTATTGTTCGAAGCTGATTTGAACCTGATATTGACACGTTAGCTTTGGGTATGAAATGCAAAAACCAGCAAAATGAGCGGACCAAATAAATACACACAACAATTTCTGAGTTCTATTTACTTATGCGCATATTTAAATATCATACGAGTGTAATGAGTTGCCGACTACGTTTCCATAGTACGAAACGAATTCTGAGTAATTACTGAGTAGACACAATTGATAAGCTTGATTTTCTTGTAATGTCAAACTTAATGCGATTTGTGGGCCAAATTTGACTTTGAGTTTCACTCATTAGTCCTAATATATTATCTGCAATTCATGTTATATGAACTTTTTAAATGCCTAATTGCTTCGACATTTGAAATTCATTCTCAAACGTGACTGAAATAAATTGTTATTTAGGTGTCTTTGAAAAGCATGCTAATAAGTTTAGTAAATGTATATTTATTTATAGGCTATATATAAACTCCTTCCATATTTAGTCGAGCCGACAAACACAACTGAGAGGATACGGAAAAGCCATTAAAAAGTCGATCAAACTAAGATTTGAACATATTAAAAAAGATTGAAAATTTGAAAATAAATGTTAGATATACGAAATCAAAAGTATTTGATTAATAAAGAAAGAAAAGATTTTTAAAATCATTTCGTAGACTTATAAAATTATTAGAAATTTAAATATTGACGCATTAATGATAATGAATGCGTTGCAGTATTTTCCTGGAACTAAATAATACCATCAATGAAATAATGAACATACAACACTCTGACATACTATTTAAAATCTCTGATATACCCTTTAACATTCTCTATAAAACGTGCCCATTTAAATGGAGTTTAAGTGAATATAAAAACAACATTTCTATAATTAAATTTTCAATCAGCTAGCAATTGAAGTTGAAAATATGTTCAAAAGTTTTTTATTTACTATAACTCATGTGTGTGTTGATTATTCACATGACCACACTTAAACTAGCTTAAATTGATAGAATAAATAAGAGCACGTCCATAATAATACAAAGTAATCAGAGTACAAAATAAACATACTCGTAATATTTGACACTTGAAACACGAGAGGACACAATGATAGGAGAAATGAGTAAAGAACTATTGACTCTTGTACGAATAAGCAATACGAAAGTTCGTGTCAAAGGATTGTAAAAGACTAAGCTAAGGAAATGTCTTCCACCATTATATAAGAAGAACAACAATAACTTTTGGACTGATTTATTAATTGCTTACTTTACTTTGTAGTTCTGTTGGAAGGCAATGTTCTTAAAGACGTTTTTGCCAATAAGGAGAATTCATCAATTGCCACTATTCGGACTTTTGTATAGCAGAACTTGAAGAAGAAAGGAAAAATATCCAGGATGCTTCGAATGACAACTACTGTTACGAAAGGATTTGTGCGAAACCTAATGGAGACAGCTAAACAACAAGTATTCAATATAATTCGATAAAATTTTTATTTCATTATAGTGAAGTGAAAATGAATATGAATAAAATTGTTATTAAATCGAAACAAAAATGTATGAAAAAGTCCAGAATTCAATACCGAAACCCTTGAGGTAATTTCTTTACAAATGTTTTGTAGTTTTGTTAGCATTTTTCATTTTTAATTAATGGTTCCTAAAACGATTTCCACCAAACATTTTTCAAACTGTTGTCGATTGTTGCTATTTTCCAAATTGTTGTGGTCGAGCAAATAAATACGCCCACTCAACAAATCGAAACATATACATACACAGTATATTGTACAAATACCAATGTATATAGATTTCATCAACGGAGTTTGTGTGTGTGTGTGTGTGTGTGTGTGTGTGAGACAGAGTGTATGTGTGTATTTATGCGTTGTGTAGGAATTCATTAAACCCGTATTTACTTAAAATTTTACGCATTTATGAAATTTTGCGCTTAATTGATTTGAGCGATTTTCTGCGGTTGCTGAGGCTTTAACTTGGATGGCCAATATCGCAAAGCAACAACAAGAATAACAACAACAATCACTACAATGGCAACGACAACGGCAAACAAAAGCTGCACGCAAATTTATTTCATTTCAACACAATTAAATTTTTGTTGTGCCACAGCCAAGTACACAATTTTTTGTTGTTGTTATTCGCGCCAACCACGCGTTGTTTGTTATTGATTTTCATGGTATTGCTGTTGTTGCTGTGCCTACTCATTTATATGCTTTTATTTATTTATGCAGTGTTTGTTGGATGTCTGTCCGCTACCGCTTCCGCGCATCCTACGCCTCCCCAACCAGTAACCAGACACATATTCCACGTTTGTGTCGCACTTTGGTTTCATTTTTTCCTTCATTTTTTGTTGTTGTGTGTTGGACGCAAATCCATTAATATCTATTATCCTACTGACTACATATACATACGTACTATAAGTATATCTATTGGCAAGCGCTTAACATAAAAGAGCAAAAAGCGAACAGCAGACGCAATAATTACACTCATAAAAAACTTGACCAGAAATCGCCGCAATTTATTTATTTATTTGTGTCCACAAACAAGACTATCAACAAAAGGGCACAGGAATAATAAACTTTTTTAATATTTTAAGTTAAACATCGAAAACAGTTCCAGATTAATTGTCAATCAAAATCAACCCATTGACATCAAGACCGTGTAATGCTGCAGCTGTCTTCTCCTTCTCTAAATCCTATTCCTGCTTTCACTCCATTATTTTGATTGTTCCACCATTCATGAAGGAGTAGACTCCTAAAGTAGAATATAGCTTGGGTTTGATAATAGTTGGACTGACATTCATTTAAATGAAAGCAATAAAGTAATAAATTAGATTTTTTAATTTTTAAGAAATTTTTTTCTTGTATTTACTTTTTTAAAGAAAACGCTCTATAATACATTTACGAGTACTCTTAGAGCTACACACTTCATTTACATAGTTTAAAACAATTCCAGTTTTGTTGCCAATACATAAAATATACGACAATTTTGTTTTTTGTGTACCACAGCCATCATTATGAATGACAATTGTGAGCTTTTAATTTTAATTTGCTTTAAATACAATATAGAAAACCATAAATGTGCTTATGTGTTTGTTTGTTTGTTTCGTGCGTGTTTGTGTGTATGAATACACAATATTCTATAAATAAATCAAATGAAAAGTGTTTGATGCCACACCCACACACACACATACAAATTGGTGGCCATTTTCACTTTTAATTGAAAAAAATTGTACGCCATTGCCGTGCTTTGTGGTGTTCTGTTATTATTGTTGTTGCTATTAGTCTGACTTGGTGTTGTTGCTTTTTGCTATTTGCTGCTGTGCACAGCCAGCGTTGCTTATATCCGGTATGGCACGTTTCCGGTTGCCATTTGCCGCTGCCGTTGCTACTAATTTTGCAGTTCACATTTAAAACCCTTCTAAAAAGTACAAAAAATGGTCCAAAATACTGCCTGGGTGTGTGCGTGTGTGTGTGTGAGTGTATTGTGGGTTGTTCTTTTTGTTGTTGTTTTCTGGTTGGTTGGTTTCTGGGTGCCAAACAATTAACTCCCCCAAAAGCTGTGCAATTCTGTGGTTAAGTATCATTTCTAATATTTTGTGTCACATCCGTGCGACACTTTGGCATTTCACACAAACACGCAGGACATTCACAAACGCACAGCACACACACACACACATTCACCAACAGACAACTTTAGAGAGATAGAGAGCAGTGAGCCCCACATTGCTTATGTCTCACTCAGCAGCAGAGGCAGCCACGACCAACATTGGTTTTATTCAGGAGTATCACCCTTTGGAAAAAGCATCATGCCCCCTACCCTTGCTGGCAATGTGTGTCCAATTGCTCTCTGCCCGCGCCATTTAAACAAAACGTCTCGCCATGGCAATGGCACAACACCAACAACAACCTCGTGCTTGGGCACCCAATGCCTGGCAAAAACTTTTTAAGTGAAAATAGTCATTCAAATTTAATTAGTCCAAAACAAAGCCAAAACGTAATGAGCTTACGCTTAGGCCAAAGGAACGCGATGGCGACGCTGCCTGCCTGCTGGCGCCTGGGCGTGCGCACCTTTGCCAGCTCAACTTCAATTGTGGTTCTTGCTGTGTTGCTGCTGTTGTTGTTGTCGCTGCCCTTGCGAAAAAGGGTACCTGGGCATACACTTTGGGGTCATGTGCCACAATTACTATGTTGGCGTCGACTACGACGACGACGTTGACGTTGGCGTCGGAGATGGCGTCTTCCTGTCACATGCCACATGCCCGCAACCGCTGCTGCCGCACTATACCCGCCCCCGTACCTCCACACGCACACACCCACACACCCACGGCCACTCACAAATGGAGACAAAACAGCAACTACAACAACCATAGACTAAAGCACCATAACCAGCACCAGTAGTTTCAAAATATTTTACGTAATATCATTGTTCGCACTCGTAACTAACTTTTGCTAACATCCGTACGTCCGTCCGCCCGTCCATCTGAAACGCTCCGTCCAGCAACGCGCCGTTCATGTACAAAGCGAGCTCTCACTCTCTCTGTCTCACTAAAACTTGCAAACTATTTAGCGTGCTTCGTATGGATGCCAGCATGTGTGTGTGTGTGTGTGTGTGTGTGTTTGTGTTGTGAGTTTGCGTGCACAATAGAATGCAGATGTTGCTGGTTCATCGCTGACTGTGTTGATACCCTTCCTGATCCAATGAATTGAGAAACTGGGTTGTGTTTATTCAGTAACTTCATTGGAGCAACTACAATTTTCGGGAAGATACATAATTCAGAGATTGTCAAAAGGCAGAAAATCCCATTAATTATTAATCAAAATACCAGAATAGAATTTCAAAGTTCTATATTAATTATTTTGAAATTCAGTTCTCTTTCAAATATTATTGAAAACGAAATATTATTGACAAATGAACTTGTCGGCCAATTCATTGATTAAGAATCTCATTGTTAGAGGATTTTTAAGAATTTTAATGTATTTTTTCGGTGTTTGCATACTTTAAGTTAAACTAAATTTGTTTTTCAAAAACTATTGGAATTGAAATATTATTCAGAAACAAACTTGTGCGCCAATTCGTTGATTAAGAATTGCATCGTTTAAGAATTTTTGGGAATTTTTAAGAATTTCTCGGTGCTTGCATATTTTTATGTTTTTTATTCAATTTTAAAGATTAACTATAGTACTTTTATGCCTAACAGCACCTGTCTAGCCTATATTGTAACTTTAGAGCCGTATCCTTGATATAAGCAGATATTTAACAACAGTGGAAATGTATATATATATGATTTCCAATTTAAAAAGCTTCTTTATTCTATTGAATTCTATTGTAAACCAAAGCGACACTACTTATAAGTATATTCGTTGTAAAGCCACTTCAACTGATATGTCCTGCTATAGAGTATCCAGATACGTTGTACTTGATTTTCGCGCTGCTCCTTGTTTTTGGTGGTGTATTTTTGGCTCTGTGGATGGCATCGTTGCATATGATTCGTATCACTGATATTTCTGCTCCAATGGTACAGTTATTTTGCAGCTACGTGTTTTGTTAATGCGTGTGTGTGTATGTATGGGCGGGTGAGTGTGTGTGTGTGTTAATATAAACACACAACGTCATACATAGCTGTGAAATAGTTAGCCGTTTAGTTGGGGATGTTGCTCGTGTGGATGCTGATGCTCTTGTAATTGCGCCGGTTGCCGGTTGCCATTGCCACTGTCACCGACGTAGTTGTTATTGTCGCTATTGTTGTTGTGGCAGTTGTTGTTGCTGGTATTTCTAAATTAATACATCACATGCGAGCTGAAGCACCCGTACATGCACATACATATACGCTTAATTAGGGGGTTCTTTCGGGGGCACCCACAACTGAAAGCGAAGTTGCCCGCCCCAGTTAGATCGTTTGCTCGACAGACTGGGCCGCACAGCTTTCATTTTTTCGGTAAAATATAATTTGTGTTTTCAATTATGCAGTTAAATGTGCACGCACTTACATGCGGAATGCTTTTACAAAACATTTCACGTGACAATTTTTTAATGACTCTTGTTTCCTACCTTGCTCGTTCGCTTGCCTGTTGGTTAGTTGGTTCGCTTTTAGCTTTTCATTCCCGTGTTGTTGCTGCATTTGTAGTTGTTGTTGTTGTTGGTGTTATTGCTGTTGTTAATGAAATTAGTCAAATTGAATGATGGAACTATTTGGGAGAGTGTTTGTGTGTTTCCTTTGGCGGTAACTCCTCGCTTGTCCATTACCATTAGCAGCCACAATTCACTTAAGTTAATAAACAAACGAGTTGGTTACATTTGTAGCATTGTTTGTTTTGACAAGCGGTGTGCTTTTGAAGTCATATTTACCTTCAGAGATCGTTTGTTACCCATACTCGTACTCGGCGTAGGAGACGGTGCCCTTTGATTTAACATATTAATAGGCATGCATACGCGCATATGAATAATTGAAGGTGAAAACAAAGAATCTGCCGTTAATAGGTTTTGACTAAGGGGGAAGGCATGAATGAGTAAGATCTTTACTAATTGAGTTCTATATTTAAGTAAGTAAATGTTTTGTGGACACTTTTATTTCATATAATTTTTTTTAATTATTTTTAATTATTGATTAATTAAAGTGCTTCCTAAAAACGCCTAATAATCTGGTAGAACTTTTTGATATACATAAAAAGGACAAAGCAATCTTATAGATTTGTTTATGAATAAACAATTCAGATTTTGCTATGACGGTAAAATTATGTGCGCTTTGCAGTCTAAATGATTTGCTTGGTAATCATTCGGCCAAATTTTAGTCCCTCGAGCGGCCATGTATGACTACACGAAGGGCTACAAATTACTAAACCAATCCAATATTAATAATACATACATCATATTGATTTTAACCACAACAAAGTGAAAAGTAATATGTAATTTAATAGGGACGTCTAAATGTTTGTAATTAAGGCTTCAATTAAAAACTTCAAACAATTTGTTTGTTGGTACTCGTGCTGGCTGATACAGCTGCTGGCTTAGATAATTTTAAATTGATTGGTTGATTTTAAATAAAATGTTGAAGTTGAATTAACAAGAGTTTTAACTTAAGACTAATATTAGATCGTTGAATAAGTTTCCTACACAAATTTTGCTTGCTTAACAAATATAAGTAAAGTCAAAAGGTATCTTCAAAGTCTGAGCACTCGACAATAATACTTGACATTCGTGTGATCCATTTATGGCTACCTAAGTCTATTAGGTTGCAATAAAGCTTCGTAATGTCTCCCCGGTTCATAATACACTCCATTGCCACCTATGGCCTGTAAGAGACGATATAAAAACGCCTCCACACTTTGCTGGTGTTGTTGTTATTACTGTTGTGGTTGCTTTTTAGTGTTTCGCTATTACTTGTTCATCACTTCGACGCCAGGGTGATTTCAAACAAATGCCCCAAAATCGCATTCGCTTATATGTGCGAGGATGTTTGTTTGTGGACAGCGCTTGTACTTGTTTTATTTTGGGAGCCCAAATTTGTTCATCCAGTAGAGAGCTTGGCATGCCATTTATATTGGTTCATGTTAATGCCAGCGAAAATCCTCGACACGGCGCCGCATATGGGGCCGATTTCATGTAGTTGATCCAATATACTCGCATTGTACCAGCGCCGCATTTTGCGGCCAACACTTTCCGCATGCCCCTATTGCACTTCTTTCGGTTGCTTTTCGTTTTTTTTTGTTGCCGCTGGCATTGTTGTTTTTGCCGTGTTTTTTAATAGACACATTAAAAAATAATTTAACAGACAAGCGCCATATACACAGATAAACACAAGCACACATTCGCACACCCACTTACATTTTAACTGCACAGCACGTTGCATTGAATAAATCATAAATCATTCAGAGGTTTTTGTGTATATAAAAATATGATGGCCAACAAAATGGCCCCAACAACTGACGGCCATCGCGTTTCTATTAAACTCTACACGATGCGCAGGTTGCCAATTTGTCGCCGTCACTCTGTCGCCTTGTCGCCCTGTTGCCAGGCGTTGCCCGTCTCCACCTCTGATGGCAGCCCCCTCAGTCTTCAGAATCTTGTCACATGTGGTGCATACGCTTTTTATACACTACACCAGAAGGCATCCTAAATATGTGATGATTACAGGACGTACATATATACTGAGATGAAAAATTGATACATACGAGCACGTCAGTTGAAGTTTAGGAAAGTAGGTTCATGTTATTATAATGCAGCTTTTCATTTATGATTTTCTCATTTTATGGAGAGATTGCTTTGAATGAATACTTTAATCTTTATAATATGACTACAAAAGATGCTGTATAACTTTTAAAAATATCCCTCTCTGGTGGCGTTACGTATTGCGTACGCAATACAACAATTGCTCGGAATTCAACATTTGAAGGATGATGTTAAGGCCACTAAAAAGATCAAAACAATTTTGTGACTGATAATAAACCGGGGCTTCAACATCAAAGTCGAAAGTGATGATAAAATATTAAACTTTGTTCGTTAAATGTCATGATCTTTAGATAATCAGTAAGGTAGATAATCAGGAAGATAGATAATCGGTAAGATGAGCAGCAAAGCTGGCCTGGGCCAGCTGTTTAGATTAGATGACTTGACATCGAACAATTGTACTATATGAAAATCTGTTTTTATTTTCATTATTTAAAATGTATAGCTTATAGTAAAACCCTCTAGCTAAAACTACATATCGTGTGCCGACTGTTAATGGCACTACCATATTTCACTAGGTAAGGATCGCTTGACAGTGTCCACCTAAGATCAGAGATTGCCGCCTCATATCACTCTTACAACTAAGAGCAATTGAGGATTCCACTAGGGTGGGGTTGCTTCGGAAGTCTTACAGATTCGGGTTCATTGCCTTTGGAATACTCGGCCGAAATGATCTTACGGTTAACAGAACTGGAGATTGTGAAATCAGCTAAAGTGATCAATAAACCATATGAAAATAAACTGCATCGGGGTTGTCAACCATCGCTTCAGTCCTCTTAACATTACAACAACTTAAATACAACATTCTTTGTTATAACAAATGGACGTTTTAATATCCCCTATTGAGCGTTATGTAGAAACATAGATCAGGCTTTACAAGATTGGTTTATTGAAAAGCCAAACAGCCATCGGAATTTGAAGAGCCAATAATTTGTGCTGGGATGGTTGTAAGCGTATATAATTTTCGACGTGTCACAATTATTGTTTGTTTTTTCTTATTTATACATACATACATATATACAGATGCATGTATATATCTGCTTGTAGGTTTAAGTCTGTATGTCTGTGCCGTTGGCACCGCTGCTGCTGACGCTTTTTTCACATCATAATTTTTTATACTAGTTGACTTTTTGCCATATTCGTCGTGGCGTATGTGTATGTGTATGTATGTGTGTATGTTTGTATGTTTGTTTGGGTTTTTTCGGCACCTTTTTGTGCAGTCATTCATTTTTAAACGAAACGAAACGAACGCCACGCAAAACGACACTACGAAAAGTTGGCTGCCATGTACAAATTAATAAACGAGTAACTGACAAAAAGGTAATTTATTATTTTATACATATTTGACAAATTAATTTAATGACACACACATGCGCTTGCATGTCCCAATGGGTGCACACACACACTCGCATATACATACAAGTATATGTCGGTAGGTGTATATACATATATACTTATATGTATTAACCCAGCCCACTGTTATACCGCACATAATAATTTCTCATTTAATTTTTCAATTTTAAGCGTCATTTACACATGCCGTCCAGTTGGCGGCCAGTTTTGGCCCATTTGTCCGTTTTGGCCGCTCGCGCATTGTGGCTCCTTGTTGTTGCTGTGTTGCTGTTGCTGCTGGTGTTGCTGTTGCTGTTCTTGTAGTTGCCGCCGCTGCCTGTCATGTTCCCCTCGGGCCACGTTGTTGTCAGCTTGTTGGCGCTCTTTTGTTTTCATTTTTTATTTGCATTAAAAGGTAATCATCGAAAACAGCGCTGGCATGCAGTTTTCGCGCCGTTGTCGTATTTTGTATGACTGTCATTAAGTCGTCAACGCAACGTATATGCCGTTTGGGAGCGCGACAGCGAAGGAGGTAGTGGGACAGTGAAGCGGCAGCAGACAACGCAATCAGTTGCTCACTCAAGCGGCGCCGCATCATTTTAAATGACTCGTCGCCCAGCCGTGCAATTTTGTGGCCATGCCTCGGGTCCTTTCCTTGGATACAAGATGCTCCCTGATTCCCTGGCTCCCTAGCCAACTGACTTACTGGATGGGCAACCGGTTGGTCGGTCATTTCGTTGGTCTGTCGGTCGGCTGCAGTTGAACGTGTTGCCGTTTGTTGAGGGCCGCACGTTAATGGCACTAGAATCAGTTTTCATTAACGATACGCCGCAGTGGTTGCCCAGCGGCTGCGATGTGAAAAAAAGGTCCAGCGAAAAAAAAACCGCATGCGTGCATTGCTGGCATATTTCGCTCGCCGTCTCCGGCTAAAGCTGTGGCAGTGGCAGTGGTACTGGCTAGGTCATGGACGAAAGCAGGGGCTGGGGCAGAAAGAGAGGACTTGGGATGTTGCACTGCAGCGACGGCAATTAATAAAACACACACCTTCTGCGCGGTAAACGTTGCTTTCGTTTATTCTCTTCCCCCCCTCGCATTCAACCATTCATTGTTCTGCATATTTAGCTGCTGCTGTTTGGCAGAGTTGTGTGAACTGGCTCAGCGATCTGGGTGTTCATTCTATATTATATCTCTGTATATGTATACACGTATATAAATTACATAATAACGTATAAACAAATTAAAATACATGCATAAAAATATGTTGCACTTCTGAAATTTTGACAGACCAAATAGTACATTTATTTCTTTTGTCTATCTTTAAATGTGAATCTTTTTGAATGTTTATTTTATCCTTGAATTATAAGTATACAAGTATAATTAAAAAGCAAGTTAAATTTTACGGCCAGATAGAATAATAGATATTGTACTAACTACTAACTTATTCTTGGATTCACTGAGACAAAGATACAAATGAAATTATCATTTGTATTCATTTGTATTTACTTATCCCGCATTGGTTTATAATACTAAATATTACAATGATATGTAATAAACATCTCACATAACAGTTTATTAAAAATAACTAATGTAGTTTTTCGCGTTTGACATTAGCAAATAAATAATTCTGTCTCGTGTTTGTCCACCCAGGATATCCAGAGTTTTCTATTCAAGTTATTGTATTCCCCAAACGAATTCTGTCAAATTTTTTCTGTCGTTTACAAGTTAAGTCTTTACTGGCTGAGGCAAGGTATTGACAATAGGTTAAGTCAGTGAACTACTGATAATTTGAACTACTTGTAGAAGGCATGGAGCTGCTGCTGTGGAGCTGTGGCACAGTGGTGCAAAGCGCTTATTTATGTGCGTCGACTGCCGTTGGCGTTGGCGGCGGAATTGAATTTAAAAACCTCAAACGCAGCAAAATATTTCACACGCATGCAGTCGGCGTTCGCATCACCGTCGGCGTCGGCATCGGCATCGACGTAGCCAAAGTCGTCGAGATTTTTCGTATAAATCACATTTTCGCAGCGCAAAAATATAAATAATATATATGTATGTATGTATGCATGTAGGTGTGCGAGTGTGTGAGTGCGTGAACAAACTCAGTGAGGTTGTGCGTGTGTGGGGGAATATGTATTTTTTTGCGCATACATAAATCTTTCAGTTTGGATTTTCACTTTGGTGGCATAAATTGACACTGGCTGGCGATGAATCCGTAGATGAAGGCGATGCTGACTGCGACGCCAGCGCTGTGGTAGCCACATTTGAAAACCGCGCTTAAAAGCATTCGCTGTGCGTCAACGCCTGCCTGCTTTGCTCTTGCCACTCCTTTCCTCTCTCCCTCTCCATTTCTGGTCTATAAGCTTGGTCTGCAGCCAACCTGCGTTGCAAATTGTTTTTTGTCAGCTCGAAAATTGCAACAACAGCAACTGATGCCGCTATCTTTATTGTTGTTGCTGTTGCAGTTGCCGCTGCCGCCGCGTTGACAGTAAAAACTCATTTGCGCAAAATTAAATTAAAAGTTAATTAACGCTGTCAATGTGCAAAGCACTCGAAACGATCCACTACAATGCTGAAACTTGCAACGCTGCAAACTGCAACCTGGGCCTGCGACTGCAACTGCCGCTCGGCTCGGCTCGGCTTGGCTCGGCTGTAGTCAAACTTTGCCGGCCAAGTTGAAAAATCACCGCAAGTCAAGTTAAGCATACAGTGAAACCAACAATTATTCGTACACTCTTTACTTTTGACTTTAAAGGCCTATATCTTCGCTGTTATTTATAATACACAACAATTTTTAATTTCAAATGAACACTTAATATTTATATTTTATATTTTAAAAACAATAACAAACAATTTCATAATTGGTAATGGAAAAAACTTAATCTAATCAAAATAAGGCAGGTTTTTACGTCCATAAATTATTCGTACACTTTGTGCCTTATCATGTTTTCTCATCGCATGTAACTGTAATTGGCAATTCTTTTTAAGGAATTTCGTTACCGTCGCCAGCATTCAGCATGTACATTAGTTTTCATTCATTCTTCTTTGATTTTTAATTAGTGTTGAGACGAATTTTGATTGATATAGACGCAATGGGGCGAGGAAAGGATATTTCACTTGATATGCGCAAACATATTCTTAAATTGTATACAGAAAATTATTCTCTTCGCGCCATTGGCAAATTAATCGACAGATCACACTCTTCTGTACAAAGTATAATACAGAAGTACGGAAACACAGGGAGTTTGGGTGCAAATCATAAACAAGCTGGGAGACCAAAAATTCTAACACAGCGTGATGAGCGAAATATAGTAGCTGCTGTTGTCCAAAACCCAAAAATAACCACTTCAGAACTATCCAAAAATATTGAACAGTGTAGCAACAAACAAGTGTGCCACCAAACCATACGCAATTGCCTATACAGTGCTGGTTATCATGGAAGGATTGCACGGCGAAAGCCATTCATTTCGGCGGTTAATAAAAAAAAGAGGCTGGAATTCGCCAAACTGTATTTAAATGAACCAGATTCGTTTTGGGAAAACGTTATCTTTAGTGATGAGTCCAAATACAACATTTTTGGGCACGACGGCCCTCCCAAAAGCTGGCGAAAAGCGAATGAAGCCATGAAAGAGAAAAACATTATTCCCACCGTCAAGCATGGTGGAGGAAATGTAATGGTTTGGGGATGTATAGCTGCATCTGGACCTGGAAACATGGTGTTCATAGATGAAAAAATGGACAAGCACATTTATAAAAGTATTTTGGAAAGAAATTTACATCCAAGTGCCACAAAGCTCGGGCTCGATTCCAAAAATTCTTCTTCCAACAAGACAATGACCCAAAACATTCATCATATTTGGTACAAGAGTGGCTGATATATCACTGCAAGCAGCTTAAATCTCCACCCCAATCACCAGATTTAAATCCCATAGAGCATATATGGGAATTGCTTGAGAGGAGGATACGGAAGCACAATATAACATCCAAGGAATCCTTGAAAGCCGCATTAGTTTCTGAGTGGCAAAAAATTTAACCAAGAGAGACCAATAATTTGGTGAAGAGCATGCACCGGCGCTTACTAGCCGTTATTAAGGCCAAAGGCGGGCCTACAAAATATTAAAATTTAAATAAGATGTAAATTTAAGAAAAATAATTTGAAAACAATTAAGTGTACGAATAATTTATGGACGTAAAAACCTGCCTTATTTTGATTAGATTAAGTTTTTTCCATTACCGATTATGAAATTGTTTGTTATTGTTTTTAAAATATAAAATATAAATATTAAGTGTTCATTTGAAATTAAAAATTGTTGTGTATTATAAATAACAGCGAAGATATAGGCCTTTAAAGTCAAAAGTAAAGAGTGTACGAATAATTGTTGGTTTCACTGTATGTCCGCTTAAATTGACGAGAACTGGTTTTAAATGGCAAGTTGACAATTTACGATGCAGGCGAGTGGTGCGCTCAGAAAAGAGAAGCAAGCCACAACAAGTTGACTGCAGACTGCCACTGACCGCCTGCCCGATTGTCTGACTCTGGGGCTGTCGGACGGTCAGACTGTCAGACTATCTGACTACCCAGCTCGCAGGCCAGCCCCGCAGATATTCACACAAGCACACACATAGTTATCCTCGTGCTTATACATATGCTGATGTAAATGTGCGCGGTCAGACAGTGCGTATGCTTAATGTGACATGGCTGCACTGACCGCACTGGTCACACGGACCATGCTGGCAAAATCAACAAGATGCAACATGCTGATAATTAATTTGCAAGTAAAACTGAAAATTGCACGCGACGAAGTAAAAAATAAACATTGAACAATATCATTTGTCGCATATTGAAGGTGCATATTCACAGTATTTTCGAAGCGTTTAATTATTAGTCAGTTTAAATATTCAGTTGCCACGGATCTGTAGTAGATGCATTTTATTTATCTTGTTTTTTATTTGTATGACTGCGAATCGAAACTTGGTGAATAAACTGTATAGTTGTGCAAAATAAGAAAGTAACATTCTATAATTTAAATAAGTATTATTTAAAAACCTCAAGTAAAATCTTCGTAAATTTAAAAGGACTTCACCTAACCAATAAAAAGCACATTTTACGTTTAATTGTGTAAATTGATGAACAACTGTTTTGCTAATATGTGTTGTTAATTTTTGAACACCCTAAGCTACTTATTAACTTAAGGAACAAAATGTTAAAAGTAATGTTTGAGTAATGGTTTATATTTAAAATGAACGTTCATTTATTAAATATATAACAGAATTCTTTATTTTAAACAAGAAGTATCAGATTTTTCTAAGCAAGTTAATAATTAACTTTCTGGCTTAAATACTTGACGACCATGCCCTGTACACAAAGTTCTGGCAAGCTTGTGGCTTATCAAGTTGAATAAATTTTGAAAACTTTCGTTAAAGAAAAAACTGTTTTTTATGAAAAGTTGATGGACAAAGAGTTGTTTAAGAAATTAATTTTAAACTTTTATTATGCGATGCTGTCTAATGTCCTTGTTTATCACCATTATTATTATTGTTATCAATAGATTGATTCTTTATCAGAAACTTCATTTTCTTTTGCCTTTTCATTGCATTTTCGAAATTTCACAGCTTTATAATTATCTCTCATGTAAAGTGCATAAAAATTTCCTGCAAAAGCATAAAAAGTTAATGAGTGAAGCTTGCTACTTGGCTTGTTGGCATGTTGGGCGCTTGACTGGCTAGCTGGCTGTCTCGCTGTCTGGGTGGCAGGTTGGGCTTAATGACAGGGCGCAATGGGGCCGTGTGCTGTAAGGCAATATAAATAAATATGCTTGTACTGCAATCGGAACTACACTCCTACGGCCAATTTCGTCATGAAAATTAAAGATAACATAAATGCGCCCGCCTGGCACGGCACGCCATGCCACGGCAGGGAAATGGACATGGGTGTGAGTATGAGTATGGCAATAGGTTCTGGGCTGGACGGCAGCAGCAGCAGCAGCTCCGGCTCCGCTTCTGGTTCCTGCTTCTTCTTCTCCTCCGGGTTTGCACATCAACGTCGTCGCTGGCATGCTATTTGAATTGAACAAGTGTCAGCGTCGAGGGGAAACACACTATGTTGCGCTGTTACTGCCGCCTTTGTTGCTGCTGTTGCTGTTGTCGTTGTTGTTATTTTCTCTGCTACTGCTGTACAGCATTTGCATGTCCTGCCAGTTGCGAGTAGCGTCAACGAGGACTACGACTACGACGACGACGACGCTCTCAAAACTCAAAATATTAACACTTTAACGCCAAGTTTTTTATCCGGCAGCCGGAAACAGACAACACACAGCGTCGAGCGCCACCGCCAGCGCCACCGCCGACGCCGCCACCACCACTCCCGTCACCATTGCTGCCACCAGCACACAAAACGCCATGTTGGATTATTCAACTCGACGCCATTTCGCGTCACAATGCGCGCTATGCGGCGCCATCATTGCACTCGACAGCGAACGGCACACGGCAAGCAGCTACACTTGACAAAGAATAATTTTAAATATTTTAGGCACTCATTTAAAATTAAGGCAACAAAAAAAATGTAATATGGTTCAAAATAGTTAGTTTTAGTTTATATTTAATCACAGGCACTAAATTTTAATTGCAATAGGATTAACAATATTTGAATTGCATATGGACTGGCAACGTAATGTGTAATTGCGAATGAAACGCTTTCAAGCTTGAATATTTGGATTTATTATTTCGTCTTCAAAATTATTATAAATGAATTATTAGATACTGCTAATGGGGAACAAAATACCTCAATATTCTTCATTATTATATTTACATAATATTCTTATATTTACAATAATATTTTTTTATTTTATTTTACTTTAACATAAAATGTCGCTTCTGTGGTGAATTTTATAATTTTTTGTGCATTTAGTTTTGGTGGAAGGCTAGCAGTTGCTTGTTCTGGATGGAAATGACTTTGAAACAATCTACCCAGAAACACATTTATTTTTTAACAAATATCTGAAAATATTTTGAGAACGTTTCGGCAATCATTTTAGAAGTAGAGTAGATTTAAAATAATTTTCGTACAAACTATTTCTATACCGAAATTCTTTAGAAATGGAATTGATTTCTAAAAAACCAATCTTTACAGCTCACAGAGTATAAATCATTACGAACAAAGTTAATTACAAATGGATTTCAAGAACACTACAAAGAAAAATGTTGGGCAGTTATATTCCTCTGCGCTTAAGCTCGACAACGTCTAGGAAGATAAGTTCATAGCTCTTTAAGAATTAGCTTTATATTCTCTAGAGTTTTCAAAACAAAGTATTACCGGGCAATTTCTTTTAAAATTTACAGTTTATTTTGATGTGTGGAGTTCGAACAATCAAATGTTAACTTTATTAGAGAAGGGGTTGCGCGATATATGATCGCTGCCTCTTTTATTTTTAGTGTAGCCAGTCAGCCAGGGGCAGAAAAAGGTAGAGAGCGGCGAGCGGACGGCTTCGGCGAGCGGATGAAGTTGCAATTCAAAGTCATAAACACGTGGAGCGTGGGCGCAAAGTCTCAGCTAAGCCCAGGCCAGGCACAACACGCTGCCACTGACAGCGGCGGCACTTCCTGCCAACCAGCCAGACAAGCCGACAGACAGAGTGGCAGACGACAGCCCTCCCCGAATAGCCCCAGTCCTAGTCGGCGCACGATGTTCTCCTTTTGTTTTGCCGCCATTTTGTAGTTGCTGCAGTTCCACTTGCATTTGTTGTTGCTGTTGGTGTTGGTGCACCGTTCGTTTTTCATTTGCATGCAAAATTCAAACATCAGCATAAAAATGCAATTTTTATTGCGCAACATTTCTCAACGCCCGCTGCAAATATTTTCGCGGGCTTTATAACATTTTTTTTACAGTTGTTGCTGCCACAGTAGCTGTTTACTGTTGTTGTTGTTGTTGGCGCCGTTTCTGCAGCTCTGCTTGTTGTTTGTTTGATTCTGCAATTCTGTTGTTGTTTCGGGGGGTGCGTTATTTGGTTGCTCATATTTATTTTCACTTTTTTTTTCGGCCCTGCAGCTCTTGCACACGGTTGCCACCGGCAGCGTCGCCATCACCATCACCATCGCCGTCGTCGGTTTTATTATGAGCTGCACTTTATGAAAATGCAGTTGCCAGTTTCCAGTTCTTGTTGTTGCTGCTGTTGTTGTTTCCATAGCTACCGCGCGCTGTCGTTAGAGTGCGCGCTGCTTCTGCACCAGTTTTGAGTACGTTGCAAATATTTTATTATTGCAAAATTTTGCCAACTTATCCTTCTCATGTAAGTGGCCCAATGCCCTCCTTGCCGCCTTTAAGCCTTGAAACGTTGCTGGCTTCTCGCCGTGGCCAAGAGGAAGGATGCGAACCAGCTAAAATAATATTTCGTTGTTTGTTTGTTGCCTGTGCTGTTGCTGTTGTTGCTCTTGTTCGTTCGTTCGTTCATTCGTTTGTTTGTTTATTTTTGAATGTCGGTTCGTTTAGTTGAAATTACGTTTTGTATTCTTGTGCACACGTATATTAGTATATATACACATAAACATATATATTTAGCCCACATATACATACATACATATATATTTTTGCCACTGAATTTCATATACTTTTTATTTAACAACCAACGTGCAGCAACAACAGGGCTGACAGAAAACATTGAAGTAATGATACAGTGTGAAGATTTGTGATCCCTTTGAAATTGTTGTTTGAAATGATGACCCTTGTAAACCCTTTTCTGTCTTTTCCGCTTTTATCATAATGTAGGCCACGAAATTATTGCTTTGCGAAAAGTAAAACATAAATGCACAACATTGAAAAGGAAAACATCAAACATTTTAATAGAAAAATAATCTGTTTGTCAGATGCTGAAATGATAACATGGGAAGAATGCAATTTGTATTGAATAGTCACGGAGAGTCGCGAAGCTAATTGTTAATCCCACAAAATGTCAAAACATTATATAGGGCTAAATTAAATTACCTTAAACCATAAACCCTGGTAAACTACATATAATATTAAAAGATGATAGTTTTTTGAAGAGATTTTAAACAGTTTTTATTCAAAGGTGAAATTGTGAAACCTTTTTGAAGAAGATATAAAATACCTCACAAAAATGACAACTGTTGCTATTATTAAATAGACTTGTGAAATTAGAGGATTATTTGTTTTTAAATAATTTTTGCATGTTTCCTCTTCTAATATAATTTACGGATATCAAGGGAACAGTAAACAAAAATCTTATAAATACTTCCTGGTCTTCCAAGTTTTTCCTCACACCATAAAGCTTTGGGGCTTAATTATGAATATTGTTTTTATAAATTGACGTTATCGAGTGCTTTGGCTTAAAAATCTTGTGTCCAGCCCTGATAAAAGCAACAACAACGTAAACCGAAAACTTGCCATGGCTTGTTATTATTCTTACGTTTACTCCCGCCAATTCGCCGTGCGAGCCGCTGCCTTGGCTTGCTTTCGTTCCCTTCCTCAGCTCCTGTCTTGGCTCCAGCTTGCTCCTGCTTGCCTCCCTGTCCCCTGCTACTTTTAATGGTGTTGTTGTTGTTATGGGCACACTGCTATAGCATTTCTTTAGTTCGTTTCGTTCCGTTACGGCATGCCTGGACTGCCTGCACAGCACTCTGCACGCCCTGTTTCCTCGTTCCCTTACTCCTGCTCGTGTTTTGGTTTTGCTTTTTTTCGTGCTGTTTTTCCAACATTTTAACTTCCGCTCAATTTACCTTTAGGCCAAGTAATTTAAAAGCTGACGTGTTTGTACAACTACAATTTCGACTCATGTTGCCGTTGTTGTTGATGTTATTGTTGCTGTTGCTGCTGCTGCTGTTGCTGTTGTTGGCATTGCTTGCGTCGTTTTGTGTATAGCACTTCCTGATGTGGATTTTTGCTGCTACTTATACGTTTGGCGCTCGGTTTTGACTTGGCGTTTGCTGCTTCTATTTTTTTGTTTGTGGGCTAGAAATATTAAAAACTTAATTTTTTCAGAGTCGTTTTGGTGTTTTATATATTTTGTTTATTTGCTTGCTGCTGCTGTTGTTATTGTTATTCTTGTTGTTGTTGTTGTTGTTGCTATTGGCCTGGCACTTGCCATCAAGTTTTGATGTGCGCGCCAAAAGGAATTTGGCAAAACATCATCTAAAAGCTAAAAGCCAGAATGTAGAGAGCTGTTAAAACTGTTTGCCTTAGTTAATAGTCAAGCAAGCAAAAAGCAAGCAAAATGTAAATATTAATTAAAGTCGATAGTGAATGGCCAAAACGTTTTACTTGACTGTTTTTCTTTGCGTCATGGCGGCCGTCGTTGTGTTTAACATGTGAGCACGCAATTTCCTTGATTGGCAACGCAGGCGGCCGACGTCAACATTGAATGATTGAAGGCGCGCTTGCTAAGCTGTAGAGTAGGCTGGGGCGAAGGCAATGGGTGCCACTGAATTCTCATAGTGTAGTGGATGAAGTGACGAAGTGGAGGCTCAAGTGTGTAAATGCGAGCAACGCATGCATAACGTATCAAAAAGCGTAGCATACTTTTTGGGGCCACATTGCACTACACGCCCGCACATACTTGCAATTTGTGGGTAAAGGAATGCGTATCCGTGTGCGTATGTGTGTGTCTGTGTTTGTGCATGCAGTTAACACCATTGTTTGTGTCGAGTCTGGCACAGCCAGCCAGTCGACAGCCAAACCAACAAGCACTCTGTCTCGTCTGTCTGCCAGTCAAACGAGTCTGTTAGTTTGCACCGTCTTGCCAACGTCTGCATCGCCCGTTATTGCCAAGGCCCCCTCCCCCTCATGTCACCCCCGTCGTCGGACCTGTCGCTATTACTGCTGCTGCTGCTGGCGGTGGTGCATTAAGTGAAGTATTGTTTCTGCTAGATTAATCCTGTTTTAATTAAATATACACGCTGCCAGCAGAAAACCAACAAGAACGCTGGCGTTGGCAGCCACCAGTAAAAACGCAAAAAAATATGTACAGTGGAAATCCTTTATGATGTAGTTCAGACAGATGGTGTTGATGATTAAAGCAATCGCCCTTGATCTCAAATTTGAAGGATTTGAAGGGCTGACATATTTTTCATTTGTATTTTAAATAAGAAAGTGTAGCAGAGCAAGTTTGAGCAGTAGTTACAACTATATGAAGTATATGAAAAAAAAAAACTCCACCTAACTTCAAAGTTATCAATAGTACAGTTTCTGAATATTTTTCAAAGTCTGTTCGGAATACGAACTAGATTCAATCGTTTTATTTGTTGTAATTTAATTGTATTTATGTTAGTTGAGAAGCATAACTGTTGTGGGCAATAATAAATATATATATACAATTATAATTGAATGTGCTGCTTTATAACAATTATTCTTAATCATTTCAATTGATGATGATAATATTTGCAATATTACTGAAAAAAGAAAGATATTTAGTATATATTGTCAATATTTCAGTACTAGTATAAAATATAGATATAGCTTAAGCAAACAATGGCAAACGAATATCAGAAATATCCAAATAAGATATATAGACTGCTGCAACGATCATGCTAGCGTTTTAACTAATAAAACTATAGGTTCTTTATAGACACATCTAACTGTATATAGTAGAGTTTATGAAGAGGAACTGCAGGCAGTCCGTACTTGCGACTTCTGACGTCATGCAAATGTGTGAGCTGGCAGCGGATGGTGCTACTGCTGTTGCTCCACTCTGAATGACAAAGTGACTTGACTGACTGAGCAAGTGTTTGAGTGCAGGAAGAGAGCGCTCATGAATGAGTGCATTCGACCTCGGTTTATTTATTTATATTTTCATTTTCAGTATTTTTTTTTGCTGCGCTCATAAGATTGCTGCTTGTTTTTCATCTACGGCTACTGCCGCTGCCGCTTTTTAAGAAATTTTAAGAAAAATACATTTTCTCACGCAGCTACAGCAGCGGCAAAAGCAAAAGCCGCAGAAGCAGAATCAGCATCAGCAGCTTTGCTTCAGCAAATGCATCCAGCGTTTGTTTGTAATTTCTCTAGTAAATTAAAAACGGTGCGGTATTTTTTTAAGTGCTCTACATAAAAAACTCAGGTTGTTATGATGTAGTTGCCGCGTTTGTCATGCATGCAAGTGGTCGGGAGGCGCCCTTAAGCCGGGAATGAGATTGAAGCAGTGCCAAAGGCTAGAGCTACACACACATATTGCGATTGTATGTGTGTTGGTGTTTGTGTTTGTGCCTGTGTCTGTGTGTGTATGTGTGCTTGTGCAGCATATGAAAACATTGCGATTGCTGCAGGTCTTAAGTTTTAGCTTAAGTGCGCTTTCAGTTCTTAGTTAATGAGCTGAAAGTTTTTATATGCATGGGGTGCAATTTTATAGGTGTCTGTTAAAAGTTCATGTAGTACTACAAGTAGTTGGCTGTGTGGAATATGAATTATAATTAAATTTCGTTGCTGCCATGGTACTCAATGAAAATATTTTCTCTGCATCTCAGTTTGGCTTTAGAGTCACGCACTTAGCCTGAGTACTCGTGCCTCCGTAAGTGGTACGTAAGAATGGCGATCTCCAAAATGTAGGCGCTTGCATGATTTTTGGGTAATTAGCAGAAAAACTCAATTATGCTAATTTAAAAACTTGAGGCTTTTCATTTATGGCGTTGCATAATAGAAAACAGATTGTAATTATGAATAAAATAGTTAAATTGTATATTGTTGAGCAATGGGGTTATCTTCGTCTTCACCTAACTTTACACTCAAAACGCAATTGGCAATTTAAACTAAATGCAGTGAAAACTCTTTTAATGTAAGTCTGTGTTAAACGGACTTCCCTCTTAGGCAGACCCCTTTTCTATATTTGTTTTGGTGTGCTTGTTACAGTAATTACACCTCTCTTTGGCAGACACTTACGCTCTAACTCTAACTTACGCTCTAAAACAAATATACTTCACATAAAAGTATGTATATTTTTCAGATACTTAATTCAAATCAAATATTCATTGAACTTAAGTATATTAGATATGTATATGTTGCCATTAACTAGTAAAATTTGTCTCGGAGTACCATCAAAATGTCTTTATTGCAGAATATTAAGTAGATTAATGAATAAAAATTATTTGTTTTTGATTTCTGTTTCACAGATGCGCCCATTTTATATTTTATGATGATTCCGCATATACCGTTTTTCACATATGGTTCATATTCGTATGCTGCAGTCTTTTATATGCACAATGACGGGCAACTCATTTGTTAATGGCCTATCTTTTTTATTAAATTTGATTAGAGATTGCATGAGGTATGGAACAAGTAAACTCGGCTGGTTCAGTCATGAAGGACGAGTTCTGTTGTAATAGTCCGCTATGAGTTGGCCTTTAATGTGTGTGTTTTGAAAATAAAGGTAATTAGTGGCGTGATTTCGTTTTCTAAATAATTCATACAAATTTCTTTTAATTTTTATACGAACTCTGTATTTCTGTCTTTCCAAAGCCATTGTTTTTAGTTAATATTTTAGTTCGTATCTGTGGGGGACAATTTCACACTTTGGCATTGCGAAGGTATTTTATTGTGTTGCTTTTTAAAATACTTTTCATGAATGTTATAACCGCGACAAGACCAATGTTTTCAAAAACAGGCGATTCTTCTTGAGCTAACATAACTAAGAGGAATGCAATCTTTTTAAACTTTCAATAATTACGGAAAGACATGAATTTAGTGAATTATTTGTGAAGGATTTAAAAAGAGCGGAGGGTGTAATTCTCCTGTAAGGAGAGATTGATTATTTTTCTGTTAGCTGTATTCCAGGATGTTATATTTATTTAAGCCTTCCAAATAGTCTTAAACGAAGTCACGAAAACCACTGTGAAATTATGCAACATTTTCTCATACACTATTCAAGTTGGAGGGCCTTGTTGTGGAAGTTTCTAATACTCACATCTTCGACACTATGAACTGTTTGCGGCACTTTGAAAATTCCATCAACTGATAAAGTGAGCTAATCAGTGGGCTACTTGAGCTCGACCACCCGCCCGTTTAGAGGCAAAATCAAAGTGCAAAACTTTGCAACACTGGCGCGTAGGGTGCATAATCTGCTGCCGTCAAATAAAGTTAACATTCATGTTGTTGTTTTCATTTTCGCTTGCTTTTTGCTCTTTGCATTACGTTGCCGTTGTTTAAGCGCCTCTCTCGCTTGGCCCTCCTCTGCACTCGACATTGGCCATGTTGCTGTGCTGGTGTTGCCTGCAATTTCGTTGCATTAAATACGACGCGTACTTAACTATAAGTAAACGTGAAAGTGCGTGTGCTTGTGTAAGTGTGTGTGTGTGTGTGTGTAAGAGAGTGGGTGAGCGAGGAGATGTATGGGCATGTATCCATGTATAAGTGCGCGTACACAACTGCATAAGTATGTGTAAACATACGCGCACTCAGTGCCAACAAGCGCAATTGGATGTGGACATGGATGGGGGCAGGTAGGGAGGAGGGTTGAGGGTGAAGGTCCATGGATATACACAGCACAAGTGTCCATTAAATTTTGTCATTAATTTTCGTTTGCTCCGCCCGCATCTCGTTTGCTCAATGATGATGCTGCTGCTGATGTTGTTGGTTTTGTTTCTGCCTTTTGGAGTTTCATTTCTTTCCTTTTTAAACATTTTACTTATTTATATAAATTAAGCAATAAATAAAACGATGAGCTTTCATCTGTTCATGGCGTTTACGTTTTGCTTTTGCGCTTCAAAAGGCGCTTTGTGCACTTGAATTTTCCTGGAAGTCGTTCGTTTTCCTTTTCAATTGATATTGCAACTGCAATTTGCTACAACAGCCACAAATTTCAATTGCCAATTTCAGGTGATATAAAAA
Organism: Scaptodrosophila lebanonensis; assembly: GCF_003285725.1. Classification (NCBI taxonomy): domain Eukaryota; kingdom Metazoa; phylum Arthropoda; class Insecta; order Diptera; family Drosophilidae; genus Scaptodrosophila; species Scaptodrosophila lebanonensis. The sequence goes on from NW_022060538.1 coordinate 5,049,558, forward strand.
AAAAAAGAATGTTGTATTTGTGTTTCTGTTGTAAAATAATAAACGTACGTACCCGTACACATACATATCGAAATGACCATATACATTCATGCAACAACATGCAATTCTAACGATAAAACTATGTTCAATTATATACGGCCAACCGACCGAATAGTAGTTGTTGTTGTAGTTGTAGTAATAGTTATTTGTTTGATTGTGGGCGTTTCTCTTTTGCATTGGCAAATAAAATGCGAAAAATATTGTAAATCTCGTTTATTAGTTCAATTTGGTATTTGTATAATCGATGCACTCAGCTTCAATAAAAATCAAAAGCATAAATTCATGTCTACATGAATACATACTCGTATAGTAGAAATAGCTGCTGGCATAGACTGAGTGGGGAAAAATGCAGACAAATAGCCGTACCTGGATATTACTTCAATAATATCGATGGCCTGATACACTGCCTTCTGCTTGAGTTGCAAAAAGCAATAATATTTTCATTAAAGGGAGTTGTGCGTGGCAAATTGATATTTCGACTATTGCCCATTTGTGTATTTAGGCATAAAACAGCATCCATGATTATTAAAGAATAAATGCCAAGGCATATACGAGTAGATAAACCAACAATGGGTGGCGCACCCAAGACAGGAACGATAAAGCGGAGAGATTTTTCATATGTCGATTCGAGTGAGTTGTTAAAAGTAATAATAATAATTTACAGCAGAACTATACAAGCCAAACCACTATATCTTTAAAAATGATGTCTTAGGATGTATTACTGACGTGCAAGCAATCTGGAGTTCAAGAGTTGCTTAGCAATCTACAAAAGCAACATTGTTAAATATATTATTGAAAACCACAAAAAACCACAGCAGTAATGAGAAGAGCATATGAATGTATTCAACTGTAACTCTGTCATTTACTTCATTTTTTTTTGCAAATATATATTCAAATATTACGCAGCTTTAATCAAAATTCATGTGAAAATATTTAGGCAAAAATTGTTAGATAGCTTTTACAATAAAAAAAAAGGGATACAAGTATTTAACTTGTTTAAATATTATTACTTTACCCACTCGATTTAATAAATCTACAAAGCTTTTTTCACATTTTTTTCAGTTAGAAATGCAATGTGGTAGAAATTCAAATATAGGTTTCAAATTTGAAACAATATTGAAAAAGTTGTTGTGTGTGACTAGTAGGAGTATCAGGAGTATCAGGTTACCAACGACTTTCAAACGTTTATTAAAGGCGATGAGTTTTTACAAATGTAGTTGAATTTGAAATCGAAATCCAGTATAAACTTACTTTGAAAAGCTACTGTTTTAAAGTATTGTCACACATCGTAATTGTTGAAGCTAGCTTGATAAAAAGACGTTGGTTTGTTATAGACTTACTAGTATAGATAATACACACACTTGCACACTGATGAGATTGAATGAAATATTCAGAAATTATATGTTAAGGTTTTTTTTCCAGAAACTTTTGTACACTGTTATCAGTTATATGCAAATATTTACAGCAAAATCAAAAACATTTTTTGAAGAAATGCAAACAGCTTAAATATTTTTAGATATTTTTTGTTAACTTTCCCACTATACTCTGAAAATGCAGTGACAATGACCAAAAGGGAACTTTTCACAAAAGCTGATTATAATTTCATACTCCTATCAACATGCCCTAATGGACAGCGTTCTGCCTAGCATGCTTATAAATATGCGAGCGTGTGTCAGTGCGTTGCATATTTGCAACTATAATGAAGAGACCCATTTGCGACACTTTCCATAGGCAGGGCATTAAAGGCACGCATGAAAAATCGCACCGAAAACAGCATGCGTTTAGGCTTGGTATAACCAAAATTGATAACAATCAATATGGCGATGTGTTTATGTGTAAAAGTGACTGCGTGCGTGTGTGAGTGTTTGGGCGTCCTTCTGTATGTCGCTTGTGGGTCAAACTGTCGCAAACATGCGCGACAACAATGTATGCGCTTAACCCCATAACAGACACACACACGCACATATATAAGTATATATGTATATACAAATGTGCTCGAACAAGCGCACATTCGGTGGCGGGGCATTGAGTTTTGATTGCCACCGCTTCTCGCACTGCCATAAACTACAAATTCAAGTTAGTTTATTTGAAAATGCACTTAAAATTTAATTTAAATGTAAATTTGTGCAACGAAATGTTTTGTGTCGAAAAATTTTTTATGTAAACAGTGTAAGTGAACAGCAGCAACAACAACAACAACATGCGATAGTTGGCAGCAAATAGCGAAGCAACCAACAGTGGCAATAGGAAAAAAAAAAACGGGAAGGTGGAATAGAATGCAAATGCAAATATTGGCAACACCGACTGAAAAAGTGTGTAAGCTGCCGCCCGTCCAGCACCTCCACCTTCAGCTCCCTAACTGATGGTGCTAGCCCGAACCAAGAGGAATTTATATGCAGATGTGCAAACATTTTGCACCCCATTCGCATGCGTTGACGTCAACGTGAGCGTCGGCTTCAGCATCAGCATCAGCATCGACACCCACTTTGACATTGCCAGTGCCCCAACACTCCTCATTCTGCTTATGCTGCTCATGCAGTGCGCGCATTCATTTTCAGGTTTGGTAACGCTCATAGCACGCGTGAAATTTAATAAAGCTCAAGTTGCCATTGCCGCCGTCGTTGCCATCGTCCTCGCAGCACGCACACAATGGTCGACTCTCGGCACGCCCCTCGCCCCGTACCCATCGCCCCCGCACACAACACACAACACACACTCAACACAGTTGGTGTTGATGTTTATTAAATTTCGTTAAATTATGTAATTTTTGAGCACAACAGCCATTGCAGAGCAACAGCAACAGCGGCAAATGCAATTCGGAACAACTTAAAAAGCGCTGCACCGCAATAAAAATGTCTCCTTAGTTGCGCCCTGCCAGCCATTTCCGTTATTGCTGCCTTGCCCTCCATGAATGGCTGTTTGTGTGACTGCACTGCGATAAAAAGCTTAGGCCGAAACGAAACATATTAAACGACGTCAATAGAAATGTTTCATATAGGCTAGCCTAAACATGAAATTGAAAGGCCATGTCTATTAAGCATGTGGCAGATAAATCAATCACTGTAGTACAAGCAAGATTTCTCACTATCTGACATGTGACTTAAAGGAAAAGCAATTTTAAATCCTTAGGCTCCAAATGTTGCTATGACAATGCTGGTATGGCAGTCAGCTTGCTCAGCTCTACCAGTTAGTTAAAAATTGTCGATAAACATCTCTCATCTCATACTCTGCCAATACTTGATATATTACTTCTTTATGGGTTTCGTAAAATGTACTACAAAGCTGTATCTAAGCAATATCTATCGTGATTTTAGTTTTAGAAAAAGTAACACCACCCGATATACAAGTATTGTACTTGCATATGCTTCTTGCGATATAAAAGTTATTATCAATACTATATATGATGAAATTATTGCTGCATGATTTCATTTATGTTTGGTATTGAGTATTAAGTATAAGTTAAGTGTTCATTTCCAAATGGTTTGAAGATGATATACACTCGTATTAATATGCACATCTGGTGCTTTTAGTATTATAATTTACAATAGTAGCTTAATTAAATTTAATTAGATCCAATAACTAGTTTTTTGCTATTTGAAAATTAGTGTTGCTTTTAACTAAAACAGTTTTATTTTCTTCATATTTATGCTAAATTTTTCTTATCATATAGACATAATTTTCAGATTCTTCCCACATTTTTCTGAGTGTACTGCATTTTGTGTGTTTGTGTCTGTGGCTTATACCCCTGCAGCGCACTTTTCACATTGTTGCTTCACACTAATCTTCTGTCAATGCAACACGACGACGAATTTCGCTGCAGCAGCGAAAGCGACAACAGCTTGCAAAGACTTTGCTGTTGCAATTTAGCCAAACACCCACACAGTCAGCCCGACAACAGCCCACCCACAAACAGCCACACACATACTCGTCTACCAATACAGATTCATAGCCGCCCAACTTCAAAGACCAAAAAGTGCAAACCGCAGCCACAAACGTTTCCAATGCTACCAACTGCGTCTGCTGGGACGTTTGGCTGTGTGGTTGCTGTTCTGTCTTTGTTCGGTTGCAGCTCCTGGTACCCCTGCTCCTGCAAGTCCGCCATTGCTGCTCGTGCTCTCCTTCTGTCGCTCGAATGCTCTGCCCTGTTCTGTGCGCTATTGAAGATTTGGTGCTTTGGTTTATGCCCTGCCCTCATGGCTGGCTGGCATGTCGAGAGTTGTTTTCAGGGTGAATCTCTGGTTTTGTCTTTAAGTGTAAAAACATTTTGCTTTTGGGCAAGCTAGCGAGTGAGGAAGTGAACGAGCGAGCGAGCGACCGATTGTTGCTATGAGAACGTGGCTCGGGCGGTAGCTAGCAGCATGTTGTCGCCATTGTATAAGCGTGTCGTCAGCTTAGCCGCCACCAATGTCATCGTTGGTGCTGCTACTGCAGTCAAGTATGCATGCATCTCTGCTAGTGATGGGCAGAAAATCAATTTTTGGGCTGTTACTGCACAAACTGACACCAAATTTTGAAAATAATCCTTTATAGGCATGCTTCAAATTTGCTGAAGTAGTAGTAGGGTTGGACGCTTATGTGAATAGGACGAAGAGTTAGGGTGAAACAATGATATATATGTCTAACTATTGATCCAAGTTCATACTAATTTCATAAATAAATGAAATACGATACTTTCCAAGGGTGCCCTTCCAATCAGAGGCGTCAATAGATCTGCCAAATAAAAGCAAAAACTTAACCGAGAAAGGAACTGTAGAATTAGTTAAAACAAATTTTAAAAATAAAAAAAATATTTATAAAAAAGAAGGGGGAATGAAAAAAGTAAGTGGGACTGCTTTTATGTTGCTGAACTTAATGGTGCTAATGCCCACCTTACCCTAATCCTGATGGTCCTAATGCAAGAAACAGGATGGATTAGAGTATTCTAGGCAAGCATTAATATTAACCTCAAGGGATAGATTTAAAAAGTTCTCAGCGAATTAATTATTAATGAAAATAAAAATATTATTTTTTTTTGGGTTTTTGTTTCCTTGTGGAAAATAATAATTTTATTAATATATGATAACAATTTCATAGTATTATCATGTCCATCGCTAAACCTAGGCCGTGTCAGTATGTGTGGCTAACATGTGTGGCTATGTCGGTTGTTGTGCTGTCACTGTGGTTAATGCTTTTAGCTGGCCAACAAGTACAGCTGCAAGTAAGTCTGAGAAATTCAGAGCAGAACCGACCCGAGTCGTCTCGACCAGACAAGACCAGGGCAGTCTGACGATCCCAAAAAGTCTCCAGTCTAGTGATGTTGCTTGCTGCATGCCTTTGGCTAAAACTAATGCAATATTCTCATTATTTGGTTTACTTTGTTTGGGGAAAATGTTTGCTTTATTTTATTTTATTTAATTTGGTTTTGATTCGGGTTTTGTCGCTGTTGTTATTGTTGTTGTTGTTGCTGCTTGTTCTGTTGCTTGCTTTTTTTTGGTTTATTAGCACAACATGCAGCTGTTGCCTGTCGACTGTCGCCTTGCCGCAGTGCAACAATTTGTTGCCCTCGCTTTCCCCCACCTCTTCCTTCGTCCCTTTCTCTGTGTTTTAGAGTGCCTGCTGTGTTTTTCTTGGCTTACATTGTGTTTGTTTGTTTGTTTGTCTGTGCACGCTGGCGCTATGTTTTTGTTTTATTTAACGTAATTGCTTTTACACTTGTCCTGTCTGCAACAGCAACTGAACGGCCACTGGGCGTATGCGCAATATGGCCGAGTATTTTTATAATTTCTCAAGCAGAGACACAGACGTAGCCACTGGCATCGTGGCCGGTACCATTTGTCTTGCCAGCTGACTTGGCCAAATTAATTTCGTATTAGCCCACTTTGACAAATTAAAACCGCAGAGCCAACAGTTGGTTAGTCAGCCACATTTAAATATTCAGCAATCCATACTATACTCGTATTCGCATGCACAGACACACACATACTATATATCTTTATCCCAATCAATGCCAGTTAGCAGGCAGGCGACAGACTGGCCGTGCAACAAATTATATGCAAAGTAACAACTAATAAATATTCAATGCCTGTCGCATTAATCTTTAAACAGTGCGAAAGGCAACAGCAGCAGGGCGGACAGTCTGAAAAAAAGAAGAAAATCATTACTAATGCCAATCTTTCAAGTTGCCAGTGAGTGTGGCAGTGTTTGGTGTATGCGTGCTTTTTTTTTTTGTTGCGTTTTCTGCTGTTTTATTTTGTAAATTTAACAAATAGTCGCTATAGCAAAGGCAAAAGGGGCGCGTGCTCTGGCCATAAACAAGCAGAAGAGCCAAAGCAACAAGGCAAGGGCAACTCCACCGACGACAATACCTGACCGGTCTGACCTGCTTTACCTTTGGGTTCACACACACATATATATACTACGGCACGCATACTGACATACACGATGACCGCAGTGACCGGTGTGGTGACGCCGGCCGAGCCACTCAGCAAAACCCTCAGGCGCTTTTTAATCTAACAAAATCCAAAGAAACCGCACGTCGCATAAATAATGAGACTGATGAGGGTCCATTATGGGCACGTAAAATGTGGCGCAGCACGGACCCGTGGCCAGTTTCTGTAGCACCAGCGCCAATGCCGCACGCTAGACAGCTCAGTCAGCGTCAGAGTCAGCCCAACAGGCATCAGCAGTCAATGTTTGAGCAACGTGTTTTTTATAAGCAGCGCTAGGTGTGATAACAGTTGTGGTCGATCAGTCGGTCGGGGTGTAGTTGTTAGGCACTGCCGGCCCAGCTGAGTGTGTGTGTGTGGGGGGTGAGGCAGTAAGGGCTGGGGGTGCTGGTCAGGTACAGGTCAAAAGCATGACAATGACAGCATAATTGATTTTCGAACAAAAGCAATGCAAACACGAACAGCTATAGTATAGCAACAACATGGATTGAAACACGATTTATGAAATGGGTAGCTACAACGCACACATAGGCATACTACTCGTATATACTCGTAAATATCTGTTAGCTAGATAATAATAATTACAGTTGGGCAGCAAAGTTTGCGTACAAGTAAATAAATAATAAAAACAGGTGATTGGACAAATTAACCAAAAACATAAATATTTCACTTGTAATATTTATTCTGCTTATACCAAAAAAATTGTATCCTTCAATGTACTTCAATGGGCATTGACAAAGAAGCTTATTTTTTGCTCTTTGATTTATGACGAGTAGCAGCGAAATGTGCAGTCTAGTTTACTGGAGCGGAATCATAATTTAGACAGGCGGTAATTAGCATACTATGGCTCACAACGATTACCTTTCAGGGATATCATGTAAATATTGCATTAATATTATTTTTCACTAAAAATACTTAAACCAGAAACTATTTTTAATAAATTATCATTTGAGAATACATTTAAATAAATAACAATAAATACATTTGGCTTCCAGTAATTCGTAGTAATTCTCTCTTTGTTCGAGCCTTTTTCTTTATTGTATATACACGCCGTTCAGGACCGACGGCCAATACGAATTTCACACTCGGCTACTTGCTAACATACAATTCAATAAACAATTCAATAAAAAGTATGTAAATTTGTATGTCACCTTGGCATGTTTAAATATTCGTTTTGTTCGTTCATAATAATAATCATAATTTAAAAACACCATGAAATATTTAGACACTAAGTTCCCAAAACTGAATTTAAAATCATAAAACCTTACAATGCCACTATTGCAATGTATATCTACAGTCAAAGATCTTAGAATATATTTTGTAAATAAGGGAAAGGGTGTACACTATTCTAATGCGCCTTATACTTGAGTACTGCTCATGCGCTGGGTGTTATTTACCATTTACTTGTATCAGTCTTTTACTAGTCTACCTAAACTGTTCCTTATGGTTTAAGTTTTTAATAATTTGAAAATATTACTTATGTGGATTAATAAATTAGAGTTTCAGATTATGGTCATTTAATATACATATAGTATATAGCTTTATAGCTACGTAATTCAAATCGACCATGATTCCAAAATCTTGATATTCTTACATTCCTAATTCCTAATTATTAAATGATAAATGATAATTATTAAATGATAATAATGCAGCTCTACAAGTTCCTCCCAATAAATGAATGCACCAAACACAGCATCTATAGCTTTGTTTCCACAGTTAATTTACTATGCTTCTAGTACGTGTACTACGAAATACTGTATTATTTCTTGATTAGGCTTATCCAATGCATGTTCATAGCAATTGATAATAAAGGACTTCAATAAACAAAAATATTTTTGCCGAATAAAGAAAATAGTTTTTCATAGTTCGTTTTAATTTCCTGGCTCAATCACCCATTTATGCATTTCCTAATACAAAAATAATGTTCGCAATGGTATGAATACTTCATTTTTTAAATTTATTAACTTGAAGTCCGTGTATGTGAGCTCAAAGTCACAAAGCTAGAAATTGTTTTGCTCATTTCAACATTTGAAAGAATCCCATAACTGCAGTTAAGCTGCCAATCAAAAGCGAAATGTATGTCATAGAAAAGTGATTGCGTCAATAATGTGCCAAAAGCTCATAAAACGGAATCTCTTTCAACATACTTACGAGTTCAGGGTGCATTTTCAAATAAATATTGTATTTCAATGGCTATATATAGTAAGTATAAGCCATATATAATAAGCTTTTATTCATATATGTTGCTTGAAGTTTCGACGCCTGATGCGCAAACTTTGTTCGCCAAGTGTTTTGGTTGAGTGGTCAGGATCTTGGCTGACTATTCGTTCGTCGTGCTTTATTTAAAATTTATTTAAATGAGTTCAAACGCATAAATATTCCCACTTTAGATGCAATCAATGGCTTAAGCATTTCAACACTATAGTGCCAAAGGTGCCGTAAGATACAACATGGCTAGGTGGAGGTGTGGAGAGAGAGAGATAGAGAGCAAGGGAGGGAAGATGGTGAGCTAAGAGGCAACCAAGCAAGCGGCCACTCTAACATGCTTCAACAAATTCAAACAGATAAAATATGCAAAAATTAATTAAATACTTGCGCTTTGCATGTTCCTTGAAAACAATTTGCCAGACACCAAGGCTCATGTTGAAGGTGGCCAAGTGTTCGAGCCGGAAGCCAACGAACGTACTAGCCACGGAACGGACCGGGACCGCACCAGACCGGACCATCGTCGGAGCAGACCAAAGCCCAGTGTTGAGTTGCAGACGTTGTGGGACGACGGCGACGACGTCGACATGTCCAGGTGTGGAAAGTGGTGCTATATAATTTGCAGCAAGCAGGCGAGCAAAAAATAAAGAAAGCATGCAGCATAGCGTGGGTAAAAGTGTAAAAGAAAACAACAGCAACAACAACAATAGCAGCAGCAGCAACATGCCATGCCATTGCCAACAGCAACAACATCGATGGCAATTTACTGCCTGATGCACTTAAGAAAATTTATGCAAATACCCAAAAATACTTACTTTACTTTACCAGTCAGCCAGAGGCCGTCAGTAACGCGCAGGGGGCTGGGACGATGGGGGGTAGGAGCTGGGACAGGACATGGGCGGAGTGCTAGATGCTACTACATATAACAGCAAGAAATTGCAGTCTACTGGCAACAGACACCGCAGCAAGGACAAACGGTATTATGGCATAAATTTTATAGTGCAACGTCGGGTCTATTAACCAAAGTAAAAGAAATCATCATACCTATATATAAGTGGGCTGCGTGATTAGATCGGGACTGTCGAAAGGAAGTGCAATTATTATATTGACGGTCGTGTAGGTCAAATGTTGCTTAAACTTAATTTGTTCATTAAATCTGATTTAAATGTATTTAAACATTTCTGTTGCAGCTATTTACATAATAACGACGACGACGCATCTAAAATGGTTATTAAATAGTTTATAATAATACAAGTATTACATTTTTCATATATTAAATAAAAAATAATAATAAAATAATAAAAACTGAAAGCAATATAATTTTGTTATGCAAGTATATCAGCACATTAAGCTACGACCTGAGAAGCAAGTCACTTGCAAGAAAAAAACTATTCTACTCAATGCCGAATTGCTGTCTGGCCGCAGCCTAAGCAGGAACATAACAACAGTAATAAGCAATAATTTATTGTTTCTGTTATTTTATTTATTAGAAAATTGTTGGCAAATATTTTATACACATCGGTAAGATCATTTATTCATAAATACTAGAATAAATATGTAGAATATGTATTTTGTTTGCATATTTATTTAGCTAATTTGAGCCGAAGCTGCTGAACTTCTTCAGCACCTCTCGCAAATATAATTGTATATATACCTACCTACCAACCTTTATGTTTATATACTGCATACTGCATACTCGTATATGGACATAGCGCAGTAAATGAAGGAGCCACCAAAGGACGTTCAGAGCTTGCTTCATTACTTAAGGGCGCCGTTTTTGAGAAATAGTTAAAAATGGGCACGTAGATGGCGGTGCAACGCAAATTGGTGGCAGCAGCAGCAACACCAGCAACAAGAGTTGCAACATCAACTCGCAGCAAGGAGGATGCTGCGCTTTGTGTGTTATATATGGCAAATTGAGAAAGTCGGCTGATGAGAAACTGGCAATACCCTCAAGTCGTGAGTCTCTGAATGAGTTATATGACCCAAACTGAACTGGACAAGGGGTCCAAACAATTGAATGCGGCTGTCCTAGCGGTTGCGACTTCGACACTGTTGGTGCACTGTCCGCCACAGTTTTTTGTTTGGTCGTGGCAGCTGCAAAGTGGCACATAAATCAGCACCCAGCTCAGCTACAAACTGACAGCAGACAAATTTCGACTACCATCTCCCGTCCACCGTCTACTGCTGCCGCTACACTAATTTGCCAAGGCGTTCGCTCATCTTGAGATCTCGACTGAGCCAAATTGATGTGCCCGTGCAAAACGCCCCGAGTTGCAGCGCACAAAAAGCAAAGGGGAAGCCGAAGAGGCCGAAGAAGTCGAGAAGCAGAAGAAGCTCTAAAAGCATCTAAAATCAGAGTCAGCAGGGCAGGCAAGAAATTTCGTGTTAACCAAATGTTTGAGCCAAGTGTTTGGGTGTTGCCCTTAAGGGTTTTGGTTCGCTGCATGACTGACTGGCCAGAATGCACTTAAAAAAATTTGCTTACCTACATACTATTTTCAAAGCTTGAAAACTGAGCTCTTTCTCTGCGAGAGTCTTCTTTTTTTAGGGGAGCTCTTTCGAAGCTACCAAAAATCTAAATTGTAAAAATAGCAAAGTTAATTAGAAGGAGCGGATGGCTGAAAGCACAATGGAAAGTATCTAATACTTGAAATATTTTTAACAATCCATTTGGAAGACATACATGATTTTAAGGGTTTGTGTTGTATCAGATAAATAAACTTAGTTATGGCGACCTAACAACAAAAATAACAAGTAAAAAAGCTAAAGTCGGGTGTCCCGACTTTGAAATACTCTGTACATATGTTTACAATAATTATAGAAAATAAAAAAAATTAGGAAAATAAAAAAAAATTTGATCGATTTTACCTCTCTCGGTATACGAGCTCACGTAAAGGGTGTATAATTGCACATTTACATAGCAATATGCAAACAATTGCGTCTGTGTGTATGTATGCCTATGCGCATCTATTCGTGTCTGTGTAAACATATGTGCAGTCAACCAAAGCACCAGCATCAACAACAGCCGCGGGCAGCGCATGGGCAGCGCTTGAGTAGCGCTGCAGCAGCAAATATATTTACGGCTATAACTTCTTGTTAAATCGGTCTATCATAGTGAAACTTGGCATACGAACACATAATAACTAACTGGGGGTATTCCCAAAATTAGTTTGAAATTCCAAGAATTACGGGAGTTACGATTTGCTGGGTAGAGGGGGGAGGGAGGGAAATTCCAAAATGTACATTTTCTGCGTATTCACACAAGGCACTAACAAGGACTAAAATTTGGTGTTCCTAGGTCTTATAGTCTCCGAGATATAGGCGGTTATACGAATGGAAAATCGGGAAAACCACCATAGGGGGGAAGTGGGGGGGAAAATCAAAAAATAAAACAAACTCATATAGAATACACACATAAGGCATCTTTGTGCAAAATTTGGTGTCTCTATCTCTTATAGTCTCTGAGATCCAGGTGTTCAATACGGACGGACAGACGGACAGACAGACAGACAGACAGACAGTCAGGGCTAGATCGACTCGTCTCGTCATGCTGTTCAAGAATAAATATAATTTGTGGGTTCTGCCACGCCTCCTTCTGCCTGTTAAATTTTTCAGCACCCGCAAACCTAATATACTTCTGTACATTTCATGTACAGAGTATAAAAACAGACTATTCGCTTGCATCTACTATTCATTTGCTATGCCAGTACAAGTTCAAAACAGCACTTTAATCAAGCCAATAAGATATAACTATATTTTTTCATTCTACTACTAATCGTTGTATTTTTTATGTGAAGAACTGTAAAAAATTTATCAAAGTAGAAGTTCTTATCGCTACTGACATTTTAATTGTTATGCCTTGTAAAAAGTTGAGAGTACAACCAATTACAATTTGCATTGATAAAGATTAACATATGAAACAAGTTTCCAATATGTGAATATACAGTTTTGCAACTATAGCTATTTCTGAAGCGAATAGTTGTAATGAGCTGTGGTTTTTTTAAGTGTTTATGGCCTGCCCAACTGGTTGGTTACTAGCTTGTTCCCTGGGCTCGTCATGTTCTCGCGCTTGTTGGCACTTGTTGGCGACTTGTGTGATGAAGTGTTGCTGCAACGTCGCGGCAGCGTTCGGCCACCCGCACCGGCATCGTCGTCATAACAAGCCGGGGTTTTCGGAGAGCTGCTCACTGGTTGCTTAAATAACTTGCAGCAGGTGTTTTTTACACATTTCTTGGCTTGTCTCGCGACATGAAAGAAGACAGCTGCAGTGGCAGCAACAGCAACGGCAAGGCAATGGCAACAGCAACGGCAACGGCAACTGCTGCAATGGGCAGGTCCGACCTTCTCAGAGCTACTAGAAAAAGGCAGAAACATACACACACACCCGCACACACACACATAAACGCACACACTTCCATAGTTAGAAACTGTGCGTGTATACATAACTTAAGATCTACGAGGATTTGAGGTTGTTTAGTGCCATGTACAATGCGCTGGCAGCAGCAGCAGCAGCAACAGCAACAGCGGCAACAGCAACAACAACGACGCATCCCTATGCACTGACTACATTGGTTGGCTCTTTTATTTTTGCTGCTGCCGGTTTTTATTTTTTCCCCCTTTTTGTAATTTTTTGTAGGTGATGTGTTGTGTGCCCGCACTTAAGGTAATTTGCATTGCAGAATTTGCAGAGCTTGGCCAAGGCAAGGAAAACGGCGACGACGGCGACAACGACGACTACGACGACGAAGCTGCAACTGCAAGCAACGTGCCAGGCATGAATGAAGCAAAGTGCTACAAAGGATTATGCAAATTAATTATTTTTCGCAAGGCACACACCACACTGACACACACACACATACATACACCGGCATACACACAGACACAGTCACCCAAAAAAGCATCTAGAAAGTGTAACGACAAAAAGTGGGTTCTGGCTTGGCTCGCCGGCGGCGACGACGACGACGCCAACGACAATGGCAAATAGTTGAACACACCCACGCCCACCACGTGCCGCCTCCCTTTTGGCCATCATCTTGCTGCAAAAGTTGTTTAGTTTTTAGCTGCGTTCTCTCTCCTTCCCTCTCCCATCCGTTCAGTATTTTACTTTTTTTTTTTGTTTTTTTTTTTTTTTTTAGTTTTGCAGTTTTTAGATTTTGGTTGAATGCATTTTAATAACCAAGTGCTCAAGGTTGGCACTTTTGATGGTATTTTTTGTGCTTTATGCGAGGCGACATCGTCAGTGGTTGGCCTCAGCCAGCCTGGCTACAGGTTGGTGTAACTAGCGGGCAAGCCGAGCTGCAGCTTTAGGTGCAGCTATTAAATTCTGCAGCTAGCTGTTGCTGTTCCTACTGCTGCTGTGGGCAAAGTTTTATTTTAATGAAATGCGGCAAAAACCTACAGCAACAACTACAGGAGCAACAACGGAACAAGCCGAATAAACATTAAAGGGAAAAGTTTTACTATTAAAATGCTACGTAAATTTTAATTGCCGCCGTTGTATTTGGCTTTATTTCATGTTTTTTTTTCCAGCTGCTGCTCCTGCTGCTGTAACTGATGTCGTTGTTATTGTTGTTGTTTGCTCTAGTCGCGTGTCGTACATTAAAGCCACCATATGTGATATGTTTTTATGCTAAACATGCATTAAGTGCTCAGCCCCTGTATTTGTACATTGATTAGTTTAGCTCGCACACGCACAAACTAGCATAGGAAAACATTATATGTTGGTGGAGGGGCGTGGCGGAGTAAGTGCTGGCTAGATGGGGATGGGTAAATAAAAGGGACACACTCGCTGGCATGTGCGTGTATTTGTATTTTGATTAGTTAATTACATTTTGTCTGTGTTTTTGCAATTATTTACGCTTTTGGCTATTTTTAATTAATTAAATAATTGGCCTGTAATGGCATGCAAAATGCATTGCTATTGCCATTGCCATTGCCCGGCATTGATGTAATTTGTTCGAGCAAAATGAGCCACAAAAGTCTGAGCTGAAACAAAAATTGCTGCATACAGTGCACGTTTAAGTACAATAGGCAAAAATTGAAATACTTTAAATAATTTCAAACGCATTTCAATTTCAAACGCATTAAGTTGTATTTCTATTCGGATTATAAGATGGTCAAAAAATAAATAAATGAAAATTAATGAAATAATCAGTCTGGTGAAGAAAATTCCTTTAAACCACCATTTAAACATCGAATCAATAAATTCAAACATCATTTTCAAATAGAGAGCTGTAGATATAATGGTAATATAAATTGTGTACATGGAGACATTTTATGTAATATTGTAACATTTTATTTTTTTTTTTTATATCAATTTAAAAAGCGGACATCAAGGCATTGATTGGAAGTGATTGAAAATTTCATTAAATAGACATTTCTTTCACAAGTATAAGTAAAATAGATTTCTTCATTTCTGAGATTAAAGCCATGGAATGGATGTTGTAAGGCACTGGATGTTACTGGTCTATAGTTTAGTTACATTAATTTCGCTTCTATATGCTTTTTGCAGCTAAGTCGCCTGTCAAAGCTGTGCTAAATGATTATTCAATATTTACTAACTATTAACTATTGGGGACTAAAAGTAAAGATTTTACGCCATGGTTGAGTAAGTCGAAAATTTATTACATAAATCAATTACTGAAATCATGACCATAGTTCACGATTACTGAACTGTTGAGGATACAATTTGAATGTTGTTGTTTGACAATTAAAACCCTCTCATTAAACTGAAAGTTGTTGTAGACACTTAGGTCTCCAAGCACTATTAAGGAACTCCTAATAAGATAAGTTATTATTAGATTGCTGAATATTACAAAAATAGATAAAAGATCAAAATGCTAATTTAGATAATTGAGGTACTTTAAGTTCAATTGGAAAGCCACCAAATGCATATTCGTATATGTATGTATGTATGTATGTGCATTTGTAATGAAATTTGCCTTTTATGTTGTAAACGAACGGTAAGAACGGCTTAATACTTCAATTAAAATGAGTAATTCAATTACATATCTATGTGTATTCATGCGAAAATCTTTAACACATTGAATGGCTGCTAAGTGAATAGAAATTTAAATAAGATTTTCACATGGATGTGTCCATGTGATTGTTCGTGTGTAACTGAGAATGTGTGTGGTATTCAGATTTCATTGAAAATGGCGAATTGTGCAATTCAATAATTTACTCCTATTTGCTCCTATTGTGTTGCCAGAAACGTGGTGCTTGGTCGCGGGTTCCAAATTGCGATCTGGCTTTAGTTTGCTTGTCTAATTATACGCACAATTCATTTCCACTTTAAGCGCACAAACTTTGCGCCTGACAAACTAACTGACTGACTGGCTGAGTGGGTAACTGACTGGATGAATGACTGACCAAACTTGATATTTCAATGCCTGGGTACGCAAATACACGCAAAACGGGGCAATAAACAAAAACAACGTCATTTATCTCGTATAATCCTGTTAAATCAAATTGCCTCTGGACAAGCTTTTGTTGACTCTTACAACAAGAACAACGAGAACAACAACAGCAATACGAATTGGACACAACAACAACAAAATTTAATACTTTCGCTAAATAAATAACTTACATAGCGGCAGCCCAAGCCCCTAGCCCCAAGCCCCAACCCCCATCTCCGAATTAGCTTCAGTGGAAATGCGATTCCCCACGCATAATGCCCAATGACTTCATGAATCCAATAAATTAATAAACTTTTGAAATACGCTGAGGTCATTGCGTACCACCGCCCCCTATTCCACCGCACATTTATGTGAGCAGGCATAACGAGAACGACCAGCCCAAACCAAACTGCTGCTTACCAATCCATTCGGCCAGGTCCAAGTCCACACGCCCACCTCAACAGCTCCACCAACGCACATTAATCATTGAATTTTTGGTAGCCAACTCCCTGGAGAGCAAAACGCGAGCGCGCCTCTTTGGCAGTGCGTTGGTAGCTCCCCAACCTCCAATGCCTTCAACGCCGCAGCGCGGGCTCCGCGTGAACAAAACACACACAAAATTGACTTATTGCCGGTCAAACACCTTTTCAAAATTGTGTACAGGCAGTCGTCGTTTCCATTGGCCCAAATTAAATATGAAAACTTTTGCCACAGCACCACCAGCAGCAGTAGCAGTAGCAGTGGCAGCGGCAACAAAACCGCGAAGCACATTTAAAAATTACGCCAAATGCATGCAGACAACTTTCGCATTAAGCCTGCTTCCCAACCCTCTTGTAGCAGCCGCACACACTCTGGCTCACACACACACACACACACAGACATACTTGCAGGGGTGGGGCTGTTATAGAGAGACAAGTTCCACATACAAACTTATTTACAATATAATTTGTAATTATTTAAAGAATATATTAATATTATAAAATCGAATTTCCTTTTTTTAATACTTGAAATAATTTAATTGCGTTTCTCCCGAAAGGCTCTGCAACCCAGTTTCTTGTAATCGAATTATATTCCAAGGTTTGAAAACAATTGTATGCATTGTTTTTCACTTATCATTACAAAAGAGCCAATAAACTTAATATACTATAACATTACAGTGAATGAGAATCAGAATTCTTTGCTCGACATGTCATATTTCCATATGCTAGCAATACATTAATACAAGTATATTCATTAAATTCTGAACTAAAAAAAAAAATTATAAAATCGAATTTCATTTTTTTAATACTTGAAATAATTTAATTGCGTTTCTCCCGAAAGGCTCTGCAACCCAGTTTCTTGAAATCGAATTATATTCCAAGGTTTGAAAACAATTGTATGCATTGTTTTTCACTTATCATTACAAAAGAGCCAATAAACTTAATATACTATAACATTACAGTGAATGAGAATCAGAATTCTTTGCTCGACATGTCATATTTCCATATGCTAGCAATACATTAATACAAGTATATTCATTAAATTCTGAACTAAAAAAATTTTTTCAAAAATATAAAATAAAGCTACGTAATCGTGATGTTCTTATGATTACAAGGAGGGTGTTCAAATACAAGAATTCTAACTACTGGAACCTTCTATCACGATATCGGATTAAAAAAAGAAAGTACATTTACAAAAAAGCTGAACTAAATCATTCTTATAAGATTATGGCCGACTGGAATGATGATACCTGCGTAATTAAATGTGAAGTAGAATAATTGACTTCCGACTATCGTCTACCACGCACGAATTTTGCAGATATGACTTATTAGTAAATTTACTAATTGTTAAGGGGTAAATAATAAATATTGTTGGCCAAATAAAAAAACAACTGCTCCACAGCTTTAATTATTGTTTTGTTTAAGCGTTTTTTTTTTTTTTAATTTTAGGATGTTACAATATCTTGTTGATTCACGTAAAACAGGCAAGTCAAAACTTTTTCAGTAATCATGGGATCGTCAAAGCGAATTGTAAAGAATTTTTGACAATGTGGCCATCTGCGAGACCGAAAGTTGAATTGAAAAACTGGCTACTACTGTAGATTGCTCCAGTCTTTCCTTAAATTTATCGAGAAAATACGTCAATAAACCTGTAAAACCATTAAATTTGTTTAGTTTAAATATTGGTGTTGTTATTTAATAAGTCGAAATTATAGATTATAACATTAAAGTTGACGTTGTATCGGTAATATAAATATGAATTTATTAATTTTCGGGACATTCCGAGGAAGGCGAGACTTTTATAATAAAAAGTTGAGTTATGTTTGTTTGCGATTTGTGTGAATACAGGAACTCCAAGTATAAGAATTGTTTTAAACAATGGATTGCATACTATTGATATATAGACAACAAAATATCGACAAAGAGCGACTCAGAAAGTGGCAGAGACTCTCATTCTGACTCATTCTGGTTAGTGAGTATGAAATATGGCTTTGCCTATTTTCATCTAGGTGGAAGATAATGATGATTTATATTATAAATTCAGCTCCCCCTGACCCGTCCACAACAATTTCTGGAGACGCCACTGTGCATGCGCACTTATAAACAACGACAACTCAATAAATTTTGATGTGAATACGTTTTTCGTTTTTAGTATGATGAGCGGCACTCGTTTGCCAATGGTTTTGTTGTTGGCATTGTTGTTGTTGTTGCCAGATCACGTATTGCGCAATATAATGGAAATTTGTGCAAGTGACGCACAACTTAAATTACATATTTTATTTGAATTTTTTGTTCAGTCAGTCAGGCAGTTCGTTCGGTCCGTCTGTTTTGTTTTGTTCTACTCTGTTCTGTCTGTTGTTTACCTTATCACAGAATTAATAAATTTCAAGTTGCTTTAACGCTCAGTCCCTATTCCAATGCTGTCCAGGGAAAGTGCCTGGACTGTGCTGTTGAGTGTCCTTGTGGTTGTTTGTCTTGGCGTCTTGGGCGCTTGCTTGTGGGCTTGTGCTGCCTTCTCAACAATATTTCTCCACTTTGCGCCCATAAATTTGTATATTTGTATGCCGCTGCTGTCTGTTGCGCCCTTTTTGTTTTGTTTTTGCGTTTTTTGTTGTTGCCCTAAACATATTTTTGGCCATGGCCAGCCTCCGAATGCTTGTTGTTGGGATGAAGCTTTTGAACGCCTGGCGACTGTCGCACGCTTTTGTTTGAGATGGCCACCCTGCCGCCTGTGTCCTGCGGTTGTTGCGCCTAAAAGTAGTCAAATTGTGCGGACTAATAAATTTTGTTGCTTGTTGTGCGCGCTTGTTTCTCTTTTTCCTGCTCGCTGCTGTCTGCTTCATGTCGTTATATTTATATATTGCCGCACGTCCATGTGTAAGTATAGCTTTGGCGTACAGTGCAACCCATCTTTGATTAACTTAGGCACCAATTGGTGGCTAGTTTTCAAATAGGGCCAGGACCAGATTAAAACAATAAAGTGTGCTTTATTGTAATTGAATATAGGGAAATATCTCTAAAGTAGGTGTCATTTCTTTGACAATTACGCTTGAGTCTTTAATAGATCTACTCTTAATTGATTGCGTAATTATTTTCAATCGCTTGCGTAGAAGAATAATTGCAGCCGATTGGGCTTTATGTTTATGAATTTTGGTGGGGTATATAAATAGCTGCCACAATCTAATACATTTTATTTAGTTATTCAACCTAATCAGCTTAAATTCGTTTGGCGTTTAGCTCATATTTTCGAGATAACAAACTTCGGACAATTTCGTTTAAAATTCAAGCAATCATGTTTAGTCATCAATTGGTATTGCCTAAGATCGCAGGATCATATAAATTGTGAAATATTGGTCTGTCTGACCACATGTTTCTTACTGTAAATAAATTGACAGGTCGCACTGTACCCCAGTATATGTGAGTGTGTGTGTGTGTGTGTGTGCCTCACTCCATTTGGCACACGCTTCCTCATGCCCAGCGGCAATTGCTCGTCGACATCGTCGTTGTTGTTGGTGTTGGCATTCATACGAAAAACCGTCGCACATCCGGTGTTGGCTCACCTTGTTGCTGTTGCTGCTGCTGTTGCTCCTGATGCCGTTACCCACCAACTCCACCCACGCCTTACCTTTTGAAATGACATTCATTGGCTTTTACGTGTTTATTTGGAATTTCATTAAAAATTATTAGAAGCTGTTTTGTTTTTTCATGGTTTTTGTGGGCTTTGCTTGTTGGTTACCGTTGGTTCCTTTCATTCCCTCCTGTATTTTTTTTGGTAGGTTTTATGCCGCCTCTCGCTATGTCTGTCTGTGTGCGTGAGTGTGAGGGTGTGTGTCTGTAATGGCGCTTTCATGCTTGTGAATTTTATTTGAAAATTTTCTTGCGTTTGGTTTTGGTTTTTGTGTCGATGGTCCTGCTTCTGCCTCTTCTCCAGCCCCTGATGTTACTGCCAGTGTCGTTTTTTGGCCAACATTTTAAATTTGTGCATACTTGTTGGCTTTGTTAGTTGCACCAATGTCGACGCTTCGCATTTCGAGGAACTGTTCTGTTCTGCTCTGCTCTGCGCCTTTCCTTGCCGCTTTGTGCGCCATTTTGGCGTGTCTGTTGTTGCGGTGGCGTTGGCTATAAATTTTTAATAGATAATGTATATGGCTGAGAGGGGTGGTGTTCGCCTTCGTTCGTTTGCTCTTGGTCACGTGACTTGGCGGGAGGGAGGTAGGGAGGGGCATGCTTAAAGCTTTTAATCGTCGCTTATTGTTATGTAGATTGTCCTGCTAATACCGTCGCCTGTCTGCCTTCCATGTTGGCTGACTATGCAGCTGTTGGTAGTTGGCATTATGCGCACACTTTGCGTATAATGGCCCACGTGTCTATCTAACTATGTATGTGTGTGTGCGTGGTAGCGTGTGTATATACATATATATATATATATATATATATATAACTCGAGCCAACACACAGACAATGTGGTCGACACTTTTTGGCTTTGCCGGTATAACTGTAATGCATAAATTAGCTTTTACAAAGTCATAGACGACGGCTTGGGCGCGCTTTTAATTTGCGTGACTGTGGCCGAGGTTAGTTAGTGGTGCTCCCTGCCCCTCTTTTTCCCTTCCTTTTGTCCCTCCATCCATGCAACTGTCGTTATCTCTTTGTCTGTGTCTGAGCATCTTTTAGTACGTTTATGTGAGACTGGTAATTGCATATATAAAATTTAAAAAAAGTTCTTTTATAAATAAATAATCAAAACATTTTGAGCATTAGTTGAGTTTTCAAAATAATTGAAGCATATTACTCTCACATGTGTAAAAATATAAATCTAATTATCGCAAACAATTACCTCAATCGTAGAAATGTTTCCATCTTTGGAAAATCACGAAATATTTAAGTTTGCAAACAGTTCCTTAAGACATGAGTTTCAAAAGAAAATTTTCTTGTACTTTTTACCATCAGTTCGTTTTTTTTTAATTTCGTATCATTTGGTTTCTGTGGTGAGGAGAAGGACGGTATTAGGTTTTTATATTCGCTCAGCCTGATTAGTAAACGGTATCAAGAACTAAGCTTCAGTTTGTGCTTTTTGTTTGCATTAGCAGACAACCTCCGCATTAAAGAAGTTTTTTCTTTCTGTTTTGCTGTAGATCTGAGTTTCCAGATAGTTCTTCATCGCTATATGAGGTATATTTTATATTCTGAGCTTTAAGGTGGAATTAAGGACCTGTTGTTTTGTTCATTATTTTAAATTTAAGCTTATATTTGATGTACTTCCGTTATTCAAAAAAAAGCAGTCCATGTAGTCGATACTAATCATTTTTATGGCCCGAACCTAAAGAATGAAAAGGGTACATCAGGTTTGTGCAAAGTATGTAACAGACAGAATGACATTTGGGTAAAACAAAAGAAATCAGAAAGCTTTGTCAAAAGTTGTCCTGCATATTAACTTCGCATTAACAGCGAGTTTTGGCCATTTATGGGACACAGTAATTTTCATATGCATTAACGTAGCTTTGTCTGTCCCTTGGTTCCTCTTGCTACTTCCTTTTAGATTCTCTTTTCTCCCAGGGCACATTGACAAATGCATTTTAAAGTTGTGGCGCTCATTAAGCTTGATGCAGACGATGTGTAAGAAGCATAAGTAGAAGCAGTGGACCGACCACGTCATGTGGTGCAGGCAACTGCATAAATTCAGCTGAAAAGTATGCTATACTCTTGCTCAATATGAAATGCAGTACGAGCTCTCTCTCTTTTGCCCACTTAACGCGTCTGTTGCGCAAATTTTCGATTGTTGAGTCGGCACTTCATATGCAAAACTGCATACACACATGCATACGAAACGTTGCAACATTTCAACATTGCAACTGTTTATATGGCTCTGAAAATCTGTATTTTAAGCTTTTGGCTTTTTACCAACAGAGGCGGAATCAGGGTCGGTGGCGGTTGTAGCGGCAGAAACCCGCACAACTGGTAGCAAAGTTTTGAAGCGCACTTGGCAAGACATGAATGCGTAATAACGAAAAGCGGAAACAAACAACTATAAAGCTAAGGCGAGCAGGCCAAAGGGAGGTAGGTCTTGCTACGCTTACACACACAACTGTAGTTAGTGAGAAAAAAGGGGCGTGAGTGAGACACGGCCATGGACAAATACACATGGCAACACATATGCATCAAAAGAGCTAGAAAAACAACGCCAAACAATGCAAATGTATTTAGCATAATGAGACAGGAGAAATGTGCAAAAATGCAAACATTTGCGGTGCCTCGTTGTTGCCATTGTTGTTTCTGCTTCTGCTTCCGCAGCACCGAGCGGGTGAGCGAGTAAGTGTGTGGGTGGGGGTAGATGCGGAAGGGGACGACAGTGTCGAGGGCACGACAGCAGCCGGCGCTCACACTTTATGTGTGAACGTTGCTCACAAATGGCAACAACATTTCAACTGTCTGCTCTCTGCCCCAGTATGTATGAACTATGTGTATGTGAGTGTGTGTGTGTGTGTTGGTTTTCAAAATGAAAGTCATATGCTAACTCATAACTCAACTTGTTGTTGGTGCTGCTGCCTTTGCGGCGGCGGTGGCAGCGTCAGCAGCAGAAGTTATTTCATTTGGTATTTCAAGTTTGCTGGCATTTGAATGAAGTCATTATGAAAACGGCAGCAGTAGCAGTAGCAGCAGCAGCAAAAGAAGAAGAAAAAGAAGAAGAACCGACAGCACCAACAGCAACTAAATATACATTTTTTCATGCGCTGCGTTGCACAGCAGCCGACGTATGCGGCGTTTTTGTTTTCTTTATTACAGCAACGTTGAAACAACAATCGTGTCTAAATAAGAATTGACTTAAAAACAAACACACATACTCGCACATAACCACCCACATATAAACCAATGTGCAACCAGCCACCCGTGAGCAAGCAAACATTCATACACAGAGCGAAATAGGTACATAAAAGAAACTTAATCGCTTTCTTATTTTATGAACTTTAATTATGTTCATTTTAAGAGAATATATTTATAAATAAAAGCCATATTATCCTTTGTATAATGATTAAAGACTGAATATCAGATTGCATTAGAACTTTTAAAAACAATTTTACTTGACAAACCTTAAGTGAACAAGAGTTCCATTGAAGTTCTTTAACTAAGCAATCAAAAAAAAAAAACAAAATATCATCACAAGATTTGGTAAAAAACGGAATATTTTAAAATCTTTCCTCATGAGTTTGAACAAAGTTTAAGTTTGAGTGAAAGGAAAAGCGTACGTTTTAAACACCCTTAGATAAAATGATTTGTTTTATGTTATTTTTGTTATGTTTATGTACTCGTATATAGTACAGATATGGTGAGAATGACTAGATAAGTCAATGAGTCCGTTTACCCAAGCCATTGAAATACTTTGCTGAATATTACGTAGACACAGAACATGTAAGATGCGTTTTCTATTTGACATTTACTTAAAAAATAGTTAAATAATAATTAAAATTTGGAAAGTATTTACATAGTAGGATTTCAAGTGCCAAGACAATTTAGAATAAAGTTAATATTGTCAGCCAATACGGGGTGTACAGGTACGAGACTTTTCATTCCAAATTTCGTATGTAACTATGAGATAGCATTCTAAATAAAATTTAGTATACATTGAGCCCGCATTTAAAACAACAATGTTAATAGTACAAGAAGTATCCCATTTTACACGATATACACGATCTCTTTTCAAGAATTATATTTAAAATTCTTTAATTAATTAACTAGATCAACAAATAAGTTTCTCAGTGCAAAGGCTGACAACCATTTCGTTAAAATGTGATGTGGAGAGAGCAGAGGAGCAATAGGTGGGGCTCGGTGGTAGAATGTAATTAAAGTTGAGCTGCAAACTTTTGCTTTTATTTTTATTAACTTTACTTATTTATTTATTTTTGGTGTGCTTTGTGTTGATGTGGTGCTTCAGGTTGCGACTTTGGAAGCACTTTCAACGGCTTGAACTTGGAAGCCACCCAAACATACACACGCACAAAATACACATGCAAACACACCTACAGACGTCTTAAAACATATACATACATGTACCTACTGCTCTGGTACGCACCAAACGCATTAAAGCGGCTTAAGAACTTTTTTTCACGCACGCCACCTGAAAAGCATGCAACGCAAAATGTACAGAAAGCAAATAAAGTGCTAGGCCATGTATGTAGGCAGCCGCCTGACTGACTGGTTGCCTGCTTGTATGTATTTGCATGTAAGAAAAGTTTTACCGCATGCAAATGCACGCACACACACACGCACACACACACACACACAACACAACACACATACATACATAGAAGGCGTCTTGCCCGGGCAGGGAGGCCGACAAACAGACAACGTGTGACTTACAAATGCAGATGTGTTGCAGAAGCTGTCGGTGGTTGAGGATGGGGCAGGGGGGTGGGAACGGGGGTGGGGTTATACGGCTGCTGTGGCGTTGCGGTACTCTGTCGGATCTTCGAGCTCCAAGCTTGGGGTGCGACATTAATGCTGCGTGCGTGTAAATACCATGAATCTGTTGGCATGTAAAACACTTTTGTTACGCCCAAAGCCAACGCAAAAACCAACTGAGCTTGCTAGAAGTGCTCGAAGCAAGCTCCTTACTGGTGGTCTCGGGCATGGGTGGGAAGCGGAATGAAAGCTCTGTGTTAGTATAGCGAGTAGCAAAAAGTATTGTTGCAGCAATTTGTCAAAAAATTTGCTCCGTTTTTTGCGGCTGTTGCCGACTTAAGTCGCATTTGAAAGTTGCAAAAGTCATGTGGTAGGTGCGTAAAGTGGCTGAGTATGCGTGCGTGTGCGTGTGAGTGTGTGGGTATGGGTATGGGTTTATGCATGGCAGGCCAGAAGTAATTGCGCTTATTTGTAGTTGCAATTAAAAACATTAAAAAACCAAACACGTTGCCGCAAAGCAGAACAAAATGCTGAAGCAAATTAAATGATATACAAAATAAAATTAAAAAAAAAATTATGTGAAGTGCATGTTACATAAATTGTTTGTACGTTTGTTTGCTTATTTGTGGAAGCATGGCCGGAAAATGCAATCAAAAGGTGGGTCATTTTGGCCCTTGGGGCGGCCAGCTGAGGCGTACATTTAATTTATGCGCCGCATTGAAATTTATCACCCGACGAGCATCTTAATGGTTCATTAAATTCATTATTCGAGCGAATGCTGAAAAAATATCAGCAAACAAATACCAAATGAAATAAAATAATGCACATATTTTCTGGCAATATATAAATGTACATATGTATATAGTGAATGGGCGTCCGAGGGTGTGTGTGTGTGTGTGTATGTGTGTATGCGTCTGGGCATGTGAGTTGCATGCATTATGTTCGCGCTTTTTCTTCTTCTCGCCACGCAGCTTGGTGTCTGGCGCATTTTAATGAGTTTTTCCTTTGCGTAAATTTATTTTCATTTGAATTCTTTTGCAATAATATCAAGCCTGCATACACATACACGCACGCACATAAATACTCGCAGATGGCTCGAAGGCAACGGCGGTGCCAATTCCACGCCAATACGAAAGGCTCACAAAAATGCGATTATACACTCATTAATGGAATTAATTGCAGACAATTGCTTTTAGTCGGGCGCCTGGCACCCACACATATACACAGACATATGCAAACATATACCCACCATTACTTACCCACTTGCTTGCGACTTATTGAAAATTCTACAAATTCAAGCTGATGCCATATATCTGACTAACAAGCAGCTGACACACGCATACAATCAAGTTATAACCTGTAGCTACAGATTCTTATTACTCAAGCAAAGCAGAAACGAAGAACATTAACAACAACAGCTTAAGCAGCAGCTATAAGAAGTAAAACAAGAACAAGAACAACAGCGAGTATAACAACAAGGCCGTAAGGACACTGGCGTAGTCTTTTGTTAGCCTTGGTGCCTTCTAAGTAGAACATTACCAAGGCTTTTATCGTAAATGCCAACATCTTCGGCTTGTAATTTTCGTTACGTTTTTGTTGCGCTTGACGCACTGTCGCACACACACACACACACACACACACACACACACACACACACACACACACACACACACACACACACACACACATGCACACACACACACAGATTCAAATTCTCATTGAAATAATAATGGCTGCCTTTTAGTTGTGCAATGATTACGTGCTGCGTGCACACATGGAAATCCATTAGATGAGAGATTTTGTTTCTGTTACGGGCTGTTGTTGCTTCTCGTTTATGTGTGCATTTGGCTTTAACTTCCATGTCATATATTTTTGACTCTAATAACGACACATATATGAACGAGAACTCATACATGTATGTGCATAAATACATACGAGTAAATACACCCGTATATGTATGTATATTTGTGTGCAATCTAACAACGCACACAATTTTTCGTAGAAGCAGCTACAGAAAATAACAAACAGCAACAGTTAGAGCGGTGCGTATGCGTAATATTTTCTACTTAGCTTACAGCTACTACATTCATACATGCATATATACATGAGAATAAACGAACAGTTGGATGGACAGAAAGGCAGACAGATGGACACACAGACAAATCGACGGACAGTTGAAAGTAAAGCAGTCATGCAGCTTGCGTTCTAAACAAAGAAAAATGCTGTCGAGGTCAGGCTGTAGTAGTAATACCCTTTCGCATTTATCTGATGCTAGTAGCAAGTAAAGTGGATTCAAATAAAGCAAAATTGCTATGTATGTACAATGATATCCACATACTTATATACACGATAACGCCAGTCGCTAAATGATAGAATTGATTTGAATTTGTCTGCCCACATATTAAATTAATTAATCACATAAAAATCACATTTACAAGAAAATCGAACAACAAAATTCTTTAAATAAGAACAAAGAATATATTTTTTATATGAATGTATAAAATAAACAACGACATATTTTGAAATAAGTTTTTTAAAGTTTGTGAAAAACATTCGAGTGTTTGAGTAATTGAAATTTTAATTTTAAATCATAGTTAAGTGTTGACCTTTTAGAAAATAACAAATATTTTGATAACTGTCTTGGAATGAGAGCAACATTACTCTAGTTTGCAAATCATAAGACAACCATGACTTCAAGCAAACAAAATCAACTATATACTACATGGGAATGGTTCTATAAACAATAAGCTATATGCTATATAATAAATTGCATTGTTAATTTATCAAAACATAAATAACGAGCACAAAGTTAGAAAATACAGAAAATAACCTAGTCCAGATGCAGGAAATATTTAAGAGAATAATTAAAGTTAGTTCTTTAAAATCATAAAAAAAATAGTACTATAGTTCTCGGAAAGTTTATTTAATAACGTGCTCTACGCAAACTGATAAGCCAACTATTTTTGGCAAGAGCGCATAAAAAGAAATGAACGTCTTTATAGCTGTCTCGTTGTTTGGCTATCTCAGCAACGTTGTGCGACTGTGTCTGTGGGTGTGCGTGTTTGGGTGAGTGCCACATGTAGCATATTATTACGTATACGCAACATTGTGCATTATTTGTGCATTAGTCAGGCGTATGATTGTGTCTGAGTGAGCGTTGCTACTGTTGTTGTTGTTGTTGTTGCTCTTGCTGTTGCTACTGAAAAACAATAGAACGTGGCTGTGACTGCCACTGCCAAAGCAGCTGAAAACTGTAACTGATGATGCCATCGCCATTGCCATAGCAGTTGACGCTACTGCTGAAGCTACTGCTGCTGATGTTGTTGATGATGGTGATGAGTTTTGAATGCGTAACTGCAACTGAAGCAATGTGCTATGCTTTCTTGTCAGTGAAGCAGAAGTAAGTAGCAAGACATGGACCGCCCACAAATACACAAACACCCACAAACAAACTAATGTAAACAAATAAGTGTAGTTGCAGTCACGCGTGACGTATGTGTGTGTGTGTGTGTGTGTGTGTGTGTGTGTTGTATGGACAGGGGTGATGGGTTTTTAGCCGCTTTGCTGGTTCGTTGGACTCATTTCTCATTTTCATGTCCATTTTCGCAAATCTATGCGAGTCATATGAATGTATTTGTCAACGGCATAGCCAACAAAGGCAAAGGCAATGGCCACAGGAGCAGCATCAGCAGCAAACAATATCAACAAGAACAACAATAACACAGTAACAGCAATGATAGCTGCAGCAGCAGTAACGAGCATGACAAAACAAAACAACCAAATTAAAAAGTACAAGTTGAAAATATCTTAAGGGTATACTTAGAGAGCTTGATTTTTGTAGTGGGCTGCCAACCATGCCTTGGCTTTTGTTTCACATCGGCTACCTCTCTCTCTCTCTCTCTCTCTCTCTCTGCTTCTCTATGTATTTTCGTGTGTGTGTGTGTGTGTTTCCTGGCCATTCGCTTAAGCGGGCCGTCCTATGTGGATATCTATGTATGTATGGTATGTGTGTTGGTGTTTTGAATTTGCAGTTTCTCATAGCTTCGTAAGCTGATATGCGCGCTGCTGATGTTGCTTTTGTTGCTGTTGTTTCTGTTGTGCCGGCGCTAGCGGTATTGTTGTTTTTGGTGTTATTAGTGCTGTTGTCACTGGTGTTGTTGCTGTTGTTGTTGCTGTTGTTGTTGTCTCAGTTTGGTGCTGCCATTGCTGCTGCTGATGGTAGAGAGCATAATAGTTTTGTAAGCTCCCTCTGGGGTATTCAACTGTATGAGACGACGTCTTTATTTCCCAGGACAATCTTTTGGCATGAGTGTTTGTGCACTTGTGTTTGTCTGTTTGTACGTCTGTGCGCTATGCATGTGATTGTGTGCTTTAGCTTCTATCTGTATGTGTGCTTGTGTGTGCGTCGTATTTGTGCAACTGAGGACAAAAGTTTCGTTGGCTTTGCAACAACAACAAGAAGAACAACAACAACAACTTCACCCAAACAAACACAGGCAGGCAACAAGGCAAGCAGAAGCAAGTCCTTTGCGCCGCAAACAGACAACAACAGAAGTGCGCGCCGACAACGCTAACAACAGCGGTAAGTTGTTGATTTTGATATTCGAATTCAAAAGTTCTGCAGAAAAACAAGTTATGCATCGCAACGTTGGAGGCAACCAACAAGCAGCAGGCAGCAAGCAGCATCAGTAACTGCAACTGCAACGACGAAGTTGCATGCCGGCATGCCGTTACAAGCACCGCATGGCAATGCTCGAGCATTTCACCTTAGTTGCAGTTTAATTTAAAAATTGCATGTAGCATCGGAATAACCTCAGCTGTAGATAGCTTAGATATGCACACCATGGGATACAATTGGACTTGGATTGGAATTTCAGGATTGTAGCATTGAATTGCACTTAAAGACTTATGATTGTTTGTGTTATACATTTGAATAGACTTATAAGGAAGCTCTTGCTATCCAAAATAGTCGTGCCTAATGAAAGTGAAGAGTTTCTCTCGATCCACTTTTAACGGCACAATTTGCAATTTGATGTAAATTGTTTCAGTTTCAACTACTATTCCATTTTTAGAATCGATTTATACACTCGTACAGCATGTATTGCAAAAATGTAAATTTAGTTTTAAGAGGAATGGAATGCTACAGTCAAGCACGCCGAACTCCTAATTACCCACTATTGAAAAAAAGTTTTTCTAATTAATATATTAAAAATTAAATTGTTTAAAATTAGTTAAAAATATTCACTAGCATGCATTTACATCGGGGTTGTATTGTTGTGTGCCCGTACGTGTGTTAAAAACAGTTAAGAAAGAGCAGCAACAACATCAACAGCTGCGGGCAGAGCTTTGCCAGAGAATACATACATTCCTGGCTTTAACCTTCTTTACAATAGATGATGAAGCTTAGCATGAAGACACATAAGCAACTTCATCTGCCAATGGCATTGCAGAATATGAATACCAGGTTTGGTTACTATAGCTGTTCTACATCCGGATATCCATTTTTCGATTTTTCTTAATACGTTTTAAATTCTAGAAATAATATGTTTTTGAATTAATTGCTATTTTTTCATTTTATTTATATTATGTTTTAGTAGTTGCATATAATATTTCAATTGTATTTTTGAATTAATCGCAATGAATTAACAATTTATCTACTATATTTGTGCTTTCTATTCGGCAGCAAGATGAGGGACCTTTGCAAATCCCTTTCACGATTTTAATGTACGAAAGTTATTTTCAAAAACATTCATATGCCATTAAATGTTCATATTTTTGTTCTATATCTTTACACGTATATTTAATAGGCAAACCTATATAAAGAATGTTACCTAAGTCTTCGGCTTTATTGGCTTTAATAATGAATTACTATACTTGATAATTTAACTTATTTTACAATTGTTTTGAGTTCTTTTTAATTTGTGTTAATTTACTTCTTCCATACACCAAGTTTTTGTTGTTTTATTTGCAAAAATGAGTGATTTTTTTTACATATACTTGTTCTATATGTAGTCTATCATATGAATTCTAGGTGTGCTATATACACATATGTTCTGCCTCTGCAATGGTCTTCAAACTTTGATTCTAACTATGACAGTACCTACATATATAAATATATAGATATAAGGATATATAACTAGATAAATGGTGAAGCAGGTTGGCTATAAAAGTGAATTAAAAATGACAATTTACAGGAATGGAATATAAATATTGTATTTCTTGAAATGTTGCTTCGAATTTGCTTGGGTTCAGCACTACTCTGCCCATGGTGCAGCAGTTGGTGTATAGTCGGCTGGATCAGCTCTAGCAGTAGGGCATAAAGTTGTAAAGCGCTGCGTTGCGTCGGCCTGCGCTGTTTGTGCATTTGTGTTTATCTTTAAACTCGTTTGGCTCTCAAGACTTTTGGCGCCCATGCTCGCTCCCCAGTGAGTGACTTGGAGCCACACTTTAACTTTTAGCCACTGCGGCCCCCAACTCGCTAGTTGATGATGCTTTTGTTTTTCTGTTGCTGCTGTTGTTGTTATTTCTGGTCGTTTGTGCAGCAGCAGCAGCAGCAGCGTAAACCGTGATACTTCACAGCGACTTTTATGGTCATCCAAAAAGTATGACAACTCAGGCCATTGGTCTTGTTTTTGTTTTCGAGCAGGACCCAAACACCGAGTACACTGACACACACACACACACACACACACACACACACACACACACACACACACACACACACACACACACATACTTATACGCACACAAATATACATATATATACACACACACATGGCCATTATATGAACTGCTGCTAGTACCGTACTTATTTATATACTTATAGTTTACGGCGCTGCGGGACATATTGTCCTCGAATATATATTTTTGTTCTAATGAAAAAGTTATGACCATCAAATAAAGTATGCTGCTTGCTGCTAGCTGCTGCGAACGACAACGAACAACGACAACAAAAAGCAAAGCAACAGCCAAACAGGCAAGCAGCCAAGCCAGCATCAGCAGCAGAAGGAAGATTCTGCTTCAGCATCAGCAGCAGCATTGGAGTCGGCTTCAACAGTTCAAAAGTAAAGCAGAGCAGCGACGACGTTGTTAAGTGACCGACCGTAAGACCTGCAATCGTCGTCATCGTCGACCTCGTCGACCAGCGCTTTTGTTGCTGTTGTTGTCGACAGTTGACTCTATTGTGCTTCCTGCTTATGCTTCGAATTTTTTCCCCTCTGAATCTGTTTCTTCTGCTTCATCATCTGATTGTTGTTGTTGTCGTTATGTCTTTTGCTGTCGTCTGTTGCTGCTGTTACAGCTATTTGTTGTTGTTATTATCTTTTGTATTGTGCCGGCTATTGCTTTTGTAGTAGTTCTTGTTGTTGTTGTTGCTACTGTTATTATGGTCTCATTCGTAGTTCGTTTAATTCAGTTTTCATATACATATGTGAAACCTTTTGCCCACTGGGCGTATACTTTATCATACATATTGTTTCGTTTTTATTACATGTCACTCAGTCATGGCTGCTGAAGTTCCCAGTCGGGCCCGGAAGCATAATATAAATGCTAACGTTTCAACAGCGAAGGTGGATTACAATATCTTATGTTTTTATTTCATAATAAATCCAATTGAAGTTCCTTTGCGGAGTTTTACTTTTATAACTCTAAACATCAGTCCAATATACTCTTTATAGAGGACTTGCTTCGATTTAGATATAATAAATGCCATTAGTTTTCGGTTCTGCTGTATATATTTTTCAATATGGAAATCTCTATCTCTAATGTATTCTATTGCATTAGGGTTGATGTGTATGTTATTATTTTTAAAGAATTTTCATAATGAAATGTTTTGAAAATTTTGGGTTACACTCGAAATTCCCAAAACACATAATAGGTTATAAATAAAATCTTTTTTTTCATTTCCACATACAAATCAGCATAGATAAGATTCTAGATTACTTTAATAAACAGATAAAGAGGGCCTCAATAGTATTCTGTATATAGCAGTAGAAGAGAATGTTTTATTTGACGATTTATCGATTGCCTATCAAATAACAAAAGAGTATTGATTCCTTTCTGAATTGAAGGAAAATTAACTTCCCTTAAGTCAGACTGGGGTTATTGCTATTGACAATATGAGTAGGGTCGAGTATGCGCGTGTGGTTGTTGTTTGAAACGAAGCGTGTAAAGTGCGTTCTTTGGTTTTATATGAAATTTTTAGAGTTTTTATCCCCCAACATGAAAATTTGTAGCCAAGAGTTTTTGTTACCACTCCAACGAGAGGAGCAACAATAACCAGAGACAAATTTTGTTTGCCACGTGTGTTGCCATTGTTGTTGTTCTATGCGTCTAATTTGGTTTAGACAATATACGAGCTTTATGGGAACTACACAGGCACAAGCCCACGTACTTCATACTTTGTGCTTGTTTATATGCCGCAATTCATATATTTTTTAACGAGTATTACCATAAAATTACATATGCAAATATACATATTTTGAACAGCAGCAGCAGCAGTAGCTGTAGAAATGAGCAAAGTACACACAACTCAATGGTAACTAGGCAGCTAGATAGAGAGACAGGCGGACAGATCGACCGACAGATAGACATGCAGGCAAGCTGGCAAGCTTGCAGGCAAAGATTTAGTTATTTGTCTGTTGTGGCTGGCATACATAGCGCATACGTAATCTTCAGGCTGAGCACGTAATACGTGACAATTACTACGTTTTAGGTAAAACATGCTCATTAAATCATCTGAGTCTTAATACATGCAGGAAAATGCTTATGCTGAACCAAAGGCAAACGTGAAGCCAGAATGTGCGTAGACTAACTCAACTGAACTCAACACAACTCAACAACGCATGCCTGGCGATTGTTTCCAGTCTATTATTGTAGTTCTTGTTGTTGTTGATGATGTTGTTGTGCAAGTGCGGCAAGGATACCTGAGCATATATGAGCCGTAGTCGGCGATGAGCATAGCATTTGGCATTGTCTAGAAAGTTTCTGCCTGAAAGCTAAGCTATAGTTAGGCTTAGATCCACACAGCATCACGAGCAACAGCAGAAGCAGAAGCAACAACAATAAAAACAACAGAAGCCGGGGCAACTTGTCTATTTGCTGAACAATGCAACGCGGCGTTAGCCAGCAGCAAAAGGAGCAACAATACGCCTAACTGCGTGCCGCTAAAGGATTTTGACGAACATGCTGACGAGGACAATGAAAGCACCAGTAATAGTGGCGGCAGCAGCAGCAACAGTGATGAGGATGCCAGCAGCAACAACTACAACTACTGGGCTGGTGCTTATACTGATGAGAGACAGAAGACCTACAAGCAGCCACTACATGCTACAGTTAAAGGAATTTGCAATAACAAAGCCGAGAAGCTACCAACGGGCAGGTTGGCAACAGGCAAGCACCCAGGCAAGCATCCAGGCAGGCACCCAGGCAGGCAAATGTGCAGGCAGAAAACCAGGAAGTGTAACATCAGCGTTGGCATCCTGTGGCAGAGATGGGTGTCTCACTAAATATTCCCTCACGAGAAAGACACGCGTAGGAAGACAAGTTCAGATCTCAAGCATACGCCAATTAAGGTTCTGAAGGGTCTTAATTTTCTTGAGTGCAATGCTTAAACAAAGGAATATGCTTCATACAATATAAATAGATACATAGTACATCAATCAAGGTGACTTAGTATCTATTTTAAAATCAGAAACGATTTCCTGAGAGACTATCATCAGAACCAAAAAATTTGTCAGTTGCATTTGGTGTCATTCCATATATGTATGTACTTATACAGTAGCCGCCTCAGATTAGAAAGCTTAAGTTTCGCTGTCACTTGCTTAAGGAGCCGTGGGAATTCCATCTTATAAGTACATACATATATGTATTTAGTGCTTATAATATATATACTTGCATTAAGCAATTTTGCTATTTATGAACTGTGCATAGTATCCCATCATATGTTAAGCCGTAGAACGGATGATGTAATGAAGTTTTAGTTGGAAGGCTGTGGCGGCATTGTGACTTTAATTTAAAATGTCAAGGATTTGGTTCATTTAATTGGAAAATATACTGATACCATACTTATTGATTTCCAATAGGTGTCATTCGATTTTTAAATTTTTTGTTAAGAATATACGGACGAAGACATTAGTAGTTTCTATGCACATTGAGAATATTGTACAAATGCGCGGATAATAGCAATAAATTAACTGCAGAAACGCATTTTATTTGTTGTTTCAAGGGCTTTTAATTAATGAAGCTACAAGTTTTACTTAAGATGTAAATTTCTTTGCAGCGTGAAAGGAAATACTAATTGACACCGTTGTTGTTTTTGAAAGTGGTATTATGTCGCAGTTATATAAAATTTATGTTTGTGTCTGTTTCATGTCTATTTCCACAGAAGTAACGCAGCGGGATAACACGTGTTGTTTCTGTTCATTAATAAACAAAATAGTTTTCAGGCTTGCATTTAAATTTACTCAATTATGTATTGAATTCTTAGTTTCTTTTATAACACTGCTCACTTACTAATTGAGTGGCACTTTGCTGCTTGCGAAGCTTGTAATGTAAACCTGAGGCAGTTTATGCCCTCCCAGGTATAGGAACAAATATGAGCCCGTGTCGTTCAACCGTGCAGTATTTAAAATTGCCTCTATGTCAAATCCGCATGACAAGAAAACATAAAATATTTAAAATTTTGAAGCAAGACTTTCTTGTTAAGAAAAAGTGTTTCGATGTTGTTGGCAAGTGGAAAAGGTTGTTTACTTTAATTGAAAGACACAATCATAGTAAGGGCACGTATTAAAATTCACAACAAGCTAGAAAGTTAATCTTGCATTTTCACAAATTTTGCATTTAGTTATTTGTAGTCATTATGTCTGAACTACGATGGTGCAATCAATCAGTTATGCCAAGAATATATAGATATTATTGAAAATTGATTATATTTCTAATACTTCGGCTTTCCTGCTTATTTAATAAATAAATAAATATACGGATGAACAAAGTGACTCACACCGCGGATTATAATTATGTGGCCTTGCTAATCACATATAGTATGAACACGTATGTAGCTATAACATGTGATTTACACAAAAATGGTATTCCAATCAATATATATGCATTTAATAACATATAGTTTTTGTATAACAAACTGAATCTGCAAAAATGATATGTATGAACGGTACTTAAAGGCCACACAATTAATATTCATCAGAAGTTATGGGTGGATTTCCAATCACCCTTTTGACTTAAACCATCTTGAGTTTATGACTTAGAGCCAAGTATTATTATATTTTAAAATACAAAACCCTAGCATATGACTTGCTTGCATAATTCACGCTCACGATCATTTAACACGCTCGTCCCTATTCTGTTGGTGGAGTGTCCTTTAGTCGCACTTTGCATGTCGTTTAGTTGGCCCCTGTTGCTTGTTATTGTTGCTCAGTTGTAAGCGTTGCCTACCTACATTACTTATTATGATTATTATTATTTAATGCAATGGCTACAACAGCAACAATAACAACCGCAGACAGCAGACAACAGACAACAAGCCGTGAGAGCAGCAGCAGCAACAGTTTTTGCATTGTCTAGTCGAAGTTGCAACCTCCAGCCTCCGGTTGGCTGGTGTTCCTCCACTCCCTTCCCTGCCATCCCACAGTTTGTTGTACGTTGCGTGTCATCCACATTGTTTTGCCCTTTTGTCTGACTCACCTTAGCCAGGCAGTGCGCCGGTCGTCTTGTCTGTCCGCCCGGCTGTTCCTTGGTCCATTTGTCCGTTGGTCCGTCGGCTGGCCGCTCTTGTGGCTGCACTTGCGGCACACTGGCCTGCCTTGTTATTCTTTTGTTGCATGCATTTTTCGCAGTATTTCGTAATATTTGTTAAGTATGCTTTTGAAATTGTGGTCTTCCACCATTATGTCATTCATTCATGTCGGGCGTGGATAACAAAAGACCAACGACGACGACGACGATGACGACAACGACAACGACAACGACCGCATCGTTTGCTGTGCAGCATAGTTTCAGTTCTAGTTATACTCGTAGTTGTAGTTGTTTTTATTGTTGTTGTTGCTGCCGCTGCTGCTGTCGTTGGACTTGCTATTGAAAGAGATAAAGAGCGGTTACTTAGCCACACGCCAGTGTTATTGTTGTCGTTGTTATAGCTGCTCTTATTTGTAGTCGTTGTCGGCATTGCTGCCGCTGCTGCTGCCGCTGCTGCAGCAATAATGTAACATAAATATTACTAATTTCATAGAATTTATTTAACTGTAGTTAAATTTAGTGCCTGCAGTAATGTAGCTGCTGTTGTTGCTGTTGTTGCACACATTGCGCATACGCCGCGTAGTACAGCCCACAGCTCGAGGCGTGCTGACAGCATCAGCAAGCAGGCAGCAACGATGCAGTGTGGCAAAGAGGCAGGCAGCCAGGCAGCAAATTTGTACTTAGTTAGTCTTAAATTTGAGGCGCACAATTGCATGCCGACATTGCCAGGCAGTGGATGTGGCAGTGGATGTGGCAGTGGCAGTTGCAGTTGCAACCGCAGTCATTTTGCTTTGGCCATGGAGAAAGCTAAGCACGATGAGGGGCCGCTGCATTTAGGCTTAAATTGCGGTCGTTTTAGCTGCCACTTCCCATGAATATTACCAGCTTAGGCACTGTGTGCGTGCGTGCGTGAGTGAGTGAGTGTGTTGAACATGCAGGGGGCGTGTCATTAGACAAGCGGCGCAAACTAAAAGAGATAAATGGCGACAGCGACAGTCGTTGAACTTTTTGCTTAGTAAGTTGTTTATGCATTTCAAATGAGGCGTGCTATACACAAACATATGTACATACATACAAACAAATATGTGTATGTGTTTTTATTTTTGCTTCCTTCACTCACTATTTTCTGGGGTGACTGTGTCCTGTGCCGGGTAATACATTTTATTTGCAATCTTAACCTTAATTTAGTTGCAAAACTCAAGTGCCTTGACAGCCAAAGCCAGTGCCAAAAAGTGGAAGGGAAGAGGGAAGCAACTGAGAGCTATGGAAAATGTCGTCTGGAATAAATGAAAATGCATAGCAGCGGAGGCAGCAATAAGAGCAGCAAAAAGCGCAGCAATAAACATACAACGCACGCACACTCACTCACCCATACACACACACACACACACACAGACATCTACTTATATATACTGGCAAATATACAAATACAAATGTAACGCAATGCGGCATTGCCTTGCCGCCTTTTTCACTTGTCTCGAATGGCAGGGCAAGTGGCAACAAGCAGCCAACAGCCAACAGCCAACAACAGAAGAAAATGTAGCAGCAACATCAGTGGCAGGAAAATGCAGAAGGGCACTTTTACTTTGTGCCAAAAGGCAATGAAAATGACTAATTTAGAGTTTAATTAAAACGCGCTAACGATTTGGTGTGCAACCCCA
This sequence comes from Scaptodrosophila lebanonensis, assembly GCF_003285725.1. Classification (NCBI taxonomy): domain Eukaryota; kingdom Metazoa; phylum Arthropoda; class Insecta; order Diptera; family Drosophilidae; genus Scaptodrosophila; species Scaptodrosophila lebanonensis. Next base: position 5,087,912 of record NW_022060538.1, read on the forward strand.
ACAACAACAAAGCCAATGCTGACTACAAACTTAAGCCATTGCGCTGTCAGTCTATTGCTTAACGAATTGCTATCCAAATAAATAAACAGCCGCCGCTAGTCAGCGTTCAAGACGCACAATGGGCGTCCAAAGGACGATGAGAAGCAATTTAGTCCTAGGTAGCGAAAGATAATCATTACGTTTATCCACTTAAATAATTGCCATTGATTTAATGATTTACATAAACATTTGCCTGCTGAGTAATTGTCTGACCAATGCAGTTGAATTGCAAATCACCACATGGCACAAAGCCCTTTTCGACTATGGAGCTGCGTTGATTAAAAATTCCACATAAACAGGATTATTTATAATTATGTAACTATTTAACCGCATTATGAGAATAATGTGAATGTCACAAACATGTGCGCATCCATAGCCACTCAAGGATATTATAAGTTATAAGCTTATTCCATACATTTCCATTCCTCCATTATTTCACAAAATAGATATTATATTAAAGTTACCGAAAAAACTGATGGACCATTTTTTTTAAGGTTTCTGGGCTCTGTAATATTCTCAAGACTGATACTTATGTTATTAAATTATATTTTCTAATCATATGCTGCAAAAGTAATGAATATTTATAAACATGCAGAAAAGTCGCATTGTTTTTTAATTTTACAATTTTATCAAATTATTGAGAATCTGATAAGTCATATCAAGCAACTACAAAAGTTTACTTTTGCACATATTATTGCTAATAATTTTTTGATTCGACATGGGATCCATCTGATTTTATTTCAAACTAATTATTATTACATAGTTGCGAAGCCATTACGGAGGATTTTTCAATAGCTGTTGAACAATAAAATGACACATTCCATGAGCTGGTAACTCATCTAAATAAAACACTCTAAAGCACTTATTAATCCAATAAAGTAAGGTACATTGTTTCAGTTGGAAAACTAACTGTATTCGGTCTATTAAAAACAGCACTCATTAATTATATTGTTCATTCAACTCGGCAAAATTTTACAATTTCCGTTCTCTTTTTCGTAATCATAAAATATCAAAACTTTTCCACAGCTGCCAACAATTTTCACACGTTTTATGCCATTGTGAGAGGGTAGGGTCTGCAAAATGAGAAATTAATTGACAGGGAGCGCGTGTTAAGTCAAAGCAAATCCTACCGACACTTTAATACACTCCAAAAACATTTTTCGACCATATCGAGCAACAACAAAGCTGCAAATTGACATCAGTTTACGAGTACGAGTATATCTATTGTTGTTCCCATAGTCTTCCCAGTTAGCGTTGTCTCTCAGTCTCAGTCGTACATAAGTAGTCGTTGTCGTTCCTAGCCGGCTCTTTGCTGGCATTCTCTGGCATTATTAATCGCCTGGCATTCATAATTGTGGCTGCCATTATAATTGTCATTATGTACAATACATAGATAGATAGTTGTGCCTGTCAAAATGTCGCTCGCTGCTGCCTTGCCGTGTATGCGACGGTATGTGTATGGCAATGTAATTGACTGTGAATAATAACCGCTATAATAATTTTCAGCAACGCCGTCAAGTCAGCCAGGAAGCCAACAACAACAACAACAACAATAGCCGAGCAACACCGATGAGGACGACGATGACGGCGGTGCCCAAAAGCGAACGCCAAAGCCAACGACAATTCTGACAATGTTGTTGATGATGATGACGACGCCAAGAGCGAGCAGACATGTCGGTCCGGATGGAATGGGTATAGGTGTAGGGCATTGGGGCATCGGGTGCGGGACCAAGGCACAAGAAGGCACTGCCTGTAATTTGCGATTGACAATCCTATTAATAACAACGGCAGCAGCAGAAAGCAGTGAGCAGCAATAGCGGCCGCCATACATAAACAATATTAAGAAAGGCGACCCCAAACCCATTCCCAGTCCCACCACAGGCAGTCAGGCAGTTGGATAGTTGAGTCGAGTAGTCGGGCAGTCAGTCAGGAAACCAGGCACCCAGGCAAGTGGCATCGCAATCATAAATGACATTGCTCAATTGCATTTGATTAAGTTAATTGTTTTTGGCTTTATGGCCGAGCGATTAACAATGAAAGCGGGCCAGCAATTTGACACGACTTCTGTGTCTCAGTCGTAGTCATAGTAGTCTCTATAGCTGCAGATGTACATAGCTATAGCTGTCACCATCATCATCGTTAGCATCGAAGGCTAAACCTGAACATTTCCGATGGGTGTGAGTTGAAGGAGGGACTCATGCGGGTGCCAAATGTTCGCAGCGTTGGCATTTCTGTATTGAATTATTGACATAATTTACAAAATCTGTGGCTAATGGGCTGTATGACTGTGTATAAATACCCATGGCTATAATGTACGACCATCAGTGGGTGGCAAAAAGTGGGTCGGTGGGTTAACTTAAGTATGTATTGCCCAGTCTCTGATCTGCTCTAAGCTGGTAGAGTAAATATGCGTGTACATTTGTGAGCTTTGGCATGCCTTGTCTGCCCATTTGTCCGACTAAATGTGCATATTTATATATATATATATATATATGTGTGTGTGCGTGTGTGTGTGTGTGTGATGTGATTGTATGTGTATGTGCGTTTGTGCATAACACTGCATGTCAAAATGAAATTTGTGTATTTTACTGCAAACAGCAACAGGTTAATTTATATTGCCTTCAGTTTATTGAATTATTATGGCTCATTAATGGCGCTGCTGAAATGCGATTAGGCGTTGGCGACGCAGCACAAACATGCGTGAGTTTAACTACACAGATACATACATGCAAACATATGTACATGTGTAGATACGACTCTACATGGACGGAGGCACAATTTCATCGAATAGGAGAAAGAATTTATTGTTTACATACTCGTATGTACATAAGTAAGGTAAATAAAAATACGCTCTGTAGGCATCAATATGTGCCTTGTTTTATTTGCAATATTATTTATAGTTTGTAGAATTTGTAGTGTAGGCGATAAAAGCAAAAGTGATTCGAAGGCAGTTAACGGTAATCTAGCGGGGTTTTCCACTGGACGAACGTCACATCAAAGATTCATAATGAAATGCGAAATTGGATTGGGCCCAACTCTTATATACCCTGTAGCCCAATTCAGAAAAGGACTATTTTAGAAAAGCAGTCCAACTGGTTTCTTGGATCTCCAAGGTCCTGTCAGACATTTAATTTAGTGTGAACATTTTGGGATTGGATGAAAAAATAAATTAAACATTTAGATGTCATTGCACATATAAGTTGTCTTTTGACTTTTTTAAAACAAGGGAGAATATTGCTATTTTACTCCACTTTTTTCATAAAAAAATATTTGTTTCATTTATATGATGCTTTTACGTGTAAGAGAGAGATATGGTGATTTAACATGTTCTACCTTAGTCCACATAAGTCATAAAAGAGAAGGGAGAAGTACTGACTGATACAGGTGGACGGACATAGTAAGGAACATCGCAATTTCTCGATATGCTGATCACTTGTAGGCACTTTTCACTTGTACTGTACCGTTGTTACTTTCTATCGGGGACACCATGGACATCCTCTCATGCTACCGAGAGGGGTCGCGCTTTATACACAGCTTGGTCGCTCGATGGATCCTTTCACAGAATGCAGTAATCACAGAAGAGAGTCCCACAGTCTCAAAAAACCAGTTCTGTCGATCAATCAGCTTTGAGGAGAGATTGAGCTTCCTTACGGAAATTTCGATATCCTTTTCTGCAGTCACCTAGACTTGGCAATTCGGGGGCCAAACTTTTCAGTGAAGGGTATTTAAAATCAATGTATTACAATTTTAAATTTATCTGAAAAATTGAGTCATAGTCGAAGATATTGTATATGGAATAATTAAACGTAGCTCAATTGATCTGTAATCGCTTAAGGCCTTTTCTAATATGCGATGGAATATTTGCAGGTATTCAGCTTAATAATGGATTATTTCAGCTACCCTGACCCCTTCTCTACACCCATGCTAACATATGTATTTACATATGTGTATGTACTATACAGCCATATATGTATGTATGTGTGTGTCTGAATGAAATTGTAATTCCGTTGAACTTCTTCCAATAACCAAAGGCTTGTACGCTTAATGGGCAGCATTGTTCAGCTTTTTATCGTGTGACATTTGCAGCTTGTTAGCCAAATTGGGTATTAGTTGCTATAAATTAGTTATTTGTTAAATCCAACTGACAACGCGCGACTGTCGCGGACACGTGAGAGTGAGTGTAAATGTAAATATAAGTGTGAGCATGAGTGTGTGTGTGTGTGTCTGTTTCTGTGCATTTGTATAAGTAAGTATGTTTGCGGACTTTAAACCGCCAACTGACAACCACAACTGCGAATGCAAGCGACCAACTCAAACAACAACAACAGCAGCAACAACAACTGCAAGGTGTACGCGTGTGTATATGTGTGTGTTAGTGTGTACAATGTAAACCATAAAACTAATCTTATTTGACAGATGAATTAATTAAAATCAGTGGAACGCATCTATGTAGTTGCCATGGGCAGCAAGAGAGAGAGAGAGAGACAGAGAGAGTTAGTGAGAGCGACTGTGGATCCGACGAGTCGGTCAGTCGTACAATTCGTTGGTTTGCTGCGCATTTGAATTTACCTAGCAGCCCATGGAGTAGTTGCATGTATTTTCAAATTAATTTAACACTGTCAATTTGTTGTCCGGCTTACAACTGCGAGTGGAGTGCGATAGATGGGCCAACCGACAGATACACAGACAGGCAGGCAGGCAGGCTGACAGACAGACAGACAGATATAGTCAGTCTGCAGTAGTAGTAGTAATAGTAGTTGTTTTTGTTGTTGCAGTTGCATTTGGTTTGTAAACGTTAACTAATTCCATGGAAATGTAGCTGATTTCGTTGCCGCTGCTGCTGCTGCTGCTGCTGTTGATGCTGATGTTGCTGGCCCTGATGCTGCTGTTGCTGCTGCTGCCGCTGCTATTTGCATTTGCAACCACAGCAACAACAACAACAGCAACGTCGGCCATGGACAGCAGCGTGTGTCAGTGTACAGCCCACGGGTCGTGGCTCGGGAAAGGCGCGGCGGCGTTGAGTACAACTCTGAGTGACAGCAACAGTCACTGACATTTAGCATGATTTAATGACACCGTCGAGCTCATGGAGCGCATGGAGCGCATGGCTCGCATGGAGCGCAGCATTTAGCTGCGGGGCTACAACAAAATCTAATGCAATGCCATTGCGCGCCATTGTAAGATGCAAATGACAATCTGTGGAATGGCTAAAATGTAATTTGACTTGTACGAGAAGAGAAGCGTTGAAATGGAAGATGGAAAAAACTCGCTGCATACAATGAAATCACACTGAAAGCATTGTCGTGTTGCAGAACAATTACAACAACTACCAACTATCAACTGCCAACTGGTGTCTGCTAACTGCTAACTGCACGGCTAACTAAACTGTACAGACTTGGTGGAATGACTCTTTGCGTGTTATCGATGTCAAAGTTTGCGCTAATAATAAACTTCAACTTGCAAGTGAAACTAATTAAGCCACTTCCTTTTGGCAAGTGACACAAACAGCGGCAACGACAACGCTAACAACCACAACAACAGTACCGGGAATAGAAACTGAAACAAAACAAAAAATAATAATGTATACTCTACATACATATATTCTAACACTGTTTGTCCGAAATAATTAATGAACTGCAAGGACGCACATATGACGCACCGTTTGCTTCACTCGCTCACCAACTCGTATGGTCCTCCGTTTGTCCATGCGTCCGCTGGTCCGTACACCCGCTCGCCCATTTCGCCTTTTGCCATGGGGCGTCGCAGCAATGCCATGACAAGCTTCATTAGCAAACAGTGTGAGCCCACGTTGACCAGCAAACAATGCAGTGGCGTCGGCCCCCCTTGAAGCCTTAAGCAACAACAACGATGAGGATGCGACGGCCACGGAAACTGCTGTTCATTACACTAAGCAAAAAAAGAAAACAGCACCTTATCTTTAAAAAAAAACCCGAAATTCGAAATGCAAGTTTGTCCATTTTTCAATACAACTTTACATTACAAGAATATTATTAAAACATATGATTTATTTCAAAAAATAAGGAAAATATGTTATATAATTTAAAATATGCACATATATTTTTATTATATGCCAATTTTTAATAAGTTCTAAATTTCTAGCTATTCTCAAAAGTTTCTACAACGAATTTGTATTCCAACTAAAATATTTTTTAGAATATGTTGTTATAAAATGTTCTTATCTTTCTTGTTGATCATTCTGCTTAAAGTTGTCAAATTTTAATTAAATGTAGGTTGGTTAGCTGGTTCGGATATCGATAGCTCGCCGCTCTGTATGCTGCAACCTGTACCGTTTTCAATTAATGCAAACTACGACTACATGTGTAATATTATGTAAATAGTATTACAAAAATCCGTTGTCTCTATCAATTAATGAAATTTTGAAAAAAATATAAAGTTTTCTTGGTACAGTGATTGTACAATTAAGTTGGATCCTTTTTCATTAGCAACTAATTTAAATTAGGTTTTGTTTTTCTTTTAGCAAAATGAAATGCGTGTTAAAATTGAGTCCTTAAGATTATTGCGATTACTTGATCTTAAAATGTGTTTCCATATTTTTATTTTTAATTTATATTGATGCTTTAATATGCTTGATTAATTTGCATCTTGTCTACTCAACTGATAGTTTATGGGCAAGGTATTTTGTCACGCATTTTGGTCCAAGTGGTGCAATATTAAAAGCTGTCTATTCTTCTTTTGGCAGCTCATTTCACTTTTTGTGCATTTCTCATTGTTCTGTAGCATTGGTCCTTTATATTAACAAGTAAAAAAGCTAAAGTCGGGTGTCCCGACTTCGAAATACTCTGTACATATGTTTACAATAATTATAGAAAATAAAAAAAATTAAGAAAATAAAAAAAAAAATTTGATCGATTTTACCTCTCTCGGTATTCGAACTCACGTAAAGGGTGTATAATTGCACATTTACATAGCAATTGCGTCTGTGTGAGTGTATGTATGCCTATGCGCATCAATTCGTGTCTGTGTAAGCATTTTCGCAGTCAACCAAACAGCAACATCAACAACAGCCGCGGGCAGCGCTTGAGCAGCGCTGCAGCAGCGCTGCATCAGCAAATATATTTATGGCTATAACTTCTTGTTAAATCGGTCTATCATAATGAAATTTGGCATACGGACACATAATAACTAACTGGGGGTATTTCCAAAATTTTAGTTCGAAATTCCAAGAATTACGGGAGTTACGATTTGCGGGGTAGAGGGGGGAGGGAGGGGAATTCCAAAATATACATTTTCTGCGTATTCACATAAGGCATCTGGGACTAAAATTTGGTGTTCCTAGGTCTTATAGTCTCCGAGATATAGGCGATTATACGAATGGAAAATCGGGAAAACCCCCATAGGGGGGAAGTGGGGGGGAAAATCAAAAAAATAAAACAAACTCGTATAGAATACACACATAACGCATCTTCGTGCAAAATTTGGTGTCTCTATCTCTTATAGTCTCTGAGATCCAGGTGTTCATACGGACGGACAGACGGACAGACGGACAGACGGACAGACAGACAGACAGGGCTAGATCGACTCGTCTCGTCATGCTGATCAAGAATATATATACTTTGTGGGGTCTGCCACGCCTCCTTCTGCCTGTTACATTTTTCAGCTCCCGCAAACCTAATATACTCTTGTACATTTCATGTACAGAGTATAAAAATGAAATATCAAAAACGAAAGGTGTTGTGCGGGCGGGTGAAAAAAAAGCAACTGCATTCGACCCTCGCTTTTAGAGGAGGTTTAAAATATATCAACATTTCATCCTTTTTATTATTTTATTATGTATGTACATTTGCATTTATGTATAGAATAATTGAGATCATTGTAATGAGAATTAGACTTGAATGCATGCCAAATACAAGTCTTTGAGTTTTCTTTCAGTAAATGCTCGGTCACATTTTATTTGAGTGCATTTGCTGTTACTGGTGGGACCCACTGCTGGAGCTGCTGCTGCGCTGGCGGTTGTTGGGCGCTGTGTTTTATAGTTGTAACATATTAGTGACGGAAAGCGTCAGTTAGACAAGCGTTTGAAAACTATTAAACAGCGTCAAAGTTCACAGTAAAACCGGAAGGCGCGTGCTGTTGCCTGTCAGTTGGGGTCGCGTGGATGGTCTGGGGCCGGGACATAGCCAACAGTAATAGCGGTGGTTATGTTGCTGATATTGTTGTTTGTTGCCGTTGCTGGTTTTGTTTGTTGTTGTTGTAGTTGTAGCTGACAAGCCCGAGCTGGCAAGCACGCTTCTAAGCATTTGTGTAACATTAATTAAATTTATATTCAAACAGCGCGCGACTTAATTTCTAATTTCCGCTGCCACCCTGTCAAGTCGACCACCCGCCACCCACAGCCGCCACTTGCCCCCGTTCATCATCCATCCTTACAGCGAGTGTTGATGAGCAGGCTGTGCGTGTGAGTGCCGCGGCTTCTTGAGCTGCGGGGTGCTTTTACTTTTAAGCAACCTGCCGCTGGTCGAACGAACGTGGGCGTCATTAACTTTAATGCTGCGCTTTATTTAGCAACAAACAAATGTCATAACAACAACCTCAACCTCAACAACATCCACAAGCGGGCGAGAATGCTGCTCTCTTTACCGCTCTTATTCCCATTACCGTTCTTTGGGATTGGGCTTGACAAGAGTTGTACAAACAAGTGCGAAACGAGGTTATTATGAAATTTATGCCAGGCATACTTTTGTCATAATTGCGGCTCCTTTTGGCTTTTTTCATACATTTTCTGTATGTGGGTGTGTGTGTATGTGTGTGTGGGTTGAGGTGTATGCGTATGTAAGCTGAAAAGTGTCGACAGTTTTGAAATATGAAGCAAAATAAGTTATGTTGTGAAGTAGCCAGGAGATGAGGGAAGGTTTATGCAAAGGTAACAACAGCAGTTACAGCATCATCAGGCAGTCAGGCAGCCAGGCAGCAACCAGGCAGTCTACTACCATTACACTAAGCAACAAAACTAATGTTTTATTTTAGTTCTTTTGATAACTTTATAATAATTACAATGACCATTACCAATATAACAGTCCTGTATATAATAAGAATCTTCCATATATGAATCTCGAAGGAAAGAATCTTGTATATTTATCTTCGTTTATCTTCATAATAAATTATCCAATTACCTTACAACAATTTAAACTATTTATATTAATACAACCTCAACTTAAAATTTCTAAAATAAATAAAAAATGTTCAAATATACAAGCAAGTAGAACATTGAAATACTAATAAGTATAAGTATAGTAATAAATATCATACTTTAAATTGGTCACTAATAGAAGGCACTACTCTCCTCCTATCATTGCAACTTAAATTCCAACTAACAATTTTGCTATTCTTTATAAATTTATAATTTGGTTTGGGATGAATAACAACTTTAAGCCAAAAAACTTTAATTTGCATTTATTTTAAGTGCAACTCGAAAATAGCAAATAATCCTGTTTGCGATTTAATAAGCGCGCTTTAAACATGATTAGACTTAACACGTCACAAATACTATAGTTAGAGATTGTCGCAGCCCAAGTATTGAAAATATACAAGTATTTAAAAGTCCAATAAAAACTATACAAATCCAGTTGCTGCTTCCTGGAGATAGAGAATTGAAAATATACAAATGGTATTATTTAAAAGTCCAATAAAAGCTATGTAGATCGATAGCAGCATATTACAGATCCAGTTGCTGAATTAAGGAATTTAAGGAATTTTTCATAAGCTCGAGGTTGGCATCGGCAACTACTTTTTGCTGGGCTGTACTAAGGGAATTGCTTACCAGTGTTGCCAACACTGCTTCGAAATGTGTGCGTGTGTGTCACTTAAGCCGAGTCAACGACAACGACAACGGCAACGGCAACAGCGACATAGTATACGTCGACGTCGACGTCAACGGCAGCCACGATATCTGCTGTCGGCTTATTTACTGGTTGAGCCGCTATGTGAAGTATAACTACCCACCTCTTGCATATGGCCATGTAGTCGGCCGCCCACAATCATATCGCTGCTGCGTCCAGGCAGCGAAGCTACGAGCAGGATGAAAAACAGCAGCACCCACTTGAAAGCCACCTTTCTGGCCATAACTGGCGCTCGTGTTGTTGCTTGCTGCTTGGCCTGCTTCATTTTATGCTTGTTGAGTTAATAGTTGGTTGCCACCTCTGTTTTAGTGCGCTCTCGCTCTCGTTCTCATTCCCGTTCTCTTGCTTGTGCTTGTGCTCGTCGTCCTCGGCCACGTCCTATGTCCACGTCCTTGTACTGCTGGCGGTAGTAAATGCAAGTGCCGTAATTTGTAATTTCAAGCAAATGAATTTTTGGCTTTTCCCGCTACAAACCCCTTCACTTTTCTTAGGCACCTGACTTGCTGCCTGCCTGCCTGTCTGCCTACCCAGCGATCGACTGGCTGACAATCATTTGGCAACTCTGGTAGTTGGAATTACAGTTCATAGTGTTCAATTGTCACCGGTTTCGTTGCAGTTGAGTTTAGGTTTTTGGTTGAGGGACTTTCTCGAGTGCCAGTCCGAGTATCTGCTGTTTGTTTATCGTTGTCGGCTCCCCTTTGCCTCCCCACAAAACTTCACGCTGCAGACTTTTAAATAAACCATAAAACAAGACTATTTACTTCAGTTGCGTTGTGCCCATAACTACTTTGGCTACGACTGGCGTTTTATCTCGTTTTTATCGCTTCTTCAGCAACGCCAACGACATGGTCCGACCCTACCCTACCCAACCCTACCCGACCCTACCCGACCCTCCGACCTGCCTGTAAAAAAGGTGAACGAAAGCTTGTCCATAGGTTCAGTTGAGCTTCTGCGCCACTGTGCCTGTTGTTTTGGTTATTTTAGTGTCAACCGTGTTTCCAACTTGGCAGGTTTTGTTCCAACAGCTCTTTTTTTGTGAAGTCGCTTCGTTTTGGCCACATAAAATGGGCAGTAAAGCGAAATTGTCAGCTACGACAATGGCCCAAAAATAGCTGGTTCGCTTAAAAACACACCCACACACACATATATATATATATAAACTTATATATTGGTACAATGAGAGAGATATGCACAGAGATACTAAAGGGAGACAGAGATTACAGTGAGTGCAAAGTCGAGTTTGTCTATAATTAGCATTAATTTAAGAGTTTTTGGTTTTCGAGTGAAGAACTGATGCAGATACCGTTGCCTGGTGTCTGCCAACTGTTTTATTTGAAAGACATATACGTTTACATTCCGAATTTTGGCCAAAGACCAAGACTGAGAACCAACGGCCCAACCAGAACCAATGTCCGACGTCAATGGCAGCTTTAGGGCGATGGGGAAACAGCCAGACAGGCGTTCAGTTAACGACAACAGATTCAAGTCGAAGACACCATGGAGGAAAATTGAAAAGTGTGGCTGTCAAATATTGTATGAATTATGAATATCCATACATATCGTATGGATTTATGAATATTCTTTACAGAACCATTTCGTTCATCGATTTACCAACATTTTACTTAGATTGTCATGTGTAATGCATGCAATACCTTGGTGGAGTCCTGTCAGACCCCAAAACACACGATATTTATTCTTGATCAGTATGACGATATACGTGTATATTCATTTGTCCGTTTGTGTGCTTGAACCGCTGATGAGCTCATTAATCAAACCAAAGTAAATTAAATAAACATTATCGCTGTTATATTACAATATAATTGATGCTCTGCCAATATAATCTGAATTGACGGCAATAAAAATTAGTTTATATTTATGATTTTTTTATCATTTGATTTGTTCCTTGTTATGTTTTAATTTAAATCCTCAATACAATTGGGGATTGTCATCTGTCGCTCAAATATAACTCACTTCAACACTTGTTGCAAACTCTAGAAATGAATGCTTTATTTCTTTGTCTACGGCCTCATGAAAGCAGATTACAATTTCCCTTGATTGTGGTAAATAGAGGTTGGCAATTGAAAAACAGACCATGAATCTACATAAATGAAATTTTAAGTCTTAAGGCCATTTTGGAGGGCAGGAGGAAAGGTGTGTAATCACAATCATACTTGTTATACTAAGTTACTGATCAATTCCCTGAAAATGCAATATTAGTTGGCTGCTGTTACAAATTTGTTTGCAATGTTTAAAATTAAATAACAACTGGAATTGTAATTTTTTGAAAACAAAAAAGAGATTTAAATGCGTCTTAAATAATTTTCTAATGCTATCCATAGTGCAGCGATGATGATGACGAAGACGAAGGCGACGTTGATGCCAACGACTACTTCTCATCGTAAAAGCTTAAGTGTTTGCCTGCCATTTTCTCGTTAACTGCAAGCACCCAAGTGATTTTGACGTTGTCCAGGCCATGAGGCTCGTCGTAGATGGCTGCTTAAAAATTCTCGTTAAAATCAAAAATTAGCTAAAAAGTTTCAACAAATAAGTCAGAGGCGACATTTGCTTAAGTTCTTGTTGTTGGTGTTGTTGCTGTTATTGTTATTGCTGCAGTTTGAATTAGTTGGTATTGCCTTTGCGGTTGGTGGCGTTGGTAGGAATGGCATTGGTGTTGGGCCTTAGCCCCGACTGGACTTGTAATTCAATTTAAACTTATGCCCATCTCTCTTACAGTTGGCCATTAACAAATTGGCAAGACGAATGTATAGGGAACGCATAGATGCTTATTTATGGTCAAGCACAGCGCACAGACTCTACAACTAAGTAGTTGGCCTTATGATGCACTAAAAACTAAGCCTTTAAGGGTTCCCCAGCTGTGCCAGAGAAGTGTGCCAAGCAGGCCGGCACTTGCCAATGTGGGTAAATGGGGAGAATGGAAATGTATGAAGATGGAGTTAGGGGCTAAGAGGACAGTGTGGCAAGGGCTTGCTTCTGTTCGAGTTGGTGCTGCAGTCAAAGCCATAGCCATTTAATAAATACCACAATTTTCTATATTGCATCACGCTGGCATTGTAATGCACATAAAATATTTTCATTTTATTTTCAATATACTTTCCATTCTGCTGCTGCTACTCGTACTGCTGCTGCTACTGCTGATGCTGCTACTGCTGATGCTTTTTTACGACAAATAAAATGTGCATGATTTTATGATCTGTTGATATTCCATTACAATTTTGTAAATATTTTGTTGCTGCTGCTTCTGCTTCTGCTGTTTGGCTGCTTGACTGGGTCGAAGCTGTGGCTGTTCGATGCTCCCTCGCACTTATATTGCTGTTACAATAGACTTACAAACACATTCCACACATGCTCACACAAACATACACACGCACGCACACCCAAACACATACATGCGCTGAGCTCGTACAATTTGAAAAGGATGTTTGAGGCTCTGTTGAGCATTTGGTACAATGGGTGGCATGTCCTACTAGAGGGACTGCCATCTGATTGCTATTGCTTTTACTTGCTTCCACATCCTTATGCACTTGTTGTTGTCGTTGGCGTTGTTGTTCTGAGTGCTGCTCCGAGTAAAGGAATATTTTTGTATTTTAAGCTTATTTTTATCCAATATGCACAATGATGCTTATAAAATATATTGCTCATGAATATACATATAGACATATGTATGCTGCCGTCTCCAAACAAGAATACACCGACACACACCGATACACACACACACACACGCACATCTGTATGTGTGTGTATTGAGATTATTGCATATTATAAGCTTTGCAGTATTAAGTGTGCACACACACACCCACACCCACACCCTTGCACACAGTCACTGGCATTTGGCCACAATTCAAAGATCGAACAAAGACAAACACGCTAACAGCCTCAATCTTGGAGGTGTGCATAAGGTGGTTGGGAAATGATTGCCTCCAGAGCTTTCTGGAGCGACATAAGCGCCTTTAAATTTTTAACAAGCAAAATTGCTAAACAAATTTTTTGGTGAAATTTTTATTTCTTGCCAAACAGCAACAGCAACTTGCATAAATGATTTATTACCACCACAAACAAAGCGATGACGACGGCGGCGCCATGGCATCCAAGCCCCAGCATTAGCCTGGGCCAACGCTGTAGCCAACGCAGTCGCAGTCGGCGTCGACGTCGACGTTGATGCCACTTCAACTGCCATTTCTAGTCAAGCATCAAAATTTGTGCCGTGACCAAAAACAGGCGGCGGCTGACTGACTGACCAAATGGCTGACTGACTGACTGACAGATGGGAGGACGACAAATTTGTGTGTGGGTCGGTGGGTTGGTGGGTCGGTGTGGGTCGCCGCAAAGCAAACAGAACAAACAGCCGAGACAAGGCAGAGGCGCAGGCACAGAACGAGAACGAAATGCTCGCCACACGCTCGTAAAATTTTATATCCAATTTTACGATTTCTGACGCAAAAAGTGAAACTAACCATTTCGACATTAGACATGAACACATCTCGACTATGGCTGCTGTTGCTGCTGCTGCTGGTTTGGGCCCATAGGCTGGGTCCATGAACGGTGGCGGAGTGGAGGGGGGTTTCTGGAGTAGGCTGGCGTCAACGAGCGAACAAACGTCAAGGATGCTGTGCATATATATATATTTTGTTGTTTTTTTTTCTTCTTTTGTGCGGACGGGCGCAATTTTTTTGCTTTTTCGATTTTGGTGATGACAGCCAGAGCGACATTAAATGCCCCGCTTCACTTGTTTGTCCTCCTGCCGGAGACCATGAAGGAATTGTGGCCAACAGGCCAACAGGCCAGCTGGCTTGCGTGTTTGGGCATTGGTCATATTGATGGTCATGCCTTGGTGCCATACCCCCCCATCACCACCACCCCCTTCAACCAAAAAACGTCAACAGCAGGACGAAGTGTACACTTGGAACAAAAGTGCATCCTAAACTGTTAATCTAAATTACTCAAACACAATATAAAATTGAAGGAAGACCTGAACCTGAGCCAACAGCGATCCTGTAATATTTGTAAAAGCAAGCATGCAGGCAAGAAATGCAAATGAGGAGCCAGAGGGTAGCTGTTTTAGAAAGCCTGAATTTGTTGTTTCTTCGTGTGATTAAGGGGTCATGTCAGGCAGCATTACTGCTGAAAACTTCTATCAAAGTGTTCAACAAGCCTGCCTTTGTCCGATTGGATTCGGGAACGTGATACTGCATTGATGAGAAGTTCCATTTTGACGAGAAGTTCGATTTTGGCTTGATTTAGAGCAGAAGAGATCAAAAGTGCCTTGTGAAGATTCTTTTTCAATTTATTAAACCTACATGCCAAATAGTAAGTTTGTATACTTGTATTTTTTCAATAACAAAGGGCCACTAAATTAAAAGCTACAATTCTTGTGCATTTAGTATTGCTTTGGTAGTAGAATGCAATGCCAGAAAACCACTGAGTTACGACTAAATTAAGCAAGAAAAGATTTTCTACAATAATTTCTGTTCAAAAAAACTAATTAATTAAGAAAGCACTTACCTAATATTGTGAACATTTTTCTATAAGAGACGCAATTTGTTCAATTTAAAAAAATATTGTCAATGACTTGTCTAAATGCCGGAAACCTGAATTTAAAGCTGAAAAGTTATTAGATTTTTCTCTATGTGTGCCCAGTACCTCCGCTGCTGTGGTCCCTGAGGCTGTGTTGACTCTCTGTAGTCAAAGTTGCTCGCTCGTTGTCGTCGAAGTCATTGGTAGCGTCCTCGTAGTAGTCATCGTCACATGTATTTGGCAAATCAATGGCTGGCCGGGTGTCATTAAACGCTTGATCGTTTAATGCCCCCGCATCCGCATCCGTTCGCAGCCCCAGTCACAGGCAGAGCCACACCAGCAGCTGCTGCTAAACTATGTGATGGGTCGTCAGAGTCAGAGACAGAATCAGCGTCAACGTTAACGTCAACGTCGTCGAAGTCAACCTCAACCTCAGCCTCCGTCTCAGTCACAGTCTCAGTCACATTTGCCAGTTGGCAGTTGCCTTCCTCTTTGGCTGCTGCTGCTGCCGCTGCTCCTTCTGGTCCTGTTTATCGTTTCGCACTTCCGTTGGTCAACTTCCTGCAGCGATAGCTCGACCGGCGGGGCCAAAATCAATTGGAAATTAATTTCATGCTTTGATTACCGGTCATGACGCACGTTTTATGACCTTGAATACGACACTTTTGTGTCGCCACCGCGCAGTCATAGCTATTGGCCCTTGTAGTTGGTGTTGTTGTTGTTGTTGTTGCTGTTGTTATTGTCCTTGTCATCGACATGGTAGTCGTTGTACTGCCTGTCCTGTCCACTCTGCCTGCAGGTGTCGCTATGAATGTTCATCCTTATGTATGTGTATGTGTGCGTGTGTGTGTGTGTGTTTGTGTGTTTGTGTGTGTATGTGGTTGGCCATTTCCTCACTAAATTAGCCAGGCAATGGCATGAATTGAAACGAAATGAAACTGTAGGCATTACACTAACCATTCGACTAGGCCAGTAGCACCCTAATCCCGGAGCTGTTGCCTCAATTTATCAAAGCCACGCTCCATTCGTCCATTCCTGTCAGGTTCGATGGTGGCCTTAAGGTGTGGGGCGCTGTTTAGGGTTCTGAGCCTTTGCTACGTGTGCGCCACGTTAATTGAAATGTTTATATGAGTTTTTATTGGCTGCCAAAAAGGCTCATTACATTTACGAGATTTCAATGCAGGCAGCCAGGCAAGCAAGGATGCAAAGGATGCTGTCTGCTTGCCATGCTGTTCCTCGCCTTGCCTGCTTGCCAGCTGATTAAAGTAATTCGCACTAATAATTCTTATTCAAAGGCAAAGTAATCCGGCGACGTCTACAATCAAGTAGCTGCCTGACTGCCTTGCTGCCTGGCTGCCTGCCCTTTGTCGCCCGCAGCTGCATCATCAACAGACGCCAGAGCGCGCCCAGCTGGCTGCCTCTTCCTCAGTGCTTAAGCATTCAGCTCCCGCGGAGCTTGAAGTGCAGCTTTTGTGCAATCTTTAGCATTTGAACTAGAAGCATTTTCGTCCTCGCTTGTTGTTTGGTTTTTTTTCTTATTGTATTTTATTTGATTTTGTTTGTATTTATATATTGCGGGGAAAGCAAAATATATCGGCAATATTAAAAGGTTATTTTGGAAATATTCACTCAGTAAATTGTATTTCTAATAGGACTACATACATATGTAGAAAATTCATTAAAATAATGCAAATCTCGAATATTAGAGGCAGCTTTTATGATGAGCACTGATGCTTAAAATAATTATAGCCTGTACCCAAAGGGTGAAAGGCTATACTAGTTTTGTGCGCATGTATGTAACATACAGAAGGAGGCGTGGCAAACCCCACAAAGTATATATATTATTGATCAGGATGAGAAGACGAGTCGATATAGCCATGTCCGTCTGTCCGTCTGTCCGTCTGTCTGTATGAGCGCAAGGATCTCAGTAAGTACAAGAGCTAGGATAACCAAAATTGGTATCAAGGTTCCTATAAGCCCTAGGCAGAACGAGTTTGTTTATTTTTTCTGATACACCCCCCCACTCCCCCGCAATTCGTATTTTTTCTTATAACTTCCGTAATTCTCGGAATTTAAAAATCAATTTTGGTAGGTACATCCAGTTAGTACTAATGTGTCCGTGTGCCAAATTTCATCATGATAGGTCAATTCTGAAGAAAGTTATAGCCATAAGTAAAATCGCTGCTCATGCGCTGCCTGCAGCTCTGTCGGCAGCGCTGCCCGCAGCTGTTGTTGTTGTTGCTGCTTTTGTTCAACTTTGTGCTGCATACATACACGCATATGAACACGCATAGGTACGTGATGTAAATGTATGCTGTTTAAACTGAACATAAACATGTATTCTAATTTAATTTAATTAATTATTTTAATTAATTCATTCATTCATTTTTTTTAATAATTTAATTCTTTTTTTAATTTTTTTTTTTTAATTTTTCCTTTTTGTGGAGAGCTATTTTACTGTCGGGCTTGCTCGACTGTAGCGTTCTATCTTGTTTTTAATATGACTTCGAATATTTTTGCAGGAAATATTTTATTTTATTTTATTTGTTTTCCTTTTGTAACTTTCTATAATTCTTTATTTTTGCAAACATTTTTGTGGGTGTGTAAACATTTAAATTCACATATGTACTTTAGTTTATATGAAAAATCAATTTCCCGAAAAATCGTTTCTTAACAAAAATGTTGAACAACAATTAAATCGATTCCTCTGCCTACAAAGCTGAAAAAACGCTGTTATCAAAATGTGTATGAGGACTAACTGCTTCCAAAAGATAATTCTCTAAATATGAATGCTGTTTGACAATACAAATACAAAATAAAAAATAGAATTTAATAAGAAATTCGGAAAACTATTCATTAACTAAATTGTCAGCTTGGTTGAATTAAGTTTGTTCTTCTCTGTAGTAACCATCTAAATGACACCTTTTGTAATGTTGGGGGAGTACGTGAATAAATTATTCCAAAATAAATAATTACAAGTGCTTACACAATATATGTATGTATTTAAAACGTAATTTCCGCAAAGTTGTGCTATAATGTTTTGATCATCATAAGTATTGGAAATAAAGAGATATACATATGTATGTAGAGTGCGACCAGTCTATTTATTGAAGAATATTATGCCTGTGAAATCTATTTTCGCCAAAGTTTCTCGACGGTGGCTTTCGCTGCTGTTGCATCGACTGGAGATTCCCTGCATCTCTGCAGATCCTTTATCCCCCACTCGCTGCAGCTTGTTTCTGTTGCTCGCTGCGTTACGCCATTCGCCATTCGCTAGTCGCCATTTCACCTTTTTGCATCCTTTGTGTCAGCAAAAGTTTTCAGCACGTCTGTGCAAATCCATTCAATATGGCTGCCGTTGCCGTTGTCGTCGCTGTAGCGACTGCCACTGCCGCTGCTGCTGCCGGTTGCACATCCTGAAACGTCGCTGCACACACCTAACGCTTTTCTTAGACTGCCTAATGCCCCCCTGCCGGTTGCCAGTTGCTAGTTCCCGGTTGCCGGCTGCCCGCTCATTCGTTTATTCAATGCTTTTCTTCGATTTTCCACTACAGTTGGATTTCGCCTCTTGCTTTTATCAGGCGGGCAAACGAGTGAACGAGCGAACGAGTGCGGGAAGGGGTGGGCGGGCGGACGAACGCATTTGAGGATAACCAAAAGGTGCTTTTATATGCTTAATGGAAAATCTAATTTATGACCTATGGCTTTTCTTTTCTTTGCGTTTTCTTTGCATTTTACCGAAGACGGCAAACGAAGGGGAACGTCCATCGGTCGGCGTCGGCGTCGGCGTCGTCGATATTCGATGTCGACGCCGCAGACATTTGTGCTTAGGACTCGGATTTGTATTTGTCCTTTTGCGTGTGGCTACTATGCAATAGGCGAAGGATGCAAAGAAATGTGGATAGAAGGCTGTGGGCAGGGGGAGGTGTGCTGGTATTGAAGCAGCAACGGCAGCAGTCTATTCTAAAACAAATGAAGATTAATGCGAATCGAATGTGCTGCCTCTGTAAATGTGCTGCTCAAAGTCTCTACGTGCATATGTATAGTATATCTAAGTGTGTGTGTGCCTGGCTTTTCACATTGTCGAAAGGCAGCTGCAGGACTTTGGGACCCAGCATGACGCCGATTGCAGCCGCACTATTCAAAAATTAAACATGCTGAATGCATTTATAATTTAAATGAATAACCCAGGCATTTGTTTTTTCCTTTTCTCTTTCTTCCACACTCACACACACACACTCTCTCTCTCTCTCTCTTGTTATCTTTGTGTGTGGAAAATCAAATTGCATGCCATTTTTAAAATAAATGAACGGAAGCTTTAGCGCATAAATTTGAATGAAAGGATCGGCCCGTTTGGCCTGCCTACTGAGGCATTTCCTTTTGGGAGTTGATGAGCTCATGAGCTCCACTCTTCAAATGACTGCCCGCCCAGTTCCGTGGCAGGGCGCTAAAGCACGCAATAAATTGCCAAAAATTATGTTTCTACATCGCATTTAAAAAGGCTAAGAGGGGTTCTCCATTTCCATTTACCTACACACATGTGTACATACATACATACATACAAGTATGTATACATAACTATAATAAAGGTGGGGAGGTGATGGGCTTAAAAAGTTCGCGTAAATTGCGCAATTCGGCGAAAATCAAACGAAACAAGCACAACGCAAAGCATTGAAATTGACGGCGATTATCGCGCAAAATAGTTTGTTTGTTTGTTCGGTTGCTTGTTTGTTCGCCCGTTCGTTCGTACGTTCGTTTTTGGTATTTTAAACGTTATCGAAAACTACCGAAAAACTACAAAACTATCGAGCGCCTGCTACCCACATGTGTACTCATGTGTGTGTGTATGTGTGTGGGTTTATATATGGGTAGATATGTATGTGTGCTTTCAAAAATTTATAAGCCCCTGAGTTTGTGTGCGTTGCAAAAGTTGCCGTTGCAGTTGCAGTTGCGCTTTTTGTGCCGCGCCTGCCTCGAGTTTAATATAGAAGGTCCCATCCTGTCCTCATGTCCTCCTGCCCTCCCGCCCGCCTTTCAGCCAGTTCAATTTGGAGCAAAAGCGAGCAATTAAGTGTAAAAATGCGAAACACATACGCGCAAAGTGCACAAAATCCACATCCATTGCCAATTGCCATTTCCCCCACCACCACTACGCATGTGTTCTCTGTCACCTTCTAAACGAAATGAGCAGCAAATTGGCAGTAAATTTGTTTGCTATTTTTCTTCAGCTGCTTTACAGTTTTGTTTAGTTTTTGTGTGCGTGTGTATGGATGTGTGTGTGTGTGTGTGTGTTCCATCTCCTTCCCCTCCCCAGAAGCAGCAGTTGCTGGGCTGCACTGCCTTTAGAAATGCAACAGTTTTTTGTTTTTGTTCATGCCAAACGAGTTTGGCGTGCACCACCAAATAGCCCGAAGCGGTGCGGGTGGGGTAGGGGGCATGCTGGAATAGATGGGTGGGGGTGAAGGTTGGGGTGACCAGTCGTTTAGGGCCAACACGCAAAGCACAAAAACGGACTGCTGCTGCTGCCATCGTCATCGCCATTGGCAGCGGCAGCGGCATCGGTGCACTTCATCAGCCGCTCCTACCTCCCACCACCACACCACCACCACCACCCCACCACTTAAACTTGTTCTGTGTGCAAATTTAATTTTTTCTCCGTTTTGGCCAACTGAGATTCAGATTACATGCTATAAATGTTTTCTTCTCGCTGCACAGAGAGAAATTGTGAAGAATAATCACTCCTGAAATTTGTAAGACCAATCACAATCATTTTATGCAAGTATACTACAAGTATATATTTATTCAGCTCCATTCTTTATATAAATTCTGTTTAAATATAAATTATTCTTTTTCATAAATTTACAATTTATCCCCAATTTGCGACACTTTCTTTTTCAACATTTTTAGGAAGACATGGAATTGTTGACATTTTTATAGCTTGTGCTGCAGTCAAAGTTTCATGAACTGAAAGTTCGAAGGGATAGGCAACTTTTTAAAGGTCGTGCGTTTATCAGGGAGAATGATAGAATACATATTTAATTCTATAACGAGCATTAAGACACCGCAGTCATTTTAACAGCATATTTTGAAGAAAAAACCCAATTTCAAATAGTGAAGTTTTGTTTTTAATACTATTTTAATATTTATAAAAATGATTAAGAAGAAGGGGTTTATTTGGATCTTTAACCACAAGATCACAATAAAATATTACTTCGCCCATACGATTGAAGAGAGAGTTATAAAGCGTCTTAAAGTAGTTCAAGTTTGACATTCAATTAGTTCGTTAAGTACTCCAATTATGAATAGTTATAATAAAAGTAGATAAGATTTAAATTTCGCTAGTTATGTATTTAATCTATTATAAGGCATTTATTACCTTGTATATTCTTCATTATTTTGGACCACCTTATCTAATCGTCCAGTGATAGGCTACATTAAATTCCAACATGTTTTTATATCTTTGCTTTGTTGTGATAGAGGATATTACTCTACTTTTTCGCCCTATCCTCTGCAACAGGCTTGGTGGCCAATACAATTTAAATTTTAAGTTGCAATGATTATATAAAAACTGTTTTATGAACAACTTTTCGGACATAAAGCTATTGGAACGGAGAACAAAATACTTACGAATAAAAAATATTAGATAGGAATATGGTTCGATGCCTCTATATCTATGCTTCTATAACCTATAGGTTGCCTTAGAAACGTCAGATTTCAAAGAACTCATTTTTTTTACCAATAATAATGTAATACAATTATATAATATGCCGATATACATATATATATTAGACGGACTATTGAGCAAGAGTAGGCTAAAAGTAGAACAACCGAATAGACCTTCTTGTTAAAGTCATAAACAGGCTAAAGAAAGACTCTTTTTTAAAAAAGCAAAGGATGCGGAGGGGATTCGGAAATAACGGCAACTGTGAATATTATAACAAGGAACAGAAAAGCACTGAGGCGTGTGAAGAAGGTGAAGCAGAAACAATCCTCACGATAGTTGTCAAATGTTGGATGGTTTATTTATTTTTCAGAGTGTAACAAATATTATTACAGGCTTCTTCTTTATTCTTTTTATTGTTCTCATTCGGATCTAATTGAAATTTTGAATACAAAAAAAGAGATAAAATATAGACCGGTTTTTAAATTAAATTTTTTAAATTTCAGAAAGTGTAATTTTTTGTTCAGTGTAGGCGTGTTGTTTTCGTTGTAGTTGGCGCTGCGCATTGACTGCAATAACTCGAAATCAAAACGCAGCAGGCAGTCGCGCACTCTGTCATGCATTTTGTAGCACCTTCCTGCCCCGTCCAGTTTCCCGACTTCTGTCCCTGTCTCTGGTCATGCTTTTGTCTCTACTGCGGGCCACAGGGGTCTTCTGTGTGTGTAGGCAAGTGGACATCATTTACTGCTGCCGCTGACACGCGCTTCAAACCTGCCTTCCAGCCATAACAACAACGACAACAACAACAACAACAAGAGCAGCAGCAATGGGCGTCACAGCAGTTGGCAACAAATGCCGCAAGTGTTCATCGCATATAGCATCAAATATATAGAGATATGGCCGCGTCGAGGGAAAGCGAAGGACGCCAACAGACCTGTGGACAGGGGGGCCGACAGAAGGCAGCGACAGCAGCAACCGCTGGCAATAATCGCCATGGAGCTGGGGCAATTGATTAGAGAGAAATACTAGCTGAAAAATGCTCAGGCCTCTTTCTGCTCCTCAACTGGGCAACAAATTGCGAAAACATTGGCGAGAAAAATGTGCGCGCAAATCGATTGGCAAATGAATATGTATGGATGCTATAAGTATGTTGAATGGCCGACCCGAGGTGTTGTTATGAAGATTGCAAAATATGCATTGCTGTGAATAGTCATTAGTGGATCGCTTATTAGATGTGATATGTAATCTGAGAGTGCTGGCCCGAACTGACCTGCTTAAGTCTTTTATTCCTAAGCCTAACATTTTTATATTGCTGGATAAACTTTCTGCTTAACGCAATATCTTAAAATGAGTTTAATATTCAGATATTTCAAATCAAATATTGCTTTAGTAGATAAACGTCTAAGTCGCATTCTTTTTATTATTCCAATTCTTAAAAAAAGTCTCTGTACATAAGAAATGCTGCCTATAATACGGCTCATACCTGAGGAGAACAAATTGTAACTTTTTGCTTATAACTTCATTAAAAAACCATTCAACATAAAATAAAAAGCAAACTCAGGAATAAATGAACTTTTTAAAATATAGTCAAAATTTTAATTCCTTTATTTATTCATACTATTTACATACTTTTTCTGCCTCTTGTATATTTTTTTATTTAAAAATAATCACTAAATATAATTTGAAAATAATATGCTGGTCATAAAAACAAATAGTTAACGAAAAACATAGTGCCAATATTTTAGCTGAATCCCAAGCATCCGTTACGCCTAAAACCGTTACATATGTTGCATTTCTAAAAGCCACCAGATAATTCGGAATGGAAATATACTGCCATATCAACAGAAAATGATAGCAAGACCACACGATAGCTTAGTTGTTGACCATCGGTGAAGCTACTGGCAAAGCTCATTGCCATGCAACGAAAAATAGCGGGTAAAAAGGAAATTGAATTAAAATAGTATTGGTAGGTGTATAATTTATTTTTTTTAATTTCCCAGTGCAAACCATGATTAAAAAGGGGAAATGTACTTTGTATTTCGAAGGAAAAGTAAATATTGGTATGAAGTATATTTCGGTATTTCCCTCTTTTTCTTATTTCTGCTCGAACAAGCCAAGCAGTTTGAATCTCTTTTTCGACAAGCAATTCAAGCCTTCGGTAAAAATGTGAGAGAGGAGATTCAAAGGAAATAAAGTGTGATAAAATAAGCAATGCGACTATTGATACATTATTAGCAATACTGAGTTTTATTTTCATTTCATTTTCCTTCTTCTTCGTGCAAGAGGAAATTTAAGGTGGCACTATTTTATTATTGCTGGCACTAACCAAGCAGTTACCCACTTTTTCTTTCAAGCAGTTGTCAATGTCTTCTTTTCAATGTATAAAGTTGCGACACGAATCATATGGTTGGTGTTGCCACTAGCAGTTCTGAATGTCATCTTCTCAATGTATATAGTTGCGACACGAACCATATGGTTAGTGTTGCGACTAGACAAAATATTTGTATTTAAATTTGAACGATGTGGTATCATTTCTCTCTAAAATATACTATTTTCACGATAAGCGTCAAACTAACAAAAATACTTCGTTTTATATATGACTAGGGAAAAGTACCATTAAAAAAAGCAGAAACCAGAAGACAAACAATAACAAGTAAAATGCAATATAATTTCGTTACTTTTTTTTATTTTCTTTAATATTTGTAACTTCTATAACTATTCTACACATACGTACAGAGTATTTGAAAGTCGGGACACACGACTTTAGCTTCTCCTAGTGTTTGTTTTTGTATGAGTGAGTAGTAGTTCTTTGCTCCCAAAATAAAGTATTCGTGAGTGCGTGTTTGTGTAGCAGAAAAGACAGACTTAGTTTTCTTTAAACTGTTAAGCGCTCGCGGCTTTCGTCTCGTTAGTTACGCATAAGTATTATTAAGTGTGTTTCGATACTTAATTTAAATGTCAGTAGAATTATGTCAATGAATAGGAAAGTGAGTTTACTTAATTCTCTACACTGATCTTCGCATAAAAAGTAGTGAAGCGGTGTTCCAGCTACAGAGCTGAAGGCCAATTTAGGCAAAATTATGAAAGCGGCTGGCAGGACTTTGTGTCTTTTTAAATATTGTTTATACAATTAAATAAATAAACTTTATGATATTAAAATACCTCCCCATGAACACAGTTTTTCTAAATTACCTCTTCCAACTTATTTATTTCTGATAAGCTAGTTTCGTGCAATGGATTTAAGCTCCATAAATAGAGTATGTATATTTATTCAACATCATTTTTTTTCTTTAATAGAATGATAAACTTTTTATGATCAAGTTTTATAAAAAAACCAATAATTAGTTGGACTTAGTTGGACCAACGGTGGAATGATTATACAAGAATTATAAGTCTCGATGCCAAATTTCAACTTAAGATTGCGAGACCAGTTGGCGTTGAAACTGGTGAACAGATAATGAACAGACAGGCATGACCATAAAGATTCGTCTCGTCTTATTGTCTGGACCCTTAAGTCTGGATTAACTTCAATGCCTTTAAGCTAAAATAATTCTATCTAGTACAAATTAAAAAGTCAATGGTTACAAGATTTGCAAAATGCTTTTTATATTAACTTTTACATTATTTAGCCTTCGCTGCTTGTTTTTACAATCTTGCTTTTTAGGCGTCCCCGAAATTCCGGAATACTCCGAAAATAGTTGGCCTTGGCTGCTCGATTTGTGGCTTGTTGGCTATTGTTGGTGTTGCCTTCTATTGGGTACTTCGTTATTTCTTGGTATCTTTAATTTGTTGCGCCACTTAACACAATTTTTTCTAGAAGTTGGAGCATTTTGTTTTGTGTTTCCGTCGAAGCTCTATAAATCTCTACGAGCCTATCAAATTGAGATTTGTCGAGGCCTGCACAAATGCCAACGAGGGCCAAGAGAAGCAGAGGCAACAAAAATTTCATTTTTTATTATTACTTGATATACAAATGGACTTTTATAAGAGCGTGCCTTTGTATTTAAAGCAATACCGGTGCTGTATCTAATGTGCATAGCAAATCGATTGGCCACAACAATATCTTGAATCGATTTACAAACCTGGCATAGGAGTGCAATATTTCTATACTTTCCGGGGGAAGCCGGAAACAACCAATATGAAATGATTAATATAAGTAATCGCATTCTTCTACTCCGACATATCAAATGGGAATGGTCACATAAATATAGGTGAAGAGACAATTCCATTATCCAAAATAATTATACTTGAATTACTAAAATAAAAACGGATATAAAGATATGACCTTTTATGTAGCACAGAGGTGCAGAGATTGTATCACTTTAAAATAATCACTCATAAATAACAAATTAGTAGTATATACTCGTAGGTATATATAAAATATGTATATATTGTACAATATATATTTATTATATGTATACAATATTGTCTTCCTTTTTAAGTAAGATTTCATAATTTTATAACAATTTGCTTAACTTTGCAGAGAAAATAATATAGAAATCGTCAAATCTATATCCGCAGGGTTGAAAGATATAGTAGCATATAAAGTCGGAATCAGTGCAGTGTGCTCAGTGTGATGAATTCCTACTTGTATGTAAGTACAAATGTATAATGTAACGAAGGAAGTAGTGGTAATTAATATTGATTTAATACGATTTTTGCAGAGCTGATTGGGTTATGCAACTGTAAACTTGTTTATGTGCATAAAGAATCAAATTCCCTATTACAGACCTAAACTTCTTTATGCTTGCTGCTGAAGTACTCTTTGGGTTCGAACTGAGTCAATCCAAAGGCATTAAAATAGCAGGCCTTGGCTGGTTTTCCGTTTTATCTTGAGCCATAAATAGGACTCTTCTCGGTGTGGTCTTTCTTTTTGATTGATGTCTGCCACGTTTAAAGCCTAGACTTTCTAGTATACGAGGTGTGCTTCGTGTGCAGGGGTTAAAAACAATAGCAAATTTGAAATGCCTTTTAAAAACTCATATTGAATATATAAAAATCTTTTATTTAGTGAAACCAAGTTGCTTGCCAAAGCGTATCATCATCAAAATAAGTTACTGACTCTATATACGCATCTTATTCGAAATCATAAGACCTTTCAAAAATGATCAGTCGTGTCTTCCAAATAATAAGGCCTTTCAAGAAAATGATCAGTCGTCTGTTCTAAATAATAAGGCCTTTCAGGAAAATTATCAGTCGTCTCTTCCAAATAATAAGGCCTTTCAGGAAAATGATCAGTCGCCTCTTCCAAATAATAAGGCCTTTCAGGAAAATGATCAGTCGCCTCTTCCAAATAATAAGGCCTTTCAGGAAAATTATCAGTCGTCTCTTCCAAATAATAAGGCCTTTCAGGAAAATGATCAGTCGCCTCTTCCAAATAATAAGGCCTTTCAGGAAAACGATTAGTCGCCTCTTCCAAATAATAAGGCCTTTCAGGAAAATGATCAGTCGCCTCTTCCAAATAATAAGGCCTTTCAGGAAAATTATCAGTCGTCTCTTCCAAATAATAAGGCCCTTGATAATGATCATCATCACCATCAGTCGATGTAGTAGTTGTATTTGTAGTGTGAAGAGGTTTTTTGGGCTCAACAACTGCTTCAAGGAGTTGCAATATTTTCTGTTGTTTTGCTATTGAATCCTGATAAACTTCAATGATCCGGTCAAACATATCGTCATCGCGTTTTTTTTTTTTGTATTTTCGTTGGCTTCACAAATCCCATAGAGTGCTACAAATAGCAGAACCGCGACAGACTTCATTATAAATTGATATTCAAGTGTGCTGTCATCGAAATGGATATTAATATTTATAGAAATGTGGACGCTGTATCTAATAAGCATAGTATATTGATTAGACGTAGTAGAATCTTGTTGAAGTTGAGCATAAAATGAATAGATGCAATAAAATTGTTTAAATATGTGGTAGAGAATGCAACACTATTTCATACACACCGATATCTTGTCTTACTGGCCTAACTTGTGGATTGTTGTATCTATACCTGAATACCAACAAATGTTCCTACAAATCAAAGAAAAATATTGGCGCTCCCACCATTTTATGTACGACGTTGGTTTCAAAATGGGGGGGGGGGGGGATTTAATTTCTTTTGGCATTTCCATCATATCCCTGGAATCATTAAACAATTTTTTATAAATTCTACACGAAAGCAGAACATAATTTCTTGAATTGACTTCATCAGGCGTCTCGATCATTGAAATTACCTTAACGTGGTGATGCCAGTATTTGAAGCTCTGCAAATAGTATTACAATAAATACTACAAAAGAAAAATAAATAATATAAAAGAAAAATCAACCTCTTTTTAGTGGCAGCGAATATAAATTTGTTATACAAACCTTGGAGTGCCTTGAGCTTTCCCAACCTACAAATCAGATAAAACGGGAGTATTGATGGAAAAAATAGCGTTTTGTTTTCATAATACATACTTTTAGGTTTATTATTTATCATTAACACTATTACTTTATCACAAATATTTTAAGCATTTTTACATAGATACTTAGTTACAGGCTTACATAGGCTTAGTTATTTACATGGTTTTTACGTTTTTAGGCTCCTGCGCTCATTATACTATTTTGTCTATAAGTATATGCTGTGTTCGGCTTCAAAATTTCACTACTTTATATCTACAGCTTGGGGACATACATGTGAGTGTTTAACGTGAGGAAGTTAATGATTTATATTCATTGTTCAATTCAATGTAACTCAGATTTCATTTTCCAATACATATGCTTACGGATCCAAAACGGAAGGTGATTTCACGTTTTGGACACGTCTCTGCAATACTTTATATTGTTTTTTTTTGTTTTTGATGTTTTATTTATGTCTAAACATTATTATACGCACATTACATTTTCATATATATACTATAGGTAGCAATTTTAAATTGTATTTTGTTTTTGCATTATTTTCGTATTGTTTTTTTTTTTAATTTTTGTTAAGAGGCATAACTGAGAGCAAAGAGAAAATGATATGATGAACATTTGAACACTTATTGTAGTTTAGCCCTTGTCTTGATATTTTAAGTTCTGACATAATCGTACGTAGTCGCATTAAAGTCTATTCTATGCATTTTTGATATGCTAATGCCTTGATAACAATTGTTGATTAGCTGGGAAAAGGAAAGGACACGCCAACTATTTGAACTGTTCTCCCCAAATCTGGTGCGGATATTTACAAAAATTTCCTGTAATGCATCGTTGTACAGCTATTCGAATTATACTCCAATATACCGATATACCGGTACTTCAAATCAATAACAGTATTAGTTGCCCTTGACAATAGTAGTAAATTACAATTCGTTGTATGTTCAAGTCAAGTAACAAAAAACCTAAACATAATTCATTAAATTCAAGATCGAAGTCGAATGCAATTCGATAAGTTTAAAGGACGGCTGCGACTTGGTCAGCAGTTTAACCATAACTCGGCAGAGTTTGACATTTTCATACAGAATTTAAAGACTACAAGTAATTTTTAAATCATGCCCTAATGCTGACGATAGTGCCGCGATTCGAACGAACTCATATTCTGAGCTTATAGTTTTCACATTTGAAGTATTGAGGATTTGGACGTCAATTAAACTGAAAATGGAACGCAAAATGATTTCTAATGCCGAGCAGCACAAAAATGAAATCGGAATTGTGATGCTAATAGAGTTAAATTGCTTCAAGAACTGAACCCCATCTAATAGGGAAAGCGTGAAAAAAGAAAATGGATTTCATCCACAGTTTTGAAGATGTTATTACAAAAATTGAATAGTATTTGTTCAACAAGAAGTCTCTATAGTATATTGAGTAGTGCAGCTGTCTGAAGGCTATAGGGCCTAAGATGTTCTAATGTGTTTATCAAAATGTCATGGCCGGTTGGTAAGTGCTTGACAATTGTCTGCGTTTCAGCCAAATGGCTTTGAGGCCTATAAAGCAGTTGAGTCAGCTGTTAGGCGCGGCAAGGTTTGCAACATAAATCATTTTATTAGCTTATTAAAAACTTTTCCATTTATTGTCATCATTTTGCGCTATCGTGCGCACAAATCTGTGTATATCGGACCAGCGCCCACACACAGTATGCACCCGGACCCTAGACCCAGCCAGACCCAGATCCATCCCCGTCCCCGTCCCACACACAGCCACAGTCGCAGCCCACGCCATTTTTATTGTGTCTCATACCCATTCAATCGTTCGTGTGCGCTTATTAGGACGCTCGATTTGGGTTGCTTTGGGTTGGGTTTGGCTGGGTTTGTGGTCGGAGGCTTCGCATATTTTTCTAAACTTTTCTTTATTGCTCACTTGTTGGCTGCCACTGGCTGGCTGCTAATGGCAACAACGACAGCGTTGGCGTCTGGTCACATTTTGGCCATGCACATTAAACTCAAATCTGCTGGATGACCGTGTTTTTACTCATTTGTTCTTTTTGTTGTTGGTGTTGTTGTTGTTATTTTGATGTTGTTTTTGGTGCGTGTTTAAAAGTTAAATAATGGACGCGAACGCTGCACAAGTTTTTCGCTGGGCACTGGGCACGCAATGACGCAAGACGTGTCCAATATAACTTTTCATTTGGTTTCCGGTCCCTTATGCCTTGCCTCGCGTCTCTCTCTCTCTGTCTCTCTCTCCCTGGAGATGGAGAGAGTGGTTGGGTAATTCGATAGCTTTGATCTTCTGGGTCCTATATTTGCATTAATTTGGTCACCAACAGCTCAAATAGTTGCGGCCTTTGGTTTTGGAGGGGGATAGGGAAGATGTTTGCATAGCTTAGAAAAAGAGCCTAGTAGAAAAAG
Organism: Scaptodrosophila lebanonensis; assembly: GCF_003285725.1. NCBI lineage: Eukaryota > Metazoa > Arthropoda > Insecta > Diptera > Drosophilidae > Scaptodrosophila > Scaptodrosophila lebanonensis. The sequence goes on from NW_022060538.1 coordinate 5,118,809, forward strand.
GATATGTTGGAGGATATGTTTTGCCTTTGCAGCGGAACAGATTTAACAACTTGCTTGGAAGAACGCGGCTGCTGGGCCAGCAATTCAACTATACCGATTACATAGAGTACAAACTACTACAAATACATTTACACTAACATGTACAATAACATACATATACAAACAAACACATACACTCTTATTGCACTACATTGACTATGACGGAACATCTCCTACTTAGTGTGTGCCACGGTTGCCACTAAAAACTAATCAAGAGCCTAAGTACTATGTATGAACGAATCCATCATAAACATTTACAATAACATTAAGAAGGACAGTATGTATAGTATGTACTATCTCTTTAAGTTTTCAAAAAAATTGTTTGTAATGGAAAAATTATGGTTGTGGTGACAGTTAACCTAGATGAGTTCACATAGGAATTAGCGTTAAGTATGACAGCTTAGTTCTTAACTCAACTGTTACTCATACTTGCAAAAGCCTATTGCAGGATAAATGAGATTAGCTGAGATCAAGCTTTGATTTGAATATGTTCAGAAGAGGAAAGTTCGTTTAAGATTGTATTTACAATGGATCCATATAGGAAACGTAAATCAATATAAGAATTTATTTTGAGCCAAGCAAAATGTATTGTGAAGGACAGAATATTATGTGACCCCCAAAGAGGTACGACAATGATAAAATTATTATTTCGTAAGCCCTAAAACCCGTCGTATAATCTTGAAGTGTGGCAACCGTGTTAAGTAAGAACATACTGTTCAGATTAGGTCTAAGCTTAATGGTAAAATTTTAATGCTAAGTACAAACGGGGCTGCTTGGACTCATTACCCGCTCCCCGCACTCAAAATCCACATTGCGTGCTAATTACTCCAGAGCTCTAGCTCTTATCAATTGGTTGTTGTGCACCAGTCTTTAGTTAATGCCAGGAATTGTTGCCAACGCCCATAGCTTAGACGCAACTCTCCGGACCGGGCAGAGTGTCTGTGATGATGTGATTGCGTCCAGCATTCGATTTCTGTGTGATCGTTGTGAGTTGCGAGGGCGAAAGATTGCTGGTGCCGCCACCACCGATCCCCATCACTGAACCCAGTCCCAGACCCTTGGGCAGCGTCATGTGTGTGGGTAGAGGGGGAGCGGCTGCTGCCGCCTTGCTCAGATTGTAGTCAATCAGGCTGCTGGTGGTCAGGTAGTCAGCAATGCTGAGCTGCTCGCCGGACACCCGCTGCTGCAAACTGTGTCCGGGCAGTGCTCCCGACGTCGCTGTTGAATTATGCGGTAGCGTATGATGCATATGGGAGGCATAATGACCGCCATTGGCCAGCGAGCTGTGCAGCAGAGAATTGCTGGCTGAGTTGGCAGTGCTGCCTGCAGAGCTGAGGGTGCTGTTGCTGCCAGCACCGCCGACACCGGCACCACCACCGGCGTTGTAGCTGCTACCAATATTGAGGCCCAACTGCTCGTAGCGACTAAGCGAGGGCATGGCGTCGTAAAGAAGCGGCCCGGCTGACTGATAGCTTTTAGCCGCCACAGCTGAACCGCCCTGGGCGACGCTGTCCACGCTCTCCAGCTTTAGGGTGCTCGACTGCGAGGGCGGGCTGTGAAGGTGCGGCGCATTTATGTCCTGCAATAAGCCAAATGGTTAGTTGACGTTGCATTCACTTCTTGTACGGTTTTTGTTTTGATATTTGTTTTTCCAACTTACATAATCCGCTTGCGTAACGGCAGCAAAGTCTGTTTTATTACCCGCAGCATTCCCGCTTGATACAGCAGTGAGGCCATTGCCCGAGTTGCCGCCACTGCCGCCACCAGCAACGCCCATAAATAAACCACTCGGCCGATTTCCCAGAGGCGATGATGTGTCACTGCCAGTTGCACTTTTTTGCGCACTCAATATATCCGGCTGCTTTTCAATGCCCTGCTTCAGCGTGTAGGCCACAACGAGGCGTTGATGACCGGCACCTGTTTCCAGTGGCGCCGTCACAGTCACGTCCATGCCTGCAAGTTGGGGCAACACTTTAGTATTACTCGTATATATCCTTGGTACAGTGAATGCTCTCAAATGGAAAACTCTTACTTTAATACCCACTCTCTCTATCTCTCTCCTAAAAACAATATGATAAATTATATTTAAAATCATACAAAAATCTTCAACATACTGATCCCACATGCTTATATACTTACGTATATGCTTATATACTTATAGCATTTCAAGCATAACAAGATCTACAATTCCTCATTCTACGTGATACAAATGACCGAAAACAATGTAATTTTACACTATTCGGTGATTTAGAATTTATCGTTCCGATTTCGCTGAGTGTAGTTTTCGAATGTAGTTTACAATTAAACGCTTGCTTACTTACCCAAATGCTTGTCCTTGTCATCACACATGTTGCGGCCGCCTTGGCAGCGTCGCCGGCGCACGGCAATGACAACCACAAAGAGGACGGCTATGCCGACAGTGAAGAGCGTTCCAGTGAGCAGAGCGGCCAATGGCAATATGGAGAGTCCCATGCGTCCATCTGCAAATGGCAAGCATAAACAGCAGCGGTATAGTAAGAGTCAACAAATACATTTATAGCTACGGTTACAGTTACGGCTTTGGCTGCTTGGCTGGCGGTCGTTGGCAGCTGTGACAAGCCAATAAACTCGATGCACACTTGAAAGTTGCACGCACAGCGCTTTTTGTCAGCGTCCGCAAATTTATGTCTGCCTCCCCTCCTCCCACTAACCACCCGGCAATCCACGGCCATTGGCAACTAAGTTGACAATAAAACGCACGCCGCACGTCAAGTGGACATCGTCACGTGAGTGCGACCAGAGCGCGTAGGGGCGCGCGTAGTGGTGGTGGTTGGAGCTTAAATATTTAGCCAACTATAGCATTTGCTAATGCTTAAATGTAAATTTCAATTAAAAGCCGTTTGGCATTTCATTTTTGTTGCGAGCGCGTAATTGAATATGCATTACATGGTCATAAATATTGCGTATACGCAGCATGTACGGCAGCTGGATACGTTGCCATTTTGCCTGGCTGCCACACATGCCGCACCGCCATACATTTAACATTCAACAAATCATGTGCGCCTGCGGATATGCAACACAGAATTTCAATAAGCAAACACAAAAATTGTCGGCAACGCCTGTATGTGTGTGTGTTGTGGGTGTGTGCGTACATGTGTGTGTATTAGGTTGGCAAAGAAGGGGGTGGGCGCAGTAGCGCCTGTTACGACTGTTGCTAATTTATAAACCTGTGCCAGTCACCCCATCAGCCGTCGGAAGCAGTCAGAAGCCGTCGTCAGCGTCAAAGTTGCAAATCAATAAATATTTGGTTTTTTTATTTCAACTTTTTTATTTTTATTTTTGCTTTTCTTTGCTTTGCTTTGCCAAATGTTGACGAAACGACGCCACGGGCGAAATTGCTCATTTATGCATGGCTGCGTTTAGACCTGCAAACACACACACACACACACACACAATTGTGTCCTTACACATGTATGTGTCATTGATTTGTACATACTCGTAAATGCGATGTAATTGTTGGCACATGACTTTTAAAAACATTTACGAACATATAAGTTTACGCATCTATAAATATATTTCCGTTTTGCATAAAAGCCGGGCACGCAGATGTTGCCCGCGAGCCACTGACAACCAATCTGGGATATAGAAAATGATTTAATTTGGAATGCGTTCACATACATGAACACGCAAGAATGGAATTTAATTTAGTATTGTAAAAACCGTGCTGCAAGTAAAAGGCAATAAGGATTAAGGCGACTGTTGCACCTTACCGCCAGCAATTATTTATCTACCATTTTGATAATGGATAAATGTACATAATATCATCTCTTTTAAGTAGTACAGAAAAGTAATTGATTTTTGCCAGGATCAGATATAACAGAGCAGTGCATAAGATCACTTCCGAAGCCTTTTCTCTGCGACGGCAGATCGAAGGGCGCATAAAGCGTTTCCCTCCTTAACAGAAAAAGTATTTATTTATTTTATTATGATGCTCAATTATGGAACATCTCCGGAGCCAATATTAAGCTACTTAAGATAGAAGTTCATTTAAGAAATCATGCTTTTAGTTCCGAACAGAGGCAACCAAAGCCAACAATAAATTTAGTTTTCTTTAATCCTTTTATTACAAAAATATTTAATACACAACAATTTGCAGTTATTTCCGAAATGTCAGTGGCTTATATTTTTCTCTTGAAAAAAGAAGAGCGCATCAATTTGCCAGTGCATTATTCATTCATATTGTTGGCAGTGCATTTTTAATGCTTTGTTCAAGAGTGTGAATAAATAAACTTTGGCAAACATTTCACCTTGTTAAATGCAAATAAAGCTCTGCATTCGTTGCGAGTAAATGTAATTGCATTCCTGCCCTCCACCGCACATGAACCATTCTGAACCATTTTCATTAACAGACTTCAAACCGAAAGTCCATGGCTGGAAATGGAAACCCATGGCAAGAAGCTTAAAAAACACAAAGGCAAGCAATCAATTGCCAAAATAAAATGCACATACACGAGTGTGTATGGAAACGAACATGAAGACAATTGAAACTGATAGCAGCAATAAGACGGAATGAAGCAGGAAGAAGAGGAAAAAAATGTAATTTAAATATAAGTAGAGCGGCGTAATGAAATTTTCACACTTGTGCAAATATTTACCAATATGAAGAATGGGAATGGGAGTGGGAAACGTGCAGGGGATGAGGCATGGATGCACATGCCCCAAGTTAAGCAGATAAGCCAGGCAACCAGAGTACCAGCCTGAGAACCAACCTGTGAACCGCAAAAAGCGTCTCATAAGCCAATTGTTTGTACGAGCATCGTTCGAACAACCAACTGGCTGGCTCGTCTTATAAGCTTAATTCGATTTAATGCTCCCGTTTGAGATATAAATGATTCGTTGAAATGATGAAAAAGTGGATTGGTTAAAATGTATTGGGAATACGCGTTTCAGCTCACATGTGGCTCCGCCAAGGACTCCAGCTCCGACCATGGTCTGAGTTGGGAATGCGTTTACATTTACACAAAGTAAGCATAAATAAAATGTTGTAGCCGCTGCCTGTGTGCGGTAAGTGTAGCGCCCGCTATGCCAAACAATGTAGGTGGAAGCCCATACTCATTTCCAGGCCAGACCCCGACATCGTCCTCATTCTTATCCACATCGTCCTCATCGCCTATCGCTCGAGCTGCCGTTTTCATCATGGGCCGCAGTCGTAGCCACAGCCGCTGTCGTTGTTGTTGTTGTTGTTGCAGCCATGATGGCGGCGGCGGCGGACGCACTTCCTGCCAGCCAGTCAGCCAAGTTTACACACTTCGATCTGGTACACACACACACACACACGCACACCAACTTACATATGTATATATAAAATATAATTTTACTTTGCTCTACGTACTTTGTGTGCTTTTGTGTGTGTGTTGTTGTTGTTGGTGCTGCTATGCAGCAGCATTGTCTTTTGGGATATTTTATTCAGATAAGACATGTTTAATGTATTTTTTCTTGTCTTACAGTAATCGTTTATATTTTGTTTTCTGCGCTACTTTCTCACTCTAACCCCAGCTCTCGCGCCCCCTCCCTACTCCACCTGGTTGCTGTGCTCAGTGTCTGTTTCGTTTCCGTCGGCAGCGTGTGATGCGTCCTTGTTACCTTGAAGTTGGCAATGGCGGTAAATAAGTTTCATCTGTGGCTACGTGCTAGAGTACCTACAAATACATATACACGTATACATATTTGTGTGTATGTTTTAGTCCTGGCATGTTGTGTATGGCAGGATAATGTAACTCTTGGGGAATCTCTGTGTCAGTTTAGCATAACAAGATATTTCTTTGCATTCTCTTTCTTTCTTCCTTTTTTTGTAAAACACGAAATTGATTATATTTACATTAATGTGGCGTCAACCGATGCCATTGTAAAATGCTGCAAAATGTCTGTGGCATGCAGCTGTCTTGCCACAACCTTGCCACAACCCACCACCCCCTGCCCAGGTGTCGACGAAAAGCTTTTAAATTTGCCAAGGCGCAAATATTGACACTTGACGAATATTGCATATTGCGCTCTATCTTGCCAGCGCCCACATATCTGCAAGTACCACAAACTATGTATAATCATATCCTTATATATGTATTTAGTAGGCATAATCGAGTGATGTCCTTGTAACGCGATGCGGTCTTAAATAATGGCCAATCAACTATATATGTATATGTGAGTGCGACTTGTGTGCATTAAAGAGATGATTGAGTGGATTTGTTGAAGGTTGCTTATTACTGATTGGCAGTTCCACAGCACAAAATATGCAGTTGTGCAGATAAGACTGTAGTCTGGCAGAGAATTAAGTTGAAGGTGCTTCCCATTTAATAATAGTAATCATAGCCATCGGGCAAGTTCAGGCGATATTAGAGGCATTTGGTAAGAGCACTTTATTGCAGGATTACACAATTAAGTTAGTTGTCAGTACATGCTGATCAAGAATGCATATTATTTATTCCATACAAACCTACGGGTACAAAATTGGAAAAACGGGCCTGAAACAAACAGTAATCAAAGGCACTTCTTGTTTCTTCGAAAAATCTGGTCTAATTATGATTGTATGCCGGGGAAATATAACTGAACATAACCATTTATTTGCCAGCATTTTTTTGAGAATTAAGAAAAACCGAGCGCCTAAAAGTCTTCACAACAAGGAGAGCTCTTACACATTCGACAATTTGAGAAGGCGAGTAGATATAGCCACACACACAGGCACACACATAGGCACACACATAGGCACACTTGAATATACATACATAGGCACACATATCCACACGTAGATGCTCATAAAAGAAAACACGCAAAAATTCGGGTAGGAAAAGAAAGATTTACTTAAACACCTAACATAATCAATTAAACCAATAATGAAATTGTCGTCAATTTCTATATAATATTGGTGTATTGAATTAGAAGGGAGCTTGTGTGGGGAAAATCAATTTGTAAGTTTAGTTTATTGTCAATTAAGATCGAATTATTGTGCACACAGTGTGATAACAGTGTGCACAATCATTAAACAAAGTACTTGAAACGCAGCTCAAAATTCGAGCTAAAATGTTATAGAAAAGTTTATTGTTAACAGCGTATTACAAGTATACTTATAAAACAGCCAAAGAAAATGAAACCCGTTTTAAAAATTCAATTTACTGTTCATTTGAAAAGAAACTAGCGACAGGCATTTGCTTAAAAACTTTAATACAAAACAATGTAGTTTTTCAATTTGTGTTATAAATAATTTCCAATGTTTTTCCCATTTTCTACGCAATCCATTTAAGGCAATCCCCCTGGGAAAGCAATTTTTCAATACGTACAACCGGCAAAATTGCGTGTAGAACATGCAGTTTCTTAAACGCCGCTCTCCTAAAGCTTAAGTTTTTCCTTAGCTCGTTTCAAGCGCGAGAAAAAGATGCAAACTTTCAAAGAAAATTCGCGTCAAAGTTGCATAACAAAGCATGAATAAGAAATCTTTCCGCCACTACTTTGCTTCACGGCCGATTCTACAGAGCGTTACTGAACGGAACGGTTCGGAACGGAAAGGACGGTGACGGGCACCCAACGTAAACAAAACTCGTTAAATAAAAGAACAATTGTACTTACACACACACACACACACACACACACACTCACAAAAAGAGAAGAAAAAGAAGAAGAAAAAAAACTAAAACGGTTAAGCAGAATATGCAAATACTTGAATGACTTTTTATACCCTGTACCCGTAGGGTAAAAAGGGTATATTAGGTTTGTGCAAAGTATGTAACATACAGAAGGAAGCATCTCCGACCCCATAAAGTATATATATTCTTGATCAGCATGACGAGAGAAATCGATCTAGACATGTCCGTCCGTCTGTCCGTCCGTCTGTCCGTCTGTCCGTCTGTCCGTCTGTCCGTCTGTCCGTCCGTCTGGATGAACGCGAGGATCTCAGAAACTATAAAAGCTAGAATAACCAAAGTTGGCATCCAGGTTCTCCTAGGTCCGAGTAAGGACGAGTTTATTTTATTTTTTGGAATTTTCCCCCCCTTCCCCCGCTACAGAATTTCGTCAATAGCGTCCACATTTCAAATGCTACATTTACCAAACTTTGCACACATAATTTATATATAATTGTCTACTGTTGTATAAAATTTTATTCAATTCGGTCAATTCTAAGAAAAGTTATTAGCAAAACAAATTCTCGCCAGTACAACCCCCACAAACTGCAGCAACAAGTTCGCTCGTCTTCTTCCTCTTTTTGCTGCTGCTATGGGCGCATATAACTCAGTGACGGAAGTTTACCTGGGTACAGGGTATTACACTGTCGGGCTTGCTCGACTGTAGCGTTCTCTCTTGTTAAAGGTGAAATGGTGCTTAAAAAGCAATGAATGTCCCCCCTGCTGAAGTTTTTGCTGATGAGGGGCGGCAACTACGTATAAGAGCGCAGAACTCGCACCTCATGGCAAATACAAATACTCGTACTCGTGCACATTAAACGGGGTAAAATAAATGTAAACTTTGTAGCTTTTATTTTTTTCTTGCATTTTTGTTGCGTTCTTTTATACTTGTATATATATTTATAATTGAAGTTTGCTGCAAATGGAAAATATCGGACAAACAAAAATGCACGCATTTTCCGCACTTCTCACCCACCTGAACGTTTGTCTGCCTCATTGATGGGCACATTTTCCAACACAATGGGCTCCGAACGCCCTTTCTGATTGACGCTGTAGACCACCAAATGAAGCGCTGGATGCGCATCGGGATAATAGTCCATGGGTGTGAGATCTGAAAATGGCAAAGGGCATTAGTTAAATGATGAATGAATTTATGTTTGTGTTTAGTTGGCCAACTACTGGTCATTAATTTAAAAGTTTTGCTCGAAAACTTCATTAAAGTAAACAGCATTTAATTAACACGTCGCATTTGGCCAAGAGTGGCGAGAAAAACTTCAGCTACGGGAGCATAAAATGAAAAGTTTGTGTTTTTTTATGAGCATACAGCGCGCTTCAAAAGTTTCCCTGTTTCTACCGATAGCAGATCATTAAAATGAGATCTGTGTGTGAACTCTTATAGCTATGGCCTGCAATTTCGGCAGTCTGCGTGGCTGCCAATAAGCAACAACATTGGCTTGGCAGCCGGCAGGAATCCTGGCCATAGAAAGCGTCGTTAACACGCTTGTCTAACTAATCGTGACTTTACGCTTCGTTTGACTTTGCAAATAAACTGCACACACGCACACTCAGCCCCTCTCCCACCTCAATCGTCGATAAGAACAACAAAAAAGGGAAAAATCTGCCACTGCATTTGGCTCGGTTGCAACTTTAATAATCAAAATGTGGCTCATTAACTCATGCGGTGGCGGCGCGTTTTTGCCATCAAAATCAAATGTAATAAAATAATTTTTGGCTTTTGGCTGTTTTTGCTGCTGTCTGAGGTGTGCGGGTGTTTGGCTTTTTGCTTTTTGGGTGTGTGTGAGTGTGCATCCCCGATAAATCTTGTTTTTCAACAACTTAATTCAGATTTGTTGCTGCCAAGGCAACCAGCCCACATCCCTTCCCACACCATGGCGCATTGCCATAAAAGTTTTGCTGACTAGCTAAAATTCATTACAACAAACACAGGAATGGAGCGGGGCAGCCTGTGCGGTGTTTTGGGGGAGGAGGCAAAACAACTCGCTGCTAGCCACGACTAATTAATCTGCGTAGCGCTGTGTAGTTAAGACCCAGCTCCAACCCCTATCCCACCTCCCTCTCCCCCTCCCCGACTCCCACTCAGTGCCGGCGTCGAGTAATTTTGCTTGCTTAACTTTTTGCTCAGCTTGTTACTTTGATTTGTTTTTGTTTTTGCGCTAACTCCTATTTCCATTTTGGCTGCCGCAGAAAAGTCGAGTCTTTAGTTTGCGGCTTTTCATAGTGCGGTAAAAATGTTGTAATGGGAGCGCCTTAGCGCTCATTTCTACAAACGGCGAAAGGGCAAGTGCCCTGCAATTTGTATGCGTAGTTTAGCAGTAGCCAACAAATTTGTGCCGCCTCATTTAAATATAATAATTTATAAGCGCATGTAATAAACACTGCCGCTCGGCTGAGTTTTGGCCTCCATGCCATATAGCCCACTATAGCATGATCCGTGGCGTATTGGATTGCCATCAGATTGTTTTAATTAAGCCATGACCACTAGTGATGGGAGAGACAACGTATTCATCGTGGCTTGAAATACTAGCATTGCGATCTCACCGTATATTGATTATTGTAAAAATTAATAACAAATTGCATTCGAAATTCTACAATTTTGATTCTCAGCACATCTGGTGTCTAATCGCATATAATAGAGAAGCTACTTTTATTTAATCAAAATGGAAATTAGCCATTCAGAACACATACTTCATCGAAAATGTATAGTTTTGCTGAACTACTTGTATTTCCTTAGCTTTAAAATAATAAAAATAATTCTTATAGGGTTAATCACATTTTTCGAAATGCAAGCTATAGAACCCTGATAGAATATACAAATAATAATGCTATTAAATCTTGTTTGGAGATTGCAATTCTTAGCCACAACACTAATGTCTACTCACCCGTCAAGTCGATGCGAAAGACGGGCACATCAGCATAAGTGCTGGATGCATTCAGACGCAACTTTTTAGTCTTGGAATCGTAGGCTTCCAAATAGAATTGCTGTTGCAGGCCGCCATCATAGCCGGGCATGCATTCGAGCTCCATGGTTGAGTAGATGATGTTGTCATAGTTATCAAAATTAATGGTGCCACCACCACCACCACCGCCGCCGTTAGCTGAGCCACTGGTGCCATCATAACTGTGCCCACCACCTATTAAGCTCTGGGTGGCCACACCATTATTGAAGCTGTACTCCATGCGTGAGTAGTCGAAATGGGGACGCTGCCAGTCTGCCTCCGACTGCAGTGCTTGCTCCAACTTGGTCTCAGCTGTAGAAAAGGTCACACTGGCCACAAAATCATCATCGCTCACATTATAAACATCATCGTCTTCGTCTTCCTCCTCATCTTCCAGTGAGTCTGTGTCCTGCATCAATGCCAGATCGACATGTTGTCGCTCGGTGGATTTCAGACTTTTTGCATCTGCACTTTCCATATCTTCCTCCTGATAACTTCCGGCAAAGTCATTATCTAGATCGGTTTGCTCATGTGTACCATCGGCCATATACTGAGCATCTGTCTCCAATGCAGTTTCTTCAGCCTCATCATTGTCTACACCAACAGCTTCATCAGCTTCCGCAGCTTCCTCCTCTTCTTCGTCTTCTTCGTCATCTTCATCTTCATCATCGTCGTCCGTTTCAGTTTCAATTTCAGTTTCTTGGCTGGCAATGCCATCAACTTTATGCGGCATAGTTTCGAGATCATCAGAGGATGGGATCACTGCGCTTGATATATGCGTTTTGTCTTCGGTGTCCAATGATGTTCCTGTTGTCTTACTGGCGCTGCTAATTGCTGCTGACATCTGCTGCTGCTGCTGCTGTTGCTTGTAAAACGCTACCACTGCCGGCTTGTTGCTAATTTGCGGGGCATTGGGTGGCAAGCTGTGTGGTTGCTCCAACTCCAGTCTGCTGCTGACATTGCTGTTGCCCATGGTGGCCAAAGATTTGCGTGTGCGCCTGGTGTTCGTCATGTCGTTGTCGTCGACGGCATTGCTGTCATCGCTGCCGCTGCTGTAGCTGCCATTACTGCTGCTGTTGATATTGTTGCTGGCGTCGTTCTCGTTCTCGTTGTCTGCATCTGCTGCCGCTGCTGCTGCTGCTGCCGCCGCTGACATTAATGTTGCCTCTGCTACCAGAGTTGGCTTTTTGCTGGCTGTTGTTGCTGTTGCTGTTGCTGCAGCCTCCATCTTGATGTCATTTGCTGCTTGGCGCTTTCTTCGATTGTTGCTGCTGTTGCTGTGCACGGCAGTCGTTGACGTTGCATAATGATGGATTATGTTGTGCTCATTTACCTCACGTCTGCTCTGTTGCCGTTTCAGCTTCTTCTGCTGCTTTTGCTGCTTCTGCTGCTGCTGGTGGTGGTGGTGGTTCTTCTTCCTGCTCTTCTGCATGTTTTTCTGTCGCTTATTAAAATACTTTGTTGGCAGTTTGCTGTTGTTGCTTTTGACATCGACGCTAGTAACTATTTCTGCTCCTACATGTGACAATGATAAATTTGATTTTGTTGCCTCACTGTTTGCCAGCAATGTCTTCTTCATTGGCTGCCGCTTTCTTCTTGCCGCTCCTGCTGCCATTGCTTCCATTGCTGCTGCTGTTGGCTGCCGCTTTTTGCTTGTTATTGATGCTTTGAGCAACTCACCGCCTGAAACAACAACAAAGCCGGCATTTCGCTTCGTGCGTCGTTTATTGTCCACTCGCTGCTGTTGTTGCTTTGCCGGTAATCCATCAGTTTTGTTATTGATGTAAGCCAGACTGGATGTGGGCAGTGTGGACGCTACTGCCACTCTTCCTACTGCTGCTGCTCCTGCTGTTCCTGCTCCTCCTGATCCAGTGCCTTTTCCGAATCCGCCGCCAGTTCCCCCCATGAGCTGGCGATTCGCCTGCCGCTGTCTTTCGATTTCTGCCAATGTTTGTGACGGCGTAAATGATGTGCGCTTTTTTAGACGCTGCAATTGCTGTTGATTCAGGCGATATCTTTGCTGTTGCTTGTGCTGCGTGGTCTTTGTTGACACATCCTTTTTATGTTGCTGATTATTAGATTTTACATGACCAGCAGTATTGGCGTGGCCAGCGGTAGTGTTTTTATTATTTTTCATATTTTTATTGTTAGATATTTTGTTGGCATGACTAGCACCAATACCAGCACCAGCACTATCAGCATTGTTCGGCTTTCCCTTGCCATTGGAAATGTTAGCCGTGTTGTTGTTATGGCGCTCACGTACGTATTCCAAATGCGGGTAATTCGACTCGTGCCTGCCGTATTGTGTTTGCAACATTTGATTGCCATGCATTGTCGTCTGATTCGATGAATTCAGCGAGGCAGAGGTCACTACATATGGACGCAATGTACAGTTGCGCAACGCACCAGGCTTGGCTGCACCCATAGAAATAACAAGGGCATGGGAAAAGAACGTAAAAGGTAATATAAAATGAATTATAATGAATGAGCAGGAAGGAGTGCAGCCCATTTGGGGAATACGGAATTGTGCTCACCTGCTGGGACCACTTGGAACAGACATGGTTCCGCTTGCTTTCCAATCGCATTGCGTCCCCAACAGGCCAGTGTGCCATAGTCCCGCTCTCCTTTGGGCGTATAGATGAGTTCGCTGATGGTCTCAACTGCAAATAGGCCAGCAAGGAATGCAATTTAATATGGAAACACAATCACTATCTCAGATGCAAGGACAATATGGTATTGTTTAAATAATATTAAATTTCCATTTACAAGCAGGGCCCCTGCGAAGAACGAGAGCTAACAGTGTAGAAGGCCAAGATATGCTGCTCATATCCGTGCTCGTGTGCAAAGGTAAATAAAATAAGTTCTGCTCGCCCAAGCAGCCAACCAACTGGGACAACAGATAACCCAATTTATGTGCACGATATTGATAAAAATTCCATACAAAGCAAGCCCCAAAAGTAAGGAAATTTTTTTAATTTTTCTAAAGCCTGCTCAAGCGCAAATACGAAAATATATGCATATCTATATGTATATATGTATGTATAGTATGTGCACGCAAATTTATCATTGCATATGCATAGGCGTATATGCCTAGTCGAGCATTTAACTGCAGACTTACCATAGCTCTCGAAGTGCGTCTCGTTCGCCTCGACGATGGTGCGTCGCACGTCGCTCGTTGTGGTCGTCGTCGGGTCCTGTATTGTTGCATAGTGGCCAGACGGCACCTCAAAGTGTTCGCCACTGCTCGAGAATGTCCATTCGAAATCGATTTCGGGTGGATCGGAATTGACGCGACATGGTATGGGGACTGCCTCCTCCAAAGAGGCTCCGATGACACTCACGCTGCTGCTGCTGCAGACAGGCGCATCTGTGGGTGACAGGAAAGAACAGAGCGATAGAGACAGAGCCTCAGAGCGTAGAGTAAAATGCAAAATAATGAGCAGCTGCAATTGTCTGCCGGCTAAGCAATAAATGTAAGTGTACCAAATATTTTGTAGCTATTTTTTGTTTGCTTTATAAGTAAAAATGTTCAACAAATCGCTGGGGCAAACATTGTGCTGACAGTTGTCTAAAGAGAAAAGTGGACAACGGTACGCAAATTGACAGCCAAGATTTTCAATTTGAACTGTCAGCTGCCGCCGTTGTCGTTCGGACGGTATAGGTTGCGGAATTGAATACGAATATGCGCAGCTGTTAAGCGATATCCATTGAATTTATTGTTCTCTTTTCACTTACGGCAATGCATACTTTTTCCGAACAAAGTGAATACACAAGCTAAAAGTAAATAACTTCGAAATGATATCTTTATAGTTCTCGTTAAGATTTGTTCATACATATTTTTACATACATAGTATGCAAGCTCTTTGTTTGGCATATGGAACGGAAGCAGATACTCAGATAATATTCAAATATTTCCTTAGGCAATGCAATATTTTCATTAATAATTCATGACGTTAATTACAAAAAAAAGGAACTACGTTTCTATAAATTTTGGCAGAGTAAGTCTCACAAGAGTTAGTTATCAAAGAATACATATTTGGATGCTTGAAAAAGGTGGTACTACTTGAGAGTTGACCGTCGTGAAGCTTGCAAGATTTATCATAAGACAAACGAAAAGCTTGATTAAAGAGAAAACAATGGATTTTTAGAGTTTTCAATATCGTAAATATTTTAACAATTTCGGCATCTACTATTTTCTTAAAAGGTAATGAAAACCCAGTTTTATTTTGCCATTTATTGTTAGCATGTCTCCTAAGACAATTGTATCATTGAACTTATCCACAGCTGGTCCGTTTCCTTTAAGGAATTTGTGAGCACCTTTGTTTTTGTCATCAACTAAAGTTGCTACCTTTTGTTAGGCTTGCTTAGGGCATGATTTATTCAGAGTAAACTCATTGTATCTGCTTACAAGCGATTGAACTTGAACCCAGAACAGCTCCTACGCACACACTAATAACAACAATATATGCAAAAACTTTGCACACAACTTTGAAAACTGTGGCAGGCAAGTGCGCCAAGCTACCTTGTGGTATCAAAAATCCCATCATAAACAACCAGCATATCCCAGAAACAATAAAAGCAACAACCAACAACCAGCAAGAATGGTAGCAATGCTGCCACCACGCCTACATATCGCCCTGAGCCCAGCCGAGAGCCGAGCCACTTGGCGTATTTATAGCATCAAAACATTTTGTTGTTTTATTAAAAAATATTTGAAAAGTTTGCATGTGTCACATGCATAAGCAAAATATTATACGAAATATTTGTTGCTTCTGATGATGACGATGATGGCCCTGAGCTGATGCCATGCCTACTTTGTCGCCCACCTCTCACTAAACACACTCTTTGACTTTCCGTATTTGAATATTTCAGCACAGTTTTGAAAACTTCTCAATTTTTGACAAAAACAAACAAGCCAGAAAACAACACAGCAAACGACAAACAGTCGAAAAAGTTAAAAAAAAAATATGTATTTATATATATATATATGTGTGTGTACAAACATACATGCTTAACTGTTGTCTATATGGTGTGTGTACATATGTATGTATGTGCCTGTGCACTCATAAAAATTGCCATAAATTTATATGACTGCGTCAATTTCACAATCGTAGCTGCCACTTCTGAATGGACATTGTCTGATTAATTTGTGCCAAGATATGAGCGCAACGTATGGCCACAATTCTGATTCTGATTCTGCCAGTACACCCATTTATCAATCATAATCATGGCAAATATCGGCATTGGGCATCGGCTTTGGTTTCAGTTCTGCCTTCCCAGGCATATGCAAATGTTTACGTGGCGTATGCGCGATGTTGCTGCCTTGCACAGTCGGCAATATTTGCGCATGGTAAGGTGTATCTTTCGCAGTATTTACTTTCAATTATCGTAATTATCAAAAGGGTTACGCGAAAGGTAACGGCATCGTGCAATGCAAACAGGCGAAAACAGTTTGCTGATGTCTTCCCTTTTGCCTTTTTTTTGTGTTCGCATCCGTCCGACGTTTGGGAATCGGGGATGGCGCCCATTTTTAATCGCGCAGCTTAATGCCATGCTGACGCAGCAACTTTTATGGGATTATTTACTTTGCAGCTAATTTGTGTTGCCGGTGCAAAAACGTTAACGAAAAAATGAAATCAAAAATAATGGAAAGGCATCAATGGATTCGAATACAAACCAACACCTACATACACTCGAATGTATTTATGATATGTGTATATATCACCATACTTCTTTGGATTTTTCCTGGCTTTTTTTTTAATTTCTGATCCTAACTTTTATAAAAACAAGAATCTGGGTGCATTTAAATGTTTGGAATAATATTGTTGAACCAGTAAAAAAATGCAGTGATGTTGTCTCGAAATGGTTATACTTGTAGATATTCATGAATAAAAACTTACAATAGGCGAACAATATAAAGAATGCCATAGATTCAAGATTATTAATAATACAAATCTATAATATAAAACACAAAAATAGCAATAATAATAAAATAGATTACAACAATTTTAATTGAAACAAATTATTGATATAGCCAAGAATGGAAAATATTCAGATAAAGAGTTCCAAACTGAAGTAATAGGCTAAAAATCAAATTGCTATGGAAATGTGTTGCATGAAGTGCTTCATTTTAAGTTTAAAGATCTATGTCAGTCTACCCTGGCCTCAAAAAAGCTCCGATCGAGTGCGAGTTATAGTGATAACTGAAAATGCTTAAGCCTCCATAAGGCAGAAAAGGACTCTTGATAAGGAACGAAAACACAATGGTTTTATATTTGAAATAAAGAAAATCTGGGTTTGACAACTTTTGTATGAAGATTTATCTTATTTAATTCGTCTGTCATTTGCTTCTGCGTATGAGAGCTATGAGACAAGAAAAACTTGTTCGTCTTTCAACAACATACAAGTATGTAGAATATGCACAAAAATGTTTGTTTTGTAATTACTTATGACTATGGCTGTATGAGCATAACACAGGCAGGCCGCTTAACAAAAATACAAAATACCATTATTAGTAGCCACTCAGAATATAAATGATGGATATACATGAAATGAAAGAATAAAAAAAAACTCAGAATTTTTTGTGACAAAATCAGAATTTGATTTTAAATTTAAATTTAAGCTAGTGTTTTTATTGTTATCAGCATACGTGCTCAATAAAAAAATGAGGATAACATCAACATTTGATTTATAATAAAAGAACACAAAATTGTTAAAACATAACAAAGACATGAAGTGTAATTCGTATGTTTATAAACTAAAAAGTAGCGCGGAACATTACACTTTCTGGATCTCATGCATGGATCTAGCTGCCTTTTATCCCATTTTATGATTTAAATCGAAAATAGGCCCCAAAAAAGGTATCTGAATGCAATGTTTATCGATGCACTTCAATCAGTGAGTCAATCATTCAAAGCGCCTGTAATTTAATATTGTAGTTAAAGCAAATAATGTGTGTAAATTGTTGCGGAATGTGTCGCTCGTACATACTCGGCACGTACAATTAATTAAATAATATGCCTTAACTTAATTTTTAGCAACGTGCTGCAAAATATTTGCATTTAAAATGCCTTTTTTTCAACTGCATTAAATATGCAAAGTAAAAATTAAATTTGTGCATAAACAGACACACACAACACATGGATGTGGCTGTCCTATTTGTTGTAACTGCCGCGTTCTTTTGGCGTCACCAGCTTTGGGCCCATAATTATTAATGGTTTAATAATGACTATGTGTTTCAATAATAAAAGCAGATCATTCATTTTTATTATCCACCCAGAACATGCCGCCCACACTAAGTTGTGAGCTCGGTCGGCCCTCAAATAAGGTAGCCAGCTGTCCATTTGTTGCTTATGAATATACATTAATATGTGTATGAGGGCGCATGTGTATAAGTCTGTATATAAATATTTGTGTGTGTGTGCACGAACAAATACAAACAAATACACACATACTGTTAACAGTCTACACATTCATTTTGTATTTAAGCATCATTAATTATTTAGAAAAACAGTCGGAAGTAAATGGTTTATAACGGTAATTGAGACATTTTCAATAAGTTTCAAAGCGTTTTTGTCAGCATACAAATTATTTTGTATGTGTTCGAACATTTTGAATAATGGACAAATTTCAAATAATAAATGATTATAAATAAATAGTAACAATAACACAATTTAGAAGGGCTATTATTTTGGACAGCTCAGCAATAATACAATTATTATTATGTAAATAATGTCAGATGGATTTGGTTGTCTAAATAGAACGGACCAAGAATTGTGTATCTATTTCATTTACCAATGACAATATTGGTTATCTCCCACACTACTTGTGTATTAGCTATAACTCATAGTTCTTGTCTTTCTGTTTATTTTATACTTTTCCAAGTTCTAAAATTATTATAATCATCAAATTTACTAAAGTTTTAAATAAAGTTGGCTCTAGTCGATTAAACTCATTTAAAATTGACTTTTTGAGATAGCGTACGTAACGAGAGAGGTCGTTGTAGAGCTGGTCTCCTAGTTTCTAGGCAAAATGTGTTTATTTGATTTGTTTGAAATATCCGCCATATAATATAAGCAACACTGAATTTAATGATGAATTTTGTAGAGAATCATCAGATACCGAATGTTGACTTCACAAGTTTTCAAATGAATGCTAGAAAGCTGAGACAGAATCTTCACACCAAAAGCTACGATTGAAACGAGCAGGTTATCTTTATTAGTTGTGCTTGCAGCATACTCGTATATTTGGGAAGCTGGCATTTCGATTAGTGTATAAAACGTTAGAGTCTGCCCTCCTGTGGAAGTCAACTTTTCACCTGGTAACCTTTGTGTCTACACACAATGTACAAGTATCAAAAACGAATTTCATTACTGCTGGTTTTTAACACAAGCCGATCAAATTACTTATTGCAAACGAGGGTTTTAAATGAAATTGCCCAAGTCCTGTGTATTTCTTTTGACACTTATTGACTGTGTAAATAAAATTTAATTTTCTATAAAACCCATCACATTTTTGGCAACATATGCTACAAAGTTCATATCGAATTGTGACTGGTACTTAAACATTTTCAGAGCAAGTGAAGATTATATTGTTGTAAAGCGATTTAAACTTAAACATATACACATATAGTATGTATGTACATAGCTACATACTCGAACATACATGCATCGGCAGTTTCGGTAGTAAAATGTAAAAATTTGCGAAATGTTGTCGTTTGTTGATAAAATGCAAGCCCAGAATGCAATCGCACATACCTACTAATATCATTTCGTATACTCGTATGGGTATGTTTGCGTATTTGTGTTTGTGTGTGTGTGTGTGTGTGGAGCATATGTGCGGGCATATGCATAAAATGCCATAACGTTGTACATATTACGGCTTTTTGCACAAAATATTTTGTGTCATTTTAACATATTTTAGTTTACTTTTTGTTGGGTTGGAAGTTTTTGTGATTTTGTCAAGTGAACTGCCGCAGTTGTCCTGTCCTCCCGCCCCATCAACTTCCCCATTGTTGGTACCCATTTGCGTACAAGTATGTAATATGTGTGTGCTCTGGCCGTGCTAAAGCTGCCCAATGTTATCATTGTAAGTACGTCCGTCTGTGCGTCTTTGAGTGCGTCCGTATTTGTGCATAAATTTACGCATATGTATTTTTAATGCTCCGCTCCACTGACATCAACTGTCAGCATAATTTTTGTGGGAATTTGTTTGTGCCTACATTATTCCTGTTGTATTAAATTTTTGTTGGATAGATACTTGTATTTCTTTATATTCCTCTTGTTGAGCGTTAAAATTAAATTTACACATTTTATTTATTGTATACACGCGAAGAAAAAATCCATTCATATAATCGCCTTTAATTTGCAGCGATTCATATTTGGCTTCAACTAACATCAAAATAAAAGCTATACAAAGCTATAAGTCTTTATGATTTTAGATTAAAAATTCTCTAGTTTCCCATGTTAAATTTTGATACTATTTCTTGGATAATCTATTTGGATTTAAATTTTTGTTTTGTTTCTTTCCCATGTACAATACAATCCCTTCCTCTCATTTTAGTGTATTACTGAATAGGAAAACTATAAGCACTTACATCGTATTCTCAAGTTGACCAAAGCGCTTTGCGTCTCGCCGCGATCGTTGGCCGCCGAGCAAGCATAATAGCCCGAATGAACTCGTCCCACGCGCTGAAGAACCAGAGAGCGTGTGGAGATGATGATGCCCCACGAGACATTCTGGGTGACGGCCTGGCCCTGCAAGCCAAATAATGAAAATGATTTGGTTGGCGGCAAAATTTATGTGCGTTGGCGTTGGCCAGCATTTGCATAGCCATAAACTTGGCCAAGTTATCACCGTCGAGCAACTATGCTTTTACTTACATCGTGCGACCACATGATGCGATGCTCCTTGGGATTGGCTTTAATGTGGCACTCGAAGTAGACATCATCGCCCTCCTTGATGTCATCGGGACGCAGTGTGGAGCCCAGCGATAAGGTGACCTGTGGCGGGTCTGCAGGCAGAAATAAGTCGGAGGAGAGAGCAACAAAGTTGTCGTTAATAGTGGCAATTAAAAAGTGACGTAAATGAAACATTTTAATTGCATTTTTAATAAACATATTTTTATGCTGCACATTTTAAATTCAAATTTCTCTCGCTCTGGTTTTTGTTGTTATTGTTGTTGCTGCTGCCGCTGCTATGGCAGTTTTCTTTTCGAGCATGGTTTATGCGACACCGTTTTTAGCACAGCTCGTGTTATAAAAGTAAAATCGAAAAATATTATTGCATAATAAAATGGGAAATGTATGAGCCGACGCATCGCGCTTCGTCAATATAAACGACAATACCAACGTCGAAGAAAGCCCGTAAAAGTTAACAGCAACAGGAAAGAACGAAGGGGGAACGGGGAAGGGAAGTGGATGCCAACGACGACAATCCAACGATGTCGACAGCCAATGAGTATGACAAAATTTTTAAATTAAAATCGTTGCTGCGTGAGTGTATGCCAATATTGATGATGGATCATATAAAATTTAGTGTATTTTTACATTTATAACATAATGATGATATATCGGAGACTGTGTATACAAGTATTATGGACTTTAGTGCGACATTGCGGTGTCGGATATGGGACACAAATTGTTGCATGTCACATGAGCATTGTGAAGACTAAGGGAAATTTCAAGCAAATATTTAAAATGAAAGCCATCTATCTAAAATTTAAATATTGCATTGACTTAAGTCAGGATATTCTTTTTAGAATTTGGGAAGAAAATTAAAAACTAGCTCGACATCCATCTTTGACAACAAGTCCAGCACAATATTTTTTATTAAAAGTATTAAGTCATGATTGATATAATTCTATTAAATAATATTAAAAAAATAAAATAAATAAAAATATTAATTGATGCGCTTCTTTAGAGTCGCATTGAACACGGGTACTTATTGATCAACGCTCGTTCAATAAGCTTCTTCTCAAACAATTGATTTAATTAGTTTTGAATTTTTGCAAAAGTAATCATAATTATAATTATTGTCTCGCTGTATTTGGCTAAGGTACATCCTCGACTATTTATCTAGCTCCGAGTTTCCACAGGTTAAGTTAGGATGCAATGCATTGATAAATTCTGATGCCATACCCCAACCATCTGGTTTGTTTAATGACAGGATATTCCTCAATATGTAAATTATTTTTTGTCGTTGAGTTTATAAACCCTCTCCAGTATTAAAAATGAACAGAAAATTAATGAAGAAAGTCGTATGAACGAGGGAAATGTTCAAGTTCTGGCAGTGCAGGTAATTAATATTCTATACCCAACATTGTTGTAAGATTCATTCGTATGACAGCTATATAAATATTTAACCAATTTCAGTAAAAATTCAGAACACAAAATTCGGAAATCCAGAGTTGATTAAGATGTCTTATTAAGCAATAAAGTTTTTATACTATTAGCTTGATGTACTAATCTTTGCGCCAAGTTTAAAGAAACGTCGGAATATTATGAGACACTATACAAATTTTCTTGAGATATCTTTATAAAGGAAAAGGTGATCCTAGCATTAGTCGGTCCTATGGAAACTATATTCAATAATGAAGCTACTTGTATATATGGTCTGTAATTAACGTCTACATGACCAGTTTGTTGTAACTAGCTTTTATGGTTCAATTGCTCTTTATGCAAACAGTCGAAGATTTTAAGTGAATTGATTAATTACCGACTTTTATTCCTGATTCATACAACCAAAGTTCAATAGGGTCACAAAGTTATACAATCTTTTACAGACTACCCCCATCAAATCTTTTTATAGATTCCCCCACTAGTGGGACTTTACAAATCAATAAACCTATGATTATCTGAGCACTTGCAGTATGAAGAGAAACGCAAAGTCAAGCTGACAGCGATTTTCAACTACATTCGTAAATTTCGAATGCCCAACACCAAGCGAAATATTTGTGCAGGCTGCCTTTCAATTTTTTTATGACTTCATTGCTCTTCTCTTTTATGTTGGTTCATGTGTATTTTTTTGCGAATGCTCCACGCTGCCCAGTGACCTTTGCTGTTGGTGGGCGTGGCAGTTTTTGCAAATTGTTGATTTTAAATTGATAATCATATAAAGTAAAATTTATGGCGTTTTGTTGGCATATATGCCCAGCAACAACAACAACAACAGCGATACCAACCAACAAAGTAAAAGCAGAACAGCAACAAATTTTGCTGTCATTTTTTATGGCCAAGCTGAAAGTCAGCGAAATAAATATTGACACATGAGCAGCGATTGAATATGAGTGGGCAGAAGAGGGCGTGGCAGGGCTGGGCAAATATCGCTGCATAATTTAGACTTATTTGCGCAAGTGGCTTTGATTTGTGCGCCGTCTGGATAGCCCGACCTCCAACCCCCACCTCTGTCCCTGCCAGTGTGTCACCTATTCGTAGTTGGCCGTTTGAAGCCTTCGACATGGCAAGTTGCATTTATGAAAATTAAAATCGATTTTATATCTAGGGAAACTATTTTTTGTATACGTACACATCACGTTCAGCATGAGCGAGTCCTCGATGGCTGAGTTTTGTAATCTGGGATTGGAGCCCTCGCATTTGAGCATTGTGCCGTCGTCTTCGGGCTGTGGATAAAACGACAGGGTCGAGATGACGCGTCCATTGCCTTGGCTTGCTGACAGCTGAACACAGAAGAATGCAGAGATGTGAAATTGATTAGAAAAGTGGCCACGAGCCCGAGTCCGAGCCCGAGCCGGGCAGCATAGCAGGAGTATGTATATACATGTATAGATAGAATAATGCTTGTCTGCCTTCATGTCAGGCAAAATTCATAAATAAGCAGTCGCTTGACATTTGAATTGAGCTGGTGGATGCATAGGTAGGAAGGTAGGTAGGTAGTGCTTACCACGCCACGTTTGAAAGGTCGATTATTTTGTGTCCATCTGATTTCTGTATCCGGTACAGAGCCAGCCACAATGCATGTGAGATTATACTGTGTGCCTGACGAGAAGACCTTCAGCTTGTTGGTCAAATTGACTGATGTGGGCTTGACTATGAAAGGAAAAGATACATATATTGCAGGTGTTACCTATAGAGCTGTTTCAGACTTAAAGTCTGGCTACTTACGTAACATTTCGATGCGTATGCTGCGCTCCACGGGCGCCACCAGCTTCGTGTTGGACGCCTGACAGCGATAGGTGTTGTTTAGAGCCGAGCGTGGGATGTTCGGCACCTCCAACCGATTGACGGTCACATGCCGGCCCATGGAAACACCGCTACCCGCCTCCAGGGTCTGTGTGCCATTCAGCCACGTGACTGTGGGCTCCGGGCGACCTGTATACGTGTATATATGTGTGAGTGTGTGTGTGCGTGAGAAAATTTATGTTAATTGTAGGCAGTTAGTTGCGAAAACAGTTGCAGAAGTGGAGTGGCATAGAAAGTGTGGGGGAGACATGAAGCACTTGAAGCGCCAAGTGCCAAGCGTACGTTTCAACTTGAAAACTTAATAAAAACACACGCGCGACGCTCATTGCGCATTTGAAATAGAAATTAATGTTTAATGTACATATTAATTTTAAATTTTTGAATTGTTTTTGCCAACTTTTGGCTCATGCATTATTAACACAAACAACGGCAACAACGGAAGTGGTGCCACCGCACACAACGCGTTTGAAAATTTATGGGCACCAAAAAAACTTTAAGCATTTTAATGATAATGCGCATTTAGCAGAGTGTACCCATGGCCTGAGGAAAAAGGCTTAGCCAGCTTAACTAGCAAAGTTGCCAATACTGTGTCCTCCAGGAGCGAGAGAAAAAGAGAGAATCGTGCCAACGGACAGTCAGGCGCATAAGCTTGAATATTGAATTAGACCAAAAATGCAAAGCGTTCAGTTGGGTTCGAGAAGAGCCTGGTGAGGGGCTTGTTTATTCAAATTGAATTATTTGTAGTTTAGTTTGGGGAACTCTATTCCAAAACGTAGGATTACTGCTTATTTTAGAATTTATCAAATTTGTCTAAAACAATCTTCTCGAAGGAGTTTGCCGCTACATTTTAAAATCCAATTAGTTATCGATGCCTTTTAATAAAAGGTTGCTAAGCAATTTTGTTTAGTTTCGAACGTGCTCATTGAAGCTGAAGAAAAGTTTTGAAATAAATTTGTTTTAAATAGTCTTTTAAATGCAATAAAATACATTTACAATACATTTAAGTTTAATTTTTCACAGTGCTCACAACAATGGAATAAATCCCAGAATGCCCTTGAGCGTTAAGTGTGTTACGCTTTTATATCTACTTAAGACATCATATGTATTTATACGTTACAATTGTTGATTGTCAGTATGTTCCTTAGAGCCTTAACGAATGAAAGCGTAAATAATTGTATTGTACACATTTATGAAGGATAACATATTTACGAATACAGCATATACTCGTATGTGTAAACAAAAACACACAAAATATTCAGTTACATGTTTGAAAATATATGTAGACTCGAAAATTATTCACTTTTATAGGTTAATTAATTATTTAATGTATACTACTTGTTTGATGACTTATGATGATTATATTATCGTTTATTGGCGATGTTGAATGTGGTAAATGGACTGGCTTAACTTCTATCGAAGCTAGATGACTTTTCAGTGATAAAGACAAGGCTGCAAATGCGAGTGCTCTCTCGAGTTACTTATAATTTTGTACCTTTTTTATTGGCAATGCTTATGTTGAAAATAATATCACATTACTACATATTTAGTCAAACATGCCCGCGAAATTGTGCAATTACAATGTGAACGATTAATAATTCTATACTGAACTATATATAGCATTATTCAACAAAATACAACTTTGTGGTTATAATTTATGCAACTTTGTGTTCATTGAACTGGAATGTCTGCCCGTAGCTTACGTTTATATCAATCTAATCCAATGTTTTTAACGAATTTATCTTAAACACCTTTTCTAAACTCTGCTGACCTTTAAAATTCAGTTGCTATCGATTACGGTGAGTCGCCTAATCCATGAACATATTGTGTTTTATACCTTACGATAAATTTGTCGGCAATTCGTTGATGTTGATCAAATATTAATCGTGTTTTTTTATACGAGTCAGTCCGCCCATCATGCCGAGCCCAATTGTAAGTAAGTAAACTCAATTTCACTTACTTCCTCGCTCACACACATCAAATGTAGGAAATATTTTTAATCCGTTTAAGTGCCCAAAGCATTAGATGTTGGGTGAGTTAGAGGGTTTGGCGGCTCCGCCTCAGCCTCTGTTGCGACATGGCCATTAAGTGAGGCAAGTGAATGTGGCGGAAATGAGCAACAATAGCCAACAAGCAGCTGCGACTGCTGACGACTAAGCAGTCCAGGATGAAAGAGCGGGGTGCTGGGCTGTCGCATGAATTTACTGCCTCCGACAACTTAGCCCCAAATGTTTGTTGATTGCAAAGGATACGCAGCGAAGACATTGGTGACAATAAGCCAGCCAAATATACAGAACACACACGCGCACAATTACGGAACAATGGGACAATTACGGACAATGCAAGGATAATAGACAAATAACAGTTTCCTTCGGCATTCAGCGACGGAGCAACCATGAGAGACTATCTGTTTGCATGTGTGTGTGTGTGAGTGTGTGTCTGTGTGAGCGAATGAAGCTAAATGAAAGGCAGAAGCAACCATGAAGCTAAGCCATACTTAAGGTTGTTGACAATGCCGTTGGACCCACACTTGGCTGACCACAGAATTATGCATGGACTATGCGACAATGCCATAAAACCCGCTGCTGGGCCCAGACCCGCATTTTACGGCACGCTTAGATTAGCTTTTTACTGTCGGTATTAATTGCTATTAGCCGAACTTAATAAAGTTGATAAAGCAATTTGGCATTCTGGCGTTTACGTTTCCAGCGCCTCTCTATGATTAGTGGCGGGCCCATAAAAATAGCGTTAAGATTTGCATTTGCCCTAATCAGGCGTGCACAGCGGGTGCGTTACTTTGACGATGACTAAGACGACGACATGTGGCGCTGAAATTGCAATATTAGTTAATTTGCCTTAGCGCCCAACGGCGAGGATCCGCCTCGCCTGTATTCGCTTGCATAGCATATGCAATGCCGTACACATCAAGAAAAAATACACTCCATAACACCATAAACTTATGTTATAGAGATGTGCAGAGATACAGGATTGAGAATCTATTTTCTTGATATTAATGCATATATATAGAGGTATGTGCTACGATTTTTGGAAGCTATTATCACACCATCCCCAGTCGTTTTTAATTTATAACTACATATAACTTCTATAACTTGTTCTAAACTTTCCCAATTTAAAGTCCCTATATTTTACTAGAAGTTTTTTTGAATTTTCACAAAATCTAATCAGTAATTCATAACAATATACTCTGTAATTCATAACAATATACTTACATTTTTTCAAAGCTATGCAATTTTAATTATTATTATAATTTATTTGAGTCCAATTGATTGCCCATTCGGTGAGCACAATGAATGAAATCTGATCTATATTATTTATCTATATAGTATTTATAAGACGTTTAGTTAAGTTAGTCGAATATCATTTTAAAAAGTATTAAAGTGGCTTTTTTTCTGTGTAGCTGCTTTTACGCATATACTTGTATGTACGTAGCTTGGTGTCGCATCAACTGCCAGTCGAGCACGATGGGAAAATTTTGCATACAAATCAACGCCGCCCCACGCTGAATGTGCGATAGCTCATGGGTTGGCAGGCTTGGCTACCATTCTGCCAGTTTTAGAGGCTGCCACCTGCCAAGAAGCGTGTCGCTCAGCAGGTGTCAAAAGCAAATGTCGTCGGTTGCCTCGCACCCCCTCCTTCCACCCCATGCAGCTACCTGCCGCCCACTATAGAGCCGGCAGGCAGCTGGCAGCTTAGCTCATTCACATGCGGCTAGTCAAAGCGGTGCGCGCTTGAGTACGTGCAGCTTTGTCAAGCGGGGGAGGGGGTGGGGGTTGGACTATGTAGATGGAGGTAGGAGGACAAGGCCAAAGCAACACCAGTAGCAAAACCAAAGCAAAGCAAAGGAAAGCAAAGCAAGTGAGCAAACCACCAAATGCCAAAAGTAGCAACAGTAAATCCTTCGCAGGCGAAATGGCGCACGTAAGCAACAACAGGAACAGCGACAACAACAAAAACATGACTAACAACAGTAGCTACTCCTACAACAACAACAGTCAGCAGATGTCAGCGTGTGCCGAAGATGAAATCACTTTCTCTGCATGTGCATAAACCAATTCAAAGTGGGACGTCAAGCACTGGTAGCTGAGCAGAAATTGTAATTCAAAGGAACTGTTTCAGAGGGGGCTTGGAACGCGCGGGACACGTTTGGAAATTTTATAACCCTTTTTGCTTGGCAATTTAAATTGTTGAGCCTTAATTTACAGAAATAGAAGCAATGTGGTGTCCATGCATTGTGTAAACTCATGACATCTATGCCTATTACTTTTTTACTCTTAATACTTTGCACCAATTTTCAAGCCAAACAACTTATAAAGTTAGTACTTTCTTTTAAACTAAATTTTTATACTATGTACTGTAATATGCCGGCCTGTCTATAAGAGCTAAAATAGCTGGGTATTCATATTCCCTTAGTCCTAAGTTTTTATTTTAAGTGAAATACACAGCATAACCGTGCTCCCAAAATTGTACATTCAAATTAGAATATGCTCATTAGAGCTGCTTAGTAGTTAGCCACGTTATAAATATATTTTTGCTGGCTGACATGGGCCGTTTTGTTGGCCCCTAGCTTTTAGCCAGCCCAAAAATTTTTGTCAGAAAGTTAATGATTTATATGGCTGTGTCAGACTTCAACTTCAGCGTCAGCGCCAGAATTCAGCAAACAGCATTAGCTAGCCAGACCGAGCAACTTGTACAAATTTTTCACACTTGTGTTAAAAGTTTACACTGCTGCTTTAGGAAACCATTTTGTTGTCTGTGTGTGTGCGTTGGTTTGTGTTCGTGTGTGTGTGTGTGTGTGTGTGTGGGCCTTGCGTTCTCTCTGCATCTATCTCCTTTGCTTTTTCACCTTGGGGACCTTTTTAAAGATTTACGATGCCGCATATGCCTACAGGTCATAGGTAGGTAGCCGTCGCTCTGCCATGCGACAAAGGGCAGGGGCGCAGACGTTGAAAATTGTTGCATTTTTCAAACTAAAGTGGCAATGACAGCCGCAGCGACAGGGATAGCAGTCGGTACCGACATCGGGGAAGATGCTTTGGGGCGCCTGGTGCTTGGTCGTACGCTTGGATGGCGGGACGGTTGGCTGGTTGGTTGGTCCAATGGTTGGTCCAATGGTTGGTTGGTTAGTAACGCCACCGCAGACATAGACAGCGCAACGTTCGCGCCCTGACATACATTTATTTTTATTATTTACGACGACTTGGGCCTCCAACCTCGACTGCAATGTACAGAGGGCGGCAGAGGTGCGATGGTATGCGGTAGTGGTGTACGCGTGACTCAATATGCAACCGGCATTTCTTGTGTTTGAAACATTGTTCATCACATAATATTTCTTCTTAGTCAATTGTAGTTGATCTCAATTAAAAAAATGTGAAACGCAGTAACAATTTTTTTCTGTTTTCTTATTTTTTTATACGTATACAGCTTTTTTTTCACAAAAATGGAAATAAACCTTTATATATAACTTCATTAAATTATTGATTGATGATTTCTCTTTGCTCATAAGCTTTACTATTTTATTGCGGTTCAATTTTAGAAATGTATTTGTATAATTTCTTAAAATGAATACCTTTTACGGATTTTACACATATATAGTTTTAGTACGTTCAAATCCGAAAGCTATTGAATCAGTTCTACATATGTTTACTGTGCAATTTAAAATAGGTAAAAATGTTCTCCATTTCGTATGCTGGACCGTTTTAGCTTTACAAATTTCTTGCATTCAATCAATTTGTTTTTATTGAATAGTTTTATTTATAGCTCATTAGATAAAATATAAGTGAAAAAACAACGATAATTGATAAATTTGGGAGATGATTGATAACTATCAAGTTATTTAGTTACTTCAGTTAGTTACTCTCTTTGTGACTCGACTCGCTTTGTTTTAATATCACATAAATTCATTTTTCATTTCTCATGATGGACATTCGTAATCGTTTCAAAATTGAAGATGCTCTGTTTTAATTTCCCATTTTATTATTAACTACACCTCATGCCCATCATTGGAATGCGCGCCTATCTGATTTTTTTTTTTCATCTTTTATTCTTTAAATAGAGTTACTAGAACGATTGTCCGCCTCCCTGCATGCCTGACTGTCGGCCTGATAGGGGCAGTTGCGTGTGCCGGGAGCGCTTGATAGCCTTTGTCTGAGTGCTATATTTAAGTAGCTCTCTCCCCCACTCTCCATTAATGTGTGTATGTGTGTATTTGTGTGCACTTGCATATGTGTTTGTCTTTGGGAGTGTGTGTGGGTGTGTGTGTGCGTGGGCGCCTGTGTCGTTTATCATGATTTACTTACCGCCACGCACTTCACATGTCAACACAATATTATCGCCCTCGAGCAACGGACCCACAGCGCCAGCAACATCACGGCCCGAGGCATCGTACACGAGTATTTGATGCGGAGGAACTGTGTGTAGTGTGCAAAAAGCATTTGGGTTAGATTGGATTGGATTACATTGCTTTGCTGCTGCATTTCGTTTCATGACGCAAAAATGTGCGTCTACTTACCAATAACCGTTAAATTAATTCTATGATTGCGCGTGGGCGAGTTTTGAAAGTCGACGCGGCAGCGATAAACCTGTTGCCCGCAAATGGCAGGACGGAAGGAAAGAGAGCGGAGTAATAAAATAATATCGTAGCATACATTTAGGCGTGCCCATTCATTACTTACGCCCTCATCATCCAGCTGTATATTGTCCACGGATAATTTGGCTGGCTGTTGGCCAGTCACAAAATACGCACGTGGCCCAAATGAGTTGGTATCTGACCAATAAAGTGCCTTCTCGAAGGGTCTGCCACGCACATCGAAGCTGAAAATGAAAAATACAAAATGTATATTTCAGCATGAATGTTGTTAGTTCTTGTTATAAATGTTTTTGGTTTTTTTGCTATTACTACTATCGGGGCGCTAAGGAAATGCAAAAGACCAAATGTTGCTGATAAGTTTTGTCACCAGAAAAATGCCTGAGTACTTTCAGCAGCGCTCGTGCTCCAATCGCTTCTCAGTCAACGCAGCAGTTGGCGTCGAAGCCAACGCCGTAAATTTTTACGTAGTATTTATTGGGGCACTCGCCAGTCCGCCTTAACCGCGACTGCTTGGTCGCCTTGCCTTATGTTTTGCGTATAAAAATTGCCCGCCTTAATTTCAGCACATTTTTCAATTGTGTCTGTGACGTGGCCGGAACGCCCCCATCTCCCCAACCAACCGCCGGCTGTCCGGAAAAAAGCAACATTAGCAACGTTTACGGCCACGGTTTTGCGGTTGGGGCATTTTTCTTTCCTTACTTTTCATGTATGTGTGTGTGTGTGTGTGTGGAATCGACAACAATTCGACAAAAAGCACAAAAGACTGCGGTTGCCTTTGAATGCTCCTTGTTGTGTCTTCTGACCACCATACAGTGGAATATTTGAAGCCGCATTTTTGCAAACATGCAAAACCAAACAAATGTTTGAAGATCATATTTCTTAGATATTTCTTTAGAAATATGAACTTTTGAAAATGTTAGGAATATCAGCAAGTAATTGGAACTTAAATTCATTCTAAATAGCTTACTCTAATGTCGTTGTTTTCTAATTATATATTTTCTTTGCAATTTGCTGAACTATCATCATTTACTAGCTTATGCATTGTTTTACATGTAAGTTATTCAATACTTAATACAAAGAAATATTCCGAAACATCGCTTTCCTCCTTTCTTCTCAGAAACGGAAAAAAACACACCTTTATCCAAATCCCACCCGAATCTTTTACAAATAGTTAAAGAAATGTAAACAAAATAAATGGTTCGCCATACATAGAGATTTATTTGTAGGATAGGGAATTAATTCTTAATCCGTCTACAAAAGTAAAAAGCATAATAAATAGATTATAATTTTTATAGAATTTTACTAGATCATACGATCCGATTCGAACTCTGAAATACTTAGTAGCATATTACAGAAATGTCTGACTAATGTTAAACAGTAAAGCAAATAATTTATACTACAAATAACTTACATAGAAGCCATTCAGTATTACTTAAATCTGATTCACTATACATACATTACTGTTTATACGAGTATTGATGTTTGCGTCCAGGGAAATTTGAAATGTGACCACTGTACAGCCACCGTGCAGCGCAATAAGTTTTAGGGGGAGAAGTTCATGTAAAAAAGCAGCTACAAGCTAATAAAAAATGATATAAAATTGCCGGCCCCGGCTATGGCTTTTCAAAAGTAGCTCATCGGAGGGGCCTGCCAATTGGCTAGGCCTGAAATTTCACGCGTCTACAAAATGACCCTTTTCCTGTGCCCTGCGCCAGCGCCTGTCTATGACCCATGGCAACGACCTAAGCATAAATTTACACGCAACTAATTTCTTCCGTTTCGCATTATTTCGCAACTTGCCACCAGCACCCCGCCCCCACGAACGTTCACCTACCACTCAGCGCATATAAGGCGTGCAATTTTTCGCATTAAAAAGCCTGACGCGCTATCTTTGGCGCTTTTATTGTATTTGTTAATGTCTGTCCGGCAGTGCGACAGGCCGAGCCCCACACCACACCACCCCGCCTCGCCCCAGTTCAAACCACAACCCGCAGGCGACCATACAGAGCACCAAGTGCCGCAAATGACTTGGCAAAGCAAAGCAAAGCAAAGCAGGACGGTCCGAATCAGAGTCTCACACAGTCAGGCAGCCCGCAAGTTTTGTCCTTTTGTTATTTCCGTCTTCATCGTTGTTGTCGTCGTTGTCGCTATCTGTGGCATTACTTTTGCCTTTGCCAGTTACACTCAGAAAAAATACATTTCAAATTTCAATCAGCGAATGTTATCAACAAACGAGGTATCAAACATAATAAACGCTTGCAGAAAGAGGTCGATCTTTTATTGTTAATAAATCCACAATATAGATTGGTACTTAAGTACATAATTATGAATATAACACCACGAAAGGAACTATTACAGTGATAGTTTTAAAATAGCACTATGGTATGGTAAGACGAAACTCCATTTCAGAAAATTTAATGCTTGCGTTTTTTGGAACATATTTGTGTTTCCCTCCGTTTGGCCTAGAATCATGATCGGTGTTTACATCTAGGGTATCACCAAGCGCATTCAGATAAATCGGGCTAGTCCAAGCTATATATTCCGACTCGTAACATTTGCAAGCAAAACAAGGACTGTTAGTTAGTACTTTAGTTGCGTTCGGGTTAAAACTATAACGTTTATTATTAATGGAATAGAATCGAACCATTTCTAGACGCTGACGTAATGAGAGGAAGAGAGTTTAGCGAGACAGTCTAAAAGTAAAGAAAAATACTGAATTTTGTTTAAACAGTGGGCTGAATCATCAATAAGAAAATTTGTGCAAAAAAACAATACAGAAACATAGATGAGTCGTAATAAATAACTAAATAAATATGCATATATAATATTTCTAGGGTGGCCGATGTTCTGTTTTTTCTGAGTGTGCCTTTGTTACTGACTCTGGCTCGAGCTCTGACTCTGACTCTGGCTCCGTCTTCGTCTCGTCCTTGGTTGCGGCTGTGGTTAGTCGAGCGGTTTGTCATTGTGCCGGCTGCCTTTGGGTGCCAGCAGTATTGTTTGCGCCTTTAAGTGGTTTTTTATCATTTTGCCGCTGACACAATTTATATCCGGTGCTCATATTTCTTATGCTTATCATGCAGTGTGTATTTTTCCACCCCACCTCTGGTGGGTGGCCTCCCCCATTCCCTTCTGTTGTGCCATGTGTTGGCCGGTAGCGTGCAATGCGTTCTTATTTACTTATTTGCCTGGCAGACACGTTTAATTATTTTTAAAGAGCGTTAACCCAAGCCTATAAATTGCGTTCTTTTTGAAGAGACCCCACTTAAGCCTGGGGTTACCCAGAAAGCTATGCGTATATACATCCATTTAGTTTTGGACGCCTTCTAAGCACGTTCCCTAATTAGCCAAATTAAATATATGTGCGAAAATGTCAACAGAGCCCATTGGCGGGCGAACAAAGGACGATTTTACGCACTTGGCCCTAAAATTTATTTCAGGCATTTCAAAACGTTGTTAGGCCCGTGTTGGACGTCTAGGCTTTGTGGTATTGCTCTCACTTTTAATTTTGCGCATTTGCAAACAATAGGGAGGGGGAGAGAATAGAAAAGAAAAACGTCGAATAGTCAACAAAGGCAGCGATAAGGCGTGCGATGGTTGTGGGGCAGAATCTGAGGAGGGGTCAATGGGCACGCTGTTAGCGGTCTGCCCGCTGTTGACGTTGTGTTTTCTTCTTGTTGGCCTTAGGAAACAATAATGCCAAGTTTGCACAATGAGAGAAGCAAAAGGCAGTAGTAGCAAAAAAAAAAAAAGAAATAAAAAATAGAAGAAACGACAGCAAGGCAAAGGCAAAATGCTCTAGCAGTAAAAATTGCAAAAGAAGCGAACGGCTAAAAGGAAAATAAAATGGGGCAAGCAGTAGCAGACAACATTGTGGCAGTTGCAGAAATGTTGACTGTCGTCATCGTCCTCGTCCTCCCCATGCTCGTGTCTTCATCGTCGTGCCGAGTGGACGAGACGCAGACGCGTGTTTGAAGAGTTTGCCTTGGGTTTTCTTCTTGCTGTTGTTTTCCTTGCCATTGTTTTAGTCTCTCACTCTTCCTCTCCATCTTTTTTTTCCAACAATTAGTTGAGTTTTATTTATTTTGCGTTAATTGGTAGCACTTTATCTTCTGCCTGAATGAATGAGGCACGTTGTTTAAACAAAACGCTAGCGCAAATCCTACACAGCCTTAAGAGGAGCGCACCCTAAAGGAGGGGAAGGCGTCTAGCATTGGTTGGTAATTACGTTTTGGCCTCAGCATTTGTTTGCACTTGGTCAGTTGTAGGCCAAGTGTGTGCAGCATCTCATCTCAACACAGTCCCTCTCCCCTTCTCCAGCACATACTCAACTTTACGCTTAAGCCAGCACATGGTGCTCCAAATCCAATATACAAAATAAAAAGGGCACCTTCTTGTCCCTGTGCACGCTCATATTGCCATTTAATGTTTTGCCTTTTCACTTTGTAACGCTTACGAAATCCTATTGAACAAAAAATTGCAAAAGGGCTGAACAAAAAAGGATGAAAGTAGCTGTGTGCGTGTATGTGTGTGTGTGTGTGTGTGCGGGCGATGTGAGGAACCCTGGACGAAACTTGTGTGACGGCGACAATAACCATTGAATAATTTTATGACAATATGTGTCACAGCATGTGAGTGAGTGTGCATGTGTGTGACTGCGTGAGTGTGTGTGACTGGGTGAGTGTGTCTGACGGAATTTTTTGACAGTTTAAACACATGCTCGTGCTGCTTTCGCTGCCAATCCTCATTTCAACGTCGCACAATGGGAGATTTGCTGAAAGAACGCATGTAAGTACTGCTCTGAATTAACTTTTAATTAAAATACCTTTGTGGTAAATTGAACCAAATTGGACACTTCAAAATCGTTTATTTCGATTTAACATGAATTACTATTGAGTTGGCTGTTTCGAAACAACTTCTATGCGATAAAGATCTTTATTAATATTGTTTTACAGACTGCATCTAATGAATCATAAATTTCATTACGTTACTTATTCTTATCTACGTGATATCAGACTATCACTAATTTCTTCATTTCTAAGTACAAAATCCCAAATGTAAGTATAACTAAATATCTTATAACTGGCACTTTTAAGTATCTCTTTTCCCTCTCTTTTAATACGAGATTATATTTGCTAGGATGTTATAATAGTGAACCACTGAAATTTCGATTTAAATACTTAACGAGCTTTACCACTGTATGACTTATTATTTTCAAATGCCCGCACTTGAAGTTCAAAAAGTGGCCATTGATTTAGCATGCAATGCCTCAAGAACAACCTCGTGGTTCGTTTGTTGACTTCTGATGCACACGGAGATTCTATATCTTTTTCATAATAAAAAAGAATGCATTGAGTCCCATTAATACTACATTAAATTCATTCAAATGAAGACGTCATTACAACAAAATCAAAGCTGTAAATCATACAATATTGAACACATCACCAGCCAATAATATTATAAATGAACGAGAAAATACTTAAAGGTAGACCCTGAAAAGGTATACAGACCTATTTGGATGCCTCATAAAGATTGTGTTTTCGCGATTGGAGGCTGCTAAACATACTTAATTGTAAATCAAGCGGATTTTCATTCAGCAATACAGAAATGTGTAGTGGGCTTAAAACTTGTCCCACTGTGGTCTTTTGTAAGCCCAAGAAAAAAGTGTTGACTTCAATTATGTAGCTCATGACAAAAGGTAGTAAACTATATGCACATACATAGATATGTGTGTATGAATGCAAGTCTGTGAGAGTGTAATTGTGTGATCTAGGCGAGGCTCTTGTCAACTGCCTTTGTCCTGAATGTAAGAGGAATGGCCATTTGTACCACCAAAGCTTTCCTGGTACATTGTGGAATGTAATATTAGACAGGTGAAAAAATGTATATTGTCATAGGCATACATACATATATACACATATAGAGATAAACCTACATTAAATTATATAAAGAAGCAACACAAAAATTTCATTGTTGAGCCGTTTGAGCGGGTGGATGTGGGTGCTTGTGTATATGTGCCTGTGTGTGTGTGTATATGTGTGCTTGTATGTTGGGCACAACTCGCAACAAATTTTAAATTGGTTGCTCAAAAAACAACAATAACAACAATAACAGCAGCAAACCAGCAGACAAAATATGAAAAGAGCTGTTTACGTTCCCATACATATGCAAATGGTTTTACTTTCCTTTGTTTTTGCCATCATGCGAATGTGTTTGTGTTTGTGTGTTGTATTGGTGTTATTGTGGACCCATGCTGTGTAATATCTGTAAATTTCTTTTGTTATTGCCAACAACAGTTTTTCTACAGTTTCCTCAGCACTCTCGCAATCGACCCGCCCCCGACCGACCATTGTTGACATTTGTTGGCATCGTTCTCATACCACTCCACACATTGTTGCTGATCGTTTTGTTTCCTTTACTTTTAGTAGTATATATAATTTGTAGCATATGAATATATTGCATATGAATACGAAACGCTGAGTCCGCGCACCACCACCAACAACTTCTCCATTATAGCAACCATGGCCAAGTTCAAATTTATGCAGTGTCGACCAATAAAGTCGGCAATAAATTCAAAATAAAACTTTCATCTTGCCTGCCCGTTTTTTGTTTCTTCGGGCTAGTTTCATTTTCCTTGCCGTGTGTTTTTGTTGCTTTATCTTTTTTCTGTTATTGTGTGTGTGTGTTATTAAATAAATATTTGTTTCATTTGTTGTGCGTGTTTCTGTTTTCATGCAGCAATAAAAGCTTAGGCTTTGCATTGACCTGGTTTTAAAAGACACCCGAATTGAGGGGTATTGGACCATTTAAAAATAACTGAAAATTGATTATTCAAATGGATTCGTTGCATCTGAATTTTAGTTGCAGAAACTGCAAATAATGAGCTCTTTTGCTGTTATGCAGCAACATAATGTTAATTTGCCCTCCACTAGCCCTTGGCCACTGGGAGCGTAATCTTATCTGCAAGAAACCGATTAGTGCGTATGCGAGTGATGTGTCTGTTCTTGTTTTGCAGGCATAGTATACTTTTGAATATAAGGTAATTCTACATTGGTTTGGGGAGCTGTTATAACAAACGCTGAAATTTATTTTAAAATGAACAAGTAATGTTAATCGATGACCAATTGCAATTACACGAAGTTCTGTTTGCTCAGCTCATTATGCAATGAGGAATCAGAAACTTTTTCGTCGTTGACTTTTAATGCCTGCTAAGCAGTCTAACCGCAGCTCCAATTCTCATTTAGCCTCAAGTCGGTGCCAAAATTGTCAGAGGATTTAGTCAGCAGTTACGTTGGACCTGCTGCAGTGCACAGACTAAAGTTTAGTGGCTTAAAATCGATTTCCATTGCACAACTGGCAGTTCAGTCATTTAGACAAACACACCCACAGCAACATACACCCACAACCAAGCACTCACACACTGCAGCGACTTAATTACACTTTTAAATATTCCATCTAACCTGAAATTTGTGCAAAGTGCCACAGTTGCCATTTACCGGCAGACTTTTCCTCTAGCCCCGGGGCTCAGCCCTTAAACTCCCGAAAATGCACTCGAGTTAATTGCCTCTGGCTCAACTTTTTGCCGCCCAGCGAGCGCGCCATCTTCCGCTCGCCACTTGGCGTCTGCCGCTTACCGCCGGATTTTATTGCCAGCCATTTTGAATACCATTCCGTGGTTTATTACTTTTGTGGCGGCGGATTCTCAAGCTGTAGGTATGCATGGGGCCAATGGCACGGTGACTGCAAGTGAATGCACTTTCGATTGCCTCCACCCGAAAGCAGACTACACCACCGCTCTACCCCAACGACTGAAGCGAAGGCAATGCTGGCGATTATTGCAGTTAGCGTTCCACAGACGGATTATTGGTCGGCATCACACACGCACGCACACCTCCTGACAGCCCAGTTAACAGCTGACTGCGGCCACTTATGCCATCCACAATGTAACACGGCACAGTGTGGCGAATGTTTAAGGAAGCAGCAGAACGTCCCTATTGGATAATGCATATATACTAGTCTTTATAAATTTAAATAGTATTTTCTAATATGGTGCAAGAACTGATTAGACTGATTAGCTTTGACAGATTTTTCCAATACATTCTTAAAGTGGGCTATCGGAAAGCTGAAATTGCTATGCTGGGTTTCTTTTTCCACTTCAGAAATTGAAATCCCAAAAGGGCTATTCCCAATGTTCTCACTAAGATTGATGTCTTGTATAAAAACAAATTAATAACTTAATGTTTCGAAAGCTACTTTCTAGAAATGAACACGTTCATCAAATACCCTGTACCCAGACAAACTTCGCTTATTAATTTTTTTTTCGAATTGACCAATTTGGATAAAATTAACAAAAGTCAAAATTTATATTTTAATTGCGTGTGAAAAGTTTTGCTTAAAATTCTTTAGCGGGAGAATGCGTTCGTTTAATGCACTGTGCATCGTAATATCCATTTCCATGAAATTTAATTGCACTAGACCGCTTTAAGCTCAGAGACAATGGTAGGAAAAACGAACAAAAAACTGGAACAGAGAGGCAATGCCACGAAAAACATTGAGGCAGACTGGCTTTAAAAATCAATTAACCTTGATTGTGGTGGGCCCCAGCTCGCTCGTCACGGATCGTCACGGCCTTGCGCGACCGCCTTTGACTTTGCCTTTGCCTTTACTGTTGCCGTTGCCATTGTTTATTATGTAGGCTTTGTGGCCGCCAATGCTATTGATGCCTTTCAATATCGAACGTGACAGTTGGCATGTCAGACGCGGCCATGGCCTCGTTTTTTGCAGGTGCACAGCCCCAATGCCCCAATGTTAATTTCAATCATGGGTCTCTCAATTCTGGTTTGTGATGCCATAACAAAGGCATAAGCATAATCGCATTCAATTCATAACAAATAAATGTGTACGTATATACTTGTATGCATAAAAATCTTATGAAAATCGCATTTCAAGGGTCAAAGTCAGAAAACAAATCGTTGTGAGAAGGGCTACAAAAAAACCAACGAAATAATCTCATCACCAGCAGCAACAACAAAGCGAAAAAGCCAAAGGTTGCAAAGGGAATTAATGTACCTAACCCTAAAATAAAAGTCGACGAAGCAACAGCGAAAAATATAAAAAGGAGCTAACATTATAACTTTTTAAATTTTTCTTCTGTCGAGATCTAAAGTTGCCTTTGTTTTGTGTGCCGCTTTTTTCTTCCACTTCATTCATAGATTGTTGGCACCGTAAGTGTGAAGCTGTCAAATACAGAGCTATAGCCTTGGTTCTAGGAAAGCCTGTGCGCCACAAAACCTAAAAAGGAAGAAACAATTTCCTGGGAATACATACATGTTGCACGCCACATGGTTCTTTCAATTTCTGTGCATTTTTTTGAATTTTGAGCCTTTCATTCGTATATTATACTCGTACATATGTATATTTTTGGGGAGTGTTCTAGATTAAATATGTTGTTTGTAACGCTATGGTCATACTGGGAAAACATTTGCCCATAAATTTGTCTGATTTTATAGTACAATAAATATAAATTTAAAATATTCTGTCTACCGACCAGATTTGCGATTTACTTTTAACGTCAACAAATCTATAAGAAAATTATTTGCATTTATGATCGTTGCTTTAGACTGGCATTTAATTTGAGCATAAATTTAAATTTTCCTTTAAAGCAAAATGTCTATACTTCTACAAAGATGATCTTTGGGATTTACTCTTCACAGCTGCACAAATTGGTGTGCAAAATTCTTGCATATTTGATAGTTGCTTTTGTTTAAATACCCTAAGTTGTGAACGTCAATAAAGTAGTGGGCGAGATAAATAAAAGAGAACCAACAAGCTGGTGAAGCTAAATGTTAATACAATTGAACGAACTTGAAATTGGAAATAGTTCCAACCGCGTCACACTCTCCCAAGTTTATGTTTTACAGAAGTTGCAGATGAAATACTTAATAAATATTTAATAATCCAGCGAATTTTGCATATTTCTATATGAAAGGCCTAATATAAAAAGATATACATATTTATATCTACATGAATTTCATTAGAAACTGTATGAATATAATTTTTAAAGTCGCGTTTCTTCTTCGCACGCTTTTTTATACAATCCGTGCCGCATAAATCGGATTTTGAAGATTCAAAAAAGTCTATGCAGCCAGTGGCATTTTTCCGCAGCATCGACAGGGCTATATAAAAACCATATAATAGCTGCCCTGCTACATTTTTCCAGTATAAATTTGCAGCATTATTTACATGCATCACATCCTATCTTTTTGATCGCCTTGACAATCTCAGACATGGATGCGAAGTAGTGTATGTAAAATTCGACGTAGTCAATTATTCGCCTTTTGTTGTGTTTTATTCTCTTTTTGTCTGTTTTATTTTGAATCCATTCAACCTGCCTTCGATTTCACGCTGCGTTTGGCTGCCCTCGCAATTTTGATGCCCCATAAGCGACCGCCCGCCTGCTGGCTTAGCTGCTCATTGTTGTTGTTGTTGCTATGATTCTTGTTCTTGTAGCTGTTGCCGTTGCTGCTGTTGCTTGTTTACTATCTTTTATTTATTTGCTTGTTTTATTTTCTTCCTGTGGATGTGGATGTGTGAGTGTGTTTGTTTGTGTATTGCCGTTTGCTTTTCCAAGAAAGGAAATCGAATTGGAATCACTTTCGGATATTTTTGGTTATAAAGTCGGAAATTTTTGCGACATTATTGTTTTCGACGTTTTTCTAGTTTTCGGCAAACATTTTTGGCTTGTGGCAATTCTATCCCTACTTTTCCACCACCTTTTCCCCTTCTTCTTATCTCCATCATACGTTCGTGCATTGTCTGTGGAACAGTGAAATTTATTGCTTCCAATTGAGTGCACTGACACAGACACGCTCCCACACAGAGAAACAACAACAACAAAAACGCCAGCAACAATAATAACAACAACAACGGACGGCGGCAGCAACAGCGTGAACAGCTCGCGCTTGCCCTTGATATACACGTGCCTTCGTCCCTGCTACATTGTACGACTACACACATACAAACAAACACACATACAAACAAACACACATGCATACACTATACTCGTATGTATGTATGCACATGCACGCATGTATGTGTGTGTGGATGGAAACCACGGGGCACTTTTGGCGCACGGCATGGTAACATATTGAAAAGGAAGCACATGTAAGCAAAATTGACAAGGCTAAAGGATATCGATGTCTGCTTATAATGTGCTACATATTAAACCTAAGCGCCAACGTCGCCAGCTCTATAAATAACAGCAGCGCCCTCTGTTGGGCCTCCCTTTTGAACCTCATCCAATAATCAAAGTTGCCGCCAAAACAGTTTTCACTTGAGCAACCATTATTATTTCCTTGTTGTTGTCCTACCCTTCCGTCTGCCCTGCGGCTAATATATGAGCTCACGCTGCCTCTTAGCCTGACCTCGCTTTTGTTTTGGGCCAGAGCTTGGCCAGGTGGTAGCTACAACGTACAACCCAGCATCAGGCTCCCACACGAGAGTTGAGTTGAGTTAATATTGATGATGTTATTAAAATAATAAATTATTTCAAAATTATGAACTCGGCGCCGTTGCTCATGGATGTGCGACCAGAGCGCATAAATCAAATGGCAGGCGACCAAGCAATACGAAAGACAGTTGTCTTTAACTGGAAACGCTTTAAGTCGTTCAAGCTTGTTCAACCATCCTGAGAAAAAGAAGTGTTTTATTAAATTGAGTTTTATGCCTCAATTATTTACTACTCGCGCATTCCACTCTTTGTGCCATGAATTATAGTTTTCAATAGAAAAATGTATAAAGCATAGCATTGAGGTACAAGCAATACCCAAATGTACTATATATCTGCTGTTTATCGGAACTTCTATTTGCCTTTATGGACTGATTGTGCACTAATATATATGCCTGTTATACTTTAAATTTCTTCATGCCTATAAAATGCCCAAGCCACTCTAATAAGTTTATGTATATACCAGTGTACATACGAGTATATTTAACATAACGTAAAATTATCAACATTTAGGGTGCTAGACATCGAAAGATTTTAAACGACTTCATATTTCCAGAAATGATAAAGGCCGCCTAAACATTATAATCTTCGGAAACAAAAGCATTACCTGGCCATCAAAATAATACGACAGTTCATTTAAAATCGTTGGTCCGTTCGACTACGATTTTATGCTACCCGAGGCGTTAATACGAAAGACAGATATTAGATACTATTGTATTTGATTAGATTACTCTTTAGGATTAGGATTTTCTAGCTTATAAGATGCTTTTTATAATTTTTATATATTTCCTATGTCGACGTCAATGTTTGTTGACATAAATAAATAAAAAAAAGAATATACAAATAAATATATAAATATGGTTTTCAACTAGATTTTAATTGTTATTGAAATATCTAATACTGACTCCCGCGAGACTAAGTTGCCGTAAATTTTTATCGACACTATTATAGAATTTCTAGATCAAAAAGAAATTTGAAACTTATTTATAATGTTATTTAAACTTTACATGCAATTTTACTAAGTCTGCGCCATTAGCATCCGTTAGTGATTTATTATAAAGATGTAATATGATAGAGGAAACTGAACAGAGCCAAAAATTCAGAGCTCAGTTCAATAATCACTTTTATTTTCCCATTCTTAAGTCCATATTCAGCCGACCCATTTCCATTGCTACCCACTCACCTGTAAAGCGGTTTGCCTGCGCTCTCACGAAACCAAAGCACCATGTATACGCGATCATCCTTCGCTTCCGGTTCAATGTCGCATGGCAAGGATGCGGTGCGTCCCAGCACGGCCTCCACGGCCACGGTAGAAACTGCAAAAGAAGAGCAAAACAATTTTTATTTGTGTGTTTGATTTGAATTTTTATATAAAATGGTCTCTGAGGTACAATTGTGGTGTCAACGAGCACAACAAAAACAACAACAATACAACCACAGCAACAAGAACAAATGCAGTCTTGGGAAAAAGAAGACTTAAAAGGGGGACAAGTTGTAAATGTCTTGACAGCAGCACGAAAAACTATTGCCAAAGTCATTAACACAATATTAAAATGTCTGTTTTGTATGTGTGTGTGTGTGTGTGTGTGTGTGTGTGTGTGTGTGTGTGTGTGTGTGTGGGCTTTTGCGTGGATGCGTGCGTACGTGTGTGCGTGTGTGTGCAATTACTTGACTTCTGTTTGCCTTCGATTTCTTAAACATCTACAAATGTCAACAAAACGTTGCCTTTTAACTGTCACGATGGTGGTGGCGGTAATGGCGGCGGCAGTAGCGGCGGCAGTGGCGGCG
The DNA here is from genome assembly GCF_003285725.1 of Scaptodrosophila lebanonensis. Taxonomy (NCBI): domain Eukaryota; kingdom Metazoa; phylum Arthropoda; class Insecta; order Diptera; family Drosophilidae; genus Scaptodrosophila; species Scaptodrosophila lebanonensis. The sequence goes on from NW_022060538.1 coordinate 5,162,548, forward strand.
TCGCCGGCAACACGCAAGGCAAACCACACGACAACCGACCTCAAAGCTCAACCTCAAGTGAATTGAGCGCTCGCGCCTGTTGGCCACGCCCAGTGTGCCAACCCAAACCGCAGTAGCCGCCACTTCCATCGCCAGCGTTGATGTTGGCTTCGTCATCGTCATAGTCGTCGCATAATCACAACCAAGTACGTGAGTGGGAATATTAATGCCAAATTGACGACGACGGAAGGACAGGGGGACGGCAGGACAACAGGACAACAGGACGAGAAGGACAATGATGAGAATGACGATGACGTCGACAATGACGGCGACGATGAGGTGGTTGCCCGGCTAGCTCTTCAATTCTACAGCCATGCCTGACTGGCTGCGATTTCATTGCGGCCTCATCTTTTGCATTTAAACTGCCAATTGATGTCAATGAAAATAGATAAATGCTAAGCGCGACGTTTGCTTCAACGCTGAAGTCTGCTCTCAGGTTTGCCGAGCGAGACTGGAGTGGAGATGGAGATGGTGATGGTGATGGTGATGGGGAATGGGTGGGAATGAATAAACGTGAAGCCAATCCCAGTAAATGACAATGGTTACTGAGCTAGATTAAACTTGACTGCATGGCACAATGTGCGCATAGTCTTCTGTCTATGTGAGTATTTGTGTACGAGTATGTGTCTAGTAAAAGTATCTTAATTGCTCATTTGTTTGTCAGTCCATTTGGGACAAGGTCATTCAGTCGAACGCTAGTGGCTGCTTGTATTATCAAGGCTCATATATCGCTGAACAAATGTAAATATTAATTGACATTGAATTGGAAATGGTGCCAACTAATGTGAGAACACGAGTTTTTTCACCTTAGGGGTTCACAAGACATGAAGTGAAATAATTGCGATAGGTCTGAGGATATGATGGTGTTATTGCAGGTCAATTGGCAGTAGTCAAGGGAGCAGCTTCTCCCTTGAGTAGATTCTAGCATTATTTAATGAAAATGTGTGAATGATAAGTATTAAATTGGTTTACATCGATTACAGTGGCTTAATATAAGCTTTACAGTGCACGACTTGGCCCAACGTTCCAAGTGCCGAACTCATCTCTTTGCTCGACACGTCTGTCTTTGACTGCTTGACGTCTTCCTGTTGTCGCTGATCGTCGTATTCTCTCTTCTCTGCCTCTCTTTCTCTCCATTGTTAGTATTCTTGATCTCAATAGCTAAATTAACTTGATTATCAATTAGACTTGAGTTTTTTCTAAGTTTTTTTAAACAGTCAGCTTATCTATGAAACATATTCGTGTTCGAAATTAAAGCAATGAAGAGTAAAACAAGAGTTACTTTAAAGGTATGGAGATTAATAGATATACATTCTATTGATATTTAATGTAATTCTTAAACGAAAACTTCAATACTTCACAAATACTCGTAGCTGTCCTTGACCCACAGAGATATTGTAAAGGCCCCACCAGCAGCTCACCTGTCTTACTCCATCAATAAATGCTCATTAATATGTTTTTCAATGGGACTCCGCAATCATGTTACGCGTAATTTGATTTAAGCTCCAAATAAAACTGATGAAAGCTCAAAGCTCCTTACGCATAATTTCAGTTTACAACGTTGTTTCTTTGTGCCTTTTGTGTGAGAATGTGAGTGTGTGTGTACGAGTATTTGTGTGGCCTCGCCAAATTGTTGACATTTATTTAATATGCACACGTTTTATAGAAAAGCAATTCCCAGCAGTATAATTTATGGCACACTACAAAAATTTGCACACGAAAACGCCTCACAAGCATATACGGATGCACAGACACATGCGAGTAGATACAAACACTCGCGCAGTTCCGCACATATACATATACGGGTACCTAGGTAGATACATAGATAGAGAATGAGTGAGGGAGAGAGTTGGTGTGTAGGCTGTCGCAGAACATGGTAGCAATTTTCGTACGTTTGTAATTCCCATGTAAGATGTCAAATTCTCAAGGAGTAGACAGAACACCCCATCCTCGCCACCATCCTCCTAGTTTTCCCAGCCATGTGCCCATCATCCACTCGCCCAGTAAGTTGCTGGCTGATGTCTTTGGCCCAAAGCAGGCAGCGGCAGCGACTGCGACGGCGACGCCGGCAGCAGCAAATTGACATAATTTGTGATATGTGCGCCACCATCGGCCCCCACATCATCATCCTCTTTGCCTCTGTGCGTGCAAGCGTAAGTGTGTAATGAGTGATTTGCCCGTGAGGCACACCCACATTCATGCCCACATCCATACCAATGCCCTACTTACCCAAACCACCCATCGACTCGCATCGAGCAGCGATCGTTTTAGGGCCCATTGGGAGTTTGGGAAATCCTCCTTTTTTGTTTTGTCTCTGAGAAATTCAGCCAAGCATTTGGCAGGATTTTTCCCAAGCAACAGTTGGTATTCCCTAAATAGTCGTGTGACAAATACGTAGGCATGTCCGGATTTGATTATAAATTTAAGTAAACTTACCAGCCCTAATAAAATAACAAACTTTATTAGGCATAGTTTATTGTAAAGTATTTTCAAAATGTATTCAGTTGCTGCAAAAATTTCTACAAAATATACTGTGAAAATGATGCTTTAATATCAAAGAAGCTTTAAACAAAATTCCATATCTCTCTTTTGAAGATGAATTCATGTATAATGTAATTAAGATAGTTTATCGCTTAGTGAATTCTTATACGATTTTGTTTCAAAACATATGTTATGTAAACTTGTATCGATTTCCCTAGCTGTCTAGTTAGCGTTAAACTTCAACACTGCTCAAATACGCAGAAACCGGATGCTGTCGCTGCACACTTTTAGAAATCTGATGCTGTTTAAGTTTTTTGTTTGCCTGCTCGGCAGTGGTTTATATTATTATTGTGTTTTTTTGGGCTTATAAGCGAGAGATATTAAATATTAGATATTGTTTTTTGATTATCTCTGCATAGATATAGATATTATTTCGTTTGCCGCCACCGGATCAGGCAACATACATATTATATACGTAGTTGTCCATGTGAGAAGCAGTTTATGTGTAAATCTATGCCACACAATTCACACAGCTTAACCCGGAGTGTTGTTGATTGAAATTGCAAGCACCAATCGAATTAAAAATTGTCATCTTCTGAATTGAAAATGCCTTGCGGCTAGATGTGAACATCTGCAGGTTTGAAAGGTCCCGTCACGATCGTTGCACCCACGACATTACTCAGGTAATTATACAAACAGCAATAAAACACATTTCCCATTTAATAACATTTTAAACATGAAATGGGTATGTATATAAATATGTTGAAACATAATATGGCAGATTCTGTCAGCATGCAATGCTCTCATGTATTTGTTACAATGTCGTTTTAATTTTTTACGAGACAATAAACAAAAATGGAATTTTATTTACGCTGCTGGCCTCAGTTTCGTTTGAAATTGCCAACAAGAACAACAACAACAACAACAAGGTAACACATACTTAATGTGCTTTACGCACACGCTACCTTCACGCATACACAGACACAGATACACATATACATTTATACCTACTACGAGTACGCACACATTCTCAGTGGCACGCTCGCACACTTGGGTTATGCACATAGTATTTATTTTTATATAGGTCTATATAAACGAATAAGCTGTGAAACTTATGCAAATTGCATTTCAGTGTCTGCGCCAAAGCAAACTCGGCAGCGACAACAACAACAACAACAAATACAGTAGTAGCATCAGCAGGAGCAGCAGCAGCAGAACACCAGAAATAACAGCAACGCCTTTAAGTATGCAATGCGAACGCGCGGCGAAAGGCAAGCGGCACGAAACTACAACAACAACAACAAGATGAAAATTAAGAAGAAGATGTGATAAAGTAGAGAGAGGCAGTACACCCAACAGCGGCAACAACAACAATAGCAAAAAAGTTGTAGAAAATGCGCATAATGAAACCCATTGCGATGGCAAGCTGCAGCTTTTTAGCTTGTGCTTGTGCTTGCGCCTTCCTCTGTGCTTGCCTTTCTACTTTCCATGGCTGCTATACATACATCTTCTTTCTTTTCAACGCCACCGCCAATGGTGGTGTTTTGTTGTTGTTGTTTTTGTTATTTAAGTTTTTGTTGTTATGTGCACAAAGTTTTTCTTCTCGTTTCACGCTACGCCGCGATGACGATGAGCACGATGACGATGTGCCTGAGTTTGAGGTTGCTGATGAGGATGGAGACGAGGACGAGGCTGTGGATGAGGAGGAGCATGCGAATGAGTCTCTCAGTCCTGAGCATGGTAATTTGTGCATACAGTGCACAACAACACCAACAAAAACAGAAACAACAACAACAGCAACGCAATAAAGAGTCGACTGCGAATGTGTGTGTGTGAGTGTGTGTGTGTGTGCGTAACTGTAGACACTTGTAAAAATAGTGTGTGAAAATATAGCAGCTACTGCTCTAGCTAGGACATCCTAGTCGACCCTGGCCAACGGCAGCAGCCCGCAACAACAAAAATACCACGATGACGACACCAAAGGCAAAGCAGGTCACGTGTAGTATAAACGTGCCAGCGCGGTGATGGCTGGTAGGTTGTTGCTGTACTTGTCGCATTGTTTTTGTTGTCTTGAGTGTACAAATTTTCTTAAAATAAATACGTATGTACGCGAGTTTCAACCTCTAAAGAGGGTTGGGCTAATAAGTTAGTAGTTTAGGCAGCATCCCAAGCAATATAAGAAATTAAATTTGGAAATGTTCAAGATGGTTAAAGATAAAACTGAAAATGAAATTAAAAGGGTTGTTTCATCGGAAAACAAACTTAAAATTAAAATTCTTTTAGTTTGGAGCTGCACAAGACAAATATTACAGATTTTTCTCAAAATTTCAACAAGTCTTTCTGCATTTGGTTGAGCAATAAAATAGCTGAAGGAAGTGTTGAATGATGAATTCTAGGGATGATGTAGTATAGTTTCATATAAATAAATAGATGGCAGCTCAAACCACTAGTGTTATGGAGGGGCTACAATTTGCAAATTATTTAGTATTGAACAGGTGATAGAAAAATGTTTGCCAAGTTGGTATAATGGTGGCACAAATTAAATATTGCGGGGTACGCCCATTAATTTGTGAAAGTAATCAGTAAATGAATATATATTAATATAATTAATGAATAAATCGACCAATAAACAATTGAATACACTTTCAGAAGATCAACGGAGGATTCACAGGGAAGTAGGACTACAACCACAATCAGCATCTATAACAATCCGTTTATAATTAAAAAAAATAGAAATAAAGGTTGTATATTTTGATAAAACCCATTTTCCATTTCGACTAAAATAAAATTGTTGTGGGCTATAAAGTGAGGTTTTGAAATCAAAACAAACTTATCAGTCTACCCTCCTGCATACGAATAAGTGCGTCTGCGAGGGTGTGTGTGTGCGTGTGTGTGTAATTGAGATGAAAGGTAATGGTTGTGCCATACTTGTGCATACTTTTCATTGCCCGAAATCGCATGCTAACAAAACTGCAGACAATGCTAACAAACCAACGAGCACACACACACACACACTCACTCGCATAGAGACATACGTGTGCTAACACACACACATATGTGCATGCCGTCGCATTATGTGCGAAAGTGAATGCCACAAAGCGCATTGTTGTTGCTTTCGTTGGGCTGTGCAGTTGTTGTCGTTCTTTTTCTTGTTGCTGCTGTTGTTGGTGTTGTTGTTTTAACGCCTAAGTGGCACAAGGTAAAGTCGATGCCGTTGCTTTTTGCCTGGCCGTAGGTGCTGCTGGCACGCCCACTCGCACACATACACACGTGGGTTTGGTGCACTATTTGCACTAATTTAGTTGAAAAACAAACAACGTCCTTTGTTCAATTTTCGCCTTTAGATTGGAGCAAAGCACACTTAGCGGGACTCAGTGAGAGAAGAGGCGAAAGAGAGGGAGAGAGAGCGAAAGTGACTGCGAGATACTTAGCCGCTGGGTGTGCTGCTGCTGCCGCCGCAGCAACAACAACATCCACATCATACTTTGTATTCACAACAACAGTAGCCAAAAGCATTAACAGCACAAGTGTTAACCCATTTTTCGGGGCGAAGCTTCTTTAAATAGTGTGCCTAATTAGCATTTTGGGCCGAACAACTTTCTCAAATTAAATTCTTTATAAGCTGCAATTAGGCAAAAAATAAAAGTCACTGTTGTCCATGCATCCAAGCCAACATTGTCGGCCCAATTAGCTGCCAAACAATATGCCAAGAAATGTCTATGGACAAATATCAAAATAGTACTATAGGCCACAAAACAATAGCAGTTGGAGTAGAAGGGCAGAACAATTGCCCCAAAATCAACAAATTCAAATTCAATTTGGGGGCATAATAAATATGCCAGGCAACTGTCATGTCTGACGATAACTAAAACAAAAGTAACATAACAGAAACAGTCTGAACAATAAAACGATAAAACAAAATAGCACAACAAAGTCATAGAAAATGTCAGCGCTAACAAACAGCAAACTGCTAATATTACGATGAAGAAAAAACCCTGTCAAGACAATGACAAAACAAACACGCTCACCCATACACACAATATATAAATATATATGCAATACACATAGCTACATTATTATTGACCTTCAATAGGTCTTTCAGCCAAGACGACATAGACATCGCCATCGACGACAAGGACAGCAACGACGATAGGACAAAAGTTATTGATCTGCTTTTGCCAGAGCGCACAACTTAAGAAAAATCAATACCTACAAGTATAGCTAAAGCCATTGGAGTGGTAGGTAAATGGTAGTTCATATTTAAAGCCGGGACTGCCTTAAAGCGTAAACATTTCACACCTTGGGGCTGTGTCGATGCAAGCATCCTCTTTCTATAAGCTAAGGGCACAAAAGGATGCCGAATAAAAGTCAGAGCTGAAGCTTCATATTACTTTGAAATCATGCCTGCCTGATGACTCTTGGCTTCAACATCTTTCGTTACTTCACCACATTACACTTCACACACACACACAAAAATACACATACATATAGGTGTTTTGTATACGAATACATTGCATGCCCACATGATGCTCTGTGTGCAGTTTGGTGCCTGCACCTTGGCCAGAAATTACATCAATTACAACGACTTGTCCGCATCTAAGCTGCTGCCCGCTGACCGAAAAAGTAAGAATAACGAGCTCACCGACTCGAAAACATTGAGACCTTGCGGCATTTACAATGTATATATGTATATACGTACGCAGCACATACACGCATACATATACATTCTTGTCCATTTGACCCCTGGTGTGGCTGTGAAGTGCATTGGTCATCACGTGTGGCCATGTGTCTGCATTTGAGTGCACTTTGGTCAGCAATTATTTTACGTTGAGGTCGCGTTAGAGGTGCGCGCCAATGTGCCGCAACTTTGTTGCCAAGCTGCACGTATTATGGATCCCGCTGCAAGCCCTCCGCCATTTTGGCTGCCATCTAGAAAGAATGGTCCGTGTCGAACCTCAGGACATGCCAGTTTTTAAGAAAAGGCAGAAAGAAATAAGAAAATTGTGAATGGCTTGAGTTAAGGCTTTGGGATACGCTTTACATTTTCGAGACCAGCTGCGCTACACTTATTGGTGATGTACTTACTTTTTGCATGAACAAACCACCACATTTATTATTTCAAAATCCAAAAACTAAATCAAATCCCAAAATAATTGCGTGAGAACAGCATAATAGCATATTTATTAAGTCTATATTTACGATTAAAGTACTTTTTTAAAGTTCGCAATTTTGATTGCTTTTTAGCAGGTTGGCTGTAGCATTTAATACTTTGAAGACTTTTGTCATCCCCTTGACAATATTGCTTAAATGGCTATTTTTTGGTTTATCCAACGATTTTACGAATTGTTGGAAACATGGTAGAGAAAATTTGTATATTCTTCATCTTTAGCACTGATTTTCAGCCAAACAACATAGTTCATCAATAGACCGGGGGATTCATTTGTCCATATTATATAATATCGGGAAATGATATTAGGTAGCTCTGCCACGCCGCTTACCAGTTTCAGAAATGGATACAAAATAAATATACCCTTACTCTATCGCATGGAGGATACGCAGAGAAAAGGCAGCAGCCAAAACATAAAATGGCATGTTTGTTGCTGTTGCCATTGCCATTGCACCTAATGGTAGTTTCGCACAAATGGGATCGAAGAGCAGGAACAGCAGTCGATGTGCGACAGTCGGCATCTGGTAGTTGGCAGTCGGTAGTCGGCAGCATATTGAAGTGCAGTTCAGTTCGACTGAATCGACGGCAGTGGTGGTGGCAGCAGCGCCAGCATTTTGCAGCCGCATTGTCATGTCAACCGATAAATTCACACATACGTGCGCGCACTCGCATTCACAAACCCACACAAACACACATACCGAGACCAACAAACAATTGGCACCTTTGGCAATCTTTTTTGGCCATTCTGCGCCACCAAAGTTCAATTCAACTTGGAGTCGGAGTTCGAGTTCAGTGTCCTTCTGTTTGTGTGTGCTGCCGACCGTTAGTTATGGCCAGCGGATGGACGGCACGGGTCACATACGTTACGTTTCCGCTGCTTGATTCTCGCTCGACGGCCACTTGACGTCTATGGAATCAAACGAGCAATATGTGCCATTAGGCACTCGAGGCTATAAGTACAAAGACGACGCGTCGCCCAATGCCATGGGTGGTCGGGTCTTTTGGCAGTTGGTCTCTTTGGCTATTTGGCAGTTTGGCTATTTGGTGGGCGGGATGCGTCAAAGTTCGCGTGTTTATGCTAATTGACAGTATGAGTGCAGTATAAGTTCATACGCTATTCGCATGAACAGTATGTCAAAATTGCCGACTGCATAAGCCGAGGACACCCAATTATATATTAGCTCGCGATATAGCGTGCTTTTAGGAGCTGCCTATAATTTTAGGTGCGGACAAAAGTGCTTGCTAAGCTAAATTTAATGCACAAGTAAAAACGGTTTACATCCATTAAAAAGCTTTACATCAATCTCACATTTCTTTATTTATTCGAATGCATTGAAAATTCCCAAAACATGTACTGGGATTATATATTTTATTGAATCAAAAAATAGTATTCTATTAAAAGCTTGATTTAATTTCACTTTAATAATAAACCAATATATGAAACGCATGAAACGTTTGAAGAAATAGGTATTGTAATTGGTAATTATTTCTTTTTTATTAACTCTTTTGTTATTTGTCCAAGATACAATTTCTCGTGCTTCTGTTCGTGTACGTTTTTTTTCGAAACTATACTGAACGATCGACAAATATCAGAGGAGCGTTTAAATACATCAGAAATAAAAGCTTAACAACGTTCAACTTTTTCAAAAGGGTTTCTGAAAGGAAAAGTAGCATAATTGCCTTTTTGTGGTGCGGGCATCGAACATCGAACAGTAGTTGCAATTTACTTTACTTTATTTGACTTTAAAACAGGGGAATGGCCAAAAAACGTTGTCATTACTTATAAAAATGTGTGCACTGCTGCTAAAAGATCAGCCACAACCTAAAAAACAGCTACAAAAGGCTGACTTTTTGGTATTGATAGCGGTGGTAGCTGATATCTTCCTAGAATAACTGTACGGTTGGTGGGCGATTATCGATTTCCACTGTCTGAAGTCAAGACAAAAAATTTTTCAAGTACAAAAAACATAGTGTTTTTTTTAAATACTCACGAATATTTATGCTTTTTGATGCAGGATTGTAAATCTCGTAATTTTGTACAACTTTTTCGTTATGAAAACCATTTGGATAGGTCAAACAGATATTTTCTGATTTATTGCAACACATTTTTACGCGATTTCCGGATAGTCATGTCGGCGATTAAACACGAACACAACTTCACAACCTTAATTATTTTGTTTGGTTGTCAATAAAGAAAAAAATGAAATCTTTTTTCCCAGCGGGCGGCGTAAAAATCAACAAACGTGTGCCCGCTGATGCGCGCTAATTGCATGCACAAACACACACTCACATATAAACATTTGAACAGCGACAGTCCCCCATGCAGCAATGTCATTGTATTGGTGTGCACAGTCAAATGTTTGGTCAAGTTAATCAATTTTAATTGCTGAACCTGCATCGAAAAATGTAATATATATTTATATATATATAGATACATATGTGAGTATATATGTGTGTGGGTGTGTGTAGCCAAACCACATTGAATGTGTTGCATTGTAACATTTTGCCACAAAGAATGAGGCAAAAAACTATTGCATACTTATATGCGCATAAAGTTTTTACTGCCTGCCAAACATTTGGCAAAGATTTTGCAAAGCTCTGCGATTTGCCGACAGTTAGACAGCGTAAAACTTTGTTACCACATGTGTGTGTGTGTGTGGGTGTGTGTGTGTGTGTGTGTGTGTGGGTGGGGGCTGTTGAGTTTGTGCATTTATGTATGTGTGCGGTTGCAATGGAATTTGCAATTATTATTGCCGCTTAGCACAAATTCCTTGCATTCCATTGCATACTATGAAAGTAACAACTAGTCGCAACTATTGTCAAGAGTTTTTAGAAGCTCGCACATACGTACAATGAGAAATGCATTCGCACACATTCACATACACACACATATGGACATTTCAACACCCACATTGCCTAGCAATGAATGACAAAAATGAATTTTAATATAGTTGCGCAAATATTTGCATATTGTGAGGCGCTAAAAACTTTCATTGACAAAGTTTTCTGCTAGCGAACAATAAACCAATTTTATGCATTGTGAATTTTATTGCAATTACTTTCTTTGTTGTTGCTGTTGTTGTTGTTGACTGGAATTTCGATTTTAATGTTATGTCATGCCATATGCGGCCCGCAGAAATTTAACAATTGATGCGGGTCGAAATCTAATTAGCTTTTTGCCAGGAACTAAAAAGTCAATATTATTTGTTTGTAAAGCCATGACAAACATTTGTTTTGCACTTTGGTCGCAATATTCGCATCCGGATTCGCGAAACCTCCCTCCACACTCCAACACCCGCATTCGCTCTTGAACAACTTTAAGCTTTCTTAGGAAAATCAATTTGTCTGCCCACGCAGCGCATAATAACTTTAAACTGTTTTAAAACATAGCACGAAAAATTTCATTACCACCTTTCCTGGGGCCCAACCAAGCGACCAGGCGACCAACTGAAATAGCGACCGACCAACCTTTTTGATTATTATGCGCGCCAGCTAACAAATAACGTCGCGCTGAAGCACTTAAAACCTAATTAAATTTGCATTACAATTTTTTTCCGTTGTTGCTGCTGTTTTTGTTGTTGCGTTTTTGCTTCTAATTTTATTTTGAACAACAGCCACGAGCACGAGCTGACGGTATAACTTTGTCCGGGCCTTCGCCCACTCCTCTTAAGAAGTGCGGGGCTAAGTCTGTCCATTTAGGTTGGTTAAAGCTGGTGTAACGACACTTTGCCATTTTCCAAGTGTCACGCATATTTTTTGAGAGTATTTTCTATGGGCAAAGTGTTGCTCCTTGTGTCCACACTTTGATGTTTCAGGTTTGCAGGTGAACTCGTTAGATGGGAAAAGGACCCCTTCCCCATATCTGCCATATGCTATGGCAACGCTGACAATTATATCTGCTTAGCGGTGTGTTTCATTTTCTCCTTCTGAATAGATCAAGAATTGCATTTCCCTGCTTTTTCATCAACTGCAGACGAAAAATAAAGCTAAATAAAACCAACTTCGTGGGCTGGTCTAGAAATATGTGGCATTTCGTGCTCTAAAGGAAACTTAAAAAGGCTTTTTTTATAAAACCTGTTTGTGGAGAGATTTGACAAATAGATCGGCTCGCAGTGTTTTCAAAACAAAATCGAAGAATAGAAAAATTTGTGTTGTATAAATATATGCACCACTAATCAACAAATACACTTTAATTGTCTTACAAAAAGTGCATTATTGCATAATAAACCGTTTCTGGTTTTTAAGTTTTATTGTGATTTTAAAACGATAACGAAATATAATAATGAAACGGGCCTGAGAGAGCGTTTTAATTCTTATATTTTTAATATCCGAGATCTTTATACTCGTATACACTTATCTTCAAAGACTAGAATGAACTATAGCTACAAGAAATCAAAGCTTATAAAAATAACACTGCAGAAGAAGCGAGTTTTTTTCTTGGAAAGAGCTTGTTTCTGGGTACTGCGAAACTTTTAGAGTTGCCCACGTAACAGCAAAAACATTTGCAAGCCGATGCTTTTTGTATATTTGCTTAATGCCGTTGCTCGTCGCTTTTCAAAGAAAATATGTATAACTTCTGCAACGTTTTTGTGGCTCTCATTTATATTCTTGTTATTTTTTTATATTTTGTTGCAACGAGTGCGGCGAAGAAAAGGTTTTGTTGATATATATTTTTGTGTCGTAGGGTCTTTTATGCATTTTTCAATGCAAATGCCAACACGACGCGTCTGTGGCTCAAGCAAACATTGCCAACCAAGGAACGAATAGAAGATAGTATAAATGTTCAGATATTTGCAGCTATTTGTATATTTATGAAATTGTTGCTTGGTTACCTTTGAGTAGTGGTCCTTGTCGAGGAATTATCGGCAAAGCTAGCGACGATTTAAAGTCATAAACACGTAAAATATTGGTCATATTAATGTAGCACGTTCATAAAAAGGGGCTATATTGACAAGCCAGCCACAAGCCTTTGGCGTGACGCAAGCGAGCAAATCATTTAAAAGACATTAAAATATATTTGAGTGCTCGTTAAAATACAACAATAAGTCATAAAAACAGCGCGAGACCGGAAGTGGGCCAATCGAAAGGTCTATATAAATATTTATGTGCGAGCTTGCCTAAACATTACACGTGTTGTAACAAAACACGCCCGGAAGCATCGGCATGCTAGATTTTTGCTGTTTCTGCTTACTGTTGCATGGCAATGCGCGGCGTATGCGCTCTAAGTAGCCAACTAAAAACTTGGCTAGGACAACAGCAAGGTAGATGGATGAATCAAAGACAGACAGAGAAGCAACTGCACGCACTTGCAAGATACGCAGCGGCAGCAGCAGCCATAAACTAAAAACTCCAAGATTTATATCTTTTACAACTTGGCCAAGTTGCCGTCTGCTATTTCACGCTTTACAACAATTTTCCATGCTGACGCACTGCCAAGCCTGGACTCCATATGTTGTCAGTCTACAGTCTAAGAAAATTCAGTAGTTCAACAACTTTAAAATTTAAAAAAAATCACATTAGACCAGCATCATGAACTCAACAACGTTCGTTTGAAAAAATCACTAATTTAAACCAAGTCGATAAAAGGGGCTTGAATATTTTAAAACCTCTGCAATTTCTGGCCAAAAAGGTATATTATTAAATAAAACGTTGGAGCTCAGGAAACGCAGATGCAATAGGTATTATATAGTAGAAATATCGGCTCACTGGAAGTCTTTAAGTTTCCAACCGTCCTTTGTATTCCAGCTCCTGTGACTCTTGACTTCAAATTTCTGATCCCGATCAAAGTTCGTAATTATCCCCTCAAATCATTCAACTTTAAAACCTGGCCACCGTTACCATGGGTGCGAAAATGCAGGAAAGATGAACGGCTTTAAATAACATAATTTAGTACAGTTTTTTAAGACACACGCGATGACGAAATCTTACGCAACGGTAGGACAGACCATATCACGTTATTTGTCCAAGAAAATCAATCTGAATACCGTCAAGGTATTCAAGTTTTAATCTTTCGTTTGATATTACAAATTTCTAACAGTGTAACAACACCATTGGCTAGCTACTAAACACGTTGTCTTGGCCAAGACGATGCCAGCGTTGTTGGCAACAGGAAGTTTGCAAACCAAAAACGGAAACGCCAAGATTTATTATAAAAATGTTCATAGCTCAGGCAAGCAAGCAGCATATTACATTAAGACTGCACACACGCACACATATTATTTATGTGTACATGTGTGCATGTGTTTATGTATGTGTCTGTGCGTATGTGTGTGTAGTTTATGCAGGGGCCAGAGTTGGCAGCAAATTGTGCGGTCCAACGCTAAAGCGAACAGCTCTTAATTGCACATTTATTTAGGTTCGCCATTTTGCGCCACCCAGATATACCTACACACATACCAGCGCATACCGACACATTTACACACACATGATATACACTGATAGAGCCTCTGTCTACTGCTTAGTAGTTTATCATTTACTTCATGTACTTAAATTACCCACAGGGCCCCAGTTCCGAAGGTTCTTCGACATGAAAAGTTTCTTCTTTTTTTTTCTTTCCATGCGCTTGCGAAAGTTTCGCCTCTTGACGCAAAACGGAAATCTGTATATTAAATGACTAATTATAGACATTTTATTACCTTGAGAAAGATAAATGGCTACAATGGGCCCAGAGCGTGTGTATCTTTGTGGCTCTATCAGCATGTGGGTGCCAAGATAGTGTGTCGAGCGGTAAGAGGCTATGGGGGCCAGTGATTGTAATGGTGCTGGTAATGGGAAAGGGTAACAAAGTAGTTACTTAGTGCACTGTCTAACCAACTGAGCGACTGACTGGTTGACTGGTTGACTGCCTGGCGCTATGCGAGCACCATCTGTCGACTACGAGAACATTTTCAATTAAAAAACAGTTGGCGGCTTCCTTGGTTGTTCTTGTTGCAGTAGCTGTTGCAGTTGTTGTTACTGGTGTTGCTGATAACCTTGGCGAACGACGTGGAATGCAAATGCAGAAATCCGCAAAATTAAAATGACAAAAAAGCGGCGTTTACTTTAAAATGAATTTCCAGAGCGTGCCAACGAGCCGAAACGCCAGAGATGGCGGCTGCAATTTCCACGTTACATTTCGTTTCATTTCAGTTAGTGCCAGATGCTATGCCGGCGCCTTGCCTTTTGTGTAATGCTCGCATGCAGGCATTTTCTGTCGCACAGCTTAGAGATGGGTGCGTGACAAGAATGCTAAAATGAGCGTGAGTACATGACAGTGCATTTGCATCACTGATTTTGTTATTGGAACTATTCCTGAACTACAATTTCAATATTCGTTGAAAGTGTTTCATAAGCTTGGGTCTTTTAGAACTTTAAAATGTGAACTAAATAATTTGTAACGGTAAGAATTGTTTTTCAACAGTTTCAAAATTATTAGACACTTTCTACTTTTTGATTTCAGTGCATTTTCAATATAAACAAAAATACTTATTAATATTTTGTACGGCCTCTATTGATCTATGCTACAGAAAACAATTTACTTTTCACTCAGTTAAGCAATGCTTTTAAATAGGTGTAAGATTTTAAAAAAAAGTACTACTACTAGCTTAATATGAGCAGCTTACTTATATTTATTGTCGTCTTCTACGCTGCAACAAAAAGGTTTATTGTATCACATCTTTTCGATTAATATTGATGATAAGTATTTATAATTTGAGAAAATTTGCTGCTTTTCACCCTTCTCGGCGTTCACGCTGTCATCTCTGCTACTTGTGGCAACAGGGGCATCACGAGTAAGTATCAGCTGCGTTGCGGCACCCATGTGTGTCGTTTCAAATGCCACCACTTCCCATACCTCTGCCCCACTTCGGCTCATCCAGCAAGCTCTATATTCTTGCCGGGCGACGTTGACAGCAACGAAAAATTTTGCAAATGCAGCAAATGAATTTTTTTTTTTTTTTTGGCCTGGCATGGTATGGCGCGTTTTGCCCGCTTGCTTGCATTTGTTGTTGCTACTCAGCTGTTGTGTTGCTTCTTACGCCCTTTCATTGCATTTAGTGGCATCATGAGACGCTATTGCAATTTCCTTGCTTGTCACACATACTAATTCGCACTGGCAACGAACCGCATGCCAGCAAGACCACAGAATTCAGCATCGTTATGTGTAAATATATATGTGTGTGGCTCCTTGTTGGTTTGTTTGCATTTTCTTCTGCAGCTGAACAACAACAACAAAAAAACGGGAAATATACGGTAAAGTAGTTCGAGTCGAGACCAAAAGCAAGAGCAAAGTGAATGCTTTGCATAAACGGAAAGTAATAATTTAACGCAAAATTTCCTTTTGCTGTTGCCTCTGATGCTGATGTTGCCGCCTTCGCCGTTTCTTACGCTTCAATTGCTGTGGTATATATAAATATATGTATAGTATATGTATATACATATTTACCATTATACGCATATACAAGTATGTACGAGTATGTATTGTATGTGTGTGGGAAGCATTGCGTGTAGTTGCTGCTAAGAGGGGCATCGGCGATGCTATTGCGCAAATTGAACTTTTAACTGAAGCACGAGTTTCCGAGCATCCGGCACAACTGTGTGCGACGGCGCCAACGGCTGCTTCACAGTTGGGCAACGCTGCTGGGAAATGACGTCATGACCTGCGATGTTGAGTCGCTTATATTTGTTAAACAACTTCCGCTCATTGCCGAGTAAAATTTTGCCAAAATCATTTTCATAAATTGGTACGGTCAAACTTTTACCAACTTTATCAATTTTGGGTTGAGTTAGGCATTTGCCTAGCACCCTACCTCCTACCCTGTCGTGCTGGCCAACTACTGCTGTCGATTGTAATGTGAAGGTACAAGTGAATCACTTAAAAGAATTGCAATAACACGTGCACATGTGTCCTTTAGGTTCGTTACATGTGAGACAATTCTGTTGGGCCCTCTTCATTTTTTTAACTCGAACGCTTAGACGCATGCTAACTTGTTCGTGCTTGAGACGAATGTGACAGCAGTCAGTGAGGAGCGAAGCTATCCAGTTTTTTAGGGGGAAGCTAAAGGAGCTAAGCATATGAAAATTGAGTCAGCTGTTGTCGCTTTCTATATCAGTTTAAGGAAAATACTTTATTTCATTTAAATTACGAGTATAAAAGGTTTTTATCTTGCTACTAAATTTAATATTTAATATTAAATATCTTTGTTTGAATTAAACTTTACTTATTGGGAAGTCCACTACAATTTTTTTGATCAATTTGAGATGACTTATTGATGCGGAACATTAGAATGTACAATGAAATTTATGCAAATGCAAAAATTAGTGATTGGTAATTTTTAAAGCTGCTGCAGTCCCCAAACATAATGTAAATAACTCTATTGATAGCTTTGTATTCAAAACTCTTGTAATTCTGTCTTCAACCAATGCTACGAGATTTTCTTTCAAAAGTTGAAATTCTAGTGTGTGTGGTTCAAAAAAACCACACATATGTTTATCATTAATAGACCTGCCGCCTTCCTAGGCAATTCTGAGTCGCATTTGGCGAAAAGTTTAGCAATAGATGAATTTTTACTTGTGTCTTCTCCACGCCACTGTCGAATGTAAAACTCATTTCCCTGCAAGCAAAATGCAAAGGATGAAAAACTTTTGTACCACAAGCAGCTTCACGAAGATTTCAACATGTCCAAACATTCTAAACATGCAAATTTTCCAGTCTGTCGCTGTTTTTTCGTTGTCTCTTGTTTTTGTGCTCCTGCTGTTGCTGTTACTGCTTTTGTTGTTATTTTTGTTGCTGTTAGCATGTAATAGGATAAAATAAGCATGAGGAAGGCGCAGCGTAGGAAGCAGGAAAAAATAGCAAACCCGGCAACCGGAAAAACGAAAGCAACGTGCGTGCATGCGTGACACAATCGAAGCGCCTAAACTGAGCAACTCTTCGCGCTAACCCCTTTCCCTTTCTTTTCTTTTTCCTTTTCTCTCTCTCTCTCTCTCTCTCTAGTGAAGACCCTTAGCATGCCCCAGAGGAATCGTTAGCTTACGATTTTGGGCGCAGTGGCTCAACACGGCAGCAACAATAAACTCGACTCAGCTGAAACCAAAATAAAAAAATAAAAAATCAGCACCGTGTATGCCGATGAGGATGGCGATGACGGCGCCAGAGACGGCGACGGCGACGGCGACGGCGTCGGCGACTCTGGTTCGAGCGCACTCGAGTGATTTGACGATTGATTTTGCAATGCTTTTGATTTGCCATTTTATGCCAAGCCGGCATGGCAGACAGCTGAAAAAGAGGCAAACTGGCAGAGTTGAATGAATGAGACGAAAAAGAAAGAGGATTGCCCGCCGCCGGCGTGAAGTGCATAAAAATACTCAAGTAGTGACAGCAGGCAACTGGCAAACTGGTAGTAAAATTGTTTGGAAAATTGATTTTTCTTACATTTAACTGAGCATTCAATTGCTTATTTTTGGACAACAAATGAATGAAAGAAATGAGGGCCAATTGAAGTGGAAATATTAAATTATTTAGTTGCATTGCGTTCTGTTCTTGTGCCGGCTTTTCTCTCTTTGCTTTCGTTTGCCATTTTCGCTGTTTGTTAATTTCTTTGATTGCTTGTGGGCAGACTGCCTGCGGGCGCTCGCCTTTTGTTTCCTCTAGCTCCACAGTGTTGGCGACTGCCAAATGGAGCGCTTCTATTTACCTTACCCAGCATTTGATTGCTGTTACTGGTGTTGTTGACTAAATGACAAAGGCCAAGTCCCAGAGCACTTGAAAATTACTCCAAATATTTACATACATACCGAAAATACTGAAAAATAACGTTTGGCAAAGTTACCTTACCTGCGGTTATTTGACTCGCCTCCTCTGCTATCTGCGTCTTCATGAAGTATTCATGATGGCAACGCAATTAATTAACTGAATGTAATATGCGTGCCTAACAACAGCAACAACAGTTTTGTCACATTGACTGATATTACACGTAATGAATTGAAATATATGATGCTAATTATTTTACATTGTGTTGAGTTGAATGCCGCACTTAAGCAACGAACAAATGACTGACCCTGAACGTCAAGACTCAAGGCTGACGAACGACCCGTTTTGACATGGACATGGTGCTAGATGAAAATGAATTATTACCCCAATGCCATCATTTTTTGTTATAGTATAAGTATAATACTGGCCACAAATGATAACTGACAGCAACGAACAGTTGCGTCGCTGAAAAATGAATTACTCTCACGAATAAAGAGAGTATTATTGAAAAAAAAATTATTGTTTTAGATTTAAAGAAACATCGAAACATTCGAAACATAACAAAATAATCTTATTAGGGAAAAGGAATTATGTTTTTAAATATCAGTAAAGTATTTTACTTTTTTGGTTTTTAAACTTGATACGTTTTCTTTTGATGCTCTTAGCCCATCTTTGGAAACTTCATGCATCGACGCAATACTGCGCACCTTATTTGTACATTTCAAAATGAATTTCTACTTTAAAAAACTGGCAAGCGACTCACTTGAAACAATTTTTAAGCCGAAAAGCATTCTTGAGCTGAAATTCAACCGCGATTCTTAATTCAAAATTTAACTAAAACTAAATAAAAGCTCGGCTAACCTATTCAGAATATCACGGTTTTAAGTACATTCTTGTATATAATATTTCTCGTAACCTCCCATCCTTATGAGTTTGAAGGGCTATCAATCTAATTTTCTAGCATTTCTGCCAATACAAACTTAAGTATGGCCTTGTTTATATTTTGGCTGACCCACGTAACCACGACCCACGTTGTTGGACGCTTTCTTTGAACATTAATTGATGTTGTTGCTGATAAATTTTTACTGAAGCGCACAGCAGCTTATTATATAGTATATCGCTATTTCGCCATTTTCATGCTGTGCGACATTTTTAGGTCGCTTTCCTTTTCACCATTGCTTTTGTTTATTTTATTTTGTTTTTGTTTTTTGGGAGTATTATTAATTTTAATAGAAAACGTTGCAACGTTCCCGCTTAGCGTTGCGCACTTTGTAGCGACCAAGCAAATTAATGAGATCCGTCCACTTGGAGCTTGTTGAATTTGTAATTTGTTGTTGCCCCTGCCACTGTTGCTGATGTTCCCATAGGAATGAGCGGAGTTGTAAATGTTACCAAGAGATAAACACCAGCCCACCCGGCGACAAGCGTAAGCTGTGCAATTATTTGGTGATTTTTCAACGTGCCCAAGCTCAAGTGTCACTATAGTAGACGACTTTTGCCTGCTCCCAACAATTTAAACTACAGACAAAGGCTTGGCATATCGCACCACTAAACTTAATTTAATAGCTACTTGGCAGGCAGCGAGAACGCAAATTGCGCATCAATTTTTAAGCCAAGGCACTCTAGTCAAATGGCTGACATAAAATCACATAAATAAGCATAATAACTAATGTAAACAGACCGAGACCTGCGAAGGCTATGGTTACGGCTACATCTGCATTTGTGCGCGAAAAATTGCCGCAATAAATTGTGCTGTAAAAACACATCGACATGTGGAGAAGGGTAATGGAGAGGCGGCAGTGAGGCAGCTATCCAGTCAGCCACCCAGCCAGGCAGCGAGCTTGTTGTGGCCTTAACGTCAAAGTGACACGAAAGCGCATTAAAACGAAGTGCATACAATTACGAAAGGGCCAAATCTGTGAGACCAACAGTAACAGAAACAGCCGCAGCAGCAATCCAATCCCAATGCCAGCACCAACACCAGCATCTGAATCTGAATCAGCACCATCACCAGCATCAGACGAGGTCTGTGCGCAAGTGAAATAAATGTGAAAACTTCAAAAACCGCTCAAGGTAATGCCAAAAAGAAGCAGAAAAAACATCAGGAATTCTACCAAGTCAAAGGTACAAATGTGGCCAATATAAATTTTCAATAGCAGTGGTAGTCGGGGTGGTGGCTGTGTAGTTTGGTTCTTACTGGCAGCCCGGGTTTATTTGGTGAACGTTTTGAGGTTTCGCCGCTGTTTGATTTTATTACACTGACAAATGGCGTAGCAAGCTTAAGCCACGCAGCCAGTCAAAAAGAACATGAACCCCTTTTAGTCGCTGCCAGCGATGGGTGGGCAACAAAAAATTTGAATTTCAGCTTACCAAACAGACAAACATATGGGTGCGCCATACCAAAAATCTACGTGCCCCATCCCATTCAACAGCAGCCGCATTATCATTGTTGCCAATAGCGATGGGTGCGTGAAAAAATGTTTGATCAAACCACGCAAAATGAAATATTTTAAGTCACGTTTGCAGCACATTAACATAAGACTGTTGGTACTTACGGACAGTATTGTTATGGGATCAATTCAATAAAAGAGAGTGGAGAAAAAGAAACATCTACAATTTTCCAAATTTATGAAAACTTAGCACTGTGGAAAATATTAAACCTTATAGTACATGCTTTAAATTTTACTTTTGGAGTACTTTTTTTCTCAATGCATTTGTAGTTAATATTATTAATATCTAAAATCAAAAAAGAATCAAAATTTATTTATAGCTTAACATACAATACATACCATTATTCGCTATCGAAATGGTTTCTAACAAAAAGTTCAACGCATATGATTGTATGGAACCAAAATTTAAAAGAAATAATTTATCGGTAAAATATATATCGAAAGTGTATTATACAATAAGGTAGGCGAGTTTCAATAGCAACAGAGATCAAAGCAGTACGAAAAGTTTTTTTTTTATCAGCGGTGATTAGCACTGTGGCTATTCACGGCTGACGCCCCTTCGCAGTCACCACCATGAACGCCGCCATTGCCGCAGCAGCGTTAACGCGGCAGTGCAGCTTATGTAGCATACTTTTGGGCTTAGCATGTAACGCGCATAAATCGTGGCGTGCGTTTTCCTTGCGTGGCTGCCGCTGCGGCTGCCATTGCGACATCACAGAGCTCAGCGCTCACACACGCAGCGAGAAAAGCGCATTAGCCACAGACCCGAACACCCGCATACCCGTATACCCGCATCCACACACACCATCACATTCGTAGCTGTTGTAAATCCATTTATTAGGTTTGTTAAAATTGAATAAAACGCGACGCCTGCCACTCGCTGTATCTGTACCTATTTTCTATTTTCGTAACCGTATCTGTATCGGTGTCTGTAGGTAGCATCTGCATCTATTAGTTGGTGAGTCCTGTTCTGGTTCTAGTATATGTGTACCTAGGCACAATTGATTTTTCGCCCACGAACAAACACTTCAAGGTTATATTAAGGCTTTTGTTTGTACTCCTCGCTATTACCCATTTAATACGACACCCACTCGACTTTCAGAGTTTTGTTTAATTTTGCGAAAAAAAAGAACAGATAAAGACTGGCTTTGTGGTGTTGCTGTTGCTGTTGCCATTATTGTTGTCTCCGTTGCCATGCATCAAATTTTAAACAGCAATCTACTTGGCAATGTAAATACATACAAACCACGCGCCTGAGACAACGCTTTATGAAACGTGATAACGCATTGCGTAACCTTTTCACAGATAATCTTGTTATGCCAGCCAACGCACTTGCCATGATATAAAGTTAAGGCAAGCGAGAGCAATGCTGACGCCTAAAAACTGCCAAAGCTCTGTTCTGTGGGTAAAAGGATAACCGAAAAATTGCTGTATACTTTTTGCCTATCAACACCAGCAGAAGCATCAACAGCAGCCGAGACTCAACAATCGTTGTTGTTGCCACTGCCACTACCACTTCCACCGCTTCAGCCTATGCCAGTGCCAGTGCGTCCTGTCCTTGTCTCTGTTGACATCTTAACACTTTACGCTTAAGCATGCTACGCGACATTTGGCAACGGTGACAGGTGCCTTTAGTTGGCTGGTAATATGCGTGGCACTGTATAAAGCTCGTGTCATCAAAAATGTCACTCAAAAATTTATGAAAAAAGACGAAAAAGGAAAAAGGTGACAGTGAAATAGGCGGCACTATGTGTATGTATATGTAGTATGTGTATAAGAAATGTCTGATAAAACAAACTTATCATTTTGATTTATTCGGATAGTAGCTTGGGTAGACAAATGTATCTTTTACTATTAAGCTAAGCGTCGGTCTTTTCTTAATTATTGAGAAAACGTATCGGAGCTTAGTTCGAAAGCAAGCAAAACGAGTAGAACATCAAAATCGCGCGAGTCCGCTTCTTGTACACCCTGTGCAGCAAAAAGCAAAACAAAACAATAATATTGTTCTTAAAATTGGTTTTTGCTGAAATACTTATTAACCCAGGAATTGTCAACAATAGCTTGGGAAAAAGCTTTTTAAAAGCACATATAGCAAGTAACTATAATTTTGTAACTCTTCGATAAGAGCATATTCGACATCATATAATTTGATGATGATATTTGATTACTGAGAAATAAAAATTCCCAGAAATTGTTGATATTATTTAAGATTATGTTATAATTGAATATTTCACAATATAAATTTTAAATTCTTCCTTTCTTCAGGTTGTCAATGGAATTCGTCTCTTCTTTAGGTTGTCAATGGAATTTGTTTAATGCCAACATAGCTATAACTATTATTTCCTAAGGATTTTTTCTGCACCTAATTAATGTCAGATACATTTACATAAACATTTACTAATCTCATTAGCCATATTAGCTCAGATTCGCTTTTCATAATACGATTACATATATATAAATTCTAAACACGGGCATAATAGCCATATTATGTCGATGGATATTTTTACACACACCTTAGCGGTGCGTGCGAGGCAAACGATGTGTAGCTATGCGCAAACAATTTCTATCGCACACATAAAATCACTAAATGGGAGTGCATATAGATAAGAACACAAAATGGCGCAAGGCAGGCAGAATACGATGATAAGGCTGGCAAACACACACACGCACACACACACATGCATATATGTATGTACTCACGCAAACAAACGCACATATGCAGGCAGCTTGATATCAGCTACAGGAAGTGCGCATAAATGTGTTACCGGATAAAACTTTAAGCCTTTGCAAGGACAACGCATATGAATTATTATTGTTTGGATTAAAGGAATATACGCACACACACATACAGATCCAAATACACGTACAATTGAACCAAGGCACGCACGCACACGCACACACTTTATATCGATTGCATTTGTCAAGACCCAGAACACGGCCAATGCGCGTTCATCGCACATTTCGAGGCGCAGAAATCAATTTTTGATGTGCTCTCAATAAGCCGCTACTTCCTGATTATCTGTCCCTGCTGCCGCTCCTGTTTACGCTGCGTATACGCAATATTTTACATATTTTTGGCTTTTTACATTTTAAACACGTTCTGGCAACGCGCGTGTTTTTATCAAGGCCCGGCAGGTAGATGGATTTTTGTTGCTCAATGCTCAATGTTGTTGCGTATAAAAATTTATTGACAGCTGGCGCAGCATTTGGGCCTTAAAGTGCAATCAAATTACTACAAGGGCCTGCTCCCATCGAAAGGAAAGTCGTTCACAAGGATCGACATTATACAACTTTTTCGTAATTACTGCGTATAACTGCAGGCACATATGCACAGATAAAAATTGTTCTGACTAAAATTCAGTTCGCAAGTAATGGCCTTTTAGTCAAATTGACGATTTAAATAAATAATAAAAGTGGGACCCCAAGTAATAAGCTTGCCGCTTAGTCAATCTATAATAAAATATACATAGCTTTTAAACAATATATACAATATTTTCTTTAAATATTAAGTCTCCTCATTCTTCTAATCTTCAAAAAAGAAAAAATAACAATTTATTTAAACTTTACGTTTGAACAAAGAAGCATTTAATATTTTTAAGTGTTTCTTATTCCAAAAGTTAAATCCCACTTTTAAATCTTAATATTTTTTGCCCGGGGACCTCATCTTAAGTACTAGAACAACAACAATATCACCAGCAGCTACCAACGTCACATATGCAAACTCTTTCCAAATGTCTTTACTTTGCTTCCTTTTTCTGTCTTTTTATGCCTAACGACAGAGCTCGCACACCCACTGATAAGAAACTTTTGAAGCACCATGTCTAGCTGATTCCTCCTTCGTGCGAGTATGTTACTCCTGCTTCTGCCTCCTGCGACTTATTTTCAGGATTATCGCATATTTTTCATAAGTGCGACGTGACTCCATTATTGGCCTGCGCTTGAACTGCTTGTACCTAGGGCATTGCTTAAACCCATTTGTGTCGTTTCAACTATATAAACGATGGTCGCATATTTGCATTTAGGGTCACGGTCTATGTGTGTGAGCATGTTTGGTCGCAGTTGGGCTGCGAGTGCTAGGTGTGTGTGTGTGTGTGTGTGTGTGTGTGTGTGTGTGTGTGTGTGTGTCTGCCTGTCATATCTATTGATTAAAGTAAGTAGTTCACATATAATTTAGCGTTTAACTTAAACTGTTAGCTATGGGGAATCTAATTGGTATAAGCCGCTTAGTTATGATCCCTATCCTGTGCACTGTAATGCACTGGCATGGCAACATAAGTGGCGTTAATGTACTTTCAAACATACGCAGAGCTGGACAACTGCTCAGATTGGACTGACATATATATAATACAAGAATTCAAATTTAAATTGCGTGCATAATTAATTATAATGATCTTTATAATTTCAACAGAAAGATACAAATTACTGATGTCAAAGAAATTAAAACGCTAAATTATTTTTCAACAGCATCTAAATTTAGTATCTTCGTTTGCAATTTGGATTACGGTTCTATTTAATTGGCGTACTTGAGTTTCAGTGGACTCTTCTTATATTTTTAACATTGAATTGAAGTATTTATTAAAATATCTATTGAAATTATGTTCGTTATTTTAAAACATCATTGGTATTAAAATTAAAATCTGTTAAAACTCGTAACATAAATAATTAAAGAAAATCTTTGAATGCTGCTAAAGCAATCAATTATTTAACAAATCGGTAGCAAGTCATAGTTAGTTTTTAAACCTTAAGCCCAAAATAAATAAAATACTTATTATAATCCAGTGCGTTGAAGAGCATAAACCGCATTTATTATAGCCGGTAATTATAGCCTACACATATGCATATAAACTTTATCCAATGCCAAAGCACTTTTAGAATATACTGCAAAAAACATTGAAGAAAAAGTTGATTGGACATTACACATACGCCACATATGCCGAGGCTTCTAAAAGCCAATGTAGTCAGTTTGTTGCTTGAATTGCTGCCCATGCCAAATTTTAAGGCCACATACCAATACGAAGCTATAGTTATATGCAGTTGAGCTTATTATTTATGCCCTAAGTTATGCAGCTAACAGCACATAAAGTGCTGCAAGCAGACATCGCAGCTTCTGCTCTAGAATTTGCTGCTGCTGCTGTAAATAAGCACTAAACTTTACCACGGCTGTCTGCTTTTTTCCTGCTGCTGTTGTGGGTTTTTTCTTGTTGTTATTGTTGTTGCTATGCCAAAGCGCAAATGTTTTGTGAA
The DNA here is from genome assembly GCF_003285725.1 of Scaptodrosophila lebanonensis. Lineage (NCBI taxonomy): Eukaryota > Metazoa > Arthropoda > Insecta > Diptera > Drosophilidae > Scaptodrosophila > Scaptodrosophila lebanonensis. The sequence continues at coordinate 5,188,658 of NW_022060538.1, forward strand.
ATGTGCTCAAGTCATAAATTTAACACTACAGAGGCAGCGAGTCTGGCGAAAATAAAAAATGTATATAAAAAAAGCAAAAGCAACGAGCAAAGCCATCATTGACTTGCTTTATGTTTTGATACGCTAGCCAAAAGGCATTTACAACCTTTTAATGACGATTGTAATGCTAGAGCGAAAGTCTTGCCACAACATTTCATTTGTAACTAAAAATAATGAAGAAACAAGATGGTATATAGAACTAAATTCAGTATTTGAAAGGGAAGGATTAATACCATGAGTACCTAGCTGTGCTTATTCGTTACTTCTACATCGTTTTTGAGAACCTATCTTTCATTCGTACTACCTGCAGTATGATGCGCTTCCAAGTTAAAAAGAAGTCCTGGTAGCCCCGTTGCCAATATCTTGCTTCTAAATCTTTCCATTGTGCAGTAGTTGGACGAAAAGTAAAAAATAAAAAGAAAACTTGCAAGGTATGTAAACGTCGACTTGTTGGAGCTGAATACTTTCCCTTATGTTTTATTTTCCATTCGCCAGGCGGAAGACACCCCAACTGTATAAATAGAGCAGACGTTGCCGCAAGCATTTCGCTTTTATAGTTTATTGATGCCAAATGGTGGAATTGCAGTGTATTGATGCTGAAAATGTTTAAGCTGCCGGCTGAGGGCACACAGTGGGCAACTCATTCATTTGGCTGTTTGTACATCATCAGGCAGCTCATAATGTTTGTTATTATCATGCGCTTACCATGCTCAGTAGCGTTAAATTTTTAAGCTGAAGAGTTGAAATTCTGTAGGGCGGTCAAGACTCAACTGTTGGGTTGTCTCTAGGGCATATAAGAGCGGAAATGAATCAAATAACTGTGCAGGCAGTGCACACACCCACATGTCCAATGAAATTTTCCAACTAATCGGATTCTAATGGCAAAATAATTATCAAAAGATTGCACCCACACAACCAATCCCACTAAGAACCAGTTGCAGGGCTTGAATGCATTCATAAATTTGCGAGTACCATTAGTTTTACATTTGCGGTTAGTGCCGAGGATAACCGCAAAGTGAAAAGCCGCAAAATGTTCAACTTCTACGGAAATGAGTGCACACACTCTAACCAGAGGGCCAAGCAAGTCAACAGGCTCAGCGAAGTTAGACAGACCGAGTTGTGGGCAAAAGTTTTGGTTAGCCATATGTGTGCGTGTGGTGTACGTGTATGTGTCAGAGTGTAGTGCTGATGCAGCAATCACAGATTTCAATTAACGAAACATGCGGCAACAATTCTGTGGCAAGTTGGGCAATCATTAAGTGCATTAATGAAAAATAGAGTCAAGTATGTACGAACATATGCATCGGTTCGACTTGTTTTATGCATGAAGCATATTGGCAATTAAGCACAGTACGCAAACAAACAGACAGGCAAACGGACACACAAGCAAATAAACAAACAAACGCACAATAGCAAACGGATTAAGCCGAGACAACAACCAATCACACACACACACACACACACACAAATGCACAGAGAGCGGGCTGACCAGCAGGATAGCAGCAGCAGCAGCATTCGCCCGCTGCCTGCTTTGTGAGATTTTGAATAATATTCAATTAAATATTTAAAACCGCTACATAAATTCAAACATTTGCATTGCGGCCGAGCTCGGTTTCAAGTGTAAATAATGCGAGGTGTGCGTGTGGGTGTGTGCGTGTGTGTGTGTGTGTGTGTTTGAGTATTCTTGTTTATGTGTGTGGCTGCTCTGGGCACCCGGATTTGTGTGTTCGCCTCATGAACTTTGACAAATGCCGCCACCCAACGTAACAAAAGGTTTTGTGGCTCAAGCTTAAAGCCGCGCCCATGCAATTGAAGCGGTTGTGTATTTAAAACCAAGCCCCAGCCAGTATTTGCATCGACTAAAGCGCGGTATGTAATTAAAGTTGAGCAAAAATCAATAAGAATTGCGCCAGTAGCATTAACCCCAACAGCGAAAGCAACTGTCAATGGCCAACTACAGGGTCCATACGTAACTATAAAGCACCAGGGCCAGGTCCAGTACTAGGACCGGGAGCTGAAGCAGCAGCAAAAACAGAGACAGCAGGCCGCAGGCAGCTACTCGTAGCTGCCAAATGACCGTCCAGCCCCAGCGCTTAATGCGAAAATTCAATTAGTGGCATAATTAGTTGTGGCAAGCGTTGAAGTTCAGATTTTGGTCAGTGGAATGAATGAAAGTACGCAACTGAATGAATGACACACAATGCCGGACGCAATGGCCGTCCAGGCTAGTCATAGTTATTCTTTTGTTCTACACTAGTCGTCCATATGTATATGCACTGAATTAAGAATCAAAACATATTCATACGAATTTGAAATACATGAACAAATAATAAGTAATGTTGAAATAAATTAATTTTATCTGTCATCGCTCTGATGAAAAAATAAAATGAAACTAAATCGAAAAATAAAATAAAGTTGTAAAATCCGTTATTAGCCGAAAATTCCTACAATGTGAATTATATATATTATCAAATATATACAACAAATTTAAGCCCTATTTAGTTTATTTATACTAGATATCGAGTTGAGAAAAAAATATAATTTAATCTTACACAAGTAGATTGTTTGAGCCAAGTCCGATATTATAAATGAAGCCAGTAAAGAACAAATATTTTATCAATTAAAATAACTTTTTAGTGATTGCACTTGGGGTGGGAGTTTCTCCATATTGTTATCATGCCATCAATATTTGAAAAAGTATATAACCTAATACGATCATGTTATGTTTTGTTGATTCGACAAAGTCAACATTCCGGCATTATAAATGTCGGATAGTTACTGGAACTTGTTTCTGCTTGGGGTTTTCATTCAATAAACTACATTTGTGTAAGAGCCACATCCACATAGCAATTTTTGTAACAAGTTTACCACTAAGTTGGCATCTGCATCTTAAAGTCTTTGGATTGTGGTTTCTTTTTTGCAAAATAGTGTAAAGAAATTTCACTGCAAAACCTAAAATTGATACTTTCAATGCAAAAGTGCAGTGTTGACTAAAAGCAGAAAGAAAATCTCCACATACAGATTATTCTTTGAGTCACTAGCATTAATAGACGTAAATGCTATCATTTATTAAATGTAATATCCTAATCTTAGAAGCCATAGTATATTGTAAGAATATTATCATCACAAACTTCCAAATTTGTGATGTAAACGTTTAGTATTTAGGTAAGTTTTTTACAATTAAAACAATACACAATACACGCTGTTAATGACCCTGTCAATATATATCCTCGACGTACTGTAGTTACTCCTCAGGCATCTAGTTTGGCGGTTGATGACTTGGTCGTACAAAAACAGCGCCGCCCAGCACTTTCTTTCCATCAACGGCTTTTTGTTAATTTTGCGCCATTCAATGGCAGCTTTGTCGTTAAGGAAAAAAATGAGGAACGACTGCCACTCGTCTGATTAATGCGCATTAATTAATTCAAACTAATTTATTCAAGCAACTCGGCCATTTTACGAGCCGAGAGCTAAAATAAAAACTACGCATTTAAACCACGGCCAATTTTATTTGGCGCGTCCCTCGGCGGCTGTTGTTGGCTGCTGGTGTTAATTAACTAAATGCAACTGCAATAAAATTGATTGTTTTCACTTTGTTTGCAATGCAAATTGCTGTGCCAACCGCCTAATCCCTGCCGGCCACACACACAGCTACACAAATGTCTACCACATGTAGTAAATGTGTACATGTGTGTCTGTTTAATTGTGTGTGTGTATCTGTATGTGTATGTGTATGGGTGCAAAAACGTTGAGGTCAGCCAACGGAAATGCAAAACTGCTGCTGTCCGAAAATTGTTTGGCAAGAGCGCAATGACATTTTTGCTAACATATGCATGGAATTTGGGTTTAGGGGATTCGTTTGCGTTCGTTTCGCTGGGTTAAAGTGCAGCGCGGCAAATTTAATTAGAGTTTAAGCGGCGCACACACACATACATATTCGTGCATACATACGTACATATCGCATACTATTTGTATGTATGTGCGACAAACTCACGCGAAACAAGTCAAATAACAAGTCACGTTTCAATGGCTAATGAGGTCATGTGTAAGAGCCAATGGCGGATGAGCCGCAACTGTCTATCTGCCTGCCTGCCGATCCTATTGTTGATGTTGTTAGACTTTCATTGCGCACGCTGCGTGTGTCCCTGCTCGTTGCCTAGGTACAGTTGTCACTCACATGGGCTTGCACGTTATAATAATGATGACGAGAACAAGAACAAGAATGCCCGCCAAATGAGGGGGCAGGAGACCGTCGGCGACGGCAGAAGGAGCAGGTGCAGACAGCAAGGGGCCGTCTGAAGTGCCAGCGACGGATATCTGGCTGAATGACTAAAGTTAACACTAACTTGGCAAACAAATAAACATGAAAACAGGGCAGGGCACACGGCAAAGGCAACAAGCACAATATGTCAACACACACACGGACACACAAATACAGCCCAACAGACGATTACACAGACACGTGCACTCAAATTGTAATGCTAGGCGTGGGTGCTTGCTGTTGTACATTTGTGTATTACTACATACTTGTATATGCGTGTGTATCTGTGTGTATGTGCATGTGTGTGTGTGTGCTGGGCATAGGCATATAATTTCAGCTTCCGCTGGCGTCCTTAAACTGTTTGCATTATTATTGTGGTTGCTCTCATTGCTGCTCCTGTTGTACATAGCTGTCCCATGTTTGCTCTGGCTGTTTGGAAGTTGCATAACAATTACAATTAGAAAAGTGTATTTTGTAATTGTATATTCGGTATACGCATATACTCGTACGTGTGCATGGCCATTAACCTCACGAAACGTCTGTCGTCCTGACAACCTTCAAAAAGGTAACACATTACACAACATTGCCGCTGTCTATCATATCCTGTCCGTTGCTTTAGGCACGTATTAGCCGAGCATTTGATATGATTAGCAATAAATATTTTACTCTTCAATTGGCCTTATAACGAACTGTTCAAAAGGTTTTCGGGCATGAATGCATGTGTGCTGGTATACTATGCACATACACGTATAATATGTGTGTGTGGCACATAGCTAGAGGTAGGCAGGATAATGAAGAGATGCTGACAAAACGTGTATTATAATGCTCTAACTAGCATATGCCTGCATTTCTGCATTATTTCAATTTATGTGCATTTCATCATATTCAAAATTAAATTATTTATTTGGATTTAGAAATGTGGCTTGTGGTTGCGGCATTTTGATTTTGTATCAATCGTTTAATTATTTTGTGGCTTAATGTCAATACATTTGGAAATTTGTTTCATGTTTCTTATCCACTATTATACAGCTACTTTCCTCATCCGAATTACAGTTTTTTTAAATGACATGCTCTAATATATAAAAGAGTACTTTGCTGCGTCTGTAAGCACAAACCAGACTCTAATCTTGTTAGATGCCCAACTATTTGTTTTTATGGGGAGATTTACTTCTTAGAGCTACCATTTGACGTCTTGTTATTTTTGGTTTTAAAATATTTGCTTAATGTGTTTATTAAAATCCAGTGTCAAATGGGAATTGGGATGCATAACAAAAACTTGCCGAAATTGAAAAAGCTTGATGTTAATTGGTATTTATAATTTTTAAAGATGCTAAAGTTGCTAAATGCTTATTTGAGTATAATGCGGAAAGTTGTTATTCTCCATGGGGAATACTATAGTATTTAGTAAAGTAAATTGTAACTTTTAACTTGTAATCGTTATTAGCAACAGACAACTCGTTCAGCAAACAACTGCAAAGCAACATATTGCATTTCAAGTAATATTATTGCTAAACTAAATAACTTTGTCAATTTTCAATCAAAAAAATAAAACAAACTCGTATAGAATACACACATAAGGCATCTTTGTGCAACATTTGGTGTCTCTATCTCTTATAGTCTCTGAGATCCAGGTGTTCATACAGACGGACAGACAGACAGACAGGGCTAGATGGACTCGTCATGTCACGCTGATCAAGAATATATATATTTTGTGGGGTCTGCCACGCCTCCTTCTCCCGTTACATTTTCAGCTCCCGCAAACCTAATATACTTCTGTACATTTCATGTACAGAGTATAAAAAGTATATAACCGAAAGCATCCAAATATTGAAAAATTTAAGGTTTGGAAAGTGTTCTGCCTGAATATTAACTTTAAAATGAAATTCTAACACAATGATTCTTAAGCTGGACATCACTGGCCACAAAAAGCTCCGCTTTTGGTTCTAGCTAATTCCATTCCCAAACCACTTATATCTGCTATTTGCTCCATGATTGTCGAAAAAGTTTTTGTTCAATGTCTTGCCTTTAAATGCTAATTATAACTTGTTTTTGTTCATTCAACATCGAAAGAGAGAAACTTCAGCTAAGCACAGACAAACACACGCACACGCACACACACACACACACACACACATATACTCGCATATGTACTATAAGCTGTGGCTATAGATATGCCGATGTCATATGCCATATAGAAAAACTCCAATGTTTAATTTAAAAGCATATGAAAAGTTTACCCTTTAGACGGGACTCATAACATGTCTCTTAATAACTTTTTGCCCAGCTTAGTTCACCAGCGTGTTTGTTGGAGCTGTTGTTGTACTCGTATGTATTGTTGCTCTTGTATGTGTTTGTGTTTGTGTTTGCCATTTCCAACTACGAAGTGGGCTCGTTAGCCAGTCGCAGGGCATTGGGCCTTTGCGATAGGGCGCTTGTGGCCTTCGGCACACTGCTTTGTCGTCTATTGCCTGAAAGTTACATCTGTTGGTCTGTGTGTGAGCCGTCTTGCGGTTTTTGTTGCTCGGCAATATTTTGTGCAAATTAACTTGTTTCAATTAATAATCCCCCAGCAAATATGTCAACCACATAGCCCGCCCGCATGTCCTGTGCCAAAAGCCAAGACCAACGTCATCGTCGCCGTCGTTGGCGTCGCTGAAAGTCAAAAACTATGCAAACTTTCTGGCTGACTTTGACATTTATGGTTTTGGGGGGCGTTTTCCGAAAGCTGGCTGGGTCATGCGCCTGGGTTGCGAAAGTTTTTTGTTACTCTTGTTTGATTTTTCGATCGGCTGGTCTGGGACGAGGCCCCTGACTACACAAAGTTGGGCAATGCTTTCGGTAAACATACGTTTAGTTTTTGCTTCATTTGGCTAATGAGTTGACCCCAGAGACAAAGTTTTAAAGCTGCCATGAGCCATGAGCCATGAGCATTTAAAGTTCGTTTACATTTGTGCGCATTAAAAAATGTTTTGTATCCCTTTCGAAACGAAGCATTTTCCCGAAATAAACAAATAAAAAACTGAGGGACTGAAGACCAAACTAAGTTTGCAAGTTGTGATGTTGGCCTTATGGCCACACTGGTGCCATCTTTTTGGTTTAATCCAATTTATTTTGCTCTTGCTTGCAAACTTTTGTAAAACAACTTAAAAGTTTTGTGCTTAAATAGCGTCAAGTCGAATCGAAAAAAAAAAACAAAGTATGAAAATGACTTTTCACATACACATACACATATACCATATATACAAACACACACCCGATGACAAACACTTGTGTTTGGGGATCCAAAAAATTAAATAAATGGCGCATTTTGACACATTTTGCAGCGTTGACTTATTCGCATAGTATTTTACTGTCATTTGCCGCCTTCTGCCCAAAGTTGCTTACAGCTCACAGACGAAACGAAACACAGGCCCAGGCCCAGATCCTTTTGCTCGTTAGCCTTTTTCCCCAGTGTGCGACCGTGACGACAACACGACCTAGCTATAAAATAGTTTTTGTCGCTGACGCATGCCGCATAGTAATTCCTTTTTTCCTTTGCCTCGGTAAAGTCCATTCTCCATTGGAGAGCGCTCTTCGATATGTTGCGTATTTATTTGTTTAGAATTTTTCGCACGCCTCCAAGTTAAACCCTTTTTTGTAGTGTTGTTGCTGGTCGCTTTGGGTCAGCTGGCCGCCCGAAACCTAATAAAGTTGTCAAAAAATTGTTTAAGCATAATGATATGCTTACTTTTGGCCAAAGTGTTGTAATCCTTTTGTGGCATAACCAGTTTAATATGTATTGAAATTTACGAAAAAGGATCAAGACCTTAAACATGCACATGGCATGCGTACATTAAGTGAGCTCCCAGCTTATCATAAGTTTGATAAGTTGCGAAATTAACAACGGTTGAAGGCACAAATTGGCCGCACCAAGACAAAAACAGTGACCAAAATGACTGAGAGTCAAATATGCAAAAGTCAAATGCGCCACTATACTACAATGCTGATGATTTTGAACGGGAGATTTTGGTATTAGTGCTGGTGTTGCTGTTGCCAGTGGTGGTGGTGGTGGTGGTGGTCATGCAAGCAATCATGTTACAAATTTCAAACATGGCAGTTGGCCACCAAAGCAAAACAATCCAAACCAAGTCAAGTCATCGTCGACGTTTTTGTCGCCGGCGTCCTCCTTTCCACCCATATCGTCCTCTCATCAGTGGGCGCAGCTGCAACTACAATTTGTATACATGTGTCCCTGACACTCACTCTCAACCGAGCATTCGGTATGTTTGTGTTTTTCTCTCTTCTCTATTCTGCTGAGCTGTACTGCGTCGCTGGTGACCAGTAGGGTGATCCCTTTAAGTGTTTTCACTAAGCTTTCTTTCCTTTCTTCCTCCTTTCAATTCCAACCTAACCAAATGAGTAAAGTAAAAAACTAGAGTTTTCAATAGCAACTATGTTAGCAAAATCAACGGAGCACCCGACTTCTTTATTCTGGTACAAACATTTTCTCTATGCTCAATCAAAATCCTAAGTATGACAAGAAATGTTTGTTTACTAAAGAAAATCAATCGTTAAGAATTTCTACGATTGACAACTAAGGAAAGGTTAAGAGAAGTTTTGGGCTTCGAAACAGTCAACTCCCGTTTGGTGACCATTTAGCCAAAACTAAGCGATTGGGGACATTCAAGCAAAATCGAAGAGAGTACTGAGAAAATAATTTTTCAAAAGAATTGTTAAAAGCGTTGGCATATTTGCATTGCTTCCAAAAGGGATTACTTTGAAGGCAATGAAATAAATTTTATTGAATAATTACTGATTTGGAAAGTTAGAAACAAATTCCACAACTAAAATAAAAACGAATCATATTTTTGAAAATGTATTGATATTGTAAAAGACAAAGACCTTTGTTATCATAAACTAGCATTAGGTAAAATTATCAATCAGCAATGTTTCGAAAAAGTACAATATTATGGCAATAATATGCTGCAGGAGGAATACAGAAGAAAGGCTTTAACTGCAAACACATTTTTTAATGTTTTTAAATTATGGCATTCAAAATGAGCGTAAAAAAAGGCACGTTTAAAGTGAAAGAAATTACACAATTTTTCGCTTTTGAATATTTTGGTCACCCTGGCACGAACGTGCTTGAGTGTGTGTTGCATTTATATTTCTGTGTGTGGGTGTGTGTGTGTGTGTGGCAGCAATTGGAAAAATGTTGCATCCCCCCCCCCCCCCCCCACTGCCCATTCGCAGTGCTGACGATTAATCAAAAATTGTTTGCCTTAAATGATGAATGTGCAACACAGTTTTGACTTTCATGCTCGCCTGCCCCTGCGTCGGCAGGGACAAAAAAAAAACTCAAAACAAAAAATGCAACCAAACACGTCAGTGTGGCACGCTATTGTGAACCACAACTAGTCAAAAGCTAAGCAGCAACATTTTTGGCATGCCCCGAACAACATATAAAAGTTGATATGGCACGGAAAGAGCGTGACAGGACTCGAATAACAATAGCAACGACAACAACTAACTTTGCCACATAGGCCGGCGCCATCATTTATGTGTGTGTTATATAAAATGCACTTCCACATGCTGCAACCTCTGACATCAAACGATTTGACGCGTTGCGCTTCGCAGTTGCCATTATTGTTGTTATTGTTGTTATTGTTTGTTATTATTGTTGTTGGCGTTTCGCCTTTTCTATGCTCTATAACTGTAACTGCCACTGGGACTAGTTTTTGTACGCCAGCTGCTGCAACTGTTTGACCATTTGTTCATGTATCTAGGGACTGACTACACGATGACTTCCTTTTCATTTTTCCATGTCATGTGTCAGCGTCTAGTTGCCATCGTTGCCGCCACTGCTGCCACTGCCACTGCTACTGTTGCTACCACTGCTGCCACAGCCAGCGGCAATCACAGACGCATGCGGCACATTTGGCGCTTTCTGGTCTCTGGTCGTCGTTGTATGCAAATGCGAGTATAAATGGATAACTCCATCATCGCAATTCATGCCGCACTCGCTTTCGCTCTCGCAGCTACGGTCACAGTTGGCATGATGGTGTAAGTCACAGCAGAAGACCAACGAACGCCGAGCGTCGAGCGCCGACCAACGAGCAACGAGCGACGACCGCGATGAGACTGTCGCAACAATTGTGTTTGCATTTGCGTCACTCGTCTGCCGACTCAAAAACTGACGTTCCATTGCCAGAGAATGGGCCGTTTCTATCCTGGCCTTGTGTGTTGGCTGACTGGCTGCCTTGCTGTCTACCTAGCAGCAGAAATTATGCAAAACGGAAAAAATGCCATGCGAACTTGGCATAAATCAATAGAAAATTTATACGTTTCGCAAAAGTGAACAGTTTTAGTGTACGAGTATAGAGTAGATAGCTGCTGTCCTGGAGGGGGTTATGGAACAGTGGTGGAGACAGCAACGACAATCGCTGTCTTGAATCTCGCGTGATTTTCTATATACCACCATTTGTTCTTTCTTGCATGACAAACGAAACGCTTTGGTTTAAGCTAAGAAAGTTAACACTTTATGGTTATGAGCTGTTGAAACGCTGAGTTAAATCTGCCTTAATTTCTGCACCAGCTTGCCAAGTGTCAGTGTTTTAGATTTAAAGGTGGAATAATAAAGCTTATTGCTAATTTTAGTTTGAAAACAAATTTTGAGAAATAAGAAATTGCTTGCAGGGTCATATTTAGTCACGATTCACTCTTATTGTTGTGTACTGCTATATTCTGGATCTATTTAAAAGTTACCAATACAGAAAAATGTTTCAATATTGAGCTAACTTCTTCTTTTGAGTAATTAATTCTCTATTTTAAGGCCAGCTAAAGGTCGCACCACCTACTAACGTAAGCGTAAATACACCTTGCTTAGTTAATTATTAACTGCATTAGGTTCTGACAAATGACAAATGGCTTTGTTGTGAAGCAGGCACATGTGCTACTGCCGCTGCTACTGCCTGGGGAGCGATAAGTATTTTTGACACAATATTACGATAGCACCTTGCCAGCAGAGAAGCGGGAACGGGACAAACACGAAGCTTCAAATAGCGCATAAACACCCCTTGAGTTAAATTTTCGGTGTAACCCCAAATTTTGCCAACACTTTGGCCCCGGGTCATTTATCATTAAAAATAATACCCACACGGCGAAAATGCGTAATTATTGGGTTGCGGCGCTGGCAGGCGAGTGATTGAATGTGTTTCAACAAATATGTAAAATGAATTATAATTTTTACATATTTTGGGCTGCCCCAAGTCCACACAATTCGCCAACGTGGCGCTCGACTCTATCAAAAAAGAAAAATATCGCGTGCCTAAAGCAAATCCAACATTTTGAAACATAGAACGACAGCGGCAACAATAAACCACGAACTGCGACTTCAAATGCCGAACGACCAACGACAACAAAATGAGCCATGGAGCTCGGGCCAGAAGTGCCGATTTAAGGTTTGACTTATAACGACAGCTCACCAACTTCAATCCTCAGCTATAAACTCAAGAGTTGTGGCCCATATGTGCACACGAATATACACTGTGCGAATAAATAAAAACATATTATTAATTTATTTCACATTTATTTGTAAAACAGAACTTTGCAAAATCAGGAACAGAGTTATACTTTGATTTCGATTCCATTGTAAATGGAATTGATGTAATTCCTTATCTGAATAGAATCATTTCGAATTTTAAAATTATTTTATTTCAAGCTCAAATAAATTCTGAAAGCTCTTATTAGTGAGATGCACTTTCAAGAAAATCATTTTGGCTACCTTCATATAGTCTTCTCGACTACTTTTGTACTTTGTAATACAACAATCCCCCAACTCCTTTTAATCTCAGGCTTTGTTGTCCTTAGTGTATGTGTGTTTTGCTTGTAAAGTGTCTGACAGTTCGGCCTATCTACATTGTATGCATTACTACTACCTACTCTAAAGTTGGCACTTGTAGAGAATTAGGGCATAACGCACTCAACACGGCATAAATTAAAATTTTTTATGCTCGCCTGGCTGACTACATTGTTATTGTTGTTGTTGTTGTTACTGTTATTGTTGTTGTTCATATTCTAGCATTTCACAGTTTGCGTGGCAAATAAGGCACGAAGCTTAAAAGCGAGACAGCAAGAGCTCAGCAGAGAGTGTAAGTGTGTGCGAATGTACAAATACTCAAATTTTACTGCCAACTCGAGTCACGTTATGATTTGTTAGCAAACAGTCAACAGCCAAAAGGCCCGAACACAAAAATGGGTAACATTTTCGCGCTGTCGCTCCCGACACGCTGGCCCATCCTTCGACCTAGATGGCTGCCTGCTTGCCTAGATGCCTTGCTGCCATGCTGCCATGCTGCCCTGCTCGGCACTCATTTGCTAATCAAAACAAATGAAAACAACATGAATTATAGCCAGAGGAGGCAAAGGCTAATAAGGGTTAAAACCAGGCACAAACATACTCACACACACAAACACACAGACAAAGTTCAACAAATGAAATTTCTAAAGAGCGTCAAAAAAGCATTGGCAAATATTTCGTCCTGTGCTTACCTATACTATACTCGTATATATGTGTGTGCTTGTGTATGGGGCTGTGTGCGGCACATTTTTAATGAAATTGTTCAAATGTGGCTTTTTCATTCCTATTTTCGTTGTGTGACATGCGTAATTTGGATATATGGGATTGAGTTCTTGGCAACCGGTTAGGCTAGGGTTAAGGCAAGGTGGGGCTCAGCCAACTATGTAGTGAGTATGTGGCGCTCTTTGCTATTTGCAAGCCGCACAAGTTTGATAAATAATGAAGTCATATGTCTAAAGTTGAATTTTACGTTATCACGCAATTGCTAAAAATGCTGCGACAGACCTTTCCGCCTGCCAGCCTGCCAGCCCGCCTGCCTGTCGGCATGGTTTATGTCTTGGCTAGGCACCTCACACCCACTCTCTGCGCTCAACTTTTTTTTTTTATAGGAAATCGTAAAAATTCTTTTATGATTTCATAATTTCACAGTGTTGGCACTGACTGTAGTCGAGTTGTTTATTGCCCCGGCTTGCCCAATCCCCGCAAATTTGTGGCTTTTCTGTTTTTTTTTCTGTTTTTTCTGTTACTCTCTAGTTTAATTTTGTAATTTTTCTTGCGTCTGGCTGGTACTTAAACGTAACGCCGTGTCGCATTTTTATTTGGTTGAGTGGTACAAAACGATGCTAAAAGGGACAGGGGCGATGCGGTATTCCCCTTCCACCAGCCCAGTTCGCTATATTTATATAAAATTTTATGCAAAACCATATTTTTCAACTGTAAATGTTGTAAAAATGTTGAACACACCAAGCTACGAGTAAACTGGAATCACAGCGGGCCGTCCTGTCTGCTTCTATCTCTGAGCCGAATGTAACGTGCGCACACACGTGTACATCACTGGGGGTATAACAACAACAACAATATCTCTTTATAAAGCCAGCCTTTGAACAACAACAAACGCTGTTAACAACAGAGCAGCAGGTACAACAAGGACGCGGGCACAGCTTGAAAAATGTTTGTTGTCAACATTTTTAGTTTGCATCGTTAGCTTGTAGGTGCCCTGGAGTGAGACTTGGGCGACGCACAATGGGTATAGAATCAATAAAGGGTGTTCAAACCTATTTAAATATATGTTGTTTAAAAATAAACACACGTTTATTTGAAAGTTATTGGGATAATAATATATATGTATAATTTAAGTCAGATCTAATAATATTTTCATACGAAAATAAAATAAAATCTGGACAGAAATACCGAAGCAATTTTGGTCACCTCCATTTACAGCGTAGCAACAGATTCTACCGTATGTTATCATATTTTCGAATCTACTTCCAGTTATCTATTACAGCGGTTGATATCCTATTTGTTGTCAGTACGGCAGCAAAAGTGGAACATTTTATTATAATTTCTTAAATGAATTCAAGCTAGTTGTGTTTAAAACCTCATCCCGATTAACTAATAAATGCAACAAAATATATCTTTTCTCTCTTGAACAAAACAACTATGAACTCTATGCTATACAAGTAATACCTTTTAAGTCCTGAGTGAAATATTGCTGTCGATATATATTTCCAGCAATATATGCAACATTTCTTTCCAATCTATTTCAACTCCTATTTGTATTTTCTGTATTTAATTCCAGCATTTTTTATTTATTTTAAACCTATATTTGTAGTCATTTAATAGAAACAGGCAATGAGGCAGTTGCTTTCACTCCACACCCATCGTGCAGATTTAAAAAGAAGCAGAGCGCACTGAGAATAATGTATGTATGTATTTATAAGACACAGCAACATAACAATTGGAAACGAATACAAATAATACTTGCCCATATATCAGCAGCAGATAACACTCACCCGCCCACCCACTCACATCTTCCTAAAGCAATCGTAAGCTTAGGAAATTGTATATATGCCGCTGCCCATCTACCTTAGGTCTACGAGTATTCTTAATTTTTTGCTTCTTCACGCCCATGTAGCAACATTTCTGTGCGTGCGTGCCAAACTCTAAGCAATAAAACTGCCAGACTTATGAATTCATTAAATATTTCAATTGTAGCTTTTGAATAATTAAAATTCCATTTGTGTTGCTATTCGAGGCATACCTTAAGCAATAAATCTGAGATTAATTAAAACCCGCTCTCTAACGCTTTATAATTAAACTTAATTACAAAAGCATAACCAACAACCGAATGCAAAAAGTATACATCAATTTTGTTGTTGTCGATTTTGTTGGTGTTGCTGTAATTGGTTTTGTTTACTTTGCTATTGAACTTGTCTGGCATTTGGAATTTATGCAAATCACTGCTCCAACCAAAACGAAAACTTGTGGAAGCTCTATTGTTTGTTATTGTTCTGTTATATGTATTTCACGTGCCACTCACCTGGATCATCATCGTCGTCCCAATCGATTTGACCGGAAGTTAAGTTGATATGCGCGACGAATACGAGTAGCGTCAGTAGCGCCAAATAGAATCGCCAAATAGACGAAGAGGATTTTGGGTTGAAGCGGAAGCTAAAGCCGCCCACTATAGTTGCTATCGTTGCTCTTGGTGTTGTTGATAATGATGATGACGATGGTGGTGTTGTTGCTGCTATTGTGGAGTTTAAGCAGCAGCAGCAGTTGAAAGTGGGGACGCTGGAGTTGTTGAAGGAGCAGGAGCAGGAGGACTTTGAAGGTGAAGTTGTTACATTTGTTTGTATTGCATGGCAATTGCGCGCTTTCGTTTTAGTTCTGGCTTTCGATGCTGCTTGCGCTACAGCTTTCAGTTTTTGCAAATCCATTGTGTATGGTATAATCATTTATATTCAGGTTTGAAGCAGCCCTCTCTCTCTCTCTCTCTCTCTTTCTCTTTCTCTTTCTTGCACTCTCCCCGACTTTATATATTCTATATGTATGTAGGTATGCTTATCGTATTTACGTTTCTGGTTTCACTGCAATTGCTCGTCGTCGTGTATAGTTTTGCAATTTAATTTGCTCGCACGCACATACAAACACACACACACGCACACTCACGTACACACGAGATGCCGAAAACAAAAGTTACCGCGGTGTGTCTACTGCAGGCTAAGCTGCTGCCAGTACTTGCTGCTGGCAGTTGGTTATTGCTGCTGCTGTTGCTGCTATTGCTCTGCTGCTATTGCTATTGCTGCTGTTGGGCATTAAGCATTTTGCGCACACTAATGAAGTAACATGAGAAAATATTTCTTAAATTTCGCTGTAATGCCAGCTGGGTGTGCCAGTTTCCAAGCTGCTTTGTTCCCCTCTACTTTCCTCTTGGCACTTGGCTCCTGCCACATAGCACTCTGCTCAGCACTAGGCACTCGGCTTTTTGCCTTTGCCTTTCCTTGCTTTTCTCTTGTGCAAGTGCAGCAGCAACAAGAACAACAAATAAGTCGACGTCGACTACTACTACTACTACTAATTAAGTTGTTTCATGTACATTTTTTTTGCCTTTGGCATAACTTTTATGCAGTTTCCGCTGCCTCCACGGCGCATTGAGGTGTGCTATGTGTGCAAATTGTTGCATTGTTTAGTTGAGCTTTTGACGCACGTTCCACGTTCCGCAAGCCTTCCTGCCACTTTTTGCACTTGGAACTGACTGCAAATGAGATGGAGAAGAAGAAGTGGGAAAGAAAGAGCGTTAATTATTATTTGCTTTTGCCAAAATAAAGAAAACACATGCAAAAACAAATTAGACAAAAAACGTTAAGTGCATTAATAAATTAGCCGATTGCATGCCAGGACCTCCAGCAGGCAGCGCACGTACTAATGAAGTCTAATAGTTGGGTAAGGCTAAGAGCCAAAAAGCGTACCTGATCATCAGATTTACAGAGATAAGTCTCTACTAAAAGGTGGGAACAGATTGTTAGCAAGCATTATTCCACTGTCTTTCTTTTCGCAGTTTATAGTAGTCTTAGTATTTCGTTGTTGTTGCCGAACAATTAAAATAAACTCGCCCTTGATATCGAATCTTGAACGAAACTAGTATAACTTGTTTAAAATAATTTTTCGATTTTCACACATGTTATACAATTACATATTGTTATTATCCACAGCGGGCATTTTCATTTTTGTCTTTGTATTGAATTGGTAGATTAATTTTGGGCCCTCAAAATTTAAAACTTTGTGATTTGTGAATTGTGAATTTGCTTTCACAAACCTAACAAGAGAGAACGCTACAGTCGAGCAAGCCCGACAGTGTAATACCCTGTACCCAGGTAAACTTCCGTCACTGAGTTATATGCGCCCAAAGCAGCAGCAAAAAGAGGAAGAAGAAGAGCAAAATTGTTGCTGCAGTTTGCGGGGGTTGTACTGGCGAGAATTTGTTTCGCTAATAACTTTTCTTAGAATTGACCGAATTGAATAAAACAACAGTACATAATTATATATAAATTATGTGTGCAAAGTTTGGTTTAGGTAGCATTTGAAATGTGGACGCTATTGACGAAATTCTGTAGCGGGGGAAGGGGGGGAAAATTTAAAAAAAAAAAATAAACTCGTCCTTACTCGGATCTAGGAGAATCTGGATGCCAACTTTGGTTATTCTAGCTTTTATAGTTTCTGAGATCCTCGCGTTCATCCAGACGGACAGACGGACAGACGGACGGACAGACGGACAGACGGACGGACATGTCTAGATCGATTTCTCTCGTCATGCTGATTCAGAATATATATACTTTATGGGGTCGGAGATGCTTCCTTCTGTATGTTACATACTTTGCACAAACCTAATATACCCTTTTTACCCTACGGGTACAGGGTATAAAAATAAATAGAACTTAGAATTAGTATATATGATTTGAAAACCCAGTCATATTTCAACCTATCAATAGCTTTCATTTTTAAAGAACCCTTCACTTTTTGCGTATTTTGTTCTTTTTTTTTTTTTTTTTTTGGTCACTGTGTTATTTAGTTCAGCAACTAGCCGAAGCCGGAGGCAACATTCCTGTTGGCCACCCCTTTGCAACATTCAAAGAGACCGCCGCAGTGTCTGTGTGTTTGATTATTAGCCCCTTATTCGGCACTAATCTAGTTGCACAAAAGTGTTGCCTACTTTTGAGCGCAGTATCTGCAGCGCGCAAATTGTAGTTTTTGCAGCCGCATCGCATCCACCTCCTTCACCCACTCTCAACAGCTTACCACCGCCTGGGTTATTATGCGCACTTCAAACTTTAGACAACACTGCGCAGAACAACAACCAATAAACAAACAAAAAATCAAAAAAAGGGAAACAACAAGAAAAAATTACAAGCGGCAGCAGCAACGACTGCCACATTGTTGTTCATTTTGGCAAACGCCTCATGCCCGCCTGCTTGCTTTTTATGCAGTCAGGCACTCACTCAAATTTTCGAGTGCGCCAACGCTGCTGCAGTAAATTTTGTATACATTTCATTTAATTTGGCGCTGTTGCTGCTACTTCTACTGTTACTGCTACTGTAGTTGTTATTGTAGTTGCTGCGGCCCAAAAAGTTTAGCGACACAGTTTTTTGGCGCAAACGGCACAAAGCAAAAACAACAGCACCAACAATAGGAGAGGATATGGGGGAGAAAAAAAGTTGTCTGCCCAAATCAGCGCCACTCTTGCCACAGACATTAAATGTTGCATGCAAAATTACCAGCGAGCAGTTTGTATTTCCATTCTGATTGTTATTTAACATGGTTATATTGTCCTTGGAACTGAATACAAGTAGTTCTTCATGTTGTTGCACTTTTGTATCATGTCATGCTCTAGTTGCAAAACTTTTACTTTTTGGAGCGTTTTTGTGACCAGTTCTTGTTTGCTGTTTCCCATGCATATGGGAAATAAAATATGTGTGTGAGAGGGAGGGGGAGACACCGAAAAAGTGTAGCAACTAAAATAAATTTGTTTTATGCATAAAATAAACTTTAGTTATTTGTCAAAAATAAAATAAAAACAACTTAGAATTACATAAGGACACCTTTTGTTGTTTGGGCCAACTAATTTGCAAGTAGACAGAATAGTAACCCGTTTTATGTTCGACCGGTCAGTACGACATAAAAACATGAAAAAGTTTGCTACTAAACATGGCTAAACATTCACGTGATGTGTAACAAGTCGGAGCGGGTACTTCATCAACATTTTACGCTTCAGTTGCCCAACAGCATGCTGTACAACAATAGCAACAACAACAACAGCGAACACAAAGATTTGGAGAGAAAAAAACGTAGAGGAAATATGTGAGCAGGAAATATGTGAGCAATGCCAGGTGAAGGAAAGAGCTGACTGCCGCACCTGGGTACGAGCAAAATAAACTTAACTCGTCTGCTGAAAATCAACTAGCAGGGCACAGTAGCCGACCAAAAAGGCAACCAACGACTTGGCAAGCAGCACACGTGGCGCCCACAACAACGACCTTACACCCAACACGCCCAAACATCCACTCGAGTTGTGCGATTCCAATAAAATGAACTAAGTCTTGCAGCTTGATGAAATGCTGTGGGAACGGGAGTACTCGAGAAATTTATAAATAAAAACGATTTACAATGAAATTATTTCGTGTGCTCAGCAATGTAAGTTATTTCCGAGTTATTATTGCGAAGGCAAACTTCAAAATAAGTAGCCCCCATTTTTCCATTAAAAAAGGTCTCATATTTACCTTGATCAGCACTGTTTCATAGCTGCTCAATTTCTTCAGCAAAAATTCTTTGTTGATTCATAAAGCCTATTGGATGTATATTTATCAGCAGCTAACTCTCTTCACAATACGAATATATGTATATATGTATATATAGTATATATGTATGCAAGTAATGCACTAATTAATGATTTATTTAAACGTGAATATATCAGATAACTAACAAGAAAGTAAATAAAACTTCATGATTTGTGTAAACGAGTCCGTTCATGAGCTTCTTGGCACTTTACAGCTCCGAAAACTGGTTCCAAATCAATCGAAAAAAAACTCAAATACACAAAAGCTGCTCATAACCAAAGTTTGCTTGCTTTCTTCGGTAACACAAATAGTTAAGCACATGGCCAGCATACTATTGTGTGGTGTTGTGTATGTGTGTGGGGCTGTGTTTGCCATTGGTGGGTGTGTGCTCCAGCATTTATTGGTCAGTGCTCGTTATTAAAGCAAAGCTGTTTTTGTTTTGGGCTAGCATCAGCCGTCGCCATCGCATGTACTGTGACGCTTTCTTACGCACATCTGTTTGTATAGAAATGGTTGTATGTTGGGTGTGTGTGTGTGTGTTCGCTACTGCCTTGGCGTCGTAGCCTAGTTTTGTGCTACTGCTATTTGCACAACAAGTTAAAGTGTTTTGCCACGCACTTCAATAAAAACACCTACGCTCTCTCACACATACTGTGCGCGCGTGTGTGAGAGAGAATGAAAACGAGAATTGGGTAGAAGTATCCACACACCCACATTTAAGAGGTTTCTTTGGCCTGTTGTGCCAGTTTCGTGACGACCAACTCTAACGTTACGCATCGAACATGGCTGCCAAATAACCAGCACGGATTGTTAGACAGTCTCGTGAACTGAAGTGGCTGGCGTGCGTGTCAGCACATATGTATGTACTTTATGTATGTGAGTGCGTGTGTGCGGCATATATTATATTTACCTTGCATTTAATTCACCTGCCTCAACTTATTTGCCAGTTTATATGCGGGACTTACACACACAAGCTCATACACATTTTCTGAATCTAAGTCACCTGCTTGGCCCTGTGTGTGTGTGTGTGCCACATGCTCAAGTATTTAATAACTAAATGCTAAGTGAGTCTCATCATGTTCTACAGACTCCCATCAAACACCACCTGGTTCAATAGACGCCCATTGAGGGGGCGAGACAAAAGATTATGGTGGGAGGACTCACAATGTCTTGGCATTAGGGCATTATTTCCAGTCTGTTGGGTAATGCTTTGTCGTTGAATGAGTGCGTCCCGACTGGATTTTAATAATAACAAATTGCATTAATATCGCGCTAATTAAAAACCAATAACAAATCTACTGTGCACAAAGCGTGCGCGTATCAAATTGCCTCTAACGCACACAGACGGCGCGCCGTTCGCGCCACACATAAAAATAAATAATCGCTCCTCAAAGTAGGCAACGAAAAACACAAATAAACGAAGCTTACTTATGCTACGCTAGATGTGTATGAGAGTGGAGATGTACCTTACAGCCAATAACACTAGTCTGAACGGTGCACTAGCTACCCTTAGGTAGTTACTTACCTTAACTGTCGACTAAAGCCAATATCGTTCTAACAAAGTGTTTCGACTACCTTTTTTTTTTTTTTTTTTTTTTTTTTTATTTTTACATATATACAATTTATTAAACTAGTTTTCTACTACCAATATGGCAGCTTAAGCTAGTTGAAAGTTAGGGAATACAAAAGTTGTCTATAGTAAGCATCTATAGGACGCACTTATATCTATGTACATATATACAATATTTACAATGTTTTACATGAAAAATGATTATATTTTATGATATATACTATGTATTTTATACAAGGGCTCTTGTGGGGAGATCCTTTGGATGGCACTTCTTCAGTCTTCTCTTCTTAGGTTTGGACAGGAGCCGCCTCGCTAGTGCGTTGGGGTGACTGCCGAGTCGCTTCTCGTAATTGCTTGCGTGCATTTGAATGACATCGCCAACCTTGGGGACACATAAGTCTCTTTCGATGTCCCTAGTGCGCATATACCAGGGAGCGTTGCATATTTTTCTGAGTATTTTAGCTTGAGCAACTCTTATTTTGTTTAGGTTTGAAGCAGCGGCAATGCCATAAATTGGTAGCGCATACTTCCATATTGGACTTAATATGGACTTATATACTGTCACCTTACTGTGCAGGGACAGCTTGTTGCATGGTGCAAGCAGCCATGCCATCTTTCCGGCTTTCGCCATGACCGATCGCTTGACCATTGTTGTATGCTTGCTGAAGTTGAGTCTTCTGTCCAGAATTACACCAAGATATTTGTGCGAATTTGTATGACTGAGCGTGGACCCCAACATTGTGATATCTCCGCATGACGACGGCCTTGTTGTAAATGTGACATTCGCACACTTGCTGGCGTTGATACCAATGTTCCAATTCAGAGCCCACTTCTCGAAACTACTTACATACTGCTGTAAGGCTTCCGAAGCTACATCGATATCTCTGCTTCTGGTAAGCACCGCAGTGTCGTCTGCGTAAGTAGCTATTAGTGCGTCATCCTCGTATACTCCAATGATCTCTTGCGGTGCAGGCATATCAGCAGTAAATAATGTATACAGGGTAGGACCGAGAACACTGCCTTGGGGCACTCCTGCACAAATTGAGCGCCTCGTGGATTTCACTCCATCAACAGCAACTCTGAAGCTTCTGTCCCTTAGAAAGCTTTCGATGAGTTGAAACAATTGAGGAGTTAGCATGCCTTTCAATTTGCAGAGGAGACCATCATGCCACACTCTATCAAAAGCTTGTTTAATATCCATAAACACAGCCACTGAGTACATCTTTTGCTCCATGGCTTCCAGGGCGAAGTTGACCACACGGTGGAGCTGTTCCGGTGTTCCGTGACTTCTTCGAAAACCAAATTGCCATTTTGGAATTCTGCGCGTCACGGCTTCGAGCTGGAGAATCCGGTCCAGAATCACACGTTCCATCATCTTCCCGAGGGCAGGTAGCAGACTAATCGGCCTATATCCATCTACTTCAGTATGCTGTTTCTCTGGCTTTGGAATCATCGTAATTAGCGCCATTTTCCAGCAGTTTGGAAAGTGCCTCAGCCTGAGTATGTTATTCATGAGCAAGACAATATACAGCAGAGCCCTTGTGGGGAGCAGTTTCAGCGTCCTGTTGTCTAAAAGGTCTTCTCCAGGCGCTTTTTTTACCTTTAGATTTTTTATCTGCTGTACCACTTCTTGAAGTGTAACTGGGCTTGCAGGCAAGGCCATTTGGAATGGCATCTCCAGCCTAAGCTCGACTACCCTTCGCCTATCTGCTGTTGTAAAGTCAAAAGGCTTAAATCTTTCCTCTAGGCTGTTTGCAAAGATTTCAGCTTTCTGCTGACTGGAGTAGCTCCATCCACCTGTAGGATCCTTAATTGGAGTCTTAGGGATGACCAGCCTCTTAAATCGCCTCGTAAGCTTCCAGAGCGAGTAATTAAATGATGCATCTGGACCAGCACTTTCCAATATGTCATCAATTCTGCCTTGTCTGATTTTAGCAAGCTCTTTTTGCAGTCGATTGGACAGTCTTTTGTAGATTTGATGAATGCGAGTATCTCCAGTTCTTGCATATTCTTTCCTGACTCTTCTTTTCAGGCTTAAGAGCGCAGCAGCCGTTGGTGGTAGACTAGCTTGACTATGTTGGGTTGGCAAGCGTAAAGTTTTCGGTGCAGCAGAAGACGCAGCCAGTGAAATGTTCTTCATGAGGATTGATATCGCGTCTTCGATATCCTCTGGGCTGTTAATTTCGACGTTCAGGTTAATTCTTCTTTCGAGATCGGCTTTAAAAACATCAATACGGGAGCCAGGTGGTAGAATATATTCCCTCTTGGGATTATATTGCGGTGCATGATGTAGCGTCGCTACTACTGGAAGGTGATCCGATGCGAGCTCATATTTTGTTTCAACGATGAGTCTGTTTAGGGCAATCCTGTTGACAATAAAGAAGTCTAGTGCAGAGGGGTTAAGCCGTGTGTTGTAAGAGTAGAAAGTTGGCTCTCCAGTAGCAAGAACTTGGCAAGTAGTACTAGCTATGGCCTCTTGCAAACACCTTCCTCGCCTGCAAGATCTGGAATTACCCCACCATTGGTGTTTTGCATTAAAATCACCGCCTACAATAAACTTATCTCCTAAGGTTGCCAGCAATAGATCAAAGTCGGCCCTGCACCAAGCTTCATTGGGAGGAAGATACAGGGAGGAGACTTTGATGCTTCCACCATTCGTCGGTATAGTTACGCTGGCCGCTTGGATGCTTGTTTTTAGAATTGGCTCATTCTGTGAATGAGCGATACTTGATCTAATGATGACTGCAGAACCACTTTTAGCGGTGCCACTAGGATGATTAGCGTAGTACTGGTCGTATCCTGGCAAATATGCGTTCAAGCCAGGACGCATATGCGTTTCGGTTATTAACATGATATCGATCGAGTTTGAACTTAGGAAAAGCCTGAGTTCATCATTGTTTTTGACCAGGCCCCGTGCGTTCCATAATCCGATTTTTAACAGCGGATTTAACATTTGGATATTAGTTTTTGTACCAATTCACGGAAGGCTCTATTGGAATCCATATTTTCCTGTATGAGCTTATACATTTGATCCATTCTTGCGTTTAGATCTAAAATCGCCTTTTCCAGCATACTAAATTTGTTGTTTAGATGCCAATCTTCGGCGGAACTGTGTGATCGGGGCGAGTTTTGGTTTGTTGGCGCGCTGGTACGTTTTTCTCCAATTGGCCTAGCTGCATCAGCATAAGAGAAGCCACTCTTAACAGTAGAGTTTGAGATAAACTGTACTTTAGTGCCTTGGTTATTTGGGTAACTCCTATTGCTACCGATAACTAGTCCATCTTTCGGCAACCTCACAGCTGGCTTAAGTTTTTTGGCTAGATCAATTCTTACCTTGCAGCCTCTGAAGCTCGACATGTGGTCTTCGCCGCAATTAGCGCATATAAATTCCCCATTATCATTCAGGTTACATGATTTTGAGCCAGTATCATGGTCCCCCGAGCATTTACCGCAAACCGGCTTTTTAAGGCAATAGTTCCTCGTGTGCCCGAAATCTTGGCATCTGAAGCATTGTACCAGCTCTTTACTCTGTTTGGCCTTTGATATTGTAACCCTGTGTCTACCAATTTGAGTTATTTTTAGTGCCTCAGCAACGTTGGGTGCGTTCTGGAGGTTAACGTAAAACATATTTTGTCTTGTTTTAACATTATTTATGTCCTCACCATCCTCCTCATTAATTTGAATGTTACGCCAGTCCGGTTTTCTGGGGCAATATATATTCAAAACTGTAAAGCCCTTGTCGGTAAAGGTGCGCTCTATTAATTGCCTGGGTACATTGGGATGAATATCTCTGAGCACCAATCTGCAGGGTTTGTTCTCCTTCAACTGGTGGTGCCAGAATTGACAATTTTGATTGGACAATAATTTGATTATTGCACGAAACGCATTCGAATTCTTCGTATAAATACGCGAGATCCCAGATTTCGATGTGCGTATGTCGTAATCGTTAGGGGAGACAGCAGAATTGAGCGCCACCTCCAGCTTATCCAATTTGTTGACTTGTGGCACACATATAGCAGGAGGCTTAGGAATACTACTTCCCTGCTGGAAACGGCTGGCTTCATTTTGCTGGCTCGATGGATCTTCGGAATCTGGCTCTTCCATTTCCATAATGGAATCAGCTTCTTCCGAAAGGGCTGCAAATCTATTATTTTGAAGCGCTGGCGGAGAGGAGGACGCAGTTCGTTGTCCCTGGGTTGTATTGACAGGAGTTGGCTTATTTTTTTGAGCCGATTTTAGTGACTCGACGGCTCCTTTCCGCTTCCTATTAATACCGGGTACAGGCATTTGAAACGAGCAAAATTTGTCCAGAGTTGGATTTGCAACTAAGTTTGTGATTGAAGCCGGTGTACTCACAACGGCGGGTGTGGAGCACAAACTGCCATTTGATGTCGCTACTGTAGTATACATTGATTGAGAGTTCACCACAGAAAATGTTAGGGTACTTGTAGTCGATGTACAAGTGGTTGAGGCAATCCAGTTACTGGTTGAGATTGACGGCTTTAAGTATGGTTTTCCCATTGACATATGCAAGTCCTTGGTTATTTTTGCTCTCAGCTCCGAAGGTGATTTACCAGAAATTTTTCTCATCTCCACGTACTTCGGCAGCTTATTGACTACTTCCTCAGCTGCTCCGAGAGCGGCCGAGTCTTCATCAGCATTCATTTACGTGAGATAAGATGACTTGCAAAACAAGCAAAGAAGAAAAATTCTGGGCTGTCTCTGCTCCGATGACGTGTATACGTCAGCAGAGCAGCCCCATACAGCAGATTAATTGTTGATTGGAATCCAAGAAAATAAGGATACTAAACGATTGCCAAAAAGCCAAGGTGAAACTAGGTTTCCGGGTGGTTTTTTTTAACGCACTATACGCGAAATAATTGAAAAAGAGGAATTTATTACAATTTTTCACGGAGCGCACAATAAAAAGTCGACTAGTCACTTTGACAGCTACCAGGGTTGACGACTACCTTTTAAAAACACTTCTATCTATATGTTGGTGATGACGCAGTCAAGGCCTCTTCAGAAAAGAAATCAAACAAATCAATTAGAAATAGGTAAGTAAATAATTTGCAAAGGCTTCAAACGTAGAAATTATTAAATATAAGCCTGAGCTGGGTTGGGACCAGAAAAATAACTATTTCGGCATTAAAAACTTTACTGTAACTTTTCCGGGTAAAAAATGTGTATTAATTTAAATAAACTAACACAAACTAACTAAACACATATTCGAAATATGATTAAGTTATTTGAGTCAGATTATGCTAAAAACAAACCGATGTGCCTCAAAATCAATCAAATAATCAAACCTTTTTCAAATTTATTCAGTAAAATTGATACACGATTGCTATGCATCGGAGACTGAATTGGGCCGAATAAGCTTCTGTCTGTCTCTTACATACATTCAAACATGTACCACTTATTTTGTCTGTCATCGAGTATCAACATAGCTACTACATAATTAGGGTACACAATTCTTACAGATATTTTAATTTAGGACAAAACAGAATTTTCCCTATTTCACATTTCAGCTTTTGCGTTGGACAACAATCTTTATTTTGTTTGTGTACAACTTCAATTCAAAGGGGACCTAGCCCAATAAAAAATTGCTCAAGTAACATACCCTGCAGCAGGCGATGTCAACATTGCTTAAATTTTTAATATTTAGCTGCCATTTAGCCAAGTTCTGGCCTCCGCCAATGCACCCTCCCTAAACCAATGCCGTTGGCAATTTAGCAACAACCCCATGCCTGGCAATTTGCCTCCTGGCCGCCAATGTGTCGCTGCTTCTCTGCTTGTTAGGGCAATTTGCAATTGTGTGTGTGTGTGCTTATGTGTGGGTGTCACTGTGCCAAAGTACAAGTATCTGCAATGTACAGGCGTGTGTGGGTGTATTCCCGGGCAAACAGACGAGGCTCAAGTATCAAATTGACGGCGACATTGACGGTGATGCTGCGCCAAAAGGAAATAGAGCAATGGGGCTGAGGGGCGAAGCGGAAGGGCATGGAAGCAACAACAACGACACAGCCTTGGCTACAAAGTACACAAAAAGTTTTCTAATTATTTTGTCATTAAACTCACACACACAAACACAAACACCCGTTCAGCGTTCCTCACGCACATACATACAGACAACGGCTTGTTTACAAGCATACACATGTTTGCTGAGCCATAAAAAAAGGGTTACATATCCCAGGCCAAACCAGAAGCGAACGCCTTCCCCACACAACCAGAAACAAGAGCAGCAACAACAACAATAATGCCGATGGAATAAAGGCACGAACTTTTTGTCCTAATTGTTTCATTTCATGAAATGAAGGTAAGAAATTTTGGCAGCTGTGTATATTGCCGTAGGTTGTTGTGCCTTTTATGTTTGCATGGGTGTGTATGTGTACTCACAAAGTCGCAAACAGACAAACACATACAAACACACACGCACATTAAAACAAGACATCTACGCGTTGCATATAAAGCGATTAACACGACGCCAATTTCTAGGGATAGGGAGGCACCATCTTTAAGTGCCGCATGACTGTGGCTGCCTGCCTCTCCTTGTTAAACAACAATTTGTTGAATTATTATCGCACACACACACACATACACTTACATACACATACACTTCAAAATGAGGCGAGAAGGATGCTCCAACCTTCATATATGTGTATGTGAATGTGGCTGTGCCTGTGTTTTGCTCACTTTGACAGGTCATGTCTAATATATTTCATAGTCAGTCCCGCGCGTTTTAATTTTGTCATTACTTAGCTTCGGCTTGAAATTCGCAAACGCGGATTAAGTCTAAGCTGGCGGCGAATTGTCCATATGTAAATAACAGATTCTACTGAAGTTGTTTAGCTGCTTTTACTTGTATGTTGATATTATTCAAAAATAGACTATTCTGAAGCAGTTTTATTAAATTCAATTCAATTATCTAATTAGTGGGGAATTTTGTAGATTTGTGGATTAAGTCAAAGCTGGCGGCGAATTGTCCATATGTAAATAACAGATTCTACTGAAGTGGTTTAGCTGCTTTTACTTGTATGTTGATATTATTCAAAAATAGACTATTCTGAAGCAGTTTTATTCAATTCAATTATCTAATTAGCGGGGAATTTTGTAGATTTGTGGACTATTGATCTCAATACTGAAAAGTGAAGGGTTAATGAAAACAACTTTTAACGAATGAAACCATTTTTTGAGTTACGAATTATTTATGCCTCAATCATTGTATTCCAATCATTTTACTGAAGGAAAATGTTTTAGTTCAGCAAAATGCGATACATTTCATTACAAATATTAAAAGGGGAAATTTATAAATAATAAAAAACTCAGTATTAAGTTCGGTTTAAGTCATTAAGCTCTATGGGTTTTTTCTGTTGTATAATTTGTCCCGCTTTACACTATTGTTTGTTGTTTAACTGTTTATATTTCTTCAATTTGTTTAATTAAGTAGAAAAGGTTATGTTGCCTGTACTCTTAACATTAAGGTATCTTCACCTCACTTGTAAATTCCTTATATTTTTAAATAAAGTGAGGAAAAAACCGGAAAAGGTAAAAACATTAAATTCATTAATATTTTAAACAATTGTGAAAGACGCACATCAATTTAAAAAAAAAAAATTGCCGCTTAGAGTGTAAAATTGTCTTTAATGGTTTTTCTATGCGGTCCATTGGAAATGATAAGGATGATGTTGTGCTCCTCACTTAAGTGGTGACACAGCCTTATTAATTTCAATACATTCATTCTTTACTTTTAAACTATTCTTATACTGCACAATAGTTTTACTATACTCGCACAGGATCTGACTTCGAACACAACTACCTTCTCCTTTTTCCCACGCTATTTTAAGCACACGCGCTGCCTTTATCCAGCGACGCTTGAGAAATAATTCTCAATAGCTAAAAATCACTTTTTCTTCGTTCTAGATTGTGGGTAAGTGAGGTAATAAATGGATTTGCAAAATTTTTCAGAAGCCCCAATCTATTTTTATTTACAGAGCTTTTTAACTAATCTTGAAATGTTGCAATATTTTAAATAACCCATAATATTTATTTTTGGTAAACATTACACTTACGCTAATAAGTTTATAAATAATATAGAATTAGAAATTCTGCAGCTTAACCAATGTGCAGAGTGTATAATTTTGTGAGTTATTGTTTGTGGCAGACTATGTTTTAAGTTAATGATTTGAGCTCCCCTGTGCTGTAAATATTTAATGACTGTTAATGTTTTAAAAGCCCACGCGTGCTCGTAACTCACAATAAGCCGCAACTTAAATCGGCTAAATACGTAGACATGTGTACAAATATACGTATGTGTACATATATACAAGTATGTATGTAAGTGTGTATGTGTGAGGGAATGGTGTGTATTTTTGAGTAATTTTTGTACACTTTCACACAACAAACATCAGCCAGACGGACAGACGAGCGAAAACGCAATCCAGTAAATTGGGCGTTCGTAAGTGAAAAAGCTGTGCAATTACTCTGGAGAGCAACTTTCTGATTCACAACAACTACAACTGAAATACCAACAACAAAAACTGCTGTCAAAATGTCATAAATTGAAGCGCTAGCGGTTGCTATAGCAAAAATAAAAAATCAGCAGCAGAAACAACTACACAGCTTACTGAGTCCAAACTAAAAACCATTGTATAGTACTCCAACACACACAGAGCAAGAAAACAATCACAACTCCCACCCACACACACACACACACACACACCCACACACACATATACGAGCACAGGAATAGGCCAACAGGCAACACACACAGACACACAAACAATTAAAAAGCCCATGAGCCTGCCAACTGTTTGGTTGCATTTTCTGCGCTCACAAATCTCTAGGGCTGGGCCATGATTTTAGTTTTCTGTGCGTCCCATTGGGCCGCCAGGCGACGCATTTCGTGCGCCTCCTCTGCCAACGTCGACCCATATGAAATTACTGTTAGTTTTCATTGTCGAGTTATGCTTCGTTGCTTGCTGGCTTGTTGGCCATTTCAAAAATTTACAGTGCTCTGCCGACTTTTCTATACATAAATCTCCCTCTCTCTCTCCCTCTCTTTCGCTCTCCAGCGCCATACTCCGAAAATCCGGGACGAGCAACTTCATCAACGTATCGAAACATTTACCGTACCTTTCAAGTGGTTCGTTCGCATTTGCACCGCAACAACTTTACTCAATTACATACTGGCCGCAATGCAACCAAACTACCCCCTCCCCCTCTCCCATCTAGCTACTACACAGCCATACCCTACCCTATCCTACTCAGGTCGACCCCTTCTCTCAACGCAGCACTTGTGCAGACTTTCTGAACGAGTTGAGCTCACCTCTCAGCTATGAAATCAACGACTTTAGTGAAAACTTTCAACAATTTGGGTTTTGGCCACGGCCTGGCACGGCAACAAATCGAAAGCAAAAAGTTTTTTGACTAAAGGTTGGGCGATGTTCCTGCCGTCGATGGAAACGGCGACGGTACCGGCAACAGGCGCAAAGGTGACTTGACGACGACGACGATGACGGCGACATACTATATAGCGGCGGGCAGACCGGGGGCAAAAGTTTACTAAAGCTCGAGCACAAATACCCAAAGGTCTGCTTGATAAAAGTGAGCGCTCGTTTGGGCATGCCCCAGGGGCAGCAAGCGAGCGAAGGCGGCACAACGTTTACGTCTACATTACCGGCAACGTCAATGCTTACGTCCACATCGACACTGATATCCGAACTATGCACTAAATACACTTAAAAAAGTATAAGACTCTAAGATCGGGCCTGAACACAATAAGCTGGTACCCGAACAGGCTCAAGGAATACTATAGTTATGTTTCGTCGGTCGAGTCTGTGATCACATTGCATACATACTTGTATGCCCTTTGTGACCGGCCTTCTTTACTACACCGAGCCCCCACAACCAATATAGTTCTGTTCAAAAGAGTTTTCAAAAATTACACATGAGCTTTGTAAAAAGTAAGGCTGTCAATTCCATATCAGATTGGATCGAGAAAGAAAGAACTCATACCATCGTTCCGTTTCGTAATGCAGTTTATTGCATATTTTAAGAGAAAAAAATCTCAATCTTTTGTTTCTGATGGTAAGCAAAATTAAGTAAAAAATATTTCTCGCCTATATGCATTTTTTTTTTTGCCAAATCCACTTTACTCTTTCTTCGAGTGTAAATTGTGTGACGAAGTTGCGGATGTCGGAACCAACATTTATATTGAAATTCTCGCCTAAATTTGATGAACTGTTATAATAACACAACGCTCAAAATGTCCTTTGTAGTTATGGAAAATCAACGCCACCACCGCCGCCAACTTACGCCACATGCACATGTCTGTGTGTGTGTGTGTGTGTGTGTGTGTGTATGCGAAGAGTTGGGCAAAGTTTTAAAGTTTCCGACACAGCAGTCGAGTAACTAAATTATTTTGATTTGAGGTGTGGCCTGCCCACGGTGACTTCGTTTGTAATACCAACACTGGGGGTTAATGTAAAGAAAAGTCGGCGGCGCGCCCTGCATGAAAATGGCATTCACCGGGCAAGCCCTTAAGTTGTCTTTCGGTGCGCATCACGTATACGCACTGTATGGCAATTAATAGCCCAGTATGATGATGCTTGTGGTGAACTAGCATGCGAAGTAATCCACTTAAGTGTTAGTTAACTTCCACATTCGTGTCTGCCTGTCTGTCTGTTCCAGCATTTAAGATAAACACTGACGATGAGTTGTCTATGAATCATTTTGAATGGAGTCTTTTCAAACTTTGATTTTGTTTCTCTGCCTGCTTGCCCGGCTGCTTTTTTGAAGCAAACAATTCAAAGCTAACATTTCATTTGCTCGGCTGCTTGTAGCTTTTGCCTTTTCTATACGATCCAAATAATACTGCTCTCATATAGTTGCAAGTTTCATTTGAACTTCAATTGCTTCTACTGCCCACTGATTTAATTGATTTCCATAAGAATCGCAAACAATTGTTCGTATTCTGGCTCACAGAATTTCTAGTCAATTTGATTTTCTTTGGCACTAAAGCAGGGTCTGGAAAAGTACATAAATGGGGGGTGTTTGACACTTACGAAGAAAATTAAATAAACAAATGCTTGCTTTTATTTTTTCATGTGCTTATTAATTGGCCACCTCCCATTTGTTAGCCTGTTACGAACTATGATTGGCTTTATCGAGCAGTTCTCTATTGATGTTGTTTGTCACAGCACGCCATCGTGGCATTTATTTATAGTTCAATAAACTGGAATAGGCAACAATAAATGGTAGTCGTCGCATTATACTACAAACTATAAACATTATCGAACAACAAATGACGCATAAACACCTCAATAAAACGTGCTACAAAATTGGAGGACTCATTAGGTTGGAAATAAATTTTCACACAATAACAAAAGCCAACGAACCACAATCGACAACCTAACAGCAGTCAAAGAGCCGCCCTCCATTCCGGCATATAGACAGGCATACCATCAGTCTCTCAGTGTTCAGTGTTCAGTTATCAAGCGCTATCGATCTACACACAATTGAGTTATTACTGACAACTCAATGCGGTGCTGTATCATCGATTCGTTTGCCGGCCGCACTTAAAGTATGAAAATCACAAGCGAGCAGCAACAAAAGGAACCCACATTGCGTGTCCAGAGCTCGTTGTGAGAGCCCCAGCAACGGGTTAAAAGCATTGGGTCGTCAGGCCATAAAAATTGTTGAATATATACACATAGATTTTCAATAAAAATATCAAACCACTATTCAACTTCAAGATACCGCCTTTGTATGTTTGCATGAATGGGTATTATAAAATCGGATATTCGGGCCGCTTATAATATGCCCTTTGTTAATAACTAACGAGCCATTGTCGCTCGCTTTGTGGCATAATTTGTAATTCCAGCTGCAATAAAATTTCTGAAATGCACGATTTTGATTTCTATCAATGAGACACAGAGACGGAGACACGGGCACAGACACACTGACACAGACAGACATACTGACACCAAAATGGAACTCCTCGAACACCTTTGAAGCGTCTCTGAGCATGCAAATCGATGGGGTTGCTCTAACACTTTCTCTATCACTTTCTCCCCACCAAGCGACTTAACTTGCTTGACTTGGTTGCTTCTCTGGTCTTGCAGTCAGTCGTTTGTTTACATTTTATTGTTATTGTTGTCGTTGATGGGATTAATAAATTTTCTTTATCAAGATTTGCGCGCTGAGCTGCTCGACGCTTTAGTCGAGAATTTTGTGCTTCGCCTTTTGCTTTGTCCGTCTGCCTGCCTTGGACAGAGATCTGGCCAAGCTATTTGTCTATTGGCTTGCGCGCATTATTTTCTAGCTTGTTAAATTTATAGACATGCATAATGCATGTTAACGAGTGTTTGTTGTTCTTATTCTGTTGGTTATCAAAACTGGATTGCATAATAAATTTCGGGCAAGTGTTTTGATCTAAGCTTCACCAGGACTCTGAATCTTAATGATTATGCACAAGAAATTGAGATATTAAATTAGCAATGTTATTGCGTGCATTTTGATATTTAAGCACAGCTATAAATGAAGCAAATCAAAAGTCTATTTGCTTATACTATTAAAATGATATTAATTATGATGCTTATGTTTAAATTTGAATTGATTTCATGGATGCTGTCTCCTTCGATCAAGGCGAGGAATTTTCGCCGGCCACGGTATGTGCAGTTATTTATTTTCCAGAAGAACAAAAGACAGGCCACGCAGAGTTAAAATCATTGTCTCCTTGAGGTAGAACCAAATATAAAATGTGCCTTCATGGGGAAACTCAAAACTTGCCGCTTCTCTACCTGCTTTCCAACTAAACTCAAACTACACCTGTTACCTTACTTACTCTCACTTCCTTCACTTACACTCAAGATAATTACCCACAAACTACACTTGTATGTATGT
Organism: Scaptodrosophila lebanonensis; assembly: GCF_003285725.1. Taxonomy (NCBI): domain Eukaryota; kingdom Metazoa; phylum Arthropoda; class Insecta; order Diptera; family Drosophilidae; genus Scaptodrosophila; species Scaptodrosophila lebanonensis. The sequence continues at coordinate 5,222,605 of NW_022060538.1, forward strand.
TTAGCCTACCCTTTCCCGTAGCGACAGAGCGACTTTTCAATGCTTTAATAGAATGAAGTATACAATTATATAGAGATTATATTTAAAACTCAAAAAAAATATAACAGTATTTTTACATTCTAAAGTTTTAATTTTCTATTTCTTGTATATATTAATTAGCAAATTGTTTTCCTTTTCAATTCAAGTTACTTGAAGCAATTTAAGTCCGAGAATAATTCTTAGGATAAAACACAGTGGCTTAAATATAATAAAATATTAACAAAATAGAATAAAGGTTTTAAAATATTTTCAAATACATCCGTAAATTGTTGTACGTACATAGATTTAGTAAACCTTAATATATTTATAAGAAAATTGGACATGGTTAAGTATTTGACACCTTATACAAAAAAGTACTTCATAAAAAGTTTAAATAAAATAAAATAAAATGTACTTCAAGTGCAAGTAATTCTTCTTGTATTTACTGTCAATGTGTCTCATTGCTAAGACTAACAGTCAACTAATCGCGTAAATCACTTAATGGTCTGCACGCAGAAATTGAATCAGTATAGTCATAGTTCGCCTTAATGCAGTCACGTTGCAAGTACGCAGCAGTTGCCGCCAGACGCTAATAGTTTTTAAGTATAATGCAATAAAAATGAAAATCCAAATCATGCTTCATCAACATCAACGTCAACAATATAATCAAGCAACTGCACGCTTGTCCATGAATGGCGCCCAACGAATGGTCGGAGGTATAAAGGGTGGCAATGCTGGTTGTCAAGGCTATGCGTAGCCAGAGCTCGTTGCCTGACTGCCTGTCTGCCAGCCTGCTGACAATTCAATGTCCTGCTCAATTTGTCTGCATGGAAAATATGCACACAGACACTCGGGCGGGAGAGCGAGTGGGTGCCGCTGTAATGGCTGCTTGTGCTTATTTGTCAACCGACGATGGCAGTGTCAGCTGCGAAAGCTGATCCTGTTGGTATAGTTGAAGGTGTTACCAACGCCGATTCAGCTGCAGCTCAGTCGCTCAAGTGCACAACAACGGACGACTGAGCCAGAGACTTTTTGTCTACCGTCCAGTGCAAAAAGCACAGCCGCCGGCACTTGCTGCCTTTCTGTCTGTCAGTCGCAATGTCTGTCTCTCTGTCTCCCTGTCTGCCGGTATCGCCGTCATCATCATCGTCTATGCTGACAAACAAAAGCGCCAACGAGCTCAAGGGGAAGTGACTGCTGTGACTGACCCGGAAACATTAAAGGGCTGCCTTTGCCAGCTTGGCACATTCCCTTGCCTTTATAGTTAATGTTACTGTTTTTGTTGTAGCTGCCAGGCTAAATGCCACATGGCAATTGGCCAAAGGATGCATAATTTAACGACATAAATATTTATGGTTGGAAATTAATCAGAAATATTAAAAAACAAAGAAGTGCGACAAACGTACAAACTAACGAACCAGCGAATAGCCAAATGAAATGAATGGAATTCAAAACTAGTTAATTAGTTTTGCACACGCACACACACACGCATACAAGTATACACACACACACACACACAACAGACACATGTAAGCATACGAGTATAACATTGACGTGCATTTGGTGTAGTTGTAAAATTGGCTGGCAGCTGCCACCGTCTAACCATTTGGCCCGACACCGACTGCCGCCTGTCGACCGATGATTGTAGAGTTCGCTTTGCTGTTGGCCATTACTGAAATATTAACAAACTCAATTAAAACGAGCACTAATTTTGCCAACGTTTGGCCGCCTGGCATGCACACACACACACACACATTTTTAAAATGACTGTACATGTGTTGTGTCAGTTTGTGAATGCGTGTGTGTGTATGTGTGTCGCATGTCTTTACTGCCAATTTATGGCCTCAAATAAATTAACAAAATTAAATTTAAATTTTGCACAAATGACCGCAGGAATATTTGCAGCGTACGGCCCAAATGAAATTACTGGAATAGCAGAAACAGGGCCGAACCAAGAGCTAAGAGTTTCAATAATAATTGCACATGCCTCAGTTATTAAGCCCAAATGCTTAGGCAGAATTTAATTTGGCCAAGGCAAATGTTTGCAATATAGTAAATGCATATTTAAATAGTTTATTCCTAGTTTGATATGTGTAGCAAAATATCTATAGATCTGCACACCCACTCATATGCTACGAGTGCACACGAAGGCAGACAGGCATAACAGAGTAGAAAAGTTGGCCAAGTTATCTTGGTTTGTTGACTTTGATAATCCTTCAAGTTTGTTGACAATATGGCTAGCTGGCTAGCACTTTACCCAGCGACTTTTGCTCTTAAAATATTTCGTATACATACACTGAGCCAATTCATTTGATTCCATTTGATTAGAAGCGAGATTGATTAGAATGAGCTTCCGTCTCCTTCCTCGAATAACTCCCATTCTGCTACTGTAATAATATATTAAAGGTTTTTAAAAATGTTTTAGAAGGCAACAATGCCACAAAGTTTTGCTTAAGGCGGTTTATTTCATTTAATTATTCTCGTCGATCCAGTTTTTTTATAAGTGCTGACTACAAGTGCACGTTTCTTATGCCAAGACTTGCAGAAGTAAAGGTATATGGAAATGGTTCCATTTCAAAAGATATTGAAGGAAAGTTGATTTAAGTTCTTGAGAGAATTTGACTCCATCTGTTACTCTTCAAATACCATTTAAAACATTTACTAAGTTTTTACATTTCCCACTATTAATGCATTTTAAGATAGTATTACTTTGTTCGTTAATAACGAATATTGGATAAACTTTTCGTTGAGCTAAAGTATTTTTCCTGCGTGTACAGAAAATTCCATAAGTTCTGAGCACACACACACACCGCATGCAGAGACCCTTACACACACATTCATCTTGAACATATTGCATATCGAGGCAGCCGCAAAAAAGCAAGAGCTCTGGGTGGGCTCCTTTGAGGCTGCAACGGGCGCACCGCAAAGAGCAGCACTTAATAATTACTTGAGCATTCTGATGTAGTCATAAGGCAGACGCACGGACTTCGGTCTCGTCTTCGTCTGTGTCTAAGTGGTGTTTGTAAACATTTGGATGGGTGTGTGGAGGAGTGTACCTTAGTGTTAAGAAAGCGCCCAAAAACTTGTTTGTCAATTTTGTGCACTTTTACATGCGCACACAAACCTACATACATACTTGTAGACAACAAAACGTGAGAGCTCATGTGTGTGGGTGTGTGTGTGTGTGTGTGTGTGTGTGTGTGCCTGCTTGACTGACTGACTTCCAAAGCTTTCTCGCAGCTGCCATTACTGTTGTTGTTGTTGTTGCGCACGGCGTTTGGCTTAATGAAGCAAAATTAATTTGATTTAGCAAGCTTGCTGAAAGCATTTCGCTTAGCATCTCAAATCACCTTCTCTCAACTGAACAGCCTTGAGACAGGCTCAGTGCGGCAAGTTAAGGCCAAATTGGTACTTGGTAATATATCTGAGCAAAAATTGTTCTGACTTAAAATGTGGCACAAAACACCAGCATTGCTGCTAACATATAATTAGCATAAATATTTCAGCATGTCGTCTCTTTTTTATGTGCGCCAAGAGGATGGCACTTTAATTTGAAGCTCCGCAATCGTCTGCTGTCGCTTAACATCTAGGAAAGACGCACAGCCTTTGGCACAGCTTTTAGCTTATTTATTTTTAGTTTAGTCACAATTTGCACACAATCTCATCCACTTACACAGTGGAGCCTATGAAACGTGAAAACCCAGTCTTTTTTGTACTCACGCTAATTTATAAGAATGTAAGAAATCGAATAGTCGTGTTTTTTGATGTGAGGGGAACGATGTAATTTTTCAAGCACATTCAATACCGGATTTATACATCTAAAAACTGATGGAGCTAGAACATTATAGCCTTTCATATTGAGAAATGCAAACTTCCCATTCCAGCAGCATCACTAGCAGATATTGGGGCCGCCTATTCGGCTAAAATTGAAACCGCAAAGTATTTAGCGTCGTCAGGTAAACTGACAGCCTCCTGCTCACAACAAATGACAACTATGTACTGCTCCTTACAGCTCCAGATTTTATGTAATCTAAAAGATGTGTAATTCCATTACGTACGATTTATACTTGATAAGAAGTGTCTAAAAAAGAAAATGAAGAGACTTCACATATACCTTAAATTTCAATATTTGTTTCTTTTCGTTTTAAACACTTGTTTTAAGATGCCGAAACGATTTAAATAAATAACTGAACTAAAGTTGGCCAACGTAAGCAGACTTTACTTTAAATAAGCAGAGCATCTTATACATAGTTTGTATCTGTGTGTGTATGGCTGGGTAAAATGTAATGCGCGCTAAAAACGCGCAAAGCTTTTTTATTGTGGGCGGGCAGGTGAGACTTCACTTTGGGTTGTTTATGTGTCTGTTGTGTTTGTGTGTGTGGGCTGTACTTTTGGATACTGCCCGTAGACTCACATTTTTCTGTTCTATTTAGTTTGGTTTTTTGCTGTTGAATAAAACATTTTCACGGTTTGTGGATTTCTCGCTGCATACAACTCAACCCAAGCCCCACGTCCTACAGCCTAACACCGGCCCCACACCATCTTCTGGAATGTGCCTTGCTCCCAGCACACCCCCCACCGACACACAGTCTCTCTCGCAAACAAAAATACGGAAGTGTATAAGAGATAACCGTATGCTTGATGTGTTTTTAAAGTGTGTGTTTATGCGCTGCACAATGTTGTGTGGGCCTCAATATCTTTCTGGCTGTTCCTTTGTATGATATATGCATGTGTACGCCTTTTGTTTGCCCCCGAAATGTTGCTCACTAGTGTGTCCGCTGTCTGTGAGGACTGTCTGTCTCTCTGCTTGTCTGTCTGTCTCGCTGTCGCGCTGGCTGGCTGACTGTCTGTTGATGTTGATGTTGTTGTCTGCCATACGATGTGCTGTAAAAACCCTTTCATTGCTGTTTACAGATCATTGACGTTGATTGTTTAAATGAAATGTTTGCTGTGCATTATTTGCTTTTACTTTTATTTGCGCTGCAAATTTGTGTAGGTGCCTGCTGGAGTGTTGTGTTTTGTGTGCAGTTTTGTGGTAGCTTTGAGTGCCACTAAAAATAAAAATGTTAAAGGGCAAAAAGCATGCCAATTTGTGGTTGTGTATTAAGCAGGCAATGATATGTTGGTAACTATGAAAATCCATTAGTGTTGCTCAATTCGACTGTGTGCGAAGGGTAACGATGGAGTAAGGTAAAGAAGCCATTTGTTTTCTGTTGGCGCCATGATTTGTTATCGTTTGCTCAGTGCCTTACACAAATTCTTGTGGGAGAAGAATAATATTTATGGAAAACAGTCTAACTCTCTATATTAGTTGCTTTGATTGTGAAATAGATCTAGCCACAAAGATCTGAATTCCTAAATTCGTGATATTTCTATTCAATGGATGAAGGCAAATATTTCACAAAATACCATCGTTTGTGCTAACTAATTACATAACATAGACATATTAAATAACAAAGAAATAAATTTACTCAAAAATTAAATGCAATTTATTTCACCTTTTCAACCGACAAAAATGAAAGTAATATGCTTTTCAAGCATTTCAAACACCAATTTAAAAAGGAGTGAATATTTGTTGAACATAATTTATCAAATTATTTAGCTGTAACAATTTAGTGAGTTTATTGTTGCAATTGACTCAAGTCAATTGAGAAACATTTTCATCCGATATTGACTTATCATTGTGAATACACAGCTGACGCCTCTGGCTTGAAGTAAAAATTAAATTAAAACGCAATAACTTTATTTTTTCGGATTATGCCACTTCTTTCACATTGTATGTACATGTATTTATGTGTGCTGATTCATTGTAAGCCGTCAGTAAGGTACATACAAATTTAATTGCATTCAACACAAAATACGCTTAACAAAGGCAAGTTTAATTATCGCTCGACAAATGCAATTTTACTTCGGCCACAGGCCATCAACTGTCTACCTGGAGGAGTCTTCTTCAGAGAACTGGACATGTGCTAAAAGGCGCATTACACAATACGAGTAGGTAATACATTATTTATACACTATTTGGATCATGGTAACTACATTTTTGTATATTTCAGTAAATTTTCGCTGTCGTGCTCGGATAAAGGCAGCCAGCAAAAAGTTTGCATTGTGCACACATTAATTTCCATATATGCTTAATTTCCATCTGGCCTTTTCATCTCAGTTTTAACCATTTTTGTTGTTGTTATTATTTTTTTTTTTTTGTATAGTATATCGCATTTTTCTTCCTATGATGTGTGTGGCCTGGCTTGGCCTGGCCTGTATGCATTATTTTGTTTTGTTTTGCTTCGCCCAGAACGCCTAGGAACAACAAAAGTAACTGTAACAGGCAGCAGGGAACAAACACAAACAAAAGAATTCATTATTTTACTGTTGTGCATTTAAATTTGATACAATACACGCTATTTTCACACACACACACACTCACACATGTTGTCGTATATTCACACTTTTCGTGCCGTGTCGACTCCGTGCCGCCTGCCTACAAACAAATTGTACATATGTACTATAGTATATGTATCCCTTCGTACTTTTTCGTACGTTTTTCGAGTTTTGCATAAATTTCCGTCTATTTCATTTTGTTTGCTTTGACCTGGTTTTTGGTTTTTCGGTTTTTCGACCGGGGTTCCCTTCGCTTTCGCCTTTTTATGTTTGCGCTCCCTGTAAAAGCATTTTTCGTTCTCATTAAAATAGGTAAACAGAATCGCATCAAATTTGCTGATAGACAACAGATAGCAGTTAAAACTTTAAGCAAACCAAGAAAACTTTGCACGACTAATATAGAATGTGCCTGTGTGTTGGCGGACTGTACTTTATTGACATAGGCAGAACACACGTCAGCTTGAGGGGATCGTTGAGGATTAAAATATCTGAAATGGGTACAAAATTAGTTAAACTGTAATTACCGCTTTTCTGCCAAATTAAGGATATGATCACAACTATTCCATTTAATTAATTACTCTGCAGTCAAATGCAGTATCTGTCGGAAATTGTGAGCCTTGTCTTTAAAGTAATGTAGGAACGCAGTTTAATTTCTCTTTTATACTTGTATCAGTCAGCTCAGCGCTTTTTCGAACAATCATTTTAACTTCTAGCTGTTCCCTTCGTTCTTGTTCTCCCATATCTCTAATTATAGCCGAGAAGAAGCAGGTATTGCTTCATGTCATTATTTGGACTGAAGGCTTCCTAATTCAACAGTTTGACGTGCGAGCTTTGCTAAAAACCGCAGAAGATGTAATCTAGGTACTCAGTTGATATATCGCGAACCTTTTTTAATTTTCAGCGACAGGCAAGAATATTTGATAAGTTTGTTAAAAAGGTTTCCTTTATTCGCATTACTTTTATGTATTTCAGATGTAACTTCTGGGGCATACACATATAAAAAACTCTACACCTATACGAATTTTTGAAAACCAATGCTTTATACAATGAATAATTTATGCCACTTGATAATGAATACTTGATAAAAAAAAGCTCAATTAAACTCTATTCGCAATATAAAGAATCAAGTAAAATGGCTTAAAATGATTTCGCAAAGAACACAAACACTTGTTTCTTATACTTACATAAATGTAAATAGTTTGTCTAATGTAAATGTTTGCCTACTTAAGCCAAGATTTTATGAGCCAAACATTAATTTTGTCTATAATACACCTAATACTATTCCAGATGATGAAATACTTGTACACTTGTCGGACCAATGTTTAAATTGGTCTTAAAAGCATAAAACTTGCTGTCATTTTCACTTGCGGCGGGAAAACTGAAAGACCAAGTAAACGTGCAACTTTTGTAGGTCACCACAAATCAGCATAAGCTACAACTATCGGACAATAACATTTTTATGTGTTAAAGCTTTACGACAAAAGGCCTTAGTACAAAAACAAAAAAAAGACGCTCAAAAACGTGAGCAAAACGTAGCAAAAAGTTGCTGCAACTCGCATACAAACTTTTCATTTATTTTTTTTTTTTTACTCAGCAACTGTAATAAATTTTGACAACTGTAAGCAAGCAACAAATAGGAATAAGCAAAACAAACGGCACAGGGCATCGGGCATCGGGCAATAGCTCAAGTCGGGCCCCCAGTGCGCTGCCTGCAAAACATTTCCAACAGTTCTACCATCAGTTCAACAAGAGTTCAGAGAGCGCGTCCATTGTTTGTGGAAGCAAGTTTTTTACGAGCAAGAAATAGAAACCAGTTAAAATGCCAAGCCATGGATCAATTTGTGCAGCTGCTGTTGCTGCTATTGCTGCTGGTGGTGCCACTGGTCCTACTGAAGCTCCTGATTCTAGGGGTTTATGCACGCATATGCCAGCCGTCAACCATCAACCACCCGGCTCTGTTGGCCTTGTTATGATACACTGTCCAAAATGTGAAGCTCGCTGCGTAAACATCTAAACACAAACAAGAAAAATAAAGTGCACAATGGCACACAACGACTACATATTTACACATTCATCTAGCATTTTAAAGATACTGCAGCATCATGATGAAGCGTATCCAGTAAATATCTCACATTATCTTACAAAAAAGTTGCAATTGTGCTGTCCTGGTATAAAACGTATTCAATGCGTTTGAATATTAATGGTTTGTTGAATTGCTGCTCCAATGAGCTATAATTTTGTCCTTGAATGCTGGCTGACTAACTTTTTCCGTTGAATTATTTTAATATTTAATAGTTTTTCCGAATAATTTTTAAGTAAACAGAAAGTGAATTGGACGTTTTTCTTTACTTGTATGAATATTAAAAATGTTCCTCTAGATTTCTAAGAAAATACATAACAGTGGAATTAAAATTCTGTCTATATGTGTGTAAAATATCTTTTACTTAAAATAAAAGTTATGGAAAATATTTTCTAAAATAACTAAATATGTGTTACGCCTCTCACACACATTTTTGACTTTATTTTCAAACATAAATCTCCGCTATCACTCATTTTAGCATGCAGACAAGAATAAATTATGAGTTTGGTAAATTTCAGCAAGATCTGAGACTAAATCGAAGTGAGTTTCAAACTAAGCTAACCCACAATTATCTTTTTGATCAACATCTCCTTATTCTGTATCACCAATACTTCTAATTCAGGAAAGCACATTTAATCAGACTGCTAAAGTATTAACAGTCATAGAGAGAAACATTTCTGAGGTGGTGATTATTATTTTATCATTATTATCATATTATTCCTTCTAAACACAGTTTTAAATTCAGATCAGCTTCACATATCCTTCTAATTATCTACATTTTATTTGACTTAGGTTAGGGCCACCTAATCTTATCTGTAATTACAAGCATTTAAAAAAATATATATATTACAGTTTTATATTTTCGAAATGTGCATATTCAGTACCACATCTACATTAAAAGAGAGCAATATATTTTTAAGTTATATTTTTTCAAGTAAATGTATTTTTTAAGACCTTTAACAAATCCAATAGCTAGAGCGGTGGCCTTCAAAAAACCAATTCCAAACTAAAATGATTTAAATCTGACTTATATGCCTTAAAAAAATTGAGAAATTAATAAATTATAATGACAATTCGTATATTTTATATTTTTCAAAATTAGGTAAATCTATAATATATCTTGATTCACGTTTCTCCAAATCCTTCAACTTTGCTACGACCTTGTTGTAGGCTAATATTTATGTGTTATTTTGGCCAGAATTTCAAGCATTTATGCCACAATGTAAGCTCAAGTGGGGTTGAGAGTGGTCTTCCTCGTGGTGTCATGCAAACGAGCAACGTTGTGCGTAAAGTTTTATATGCCATTTACATTTTATTCTATCTCATCTCATGGCTGAGTAGTTTCATGCGTGTCCTGTATTGTCCTCTCTGTCCTGGGCTGCACTTGTTTTTACTCGCTTTGTTTTTCGTCCATTAAATGCTACATACTCGTACAGCCAAAAGGCAGTTGTTTTGGCAACTGTTGCTGTTACTGTCGCCTGGTTTGTATGTTATTCGCCCCCTCCTTGTTTGCTTGTATTTGTTTGTTTGCTCCTGTCTGTGCCTGTTGTACTATGTACTATGTATGCATGTATATTTATTTACCCAATGCCAAAAAAAATATGTAGTTTTAAATGTAATTCTTGGTGCAGCTGGGCCCGTCCTTGTATGCTGCCTACCGTTCACATACCTGCATACAAGCTCCTCCATTGTACCGAGAGCAGTGCAGTGCACGGCAGGCTGCTCTTCAGGCTTCGAGTGTTACTTTTGGCAATGTGCTCGACGCCTGTAGTACTTACTACACACTTCAGCAGATTAAGCGCTGTACGGTTATTTTTTCATTCTGAACCATGTGGCCCTGGTTGTCTGCACGAACTACTCATCGGTGTCGGTCCGGTTGGCAGGCACATGCATAAATATTATAAAGTGTGTACGAAGGTGAGTGCAGAGGGGGCCTCCTCAACTCCACATGGAGCCAAACGCTTAGGCAATGCAGTTATAAATGGGTTGGCTCACTCTCAGTCGGAATCATGGGCTATGCAGTAATATTGTAGTTGTAGGCCAGGATTCTTGGCAAACACTTTGGTTTCTTGCAATGGAGCCCTGCCATTGCAATGTAATGTATGCTACCATCTAATGTTGCTGTGTTGGCCACAAAATTTCATAAATTTTCTTAGACTTCATGAGGGAGCAATAAGATATTGCCACTGATATCTGTAAGCAGGCAACTGATTTACAAGCACTTGATTTGTGCCCCTTTCTTATTAGGCATTAGGCATCTCATATAAAGTGCACATTTATCATCTCATATTAATTTCTATAACTAATTGCTACTGACTATTTGTCATTTTATTTATTTTTTTTTTAGTTGATATGATTGATGTATTGTGAAAATTGCTTATTGAGCAGATTGCAAAATGACTGCATTTTATTTTCGTATCGTGAAAATGCGCCTAAAGTAAACCATTCTACAATCTTAAGTATTTTTTAATGCTATTATTCGCTATAAATGGAACTGAATTTTTTTTTGTGATGCTGCTAAGTACTTAGACCGATGTTTTTTTTGGCAAGTCATGAAGTTTACTGAAATTCTTGCATATACAAGTATGTTGTTTGTGTAGACACTTTTTCTACTTACTTGGCTAACTTATAGCAAACCAAAATCTCTCACTTGTGCCAGTAAAATATATTTGTATATACTTGTACATACTCGTTTTATTTTCCCTTTTACCAATTATAGCTTGTGTGATTAAAGAAAAACAAATGATTTCTATTGACCTCATGTGGCCTCATATTCTCAAAATTTCATTGCTTTTAAATCACTTTTCTGTTAGTTTCAGAAAAAACTCTAAGACTTGTTCTTAGTTACACATTAAATTGCTTGATGAATTATAATAAAGTATATACGACGATCCACTTTTAATTAATTAAACCATACAACTGCCAGATTTTATCATCATTGCATAAATAAATGCATGTTCAAAAACAGTTATTAAGTGTGTTTTGCTGCGCACTTGTCACAAAATTCCAAGAAATTTTCAAAAGCTACGAATAACTCTCATTAAAAATGTCCTCTGATGTAGTCATTCTGAGAAAACAGGCATACGAATACGCGTGCTTAGATAAAAAAAAAATCATTTACTAAATATGCCTTCGAAATTGCAGACATTTATAAGCGTCAACTAAAATTAGACGCTCTGCACATAGGAATCATAGGAAGCTTGTTTCCTGTTTGGAGCTTACTTCGCACAATTAGGTTCACTGGTATAAAATTGTTTTGAGTTCTTGGAAATACCAATAGGTAAACATTTCATGCACACGTCCCCAACCCACAGCCACTCACTCCCATGATAAGGTGATGGGTGTATGCCAATCTACAATTGTCGCTTACTCTACTTGATTTGCCGCGCTAAATAACTTTTGACACACAACTGACAGTGAATGGAATGGGAAGCAGCAGGAAAAAAGGAAAAGGAAACTGAATGATCAATATGGCCATACGTGTATTTGCATGGCTTCGATTTCTTTGAGCAAGGCAAACAATTGTCGGGCAACCGGTTGGGCAATTTGTGAAGCGGTATTGCAAATAATTTCCTGTTAACTGCAATTAAGTTCATGCCGCACGGGCATTTGGGTGGGTGGGTGTTGGCAGGACATGCACAACATACAAAGGAACAAAAACGAACAAAAAACGGCAGAGAGTCAAACAAAACGGTATGAATAATTATCCAACTTACATGGGCACTTCATTAAATAGTGATTAAAATGCAGCTTCTTCTGTTGAATGCCGATCCACATCAGCCATTGCCACGGAACGTGCAGTTATTATTTATCGTAGGTTCAAATAGTAATGCCTTTATTTTTATTGAAAATTTGTGTAAGCTTTCACAAGCCAGCCAAGCCAAGCGTCTTGGCCAATAACAAATTGACACGCTCTCCGGGTCGCTTCGACCGCTTGGGATAAACGTATATGGGTATACGTATATGCGGGTGTGGGCTTGTTGAGCGATATGTTAAGCTAGGATTTGTCGTATGCAAATATTTAATTAAATTGCATTTTCATTTACTGGCGGGCGAATTCCTTTTACGGCCGCACCACGCGCTCGCCGACTTAATCGCGATAACGACAATGGCAATAACAACCACGGGGCCATTGCTGTTGGCAACAACAACAACAAGAACAACAACAAGAGAACAAGAACAGCAATGCGTCTGGCAAAAATATGTATTTTATGAAAGTACACAAACAATGTGTAAAAACGGGAAGTTGAACACGCGCGTTATACTTTCGCCTTGCCGCTCGATGTACGGGCTTAAAATTTTAATAAAGTCATACACACGCACACGGCTACTACCAAAGGACGCACAGGACGCAGGACGCAGGAAGCAGGAGGTAACAGTGGCAACTTAGCCGTGTTAACCCTGGCGTCGACTATTTTGTTTTTCCTGTTTGTATTCTGCTGGTTGTTGTAGTTATTACTGTTGCTCTTGCTGTTCTTGTTTTTGTTGGTGTGGCAAGGCGCGAGTTTGCGTTGCTTTATCAATTTTTAATATCTATTTAACATTTCAATCAACATTCAACGGCAAACAAACATACACTTGTGCATATTTAAAATTAATTAATATTTAATTTTTCATTTATTGTATTTTTGTTGTGCGTTATTTGCGCTTCATTTTTTAACGCGATAATGCAACGTGGACGATGCCGATGCCAAGGACGAGGAAGTGGGCGACGACGACGATACGCGCGTAGCACGCTAATAAAATTAAACGGCGACCAGTGCCGAGCGTGTTATAACAACAATATTGCGACAGCAATAAAATAACAACAACAATGCACAACTACACACAATAAGCACACACACCAGTCGTTGTGTCTGTAGATTTTGGATGACCAAAGAATGGAGCGTCGTTGCGTATCCTTGAGCACGTTGTAGCGTCACGTTCCGACACGAATACGAAACTGAGCAGCTAGGCTAGCAAAAAGGTTGCACGAGCCGCCCAAAATGTCCTGTCGGTGGTCGATGCTGACTCGTGAGTCGTGAGCCACAAAAGCTTCGTGTCCGCTCCGTTGTCGCTCTTGTCAGGGAAATTTCAGTTCGTAAGCGCGTTCAGCATCGGCCACATCCTCGTTTTCACTCAATTACGAATGAAAGTAAAAATTTCATTCGAGCGCAAGTTAACTCCGACGTCGGCGTCGACGTCAACGTCGCTCTTGTCGTTAGCTGCCGACCAACCTGCCAGCCTACCAGCCTGCCAGCTTGCTCTGTTTGAGTTTGTTTTGGTTTAAATTGCATTGACTTGATGATGCTTGAGGCCAGAAGTAGGCCTATCCCAAGCTTCTTTTTTTTGTAGCCCGTTCATTCGCTCGTCTATTTGTTGTTCGCCTGCCAGCCCGCCGGCACTCTTATTCCTGCTTCAGGCTCGATTTGCTGTTGCTGCTGTTGTTTCCTGAGGCTGACACCACACTTGGCAGTCCAATGCAAATACGCAAGTTCTAGTTGCCGAGCACTGCCACTACTTGAGAAAGAGCAGTCGCCTTAAAGACTGAAATCATTTACATTATCATTTCTGTGAAGACCCTGCACCTCCATTTGTTAATTTCTCTAACAAAATTAGTCTCGACCGTTACTTACTTAAGCATTAGCCTACTGCCAAGTGTGGCAAACCTGAACAAATTTATGTTGATAAAAAAAATAAAACAACATCCAACAGACCAAAGAGCGAATTTCCTCTCGCTCTCTTTAATCCACGGTCATGCGCCTTGCTATCCTTCCAGTGAGTGCTTGGGTATAAGAGAAATATACTAGCTATCGGGGCAGTCCTTTTGCACTTTATTCAGCAAAAAGTCTGCGAAACGTTCACAAATACTTTGTTTAACGGCAATTTGTATTTACAAAGTACTAGTTTGAGAAATATTTGTTGTGTGCACGCAGTCTATAATTTAATTTAATTACATTTTAATGTATTTAGATCAAGTCTATGTGTAGGCGGTAGGGAGGGGGTCGGGGCGCTTTCAGGCCTGTGGCAGGCGATTCGTAACAAATACAAAACATTTTCGTGAAGCTCGGCTGCAGTATTGAAAATGAATTTCAAATAAAAGACAGCAAATATTTCGAATTTGGCCTTTGGCTACATTTTCATGATTTTCCATATCTGCGTATATAAGCGTGGTGAATTAATAATAATCAGCATTGTCCATATAATTTTTTTGGCTTCGCTTACCCGATCATGTTGCGTAGCCAGGGGCACACGCACCACCTGCTGAGGATTCGGTTTGGGATCCTTGCTGCCTTTGGTTCCCTTGGTAGGGTTGCCTTTAGTTTTTGGTTGCTCTGGCATTTTGACTGCCTACTTTTTTCTGTTTGCTCGTTGTTTTTTTTTTTCCTTGACTCAAACCAAATAATTTAATGCTTGCCGTTTGCTTTTATTTACATTTTATGAATTTAATATGCCACATGCGCCGCCGCCTACTTGGTGCCCCCTAACGCTATGCATATTTGATACATACATACGAACCTATATATAGTATGTACGTACGTTTTGTGTGACAGCGGGCAGGTAAATGTCTGAGCTATATGGCCACAGGCTTTAAAGCCAGACAACTAGACAGGCGGCTGATGCGTGGCAGTCGTCATGGACACACACACACATGCGTACATTCATATCACCATGCAACAATACATCATAAATGTCAGCGCCTGGAATTCCGTATAAAGCCATATAAATGAGTCTACTTTAAGGCGCGCACTATATATTTATGTACTTAGTTGTATGACCATATAAATGCATGAATGTGTGCTTCAGCGTCTCTGTCTGTGTCTGTGTCTGTGTTGCGGCGAAAATTGTCTCGCTGTTGTGAAATATGTTTCCACACAGTTCGACTAAGGGGCACAAACTCAGAGCCCATGTTCCCAAATGGCAGCTACTTGGTGCTGCTTTCTTTAGTTGCTAAATTAATTTGCATAAATTATGGCATATGCAGTGCATGGGCCGCCGCCAGCCTAGTCTTAGCTCATCTCTTATTGCCTGCCATTCAGCGTGGCTTTTGGGGGGCTAACATTTCGATTTATCATTGGACTGCTTAAAATTTTCAAAAATAAAGAAATGCAGAAATAAAGTAAAAAGAAAAATGTTTAACAACTTCCCATGCCACAACACAGCACAGCACAGTACAGCAATCATTCATTCATTCATTCATTCAAACATGCCGACAGTTTGCCAGTCCAATGCTCCTTGCTTCCGCACCCACGACCTCTCACATTCATTTGCTTCATTCCGCTCGCACTTGTAATTTGCATTTTTTTTTTCACGGGCATTGTCCGCACATTTGCAGCAGCCACCACCCTAGCTAGCATTTGGCGAAGTATCTCTCTGAGTCGATGTGGGTGTGGGTGTGTGGTGGGCCCTGGGCACCCTTGGGCGCACCCCATAGCAACAAAGTTGATTGTCTGCTAAAGAGCATAAAGTCGTAATGGAGTGGAGGCAAATAAACATAAAATGGCATAGAATTGTGGGCACAAAGGCACACAAAAAAAAAAAACGCACGCGTACGCGCAAATGTTACGTCAAATCACTTTATTTCACTTGTTTTCAATTTCCCAGCCATTTTACTTTACCGTTGTGCTTTCCTCCTTTGCATTTCTCTGCTTCACAGTGCCCATGGTCCGTCGTTGCTGGTACTACAATATTTACCTTTAGTTTGATGAAGTGGGCACCGCTAGGCACGTAGCCTGCAGAGCATAAAGCGACAATTGACTTCAGAGCTGATCAGCAACAACAACAACAACAGCAACAAGATGAGCAGCCAGTCGTCACTCAAAGGTGCTTGAAACAAAGAGTGCCTTGACAGTAAAACCTTTCGCCCCCTGACCTTATCCAGCGCTTAGCCTACTCGTAGTTTACAAGAAATTCATTAGAGTGTCTTGGAACACCACACATATTTTTAACTGCCGCGACAGATAATCCGAAACGCTGCATCATCCAGAGCTGACTCAACAGTTATTGTTCCTAACACCAACTGAGAGATTATTCTTTTTATCAGCTGTTTAGTCCTACAAGTAGCGTCGGCGACTCATCTGGGATAAGCAGTGCCATGTCTTTATTTGTATTTACTTTTGTTGAGAAATAGGACTGTCGAAAGATGAAAATAAAGTAATACAAAGATAACTTGTATAACGATTAAAATAACTCTTTCACACGCTTCTCCCCTCCAGTCAATCAAGTACAAATTTGTTTTGATAAAACTTCTGATCTAAATATTGATGATCTTATTATACTTGTACATCAAAATGAATAATCAAATAAATATTTCAGCTTGATAATCCTGAGTAACTTAGTAATTTGTATAAAAATAAATGTAAAATATTGATGTCATATAACATATTTGTAAACAAATAAATTTAAAATGTTGATGTTATACATTCAAAATGAATCAAATCCCTTGAATCAAATAAATATTTCAGATAGATAATTCTGAGAACTTAGTAATTTGTAAACACCATCGATTTCTACAAGATAGAATAGTTTGTAACAAAAAACGCTGTTCGTAAACACAGCCTGGTCAAAAAAAAATATGTGAGACCTTTACAGTCAATTAAACTTAGTAAACACCAAACACCCAATTAAGTAAGTTATAATTAGTTTAATGGTGTTGACTTGCAACTTAATAGACCACTCCTTGTGAACAGTCCAGCTGACAAGAGTTTTACTAAATTGTTCAAATCAGTTTTACAATGTCTAGTAATTTGACCTACATATCAAAACTTCACACCTGTTCACAAGCCCCTACCATTTAAACATGTAAAATAGTTTGTTTATCCTTGTCCAATATTCAATTGAAGCGCATTTAAATTGTATTAATGCTTCTTCCAGAAGCTTCCATGAAGTCCAATACTTACATATGTGTCCTTCTAATAATTTAGTTGGCAGCATTGTTATTTACACTCCAACCAACAGCGATACTCGCACTAGCACCACTAGCGCCCACCCAACTGAAACCACAAAATCCGTTAAATAATTAAGTCATAAATGTGTGCGGCGCACCCCTTTTTTTCGACGCGCTTTGACAATTAACCAAACTATAAAATGTTTGAACACCTGAAAGCGCTTCGCCACACAACGCAAAAAAAGACTGTGCCGGCTTTTGGGGTAAAAGCCGTCATAAATGACAGACTAGGATGGAAGCGAGAGGGAGAGCTTTACATACACATATACACAGACAGAGGCGCACATACACGCACATTTAAGCCAATTAGCATTTATGTGTGATGGCAACGTTGAAGGCAAAAGCACAAAACGCGTTACATTTTCATCAAACGCACGACACTTTGTTTTAATTTGAGCAACCACGCGCACACACACACACACGCACACACAGGCACCCCCGTATGTACACACATCATGTAGGCCGGAGCAGGAGCAGGAACAGGAGCAGAAGCAGGCATGCATGAACTAACGCACATCCACACACAAACACATTTATGTGTGACAGCTTTGGTTTGGACCCGTCATGGGCGCCCGCTCCCGCTCCCGCTTCTTTTTGGGACTTCCGATTCGGCTTCAGCTGCGGGCTCGGACGGGCATTTACAGATTTCTGTTTGGCTGTTTGTTTGTACGAGTATGTCGCCTGCCGACGACGCTCTCGCTATTCCCACGGGCCCCTGCACGGGATATTACATTGTTTTGGGCAATTCACTTTTACTGTGATTAATTTAAATGCGCCCCCGCCACATGCCAAAGCCGTGACTGCTTTTTTACGCCGCCATACGCCGCATACATAGGAATCCATGGCATAGGCCCAGACACGGGTGCTTTATTTATGCGCACATATCACGCGTCGTGTGTGGCTTTCATAAAATATCCTCGTAACCCTTATGTCGAATGCCGCGTTTTAAATCGAAATGCTCTAAGGCACGGCAGATACAATTAGCGACGCAGCCACGCCTATTTTAATGAAAATCGCTCTTCTTTCGCCACAGACGGGGAAGAGTCAATTACATTACTAATTATTTTATAAGAATATTCTATGGAGCTGACCTACTTGTCATACGAGTATGGGTCGCTGTCCTAATTCGAATATGCAAATGCGCACGTTCTACATTCAGAGCTGGCATTACTCTTTCCTTTGAAGACCTTTCCAAATGTGTTTAATAGCTTTCCCGAGTTCATAAAATGTTCAGGAATTTGAGTTTAGTACTTAGCCGAAAACTCTGATTTTGAGTCATTTCATAAGCCAAGCTTAGCTCTTTTACAAGTATGACATTAGTTTAGAAAACTTTCATAATTTATGTACAATTGTATTATGTTCGCAGACTCAGTGGGATCAGTGGATGCCCCAGTGAGGACAATCTCTGTATACCTTTTCCGTTACGTTCCAACTCTTGTCTCTTCAGCATACCTTGCTACCGGCATACTGCGAATAACTGCCTACCCATTCTTTTTCACCAGTGTGATAAAACAGTGTATTTGTATTTAAACCATTTTTGAAATCTTTAAATCAAAGCTTGTCTTAAGCTACAAGAATTTTGGAAATTGTATATACATATGTATTTCATTTTCCTGTCCAATTCCACTTCCGACATATGGAACATCGAAATTATTACTTAAAAGCAATTATATTTATTCTTATACCTTCACGCCGAAGGGCGAAGTTATTTATTTGGTTTGTGCACCTCCTACCCCATAAAATGTAAATATTCTCAATCAGCATGGCATCAATCATATCAATATAGCCATGTTCGACTGTCCATCTGTTCGTCTGTCTGAATGAACGCCTAGATTTAAAAGACAGCTGAGCCCACATTGACCAAAATTAGTACAGAATTTCTTCAATACTGCTCAAAACTCCAAATCTACATAAACCAAACTTTGCACACTTCAATTATATATAATTTTCTTCTTTTGATTCAAACCTTATCTAAACGAAGTATTTTTTTTTCTGTTTGCTTCAGCTATGGGTCCACGTAACTTAGCAGCGAAAGTTTTTTTGTGTACACGGTATTTCAATGTCCGCTTGCTCGACTCTTGTTAATTAATATGATTTTCTGTGAGTATCTATCTTCTATTTGAATTGTTAGTTCATCGCACATTATATCGACATCATGAAAAAGACATGTCTTTGTAGCTAGACCAAAGTGCACTCTATAAGTGTTATTAACACGAGTAAGCAAATCTTATTTCGCCTGTAAGTTATGAGCAATGCTAGGAAATGGGTTTAATTGACACTGTACATTGCGATTAGCAGAAAGTTCTCTGTACAATGGTGTACAGTTTCGTAAATCATTGTTAGAGAAAAGTGGCCTAATTAAACCTACGTTCTAGAGAAAATATCTACATTACCGAACAAATAAATCTATAAACTAGTTATCTGTAATGAATTTGAGGGAAAGACTTTGACTAAAAACATGAACAGACACATGTTTAGCTGTAATCAGAGATGGGCAATGAAAACTTGTTTTGGCAGCCGGCAACTCATTTAGCTGTGACACCTTTGTCTAATTAATGAAATGCATATGGACTCTGGATGCGGCGGTGTTTTCTCGCCTCAAGTGTAAATCAATTCAATTTTGGTTACAGCTTACACCACGCAACATACACACTCACGCATCCACTGAAGTAAGCAGATAACATTACCTGCGTGCTGGGTAAGTGTGCGTGCAACGAAATATACGATCATGCATCATAATCCAGCACCCAAACACACGGACATAACATACGACAGGGAGTAGCTCGAGGAGGACCCACTATGCCAGACACACACACACACACACATAGATACACATCAGTTGCTTTGTAATTAATTACTTCACACATTGACGCCGGCCAACGTCAGGCATTGCACCCTACACACACACACACACACACACACATACACAAACGCAGGCACACACACACAAATACAAGTACAGCTACACACACCCAGTCAGCTAAAGTTTACTTTATTGTTGTTGCCTCTAACTAATATTGTTACCAGCTTTTTGGATAGTTAGCTGCATGTTTGGTTAGCTGCTCACTGCTGTTGTCATTATCGTTGTTGTTGCTATTGCTGGCACTAGTAGATCCTCTGTGTGTGTGTGTGTGTGTGTGTTACTCATATCGTAAATTATGTGCCATTTATGCGGCATTGGCTTGAAATGGAAATTTGTCCCATTTGTTGCTCTTGCGACAGCAAGACAGCAGCGACACAGACACCCAAATACACACACACCACACTCACTTAGCAAGGCAACATACTTGAGTATTCATATGGCTCAGAGGCATGTTGTTTGGCATTGATTTATGCGACCGAGTAAATTTGGCTAAAAATTAAATTAAACGTTAAACGTAAGTCATTGAGTGGGTGAAATGGCAGCAAATACCAAAAGTTAACTTCCATTTAAATTATAATGGGATTGACAAAAGAGATAGCACAACGCACAATTATTCCCATCAGAGACATGGGAGTGGGGCTGAGCTCATTATTAATGCAGCAGCTTTCAATCGAAATAATTAAGGATATCTAAATCCAAATCAGTCCTTTTCTCCATCCGTTGTATGTTATATCATGCTATTAGAATATATGTTGACCAACAATAGGGTATACCAACATTTTCATTAAAACGCCGAAATACTGGAAATGTTCGATAACGATTATAAGGACCCACTACTATATAATGTGATTTTCAAAATGTCTTCTTTAAGTGCACCCAATATTTAGAAAACACAAGTCCCAGAAACCATGAATAAAGTAAACTTATTTAAATCTAAAATACCAGTTCTACCTATACTCTATACTACTATAAATCTGATTACAACTTTGTTTGTTTATAGATAGTGCTACCCAAACAAAATAGTTCAATTTGAGTGCAACGTGTGCCAATAAAATATAAATTAACATTGCAGTTTTATCCAATAGCACTGACACTCCAAGATTAATACTAATCCAAATTTAAATTATATTTATTTTTAGGTGCGATGAACTTTAGTAAAATTTGTTGTATAGCTTCTGTAATGTAGTTTGTTTGTTTAATTGATTTGCTGCTTTTGTCCCACTACTGTAAATATTTAATAGAAATGAGAATTACATATCCCATTTACGATAACTATGTAGTGCAAAGTTCCCCTCGACCGCCTCGTCACCCCCTGGTGGTGCAGTGAACTTTATCATGGTACGAGTACTTTTTGTAATATCTACACGGCGCAGCAACTCAAATAATGATGCCTACAATTAAGCCAACAAAACTTTTGTATGAGAACTTGTCGACCTGCTGCAATTATAGCCTGGAAAATTAAGTTAGCGCCTAGAGGGTGTGTGCATGCACATACAATCATACAGCCTAAGGATTAGCATAAGCTGCAAGAAATTATATAAAATGCACCTGCAAAGCTATGGAGCGTCACCCACTTTGCTTGTTTGTTTGCCACCGCATCTCGCACTTATTTTTAATGAGCCAAGGCACTGCTGGAAGTGGCTGTTTGTTTTAGCCACAAGAAACCTTGATTATGGGCGTGTAAATGGAAGAGAAAGCCGAGCAAAAGTAAAAATAAAAAAATAAAAAACCAACTACAGCAAGCATGAAAAACGCATGGAAAACTTTCAAGTAGTTTAATTACGACTTCAAATTAGTTTTGCTTTAACTTGAGCTTAGAAGCGTGAAGGTGGCAGCTTATTAGATTTCAACTACAGCACCAGCAGCAGCACCGAGCTGCGAGTGTCACATTTCGAATGATGTACACAAACACACTTACACATTAAATATTATGCAAACACCATGCACTATTCCACTCACTGCACAGTGCTTCGAACTTTTCGCATGTCCGTCCGTCCGTCCGTCCATTCATTTGTTCATCTGCAGTAAAAACTGCCGCAAGACAAACGCAAAAGTTGCACTTTTTGAAAGCTTGTGAAATTTCTAATTAAACTTTCATGTGGTCGCTCAGTTCGTAACCTCAAAAAGTTGAACATTTGATTATGCTGCTGACCAATAAGCGCAATCATGTGCAGCACCAACACCACCACCAGCAGCAACAACAACAACTGTAATTAACAGGCGCATAATTGCGAGTATTTTTGTGACTGGGCGTGTGAATGTGATTGCGAGCTGACCAACAAACAAATTGTTGGCTTAAACTCAAAAGCGGCAACAATTTATGCACACAAAACACCAGACAACATTTTGGCGGAATGCATGAGCCCCACATATGAGCATGAACATTTTGCTGCCGACGTTGCTGCCCTCGTTGCGGTTGCAACAGTGCACCATCAGTGCAACAACAACAACAAATAGTTAACTTTTTTGCATCGCTTGGCAGTTGCATATTTGCTGTTTTTGTTGCAATCCTTGGCGGTGGATGTAAACAATTGTTGGCAACCTTTATGCGCAGCAGCGGTCAAACAACATTTGCGGAACTAATAGTTAACTAATATTTAGAGTAGATGATTTGTTTAGTGGCTATTGTTGGACTGTCTCTTTCAATGCATGAGAGAGTTGTCCGATTACCTCGAACGATTTACGTTAATGCAGGCATTGTTCAGGCATAGCGTAATGTAGCAATTAAACAAGTTTTTCGTTGGCTTTGGAAAATTGGGGAACATATATACATACATTAATATATACTTCCAAATCATAGGGAACATATATACATACATTAATATATACTTCCATTTTTATATACAAATATACATAGTGTATCTATATATATATATAATATATTGCAAATAAATAAAAATAATTTGACATACTATTTTAATATACTAATTGCTTTAATGAAGGGTAGAAATTGTATACAAATGTGAAATGTTTTTATTTTTTTTAATTGTACGCTCCCTTCCTCCGATTTCAAAGCTACATTGTGCATACGCAAATAATATTTTAATCTGTACCTCAAATTTCGCGAAACTGCAGCATCGAGTTCGCTGTTTAATTTTTTTTTTTTGTTTGCCAGTTGCTTTTGTGGAGGTTGACTTTTCGTGTAGAGTGTATTTTATTCTTTTTTTTTTGTGAATTGTGCGAGCTATTGGTATACTTTAAGCAAACAATTCAGTTGAAATTTAAATTTAATATCAAACATAAATAGTTTCAAAGGAAACAAGAGAGAACGCTACAGTCGACCAACCCCAACAGTGTAATACCCAGTGCCCAGGTAAACTTCCGTCACTGAGTTATAGCATCACCAAAAAGAGGAAGAAGAAGAGCGAACTTGTTGCTGCAGTTTGGGGGGTTGCACTGGAGAGAAATTGTTTCGCTAATAACGTTTCTTAGAATTGACCGAATTGAATAAACAGCAGTAGATAATTATATATAAATTATGTGTGCAAAGTTTGATTTTGGTAGCATTTGAAATGTGGACGCTATTGACAAAATTCTGTAGCGGGGGAAGGGGGGAAAATTCCAAAAAATAAAATAAACTCGTCCTTTCTCGGACCTAGGAGAATCTGTATGCCAACTTTGGTTATTCTAGCTTTTATAGTTTCTGAGATCCTTGCGTTCATCCAGACGGACAGACGGACGGACAGACGGACGGACATGTCTAGATCGATTTCTCTCGTCATGCTGATTCAGAATATATATACTTTATGGGGTCGGAGATGCTTCCTTCTGCATGTTACATACTTTGCACAAACCTAATATACCCTTTTTACCCTACGGGTACAGGGATAAAAATAAACGCGTACGATTAACTATCATTCCAATAATTCCTCAAACATATTTTTATCCGGCTTTAAAAAAATAACTTCTTTTAAATATAATTTTTATGGGCAAACATTAACCATACTGTTTCTTTTCGAAAGACACATACCAATACACATGCGTACTCTGCCGTAAATTTCCGGACGATCATTTGATTTGCCGAACACTGTACTATTTGCGTTGGACTAGCAGCTTTTTCATACGTTACTGTTGGAATGTTAGGCTCATTGTAGATACATTTGTTTGCCAATGAGTATGAACACTTTCGAAAATTGCTGGCACATGTTTTCCATTCAATTGTGAGCTGTAGGTGCAGACTGACTTTGTAGTAGTCTCATACAATAGGCTTTTATATTCCAATTTGAGCTGAAAATGTGAGCCAATAATGTGGACTAATCGTTGAAAGCTGCATGTGTAGTTTTTGGTCTTTCATCGTTTAACTGTTCGGTCAACATTTACATCAAGATATGGAACCTGATTGGACCATAACTTAAATAGCGAAGTATTCAGATAGAGCACTAGTTCCATGAATCCGACTTGGAGATCTGCTTAGATTGACATATTTGAACATATTTAATTGAAATAATCCAGTTCACATGGTTGCTTGAAACAATTAATGGCATGCTCTTAGACGCCATTATTGCTTTCGAGTGAAATTCCATTTTATATTTGGCGAACCATTGGAGTTCATTTAATGTAGCTTGATTAATTAAAGGCAAATGTTTCAACATCTTTAAAGGCAGTAGTTAATTCAGAGCTCATGTGTTATTTTTTCCTGCTCCCAGCTGTCTTCAAATGTGCCACTAAAAATATTTGTACACAAAAATTGCTAGACTACGAGTGGCAAGCAGCAGCAGCAAAAGCACAAAAAAAAAAAGAAAAAACGAAAAAATTATGTAATTTTACATTCAAGTGAGCGGAAAATATAAATAAGCAGCAGGTGCTCATTTCCTGTTCCGTAGCAAACATGTACGAGTACAGACGCAGCCACACAGACACACGGGCGGCAGCACACATGTGGCATACACACTCTCATACACTTAGCCAGGCGTGCCACACTTGTAGAGATGACAGAGCAGGTCAGGTGGGAAAGCGTGCCTGTGTGTGAGTGTGTGTGTGTATGTGTGTATGTGGATGTGTTTTTCTGAACTGGAAACTGCAAAAGCAACGTCGACAAGTTCATTTATATAAATGTAACACGTCCTGTGTGTATGCGAGTAGGAGTATGTGTGTGGGTGACGCAGTTGTAATGAGCAGAACCAGGAAACTAAACAACTTCAAAAATGGACAAAGGCAATTACTTGGCCAGTGCTCGTATAACTTTGCAGGTGTCAAAATTATACGCCAGCACACAACGATGATGATGGGAGAAGAGGTGGTCCGCCTTATACTCCGCCCACATACTTACATACAATATGCTATATGACAGGTTATACACACATGTATGGCCCCCACACACACATAGTATTTACACTTTGGCCGTGGCTCGCTCACTTTTTGCGCGTCTATAATTAACAAATGATTAATTATGCATGACTTTTGCGCGCTCGTTTGTTATCAGCACGCCCACCATATGAATGGAATAGCAGCCTTGGCCATAGTCGTGGATGAGGATGGAATGGGAAGGTGATTATTGCACGTGTGCCTTAATGTAAAAGTGTATATAAAGATGTGTGTGTGGGTGTGTGTGTGGTTTGTTTGTTTGTATTTCCTGCTTTGGCTGTACCCCAAAACTTTGGCGCCTGCCTTTGATTCATTAACATTCGACTGTCGGCTCTTAGTTCTCGAGTATTGGATGGCACTGTCGTGATTTGGTTGTGCCGTGACTGTGGAGCATAAGCCACATGCTGTGCCCGCCTCGGCCCGTAAGCCCTTTGTGTTTTAGGCAGCCATTGTTCACCTCACTATATAAGCCAAGTAGCCCAACCCTTCACCTAAAAGTGTGTATGTACATAGTACGAGCTACGGTTACGTCTTGTTTTGCATTTAACTGTCACCTTATTTACATAGAACATGAGAGCAGCAACATAATTTGCATACAATTGCAACAAGCGGCACATTCATAAGCACCAACACTCTCCACTGAAAGAAAGGGAGCTAAAGAGGTTAGCCATTCCAATGACATCATACAAAGGCAATTATTTCAAATATGTTATTAAATCATTGTATTCAAACATTAAATTATTACTAAACAACTACAATTTTGAATAGTTTTAAGGGTAAGCCATGCAATATAATTGCCAATGAAATTATTGTACCTAATAGTTAGATTTATTTTTGTGTACAAATTCAATTGCTTTAGAATTACAAATATGTATCAATAAAGTTATTACTTCTATCAGACTAGAACTGTGTGTCGACTGTTGTTATTTAAGCCTCAAAGTTATAAATGTTATATTTATTTAGGTATTTATTTAGTATTAGTGCTCTGTTTTGGTATGCTGGAATAATTTAAAGCACATAATAATATGAAAACTAAAATACATAAATAGATAAATGGAAGCGATGGGCGCTTAACTTCCAACTGAACATAAGGCACATACTTGTATAATGCTGGTAGAGTGAGGGGACGTTTGATACAAAATGAAACATGTATTAAAATAATGTGAAATTCAAAAAAACTGATCGAAACACAAATAGAATAAGAAAGGCATCAAAAAATTTATAGAACAAACATGTATGTATATATGAACAGTTAGATGAACAGTTGAAAAGGAGAAATTGGGGTAAAATTGCAATACAATGAATTCGCTCGCCTTTCAATTGTTTGAATTTGTAAATATGCTGTAAATGTTTATTTCAAGTGTATATGCATGGGGGGGGGGGGGGCGTAAAAAGTGCGGGTGTGGGCTGTTGAGTGGCGAGTTGGTGAGCCTGTCCTGAGAGGTCCTGTCACGGCGAGACAACAACGACGTTGATAAGCAGCTAAAGTAACAATAACAACAACAAAACCAACAAGAGCCAGTAGCAGCGTGTCGTGTCGTATGTCAGTGAGAATGTTGCACATTGCATTGAGGCGCTGGCTAATGTAGTGCAACAACAGAAGCAACAGCAGCAACAATAACAACAACAACAGATAGTAGTTTACACAATGCAGAATACAACAACACGAAAGTATTAAACTATGCAGGTTAATTTCACTAGAAATGCCTCTAGATATTTCTATTGTTGTTATGGCTGTTGCTTTAGTGCTTTGATGTTGTTGTTGCAACTAGTTACAACTAGTTGGGTAGCACAGAACATGCCGCGCTCTGACGAATTGCCTATGTGCCACTTGGTCACATTGTTGGCAAAAGCATGCCAGGCAAATGCAGAGCCACCACCCATTCTTCCATCAACATTTATCGCAATTGTTATTATGCAGCAGAAATCTCCACAAAAGGTAGAATAAGACAGCAACATTGTAGCTGTAGGGAAGAAAAAAATTTATTTGGAACCTACACAGACAATTTCTTGAGCTATTTTCGTACATGTTTGTTGTTTGTTGTGTTTTTTTGTGTAGTGGTTTTTGTGGGGCCCCTTTTGTTATTATTTAGCTTAATGTGCTCTGCTGCATTGTTTGTTGGATTTCCGCTGCAATGAAATGTTTTCCACTTGAGATACAAGTATGCAACGCTTTTAAAGTTCAACATTGCGTATGCGTAATTATTCAATGCCGCATGAGACGCAAGCTAAATGAATTCAATTGCCGCAAACCATATGACAATGCAAGTGTCAGTTCTGCTGTTATTCACGTTATTATTATTGTTATTATTACTATTGCAACAGTTATCGCTGTCAGCGCTTATGTGTTAAATGTTATTAGTATTTCCTTGCCCAACCAGAGCGGACAAAGTCAAAACGTATCTTTATAGGATTCTAAAGGAAGGCAGTTGGGCCTGAGGATGGTTGCGAATCAGACGTTTTCATCCAAACAACTATGTATGTAGGTATGTACTTTAAAATGAACTGACATTTGTTTTTCCCACAGCAATAGCTTCACACAAAAGAAAGTAAAATATGTTTAAAATATATTTTCAATGGACGAATTGATGAATAGCCGGCAAGTCCTTCGCTTAAGAACGCAAAAATACTTTATTCCTAATTTTGTTTAAATTTAATTATAAATTATTTTAAAAGCATGCTTAAGGAGATGAGAATGGGAGCATCATGCTGCAAACTACAATGAAAGAAGTAATGGTGCTTTTTTTTCTTTGATGTGCAATGATAACGATTTCTACTCTGGCCAGATATCAAAACGAAGAAGCGTTTTCTGCAAATATTACCCACAGGGGATTTAGCTTTAAAACGACCAACATTAAAAATTCACAATTTTGATGTTGTTTGAGGTTCAGAAATACGTTAACTAACAGTACAAACATGCAAGTTTTTGTGCGCCGGATGCGCACGTTGTGATTCTTGGCTATTTCCGGTACTGTATTCCGCACCAGTTCCGGTATATGTTTCAGTCCCATTATTGATTGTTATTCTTTAAATACAAATTAAATTCACGGACGTGCAAAAGCCTGACAGAAAAAGTTAGTAAATTTGCCAAAAATAAATTCATTTTTTATGCGTTTTGTACTAAATGAAAAAGCTAAAAAAACACACTAAATATTATTATTCAAACGTTAAAAATTAGCTATTAAATCTACGATGGAGACTACCTCTTTTTCTTCATTGACCAGTATTTAGCAGAATTATATTTCTTGCCTTTTTTTTGCCCCAAAATGTCGGATATGTTATCCGGCTCTTCCTTGTTGGCTTTAGGTTTGAATAATTTAACGTATTTGACGTTATATTATGTTGACGTTATATCTAAATAAATAAATGTAGAGCTGAAAAAAGATGGTTACCCAGTGCTCAATGTTTACTCACGTTTTGGCAGCAATATTGTTGATGTGCGAAAAGACCATAAGCCGAGAGCTGAATGGATTTATACATTCTAGTCGTGGTGATGGAAAAAATATTTTTTAATTCCTATCCACATAGTATGAATATTGAACATCATTTTTAGTACTCGATTAAACCTTTCAGCTTGTTCAATGGTGGACAAACGATAACAGTCTTATCGAGCGACTAGCGCCACTGACCAAAGCGCCGACCTTAAAAAACAGCCAAAAATAGAGCTGAAATATAATCGAAATGACAGTACGCGGCGCTATATAGTATTGTACGGCAGCAGCAACAGAATATGGCATTGGGTTGATTGTACAATTCTTTCGCAGCTGAGCTGATGGTGTCCCCCTTTGACGCTTCCTCGTAGCTGGAATTCAGTTACGTTTCCAAAAAAAAACTCCTCGCTGTTACTTCCCCCTGCTCGGATGATGCTGCTACTGCAATTTTGCGCTGCACACTAATTTGATTTTTTATACAAATCGAGAGAACTTCTCTTATTTCGTTATCGACTTTTGTTTGTTAACGCTTAGCTTGGCATTTTTCGCGTTTCGCTTTTTCCGGCGCTTACGCTTACATCGAAAACAATTTGATCGCCGTCGCTGGTGCTGTTGCTGGTGGTGTTGCAGCAACGTTGTAAAAATTTGCATTCAATGTCAATTTATGCAAATCGCATTGCATATTAAGTTGGGGGCTGTCGGCCAAAAAGTGTCAGCATGCCCGGTTGAGTTGTTGCCAGATCATGGTAAAGACAAAATGGTCACCAATTGCAAGGCTTCATGGCAACATGGCCACATGGGCGGCACGTTTGAATGCTAATTATGCGGCTATTGCGTGCTGCAAGCTGGAATGAAAAGCAGAAGCACAGCCAAACGCCCCAACTAACCCACATCGAGCCGAATGCGCGGGCAAGCATAGGAAAATTTAATTCCATTTGAATTACTTTTCTACAAAGGAAAAAAACAGCCCAAATATGAATGGGTCGAGCAACCAGTCCGCGGACCGCGAACCAAAAGAAATGAGCCCTCCGAAAAAAAACCAGGCCGCCGAAAGCGAGTGCGCTGGACGTGGCCGACAATACGAACAATAGAGCGTAAAATAAGTGCAAAGGCAATTCTTTTATTTTTCATATTATTTTTGCAAAAAAATTCAACGAAATGAAAAATGAACAAAGTGCCCCTAATGGCACGTCGAATCAGGACCGTGAATGGTGCGGGGCGGTGGCGCAACGAACAGCATGTACTTATTTAAAAAGAAAGAAAGCGGCGGCACATAAAAATTCTCAAAAAAAAAGAAAAGAATCAGCTCCAATTGAACAGTTAAACTTCCATTAATTGTGCGCCTTTACAGTTTAGGTCAAGCAAAAAAAAGGAAAGAAAAATGTGGGCGGTGATGGTGAAGGAGACAGCAATGGCAATGGGGACTGTGCTTGGGGCACGTAACCGTAACTTTATGCAAAAGGCGAATCATCGCGGCACTCTCAGTGCCAACTGTGTCAATTTCAAGTTGCGAATGCATGAAATGCCTGAGCAAACAGGTCACCCAGACTATGGAATCGGTCGCAAATTCGCGGTTAATTATGTAGGCAGATGCCAAAACCAATAGTCCTGCACAGTGGCTTTAAAATTTCGAAAATTAAATCTGTTAATACTTGTAATTCAAATTACGATAGATTCTACGAATGGTTTGTTTTCTGTTGAAGTCGTAAGTGAAAAGGTTCTTCGATTTAAACAAGCTCACAATGCTTTCGACTCTAACGATTTGTCCAATACGGATTTTTTTTAAAGTAGCTCGCACCTGGCACAATTCAGCTTCATCCATCCACCCCCTTCCCACTTTTTAAAAAGTTTATAAATATAGTATATAAATATAGTAGGCTTATCGAAACTATTTTAATTGACATTTTTTTTTCTAAATGAAACCGATTCTTTAATCAATTGAACAAATGGTCGATTTACACCCTGTATTCAAAAGGTAAATCTATATTCAGATTGTGGGGAAGAAAGCATCTCCAAATGCTTAAAGTAGTATATAAATATACTTATTGTTTATCAGCATGAAGACGAACCGAAATGGACATGTCCATCTAGATAAATGCCTGGATTTTGGAAACGGCTAAGCTCTCATTGATGTTCAGTTAAATTGATATTTCTGCAGACTACAGATATTTCAAAACCACAAGCTTATGAAAGCAAAAAGACGAATTTTTCAAGAAAATTAAAGAAATGATCAACAACTAGAAACATTGCTGATGCTATTGGCATTTTTAATGAATCAGTCAACACCTTTTTAAAATAACTCTTGTGTCTTGAATCGGAGCTAGAGAATCTTATAACCTTAAATATTACTGCGAAGTGTATTAATGAATTTACTATAAGAGTTATTCTATCTTTGTATCCTGTTATTTATATTTATATTTCAATGCAGTAACGCTAATTTTTCTCCACTTTTGATATTTAACAACAAAGGCTTCGGAACTTTTTTGTATGATCAACCATCATAATAGTGACAGACAACAAAAATTGTAATTAAAAAGTTCAACAGCTATTTTTTCTATATGGGCTTTAATTTTTAACCACTGCAAGTCGGTCTAAGTGCTAAGCAAGTAAGTGGGCGCCCTACCACCAATTCAATTACACGATTTTGTCATTATTGGGCAACAACATTTGCCGGAAATTAACTAACATTTGGGCAACTAATTGGCCGCCTAAGCTGCGACAAAGGCAGCAGCAGCTACTACGGTGCCCGAAAAATCCAAAGTGTCGAGTTGCTCGTGTGGAAATCCATTGATGGCCCGCACACAATATGCTGAGGCATCAATGAAGCGCATGAAGCGACATAAAGTGTCGCAAGTTTCACTTCATTGAAGGCTGTCAAAAATTTTCAATTTAGCAAATTAGCAGTCTGGGGGTCGAACACAAAAAACAAGTATACTACGCTCGACTGAGCGCGCCGACAGATACGCTTTTTATTCTTTTGAAATCCCAAAAAATTAGTCTGATGATATTAAGTCGAAAGTAATGATGACAAGCTGGCCAGGGGTGGTAAATTAGACCAGCAGAAAGAAATAGCTCTGCAGCGACAAACTGAAAAACGTCAGCTGCGTATAATGGCAAAGGAAGGCGAACAAAGCTCATGGACATTGGCAGCTAATCCGCTGACAATTACAAATATAAAAAACTTGATGCCCATATTTGAGCGCCAGAGAGGGTGGTGTTTCAAAGTAAACTTATTACTCATTTACAAAAAGCAATACGCATAAATAATATGGCATAGAAAATAATAAAAAGTGGGCAAGAACTTGCAACATAAATCATCGGTAGGAAAATGTAAAGCTCTTGTGCGCAACAAGTGGTAGAAACAATAAAAATCAATGACGTTAGCGCACTTGTTTGGCCCAAATGTTGACCGCAAAGTAAATATTTTATACAACTTATTAATATTTGAATAAAGCTTAAAAAATGCAGAAGCAAATAGTCAAAATATCGATAAATGTGAGGAAATATATAGATTTTTGGTTTTATAGCATTATGAACTATTTTTTGTATGCTTAAAACAAGAACTCGAGAAGTGAAAATATCATAAGCAAGTTTTTCAGCTTGTGAAGAAATATTCACATTTTATATATTTTTCGAAAGCAAACTGTTAAACTATATAGTATTTGCTTAAAATCTAAAGTATATAACTAATTTAAAAAATGAAAAAATGAAGAGGTTTAATGATTTCATAACATCCTAAATCCGATTACACAATTTTTAGTAATATTTTCAAAACTGCCTAGAATCTGTTAGTTTATTAACTTTTCTAAGGGACTTCCCTAATGAACTGCCAACTCCAGTTGCCAACTCCAGTTGTCGGCAAGAAATTAGGAATAAAAGAAATTTCGGGCAATCATTTATTTTAAGACGACTGGACGGCTTAGATGCCAACTCCCTAAGTAATTGGAAAGCTACATCAACACTAATCCTTCTTTTTTGACCTTCACTGGTATAATTTTCTGTACTTGCATTTATGTTATTCCATTAATAAAATGCATTTGACTCTGCTGCTTAAGTTTTCTATTTCAAGGTTCTTCATGCAACCGCAGGTAAAAGTATTAATCTGGGCTCTTTATTATTACTTCTCACCTCTACCTTGTTCCATTCTCTAATATATAGTATTAGTTCTAAATGTCAGTTCATGACGTATCTGCAATTTAGCCACTTATCTATTGAATTGGCAATGTGCTATTGCTATGTAAACTCGAATATCGTGGAGAACCTTTTGATTCAAAATTAAAGTTTAATCTTCCCAAAAAGCTACTGCAAATAACGCTGAGGATGTATTTGGATTTAATAAACGTTGGTTCAAGTGATTCAATTTGGAAAGAAAGCTAGTTCTTACAGAGAGTGTCCTAATGCCATATCTGACTAAATCAGTGTTGTAATTTATACTTGAATTATACACCCAAATAATAACACTCAAGATATATGCTTTATGTTTTATATTCAACTTTATATTTAATTCCGCAACACCAGCAACACAACCTCACTCGAACAGAGTGAACAAGAGAAGAGGAAGATGCCAACCGCAGTGTGGCCATAAAATATGTTTTCATTAATACTAAAAGAATCAAACAAACCGATATATATACTAGAATGGTATTTTTGTATAAGGAATAGGGGTATTCCAACACGCCCCCTCAAAAATAACATTAATAAATCATAAATTTAACATATAGCAATCTTTTGTAATTCTCATATACTTATTCTAGTGTGTGCGGTGTGCATTCTGGGAATAATTATGTGATCCAGCATTCGCTGCAAGGATACGGGGAAAACCCAGAAAAACCCGATCAGATCACTCTTACATATATGTTAACATACAATTAAATTTTTATAACTTCATGTTTTTAAGAACTAATAAAAAAAACATTTCAATTCAAATGTGACAACAAAAAAAAACTTCAGCATCAGCAATCAACAGATCCGTCATCTTGCAGTTATCCCAATTCATTACGTAATTCCAAAAATTTTGCAGTAGGTAGTGGCTTTGTAAAGATGTCAGCAAGTTGTTTCTCTGTGCAAATATACTCAAGATAAATTGTATTACTTTCAACTTGCTCTCTGACAAAATGATATTTTATATCAATATGTTTAGCTCGTTTATGACATGAGGGGTTATTTGCTATACTAATACAGCCTTGGTTATCTTCGTAAATTTTAATTGTATTTTCGAGATTGATATGAACACTTTTAAGAAGAGATTTTAGCCACAACGCTTCTCTCACAGCTTCAAATAATGCCATGTACTCAGCTTCAGTTGATGAAGCTGCTACTGAGTTCTGCCTCTTTGTATTCCAACAAATTAGATTTAAATCAAACATTTTGAATAAATACCCTGTGAGACTCTTTCTATCAATTTCATTACCTCCCCAATCAGAATCTACATAGCCAATTAATGTATTTTTAAATTCTGCATTTCTTTTAAAAATCAGTTTTATATCAATAGTGCCCTTTAAATACCTAAGGACCCTTTTTAAGCACTGCCATAGCTCGGGATTATTTTTACTACTATATCTGCTCAAGATATTTACTACAGTAGTTAAGTCTGGACGTGTACTTAGCATTATGTACATTAAACATCCTATGAGGTTACGACATGGAGCATTGCAGTTTTCATCTGAATTAAGAGACTCATAATTTATTTTGCTTGGTAAGGGAGTACTTACTGCATTGCAATTATACATGATAAATTTATTTAAGATTCTTTTCACATATGCAGCTTGGCTCAAATAAATTTTATCTTCATACATTTCTATTCTAATACCAATAAAATGTCTTATTTATTTTAGGTCGGTCATCCTAAACTTTTCCATTAAATACTTTTTGAAATTATTCATTGTTATCATATTCCCCGTAGCTATTACCACATCATCAACATATAACAGCACATAAATATTTTCCTTGATATCACCTTTATCTAGAATATAAATACAGCGATCTACTGAAGAGTTCACAAATTCACAGTCTTTCAATGCTTGCTCAAACACTTCAAACCAGCATCTTGCGGCTTGTTTGAGTCCGTAAATTGCCTTATTCAATTTACATACATTATCACCATTGCATGGTGTACCTTGAGGAAGTCTCATATATATTTCCTCTTTTAACGTGCCATTTAGGAAAGCTGTTTTTACATCCATTTGATGAACCTTCAAGTTATATTGAATTGCTAACGATAATATAAATCGAAAACTTGAAATTCTAGCTACAGGAGCAAAAGTCTCTTCAAAATCGACTTGGTATTTTTGAGTAAATCCTCCTGCAACTAATCTAGCTTTATATCTAATTGGATTTCCTAGTTCGTTATATTTAACGGAAAATACCCATTTGCTATCTACAATGTTTTTATGTTTAGGCCTTTCTGTGATTGTCCAGGTATTATTTAATTTATGAGCACTTAGTTCTGTTTTTATGGCTTCCTCCCAAAACAATTTATCCTTCCTATACTGAATTTCATCAAATGTGTTTGGAACATCGTTGAAGATGGTGTGAGCATTTAATATGAATTTATTTAAACTAATATCATCTTCATTATATGATATCTGGGGCTTCGTTTTTAATCTCTCACTTCTTCTACTCATTATTTCAATGTCATCAGTATTACTTGGATTTCCAATTTCATCTAAGTGTTCTGCTGTTTCATTTTCCCTACTCTCATTCGGGTTGTTTGATTCCTTACTATCATTCAGGAAACTATCTCGCTTTCTTTTCTTACTCTCATTCAGAAAATGTTCATCAATTTCCTTACTATCATTCGGGAATTGTGCGTTGTCGCATTCCTTACTTTCATTCGGGAATTTTACTTCATTAATTTCCTTACTATCATTCGGGAATTTTACTTCATCAATTTCCTTACTATCATTCGGGAAATTCGTATTATCACTTTCCTTACTATATTTCAGGAATACTGTTTTAACTTTAACAGCTCTAGAATTAACCATATTGGTTTCATCGACAACCACATCTCTTGCAACGAGAAATTTTTCCTTAACAGCATCCCACAATCTAAAACCATTTGGTTCGTAACCCACAAAAATAGCTTTGAATGATTTTTCATCAAATTTTCCTTTTTTGATTTTGTTGTGTACATATACAGTTGCACCAAACACTCTTAAATGTCTTAAATTGGGCTTTCTATTGTGCCACATCTCATATGGGATCATCATACTATCAACAATTGATCTGCTTGGAATTCTGTTAATTAAATAAGTTGCAGTTAACACTGCTTCACCCCAAAAACTTTTGTCAAGTTTTGCACCACTTACCATGGCACGAGCTTTTTCTGTGATGGTTCTAATCATCCTTTCTGAAACGCCATTTAATTGAGGTGTGTGTGGCACTGTTAAGTGATAAGTAATACCTTTCTTAACACAAAACTGACGCATCTCATTTGAGAGGTATTCTCTACCATTGTCGATATATAAATTAACAATTTTCAAATTAAAATGAGCTTCACTTTTCGCTACAAAGTCTTCAAACATTTTGAATACATCAGATTTGTGTTTTAGTAAGTAAGTTACACAATAGTGTGTAAACTGATCAACAAAGATCACAAAGTAATTCTTATCATTTAGAGTAACTGGAGTAATGGGACCACAAACATCTGAGTGCACTACAAATAGGGGTCTTTTAATGTGGGTCTTATCTTTAAATTGCTTAAACGGTAACCTTGCTTGTTTCCCATTTAAACATGATTCGCAAATTTCGTGGGATAACTCTAAATTGTTTAAAAGGCTGTTATCACTAAACATATTATTTCTTTTTATTTCTAACAATTTGCCATCGCTTATATGGCCAAGCCTCTCATGCCATAATCGAAAATTATTTTTATGTTTCGCATCTATAGTATATGCTTGAAACTTTACAATAGGTATATTGTTTAACATACCTGAATTCTCGACCACCGTCAATCCATTTTTAGTCAAATTTTATTGACATTCCTGCCTCTTGTAGGCGCTTCACCGACATCAAGTTTCCAGCAGCCTGCTCGGAATACAGCACATCCTCCAGTGTTATTTCGTGGTCATTGCGCAAACGTACGATGCCACGCTTAGATGCGTAAATATATTCGCCTTGCTTGGCCACAGCGATCTTCAGTGGCGGCACCAACTTCACACTATCGGTGTATAGCGACTCATCATTTATTAGATGATCACTTGCACCGGAATCGAGGATAAATCCACATTTATTTATCACCGGGTCTTCTTTCACCCCTTTTACCATGAATGCAATGCCATGTGATGTTGCGGTTTTAGCTTGTTTATCGTTATTTTTATTATTTCTTTCATTTATTATTCTTTTATAGTGGTAGCAATCCCTTTTTACGTGGCCCTCTTTGTCAGTGGTGACATCTAACCCTATTCTTAGAATTTTTCTTAAATGTTTTATTTTGCTTCGTTACACGATTTTTAAATGAATTGTTTTTAAAACTGTAGTTTCTATTTTGCACAACCGTATTTAAAGCTTTCCGACTTGTGTCATTATGGTCATTTTTAATTTTAATTTCCTGATCTAGCAATCTATTTTTCACAAACGCTAATGTCAAATTTTCCTCTGATAACGTCTCTATTGCTGTAATGACACCGTCGTAAGACGAAGGCAATGTGATCAGCAAATGAGACACTTTATCCATCTCTTCTATTTTTGCACCTGCGGCCAACAATTCACTTATCAAATCATCAAAAATATTAAAATGGGACAATAACGACATCTCACTCGATAGCTTAAGAGAAAGCAACCGTTTTCGAACTGCCAACTGCGACGCCAGACTTTTTCGTTCATATACTGCGTCTAAATTCTTAAGAATTTGACGCGCCGTTATGTCGCTTGTAGCGAAGTTCAGAAACGAGTCGCTAAGGTACTCTATTAGCGTACTTTTTGCACAACGTTCTGCCTTATTCCATTGTTCATTCACTTTCTCAGGCACATCTTCATCAATAACCTTAAGTACACCCAGTTCAGTTAATAGAGCCCTAATTCTAAATTTCCAAATTGCGTACTTTTCACCATCGAACGGCTTGATATTTCGTTTTGCCTTGTCCATTTTATTCTTTTATATATACAGTAATAAAAATGACGTGGAACTAACTCGATGCAATTTCACAAGAATTTGAAATGAAACTTTTTCATAAGAAATTGAAAAATAAAACTGTTTCACAAGTCAATTGTTTATTAGGCATGGACTGGGCCCATAACCTGTTGTAATTTATACTTGAATTATACACCCAAATAATAACACTCAAGATATATGCTTTATGTTTTATATTCAACTTTATATTTAATTCCGCAACACCAGCAACACAACCTCACTTGAACAGAGTGAACAAGAGAAGAGGAAGATGCCAACCGCAGTGTGGCCATAAAATATGTTTTCATTAATACTAAAAGAATCAAACAAACCGATATATATACTACAATGGTATTTTTGTATAAGGAATAGGGGTATTCCAACAATCAGTTATCGTTCAATGCTCTATCTCAACTTTAAAGATGAAAATAGCATGCCTTTCAATGTTTCCATTCCAACGATCGAATAACAACCGTTGGTCTAATTTATATGCCAACATGTTTTTGCAGAAAAATGTTAAATATGTCTGTGAACATATTTTTCACAGCTCTTCAAGTAAAAAGTAAATAAATAAATAAATAAATAAAGCAAAAAGCAACAATAAGCAAAAGCAAAACGTGAAAGCAAAGGCGAAACGTTGCGTTGAAAAAAGGCTCATATGCAAATTTTTCCCTGTTACACGCTTGTCAACAAGCTTGAAAACTTTACGCATAATTGTTATTTATACCCTAGCACGCTCACACACACACACACACACAATCTCGCACTCATACATACATGCATTAACAAACAAACACATGTGCATATGTATGAGAAAGCGAACCCGTGCAAAAGAAAAAGTAGAGAACATACAAAGCGGCAGTGGAGCGCTCAACGCGTTAAATGCGCGTAATTTATGTCATAATATTGGTGAGTATGTGCGTGTACTCGTGTGTGTGTGGTTGTGTGTGTTTGCCTTTGTGCGTCTGCTTTGTGTGTGTGTATATGTGTGAGTATGAGGCGCTTGTTTATGTTGCAGACTTTTTAGCGCACAGCAAAGTTGCTTTTGTAGTGTAAAAATGTTAAACCTTTTTCACTTGCTTCTCCCCTTTTTAATGCCCCGCAACAACAATAAGAACATGAAATGGACTACATTTCGGCTTTAACTTTACACTTCAGACAATTTCTGAACTGCTATATATATTTAAGACATTTCAACCAACACAAAAAGTACAATGTATATACAGAATAAGCCACTATGATGACGTGAGAAGGCACTGTGTCGCACTTCAAGGTAGAAAGTAGTGCTGGAAATAGACATTATGCATGGATAACTGAGAATCATAATAGATGAGCTCTACTTACAGCCGGATCAGCTTTTTTCCAGCACTGATGAAACCACCAGGCCTTGTGGCATAATGTATCACCCTCTGGATGCATGCAGCCCTTGGACATTTCGATTAGCTTGTCACGTATGGTCATGGGCACGGTGTAAAACAATTTTTCAAAATGCACATCGCCATTATCGTCGACCACATCGATTTCGTGGAAAAGGCAATTCATATAGCATTTGAGCTTCTCATCATCGTGGATTTGTCCGTCGCTGAACTCCTTAATATGGGCTGCATCGCAAACAAGTGCACATGTACTGTAAGTCTTGTATTTCCAACTAATTGTCATTCTCACAACTCACCCTCATCAACGCCCGTCTGGGCGACGCAGGTATCGTGAAAGGGTTTGGCCATTTTCAGTAGGGCTGGGGGTGGCCACTGCAATTAAAATTGTGTGTGTACGAGTGTGTGAGTGGGAGTGTAAGTGTAAGAGCGAGTGTGAGTGTGAGTCTTTTCTAAGCGTGAGTGAGTGCTGTCGTGGCCTGCACTTCATTAACCTACGTTTTCGGGACGCTGCGCCTCCGCTGGCAGCGGCGCATCGCTGAACACTGACAAGGCGATTAACAGGCAGGCTGCAATGGCTGCAGAACGACGACGACAACAACAACGACGACGTCGGCAAAAGCCATTCAAAGCCATTTTTATGTCGCTCGTCTGTAAAACAGCAAAAATTTGTGTGCGGCCTTGTTTGCGAGTTGTAAAAGAGACGAAACAAAAGCGATGACTATAAGAACGACAAGGACGACGAGGACGTGGTTGACGCTGCCAACTTGCCACGCGTGACAGCTGGACAATGACAATATGTATATGTATGTGTGTGTGTGTGTTGTGTGTATGTGTGTGTGTGTATGAAACTTTTTGCTAGCGCCGTTTTTGTAATTTTTATTTCAGGAAGCCAGTGGGAAACCAACAAAAAATCATTTGTTTCTTGCTAGCTCAGCACACGCTAAATTAATTCGGACCACCACCGCCGTCGAACAAAAAGCACGGCAAACGGAAGCGGAAATGTACCCGAGACGTCAGCGCCAGCGCCAGCAAAAGCATCAACATCAGCATCAGCACCAGTGGCCACGCCATCGTCCACAATGCACAATTGTCGTGTTAATTTTGACAAACGTACGCACTCACACACACACACAACAATTTCAAGCCATATAAAAATATAAAATTTCCTATTTTCTCTTTCTCCTCCTCTGTTGCTTTTTTCATCTTTTCTTTTTGTTGTTTTAAATTGCACAGCCAAAACAATACACAGACTTCAACTTGTGCACAACTGTCACTTTTGTTTCGTCAAATGTCAGCGCGACCGAAACAAAGCCACAAAACGACATTGGCATCACATACACACACACACACACACACACACAGATTCACATACACATGAGGCACATAATCGCACCTACACACAAATAAAGCAAATTCAGTTTTTAGCATTACAACGACCATTCACATGCATACACAACAACTATATGAAAATATATCATCGTCTGATGTTGCGTGAACGATGGTTTTTTAATTGCTATTTCAATTTTAGTTTTTCACAACACATGCATCCTCGTCCTCGTCCGCCTTTTGTTCTCGTCTCCGTTTTTTTTTTTTACCCCTTTCGTTTTTTAGCCCCACTCTCCAAACTTGTTCGACAGGCGCTAAAATTGTTTGACAACTGCTGCCTCAATTGAATGTGCTTTATTGCCATTTCGAGCAGTTGGTTTTTATATCGATCTAAGGCCCATGCTGTGACTCTGAATCGCATTGAAATCCTCGCCCTTCCCGCATCCAGTCAGTGCCCGTCTATTGCCATG
The DNA here is from genome assembly GCF_003285725.1 of Scaptodrosophila lebanonensis. NCBI lineage: Eukaryota > Metazoa > Arthropoda > Insecta > Diptera > Drosophilidae > Scaptodrosophila > Scaptodrosophila lebanonensis. Next base: position 5,263,889 of record NW_022060538.1, read on the forward strand.
TTTATATAAATTGTAATGGGGGCGTGGCCTAGCCCCACCCTTGCAAACGCCCAGCGGCGTGCAGTTAATCATTGGCTGAACCTATCTAGTGCACGAATTCCAACGCTTTTAAATCAAGTGCAGGTCGTCTGTGGCAACTTGAGACAGTTACGGCTGAGGGGACGTTGCAAATACACAAAATATATACATATCAACAAATATACCATAGAAATTGCGTGTGTAAATAATATGCTTTGCGTTTTGGAAAAGTTCAACTATTTAAGTAACGATTGTTCATAATGTGTACTTAATCTATTTAGAATTGTTCAATATCTATATAATTTCATTCCAATGGATGTACCATTAAGTAATAGAAATATTCATTGAGGACCCTGTTCGCTATGCTTGTATTGATAGTTTTAAGTTACATAGACAGTTCAACAATATAAAACAAGAAAACGTGGAACTCCGCCTTTGTTACGGTCCAGTTCTCAGCAGACTCAGGCTTATTGCCTTTCTAGACGAGCAACAACAATTAAACCAAACGTCACTAAATGGCATCACAATGGACCTTCTTTGTCCCCGCTCCAGCCATATCTACATTATTGTAAATACATTGTACATTATAAATGATTTAAGCTTAGAAGGAAGGGAAATCAATGCATAGCAAAAAAGAAGAAGAGTCCTCAGTGGATGCCACTGTTAACGACAGTAATACGCAAGTTCTGTAAGCAATGTCCTTAGCCGCTCGTTCGTCAGAAGGCGCAGCCCCACTTTAAAGTCGAAGGAAATAACTTAAGCTATTACGTCTGCGTTGATAATAACTGTTGATTCCATCATTCTGCTCGTTCATTACTTGTTGTTCTTTAAATCTTCATTCAATATTCGCTATACACAGCTACACTTCCGTTTCTGTTATGTTCTATATAATCACATTATAATATTTTCAACAGTTTTTTTATTTGTTCTTATTTGATACGTTAAGACAGAACCCAAAACCTCTTTTATTGTAATTGATACACTTACGAATACAACTTCAAATATGACATATTTTTAAACTAAGAAGTAGTGTACGGGGTCTGCTTTCTTCCAACATTGATGAAACCACCACGCCTTCTCGCACAGTGTATCACCTTGTGGATGCACACAATCCTTGGACATATTCATCAATATATCACGCAATGGGCCCGGGATGGAATTGAACAGCTTCTCCAAGTGCACATCCCCATTGTCATCGACCACATCGAACTCGTGGAATAGGCAATTCATATAGCACTTGAGTTTCTCGTCCTCATGTATTTCACCATCGCTGAACTCCTTAATAGCCTCTAATAACATTTCGACAGCTTAATAGAACCGATTAAACTCTCGAAAGTCAACTTACCATCAGTGACACCCGTTTTTCCCTGGCAAATATCATGGAAATGCTTGGCCATTCTTAAAAGTGCTGGTGGGGGATACTACAATATGTGTACAATATTAAAGGGAATAAGTTAAGCTATATACTTGTAGTCTTAGGGCTAACCTGTTCATCCCGACGTGGCGCCTGTGCGGCAGTATAGCCAAGCAGAACAAGAACACAAATAAGTTTCAGCATCTTCGCAGTGTTTCACTCAAATCTGAAAGAATTGTGTTAAGCTCGGCTTTATATTTAGTCAAAAGTTGACAGTTTGATAAAGATTTGATAATTACAGTCATAAAGATGTCTAAGGCATATTTTAATTGTACATTATAAAGAGGAAGGTACTAACGAATACCTTCCGACAGCCTGCAACTACTATACAAATACCTATTTAACACGTACGAACATAAGCTCTATTGTTTAAGTTCTATGCTGACCTTAACATTAAACCAACCCAGCAATTTTCCAAGGGTTACGTATCTGATAGAATTGTGGGCTATTTCATCCAATAATTCTAAACATTTACAATAATTATAAATCGAATACGAGTATAAGTCAATTTGTAAGCGTTTGTTTTTGTGTGAATGTTTGTGAGTGAAATTTCATGTTGCACTATGGAAAAATGTGTGACATCCATATAAACAATGTATCAACTTTTTGAGATTGAGTGGAAACAATTTGGAAAAACAACCTGTGCTGCACTCTTTTTTATAAATATATAGCGAGTTCAAAGCTGAAAAATTCCAAACAACACGTAATTTTTAAATTTGTAATAAAGTTAGCAAAATTCAGGAATAAGGAAACCAAGATATTGATATCTGACATCTGAAAAATGTATTAATTCGTAATGTATTGAAGTGTTTCGCAACGTAAACAGGACAAAGTGAATTTTGTGCTTATTTCTTTAAAATTAACAGGTAGTGCCAGCCTTTTTAATGGCTTCGACATCCTTATTTCTTTTTTGTCAAAAAATCAATCACAAGTGTCAACCAATGAAACCAATTATTACTCATCAGTGAACTTGCTACGAGATAAACAATTATCCCAAAAATCTTGTTTCATCATTGGAAATTTTTTGGATAAGTTATGCCGCGCTTAAATCATATCTTATGTTTCTATCGCCACATTAGTACGAAAAGTACAGAAAGTACTGTTCATTTAATATATTGAGGGAAAGTTGCTAAAAGATATTGCTAACGCAGACTTCCATCAAAATACGGCTTTTATTTTTGAATTCACGTTATTTTCACAAGGCAGCATGCAACAATAATGGATTTCATTGCGAATGAGTCCCACAAATTGTCTTGAGCTGAGACCAATCGAAACATATTAGGCTTTAATGAACAAAATATATTAAAATGATTCCAGTTTTAATAATTAAACACCAAAAACATATTGCATGCGTTGTTCAAAGAAATCCGATTATAAATGTAGTTTATCTAGAACCAAGTACTATCGTGTACTGTCTTTATTTTAGGGTATTTTATATAATCTGCACAAATTTTTGGAGTTATGGCGTGATTACCAAACCTGCTACGTGAACTCCTATCCTATTGTAAGTACTCGATTATTTATGGTGAAAAATTGTATCTTTATTTATTTACTGCTTCAAGGAAATCTTAAACAGTTAAAATAAGAAATAATGCACTGGATCTGCCTTCTTCCAGCATTGATGGAACCACCAGGCTTTGTGACATAGCGTATCACCCTCTGGATGTATGCAGTCCTTGGACAGTCGCATTAATATATCACGCAGCTGGCCCGGCATGGCATAAAACAGTTTCTCCAGATGCACATCACCATTGTCGTCAACTGCATCGAACTCGTGAAATAGACAATTCATGTAGCACTTGAGATTCTCATCCTCGTGGATGTGTCCATCGCTGAACTCATGGATAGCCTCTTTGGGAAGAGCTGTAATTATTATTCAAACTTTAGATCCTTCATCTTATCTTACCTTCAGTGACGCCGGTTTTTTCGATGCAAATTTTGCGAAAATGGTTTGTTATTTTTAGCATAACCGGTGGTGGATACTACAGGAAATGCAGAAAGTGTTTTATTTATTTTTAATTATAATTTCCATTAACTAACCTCTTCATCGCGCCGCGGAGCCTGGGCCGATGCATAACCAAGGGCCAATAACATAAAACTAAGTCTAAGCATTATTTCGATTTAGTATTTGAGAGTCTCAAAGGCAGCCCTTTTATTCGTTTGTCAACAGGAAAATGATGTTTTAATAATATTTTATTACCAATTGCTGATCACCGTAATTAGGGCGTCTTTGATACAATTTCAAAAGCACATTGAGTACACATTGGAATTGGCATGCAAAGTTCCACAGCCCTTGGAACATGAAGCCAACTCTTGAACTATATTTGATAGCAAAATGGCAAATGGAATACACGAACATGAAAACATCAATTAGGCTCAAATTGCATGACAGCTCGCATATAATTTGCAGTGTCGATTGGGTTGCTGCTGAACGAGCCGCCTGACACGTGGGCGGGGCTTTTGTTTTATTTGTATAAGCGTGTGGGCGTAGCCAGGTTGGGCGTGGCATACATATGTAGGTATACATCACACGTCACAATAAACGCAACAATACGACGCGAGACATGTCATAAAAATCAAATAACGCCAAAACGTACGTCAAATTCAATTCAAATTTCGGTTCTCGCTGACATTTCCTGTCAACGCTCATGCCAACTGCGAGTTGTGAAATGACTGAAATATGAAATTTAAATTGTAACAGCAATGAACGGTACATAGTACATTAGTACATCGTACTGCAGAACAATTGGCAATCTATTGAATTAAGTTGTCAGAAAGGCAACTTAATAAACCTGCTGAAATTTCGCTTAGCATGTACAAGTATTTAAAAACTTACAAACATACCAATTGAGGTACTTGTATTTACCGAAAATATGTACTTTAACTATCATTGCTGTATTGCAAAACATTAATTGGTGGTGATGTTTTATATTTCTCTGCTGCCGCCTTGTGTGAACATGGAAATGAAAATCTATCTGTATGCTTTTAACATGCAATTGACGGAATTACGGTTTTGACGGTTTGTTTCCATACTAGACATAATAATTTTAAAACCTCAAATACTATTCACAAATCTTGTGTTTACATGCCATTACCACTACCAGCCTAACCTAACAATAATAATCATTCTACCTTACAATTGCATATGAAACGATTTATTGCAATTTCTTTTTATTTAATTGAAACGAAAATAGTGGTCTATCAACCTTAATTATAAAATTAAGTTAAAGCTATAATTGTTAATATATAGCGATCATTAAAAGGTTTAAACAAATAATTAATCTCACTAATTTCTTCAAAATTTCTTCATAGTCAGAGGTAACATATACAATTTGAATTAAAAAACAAAAAAATAATACAAAATAAAATTAAATGAATCGAAATGAAAAAAAAATTGAATTGTGGAGGGAGTCAAGGATGATAGTTTTCCCACGGATTTAAAGACCGCAATGGGCACCGAAGGCGTAATCCCACCAATTTAATCTGCCCGCTCTTGCATTATACGGCAATAATTATCATTAATTAATCCGGCCAAAGAGAGGGGCTTTTTCCCTTCCTTCACCACTCACTCGATCCTCTACACTAAAAACTTTTGTGTAGATGATATTGGGCCTGCAGCGTGCCTTGAACTCACGTTCTGTTAGAAACGCTGCACGAAAAACCGCCGCCGCTCAACGCTCAGCGCCACACTCGCTTTAGCTCACACGGTGGCTATTTTCGGACTTGGTTGAGCGAGCGGTGATTCCTTTGTTGCTTCATTCACTCATTCGTTCATACGCTCTTTCGCTCTCGCGCTCTCTCGACTATTCGCTTAGGCGCTCTTAGGTGGTATGAGTTGGTTCGTTTGCTTGGTTGGTTGAAAAACCGCTGCGTTGAAATGCTATGTCAATAACATTAAATGGATCAAATGATAAATTGCAAAATCTAGGTGCACACGCAAACAAAAAAAAATACACTTTTAAGTTAAACATCCACACCTACACACACATACACGTACACATTTAGGCACTCAGTGCAGTCGAATTGTATTGAATGCGAATGTGAATGAAATTGATAGTGCACTATAATTATTGATGGCCACCACTTGCAGCCGCATATTAATTTTATTATAGACCCATTAATGCTTGTCGATGCATAAAATTATAGATTTGCTCTTTAGATAGCGCTAATTAAATAATTAAATATGCTTTAGGTCATACGCCCCACCATACAGATAAACACGCGTATCGCCGAAGTTATGAGCGCAATCTATCAGCCGTGACAATTATGGACGCAAATACGTACGAGTATTTCAAATGCAATTGCCAATGACCCTGGGCAATGTGACAGCTGTGAAAACACTTCATGCACACATAAATATGCATACAAACAGAATTTATATATGCAATTTTGATTTTGTGGAATGCTCGTCAAAAACTCTATTTGGAAAAAAAACGTGTACTACGAAATCAAATTAGATATTCATATATTTTTGTTTGTCATCTCGGTTATCAACTCCGCGTGGTCATTCATCAGCTTTTAAATGAGGAAGTAATGCTGCCAAGGGGGGATTTAAGTATTATAAAACATGACCAATTGCTTAAGGATCAGAGGATTGCCATTTACCTTGGGATCCGACTCTTTCCAGCAGCGATGAAGCCAGAAGGCACGCTCGCACTTTGTGTCGCCCTTGGGGTAAAGACAACGCTTCCCCATGTGCACCGCAATGTCGTGCATGGAGTCGGGCAACCTATCCAACAGCTTCTCCAAATGCACCTCTCCGTCTTCGTGCAGCACATCCGTTTCATCAAAGACACAATACATATAGCACTTCAGCGCCTCGTCCTCGTGCACCTCGCCATCACTGAACTCCTTGATTGCTTCTGTAACATGACAGAGGTTCCATTACAGCTACACCGACGGATGACAGTGGCAGTCGAAAGCTTCCTTTGCACTTTACTACTCGCTGTCGTTGGTCAATGTGCCCATTTGCTTAACAAGAATATGTCACAGTATACAAAGTATTTTCCCCTTGGCTTACCTTCAGTGGCCCCTGTTTTCTTAATGCAGCTATCATGAACGGGTGCCAGTTCCTTTAAAAGTTCTGGTGGCGGATACTATGCACAAACAAAATTAATTCATTTATTTCATTCAAATGCGAAATACAAGTAAAAAACATATTTTCAAAAGAAAAAAAATTATTGAACATTTTGAAGAAGAATATATTTTTAAAGATAATTCTTTAAATAGTTGGAAGCTTTAAGTAAAGTAATCAAATATTTTACAAAATACTGGCAAAAAATGTTTATACAAACAAGTACGTGCCGAAACATTATATGCACAACATATTTTTAAAAATCGACAAATTTTGTGCAATTTTTTTTCCTGTTTCTACACAACATTTAACACGATTTAAAAATGTTTAAAAATATTCGATACATTTTTATATGTGCAGGAATATACTATACTAATATACTATAATATTCTTTGGGCACTTGCTGTTGCAATCATAATTTTTTTTTATTAAATAAATATTTATGAAAATACTAATGCTATAAATGTCATTATTAACTTTGATAAAATTTCCTGAAGAGACAAAATAAAACTAAAACATTAAAAGGCTTCAGGCCAACCATTTTTTGCCACCCCACTCGAACAGACTTCTGTTTGATAATCTTCTTGGCTAATCGGATAGCTACCCTTGACGTTGTGTTCCTCCAACAATTAATTGTCGGGGTGTTCTCTCTTCCCCTAAATATATGCACAATTGATTGTGAATTGTAACATATAATCCCTTTTGGATTTAATCATAATAATTTAATCATAATTTCCACCTGCTCCCAGCCAAACTCTCTCCTTCCCCTCTAATAACCTCTCTTTTCAGTTGTTTGCAGAATCTCTGACCCAACCTGTATGTCGATATAAAACATAAAGCTAAATAGCTTTAGGATCATTTCTAAATAAAACCTAGCTATGGCTTTCACTTTCGTTGACTTTTAACAGTTAATAACGCGTTAAATAATGATACATTGCGGTAGTTGGGCAGCAAGGAAACTCAATTCGTTACCCTGTCTTTGTATGCTACTAATATAAGGTAAGCTATTCCCGTTGACCCCTTATATAATTCATTAAATCGAGCTTACCGATTCATCGCGACGTAACTCAACAGCAAATGTTGCGACACAGCAAAGCAGCAACAGCAGAAGCAAACTGCCAAAAATATTGAGAGGACGGGGCAACATGACACTGGACTTCGGGTTACACGTGACACCGAGGTAAGTAACGTTAAGCTCAAGCACAGTTATTGATACACGTGAGTCGGAGAACCTCTGCGACTTAGTGGCTTAGCAGTTGGCCACGTGCAACGGCTACACGCGTCGTATTAGTTGGGAAAATTGAAGGACCGCAGTGAAATGCAACTGCAACTTGAGCCCAGCACAATATCGGCTTATATATGCAGTTGAACATAGAATCAGAAGTATACTATATGTACATATACATATACTGGAATTTGTAGGTAGCAATTAGGAAGGCCATCAAAAGAAAGGCAATTAGCCGCAAGCAATGAAACTCAGTCAAGCGCTGCTTATAATTAACACAACGACAGGCCGCAATTTGTCAATCACACATACAGACTTGCGGGCAAGGCGCTAAAAATCACAGTGCAAACAATAATCACCAGGCCGGCCAGGTTTGACAGGCAGTCATGTCCAAGATGGCGGCAGCGGCGGCGGCGGCGGCGGCGGCAAATGGCGGCCTTGCATGAGCGACGATGTTGGCAACAAGTTAATAATAATTAATATAAGTATAAATACAACAAGCAAAAAGCTATTAAATATAATGCGAAGCAGCACCCTCGCCGGGAGCCGACCCTCCTGCATTCGTCGTCATTTCTTCGACACGAAACGCGTTAATTACGAGCCTGCAATTCTCACACACACACACACACACATACACACACACACATTCGCATTCATTAATTATTATGCTTGCTAAGCGCTTTGCAAAACTTTTGCACTGCTGATGTGGGGCACGGGGGTCATTTTTAGGGGGCGGCGTACTTTGACATGCAAGCGCAACGTGTCAAATTAATTTTTAATAGCTGCCAACCCCTGTACCTTCTGCCCAGCCTTGCCCTCCTCCTCCTCCTCCATCATTGTCACCGCACACACACACACAAACATTTACGGCGTTTTAATGTCGCCAAATAATAGATTTAAACGAGGCAGCCCCAAGGCAGCCAAGGCAGCAGCCCAGCTCAAAGGCGTACATTATAATTAAAGTTGGGGCTCCACTTGCTGACTATGACTACAAGTATGGCTGCCTGGCTGGCCCGGTCAGCATCAGCATCAGCTTTGGCATCAGCTTCAGTTGTTGGCTGTTGACTGCCAGACAAAGTTGCCCAAAATTAAACGCAAATTACCACACAAAGGCAAAATGCAGCAGCTATACAGAGTACTAGTTGATGACGAAGTTGACATGTAAGCTGGGCAGCATTATGACCAACAACAAGAGCCACTTCCTCTCACCAACATTTGCCATTAATGGGACCCGTTCAGACGATGTCTTCAACTTCAGGAATTTGACTGAGAAAATTCAGAATAAAAAGCCATTCATCCAAAGGACGTTTATAAAATATTTAGTAAATAAACATTTGTGATTAAACAAGGCAGTTGACGTATTAAAAACTGTATAACAGTTAATTTATAAAGAAAAAAAAAAGCAAATACAATAATATCTAATAAGGAATCGGACAAGTTGACAAAATTTAATTTGCTTTTCAGGCAGCATACATTCGCTGCGATATGCTGTTAGGAATGTTTTTGGAACTAACAAAAAAGTAATCAGCTACAAAATGTTAATCGATAATACAAGTGTAATGTTAACAAAAACATTTTTTATACATAAATGTAATAAATTAATTTAAAATAAATTCAAACAAGAAAGCATTCCTTTCTTTTTAGAGTCCCACAAAACTAAGCGAACCAACCATCTGGATCTTGAATACTTCTTGATGAAAGTTATTAAAAGAATATTTGTCTTATTTCCAGATTAGAATAATGTTTGTAATTACAAATTACTCAATTACATTTGACAGGATATTTTATCACAAAGCTATTTATTTGTATTTGTATGCGAGTATAACAAGCGCTTACAAAAATTAAATAAACTTATGTTGCCTCGCTATAGAGAGAGTCTACATGCCAAGTTTGGTGATTTGGAGTGGACATGGCTATATCAATTGGTCTCGTCATGCTTATTAACAACATATATATTTGAAGTCGGTGTTTTTCCTTATCACTTTTCCGCAAACGTAAACGTCCCCATACAGGGTGTAAAAACTTCAAAATTTCTTTTGTAAAAATGCTTTTTATGGCATTTAGAAAGATATATGCATCTATCTTACTCTTCAACTAACATGGGTTTCTCAGTGTGAACAGCTCTTAAGTACTGGCGGTGTTGAGCAGCTTAATGTGAAGTAAGTGAGGGTGGCCCCTTCAATCAGCAGTTGGCTTGTTTGACTTTGGCTTGGCCATAATTTACGCAGAGTTTGAAGGCATTAAGTGCAGCGACATATTGACATGTGACACTTGCAAATTAGATGCAACAACAACAACTGCAATTGTGCCCATGTGTGCATAGTGTATTGACACATTATTTACACAGCCGATGCATCGGCCAGTTGGCCAGCTAGCCAGCCAGTCAGGGCAATCGGCCATTCAACCATTTTGGTCAAAGCACAATGGTGAAGCATGTAAGCGATGATACTGTCGATTCGTTTGAGGTTTGCACATGCAATTTACATGTGTAATTTTCGAAAGTGCATGAAAAGTTTTCTCTTTTTAAAATGAAAACCGCAGGAGCAGCGGCGAAATGGAAACATCATTGTCAACGACAACTTCGTTAAATGGTACACAGTTTGCCAGTTACCAGCTACCAGTTACCAGTAACCAGTTTGCAAAGTCTGTCAGTGCCAGGCAAAATGACGCATTGACAACTTCAACGTTAACGGGACGACAATTTTGCATTTGTTAGATGCATGTATGCCCATTCGACGCTTTTTCACTTTTGAGCCCTCTTCGCAAATTGCCGCTTGTGGTTGACTGCGACATAATCGATTTCCAATGCTCTGTGAGCAACCGGGACGGGCAAGCCCGGGCCTTGCTGTCAGATTGTCCGGCAAACATCCTTTCACGCATATTTCAAGGTCTGAAAAGGGACTCTTTCGCAGCTCAAGTGAATTATAATTAATGATTGCGGCGCCAACGGCTTAGCATTTGAAATTTATAGCATTCGCTACGGCCGGCCAGAGAGCTTCGCATAATAAATTTAAATTAGCACCAGGCAAATAAATACGTTGAAATAAATAACTGGGCAAGGTCAGGTGGACGACAAAGTACGAGTACCAGTGGCAAATGGCCAGCAATTTGATATGCATTTAACATTTTATTGCTTTGAGCTGCCGCCTCAACTCTCAGCTCACGGCTCATTATTATTATTTATGAAAGTGGCGAAAATGGCTCAAGTTCGCCACTCCTAGCATTTCTAATTGTTTTCGTGTGTGTGTGTGTGTGTATTTGCGTTTTTTGAGCGCTCGCCCGTCAAAGCGTAACGCAACTTTCATCATTAACATATTCACAGTCTATTAATTTTTCGAGAGCGCGTTGTAATCGTCGTCTTTGGAATTAACTCACACACCACCCAACCAGCCACCCACTCACACACACGCACATAATTAGAAAGTATAAAGTTTTGCACTTAAATGCAGGCTCAGAAGGTTGAGAAGTGCTCAAACGTAATCATTAAGCCCAACAAACTTTATTCGACTTAAGTTTTAATAAGTTAACTGTGTTTTTTATACGAGTATAAGGTCCTAGGAGGATTCTGTTAACAACACTTTATTCAGAGTTCGTCCTCTACCATAGGCATATTGTTCCTAGCTAGAATAATTAAATTTTTCTTGCATTTTCAGACCAGTCTCCGTTGCAGGCATGATTCTTTGTAATGCCAGTCTGATTTATCCAGTCAAGTCATCTGAAGGTAAAACAAAGTTGTATAACTTTCTGATCTCCAATGTAGTGCCTTGTTTCTTTGTCTTCATATTCTTTAGAATCTGCAGTGTAATGACAATAATCTCAAATCAAGTATCTCCAACTATATCTTTTAAAGCTGAACTCTCCGTTTATAACAGTTTTTGACATACGTTAGGGACAGAATTTTTGAAAAGAAGCACCGTTTTTGTTTGCAACAATGCACGAGCTTAAACTTTAAGCGTAATTAACTTAAAACTATAACATATGTAACATAGAAATTCTATAGTTGATTAATCTTTTAAAACTAGTATCTTTGATGTTGAATCTTGTTCCATGCCAGGTTTTCAAATCAACAACCATAAACATAAGAAGCACGGAATAAAGCTTCACTTAAAGCTGTTGTTGCTGTTAGCCTTGATCGAATAAACTTAGATTTACATACACGTACTCATGTCCCAGGTGCCCAAGAGATAATGTAAGTTAATTAATTATTAATTTATTTTATTTACTCTTAGTATGAACAACAGTTATTGGTTTATTTTATCGCAGTGAAAACTAAGTTTACATTTATTTTTTCCAAAAATAAAGGGACAAGTCAAGTTAAGTTTGCCAACCCAAAGCGACTTATAAAGACGTATTAAAATTTATTTCCAAGTTGAAATTCCATCAAAAGCAAATCTCAGAAAAAACAACTCAATTGAAATAATACAGCAAAGTTCAACAAAAACAGAGGTCGTTTTTAGAATTTAACGAGATTCAAGCACTCAGCCCGTTTCATGGCCACTTTTCTTATGCCACAGAACAAATAAAACAACATACAGCTGCGGTAAAAAAAATAACACTATTATAAGAATCTGCCTGCAGCAACTTCTTCAGGCAAATTTTTAAGGTATCTCCGGGAAGAGACAATCATTTCATAATGCAACTATAAACTAGCAATATGGATATCATTTTGTTAGAACATTCTGCCAACTTCAGCATGGATATTCTCTTTGTGAGGCAAGGTTTTTTGGTATTTTCTTTCTTCGAGACTGACCCATATCTGGATTCTGTTGAATACATAACCTTAGTAAGTAAGAACAGAAAATGTGCATTGAACAGAAGCTGCATTTGGAATTTGCTTGTGCTATTTTTTCCACCGTCACTGTATTTATTGTACATGCATGTATGTATATATGGGTATGTGCTTTAAGCTACATGTAAACAACTGGTGTGTATATATGAGCATAAAGAATATTTATGTCCATATTGAAGAGGGAGGCAAACATACCTCCCTACACACACCAAGTGTCCTAGAATGAAAATCGAATATAAAAAATATTTTATTACTACACAAACTGCATATAAACGAGTGGTTTGCCTCATTGCGACCACTTGGTAATTTGATGCAGGGCAGCCACAACAACAATAGCAAATTGAAAACGCACCTACTCATACAAATACACATGTGACCCATACACACACATCATAGCACGAAAAATTGTTCATAAATACATAAAATGGCATGTCATTAAAAATTAATTAAGAGGAAAATATCCATAGAACACACATCGACCCACGCACAATATACAAGTATATATGTTGTATATATATAAATGTACAAATAATTCAGATATACTCGTAGCCATCGCTTGCATTGCTGCTATCAGATTCAATCAGTTCATGTCGCTTGACTAACAAAATAAACTCAATTTATTTTTATTAAATAAAAACGTCAAATTGCAATAAATGTTCATAAGCTCTCCCCCACTTATCGACGGCTTCACGCAATCATTATTTCATCTGAACAGACAACAATAAACTGAGGTCAGCCCGCAAATAAATAAACAACACACCCAAACAAAAATATATTTAACACTTGCAAACTTTTTAAATTAAACACAAGCCGCAATGGGCTGACGAATACAACTGGAGGGCGAAAGGATAAAAGAAAACTAAAAGGAGTACCACATCCGACTACCATATACGCTTTAAGTAAATGAAAACAATTCTCCTGAAACGATTGAAAACTTTCAAAAGGGTGAACAAGTCTTTCTATCTAATTGCTTTACAGATTTATGTTTGAACTTCTACAAGTTCAACAAGGTAACAAGATAATCGGATATGGGAAATGGGTCCTTTTCCCTCCCTAAAAAAGAAATAGAAGGCAATAAATAAATAAATAAACAACCAAAATAATTAAAATTCACCGCCAGCTTTGTCAATGGGGCCCCATCGGCCCGGATAAGAGGAGATATTACATGTCGATACGAAAATTATGTGTGTAAATACTTATGTATGTATATCCTCTTCTGTAGTAATAGTTTCAATATTAATCCTCAAAACTCACCTACCTATTGCAGATGAAAAGCTGCCTTAATAGAACCCTAACCATTCGCTTGTTTTCATTACGCTTACATCATCGGTCCTAACATAATCAGTCTTGAATACTAATTTTTTCAAATAAAAAAGCAAAATATATATGTGATTTATAGCAGACCCCTCTTTTTAACACTTATGTAAAAGATTTTCATTACAAAGGTAATTTTTCAAAGTTTTTAGTCTGCCTGTTGCATAAAGCCTTACTAGCCAAGCACACTCTTTAACCCTTTATCTACAGGGTATACAAATTTAACGCATCAGTGCAAATCGCTCAAAATATCGCACAAGCGGCTGTGTCCTGTCTCATTGTCATTGATATTCATGAGCTGGGCGTTTGAACTTGACAGTGATTAAGATTTGCTTGCGCTTTTTCCAGCAAATCTGATCCCGAGCATTTTTTGGCCAACCACTCCCTGCCGGCCTTTGACAGTCACACAATGGGCTGCGGCATTCGCTTTACAAATGTAAATTAGACCGCCATTTTTTAGATATTTTAATTTAGTCCTTTGGCGTGTAACTGTAAAAATGACACTGCCCACAGACAAGTAAACAATGCGAGGCAAGGCAAGGCTCGCGAGCCATTTGCCATTTTGCGGCCGCATGCCTTTTGTTTTGTAAACGAGCCCCGTTCGGCATCTTGTCGTCCTTGCTGGCCTTTTTTGCATTCTGTGGTGATTTTTAGAAGTCAAAAGCGCACATCAAAAGGGTTTTACTGACATAGAAACGCGAAACAGTTATGGAAATTTCTACGCTGTCGAATTTTTATGCTAAAATGTCAAGACAATCCGAAAAAAAGAGAGAAACCACAAATTTCATTGTGTTCTGTCCACAACGAAGGCAATTTAATGGCCCTTATTGTTGCTGTTGTTGTTATTATTATACTTGTTTGCCCAGTTTTTTGCATGGAGATGATGGCCAACAAAAACATTGGATAATGCTTTTTTAAAAGCTGCACACGCCCGAAACGTACCAACCGAGCTATCGTCCTTTTTTTTTACTATAATCTCCTGCACGCAACTGCAACAGCATTGTAGCGTAGGAAACCTTGATGTTCAGCTTCATCCGAATACACTCGATTATGAAATTCTCTGAGGCACTTCCCTAGTTCTAACAATAGAGCTTTCAATGTTTGAGTTCTCGTACCGAAATAAAGATAAACAAATTTATTATTTTTTCTTTATTATTTATTTTTTTTATTAGTATTATACTTGTAATTCTTGCGTAAGGTTTCTACTAAGTCGACATGGTTATTTCTAGCCATGACTGCTGGGGTCTCCAGCTGGCAGATTTTGCACATTGATTACTTAATCTTAATTATATAAAACAGATGATTTAATGCTTTCCCAAAAAAGATTTCTAATAAGAAATATGTTATTTGAGTTGCCTGGGAATTTGGTCTTAAGGTTATAAAGGAACACACAAGTCGGGAGCATATAGCACCATATGGAATGTGGTATGGGGTAATTGGTTTTTTGTCTAGTCTAGTGTTTATTTCTTATGTTATGTTTGTATGTTCAAGTTTGTGTTATGCTATTTGGTCAAGCTTGAAGAATTTTGGTCTTGGTATTGGTATTAAATAATGTTTGAGAGAATTTATAAATGTTCTAATTGGATCAAGTGATGGAAATTGTATGACGAAGTACGGACTATTTGGATCAAAGAAAGTTAAGGAATAAAGCTTTTAAATCTAGCCTAATAGAACTAGGAATTCCCCGCTGAAGACACGATCAAGATTTTCATGATTTGATTGTAACTTTTCAACAGGTTCTAAAACGGCCTCATTCACCCACAGACCAGGATACATCAAAAAGAGCCCAAAATTAAAGAACGCAGATGTTTTTAGTTTTCCAAAATTTTTTGCAGAATTGCTAATGCATAAAAATTGTTGTTGTAGACATTGTCGGGAGAAGTAGCGCATTTTTCTGGCACTAATTCATAAATAAAAACAATTGCAGAAATTTTTAAAATGAATAATGCACAAAGCAAACAGTTGCTGTTGCATCTAAATTAACATGTTTTCTCTCTGCTAAAAACTTGTTGTAGGAATTTAAATAATCAATATAATATAATGTAGTAGGTTTTGCCCGCCGTTTCCAAGTAGTTGTGTGTATTTATTAGATACATATTTTCCTTCTCGCACTGATCTCATTTCCAATAAAGTTCTACTGAAACTTAACAGAAACAAAATACTCTGCTAGATACTGAAAGCTTAAACATGCTTAAACATATGTACTATACATAAATAAGTAAATACTTTTAGTATACATATTTACTTATCTGCGTGTATGATTGTGTACGTTAATCTGATATCCCGGGTAATGAACAAAGGAAATTTGAATCTGGCTGTGTTACGCATTGAGTAATTTCTACAATCTAATTGAAATCTGTATTATATTATGTATAATTTGGTTAACTTATGCAACTGGTGCACATATAAATAAGCACATGCATGTATTTTACGTTTATTCTATGCGGGCTCCATCCATTTAATTAATCAATTCAAAGCTATTTGGCGTTTTCAATACAAAGTATGAACGATGTGAATATTTAAATATCAATCAAGCGTGCTTCTGTTTTTGTGGACCGCAAGAATTTTGAATTTCCTTAGCTCTTGCCTTAGCTTGTGCTGTGCATTGATTGCGTATTTCTCTTTCATATACAGTTATATTTAAATACTATACAAGTACATACGGATAAATAGAGAATTTCAAAGGGATAATGAGCGAATTTTTATTTATTAATACCAATTAAGATGTTTTTTTACAAGTTGAGACAAAATTCACATTTCTCTTTATCAAATGAATAATTTATTTAAACCCATCTGCATATTTTACTGACAGTTTAGTCAGATTAAAAATTTATATATAATCAGGTTATTAAAAAAGTTGAAACGTTTTAGTTCTCCTACTTTCCTTGCAACTGAAAAGCTGCAACTTTAAAATTAGATCTTATTCCGTAATAATATATTTAAGGTATATACTAGCCATTTAATGCGTAGCTGAAATCGAGAAAGAGGCATTGAAATCAATTAAAATAATTATTGAAATAATATGCATCTCCATTTCTTGCCATATCGAATGAAGAACCAGTAAAAGTTCTATGATTTTCAATGCATATTTAAAAGCATATAATTTGATAGCAAAAATAAATTGATTCAGTGATTCGCATGATGTGGAATATGTTGGCATTGGCCAAAAGGAAGATGCCCTCTTCCCCGTCCCGTACAGAGTATAATGAAAATAAAAGTTGTTGCTCACTGCAATGGACAGCGCAAAAGTAAACTTTAATTATAGCTGCTGAGTTTTCTAATGAATGCGCCTCGACCAGACTCTGGACAGTACTCCACCACCTCCCTCGGACCACTCTTCATGCTGCACTGCGTACGTGGCCCTCATTGCGTTTTGCCAGTTGCTGCCCATTTTTGGCCTTATTAAAAACTTTTTGTCAACTTTAGAGTGCGTCGCTTCGTCGTCGTCGCTGACGTCGTCGTCGTCGTTTTTGTCGTATTCGTGTTGGCTTTAATCTGAAGTCTAGAAGTCTGTCGTAGTCATCGCCATCATTATTCTGTGCCTTATCGTTGCCATAGCTGTGGGATTTTGCTCTTGTGTGTTTATATTTATTTGTACGACAACTACGACAAGCCAAAAATTTAATTAGATTTAAATTAAATGCGTAATATTGCCATTTTTTGCTTGTTCTTACTTTAGTTCAGTATATTTCTTGTATACTTCTATACATACTCGTATATATGTTTTCGAGAACGTCTTCGGTGGGACAAGCACAAAATATTGTGTCCACTCTATTTTAAAATTACGTTGCCAACCAACAAAATTGTTTAATTAAAAGTTTTGTTGCCGCGCCGACCGTCGCCAACAAACGCTGAATGAATGAATAACTGTCGAGGAAATGTTTTCAGGTTTTCAGTTGCTGTTCTTGCTCCAGTTGTGCCTTTTATTTCAGTAACTTGTTGTGCCTGTTTAAGTACTCGACTTTGCTGCTTTTTTTGTTTTCTTTTCTTTCCTTTTTTTTTGATACATTTCTAACACTTGGCAACAAAAATGAAGAAGTAGAAACCTCAAAAGTAGGCAATATAAAACGTTAATTAATTAAATATTATGAAACCTTGGCAATTTTTCGAGCACTTTTCGAGTTTCAGAACCATTTGCCTATTAATATTATTAAATGCCTTTTCATTGAGCTGACCAAATGCTTTTGCGCATTTAATAGACTCACAATCAATTTAGTAAACGGCACCCATTCAAGTTGAAGGGCAGTTGCAAATTTTAATTAAATAAAGTATGTGTTCAATAACGAAAATTACTTTGAATTATAATTATGCCCATGCCAAGTTAGTCTACATAAAAGACGAGCTTTCGACCCCTCTTATCCCGACCTCCCGGCCCCTCTTCCCAAGCAAATTGCTCGTTTCAATGTGTTACAAATGATTTTAATTAGCAAATTACCAATTTAATAATGGCCCAGCCAACCGCTGTCGACGCACTTTGCATAGCAATTAAATCGCCTCTGAAGTCAAAGTCTACCAATTGAGGCCTTTATTGTGTAGCCAAGAGCTTAAACTGCCTGAAATTGGGCAATTCTTTATTTACTTTTTTCCCTCTTCGAACGTAGGCCGCACAGTTATTTCATTTGATTCGCTCTCCACTAGCTGACTGCCGACAAGTGGAACAATTAGAACCGGAAACTGTATCACAGAACATTCAAAGGACCAGAACCCGGCCTTTGAATCGAAACAAACCATCGAAAAGCATTTCAAATTTTTTGCTACAATACTTTTTTGTATTCGCATGTTCGGAGAGTGTAACAGAAATGAAGTAAGCAATTAAAACGCAAAGCGCACGGCACTTCAAATCTTGCAAAAACCAATCAAAAAATGCCATATCAGTGTAATGACAACAACAACAACAACTACAACAATAACAACAACTCGCAAATAGCAAAGACATAAAAAAGAGTTAGGTTGAGCAGCAGAGATAGGGTTGAAGAGCTGGGGCGGCAAAAAATGATAATGGCCAAAGTTCAAGAGACCTGCACAACCCAAAACAAACAGAAAAGAAAAAATGATAATAAAGCAATAGAAAGTACAACTGTGGGCTGACCACGCCCACAGCAAAACTTTTAGTATCAATCTGTAGCTAAGGTTGACACCCATTGGAAAAGCGCTCCAGCTACGGTTTTAGAAAATGCTGGGAAACCTGCCCGAAACAAAACAAAACGAAAGCGAAAATGAAAACGAGCAGCAAGAGAAAACACATCGAAACGAGCACGCAAACAAATTAGCAAAAGAAGCAACAACAACATCAACAGTAGGACCAACAACAATTCCAACTACAAGGAAAATAACAAGGATAGCAGCCACATCGACAGCGTCCTAAAAAGAAAACAATAATCATATAGCAAGGCGCGACCGATTTTGAGATACCCTGTAGCCAGTATCCAGAAAGGAATTCACAAATAATACACTACTTCCAATTGCATTACCTTTGGGATAACTTGATATATTTAGTTACAGAAATCCAGTAATAATTCTTAATTCGAAACAAGCTTTTACAGAACAGGTACATATATTTCGTCTTTGTAGAAAATATTTGTTCTCCATCTTGCTGTGGCCCGAAAAAAGTTTTTAAGACTTTTTGGTGGACTATTGATATATAGTTTTCACATCATTCGTATATTATTGAAAATTTTAAAGTAAATTTTTAATATATTATTTGCATCTTCTCCATATTTTATATACCATTTCCATACTATTGTTATACCATTTTCCAAGGCAGATTATAACAATTGCGACTTGAATTTAAACTACAAATATATCATTCTTGCAGATGTTTTATAAGACGAAAAACACTCAAACACGCCTTCTTGCGGTTGTTACAAACATTTTGAACAAACTGTGGAGCCGCCTTAGCTCCTCCTACAGGGTACTACAAGTACAAGAGGGGCAAGGTATGATGGTCGGGTGGTGGAAGGGCAGAGGATTTGTTGTTGTACCCGCTCTTTCTGCTCCTGCTTCTACTTCTGATGTGTAAGGTGGGCGCTCAACTGTACAGCGTATTGGCGACTGCTGCAAATGTGCCAAAGTTAATTAAGATCGAAATCAATATTGGCCCTTTAGCTAAAAGCATCAAACAAGCAAACGGGGCATCGGCGTCCAATACAGTTGTCCGATCCAGCTGCTCGTCTGTCGTGTCGGTCCATTTCTAATGCCAATTCAACGCTTCGCCCAGGGCTCAACAGCGTGCCACGACACAGAAAGAAAAAAAGGCAAAAAGTGTCAAAGTGTAACGAAAAGTTGGCAAAAGCTTCTAACGAAATAATTTCAGATATTTTGTGTTGCTAATTCAAATGCGTAACTTTGCAGGCTGCTGCGAATCTTTGATTTGATGTCTTTAATGAAGGCAGCTACTACTAGTACTACTGCGGCCGCTAGTCATGTATATAATTTAATTTGCCTAAGTTCGGGCTTTTATCTTGGCTGCTAAGAGGCTCAGATAGAGTAGATTGTAGTTGGTCCACTCACTTATTCATTCACCAACTGGCTAACAGACTGGTTGGCTGACTGTCTGACTTACTGTCTAACTGTCTGACTGACTGACTATTTATAGTATGCATTAGTTATTTGTTTGCCAAATGGATGGAGGCATGACTTTGTGTATATGTGACGAAGGCAAATTATTGCTTACATAAGCATTGCAAGTTGCCTTTAATTATATGTTTTCTGCTATAATTAGATGCCCAGATAATTAGCCCACCTACCGGATATTGACAACTTATTGTCTACTGAGAAACATCATACCTTCATTTACCCATTAAACAAAGCCAACCGATAATAAGTGTTGCAAAAAGTACTATGGTTTAGAGACATGTGCTATATATTCTCAATTAAAATGTTGGTTTAAGTTAATAAATTTCTTAGATAGACTAATATGGGATGTATCAATGTATTTTATCAGACAAAAAAAAAACAAATGTACGAGTAAGTTCTTAGTAGCCTAATAACACAAATTTAAACACTACACCACAAATTGTGCTTTAGTAGTATCCTTGCAGCAGCCCCCTAAATTTGGCGTCCGTTTGATGAGACGGTCTGCTGATATACAGCCTTCAGGTTATATTATTTAAAATGCAGGGGGTTGACTGAGCTTTTAATTATCGCAATCACTGAACATAAAACTCTAAGCTCTAATTGATTAACGATGGAGGTACTAGCTTTGATTATTTAACATTCATTTATAAATCTGCGCCGATTTATATTGAGCTCTACATACAATTCTTCCTTTCCCTCTGTCTCTGTTTGTCAGCTATCATTGAACTGCAATCAATTGCCTGTTAATGAACATTTTCCGGTCTACCATTGAACATAAATACAACAGCGCCAACTTCACAATCAATGCCCATATTTATCAATAAACTACGAGTATATAATGCCACTACACGTGTAAAATCAACTGCTTAATGCTTGCATACGCATAAATCTGCGATTTGTTGTGGTGCAGATAGCAATTCAACAAAAAAAAAAAAAACAAATGAATGGAAAATAGCGCGCAAATTAACATAATCCTCTTGATAATTGAAAAACAGACTTGTGGCGTGTAAAAGTAAGCGGTGGTGGTAGAACCGACAAGCTTTAAAAAAAAATGTAAGCTAATAACAAAAATAGCAGCAACAACTTAAATAATACGCTTTAATTAGTGGCTGGCAGCAAATGTATCAGCCGCGATAACAACTGGAGAGTTGCAGAGCTGCAGCAACAGGGATTGCGATTGTTGTTGTTGCCAAGAACAGTGCATAAAATAATTGGGAAAGTGGAATTGAAATCAAAACATATATGATTACACATATTTACTATTATTAATTGTTTTAATACATTAATTGTGGTAATTCAAATTAAATGAACACAAATATGCGATTAACAATCCGTGCATTCTTTTAATGAATTATTTTCTGTTAGAAAAAATGTCTTTGTTTTCAACATAAATCAAAAATTCTATAGAATACATTTTTAAGACTGTTTAATGACAATATTGGTTTGGTTAGAAAGCTAATTTTTTTTTACAAATAAATGAAATTAAGAGTTGCGTCCTTTTCAGTAAAATATTTTTCTGGAAATAGTTAAGGTATGAAATTATTGCACACTTCAAAAAGTTGTATCAATTTTTGCCTCTAAATTTGGAGTCCTTGGTAAGATTTCAAACTGTTAGCAATCATATACTTGTAAAATATCTAGCTTATGAATTCATGGAGTAATGAACTGGTTCATTGGGCGCAATAATGTAGTCAAAAGCTGGCTCTGTTGATTTCATACCCCAAACCGTTCACTGTGCTGCGACTACAAAGTTGTTAGCGCACAAAACGAATAAAGACTTTTGGGGGCTTATAATATAAAGATGACCGCTGCGAGATAAGCAGAAAACATAAACCGCCAGCTTATCATCCTGCTGCTTGCCAGCAGCATCGTAAACAATGTAAACCTTTTTCGCTTTTGCGAGCATATCGCGCAAATCAAAATTAATTGCAATACATAAACCGGCGCACAAAGTTGCATTAAAGTTTAAAGCTGCACCCAACTGCATGTTAATTGGGGAGTGGAGAGTGGGCGAGCAAGGGGGAAAGGGAGAGGGAGAGGCAGAGAGCACCTCATAGTGACAGTTAGAGTGGGAGCGGCAGGTAGCCCCAAAGGAGCAGTGCTGCCTGTTGAAAGGCCAAAGCCAATAAAATGCTCAATAGACAGCCCGAAATGTCGCGCAGGGTTTGTGACTTGGCTAAGACCGCGCCATCCTGTCTTCCTTTGCCTGTTTTGTTTCCCTGTTTGCCATGCTTGCCATGTTTGTTATTGTTGGCGTCGCTGTCGCTTTGTTGTTGCTGCGTTGGCCCCACATTTTACCCGCGAGAGCCTGAAATAAAATTAAAAGTTTGTGTACGCGCGCGCTCAGCACAGCACGGCGTAACTCCAACGCCTCTCCCCTCGCACCTCCCCGTTTCCCCGCCTCCCCCTCTCTCGCCGGCACACACAACCATCGCTTAAATGCATAAAATTTGATATTTTATGTTGGGCCAAGTCGGCGCCGTGCTATGGACCGACTGAGTTGGGCGCTGTGCGCCTGCCTCGCATCGTTTATGTTTTGGCACAATCCACAACAACAACCAGAGCAACAGCAACAGCAACTACAACAACAACAACAACTACGTCGACGTTTAATGCCCACTCACACAGCTATTGCCGTTGGCTTGGTTCGCGCAATCTCTGCAGTTCTACCCCACCTCCCACGCACTCCCACCCCTCCCACTCTACTCACAGAGCCCTGCGCCGTTTGCCACCAGCAGCCCCGTGACAATTGCAACCGGAAACGCACATAAATGTTGGCAACTAACTCGATTTTTTTCTTTTCTCTCATCGTGCGTTGTTATTCAACTTGTTGTTGCCGCTGCTGTAAAATATGGCAACAACATTGTTGTTGTTTTCAAAATTGTTGTAGTTTGCAGTTACTGTTGACTCTATACAACAAATGAGGCATTTTGATTAGCTTACGATGTTGGGATTACGAGTATCAACAACAACAAAATGTACACTGACTTTAATTTGTTAAAAACTTAGCCGTCTTCTGCTCTTCCCACACTAAACACATAAGCCAAGCCACTACCTTATTTAGTGATATCCATTATATAATATAATTGGTACGATTCACTTAAAAATACTTTCCCCGCGCTATTTCACCGAAACCACCTTAAGCAACAATTACTGTTTTAATTATATAGTATGTATATGTACTTAGACTGATTTGAACGATTACATTGAAAATAGAGCTCTTCACAGACGAAGCACTTCCCCGAAACCATTATTAGAACCAAAAGCCCGTTTAGTCTTATCTTTATACATTTTAATAAAAAATATTGAATGCCTTTTTTAATATTTTTCAATTGAAATAATCGAACTGCATATGAACTATAGGTACATAAATGATACAATACCACAAATAAAAAAACAAAAAATTAATTATTAGGATTGCTTAGAAATTAATAGTGCGACAGATTCTGAAAAATAGAGATATTAAGATGATCGATATTATTGAAATTACTTAAATTTTTTTTTTCATATCTATAAAAACAGTATTTCAGAGCAGCAGATTAATCTCACACATCACACTATATTTAATATGTGTACTTTATTTCAATTATATATTTGTTAAATCGGCTATTGCCATAAAGCAATAGATTAGTTACTGCAACTTAAAGTTAAGTGTGTGTTTAAGGATATTCTCGAAAATTACTGAATGGAGACTTATCTAATAAGGAAGGATATACAAGTAAGTCTCAATCAATAGTGTTCATTATTATTTAAGTATTAAAATATTAAAGTAGTATCAATCATCTGCATCTACATAAATAAATCATCACGAGAGTCTGTAAAAAAAAGTTTCAGGAAACGCTCTCAATAGCAAAAAGTTAAATTGAAAAAATAAGAATTATAAAGAATATCAAATTAATATTAAAACGTACTACGTTTATGATTAGTTTATGAATTTGATACTAAAAAAAATTAATTTATTTATACGAGTATTCAGTCTAATAAGTGCAGAAGAAATTTTCGATTATTAGAAAACATATTTAGTATTCTAAAGAAAAACTAAAGTACGCTTAAATAAATTATATTGTGCAGAATAACGAAGAACATCTTTTATTACGCAATAGGCTTATGCCGTGTTTTTATAGCCTGTACCCAAAGGGTGAAAGGCTATACTAGTTTTGTGCGCATGTATGTAACACACAGAAGGAGGCGTGGCAGACCCCACAAAGTATATATATTCTTGATCAGGATGAGAAGACGAGTAGATATAGTCTTGTCCGTCCGTCCGTCTGTCCGTATGAACGCAAGGATCTCAGAAAGTATAAGAGCTAGAATAACCAAACTTGGTTTCCATATTCTCCTAAGACCGAGAAAGTACGAGTTTGAGTTTTTTTTTCGATGCACCCCCCCCCCCCCCCCCCACTCCCTCGCAATTCGTGTTTTTTCTTATAACTTCCGTAATTCTCGGAATTTTGAAATAAATTTTGGTAGGTACATCCAGTTAGTACTAATGTGTCCGTATGCCAAATTTCATCATGATAAGTCAATTCTGAAGAAAGTTATAGCCATAATTAAAATCGCTGCTCATGCGCTGCCTGCAGCTCTGTCGGCAGCGCTACCCGCAGCTGTTGTTGTTGTTGCTGCTTTGGTTCAACTTTGTGCTGCATAAATACACGCATATAAACACGCATAGGTACGTGATGTAAATGTATGCTGTTAAAACTGATCATAAACGTGTATTCTAATTTAATTTAATTAATTAATTTTAATTAATTCATTCATTCATAATTTAATTTTTTTTAAAAAATTTTTTTGTTTGTTTAATTTTTTCATTTTTGTGGAGAGTACAGGCTATTTTACTGTCGGGCTTGCTCGACTGTGGCGTTCTATCTTGTTCTAACTTACTCTTTATGCGTACTAAACTGTTTTCTTGTATGCATAGGTAAGTTATTTGAATGGAAAGAGAATTCAAAGTTTCCATTCAAGTGTTGGAAATACTTGCAAGTTTTTGTTTGGCAACTCTCAGCACGCGTTGCATGGCGTACGCGTACTTGGTGCCAAGCAGCAGGGGGAGTTGATGATGACCAGGACATGCACACATTGTCAAACACTAGCCCCAGCTCCACCCTCAGAGCTAGTTGGTATTGCTTGGCGCGCTGACTTTTGTTGTATCGCGCGTGTCCATTTTCGTTGCTGACGCACAATTAACACCATTTTGCTGCTAAGCTGTGGCAAGTCTCCATAGTACACCAGCTTTGCAACAAACTCAAGCGATATGCATAATTTATAGCGAGTTAATTAGGCGGCACAAACACATTGCCAAAGGGTGCCAAATATTGCTCATACGCCACCGTAGCCGCAACCATGAAGAAACAAACAACAACGAACAGAAGGCCAAAAATAAACAAACCCATCAAATGCATGACTACGAGTACAGCAGTTCATTAAAAATGCGAATGCGCATAATTTCCAAATTAAAATTCAAAAGTTTGCCAGTGACCCGAGAACAAAATAATGAACTCGCTTCGACCAATCTGTTGCCAATAGTCAAAAAGTCATAAATTTCGAATGCAGCAACAACTAGAAAATGTATTGAAAAGGCAAGAAAAGCTGCAGAGTCTACAGAAGCAGGCAAGAAATTGTCGCCGACTCGACATTTCGGCACATTTCTCTTCAATTTTCCAAGCATTTTGTGTGTCTGTGTATGTGTGAGAGAGGGGGAGAGAGCGTGTGTGTTTGGTTGTACTTTATGAGTGGGCGCTAAGATTGGGGGCCTGTAATAACAATAATCATAACGCCAGTAACAGCAGCAACAACAAAACGTTAACTTTCTGCCAAAAGCCATTCCAATGATGTGCCGACGCTGTCGAGGACGCTGCTGCTGTTGCAATAATTTTCAAATTTTCATTTACGATTGCGCCTGAGCTCGCTGGCGAAAGAAAGAAAACACAACACAGATGTTGCCCAAGGTTGGTTGCAAAATATGGCGAGCAACCCGAGCAACACAAATTCGAATCCTAACAATCGCACCCACACACAATTGAAAAGCGATTTTTTCCTTTTTCGACGCTTTTTTTTTGAATTATGTGGCAGAAATTCTTTGGGCCACCAATTGGAGCGGCAATATTTTATATTTGTACTGAAGTGTGCGGCCTGAGGTGTTTGTATTGAAAGTGCGCTTTTGAAGTGTTGCCCAATTATGTCAACAGTAGTGGCAGGTCAACGTAATTAGTTTCCACCATAAATAGAAAGCGATAAGTGTATGAATGCAAATTGGATCACAACGGAAGGACCGTTAAGAAATGTTTGCACTATGATTGATGTTCCTGAATGTAGTATAGCCAGGAAATTTCTCAAAAGGATCTCAGCTGAATTTTAAGTTTAGTTACGCAGCTTTACTTACTACTGCAGATACCTAAAAAATAACTTAAAGATACCTATAGAGAGTTTATTAAAAAATTGAATACAACTATGAAGAGCAAAAGATTGCTATTTAAAAAGATCAACTGAACTTAAATCTGGTACACGTCCATTGATGGCAATTCAGTTTAAAAAAAAAAGTTATTCGACAGAATTGGTTTTTATACCCTGTACCCAAAGGGTACAAGGGGTATATTAGTTTTGTGCTTGTGTACATGTAACACACAGAAGGAGGCGTGACAGAACCCACAAAGTATATATATTCTTGATCAGCATGACAAGCCGAGTCGATATAGCCATGTCCGTCTGTCTGTCTGTCTGTCCGTCTGTCCGTCTATCTGTCCGTCTGTCTGTCCGCCTGTCTGTCCATCTGTCCGTCCGTCTGTCTGTCCGTCTCTCTGTATTAACGCAAGGATCTCAGAAAGTATAAGAGCTAGAATAACCAAACTTGGTATACAGATTCTGAGCCCGAGAAAAGACGAGTTTGTTCATTTTTCCCGATTTAGTTAATTAATTAAATTAATTTAATTTAATTAAATTTAATTAAATTTAATTTTTTTTGTGGGGTAGGAATTTAAAAGTCGAGCCTGCTCGACTTTAGCATTCCTTTCTTGTTCAAAATGTCTGATTCAAACAATGTGCAGTGCTTTAATACGTTTTAAAGCTTAGACACATGACTTCTCCTATTTTACTAGCATAAATAATGCCAAAGGGAAAATTTAGTAGACTGAAAGACTAAAGACTAAAAGAGACTAGCGGCGTACAGATTTCGTCCTTACCAAGACTGATGCGGTAGTACCCTCCATTACCAGCTCCACTTCTCTTTAACCCTGCCCCATAAAAGGTTTATGTCAAACTACTGTACTACATCGTTATTATAGTGTATTTAAAACAGTCTGCCAGCCTTATATTAATAGGCGTCGTGAGGCCTCCAGTCTTAGCGCCTGATCTGGAAATCCCTCGAGCCCCCATTCCCCCTCTGCCACGCCGACTCTTGAAGAGAAGCCACCTGTAAGTTTTTTTAATAGCAATATCCCTTATGTGTGGGAGCCTTTTCCTTTCATAAGAAGATAACAAATTATTCAACAGTTTTTTATATGATAATAAGTAATGGAAACCTAATTTTATATTATCTAAAGCAATTGCTAAAGAATATGTACATAAATGAATTATTGCATTACCTTTTCTTTCTAATATATGTCAGATTTTTGAATTAAATCTTTATTTGTACTTGCTTATATCAACGTTTATATCAATTTCATTTTCCTGTTAAAATCATTTAATATTTGTGCGTTTTTAATTTGAAATAAAAACTAAATATACATAGTAGTATATGGATAAAAATTACCTGATTTATGAATAATTTTGTTTGAAAATTAAATTATGAAAATGTTGTTTCATATACGCAAATAACAAAATTAATGCACTTCAAAGAATTTATTGATTATTGAAATTATTTATTTATTATTTATTTATTGAAAATATAAACTAGTATGAGATAACAAGCTCGGTAATTTTTTAGTAATATCGAAGCAACTAACTAAGTAGTTGGAAAAGCTGCCAGCTAATGCAACATTTTTGGTTTCAGCTGCGGCTTTTTGCTTGTCTATTCTCAAAATATTGCTGCGGGCTAGTGTTTAATGAAATGAACAAGGATTGTGCTCGAAAAATAATGTTTGTAACACTGCACACATAGTGTAGTAAAAAATTTAAATATTTTCATATGAAAGACTGTGGAAACATTTGACGGACATTGCATGCTCTTAATTATAAGTACGCGCTCTAGTAGCTTTAGCTGCCATACAAAAACTATTCTGCTCGCTACCTTGACCAACCTTCAACAATGGATTTGCGCACACAGTGTATATATTCTTATATACTAGTACTTATATAGTATATTTCTGTGTATACTTTCTTGCAAATCCAATTTGCTTAACATTTCATTTGAACTTCACTTCTCAGCCTTGGGCGTGCGTTATTGTTGTTGTTGTTGTTGCTATAGCTGTTGTTGCTTGTTGTTACTGTTGCAGCTCTGGCTTGTGCCCTGCCACTGCATTCCGTGCTCACAGTTCACTGTTCACAGCTTACTGGGCTTAGACTCTTCAGCCCGAAAAAGCAACCGAGGCCACTTGGCTGGGCTCGTCTTACTTAGTTGCTGGGCTCTGGTTCTGGTTCTGGTCGCGCTCAGTCAGGCAGTTTCTCGGTCGGTCGGTCGGTCGTTTGGTCGCTTGGTCGCCTGGTCGCTCGGTCGACTACTCCATTAGCCTTTGGAGTGTAAAATTGTGCAAACAATTTCAATTATCCCCGAAGACGCGTTGCAGACTGCTGCCTGTCTGTTTGTCTGTCTGCCAGCCTTTCTCACAGCCTGCCTCCCAGCCAGCCTGCCGGCACCCACTGCTACTTTCTTCTTAGAGCGCAGGCGAAAGGGATGACAGCGAGCAAAAAATAAATATGTAATAATAAAGCCAACAAAAACAAGCGTAATAATGGCCGTGGCATTTTCGCTGCTCCCCGCAGCCCGCAGCCCATCCCTCCCTACTCGTCATTTCGCAGTCTCTTGGTTTTGCACGCGAAATTGGAGCAGTTACAATTTAGCGTGGCACATTTAGGAATTGACTTGAAGTTTTGGTTTGCCGACTGTGCCAGTAAATGTTTGTTGTGTTTTATGTGTCTGTGTATGCGTGTGAAAATTTAATAAGGCAACGTGCCAGAATGCAGCAAGTTTTCTTCTTCGCAAGCGGCGACTATTTCTTGGCAGAAATTTCCTTTGGAAATGCGAACAGAGAAATGAACTTAAAGCAGCGCGACATACAAATTGGCGGACTTATGGTAAATGAATGTCGAGCAAGTAAGCAAGCAAGCAGCAGGCAAGCGTCTTGTTAGCCATGGCCAAAAGCAAAGAGCAGCCGGAAATTGGCGACCGCTATTGGCTTTAAACACGATGACTTGGCCTTTTGCCGCTGCCATTTTTCGCTGCTGCTGGTTCTACTGCTGCTGATGTGGAGTTTGCTTTTTGGGCAGCTGCTGTTGATGCTGCCTGCTGCCTGCTGGCTGCTGCATTCATTGGGGTTTTCATTCAATCATCCATTTATTTTTTGACCATTTTTGCCAAGACAACTTGGTGGTCACGTTGTGCACTGATGACGTGGCTGCTGAGCCAGAGAAGCGAACGCACGGAGACGCGCGGCTCTGTGTGCTAAGAAATGCTTTCAGCCGGAAGCGTACAGATAACATTGTGTGTGCGTGTATGTGTATGTGTGTGTGTGGGTGTGTGTGTGTGAGAGTATCTGTGTCTTGTCTGTCGCTTCATACATAAATGCAAGTAATGCGGAAAATATGAAAAATGTTTGGCATGTAATAAAACCCACTAAAAAAAAAACAGGGCAAAGAATAAGAAAGCAAAACAAAAAATAGAAATTCTCCAAACACAATATGCAGTGCAAATAATGGGTCGAGCATTACAAAGTGGCATGCGTTATAATTGAAAATAAATATGGCAAGAAGTGCTCGGGGCTGCCCCACTCTGCCAAAGTGCCACACGTAATTGTGGCTCTAAGATACTTAGTTCTTGAATGCCTGCATTTGAAAGCAGACCCTGTTAATGGCAATGGAACCAAAAATGCCTGCCGACTTAGCTCAGATGTTATCTTAAATAGTTTTAATTTCAACAACATCCTAACGCGATAATTAAGTGCAGCATATAAATTATTCTCTTAGTCTTAGTATCTACTAACTAAAGATAAAAGATAAGCTGCACGTAAATGCTTAGCTGTCATGTGCATACACAATGAGCTTATCTTAATATACATGACAAAATTTGTAGCAGAAAATAATACTTTCAAGGAGACAAACAAATTCTTCAAATTTTAATTATAGACCTATTTATTAATTGTACTGTACGCGTTTCATGTTCCAAAACTTGGTTCAGTGTTCAAATATATTATGCCTAATTTGGAAAGGACTTGGCTCGAATTGCATCCTCGTGCATAAATACATTTCCTTGAAGCTTTATTGTAAGTTAAGGAATTCAAATTACTTTATTTCTAGCACAATAGGCCCACACTCCCCGATTAAAAAATCCAACGCGTATTAATTAAAATCAGCTTAAAAGCATCTAAACAACAGCAGCGACAAGAACAGCCTATGCGTGCGAGGGTGTCTATTGATTGAAATGCAATTACATTGCTGGTCGTCATCGAGACGCCCGTGCCGAGATATGAGATACCAGGTACGGCACAGGCAGAGGCACATATCTCAGTGCTCAAGGCTTCATTATGACACGGCTTGGTGAACGACAAACGGCGTCGGAAAAGTCATTTGCACATTAGAAAGACTTTTCACACCCCAGACACTTCAATGCGGCCCCACATATAAAACAACAGCAACAACAACAAAGCATTCAAGACACCCCCTGCTGCCGTGGTTGTTGCAATTGTTTGTTGTAGTTGTTGTTACTCACAGCGATGGTGGCAAAGGCGCACGCAAGGGGGCAGAAAGGCCAGAAAATCAAAAGGTGCCTTCTATAACAAAGATACAGATATATTTTTCGGATGTGAAGAGCCATTGCAACTTTTATTACAGCATCAGTTGATTGTGATCAGTGGAAAAAAGTCAGGGAACAAAAGAGAAGGAAGAAGCTCAATAATTTAAGTATGCAAAATAGATGATCTAAAAATTATAATTTCCAACTAAAAATATTGAAGTATTGTTTCTGTCTAATTTAATTTCAACTTTTCATTCCATAAGTAGTATTTCAGTTGAAAGAATTTCCCATAAACAAAACAGAAAGCTTCATAAAACTAACATATAAACTTTTTCAGACTACAATCCATAATAGCATTATACAAATTAATCTAAAACTTCTATTGAAAATTAGAAATAAAAACTATTTGATAACTAACTGGGGCCGTTAGAATACAATAATTATGATTGTTGAAGGAAATGTAAACTTTTCAGAAAATATATACAACAAGAAATCACAAAAAATTTTAAAGAATTGTGATTGTGCATAGTTTATTTTGAAAGTTTCTCTTAGATCATGCAAGGTAAGTTTAAAGTTAATCGAAGATTTGTCATTAAAACATTGGAGTCCGTTTGTCCGCTTTGGAGCTTTAATCTTATAAGCCTTCTTATGTACGCATTTATTGTATCTTTGTGATGATACATTGTCGTGGCTTCTGAAAAAGAAAATAACACATAATAATACAAGGAACAGCTATTTAAAACCATTCAGTTTTAACAAAATTGTAGTATATAAGTAGTTCAAGGCAGGATTTCCAGGTAAAAGTGACTTTATTATGTACCTATAATTATTGAAAGTTGATTCAATATCAACTATTCGTAAGATTAAGCAAAAGGCATAAGTAACTATCGGTATTACCTCGAAAAATTTGATACAATTATAGGTATAGGTATAGGTAAAAAAACGAAGCTAAGACTGTATTGTTTATAATTAGGATGTTGCAAGCAGTGGATAAAAATACCCCCCTTCCCCCTCTGTACGCTGAGTACGCCCTTGAATGGCACCTATGATGGTGACGACGACTCAGCAAATAAAAAAGGAATTACAGCTCATTAGAAAAATGAAACAAAAATGTAAATAGGCGGCACGCAAAATAAAGGAGAGAGACCAGCAGGGAGCACCCAACAATGAAAACAACAACAACAAACACAAATGGCAAAAACAAATAAACAAACAGCAGGCGACTGAAAAACGTAGAAAAAAGGATTCAGAAATGGCAACACAGACGAAGACGAAAGTAAAAAATGTAAATAAAATATTGCACAATGGATGGCATGATATGAATGTCGTATACACACATGCATATATATGAACTCGTATATATAAATGAATGAATGCCAGCGTGTGTGTGTGTGTGTGTATGGGCGGCTGAAGATACAACAGACAGTCAGGCAGCCACTTGAGCACGTTGTCAAGTTTCTGAGAGTGTTTGCGTGCGCTCCCCCCTCCCCATCCCCTTTGCCGGTGTCTGTCTGTCCAGGCGTCCCCACCTACCCTTTCCACAACTCTCCCCTTCTTCGAATGCGTGGTTGTATGTATGTATGCATTGCCAGCAACAACCACAGCAAGGACACATTATACGTCGTTTAAATAGCAATAAATCTCGCATAAAAGTGCGCCGGAGCTACAACAAGAAGAACAAGAGCCAGAACAGCTCCACTTTGTTGCGTGGGCCAAGAACTTTTATATGAAAATTTTGTAGCCACACTTAAGTTGGCGGAGCGTACAGGATAACGCGCACAGGATAACGAGTTTTGTGCGGCAGGCGCGCATATTTGCAACGCTAATTTACCAAAAGTCAAGCCTCAGCGACGATGGCGACAGCAGATTGTGCGCATAAAGTTGACGACATCAAGTCATCAGGGGGGGCAATACTTGAACCCAAAATTAACTTGACCGACGGACGCATCGGTGGTCGAGTAATTTGGGTGGTGGGAGATGGGGGGGAAGTGCACCCTAAACTTTTGGCGAAATTGAATTTGCTGTTTTAGAACTAAATCGGCACCAATACGAAGACTCAAAGGATCAACCCTTAACACTATCTATCCTGCACATGCTTTGTAGGTGATGATGCTGGCGGAGTGGCCAACACACCAACGTCAATGCCATCTATCTTACTTAATGTCAGCTGCAGCGTGGCAAGGCGCGGTGGCTGCAGAAGCAGGAGCGTTGCCATGACCGTGCCGCCGACCACGCCGACTTGCTCATTATGCGACAAAGCAACGCTATTAACCCACAGTTAGCTGGCGCGCGTGGGCAGTGCCACTAGCATAGCTACTGTTTCTGCACTTTACGCTCAGCACCAAGGTGCTGCGCCAGTTCATGGAAGATGGAAGAACTAGTTTCTCAAGAGCATCATATGAACAGTGGTTGGACTGTTCTTGATGCAATGCCTAATGCCTAAAGGCTCCTTGCTCTATTGTACCGACTTTGCTGGGGGGAGCAGTAATTGATCGCCTTGTTCACTTAATGCCAGAAAAATATAAAAATATAATGAAATCAATTAAAATTAAATCAAAATCGTTCCTGTCTGTTGGTGCATCTGAGCGTCTAGGTTTCTGAAAGTGTTACATAGAAGGTTTATGTATTTTTGGAAGTGTTAGCTGGAATTTTTCCCACAAAGAAGAAGGCCTGCAAAATCCAAAAACTAACAAAGTACGATGATATCATTCAGGAGTAACGATTGCTCGCCTAAACGGCGTATCACCATTTTAAAGAACCCCCAAACATGTTACCTATCTATTTATATTTAAGGTTCGACTTGGTCAAAGTCTTAGGGCTTGTCTCATTATGTCATATGGAAAAGCCGTATATAAAGAAATTAAATATTGTTCACCTGTTAGTAGTCCAACTCAGTTGTTGTGATTTACAAAAGACAGAAATAAATTTATTCATTTCACATATTCCAATATTACGAACTCCAAACTATTCCCAAGCCCATACATGTATATTGTATCCCATACAAATGGATGATTAAGATTATTAAAACTTAAAATTTTGACCAAGAAACTGATATTTATGGACAATATTATTGCCGAGAATCGACTTGGAATTTCTTGAACCAAAATGTGTCGCAGATTAGGGTAAAAAGTTTGTGAAGTAAATCATTGCTTTTATTCGACTTAATTCAATCATAACTACATACATATAGGTTGTATTGAAAATGTTATATTTAAGTTGAACACTTCTTAAAAAGCATTGGGGTTATATTTAAGTTGAACACTTCTTTAAAAGCATTGGGGTTATATTTAAGTTGAACACTTCTTAAAAAGCATTGGGGTCATTATAAAATCTTCGGTGCTAATACTTGTAGAATAGACAAACTTATTAAAATGGAACTAGACTGCACAGCTTCGGCTGCATGGTATGTGGCACTTTTATGATTTGCTAACGACATGAGTTCGCCCCGCCCGGCGTTGTTTAAAAATCAATTTTGCGATGGCGCATCCGGACGAGGCGCCCAGGAGCAGCGTGTACTGCACTCGTCTATTTTTAAAGCTGCATGCAGGCAACATTGTGTGCACGCCGCTCCCATCCTTCTTCTGGCTGGCGTCCTTTTCCTGGGACGCGGCAACATCATCATCAAACCAGCTACCAGTGCCAGCATCTGCTTATGTGTGTATGTGTATTCTAGTCATGTCAGTACATTTGCCGCTGTTTCTGATGCTGCTTCTGCTGCAACGCCTCGTACGCACACATTGCTTGTTTATTGTTGTTGTTGCTGTTGTTGTTTCTGTTTCTGTTGAAACACAACAAAAGCCAATAGCCATCAACGTCAAGGCACACACCAACATCCAGGAGGGAGATGGCTCTCTCTAGCATCCAACGACCCATGCCGATGTCGATGCCGCAGTCTTTTGTCATTTTTGTCCAACAGTTGCCAAGGCTGGGTCTACCTCGGCCCCAGCCCCCTGCTCAGCGGTTGCTCTGAGCCAGGTTCTAGGCGTATTCCAGCTGGGCGGCATGCGTCAGGTGTGCCATTTTAATAAATTATGCAGCCTGCTAAATGCTTAAACAATTGAATTTCATATTTACATAATACATAATGTGGTGCGACATCATTATGCGACAAGGGTGCGGGCGTTAGCCTCATTCGCCGCTGCTATTGAGCTGTGGATTTTGGGCTTGAAAATGCAAGTTATGCTTTAATTTCAGGAAAAGAAAATGGCAGCTCAAATAAGCCCGACAGATATTGAAAATCTAAATATTAATGATGCTTTAGTGGCCTTTGCCAGACTGTTCCCAAATTTTTATACTCTGTACATGAAATGTACAAGAGTATATTAGGTTTGCGGGAGCTGAAAAATGTAACAGGCAGAAGGAGGCGTGGCAGACCCCACAAAGTATATATATTATTGATCAGCGTGACAAGACGAGTCGATCTAGCCCTGTCTGTCTGTCTGTCCGTCTGTCCGTCTGTCCGTCCGTATGAACACCTGGATCTCAGAGACTATAAGAGATAGAGACACCAAATTTTGCACGAAGATGCGTTATGTGTATATTCTATACGAGTTTGTTTTATTTTTTTGATTTTTCCCCCCACTTCCCCCCTATGGGGGTTTTTCCGATTTTCCATTCGTATAATCGCCTATATCTCGGAGACTATAAGACCTAGGCACACCAAATTTTAGTCCAAGATGCCTTGTTTGAATACGCAGAAAATGTATATTTTGGAATTTCCCTCCCTTCCCCCTCTCCCCCACAAATGCGATTTTCTCTAACTCCCGTAATTCTTGGAATTTCGAACTAAAATTTTGCAAATACCCCCAGTTAGTAATTATGTGTCCGTATGCCAAGTTTCACTATGATAGACCAATTTACCAAGAAGTTATAGCCATAAATATATTTGCTGCTGCAGCGCTGCTGCAGCGCTGCTCAAGCGCTGCCCGCGGCTGTTGATGTTGCTGTTTGGTTGACTGCGAAAATGCTTACACAGACACGAATTGATGCGCATAGGCATACATACACTCACACAGACGCAATTGCTATGTAAATGTGCAATTATACACCCTTTACGTGAGTTCGAATACCGAGAGAGGTAAAATCGATCCAATTTTTTTTTTTATTTATTTTTTTTTTATTTTTTATAATTATTGTAAACATATGTACAGAGTATTTCAAAGTCGGGACACCCGACTTTAGCTTTTTTACTTGTTAATTTTATAATTGCAACCTTCAGCCCTTTTCAGACCGGCCCGAAAGGAACGTCTTATCGAATTTTCCATAATGTAACTAGTTACAACACTTAGAAAAGTGATCTTTAGCAAATTGTTTGGCATAAAATCAAATTTTATTTGTTTGGTTACATAACTATTAAAAGCAGCTAGCAATTCTTTTAAACGAGCAGAGAAAAGCTTACGAAAAATGGCGCTGAGAAGGCCCAAGATAATATATTTTTTAAATGACAATGCAGTTGAGTTCATATGCTTTTCATGGACTCCTCTGTCGTTATTTAAGTCAATGAAGATTTTCGCAATTTTACGTGACTTTTATGGACGAACGTATACTTGATATTGCGAATAAGTATACGCCACGTGGGCAGGCACGTAGGCGAAATGGCTGAATTGAATGACTAACTGACTGACTGCTTGACTAACTCGTTGACTGAACATATGAGTGTATGCCCAAGCGCCTAATTACAACAAGAAGACGCGGCGGCAATTCCCGCCAAACCCACATGTACTATACATACTCGTATTATATAGATGTGTGTATGTTGTATATACGGTTTGGGGAACTGGTGCGGGCCAGCAACGTCTAATCAAAACTTTTATTTGCATGAAATTAAATTCAAGCAATTGCACTTAATTTGCCAAACAGCCAGCACAAGCGGCGGTAAATAAACAGAGAGAGAGAGCATGAAATACAAGTATAAAAGAAGCAGCAAAAAAACGCCAAATTAAAAAGGAAAGCAGCATGCGTTGGCAGGGGCTCGGATGGCCAAAATATGAGCAGAGGCTAAAACACACACAAACATACACGAACACATCCATAAGAGAAATTTAAGACGCTTGAGCGGCTGTTGAGGCAGAACGCTTCTGGCTGATGGGCGTGGCTGCCGTTTGAAGTGCCTGCGTGGAACCAACAAGGAAGTAAACGCACACACACACATAAACAAATATGTATATATATATATATACATATATATATATATATATATAATAAGACATTAACTTCATACACATCAAATACTTTATTTATAGGCGCATAGTATGTGTGTGTGTCTTCGTATATATATATATATATATATATATATATATATATATATATATATATATATATATATATATATATATATATATATATACGAAGACACACACACATACTATGCGCCTATAAATAAAGTATTTGATGTGTATGAAGTTAATGTCTTATTATGCCCAAGTTGTCAAAAACAAGCAGTCGAGGCGCAGAACAGCGGTAAGTAGTTAAATGTTGGCTGCTGCTGCCAGCCAGCCCGGCAGTGAGGCAGCCACGCAGGCAGTTAAAATGTGCTTAATGTCTACGCGTGTGTGTGTGTGGGTGTGCGTGTGTGTGTGTGTAAGTGAAAACGTTTAAGCATCCTAGGCGGTTGAGGATGTAGGTGAGGGTCGCTAGCTCTGAGCCTCTTTTTGTGGATCTTATTAACCTAAGCCCAACGCCCGACTGCTTGAGTTTTGATTTGGCTTAAGAGGAGATGAGCAGGCAACAAGACGAGCACCAATATGAGCCGACAACCATACATGTCTCAACCCACTCGCCCTCACCCAACACGCCCCTCGTTCACCCTCATCCGCATGCACGCCAACTTAATGATAACAAACTCAACACAAGTGATAACGCGTCAAATTACCCAAGAGCCGGCTGCATGTGTGAGACTGCGTGTATGGGGGTGTAGTATATATATATACATACATATACATATGTATGTATGTGTGTGTGTATTTGGGGAGTGCACATTGGGGTGTTGTAAATACAATCAATGAATTTCAACTGGTTGGTTGTCTTGGCATGCCAAGGCCCTCATTTGCTCACTGCATGTATTTTGTGGCACCAGACAACGCATCGCAATTGCCTTTGCCAAGCCCTAAGTATGTGAGTGTGTGTGTGTGTGTGAATGTGTGTGTGTGTGTGTACCAAAAGCGAAATTAGGCAAATTTAATGAATTTATGCTGGTGGCGTCTCTCTTTTGTAATTTGAGTGCGCGCTCGTGTAACAGGCGGGCACAGCAAAGTAAGTGACCTGCTTCACAGCGACTTGACACAGCGAGGTTAAGTGGTGGGGCAAGGAATAGAAAGACAGCACGGGCGCAAATGGGTGCAACGAGCTATGGTCGAGGGACCAGAATTATGCACAGTTGGCATGGATAGGCAATTAATGTGCATGTACACAAACAGAGCATTAATGTTGGGGTAAATAGGATAAAGGATGTATATATCCTCATATGTATATACTTAAGTATGTTCAACGAATTGTATTACTTTCTCTTTTTAGGGCAGATAAATGATGAATCGGACAAACTCCTACAGCCTAGAGAATGCTGCCTTCTATTTATCAGAACTCATCAAAATATACATACATACGTATATGCACTGAATCATAAAATTACACAATTCAAATACATTTTAGTTAAATAGATTACATGCTTATCAGAGCTTAGCTTTTTTTATATAACTATATATTGATTTCAAATGAATTGTTCTTCTTTTGGTCGAATCATATTATTTGTAGGAATGTAAAACAAGAATTTAAAAAAAAAATAAATAAACTCGTCCTTTCTCGGACCTAGGAGAATCTGGATGCCAACTTTGGTTATTCTAGCTTTTATAGTTTCTGAGATCCTTGCGTTCATCCAGACGGACAGACGGACGGACGGACGGACATGTCTAGATCGATTTCTTTCGTCATGCTGATTCAGAATATATATACTTTATGGGGTCGGAGATGATTCCTTCTGCATGTTACATACTTTGCACAAACCTAATATACCCTTTTTACCCTACGGGTACAGGGTATAAGAGCATCGATGTACCGAGCGTCGACGATATTTTTACCACGATGCATAGATGTTTTTCGATAGTTTTTTGCTATCGATGCATCATCAATCCATCGATGTTTGCCCAAACATCGAACATTATTCATGTTTTGTTGGGCGGTCACGTTTCTTTGTGTGGTTTACCAAAGAAGTTTTATTTGAATTATAAATTATTTCATGTTTTCATTAAAATGTGTGTTTTGTAATGCAAATTTTAGATTGTCAAGCATTTGTTCTTAATTTTTTCGTCTATAATGTTACACCTAATATGCTCAAAAGGTGTAGCTGCAACGTGTCGTTGTTTTTAAAACTGTATATAATCAGTTTTTTTAAGGAAGCCATACAAGTCATCAAAAGTCAATATTACGAGTACTTTTTTGATTAACAACATTAAGTATAAACTATGACAGTCTCTCTTGATATATAAACATTGCTGCTGATTTTCTCCCTAATAATCGTTTTTTTTTCTATGGGAAGTTAATTTCCTAAAACATCGATGCATTGATATTTATTTGCCTTTAAATAGTGCTGCCAGTTCGTCGATAAGTAATAGAGATCGATGTTTTATTCCCGATGTTCGATGTTCTTTACTACTTGTCCACCACTGAATTGTTATTTATGTATGTTATACTTTCAATGGTTTGTGTAATATTCTTTGAATTTGTGAAAATATCGCTTGATTTGAATTTAATACAAAACATTAATGCAAAAACATCGAAACATCGTTGTTTCTCCAGTTCTAGGAGATAGATATACATACATACATTTGTATGTATTTTTGTGCATGATGAAATCATACTTTATTTCAATTTGGCAAATATGCCACATTATTTTATATAAATATAGCATTTATAGAAATATCAAATCTGCCTAATGCATATGCTCCTATCTAACCTTTTGTACTCTCAGACATATCATTATCTACATATGTATGTTTGAGTTCCTACAGATAATCCTATCAAATCATATTCTTATCATTATTAACATTTTCCAAGTAATAATTAAAGCCCCTTTGGAGGATGTAATCAGAGTGCAATTGTAAAGTCTATCTACACACACACACACACTATTTAGCTATTCATAGAACACCCACAGATATAGTCGCC
Source organism: Scaptodrosophila lebanonensis (assembly GCF_003285725.1). Lineage (NCBI taxonomy): Eukaryota > Metazoa > Arthropoda > Insecta > Diptera > Drosophilidae > Scaptodrosophila > Scaptodrosophila lebanonensis. The sequence goes on from NW_022060538.1 coordinate 5,304,340, forward strand.
AATATAGAACCCCATTATACAAGCCGCCTAACAAATGGCATATTCCACTGGCAACCAGCCGCAAACTCAATAACCGCAGCACAGCCATTTCCAACACGCCTCGGCCCTTGGTCTTCAGCAACACGGTTGGAGTTGTCATTATCAACGCCGACACAATGGGTATTCAAAGAGGAAGGGCGGGGAGTGGGAGGCGCGTGCGCCTCGAACCACCGCCGCCTCAATACAGAACTTGTCAGAAGAAATATGAGCGACGCACACCAAAATTCCAATGGCTGCCAAGGCAGCAGGACAACAGGACAGCAACGAGCAGAACATCCGAGAGGGATCGACCAACAGTCAGCAGATGGGGCTCGTTTCCAACGCCATGCCCAAGCCATCGCCATTGCTAAAGTCGAAAGTGAATTGGCTTCATTGCGTCTAAATGTGGTGTCAGACACGGTTGTCGACTTTGTCGCCCGGGGCGGCATTTGCGACCGGCAGTCGAAAGAATGGCAACGGCAGCAGCAGCATCCACCACATCAAGTGCGATTTCTTATCTGGCTCCATTCGCCAGTTCTCGGCAAATCTTCCTCCTATCTCTACCTCGGCACAGCACCATGGGCTATGCTTATAAGCATTCAGGCGAAATTGAAACATCAATTGGTTCCGATTCGGAATTTGATATTGCATTTAAATATAGCCAAAGAAAAAAGAAGCCAATAACTTTTGAGAATTTGTTCAATTTCGCACTAATCAAGAAATTGATATTCTAAAAATTTCTAATCTCTTCGACATGTTTAAAGAAAAACTTATTTTTCTTGTTAACTGTATAGTTAAAACCTTTCTTTAATGGCATATATGTTTGTAAATAATGAGAATGAGAATACCATTACAATGAGAATCTTTGTGTTGAGTAAAAAAAACCATCAGACATACACATCAGATGTCACACTTCAACACCTCTTTCATGGCAAAGAAATATCACTAGATATCACAATTTGTTATCGCTAATTACCGTCATATGTCCGGGATTGATGGCTTAGGCCACCAAAAAACTGGACTCCTAGAGCCACAGAAATGACTTTTTGTAAAGCAAAAGAAAACATCAAATCTACACGTCAGATGTCAATAATATCTACCCCATGACGAAGAAAGATCGGTAGATATCAAATTCACTTTAACTAAATTGACTTCTATTTTTATATCCTGCACCCGCATAGATGAATAGTTTTAGAAAAATCTGCCCGTCTATATGAAAGCCTCCATTTCGGAAACGGCCGAGCCCATATTGATCAAACTTGATATAAAGACAACGCTAGTGCCCAACCGTCACAAGTTTTAGTTGTTTTCTAAAATTTCATTTCCCCCCCTACGGAATTTCAGGTCCACAATTCCAAAATTATGAAAACTAAGCTTTATTTCCAGTTTTACTACAATATTTTTAACCTAAGAAACCTAGCAAACGAATCTTGGTAGGAATCGATGGCCCCAACATAGACGAAGCTAATTTTCTGAAATCTTCCTGTTCAGAAATTGATTCTCTGCAGCATTAAATACTACAGTGCTTTTTAAAATGTTTATAGCTTCTGTGCAAGTATTACCCATCCGCTCCCATTGTCTACCGACCGTATTGTGCGTCAGAGAAATTGGATTGACACTTTTCAGTGCGGCTAAGTGTTACATTTAATGATGTCTGCAAAAATATTTCTGCAATCACGCTTATTTTACACTTACCAGAGCAGGAGCTCGACATTCCAGCCCCTCCCTCAGCAAACACAAAGTGCCTGCCCGACTGGCACACAATGCTCTCCAGAAATCGACAGTTCATTGGCGTTCCAAGCACACAACTTGGTCAACGGTCCGCCGTCCCTTTCAGCCCTTCTCGTCCTCCCATCCTTGTTTTCTCTGCCGATATTTGACATCATTTCCGTTTCCCCTAATGGCCGCATTGATGGCAAATTGTTGCCGCTCGACCCACCACCCCCCCTCCATTCGTCACCCAATCCTAGCACTTTTCACTGTTTTTGGGGTTATGCCGTGCCGATTTTTATGGCTGCTTAAGAAATTGAATTCCATTGTTTGAGTTTCTGGCTCTTTGTGCCTTTCGTTGTTGGGCTCTTTCGCTTGCATGTCTGTTTAGTCTCTCCAGTAGAAGTAGAAGCAGCAGAAACACCAGCAGCCAGCCTTGGGCTGGGCTTTAAATTTTAATTGAATTTAACCTGACCTGGTTGTTCTCTTGTTCGCAACATCCGAGATAAAGCAGAAACGTGTCCATTGTTGAGTGGTAGTTGGTATACACATTTATTATTTTCCAGAATTTAAGTTCAGAGTGAGAAATATTCTTTTACAGTTTCTTATCATTCTTCTGTTCTGTTTTGTCTTGTTATTATTACTTATTGTTTAGTGTATAGAGATAGGAGTGTGTTTGCTTGTTTGTGTCTGTGTGTGCCAACGCAATAAAGGTATCCAAAAGTTAATTTTCACAAGTAAATTGAAAAATGTTACAAACAAAAGCGAACCATTTCTCTTGCTCGCTTCTGTTCATTGTCCATCATATACATACATGTCTATATATATATAATCATTATCCTCGTCATCCAGTCACTATGAACGGCACGACGTTAGCTAGCAAATGGGAATGATCTTTGCTTCTTACACGACGCGTTTCGTTTAGTTTCGATAAGTGATACATAAATTGCATTAAATTAAAATTATCACATCCATATTTTAAAAAATTAAGCAGTTTTGTGAAATGTTTCTATGCGTGTTTACATGACTTCGAATGATAAGCGCCAAACTAAATTACATTTTTTCTTTTTTTACGTTTTGTATTGGTTTGTTTTCATGAAACGACTTGAACATAAAGTGCTATGTTCAAATTGTGTGTTTTGATTTTTGTACTCTTACAAAACATTGAGTACGTTGATGGATAGTTAGTTGTTTATACATTATGATAGTTTTTGCTCTTGTTGTACGAAACTTAAACTTATGTATTTGTTATCTTAAAGTTACTTAAGTCTAGCGCTTTCTGCTATTGACGTTTAGTCGAAACGCGTGTGTCTGCCTTCGCCATTGCGATTTCCATAGCCTCCGTCGCCACCACCACCGCCGCCGCCACCACCAAAGCCGCGGCCATTGCTCATGCTGCCTTTCTTGAAGCCGCCGCCACCGAAACGTCCGCCGCCGCCGCCACCACCTCCATACCGTGAACGACCGCCACCGTCGTAGCGTGAATTGCGGGCCAAGTTCTCCAGGGCGGGATTGATATCCTGTAGGAGAATGCAAGAAATATAATAACATTTAATAAGTGTTTTACAAACATTGTTTTAATTGCTATAGGAAGCCAATAATTGCATAACCCTAAATGGCTGATATTGATTCTTATCTTATAATTTGCAGCTAAAATTGACTGCTCATAATATATATTCAAAAACATTTTTGTATTTAGAACTGTGGAGGGAGTCAAGGATGATAGTTTTCCCACGGATTTAAAGACCGCAATGGACACCGAAGGCGTAATCCCACCAATTTAATATGCCTCCTCTTGCATATACGGCAATAATTAATGATTAATTAATCCGGCCAAAAAGAGAGGCTTATTTGCTTATACATAAAATATAGATATAGGAAATGTATCTCACCTGATTAGCCTCTCTGAGCACATCGACGAGCGCCTTAGCCTGCTTGGCATTGTTCTTGGTGAAGAAGGCAAACGAGGTACCCTTTGTATTCGAACGTCCTGTGCGTCCTATGCGATGAATGTAGTCTTCGCTGTTTTGGGGATAGTCAAAGTTGATGACATACTTGATGCCATCCACGTCTGCAGGTAATGGCATGTGAAAGAGAAATGTTGCATATTAGCACAAGCAGAATGCAATTGGGATTTGGGTAAAAACAGTTTTTAAAATTGCCAAATATTCCGTATTTTCTTTCTTTGTTTACTTCAATTTTTTTCTTCTCCGCTCGCAACAATTTTTAGCGTTTTCGAGATGTTTTACACTTTGAACACACTTGTCTTTTTTGCTTCTTCTTTTATCAACGCAACATGTGCCATGTTTGATATATTGCTTCTTTTTTAAATTATTTTTTGATTGTATTCTTTTTTAGTTGGTTACAAAAAAAGAAAATGTTTCAAAATGTACGTTACCTTGGTGCTACAAATTGTTTCACTCTCATTTTTCTCAATCAAAATCTCAAAAGTTGGTGCGCTGCGCAGCTCGTGGTTCAAACTCTCGGCTTCAGTGTGCCCCGCGTCGCGTCGCGCCGCTCTGTGCATCATAGATAGATAGAGAGTGGAGCGTGCAAAACGGCAACGCGGCTAAGTGGCGGCGAGAGTTGGAGGATCTCGCACGTCGAAGCGAGTCGAGAGTTTTGTAATCACTTGGAGCCGCGGGCGCGCGCCCCTTTCGGTGCCTGCCTGCTGTGTGTTGCACACAGTGTGGTGCTCTACAAACATGGGTGGTGTTCACAGGCAACACAGAGCCCGCCTTCAAGAATATAGGCGCGCTTGTGTTATTGTTTTCACATTATATCTGTGCACACGGTTTCTCGTCTAGCAGTTGCTTCGATTGGCGGCAAGCGGGCGTGGCTGGCGGGCGGTTGTCGGTCAGACGGCTCAATTGGTAGCTAGGCACGCAGCAGCATCAGCAGGTTGATCTACATATGTGTGTATATAGATTCGTAGGCCGCAGAATCTTCTCCGCAACTAGTGATATTCACCCATCATCTCTCCACCACACATCCAAAAGATCCGTTCTCTGGCAAGCAAAGAAAGTGGGCGTGCAGTTTACCTGTGCGTCTATGTATGTCTTTGTGTCTGTTTGGATGGGTGAACGGATGATGTCAATACGCTGCGACATCCCGACAGCATCGGTTGATGCGCATTTATTGTCCTTGCTGTATTGATTTTGTTGTGCGTGCTTAGCAACCCGGCAAGCCGGCCGGCCGACGACGACGACGGCAGCAGCCTCTGCAAACTCGAGAAGAAATGTGCCGCCTGCCTCTTTGGTAGCGCCGCCTTTTCCGCTCAACTGCTAAGTGTTGTCAGATTTCAGTGTGCCGCCGTGTGACAGTAGGTGCAATTCTTGATTGAGGGCAGTTATATCGTTTGTAGTAGCGAGCAGTAAACACAAATCAACTTTCTCAAAATTGGAACTTCAGAGGCCACGTATGATGCATGATGTTGGGGATAGCAGAGTGGTTTGACTTTCATTTTTTTTTTAAATATATAAATATATATTTGGTATCATTTGGTAGATCGCGCGTCGTGTTGCACTTGCTCAGGGTTCCGTTGCCCAGGCCATCTCAACAAGACGATTGCATGAATGGCCCCTGGGGCTCTGCACCCTGTGCAGCTGTGGGCGCTCCGATTGGCGGCGTCACTTTTTCCCAATGGCAATGTGGCAAAAAGTGTGCGACGCTCTTTGTGTGCACCGTTCCAGCCAAGCGAACGCGGTCTCGATAATTCGATTCGTATGCGAACTTTCTCATTTATGCAATTGCATATGCATTCATTTCAACATTCATTACTTTACACTTTCAAGTTATTTGATGTTTGTCATTTATCCTCCCCATCATACTACAATAAACGGCCTCTGTAAACAAAAGAAAAGAGAGGAAGAGAGAGAGAGAGACACACACAAAGGACAGCGTGTTTGAAACGTAAGTACGTTTTTGATTTTGGTTTTTTTTTTTTGTTTTTTGTTGGGGGCGGGACGGGTTTTTGGGAATAGAAAATTAAGTTGATTATTAATGTTTGGCAAAATTTGTTTGTTTTTGACTTAGCCTAGGGTTTGAATTTTAACTTGCAACCTTATCTCTCTGGGCTTTCACTAGGTATGTTGTTCATAAGTCTAAATGCGGGATTTATTCTCTTTGGATGACTCGGATAACGTGAGTATAGCAATGTGTGTAAATACCTAGTCAGTCGAGTGGATGTGAGTGGTTCTGTGTATATGTGAACGCAGCAACGGTCCTACGTGTATGTCTCAGATGTGCTACAAGTCTACAACCTCGCGTCGAGGCATACGTTCAAAAACTACTTAGAAATATAAGTCAGGCATTTAAACGGGACTTACCCAAACCACGCGCCGCCACATCGGTGGCCACCAGAATGTTGGATTTGCCGGAACGGAATTCGCGCAGGACGAAGTCGCGTTCTGATTGCGACTTGTCGCCGTGAATAGCGCCACAGCGAACTCCAAAACTGCGAATGAAGCGTACAAGGTTATCTACGCGACGCTTGGTTTCAACGAAAATTATGATCTTGCCGGGATTCTCGCTAGTGTCATAAATATCGGAGAGCAGGGTCTTTAATCTACAGAGAATGACAAGGTACATGTTAGTAATGGTAAGATACGGAGTCCACTACCAGTTTTTAAAAATATTTGAAAACCTTCCTCATGAAGGAAAACTACGAATTCAAATATTATATAAGCTCTACTTGGTATTGGCTATAGCACCAGTACTTACTTCTCCTCTTTGCTGAACTCCTCGCACACCTCGACCACTTGACGAATGTTGTGATTGGCCGACAGCTCTAGCGATCCAATGTTGATCTGTATATAATTGCCAAGGAAATCCTCAGCCAGCTGCTTGACCTCCTTGGGCCAGGTAGCACTCCACATAAGAGTTTGGCGATCAGGACGAATTTGTGAGACAATCTTGCGAATCTGTGGCTCAAAGCCCATATCCAACATGCGATCGGCCTCATCCAGCACCAAGTAGGTGCAGCGTTTCAAGTTCGTGGAGCCGGCAGAAAGGAAATCAATAAGACGACCGGGTGTTGCAATGACAATCTCACAGCCACGCTGTAAATCACGCATTTGACCGCCCTTTGGTGCGCCGCCAAAGACGCACGTGTTGCGCACATATGACGACGATCCGAACTCGGTGGCCACCTGCTGAATCTGCTGTGCGAGCTCACGTGTGGGCGCCAGCACCAAAGCTATGGGTCCATCGCCACGCTGCAGCGGCTGCTGATTGTTGATGTGTACAATAGCGGGCAATATGTAGCCCAGTGTTTTGCCGGATCCGGTCTTGGCAATGCCCACAAAGTTTGCACCGCTCATGGCAATGGGCCAGCCTTGCGCCTGAATAGGAGTGGGCGCTTTATATCCTTGGCGACGAATCTCCTTAACAACGTATTCGGGGAAATAAGCCTCAGAGAAGTCCTGAATAGGATTCTGTGCATGACCACGCACTGTGATCTCGTGCTCGTCGCGATAACGGCTCACCTCATAGGGCGAACGCTCGGCTACCGTGGGATGCTCCTGATAGAAGTTCTTTTTGAACGGTGTCAGATTGGAGAAATCCACAGGGCGCAATGTCAAATCCTGACCTCCGCCGCCATTTCTTCGATCACCTCCAAATCCGCCTCCACCACCTCCGCCTCCAAATCCACCACGTCCACCGCGATGATCATCGCGGCGTTTCTCGATGCGACCATTGCGTACGCCGTGGTAGTCACCACCGCCGCCTCCACCAAATCGCGAAGCTCCGCCACCACCGGCTCCACCGCCGCGACGATCGTCTTCGCGATCGCGGCCGCCACGGGTATTTGAGCCGTAGTCGCGATCGTGGGGTGCCCTGCAGATATTTAAATACAACACATTATTTACATATAGAGGTGAGATATTTATTAAACACCAAACATTCAATTAAAAATAATTAATAATTAAAAATACGGAATTCGTTTAAGAAAGGTAACATTGCAGTCAACATATTAGTATGTTTTCATATTCCATTAAAACAACATGTAATTCTGATATATTAAATTATTTTCTCAAATATTTCGTATGTGAATGGCGCACCCTGATCTCATGCTACTTTATTGTTGCTAACTTTGGTCGTTCGTGCTTCTGATTACGTCTACTTCGATTCGCGTGTTCTGGCAAACTGCTGCCCAACTTACTGGCAACTCTTTTTTAGCCTTGCTAAACAGCTGACAGCGTGGTAATGTGACAAGCGTGCGCTAGAGCGAGATGGCTGTAGTGTAAGAATGCCGTTTCTCGTATTAAAGCGACAACCGCAATAAACTTAAACAAAACTAATTGCGTGTTAGGAAAATTAAATAAATTTTCTATAATACAAACAATATAAGAAATTTGATTGACAACAACATGCAATGCAAGCCTATACACCGCGCATGCAAATGCGATCAAGAGCGACTAAACAACTCGGCAGCCAACTTAACATTTGTGTCTAAGGCTGACATTAATATACACGCATGCACACATACATATGTATGTATGCATGTATGTACATATAAATGTGCACGTTGGCATGCATGTGCTTACTGCGCTGTCTATTGGGCTGTCAATTTACCTGTTTGGCTGCCACCGCCCTTTGTTGTTTCGTCTTTCTGTTTGTCAACCCTTCATATACCCCCTGACTGTTTTGTTCGTCGACAGCCGAATGCCAAATGTCTGAGACCTGTGTCTACCTGTCGCTTTAGACATGCAAAAAAGCGAATTGTCTGCACGCCAAGCAAGCTCATAATCAATTGGCGTTATTTGACATTTTAAACCAACAACAACAGCAGTATAAAAGGGACAGCAGCACCGGCCATAACCATAATCGTGGGTAGACGCGGCTCAGTTGACAGCTGCCGAATAGCGGCCGTGCATAAATCAAAGCCAATACTGTGCTACAACTGTTATACAACTGTGCGACAAAGCAGAGCAGACGGAACACGCCAATATGCCGCGGATATTTAGATGTGGATCCCTCAACAAGCACAGCTATGTTATACATACATACATGTATATACAAATGTGTGGGAATATGTATGTGGGGTTTGTTCGTTGTGTGCGTGCGCGTGTTTAGACACACAGGCCAAATTAAAATGCTATAAAAAAGCAAACGAAGCAAAGACACGTTTTACAAATCAAGTAAATTCTTTTATGACGTGCGCTGTCGTTTTGCCGACGTATGCATACATTTTGTTGTTGTTGCTGCGTGGCCGCGACTTTAGTTAGATAAAGCCATGAATGTTGTTCATTTGCAAATACAATAGCATGTTTGAGGAAGAGCAAAAAATAAGCAATAGCTACAAATGACTAATCGACTGTACACTGCAAAAATTATTAACCACTTCAATTACAACAAATTGAATTCTCAATGTATTATTGATGAAATTATAATGGATGTATATACATACATATGTATGTACATAGCCCATTGCCTTTCTCTTTGTGCCGACGTTTCAACACGACATTAATTACACATGCAGGTATAGAGAAATTCACAAACACAAGCGCAAAGCGCATGAAAAAAGATGGCGACGGAAAAAAACCAAATATAGCGTACGGCAACTACCGGTCTTCGTATTAAAATACAAAAGCACTTACATTATTCTATCAATTTTGATTTCCTCTGCTTGTTCCTCGGGATCAGTAAAAAGCGATTTCCTCGCACGTCTATTGGACAGTGTTTGCCTTTCACTAGTCGGAAGCGCCTCTGATGTTGCCTCGTCGACTGCTCTGGACGTTTCGAGTTTGTGTGTCAAACGAAACGCACGCTGGGACTGGGAGAAAAATGTGCCTAGTAGTGTTAACTCCTGGTCAGTGTTGGTCAATAGTTGACGCTGGCGACTTCCTGGGACCTGATGTGCAAGTGATGATTGATTGCACAGAAAAGCAAAACTACTGCCGATGCTGGTCGTTCTATTGGCCGAAGAAAAAAGAAAATGGCGACGTTGCGTTATACATTTCTCCACGCTAGATGCATATGGTGAAATCAATAAGTTGCGCCAGCAGCATACGGGCACAGATATGGCGTTGCACGGGTTTTTTGCCACATATTGCACTAATTTTAACATCTTAAACTGTGACTTTGGCTTATGCAAATACTTTCACAGCGCTTCAAATTTTTTTATGTAAAACCCGTGCAACTACCGCGCGTGTGTTCTTACCTAACCTCGCACCAAAATGGAAATCAACAGAGGGTAGAAAATATACCACGCAAGTGGCTGATTTTATGAAAACGCGTCTTGCTTGTGCCTAAAAAATGCTAACAATTTGATTTGGTATCACTTATATAATTTTATAAAACGAAAATGTGTGTTGGGTAGCACTGCGACATTGGCAGCCCTTTTGCCGGGTGAGTGGCAACGCTGATAGTTAGGCGCCAAGGCAAAAGCGAACTTAAATTTGAAAGTGAGCGACAATAATTTTATAAAAATTCAAAGCAAAACAATAATTTGGGTTCTTTGCATATACTCAAGTATATCATACATATATGTATAATAATGATTCAAGTTTCGTTTAGAAATAATTTATTAAATACGCGAAATCAATGTGATTCATAAAGATTGTACTTAATATAGTCTGGAGAGCCTACAAGCCCAACAAGTGACAAAAACTCTTGTACATCTTGGCCCTGCGTCCCTTCAAACAGCCATAGAGTTCATTGATTTTCAGACAATCGATTTTGCTAATCGTCTTCCGCTGACCAATTCGAACGCCCGGCTGCAAGGGCGTCATGGTGGGCTTGTCCCCCTTCTTCTTGCTGAAGTAAAACTCTCCATAGTGCATTACAGAGTTGTAGTCGTAGTCGTAGGCGTATTTGCCCCGCTTCCGGGAAATCAGCTTGAAGTTCTTTCTGAAGCGCGGCACAATGTTCTCCCAATGGATCTTAACGAAGTTGTCGCGATCTGCGCGTGACTGTTCGTGATAGATACCGATGGCGTGCATCAGCTCGTGCATAATGCGACCCTCGCTGCTAAAACAATGGGCGCTAGTCTCGTCCGGGCGCTGCAGAGAAACCACCTGCTCGCCCCCACGCTTACCCACATAGGACCAGCAGCCCTGCGGACCCTCCTCAGGGGGCTCTATTAACAGGTAATCCTCCACTTCCCCATCGTGAGGCACAAACTTTATGCACGTGAGGGAGTTGAAGGTCTTGAGGGCGCGTACAATGGACTCGCGCTCCTGACGCACATATCGCGGACTTATCTCGAAGGGAATGGTGCCGTTCGGCCACAACCGTTTCGGGTGCCGCATGGGATTGACGCCCAGGCGGAGCGTTATGTATGTGTAGGGATCTATTGCGATATCTCCCTGAAAGAGACGCGGCATAGTCTCGGGATCATCAATTCCCGTCTCATCGTGTCCAATATCCGGCCCATACGTGTCGTATTCATCTGAAATAAATGCATTTACAAAAATTATGAAAATAAGTCTTATCAAAATTTCAAAAAGATCTAGATTTGAATTAAATAAGTTGAGAGAAACAGTGATATAAAAATCCATCAACATTTTGAATTCTGATTCTCATACTGTTTGTTTGATATGCATATAAGAATTTTTTTTACATTTTATTTAAATCTAAATTTGTTTTCGGAAACATAATTACCATTTTATAGTTATGTTTTTTTGAGATAATCTTTATTTTCACACAGAAATATATATGCAAAAAAAATATGATGAACAAATAACCAATTTGTAATCAGACATGTCTGAGAAATTTCTTAATTAATTTTTGAAAAAATAGTTCGTAGTAATATAGTTAGGTTATATAACACACAAACAACCCAAAACGAAAAGAATGTTCTTTTGTTGTGACAATAAATATATTACAATTAACATTGTTGTTTTGGAAATTTGTGACTATGGCGATTCAATAAACCTGAAGATGTTTTTGCTTCAGAAGCTCATGGACAATAGACAAAGTATTATCATTTTATCCATGGTACAACTTTTTTATTCTCACAAGAAGCTCTCCGTTACATATTTCAATCAAAAGAATCAAAAAGGCACGAAAAAACACTCACGAGAAAACATACATATATAAAATTTCGATTCGTATCTAGGATAACACTTCGTTTAAATATTATAATAGTGTACACCTAATTCTGTTTTTACACGATTTTGATATAACACGGTTTACAAATTAATCATATATCTTTCTTTAGAGATAAGGAACTAATCACCTAATTTTGCATATGATCAATGTGTTTTACACGGTTGCTTTTGGAACCAATCTACCGTGTAAAAACAGAATTAAGTGTATTTTAAATTTTCTCGTGTATACACGTGCGTGTTTTTAACGGTCCATTTCGTGGTCGTGTCCATCTCTAACGTAAATGAATGATCTCTGTCGCTCCAACTGTAACATCGATGTATCAAGCATCGACGCTGTTTTTACCACAGTGCATCGATGTTTTCCGATGGTTTTTTTTTTACTAAAGATGCATTATCGATACATCGATGTTTGTCCAAACATCGAATACTATTCATGTTTTGTTGGGCGGTCACATTTCTTTGTGTACCGAAGCTTACCGAAGAAGGTATATTTGTATTACAAATTATTTGCTGTTTTCATTAAAATGTGCATTTTGTAATATAATTTTTAGATTTTTAAGCATTTGATCTTCATGCCACACTTAATATGCTTAAGAGGCGTAGCTGCAACGTGTCGTTGTTTATAAAACTGTATATAATCAGTATTTTGAAGTAAGCCATACAAGTTTATCAAAAGTCATTATTACGAGTACTTTATTGATTGTAATATACTATGAGACTGTCATATATAAACATTTTTTATTTCAAACATCTCTGGTGATTTTCTCCCTAATATTAGCTTTTTTCTATGGCAAGTTACATTTTTATAACATCAATGTTTTTTTTGCGATGCATCGACCAGACATCGATGTACATCAGCATCGATGTTTTCCTTTCGACTTACATCCCTAACTGACTTAATATGTTTGTGTAAAAAGGCGCTTGCCTCACATGGGTTGACAAATGGCAGAATTGCCAATTTAACATTAATTTACTAAAATTAAAACGTATGCTAAATTTGCAAACTTTTTTGCGGCTACCTTGCGCTAAATCCAATTATTTGAGTGCCTATCTGCCTACACCAATAGCGAAAATGTTGAATTTAACTGCGGTTAACGGTAAAAGATTAACGGCAGCACTAAAAGGCGCAATCAGTGCTGCCATTTTTTTAATTCAAAAACTAACTGGAAGGGCAAAAAAAGATGAAAATTTATAGAAAAAATCTAAAAAAAGCGATTATGGTTTTACCAATTTATTTGTTGTAAGGTGATATTTACATTAAATCATTCAGTTCTGCGAGGTTCGCTTTTGTACGACATGGTCGTACAGTAGGTCGTGCAGTAAACCCTATCCGTATCATATTTGCGAATCAATTAGTTTGGTAACACATAATTCTGTTTCTACACGTAGATTGGTTGCAGAACAAAACCGTGTAAAAAAAGACATTCATATGCAAAAATGCTAAATCCTATTAAAATCAGTGACAAAAAGGATATATGTATATTTTATTAAAACACATATAACACGGATAATGAATGGTTTTTAGCTGTTGGTCAGCTGTGTGTGTTTTTATTTATTCAATTTATATTTTTAATCGTACCAAATGGAATAAAGTCGTGTAACAATATATACAATTTTTAATTTTCACACCGTGTTTAATCAAAACCATGTAAAAACAGAATTAGGTGTATTTTGTCATTTTACAATTTAACATTTAATTATTATTTATTTTACTTTTTATTTATTTTTAACATTTGTAAGATTTAACATTTAATTATTGGCGCGCACTATTGGTATTGAGATGAAATATCGATAAATAATGATGAACCGCCAGTTTCTTATAGTTTTTATATGAATGGTGACAAAATTAAAAAAGGGGGAAAAAGCCAAACACATTTCTAAAAAATCCAGAATTCCCGCTTCCCGCAATTCTCAATTTTTTCCCGCAACAGGCCTTGCAAAACAGCCAGATTTGACGGGGAAAAGGCGAAATTGACAGCCCTGGGCGCAATGCATACATTATGGCCTCGCCACAGCGCCGAGGGAACTCCGAAAGACGAATCAGACAATTTATTAATTTTTTTGGTATTTTTTGTGTGCTATAAATCTACCGAATAGGACAGAAACATGTGAAATGGTAAAAATACTCCGAAAACATATTGATAAACTTCTAACATGTCACACACAAATAAACATACGTTTATATGTATATGTATGTACGTATACTACATACATATGTATGTACATATGCAATTTGTTTACAGGCGCGAAATTCTATATTTCGCAAATCTAGACACTTCGGCGTCTTATACGAAATTAAATGTCTAGGGCAAAGGAGACAAACGCTTGTTGGCATGCGTAGGAGCACGAGGAATATGCGAAGAATGAAAAGAACAAGCACAACTGGACAAACAGCTGGACGAAATGTCTAACGCTGAGAGCAGAGAGAGTCGACGCGTCTGACTTTGGAAAGAGTGTATGTAGCAGACAGTTGAAAAGTGCAGCAATAGATGAGAATTCGTTACAAATGTGTGAATATATAAACGAACGTATAAAATAAGCAAATCAGATCAATTAAAAAATTAAAATACATAACCAGAGGGCATTTGTGCATAAAAATACAAACGTTGAATAAACGTAAGGAAGTACGATTGAGTTAAAGTTTTGAGTAAGTCAACTAATTGGAAACATCAAAACTATACATACGCGTTTGTATGTATGTATGCATGTATGTATATGCATACGTATGTTTTCAAGTTCAGTGCATTAAAAATTCTTATGTGATTCACATATGTAGAATGTATACATACAATATTTGAATTGAACAATATTTGATTGGAATTTGAGTGACGAAAAGCGATCGAAACGCGTAAGTGGAAATATGAATGAAGGACATTTTCTTTCACTGGCGGTATAAGGACAATAGTATACACACATACTAATCACCAGAATAGGGAGAAATAAAAATTGTTTAAAGCAAGGTGAGTTTCTTTTTAAAACACAAACATACTTAAAATATGATCGCGCAAATGATGTTATTGCAATTTAAAACTAATAAGAATTATATACTCAAGCGTACTTGGCGAATTACTTTTTAAAGCCTACTTATAATACACTTGAAGTTTCTCGGCACATTATTTGCATGTGTGAATATTGCTTTAGTTTCCAAAAATATTACAAAATTGTTCATACATGTATATATGTACATGCATATGGATCTGTTTCTCGAAAACTGCAAACGTTGATACTGTGATCAAGTCGCCCATTAAAAAAAATTATAACTACAACATTTTGCTGTTGCCAGGGTCTGAGCTAAAAATTGTCTCTTAAAAACTGCCGCTAATCCAAAGACAGATGTGTAGATACAAGAATGTAAATGGTGTTTTAGAACGCTTCCTACCTGTAGCCACGCTGGTGAACTCATGATCAAAGAAATCCACGCCAGCGGGATAGGCTCGCTTGGGAAGCTTCGCACTTTCACTAACTGGGGGCCACTGCGCCCACAGCAGTAACCAAATGGCTCCAGAGAGACGCCACATTTTGTTACACCTCGGCTGAATGTTTTGGATTTGGCACGATAATTGGTTCGTCTATGTTTTTTGTTTACTTTGCGTTTAGAGTGACGATGCCATGCCACGATTTGCCGCCGAACCGCACTGCTCCACACAATATCACCAACTGATTGGGGAGGCCGAGTTTGGGCCATGGCGCGAATGCGACGCGTTTAATTTATGCAAAATGTGCGAAAAAATATAAAAAAAATAAAAAATAAATAATGTTGGGCCTCCATCCACATACTGCGCTGCTATCGAAACATCGATCGTTGTTGGTGTTGTTGTCGTGTAAACAAAACCAAAATCTATCAGTTGCGACGACAGCGACACCGACACCGACCCACAATCGATCGCCGGACAAGCAGCGGTGCGTCCATCATCGATCGAATTCGACTGCAACAAGTTCGCTCTCGTAATTTAAGGCCAAAATGGAAAACACCGCGCACATCGATCGGATCGACAAGTCGTCGACGACAAGTGTGTTCCACCGTCTCCGTCGCTGTTGTTGTTGCTGTAATCGTTGTCGTTGGTCAAGTCTACGTTTTAATGTAATAAATTTCGCAAATTGTTTTAGCCACGTTCGTTGCTGGCGGCGCTGTTCAGCGTTCAGAGCCCGGCACGCCGGATTTCGTAAACTTTGGTGCTTGTTGTTATTGTTTTCGTTGCTTATGCGACACTGCCCAGTGCCCGAGGGGTCAGCTCTTTAACCCTTTAGGTACAAGTGTACATTAAATATTAAGAAAATTATTTAAAAAAACTTTGCTTCAATAGAAAAAGGTTTTAACTAAATGTTGTGTTGCAACAAGCATGGTTCCACAATATTTAAGCTCCGAAATGTAGATCCATTTCTACTGATCTTTATATTAATTAAAGAGTAAAGGGTACCCGGTTCTTCCACGCCGCAATTTAAGTTTTAATACATTTTTTTTATAAATACTTATGTATATATTTTCCAACACGATTGGAGTCATTTATGGTTCGTTAGCTGCTTAAATTGAAAAACAAAAACATAAAATGTTTATTTCATTATATTTTATTTCTATGTTCGGTAATTTAGTTAGGAATTTTGGGATGCAAATTTGTGCTGCTATTGTTAATTATTATTGTTCTATTATTATTTTATTTTTATTAAGTTTTGTTTTTAGTTTTCGGGAAACTTTTTTATTTGAAGAAATAAATATAAAGAAGAAAAATGTTAAATTCGTAAAAATTTGACACAAATATCTGTGAAAAGTAAAGTGAATTTCCTTTAAAGTATACATTTCTGAGCAAAGAATTATTATCGATATACATATAGAAATTTAGCATTGTTGTTTTTATATCGAAAATAAATTATTTGCCTGTTTGACAATACCTTAACTGCTATCGGCTTTTAAAGTGTTTGCAGCTTATAGTATACATGAATTTATAAAATAACCGAAAGCTTGCAGTGGAAAATTTTGACTTTGTCAAAATACGAGAAGTGGACAACGAATTGTGAAAACCGGTAGAAAATGGGTTAAATTGCTTTTCATGCAATGCTGCCCACTAAATATGTAATCGTATTTGCTGCCATCGCATTCCGACTATCGTCTTCATCTTTAACTGCTGGGTTGTTTCTCGTCTTTCCCGTACACTATGTGTGGCTGTCAGTGACTTGGCAACGCATTTTAATCGCTCATCATTAATTAAGCCAAATTAGTTTGTCGTCTTAATTAGCACATTTGTGCACACATTTCATCGCGATTAGTTTTGAAATGAATTCATTTGTGACATGAAGGTGTGATTTGGAAATTGGATGCGCATATCAATGCCATGCATAATTCCAAATGCGGATGGGTGTGAGGACAACATACTTGTAATTCAGCAAATTTGTTTTGTTACTCTTCAGAATTATCTAAAATGCTTAAAGGTGCGCTAAAGAATTGAATCATTTTTAACTTTTTACACCTTTGGGGAAAACATTCGTTACATTTTTGGCAAATCTTTTACCATCGAGACATTTATTCAAGTTTGGAAAAGGAAATAATGCAAGAAGGCTAGATCTAATGAATAGGGTGTGTGGCAAAGCAATTTTAGCATTAACAAATTTCAATTACCTGCTGCCTGATTATCCAGTAACATTTTGGATTTTCTAATCCATTTCTGGCGTTTTCTCCTAATTTGATGGAAAGTTTTGGTGATCGTCACTTTTTAATTAATATTTAATGGATGTAAACGAAGGAGCAGTTTCCTACAAAGTAGAATCTACATAGCTTTGATATAAGCTGGACTTACTGTAATATACAAGTAGATATAGATAGATTTATATTTTCACTTGGATATGTATTGTGGAGCAATGAGATTTTTTTTGCAACGCCTTTAATGTTATATTTGTTGAAGAGTTGCATCCTTTTATGCCAACAATACATTATATGGGTTTTATTAAGCCGGTTTTAGTTATACGGAATTAATTAAACTGTTTCAAAAGTGTTTTGGGAATTCAATCTTATCGAAATCAAGTGTTTTAGTGCTATACAATTGTTAGAAATCTTGCTCCATGCAAGTCGTCCACCTCTGATAAATTGAAGTAAATAGGAGATGGATCAACACATTTTTGTTAAGGTTCAAGGCTTATAGCAAACCAACAATTCAAGAATTATTCATGATATTCATAATGCGCCGTCACATTCCAGCAGGATTAACTGAATTTTTGAGGAAACACGAAGTAAAAGTCATCGGTCAGCCACCCTATTCGTATAATTTGATGTTTAGTGACATCGCCCTGTTTCTAAACTCAAATATGCGTTTCGAGCAATGAGTTGATTGCGGCCGTATAGTCATTCCTTAAAGAAACTAAAGTCCATCCGGTCGGGGCTTACAACAAATGTATGTATTGGATTAACCGTTGGCATATATGTTTAAGCTCGGAAGGAGCTTATTTTAAAGGCGATAATACATATTTGTATTCAAATAGTCGGAGTCAAATGTGATCAGATAATATTATAATCCCCGCCTTTGCCTCAAAAATTTTTGTATTCGCTCCATGCATAGACTAGTCTTGCACATCAAGCATTTTTAAATATGCTGTGCCAGATTCATAATATAATTTGAGTAACTAGTCGTGAATATACATATGTACTCGTATGTAAAAACGTATGTACATAATGAATGTGTTCATATGTTCTGTAATATGCTTCCATGGCTGTCATTGGTAAGGCATTTTAGTGATTCGGATCTAGAAGTTTGCTGCTTTTGCATACTTTGGCAGAAATATTTAAGCCGACTTAGGCAGAAATTTTGCGCCTCCACACACACACCTACCGATGGAGGGGGCATAAGTTGGAGCTTGTGTCGTCGTGACACACGCTCTCAGCTCAGGAATACACCACGCCCACATAATTCATATTCTCATAAGTTTTTGTGTGCGTGTGTGTGCGTCCTTATACTAACTAAAAATCGACATTAGCGGAATTAAAAGTTTTGCTTCCTTTTTTCTTTGTTCCGCTTACACGTCATGGCAACCACAAAAAAAAAAAGAATAAGAGGAATCAGTAAAGCGAGGCGAGGAGAAAAAACTTTGCGCTTACGCTTTATTAAGCGCAAAAGAATAAAAGTTTCAGTTTAACGCGTTATAATTAATACACAAATCCTTTGAGCATTCCATGCCCCTCTCCAACATTTTAGCAAATTGAAATGCCAGTCGTCGGAATACAAAAAATACACCAAATATACATTTACATACATACTCGTACATAGTATATAAAAGCGAAAAAATCAGATATTATTCATTGCTTCTATCTGCCCAATGAAGTATCTTTGAATTATGCAAATAAATGCAATGCATTGGTGCTGGAAAGGAAGGGAAAGGAAGAGAAAGGAAAGGGGAGCAGGACCACAAAGCACAAAATCATTTTAATGCAATTCAATTAATTCAATTTGAAATCTAATTGGAGATATCAGGTTTTTGTGTCAAAACAAACGCCAATGCAAAGAAAACAAAATAAGAAAACAAAAGCAAAAGCGACAAAAAAGATTCAAAAGACAATCGACAAAGAGGAAATGGATGTGTTTGTGGGTCGGGTGGGGGGAAGGCCGTTGCTGGTGGGGTGTTGACCGGCTTCAGGCGGCATGTTATTGTTTTTTGTGTTACATAATGAAATCAAACAGCGATTTGTATATTGTTGTCGAATTTCCTCCCATTGTTTTTGTTGTTGTCAATGATGTTATTTTTTGTTGTTGTTATTCGCTTTGACAAAAATGCAAATTTATTTCATTTTTATTATTTGTCGAGCGATTGCTTTTCGCTTTGGCTTTTCGCTTATTGTTTTTGCTTGTTTTTTATTACGTGACAAGTTTGAATTCGACGCTTGTTTTGAATAGCTTTTGATGCCACTGTCTCTGCTTCTGCTTCTGCCTCTGCCCCTGTCCCTGTTGCCTTCCTCGATGTCACCTCACCGCTTTATATTTGGGTTCGAGCCATTGTCTCTTTGTGGCGCAAAATGATTTGGTGTCGCATTTTTTATTGCCCGCGCTCAAAGTCTCTATTGACCATCCGGCACGCTTTGACTGCGTTAAAGAGACCGCCGGAGGGGCGTAAGAAAGTTGCATGGACAGGTGCCAAGTATGTTGAAAAATAATGGCATATGGATCAACTAGCAGAAGTACGATGCTATAATTATAAAAGATGATAGAGTAAGATAAGAGAGAAATAGAGATTTAATTTTTGTGCCCAGCGAATGGCGGGAAACTTTACATCAAGTAGAAATTGTAATTTAATTTATTTCTATACATATATGAAGCATTCTTATACAATGCTTCTTCTCTGAACGTCAGCTGTAATCGTGCACCATTATTTTCACGTTGTCAGTGGAATCATCTTGTCCACATTATCCCAATCATTCCTTCACTAATTTGCTATTGGTTCTATAGTCAAATATTAATATAAGTACTTAAAACGTTTTTGTTTACAATTGTACATTTTAACTTTATAATTTTAGTTTATTTGAATATCTGCCGCTTCAAGAACACATTGACTAACCGTATAGCTGCGTATATTATTTGTATATAAAATATTGGCATCATATATAATATATATTGCCAGTTGTCCATTAAAGGCAATGTGCTTTCATTGCATTAAAAGCTTCCTATGGAACCAATCTGTCTGCATTTCATGACTGGGAAATCCTGCACCATACGATATACATTTATTCGTATGCAAAAATGAATCTTTTTTCTGGCCTAGGTAGCACATTGCCCTTCTCTGGTGCCATATTCAATATACTATACGTGTACATGGATGATTTTTTATAGTTTGGTGACATTTGATGACACTTGAAGGAGACTCGCTTTTCATTTTGTTGCGCGCTCGTTGGCTGCCACGTTAAAAATATTATAAACATTGCCACGCAGACAAACGCATAAACATTTCATACACTCGACCGCATCTCAAACCGCAGGCGGAACTCTCTCCGCAGGCCCATTCCTATGGCCACAATTCCCATATCAACAGAACGGAGCGCGCACAAAAAATGCTATCGTAGGCATTTTATGAAGTATGCAAATCGATTTTAACGCCTCCTCTCCATCTTTACTCTCTGTCGACTCTATGTGGAGATTTCGGATATGAGGGTAGATGGCATATAAAAATGCGTTCGGAACGCATCAAAAGTGAAGCATTTGCACATATTTTGCAGTCGTGTGTTGTGTGGGATTGCTCGGCAATTATAAATTACTTACACTCCACGTTCATCATACCTTTAAATGGGGATGGGAGCGGTTAGTGGACAACGCTGACACCTGACTGGGCCTAAAGTGGCAACGACAGTTGGGCACGCAAAGTCTATTTATTGCAGATGCACGCTAGCCGATAGCATGGCGTGTTATCCTGAAAACATTTTCGTAGAGACCGAATACAAACTGATGCTACTTCATGTTGCAAAGAAATTCCACGCGACAGGCATTTCAATTCTTCGATAGGTTTTATGCATCAGCTGTGAAGTAATCTTCTATATTTAAGAATAAACAAGAAAGGAATGCTAAAGTCGAGCGGGCTCAACTCTTAAATACCCTGTACCACCCCACAAAAAAAAAGTAATTAATTAATTTAATTAAATATAAAATATTTAACACATGCATACAGACATAAAATGTATGTACAATTTCAACAGCATAGATTTGCATCAGAAGTAAAAGAATAAGTCAAAGCAGAAACCCCTTCCGGCAGAGCTTAAGCAGAGATTATGTTTATGGCTATAACTTTCTTCATAATTAACCTATCATAATGAAACCTGGCACACAGACACATAATCACTATATGAATGTATTTGCATTTGAGTCCAAAATTCCAAGAAATACGGGAGTTACGGGAATTATGGGAAAAACACAAACTCGTCCTTTCTCGGACTTAGGAGAATCTGGATTCCGAGTTTGGTTATTCTTGCTCTTGTACTTGCTGAGATCCTTGCGTTAATACAAAAGGACAGACGGACATGGCTATATCGTCTCGCCTTGTCATCCTGATCAAGAATATATATACTTTGTGGGGTCTGCCACGCCTCCTTCTGCCTGTTACAGACATTCCCACAAAACTAGTATAGCTTTTCACCCTTTGGGTACAGGCTATAAAAATGAAGAAGATCGTGTTGGGTGTTTCGGAAAATAATCTTAAGGATGACTACGTTTGAATAGCGGAGCTATGTCTGAAAAAGCAATCAGCAAATTGTATAACGCTTTTAAAAATTTTCAAACTGCTTAGGGTTGAATCTAAGCAGAATTACCAAATTTGTCGAATCTGTATATTTATCGATTAAGGATGGTTCGAAAGATCACATAGAAGTCCTCGGATGTAGCTATGTGGAATGAAAAATGATCATGTTAATTGTTTACTTAAATATTATTTCAAATGCTCGTGATTGAGTTCATAAATATGTTTTGGAAATTCCTATACTATAAAGACCCAAATTAACAATTACACATTCGGATTCCTGGATTATATCGAAATTATTTTATGTCGATGGAAATACAAGTACATTTGTGGTTCATTTATCATTAAATATAACATTATCCCATCAAATCTATAGAATAAGTAATACTTTGATATTATTGAGATGTTGATAATTGAGGTATTTATGTCATTATAGGAGACCTAACACAAACGTAATGATTGCCCTTAAAATGTTGACAGGGTTATGTCCTTGCACCTCAGCCGATTGCTTACTGTTGTCTACTTTTAGGCGAATTACTTGGAAAAGCTCCGCACACTCATTGTTGTTTATCAAGCGTCTCGTTTGCATTTGAATTGTGTGGTCTCTCACGCTCTGGCCAAATCACAAACTGGCATGTCGGTTGAGCGGAAATTAAAAGCAGCATTTTAGTTTCGCTGTATCTGGCCAATAAATCAACTTCAAAACGGTTAAGTCGCTTGCCAGTATACTAGTACGAGTATCCAGGTAGCCAGGCATCCCGGCTGCCATTCAGTTAAAAATTTAGCCACTGTCTGTTGGTGTTATTGTTTTTGTTGTCGACCGCTTCGCTATAAATTGAATTTGTTTGGCCAAGCGTTTGGCTCACGTGCTAATGCTTCGCTGCATAAAACAAACGTCGAGTCATTTGTCTTTTGTGTGCGAGAGTCGTTTGTGTTGTTTCTTTTGTTGTTGCCTACTATGTGGTGTACCTGGGCCTGGGTCTGGGTCTGGGTCTATGTCTGTACCAGTGTCACTGCCTGCGCCTGTACCCTGCGTTTATCACATTTTATCAATTGTCCAAACGTATCCGTTGCTCAATCAGTCGCGCCAACACGCAGACAAGCTGACATTTATATGCCAAGCTCGTGCTCGTGCCGTCGCTCGATAAAACCTCAACTGGGTCTCACCGTGCTTCCACATTGGCTGTCTCCTCTTCTTCTCTGCTTGCAACAATTAATGACAATTTTAGAATTTGCCAATCTATAATTACATCACAGCTACAGCCACACGCCCATATATTTATTGGCACTGCTCCGCTGGCTAGTTTGAACTAGTTCAACTAGTTCGTGGCACATAAAGAGAAGATATAATCGAAATTGCAATTATAAGCAATTTACAAATGGAGGTTAGAAATGAGTGAATATTGGATGCTTAGCAATTTTCCATCGACTTCATGAAACTTGGAGATGTCGAAGGAAACACTAGAAACAAGTCATTGGTATTAGATTATCGCCTACATTTGCCTGTCCGTATAAACGGTGAAAACTTTTGAACCATAACAGCCAGTAACACCAAACTAGTCTTATCTATATGCAGAGAATATTTATTACAAATTATATACCCTATATATATAGGTTAATTTTTTTCTTTTTATAAAGCTGTTACAGGATTGGAGAACTTTTTTAGTTAAAGTTTCAATATAAAAAGTATGCGAATAAAATATACATTTTTAAATTATTATATTATTATAATTATTAGATTTGCTGCCAGAATTTATTATTTATTATTATTTTATCATTATTTATATTTATATTATCATTATTTATATTATTTATATTAAATAAATCATTCTCGACCAACACGGAATACGGAATTTGTAACTGTGACCAGCTCCCTATTGTATGAGCACGACACAAATTGTCAACAACTCAGCTTGTATAGTATATAAAGATATCTTGGACATATTTATTATTTATGAGTTTTACTATATATAATGAGTCTTCAGCATAACATGATGTTTTATTTGAGCGGGAATAACAGTGCGTACAGGACATGTTTGGACTAGGGAATAGAAGTTATTTAAAATTGTCCGGCAAGTGTATTATTGTATAATGAAATATTGAATCCATTCATGCTATAGTTAGGGCTAAAACTTCGACTTCAAGATCTTCTTAACTATTTTTATATCACAGCTTAGCGTCGGTTTCTGCAATATTTCTCAGAATCGATCAGTATAGTATTTTATATCACATTTCCATGGTTACTTTGAACTAGTTCTACTTTTCTGTCACAACTGCAAAGCATACAAGTATTCCGAAATCTAGAGTAACTTGTTTTGGCCGCCTTGCGGTTGGCTTTGTTTTGAATTATGCTTTCGTGGTTGCAGCCTCATTTGTTGCTCCGCCGAGTGCGGCGGCGAGTGACAAAGGCGGCTCACTAAAATCAAATGAGGACGGCGGCGGGGCCTGTGGGGGCTGGGCAGTGTTGTTGGTCCCGCGGGAGGCATGAATTTGAGTTATGACTGAACAGAACTTTTACGGGCAACCGTAAATTTCTGTGCCCCGTTCGACTGCGGACGCTGGCTTAATATTCACACCTTTCGAGTGGGTGGGCCGATTGGTGGGTGGGAGGGAAGGGGAGGGGCATACAGAGAGTTATTTATAAGCACGCATTACGGTTGAAAGTGGGAGTCGACAGGGCGGCTGGGACGGGTGGGGACATTACTGGCTGATTGCTGATGGGTCATGCTTTATTATTTACTTTGTTGCTGTTGTTGCCGAGCCGCTGTTATTGTAATTGAAAGGTATAAATAACATTACGCTAACAGCAAATAAATTATGTAATTCTCTTGCATTGTGGCCCATTAGGCTGTGTTGAGGGACGAGGGAGGGAGGGTGGTTTGACCTTTAGGCACTTCACAGGCGTCGTTGTGCCCTTCCTTATAAATAAATACATACACGATATATGCGTGTGCTCACTAATCGCTTACCGAGTTTATTATGGCGGCTATCAAATTCAAGCTCATCATATTTTATCAATTTATTGGCATTTTTGTGGCTGCCAAAGGCAGACTTGCTGGTATATAAGAGTGTGTGCGTGCCGGACCATCTATATAAGATGTTATTTATTATTTACACTACACATTGATTATTATTATTGCTAATATTATTATTTGTATGCCGCATCGGCAACTCGTCAAATGCGACAACATTTTTCTTATCAATTTTCCCTGCATTTTACGCTTAATTTTGTCAATTTTTCTTCTTATTTATGAACTTGACGCTCGCTTGTTTGCGCCCCCAAAGATATTTTGGCCAAATGATATATGTACTGTACACACATATATACGTGTATATGTAGGTATATATATATATACAATGTATGCCTTGTACTCCGTTTACATTTGCTGGTCTGGCATTTTTCTGTGTTTTTGCATAGAAATACATTTTTTCATTTTATTTATTGCTGTTTTTTATAATTGAATTTGAATAATACATAGACAAGCACATCACTTGCCCAATCTTCTATATGGTAGCCCATGCACATATATGTATATATGTACATATCTGTTTATATGAGAAAAGTTATGTGTGCGATCCCTGTCTGTGTCTGGCGTTTGTTGGTTATTAAATTATTGTTGCTCCTTTTGCGGCCTAGACAGGCATACAAATACAATAAATGTGTTTAAAATTGACAAATGGTTGCTGTACTTGTTGTTGTTATTGTTATTGTTGTCAGCTTTGCGAAGATTTATGTGGAGCAACAGACAGTTGTACAGTGGGAGTAGAAGAGCTAAGCATATTCCGCTTATGTGCCATAAAAATGTGCATGAATTAGAAACAAATCATTTCAAAAACTCAAGTTGACTTCTTTGTGAGAAATTGAGAATAATGCAATTTTAAACTTCAAGATAAACCGTTAAATTCAAAACACATCATCCCACAGCCCAGACTGAAATATTAATTTGAAGCTTATTGAACCTTATGTAGATACTAAATATAAACACACATTTTTTTAACTAATATAATTTGAACTCTAAGTATTCTAGTATGTTTTCTGTCGACATATGTATTAGTAATTTACTATTCTGTGGCAATGCGCTCCCTACTTAGAATAGCACTCCACTTACTTATACACAATGACGAAAGTGCTTTGCTGTTGTTGGGAAATCCCAGAATTATATACTCGAATGTGTAGCATGTCTTTAAAATTTTACAACCGGCCATAAATTAATAATGAAAGAAAATTGTTTAAGAGATTTGAGAGAAACTTTTTATTTCCAAGGAAATATGTTGCAAGCCTTTTGATATTCTTACAATAATTCATTGATATTTAAATTTTTTATTAAAAAATTTACAATTAGTAAACCTTATCTAAAGCGTAGCAATATTTGGAATGAATTACAAATTCAATTGTAGTGTTTTTTACAACATGAAAGGACTACTGCTATGAATGTTTGGCTGCATATATGAAGCGAGACTGGATGCTAAAACTTCAAGTTAACAGAAAATAGCGTCGAACACCTCCTCAATGGCCGAACAACGAACTGAATTATCACAATAGACCTGCTTACAACTTCAGCTAACTTTATGGAAGTCAAGTGAATGCTGATCAATAAGTACAACTGCACCTTGTTAAAATAAAGAACTAGAATTAAATAGCAAACCTGGTTCATTTGTGGCATTAAATTATAATTGGGCGCGCTTGCTCCATGGCATTAAATCTCACGGACGTCTCTCAATAAGCTTGTATGCTTATTTTCGAAATGAACTCGAAATTAGTCTGACTGTGCCACTCACACACCACCCACATAGTTGAGCCAAATCAGCTTAGCGTAGCATACATACATAAAATATGTAGCATAGATGTGGGCTGGAGGGGTGGGTGGGATCAGGTGAGTTGTAGGTGTGGGTGTGGGTGTGGGTGTGGGTGTAGGCGACAGAGATGGGGGCGGCCTTCCACGGTGATTGCATTTGTTTTGCGGCATTCATGGCGATTGCGTGTCCGCCACATTGTCCAGTTCGCCTCTTCACTAAACGGCTATTAGCCAAACTTAACGTGTGCAGGTGAGTGAGTGTATTGGTATACGAGTACAAGTATGTGTGTGGGTCGAGCTCATGCAAAATGCATATCCATTCAGGATAGACGGCAGGCACAGAGAAACAGGGCAAGACACTCTTAACGAGGCGACGTCCCAATGGAGCGCAAAGTGTTTGTGGCTAATCAACGCTGCCAAAATGCTTCCGAGTGCTTTAGGCTAAAGCGCTCCGTACGGACATTTAAGTTATGCGCCATTTAAATTAATCACGAGATGTGACGAAAAGTTTATGCTGGACGATGGCTGCTAATCTGAAATGCCTGTGTGGGCAGTGTTAATTAGTCGGATGTCAGCGACGATCTGTAAATATTTGATTTGGGGTCTGGATTTGCTTGAATAATAAACCGCAGATTAACAGCCAACGCCAACTGATTGACCCACTGACCCAGCTACGAACTATTCGACAGTGTGGGTGACGACCGCTTTGCAAAGTTTGCTCAAATTTGTGGGAGACATTCCAAGCGAAAGTTTCAGTCTGCACAGCTATTAACGCACTAATTTCAATGCAATGACTAACAAGGCCCAAAGGCAACTATTTGCTGGCGTATCGAACAACTGTAGCATGCAACGTATATCGCTACTACTCTGGGCCGAGCTGATGGTGGGTGTAGCGGCTAAGCGGAGCACGCGCTTGTTCCGGCTACGGCGGTCGTCGGCAATATGGGGGTGGTTCTTCTTTATGACCGCAGTGCTACCTGCTCGATCGCTAATATTTAATGCCATTAAAATTCGCGTGCTTTTATTTACCTTTTTTTTTTTTTACTGATATTTTGTTTTTTTGGTATGTCTGGAGGAAAGTATTAGAACGGAAAAGAAAGCGAGTACGGAAAAACTAAATTGTCGTTGTAAAGGGTTCTACCTCTGGTCTCTGCTGCGCTGCTGGTGTTGCGTCAGCAGGTTCGGTGCCCACCCTACCATGATCACCTTTGGCCGCAGGTCGAAACCGGTGATCCCTAATATTACCAGAACCTACGTCAAAAACCCACCTCTCGTCATGGCTTCTAACAAATTACGACACGTTAAAACATCATGGTGTAACTATTCATTTAATTTAAATTTTGAATAAAATTCATTTAGATAACTATTCGTGGTGGTTAACCATACAATAAAAACAATTTCAACCTTGCTTATCAATTGTACAAATTCATATAAAGATGTATATAATGTAAAGGCAAATAATAAAATTTATAAAATAATAAAAATTATGGTTAACAATTTAAAAATTCAAAGGTATAGGTGCAGCATCAGGGCAAAATAATATGACTGGCAACTTTAAATAATTTAAAGGAACTTTTCCATATTCAAAATTAAATTCTTTTAATTAAAAATTTTTTGTAATTACTATAGACAGCAAGTGGCCTGCCGTATGCAGCGAACATATGACAAACAATATATTTATCGTAATAATAATTCATATATATATATTGTTTGCCGGTTTGCAGCACCCGCGCATTCGCCCTCAAACACAAACAACAAAAAGGAAAAAAAAAAGCTCTCTCAGAGAGGCGGAGTAAATAAGTAAAGCGAGTACTCACATTCACAGCTGGTGGATCCACGTCCAAAAGATCTTTTGTGAGCGGCGGCCAGCTGAAAAGCAGAACAATATTACGCGAGAGAGGCGGCGGCGTCAAAGCAAATTGCTGTACATTTTTTTTTTCCACTATATTGGTGGTGTTAAAACTTCTTTTCACTTTTGCCTTGCGCTAGCTCATATTTTGGCTTCTGCATATACATATGTAATATTTCACTAATTTGTATCGCAATATATGCACTATAACAAAAAAAAGAAAAATGACTTCACAGAAAAAAAAATCCAAACCATAAAATAAAAGAATATATAACTATATATGAAATGGGTGTCGTCTGCGCCCTTTTTAAGGTTAGGGGACGGACCCTTAGCCAAATTTTGTCGCAGCTTCAGCTTCAAGCCGAATCTTCCACGTAGACCCGTGGCTGGCCCGTTTGACGCAAGTTATTAATTCCCGTTTCGGTGGCCCGAGGTCAATGACTCCACTGGGTGAAATCTCATAAGCAGCTGACTCGGCACACTACGACCGAAACTAAAAATTGAACGGCACGCGGCGACTGTCGTATATAAAGGCCGACGGTGAACTGTCGCCTATTTCATCAGGGTGACGGAGTCGGTGCAGAGCTTTTCGGGGGGTAGGCTGCACTTGTTCTAATACCTCGAACAAAATAGCAATTGTGCTTGAAACTGCACTTGTGCTTGATTTTGCACTTGTGGTGCCAATTCTAAATATAAGAGAGCCTTGTTACAAACAAAAAAAAACAAATATATATATGATGCCAATAACCTACCCTAACTGGAACAGCACCACAAATTATGTGAACTAATTCCCTCGGTTCCGGGTGGGCTTCTATTGCTTCATTCGCTCGCTCTAAATTAGAATTACATTCCTTGTAAAATTTGCAGGCAAGACACAGACCACTTACTGGTAAATACGGCGCTTGGACAGTGACCGAATAAATAATTATATCTCTGGGCCACGTTCACCACAATATTACTTTTAAATAATCTGATATAAGTTAAACTTTTCCACTTATAATCGAGCTAAGCGCGCACAACTGTTCACTTCAGGGGTTGAAACCAAAAAGGAAGAGCTTGACCAACATCGAAGACAGGAAACCTTTGTTTGCGGGAATTCCTCCTTTCTTCCGTCCTTTGACAACGAGTGTCATACCAAAAGAAATTCTTGATGACGTTACCACTTTCACTATCCACCAGAGGGCGATAAATCCTACGAAATAGGAACAACCAAACAGAAGAGAACCAAAATAACTCCTTTGCCTACTTCTGGGCTCAAAAAAAAAAAAAGAATTGAAAAGCGGTTATGCTGCGCGAGGCAAGCGCACTACAATTTCCCCCCCACTGAAATCACACTTGGCGGTGGAACACTGCACAAGAGGGATACACGCTTGAACCGAGCAGACAGGAATACTTCAAACCATTACTGTTTTAAATCCTTGGCGTGATATTTACCTATCGGACGGCCTTGTAAATCTACAAGCTCGTAATAACAATTTCCTAGCCTTTTACTGACACGGGCTTTGACAAAGGCTGGAGCCAATTTTGCACTAAATCCTTGCGTCAGATTACTCTGTTGAAAATTGCGCCTAAATATTTCCTGGCCTACTTTAAAAGTGACTTCTCGAGTGCGTAAATTATAAGTTCGCTCATTACGATTGCGTTGAGCGATCATAGAGTTCTTAGCCTGATGTCGAATAATTTCAAAGGCATCATCCCGTTCAAATTGAATTGAGCGATCATCTAGCATGTCTAGTTTTCGCAACAGCTTATATGTAGTAGCATTGGTTACCATATGCTGGCCAAATGCTACCCGATAAGGGCTTGTGTTGATGGCGGAATGAACGCTAGAGCGCAGGGCACAGCAAATGCTGCTTAATTGCTCGTCCCAGTTCCTCTGATCCGGACGTATATAAGCTTTAATAGCCGCCAAAACAGATCGATTAACCCTT
Organism: Scaptodrosophila lebanonensis; assembly: GCF_003285725.1. Taxonomy (NCBI): domain Eukaryota; kingdom Metazoa; phylum Arthropoda; class Insecta; order Diptera; family Drosophilidae; genus Scaptodrosophila; species Scaptodrosophila lebanonensis. Next base: position 5,334,896 of record NW_022060538.1, read on the forward strand.
TCCGACGCATTGGCTTGCGGTGCATAGTAAGCAGTATAAACATGGCTAACGTTATACTTCTTTAATACTGCATTGAATGCTAAGGATTTGAACTGCACTCCGTTATCCGATACTACTGTTTCTGGAATGCCAAAACAGTGGAAAAGGTAATTTTCCATGAACGATGTTATTGCGTCAGCCGTTAACTTTTTGACTGGCTTTAAAAACGGAAACTTCGATAGGTGGTCTAATACTACAAAGATACCTATATTGCCGGACCTACTACGCGGATAGGGGCCTAAAAAGTCAACATATAATTTTTGAAAGAACCTTTCCGATTGAACCGACCTACCCAATGGAGGTTTTAGCGTACGGTTGGGATGCTTTGATCCTTTACAGATATCGCAATTGTTTACAAACTCTTTGACGCTATTCACCATATTTGGCCAATAGTATAAACGCCTAAGGTTGTCTAACATTTTGTTTATGCCACAGTGTGCAAAAATAGGGTGTTCATGCGCAACTTTAAGTGCTTCGTGCACGAGCGACTTTGGAACCCAAAGCTTCCAACAGGCATCATCGGATACTTTTTCGCCAATAGCGTGCTCAGCGCGCCTATAAATGAAATTGTCAACCACTTTGAGGTCTGGCATTTTAGCCTGGTTAGACAGAATTTTTGTTCGCAGTTCAACATATTCTTCCGATTCAAACTCTTTGGAATTCATATCCACTATGAGACTGCTTAAAGATAGAGCGGATAAATTTTCAGTATGCGTTCGTGACAGCGCATCAGGTACGACATTTTTACTGCCTTTCCGGTGTTGTATTTTGAATTTAAAACCCTGCAGCTTAAGTGCCCATCTAGCCAATCGACAACTTAAATCTGCTTGAGTCATCAACCATTTAAGTGAAGCGTGGTCGGTTATAATTGTGAATTCTTGGCCTTCTATGTAAGCTCTAAACTTTTTTACTGCCATCACAGCCGCAAGACACTCTTTTTCAGTCACTGTATAATTTCTTTGGCTCTGATTGAGCTTCCGTGACATAAATGCAATAGGGATCTCATCTCCCTCAGCGTTCTCCTGCATAAGAACTGCGCCTATACCAGTATGGCTGGCGTCACAATGCAAAAAGAAAGGAGCAGAAAAATTTGGGCTATGCAAAACTGGAGCGTTGCACAGTTGGGATTTCAACGACTCAAATGCTTGCTGTGCTTCCGGGGTCCACAAAAATTTACGCTTCTGCTTCAAAGTGTCAGTTAAGGGGGAAGCTATGGCTGCATAATTTCGAATAAATTTGTGATACCACCCTGTCATACCAAGAAAACGTCGAACCTGTTTTAACGATCTAGGTACGGGAAAATCGACTACAGCCGATATTTTTTCTGGATCTGTGTGAATAGTGCCATTGCCAATCACATGTCCCAAGTACACTACTTCTTTTCTACAGAATTTACTTTTCTCTACATTGATGGTCAACTTGGCGCGTTCTAGTTGCGCGGCAATAATTTCCAAAACTGCAATATGCCGTTCAAAGGACTCGGACACTATGAGAAGATCGTCGAGATAAACAAAGACTTCGTTTCGTAAATTCGCTGGGACTACTTTGTCCATCAATCGAGACATTGTGTGTGGTGAATTGGTTAATCCAAATGGCATTACTATAAATTCATACAGGGGTCTACCGGGAACTGTAAAGGCTGTTTTGTCGCGAGATTTCGCATCCAAAGGAATTTGCCAAAAGGCGTCCTTTAAATCCAAGCTGGTTATATATTCTGCCTTAGGCAGACGGCTTAATATTCCATCAATTATTGGCATCGGGTATGCATCTTTTACCGTGACTTCATTCACTTTTCTGCTATCAAGGCATAGCCGAACTTTACCTGGCTTGCAAACTAAAACTACCGGAGATGACCAAGCACTATTTGACTCCTTTATAACACCAAGCTTGAGCATGCGATCCAATTCGACATACATCAACTTCTCTGTGGCTGGCGAAACTGGGTAGTGACGCTGCTTTAGAGGCTTCGCATCGGCCACATCAATTGTATGAGTAACCAAATGAGTTCTACCTAGCCCTTTTTTAGCAAATGAGGGAAATAAACTGATTGCCATTGCTAAAGATTGTTTTTGCGAAGCAGAAAGTGGTTTCATAGAGGAATCCTCTAAAGAGGAGACATTAAAGTTTGTGGTCATTAGATGTAATGGTAGCAGTTGGAATATGGTCCAAAAGTCTATGCCTAAATATACATCTTCCGATAAAGAGGGAACAATATAAAACGTAAGTTGTTTTGTAATGCCTTTATAACATACGTCCGTGTTAATTCGCCCCATAATGGCTTGACTTTGGCCATCAGCAGTTTTGACCGCTGAAGAAAATGGCTTTATGTCTGCATCTGTTTCTTGTAACTCTACCGCGAACTTTCCGCCTATACAACTAATGGATGCACCTGTATCCATAAGTCCAACTACGTTTTTGTTGAAAATGGTTACCTGTGCATAAGGACGGATGTCGTGGTTCTTGCCGATGATAGTGGCTAAAATTAACTTCATTTCTGATTTTCGACGTTTATTAAAGGCGATTCTTCTTTGACGACAACGAGAAATATACATATTCGGGTAATTTGTATCGAAACGGGAAGCATCAAAATCTGAATTCCTGTGAATAGATTGGTGCTTCAAATCAACTATTTGTTCTACTCGGTGTTGGTTGCTATCGAAGCAAATTGTTTGCGTGCACTTGTCAATGGTGCACGCGACCGCTGGTTTTTTGATAGGTGCGAATTGCACTTTCGACAACTGGGCTTGTAAGTATCGGCTTTGCCACAACCGTAACAAAATACACGCCGTTCAGCCACGCATTCTTGATACCTGTGTCCCTGGCTACCACAATTCCAGCAGGACGCTTCTAGTGCCAACACTTCATAATCTTCTACCTCCGACATATCTGAAGCTATTTGCGAATCTGCTTCTACATCTAAAGCACTCACTTGCCGACGAGGCAAAAATCGTTGCGTGACCGTTTGAGCCTTGGGAAGAGTTTTTATAAAAATTTCGCGCTTGCGTACAAGTTGTCTCAAAGCTGCTATTGTCGAGGCAGATTCATACAGAATCTCGTGCTGAATTTCGGGGAGTAAATTTGCACGAATTATTTCTAACAGTGTAAACTCTTCAATTGGATGTGACAGTTTGTCTGCCAACGCAGCAATAACATTATAAAAATCATCAAATGACTCATTATGACGCTGCTTGCGTTGCTCAATCTCAGCACGTATATCGCGGTCAGTTCTATTATCCCTAAACTGGCCACGTAAGGCGATGCACAAATCATGCCAATGAACTAGCGAAACACTTTTATGGTAACGCCAAAACCATTCGCTAGCGTTGCCTTCAAAGAGATTACTTGCGTATCGAGCAGTCAATTCAAGGTTACCATCTAATGTCTGATTCGTCAAGGCTTCAACTCGGTATATAAAATCGTCTATCGTCATTGATGCTTTATTTGAAAACCGAATCTTCCAATTTGCCATGATCTGACTGATACGATCTGGACGTAAATCAAAGTTTACTGCACTATGAGTTGCTGTTCGTTCACTCCCAAGTGCGGGTCGTGTCTGTCCATGCTCTTGTGATTGAGACAGACCCAACAGTGGTTGAAATGGTCGCTGTTCTACCGCTGGCAATGTCGTCATTTGTACATGAGGGCTGGAGTTAGCCGTGGCAGCGGACAAGCTTTGAAAGCCAGAAACAATAGCCTGGGTTAACTGTTGAGAGTGTTGTGCCATCGCAGCCGTAACAGCTTCAGCAATTGTTTCTGATAATACACGACGATCAACGGAAACATTTTCGGACTGATTTCCCGACACTTCTATATTCAAATTTGGGTGAAGAGCTGGATTAGCCATGTTTTGGGACGTGTGTTGTTGTTTTCTAGTTTGAGACCTAGTTTGATGTTGCTTTGAACAAGAAGGTGTATTACGGTCCGTAGTAAGGTTACTTAGCGAACTGGCCTCGGTTGGATTCAGAGACTGCCTACACACGGGACAAATTCCTGCTGAGCCTACTTCTGTATTAAAACAAGCCTTATGAAAAGTATGGCCACAAGTTGTATTCAGAAGCTGAGTCTGATGAGCAATTACTTCAGAACAAATGAAGCAGTTTTGGTTAATATTGTCAACCAAAAGCAAACTTTCTGGACTGCGCGCTAAAGGCATTTTCTTTTTAATTTGTTCTATATAACGAATAAAATATACGATACTAATTAATAGCTATTCAAATCGATTCAAAATAAAAATATTCCAAAATTTGCACAGAAGATATTTGAAGCCATGCGATTGGTTTGCATTTATTAGGTATGTTAGAACCTTTATGTGTTTTCTTTGAACGACAATTTATGAAAGGTAAATAAAAGGAAAAATAAAGGAGGAGGGTCAACTAAACAGTAACACTATGCTGCCTATGTGGGGTAGTTTTCCACCCTATCCTACACACGCCTAGCAATGTATACTTTAGCTTAGCCGGATCCTGGTAGAAAGCTAGTTTGTTTAAGCACGTCTTTGGATTGAAAAGGCAAAAGACAACAATTCGATCACCTGACCGTTGCGATTCCAAACTGAAGCTCAGAAATGAAATTAAAAGAAAAAGTTGGGAGGGGATTGGTTGCCTAGGCGACGCACTTAATATTGAAAGTGAAGTAACTTCCATCATGCAACCGAAGGGTGAAGCTGTTCAACTGCTTGCGCCAATGGAATGGCCGTAGCTCAGTACTCCACGTAAAACCAATAGACAACATTGGCTCCCCAGTTTTGCAGCAGCACAAGGATTAAATGGCTTAAACAGTATTAGACAGCGGAGTCATTGCTATCTAAAGCTATGACATATCCAGCGAGTCTTGTCTAAACACATAAGATAATTGATATATTTTTAGCTATTTCAACAATTGTGAACAATATGCTAATTTCTTCAATCACTAGGACAAGGGAAGGACTAAAATATTCAACCAAGATAACAAAAAAGGTGGTCTGATGTTACTGACCTATCACTTAAGAGAATGGAACCAACGAGGTAACGATTTGGCCAAAATCGTGACCAAAATTGGCCCCACGTTGGGCGCCAAATAACATTAATATATTATTAATTACTGTAGCATGCAACGTATATCGCTACTACTCTGGGCCGAGCTGATGGTGGGTGTAGCGGCTAAGCGGAGCACGCGCTTGTTCCGGCTACGGCGGTCGTCGGCAATATGGGGGTGGTTCTTCTTTATGACCGCAGTGCTACCTGCTCGATCGCTAATATTTAATGCCATTAAAATTCGCGTGCTTTTATTTACCTTTTTTTTTTTTTACTGATATTTTGTTTTTTTGGTATGTCTGGAGGAAAGTATTAGAACGGAAAAGAAAGCGAGTACGGAAAAACTAAATTGTCGTTGTAAAGGGTTCTACCTCTGGTCTCTGCTGCGCTGCTGGTGTTGCGTCAGCAGGTTCGGTGCCCACCCTACCATGATCACCTTTGGCCGCAGGTCGAAACCGGTGATCCCTAATATTACCAGAACCTACGTCAAAAACCCACCTCTCGTCATGGCTTCTAACAAATTACGACACGTTAAAACATCATGGTGTAACTATTCATTTAATTTAAATTTTGAATAAAATTCATTTAGATAACTATTCGTGGTGGTTAACCATACAATAAAAACAATTTCAACCTTGCTTATCAATTGTACAAATTCATATAAAGATGTATATAATGTAAAGGCAAATAATAAAATTTATAAAATAATAAAAATTATGGTTAACAATTTAAAAATTCAAAGGTATAGGTGCAGCATCAGGGCAAAATAATATGACTGGCAACTTTAAATAATTTAAAGGAACTTTTCCATATTCAAAATTAAATTCTTTTAATTAAAAATTTTTTGTAATTACTATAGACAGCAAGTGGCCTGCCGTATGCAGCGAACATATGACAAACAATATATTTATCGTAATAATAATTCATATATATATATATTGTTTGCCGGTTTGCAGCACCCGCGCATTCGCCCTCAAACACAAACAACAAAAAGGAAAAAAAAAAGCTCTCTCAGAGAGGCGGAGTAAATAAGTAAAGCGAGTACTCACATTCACAGCTGGTGGATCCACGTCCAAAAGATCTTTTGTGAGCGGCGGCCAGCTGAAAAGCAGAACAATATTACGCGAGAGAGGCGGCGGCGTCAAAGCAAATTGCTGTACATTTTTTTTTTCCACTATATTGGTGGTGTTAAAACTTCTTTTCACTTTTGCCTTGCGCTAGCTCATATTTTGGCTTCTGCATATACATATGTAATATTTCACTAATTTGTATCGCAATATATGCACTATAACAAAAAAAAGAAAAATGACTTCACAGAAAAAAAAATCCAAACCATAAAATAAAAGAATATATAACTATATATGAAATGGGTGTCGTCTGCGCCCTTTTTAAGGTTAGGGGACGGACCCTTAGCCAAATTTTGTCGCAGCTTCAGCTTCAAGCCGAATCTTCCACGTAGACCCGTGGCTGGCCCGTTTGACGCAAGTTATTAATTCCCGTTTCGGTGGCCCGAGGTCAATGACTCCACTGGGTGAAATCTCATAAGCAGCTGACTCGGCACACTACGACCGAAACTAAAAATTGAACGGCACGCGGCGACTGTCGTATATAAAGGCCGACGGTGAACTGTCGCCTATTTCATCAGGGTGACGGAGTCGGTGCAGAGCTTTTCGGGGGGTAGGCTGCACTTGTTCTAATACCTCGAACAAATTAGCAATTGTGCTTGAAACTGCACTTGTGCTTGATTTTGCACTTGTGGTGCCAATTCTAAATATAAGAGAGCCTTGTTACAAACAAAAAAAAACAAATATATATATGATGCCAATAACCTACCCTAACTGGAACAGCACCACAAATTATGTGAACTAATTCCCTCGGTTCCGGGTGGGCTTCTATTGCTTCATTCGCTCGCTCTAAATTAGAATTACATTCCTTGTAAAATTTGCAGGCAAGACACAGACCACTTACTGGTAAATACGGCGCTTGGACAGTGACCGAATAAATAATTATATCTCTGGGCCACGTTCACCACAATATTACTTTTAAATAATCTGATATAAGTTAAACTTTTCCACTTATAATCGAGCTAAGCGCGCACAACTGTTCACTTCAGGGGTTGAAACCAAAAAGGAAGAGCTTGACCAACATCGAAGACAGGAAACCTTTGTTTGCGGGAATTCCTCCTTTCTTCCGTCCTTTGACAACGAGTGTCATACCAAAAGAAATTCTTGATGACGTTACCACTTTCACTATCCACCAGAGGGCGATAAATCCTACGAAATAGGAACAACCAAACAGAAGAGAACCAAAATAACTCCTTTGGGCTCAAAAAAAAAAAAGAATTGAAAAGCGGTTATGCTGCGCGAGGCAAGCGCACTACACAACTGAAGTGTATTTGATAGATGCACATGATGCAGTCGGGAAGCCGGCGATGAGAGCAGAGTCAGCGTTAGCGTCCAAACAAAGACCACCGATGGCGGAAGTGTGTGGTAAAGTGGAAAGCGTGACTCACACATGGCTGGCCACTAGGGATGCGAACAACTGTGATTTTGCAACTGTTCTTTGTAATTGGAATTCTCATATACCCATTTACTCATCTCAGACGGATCTCCCAATCTCCACCAGTATTTCTATCGCTCAAAACTTGAATGCTATTTCATATGCTTTTTCCAGATTGCACGGCAAGAATCGGTTAACAGGAACGTTGTACGATATTTTATAATCATTGTTCCTTCAAGAAAGATTGACATTTGTAATTGGATTCAAACTTTCCAGTAATTTAGGAATATTTATATTTATAATACAATACTTGTATATGTTATATTTGTTAATGCATAAACTTTAAAATAGTTTCGTTACTTGGTATAGGATTGGTTTACCAATTTGGAAGAGTATTTTTTCTTTTTTAATATCAAAGATAAATATTTTATTCAATTTAAAATTATTAACTTAGTATTACCACTTTTTGAAAATCACTGATTTTAATGGAATTGAGTTCCATAATAAAACGTATAAATACTATCTAATATAGTACCTATTTTTTCGATTAAAAATTATGTAGTCATAAGCTAGTTTGAAACCCTAATTGAAAATGTGCTTCTTTAAGATTAAGTAATAATTGCTATTAGGGATAGAACATTTATATTTAATACCAAGCTTTTAATCTCTTACTTTTACAAAGTATTTCATACCAACATATCAAGTATATCAATACTGTACCATTTTCAAAAACTTATCACGGTTATTTTTGGCTCAACACTTTGGAATCTAGGCATTGGCTCAGAGCATGCAGCGGACCACAATTTGATGGCAAAAGTAGCAGAGTTACATTGAAAATGACGAAACCAAACCGCACGGCCTGCCCTCCGGGCTCGGCTGTTCCTCCTGCAGTGGTCCAGCAAAGCGCAGTTTTCCAAGTGTAAACGCTGACGATGTGCAAATGTCGATGAATGGGCGCATGTGGCGGTCTAACAGTACCGAATCGAATCGAACCGGACCGGGCCGGATGGATATACGTAGATGGGTAACTCAGGGCGGTCGTGAAGTTTTAAAAGCACGCATGCCTGCCAGTCCCGTCAGTCACAGGACGCATTCAAAAGCAAGGCACTGCCTATCGACATCCGTCGAGCCGCTGCATCTACGTATGTGTGTGTCTATATGTATGTTTGTATTGACTCTGTAGGTAATTATGTAAAATTCAGTCGTCCATTGCTCACCAGCAACATAATGAGTTACGCAAAATTCATCTCTTTTTTGAACGGCACGCCACTGCCGCATCCATTGATGACAGTTGTAGGAGATGCCTTTTGTAATGTTGGGCCTGTGTGCTCGGACACATATTGTGTGTGCAGTTGCCTGCACGTTTGCATTGATTATTTCAAGCCCAAATCGTGTAGTTATCTTCACTGTTCCACATTGCCGCACTCTAATTGGAATAGTGTCGGTTTTTAGGAGTAGACCGCTGTTCCACAGGGCATTAATAGCATTGAATAACGGTCAATAGCCTGCTACATACATTGCATTGGTAAATTTGACACACTATTTCAGGCCTTTTGCTAGTAAATGACGAGTCAACTTAAACAAGAGAAGCACTTGGTAACAAATGAGACATTCTGATGTGTCAAGTGTTGATTTAAGACGGCTTTCTCGCCTAGAACTATGTTTGCAAAATCATGAAAGCAAGACCGCCTTTCAAAACATTTCTGAAGGGAATTCCGCATAAAACTTAAATAGAAACTATTAGTATAGTTAGTTTTAATTGAAACTGGGAATTCTTGCTAAAAAGTTCTTGTGGACATTTCAATTGGAAACAACACTTTGTGGATATTTAAAATCAAAACTGTTAGTTATAAGTAAAATCTGATATTACAACTAAAAACTCTTTCCAAAGGACATACAAGTATGTGAATATTCTTCACATTATCTTGAAGAGAACACTTTTTTTTAAAGTAAAGCCCGCTTTTAAATCCATTTCTAATGGAAATTCTTCACATTTATTCTAAAACTTAGGTAAAAACTGGAAGGGTGCGCCATCTTTTATGTCGGTATGTAAACATTGAATATCTTTGAAAATAAACAACCGATTTTCAAGTATGAGATATTTTTATTTAATTTGGTTCTGTACAATTTCTCGAACTGAGGTTTTCAACACTGGTCTACTCAAGTCAATCGATTCACTAATGACAAAATTATTCAATATTTACATACCGACATAAAAGATGGCGCACCCTGTAGTATAGTTAGTTATAATTGAAATGGAAATTCATGGTGAAAATTTCTTGTCAACGTTTCAATTGAAGGAAATAATTTGTGGATGTTTAAAATCGAACCGTAAGTTGCAAGTGGAAACAAAGTAAACTCTGATATTACAACTGGGAACTCTATCCAAAAGTCAATTGTGAATATTCGTCACATTATCTCCACATTATTCAGCACTCATAGCAAATAATTTAACTGGAAGTTAGATTCTTCATAGTACAAATGTCAGTTAGCTCGATTCTAGAAGTCCCTTCTGATACGTATACTTTAGATTCAACTATGCGCTTACCAGTAAAGTGCAATAACATAGCATTCAATCAATTGAAATGTGTGAAGTATATAAACACTTTAAACGGTACTACTAACCCGGCGGTCAATATTGCTTCTAGTCTGACCTATTTACTGCGTAGCCTTTGTCCAACCAACCAATCATCCTAAACATGCATTTATTCACATTTAATTACATTTCACACCCCACACTATCTACAACAATAATAGCTATTAGAGCTTTATAGTTTGATAATGGCTGTTAATATGTGCCTGCCATTCTGCCATTCTACCAGTCTGCCATTCTGCCATTTGACCCGTACGAGTATTCCTGTCTATTGCCGCATGTAACAGCTGTCATTTATGTTGTAATTATGGCTTTTATTACCTTGGTGCGCGCACTAGCTGAGCCCCACACCCACACCCGCACCCATACCCACACACCACTTCCCACACACCCACAAACCCCCACACATACACACACACACACACACTCACAGAATCGAATCACTCACTGGCACATCCACATAAATACTTTAACAGAGTCTCATACGTGTACGCTCAACTGCTGTTGTCAGCAGCGGTCCATAAACTCGATTGATATTGGCATGAGCGTTTTTCCAGCTTTTGAGCAGAGACATGCACAGTCACAGTCGCAGTCGCAGTCACAGACACTTACTACTGGCTTGTACACTGCAGTCGTCCAACATTTTGCTTGTCAAACATTTTGCCGCGCTGCTTCTTAGCCCGCTCCCTTGCCTGTTTTCATGCTGCTGCTGCCTATGAGTACGTTGCGTTTGGTCGCTCGTTCATCTGTTTTATTGGCCACTTGCTTTAAATTGTAAATCCTTCAGATAGCAGCTTCCAGGTCAAATGTCGTATGACAGCAGTACTTGCTCTCCCAATCGTAATGTCAGTATATGCCTCACTCTTCTCTTCTATCCTATCCTATCCTATCCTATCCTTTCCTTTCCTATCCCATCCAATCTCACTCTCTGTAGTAGGAGCGTAATTGATTCGTGTTAACTCATGACTGGCAATAGAGGAGCGATTCAACCAAATGCGGCTCGGAACTATCCTTTGGCCTCTGACTCGTTCCTTCGTGTCCCTGTGTTGTGTGTCAGTCCATGTCGAGTGCCTCAGCTGTCCTAATATCTGCTGCTGCTGCTGCTGCTGCCTTTGTGCGAGACATACTCGTACATATTTGCTGTCATAGATCATGCACTTGGTTAAATCAAAAATTCTTGCTGTCAACTTGCGTTTTAACACACGACTGACTGCTGTCAATGCTTGCACTCAGAAAAAATCACTTCATTATCGAAAGCAATTCCACTTCCGAGCTTAATCAAGTAGTTAAGTATTTAGAGGATAACCAAAAATATACATTTTAATAAGAAGCTACAATGTATCTTAATTAAGCGGTTAATAAACACTCACTCAATTCATCTGCCAAACTAATATAAAAAATGGATTAAAGTTGTTTTGTGTTTGTTAACCCAACAACAATGTGTCTCAAATAAATTGTTGTTGCTTAAAAAGGTGTTGGAAGAAGTATCGAATTGATTGATGATATAGAAGGATGGGTAAATGTTCAATGCTCTGTTAATAAATGAAACGTGATGTTCAAATATCAAACTAAAGAATGTTGTAATTGATGTATCACATAATTGTGAATGGAAACTTAATAATGGTGTTTTAAGGAAACTCCTTTGCTCCTTCGCTACAGTCAAGCTGAAGACTAACTCTCGTTTCCTCTTAGTGTTTTCGTGTGTGTAGATGTGACATGTTACTTATGCTACCAGCTTCAATTGAAGCATCAGATGCATCTCCATTTCGGCCGTAATTTGAATTTCATTACTCTGATGTATAAGCCGCCGTCTAAACGACGTTTAATTACATTTAACCGTTTGTAAGCCCCAGAAGTGACGAGTGAAGATTTTCATTCGCTTTCGCATTCGCATTCGCACTGCCACCACACGCTGCTAAAAAATTCATGAATTTGTATTAAGTGGGCCGTGATGTGTGGGCTCTCCTCCTCGCCGCTTCCCCTTTTAACCCAGTTTGGCGCAACGAGCACAAAAATTTACAGTTTTTCGCTAACTTTTGTAACCCAAGTTACACTTTTCGGAGTATGGTCGCGTGTAAGCTAGTGTTGGTAAAAAAAAGTAGCGGTTGAAGGGTTGGGTGGAGGGTTGGCTTTGGATTTCTGTGTTTGTCAGCGTCGGCTTCGGCTTCGGCTTACCTGGCATCGGCCTGCCAGACTGGTAGAATGGCGGGCTGGCAACAGAATATGGTAACTAACGATGATTGAACGCTTTTGGTTGGTTGATTTTGCAGCAGAATACAAAAACCTTCAGCATATACGCGCACATACTCACATACATATGCACTCATATCCATACAGCTAAAGAAGTGCGCACGCTAACCTATACATAGATAAGTCGCCTCTGCGCGCCTTTCTGGGAATGTTTGCAAAGCCGCGTTAACATATCCGTTGACGAGTGACGACTGTAGCTGCCAGCAAGACTGCAAGACTTACAAACACACGCTGATGAACACACGCGCACTCACACTAGCAACACTTACATATGCATAGGCACTCATACATACATACTTGTATGTACATAGTTGCAACTTGCGAAAGTTTTGCATGCATTTGACGCATTTAAAGGATTAACGTCATAAGCTTTGTGCTACACACGCGATGACAGATGAATTTTACACAGCTGCCTGTTCAGAGCCTTAGCACTCGTATTTGTATACGTCAATGTGATTGTGTCTGTGCGTGTCCTTTCTTATATAAGTGTGTGTGTGCCTTGTTATACGTGTGTGTGTCTCTTGGCGTTCTGTAAGCTGTTCTTGCGGTGTTTTTCGATGCTTGACATCGCAATCTTCATTTTGGCGCCTTTCACACCTCCTCCTACTCTCTGTACCACAGCAGGGAGATATTTTTGAATGCAATTGCCTAGTGCCGTTAGTATCTGACGCCTTTGACTGTTCACATGCGTCTTTGTGCATCTTTCCAGCACCAATCAATCAATAAGATTAAAATTCAGTCCATCAAAGACTTGCACTTCCCTTGCACATACCTAGTGGTATAATTTGATCAACTTTTGATTTGGCGTGCTTAAACGTGAGCCGACAATTTACCAGAGCTTTAATAGATATCTCTCTCTCCTCTCTCTCTCTCTCTCTCTCTCTCTCTCTCTCTCTCTCTCTCTCTCTCTATAGTACACTCCATTCATTCCTTGTGGTATTAACGTACATAGAACTTTCTTATATCTTGCTGAACTCACATTAGACCTTACATATAACTTTTATGGCCAGTTAGTTATAAATGAAAGAGGTTCAACATCATGATCATTATTAAATTAAATTTATTCCTGTAATTATACTAAATTAGCTCTGCATATCCCTTAATATTGTGTGTATCCGCCTGTACAAGAAATGAATCAATGTCTTGTTATTTATACTGTTTAGCTTGAAACTATTTGTTGTAAGAACACATTTTAATACTCTGTAAAGGAAAAAAGAATGTACACGTACATAATATATGTAACAAACATAAGTTATGATAAGACGAGTCGATATAGCCATCTCTCTCCGTCTGTCTGTCTGTATGATAGCAACGATCTCAAAAAATATAAGAGCTAGAATAAGAGCTGTAACCAGATTGACCGTAATTCTCGTATTTGAGTTTTCTCAAATTTGACAATTAAATATTCTTAATACTTGTATTAAAATGTTGTAACCAAAATTGGTATTTGTAAAGATTCAACAAAAACAGTGTCATATACACAGTTGTTATAGATATCAGGTGTATAGTAGGTTTTGTTTAGATGTGCACAAATGTATGTAACACACTATAGGAAGAGTCTCCAACAGAAATAAGCATGGCTTCACAAATCGAGCTAGGCACACCCGCCCGTCTGTCCATCTGCCTGGATGAGGTCGAAAGGTGCTGAAGACATTTTAACAAAATTAGGTATACCAATTGTATTGTATTTGTTTTTTAAAGTTGATTCATAGTATGCTCACAATGAATAGGAAAAATTGTAATAATTCGGCTGTACTGTCATGAAAAGGTGACATACCTCTAATGCCGAAATACGACTCATGAATTGGAGACTGGCTTGTATGCCTTGCGACGGAGAGCGTCCAGTGTGTACAGAAGTCGGGCTACGGGGATTTTAACATTCTACTCGTTTTTATTAATACTATGCACATTTACTTTTTGTCTTAATGCTGTTATGCTATGGCGAGCTATGAAAATTGCGACTCATTTTAGGCATTTAAATCAATCCGAATTTGTAGCGTAAATTCCTACCTGTGTAGGCATGTATTCGGGTATGTGGGTATGCAGACTCACATTTGTTTATTCACATAATACATACAGTTTTCCTTTTTTGTTGTTGCTGATTTTCTATATAAATAAAAATGTTGCATTCATAAATTTTTAGCACACCTACTCGCATACAAAATTCCTGCCATTTGGGCATTTTTCCGCACATTTGCTTTTTGGCTGGGAATGTTTCTTCACCGTTGTGATGATTTAGCGAGCGCAATCAAAATGATGTGTATAACAAATTTACCGTTATTTATGCATGCAAAAATTGCACAGCAATTAACTTTTGTGTATGTGTGTGTGTGTGTGTATGTTGGTGAGCGCCATGTTGATAAAAAATGCATGGCAGTTACATAAAAATGCCATGTGGCATATTGACGCCGCCATCGCATAGCTACCTACATACCATAGGTATGTCGTTATAGTCAGCGTCGTTATTAAACAAATAGCAGCTGCTCCTCTTGCTGGTGCTGTTGCCTGACTTCCCCTATAACATTGCAAATATTATTGGTTTAGTTGCATTTGTATTTGTAACTACGATTTACTCAGCAGCAACAAAACACACATCGCTTTGCAGTTTTTCCATATTGGTTAAAATCATAATTGCGATGCTCGCCTGGAATAGAAGAATTGTGGGCTGCACTGCTTTGGGGAGGTGCGGGGGAAAATTTTTAGCGAGTTTTTGTTGATTTTTTATAAATATTTGAGCTGTATTTTGTACACTCAGCACAATGAGCTAACCCATAAGCGAATGAAAGATTTAATTAGGACTCTAAAGTGTAACCAAAAAGCTTTACTTTGGCAAAATGGGTAAAGAAACACAATAAACAGCGTTAGATAAGCTTCCGGAGCGGATAATTGCCACATACACATACTTGTATAACCGTATGTGGTATTTTCATGCCATAATGGCTTCAGTAAATGAGATGCATGTTCCAAATAACTTTAATAGTATTAGATTGAAGAATTTGAATGGAATTTTGCTATCATACGTGTCTTTTTTACTTTTGTAATATACTTGTGGTTAATTTATTAACCTAATAAAAGTTGCGATTAATTGTTTATTCATCTACAATTAACAACTTCAATTAAATTGTAAAATTTTTCTTTTGCAATAAACTTATATGGAACTTACTACCTACTTTTAAATTGGAAGAATTTGTGTGCAATGTGGCGGTCTGTTCGCTCTTTATCAAACGAATGATTAGTGTTTAATATGCGAAATTTTCGCTTTTATATAATTGTGCATTATTCTTCATACCTTTCTCCGAAGAAGAAACGCCAAAAGTAATGAATTTATTGCACGCGAATATCAATTATTTTATTTTTGAATTACAGTCACAGTTTTTCTAAAGTTTTCTTTTAAATATGAATCAGCTTAGTAGTAAAAATTGTAATACAAGTACTTTATTCCCAAGACGATTTGACTGCTTTTCGAATGTAAATTGACTTCCACACAAACAAATGTTTTGATCGCACAATCTACTCGCCTCTGTAACATCCTTAAATCTCCATAAACTAAGAACAATAGCTATTGTTATAATGGTCACTTAAGATTATTGTTCTTCACAATTTGCCACTCCTTTTACTTTCAGAGCTGCAGATGTTGTGCTCTCAGTTGTTTAATTGAATAAATTCATCGAAGCGCTTTATTCAATTTGTGTTCCTTCACTTAGTGCGCTATACACCAAGATTTTAATTGTTTAACAATACGAGTATACCACATCGCTTTCATTTACATCGTCTAGTAGCTTTTATGCTTTACTTCTTTGGTTGTTGGTAGCGAACCACTTGCTGTGGCATTCCGCTTGGGAAAACTTGGACAAAAATATGCAATTAAACTGTGTACTACATATACTTGTATAAGCAAGTTAGGTGAACACTGATTTGTTTACTTAACGACCAACCAATTGTTCGGTGCTTCAGGCGAATTTTGCATTTTTGCGCCATTGTCCAAGGTGATTAGAGGAGTTCGGAGTCCTTGGTTGCTTCGTTCGATCATTGGTTGGTTCGTTGGCTAGTTGATTGTTTCACGTGCGTCCAGGTACATTCATATACTTGTATGTACCAGTTGGCTATCAATATAATTTCTGCTTCCAGCGCCCGTTGATTTTGTTGTACTTAATGTTGTTGTACTATAGAGCACCATGCAAGGGCAACAGCGGGCAAGGCGAAATTCCTTGGGATACGTTCACGACATGGATGGGCATGTGAGGGAAGTGGGATGCTCGTCGAGGCAGGGAGGGAGAGACAAAGCTTAAGCTCTGCATATCATCAGCAAACGAAAATTGTGAAGCGGCCACGCTTCAAGGAGTATCTTGCGTGGCCTGTCTGTTGTTGTAGTTGTTGTTGTTGCTGTGGCTGGTTGTTCTTGTTGTTTGATGATGATGGAATAGCGTGCCTTTAGATAGTATGCACATGGCCACACACACATGCACATGCACACGCAGCACCTAGCAACCACTCGAATATGTGTGTGTGGCACGCCAAAAAGGAATGTGCAACAGAAACCAAAAATATGCGATATAATTCCAAAGCACAATAGCATGAAGTACATCATCAGTGTAGATTTATGGTTGACTGCTAGAATAGGTCAGCAGCCGCATTTATTGAAGAAGCACCAGGCAGAAGCGGCAGCCAGCTACAACAACACCAACAACAAGCCTAGTAATAGCAACAACAACAACAAGAATATCGTATGAGTGTCACGGAGCAACTGGCGCGCCTTTCCACCGGCGCATCGAGCGTTTGGTAAATTACATGCACATGGCATACGAGCTTGCATGCATTGCCCACATATGGCACGCCCCCACACGCCTAACACCCCCAGCCCTGCATATATTGCATCCCTGCATACCCTGTATACGCTCCACGCTGTGTGGGTTTTGTACCCTGCTTCTAAAAGGGTTTTGAAGTCCTTGGATAAATTGCAGTGAATGCTTGAGACTTCGCATCGGGGTCACCAAAAATTGCTTTATAGGTTATAGATATAGATATAGGACATACGAAGACATATTATTAAATCAAATTGATTTTTTCCGGCTGTTTTTGTATTACTAATACCTTCAATCAAGGCCGGATTTAACAAGATACTAAAAACTTAATATGTTTGGGTCACATCGATTTTGTACGTATCCGATTCCAATTAAAATGATACCATAAATATTATTAGATATATCAGAATATTTGAAAAGGTGTTGGGTTTGCTATTAAATCAACGGTTAGAATTCCGGATTTCAAACAATTGTTGATAACAATTTAATTAAATTTGAATCGATGGTGATAACAGTGATATATACGTCAGGATCCTTGGAAACATTAAAAATGAAACTAGATGTTGTTTTTTGGCTTCAATTCAACAATCATGAATTATTTGCATCCCGACCTTTGAAAAAGCATTGGTTTCATTACAAAATCATCGGTTCTAATAGAACGGCTCTCAGATGTTCAAAGTCGTAGACATTTGTTTTGAATTTGTAAAGTAGTCGAATTTAGTGTAGAGTCTGTTATATGGTTTGGTTTGGTGAAGTTTGTAACGATTCCCTAGTCGAGTATCCCCCGGATTGCAGGTTGTTAAATTCTTACATTTGAAAGCTGATGCACATGTTAGGAGATTGTCGCGCGGCAGAGCAGCGGATGAGGGCAACAGTGTGGCTTTTCTAGTCATCACACTACTACACACACCACATACGCGTGGCTTTGTTACCATCGCACACACACACACATACAGATACTCACATACTTGATGTTTGAGTTGAAAAATATTGAAATCTGTGTGACGACTGAATGACTGACTGCCTGAGTGAATGGCAGGCGCCTCCATCCAGCCGTTGTTGTCTCTAATGACGTGTGTTTCATATGAAATATTCATATACATGCCTCTATGTACTCGTATGTACTATATGTACGAGTGTGTGTGTGTAGAGTTGGGTTTTGGTTTCTTTTCACATTTTGGGGGCATATCTTTAAAGTGTCACAAAGTTCGTTCGTGCCATCAAAAACTCAAATTCAAATCACTTGGCATTAGTTTAATGGGCAGCACAACTGTTGGACTGGTGGGCCGACGGGCTGATGGGCTGCCCTACAGCCTTTCAGCCCCATATTATCGTTAAACGTCATCAGCAACGTCTTAACTTAAATTTTGGGTGGCAACAGCGGGCGGTGCCCAGATCTGTGGCTCCCTCTTCTGTGTCCATGTCCGTGTCCGGACTGATTTGTAATTCAAAACCTGTTTGCTGCCATGCCTTAGTTAGGCTTGGGCTCGGCTTGCGTCGGGCATCGGCATCAGACGAAACATATGTTACGAATTATAAGGAATTAGATTCATAATAAAATAAAGGAGCAACCGTCAAGCTGTAATCAAAACAAAACATTTTGCTAACAGCCCCACGGCACACCCCATCCCCAGCACATACACGCACGCATGATTCCCCGAACTATGCTGAAGAGCGACCAAAAGTGTCCAAGGGCAGAGGGACTTTGGGGCGGCAGCAATCAGTGCACAGTGTGGCCAAATTCGACGATAGTAGCAGGACAACAAGGATCCTGGCCGCCCCCATTGTTGCGCATATTGCTGTTGTTGTTGGCGTTGTTGGCGTTGTATGTGCTGCGTATCATCAGGTGAAATTTGATTAGGGTCGTAAGGGCAATGATTGAGAAAACGTGATCAAATATGTTGCCATAAATGTTTAAATGTTGCTTTCCACCTTTTGTTGTTGTTACCATCATTGCTGATATTATTGTTGTTGGTGTTGTTGCTGTGCGTCCGAGTGTCGGGCACACTGCATTGCCCAGAAAAAAGTTGGGTTTATTATGTTGATGACTTTTAGCTGTGATTATCGTTGCCTTGCTTTGCTTTCGTATCGTCGAGTCGCCCCCATCGTTTTAAATAGTTGTTGGTGTGGTGGTAGAATCAGAAAAGTACTAGGGAAATAGAATTCGAATTGTGAGCGGGGCGGTGCCTTTTAATGGGGTGGAGTAATGTTTTTGAAGTGTTTTGAACGGGCATGGATTGCATTATAAGCCTAGGTGCGTAATTTTAGCTCTATACAATAGATAATGGGCCCACACATCCACATATATGTAATTACATACCATTTGCTTGATTATTGAGATTTTTCTAAAAGATTGTATATCCGTATAAAATCTTAAATTAAGTTCAGTAGTGCATAATATTTGCGAAAATTGTTATTATCGTAAGTCGATCAGTATAAAAAATTGATCAAACTACTTTAATTTATAGCAAGGTTCCGAACTCTGTACAGTTTTAAGGAAAATTTCTATAATTTCCATATAAAAAATATTTTACAATTGAATTGAAAAACATACAAGGACAGAATTTGATTGAATGATTAATTAATATAAATATTACATTTTATTTAACATATAATATTTATTAAATATTAGCTGCGGCTGACGGCGAAAATAAAAGTCAACTGAATAGTAAAAGGTAAGGTTCATAGGGATATCTATTCCATTAATTGTAGTAACCAAATAAAAGCTTGGCAGGACGACTGATTCTGGACGGAGAATCAGAATTATCGAGGCTAATCATTTGCTTGCAATGCAATAAGTAATGTGACTTTAACAAAAACTAGTTAGAATTGTTTACTAAAATTTAATTTTCTGCTACCATAAAGTACTAGCTTTGAAGAATAGATCACAAAATAATGTAAATTTGTTCACAAATTGTTTGCATGTGTGATCATAGCTTTAGTCTGGAATTTTGTCAACTCAACAGGTTAATTTGATCGTCTTTAAAATAATTATAAAATGTATTATAGAAGAAGCTTACAATTACTTTCGCGTACGTCTTGCACTTTAGGCCTATATTCATTTTTCGGCTTCTGCTCTATTTTTCTTCTGGTATAGATACTGGTATAGATACTCTTACGCTGGCCTTCCCCTTTGGGTGCAGGGTATAAAAAAGAAAGTGAACCGTTTATTTCGTGTGACACCCAGATATTTTACATTGCAATTCGTCTTCTGGGTTTGGCTATTATGCCGCATTGCTGGTTCTTCTTCTCTGGATTATGCTAAGCATACACTTATGCACTTTCCCGAATTAATAATGTAATCAAATATTTATGCACAGCTGTAAATAGTTAATTAATTTGAAGTTTCCCTGCTGAATTACAAATAAAATGTGTCGAGTTGAAAATCGTGCAGAGGTATTTAAAACTAACTAAGCACTTAATAAATGAAAATTGTAACTTTGCTTATTTAGACGAGCTCCATTCAATTTAAACTTCAAGTCAACAGACACACAAGCACACACACATACTCGTACATGTTCATTCACATATACCAGTACATACTAGCAAGTATATAATTGGCTGCTCGGCATTTAGATGGACATTTAACACATGTAGTTTGTATAGTCGGGCAACTGGCCAAATTAATTAACGAATGTCAACACAAACAGTTACTAAACTAGGTTGCGTTTTATTTAACTCTGCTAATGTAAGTGCACAACCGCATCTACGCACTCATACACACAAGCGGACACACACACACGCACACACTCACGCATATAATGCTTATAATGGCCACATCCATTCGCAAAATGGGGCGGGCAAGGTCAATAGGAGAAGAGGGATGCTGGCGCGGCTTGTTGAATTAAACAGAAATTAAGTGATTTTGTGGTTAATTTGTATACATAGTTAACGACCGCAAGATTTGCTTATGGTTGTATATCGCCACACTGCCTTCCCCCTCACCTAGCCACTGCTACCCGCAATTATACTTGGAGCAAGTTCAAAGGGCTTAGAGCGGATTGAATCGCGCAACGCTAAATTGCCAACATTTTCGATCCAGAAGCACTTCCCATTTGCCACTCACTACACACATACACATACATATATAATCACCTTAGCACTGTATAATTATGTTGAAGAAGTGGCTGGGAATGGCTTACGGCCTGGCGTCTATTACCCGCACAGCTTTCAGTGCATATTGTGCGATATTAATTTATGATTGCTTAATTAAACCAATTAGTTTGTTACGCATACGACGCATTGGCACCCATTTGGCTTTTCAACGCTTTTGGCTTTTGTCTCGTGGCTCATTGCATAAGCGCATTTGCATAACTTTAAGAAATCCCTCGATCCCCTTTGCTGGGATGCCTTTCGTACTGTTGCAGCTACCCCTCCTCTTCCTCTGCCCCAGCTCTGCCCCTGCTCTGCTGCTGCACTTGGTTTTTATGGCAATTGCAGCGACTACTGCCGCCATCATTTCTAATTTATAAAGCTAATGCGGTGCTGACACAGCCGCGCTCAGTGCGTGGCTCAAATTTCCAACAGTGAGCAGTGAACAGTGAGCCGTGAGCAGTAAGCAGCTGTCGCCTGCTGCTGCCTCTTCTACTGTTGCTGCTGCTGTTGCTGCATTGTCTTCACTATTTAAAATCATTTAATATGCAAGTGTCTTTTGTTCACTTCGGCCGCACCCTTCGCTTCCCTCCCCGTCTGCTCTCTACGATACTCTGTTCCATCATATTTATTTTTCATTTGAGTGCAGCAGAAATAAAACTTTGCCATTTGGCAAAACAAGGGCGCGAATGTCGCGCGTCGGACGCACGTCAGCGTGCATCCTGGGACAGAAAGACGAGAAGGGAAGATAGTGGGGCAGCTAACTTAATACTAAGTAGATCCTTTGTTTGAATTATTTCATTAAACTAGTTCCGAATTTAGATATGGTTTAAATTTAATAGCTTTTATGTAAGAGGGTCGCTCGAAAATGCAAAATTGACAAATCGTGTCTGCATTAAAAACTGTAAAATAGTAGTTACTGTGGAAATGAAGAATGTTCTGCATAAACCAGTTGACTATGCGGCGTCTCAAAATAAACAGAACTATTTAAGAATTAGAACACAGCAATGATATTTTAACATATTTTATTTTTATAGTGTGTGCCCAAAGGGTAAAAGGGTATATTAGTTTTATGCGAGTGTACCTGGAACACACAGAATGAGGCGTGGCAGACCCCACAAAGTATATATATTCTTCATCAGCATCACAAGCCGAGTCAATATAGCCATGTCCGTCTGTTTGTCCGTCTGTCTGTATGAACGCAAGGACCTCAGAAAGTATAAGAGGTAGAATAACCAAACTTGGTACACAGATTCTCCAGAGCCCCAGAAAAGACGAGTTTGTTCATTTTTCCCGATGCATCCCTCCACTCCCCCCTATTCATAATTTTCTATAACTCACGTAATTCTTGGAATTTTGAACTAAAATTGGATGACACATCCAGTTAGAACTTGTTCTCATATCATAATGAAACAGAAACAAGTCTTTCGCAGACCCAATGAGATGATTTATGATTAAAACTGCCAGGATCATTCTTGAAGCGTTAATCGTCTTACCGAGCTTAAAACAGAACATTTTGTACCGATTGTACAAACACAGTATGTATTTCTTTGTGTACGATAAGTCGGCTTCTATCGTGATTGTCATGAAATTTCGATGGAATGTCGATGGGCTTATTTCTAACTAGTATTATCAGAAAGTCCTGTTTACTTTGCAATATACATTGTATAACAAATTTAAAATACGTTAACAAGTACGAAACCTGCGAACCTTTTTTTCATTCACTTTGAATTTATTATACTTGATGGAATTAGAACTAGACTACAAAACCCATTAGTGTATACATTAGAGTCTTTCCAAGGGGTCCAGTTATTATAAGAAATCACATTAAAGGAGTTTCCTTTTAATTAAGTACATAGTATATGAAATTAAAATTTCTTGGACATAAGTTATATTTATTTTTGAAAATGCTTAAATGTATTTTACTGAGAAGATTATACATTTTTTGCTTTGCTATAAATGTCTAACAATAATATCTTATTTGAATTGGTTCTATTTTATTGAGCTGGAACGAACTACAGCGGCACAACTCTAAGTGGCTGTCTGGAAAGCTGAGAGGCTGAAAGGTCGGTCTGTTGGGTTGGGTCGAAGTTCTGTGCCACTTTGAATTGGCAACTAGCTGACAGTTGGAGCAAGTGCGGCCTCGGCACAAAAAGGACATGTATTCTCATATAATGTCGCGTCGTGGCAAATTGTAAATTATTTAGCGTCCAGCCCTGTGTGAGCTGGAGTTGGTTGCCTGGCTGGTTGCCTGGCTGGTAGTTTGGTTGGTGGGATGCTTGAATAATTGAATAAACTTTTTGCGTAATAAATGCTTTTTGCCAATGTGACAAGTTGTGCGAGGCGCCTGCAAAAACTTGCAGCTATTGTTGTTTTTGCTATTCTTGTTGTTGTTCTTGACTGTTTCATATTCATTGCATTAGCCGACAATGTGTGAGTTTCGTGCTTAATGGCCGCACTACAACCATCGCCTCTTTTTGTGACTCCTAGCTTCCTGTTGATGTTGTTGTTGTTGTTTTACTTATGCTTGTTAATAAGTTTGGCGGCATTTTTGACCAAAACAGGAAACATAAAAATTTGATGCACGTGTTCATCAACATAGAATTTCTAATAGTGCGCGCAGCGTCAGCAATTAGGCAAAGGTCTGCGAGTAGCTTGAGTGGGACTGAGTGGGGCGGGTCGGAAGAACAAGGCATACAAATTTCCATCAACAAGCAAACGCTGGGGACTTGGGAAGTTGGGGATTGAGTATTTTTGTGTATCATATTGCCCAAGAAAAATTCTCGTGCACAAAGTTTCCGGCCGCTATGGCAAAAAAGAAAACGAACCGTAAAAACGCCGACGCACAAATAAGATTTAGTTGCTGTTGCGTTGGTTTGCCTGGACGAAACAAAAATTTGGCATCATGCACACAGAATAACATAAGATTTAAAAAAAAAATGTTCCTGAATGGTGGAACTATATTTATAAGATTTAGTATATTAGCATTTTAGTTAAAGATTCTATTTGTTAGAGAATTGAAATTAAAAATTGTAATTGTTGCAGCGTTGGGAAATTATGTCGAATCTTGGTACATTTTAAGCAAAGTGTAGGCGAAGTTCCAGTATTATAGTATGTTTCCCATTGTAATTGCATTGTTTTAAATACTACTGCCACAACATTAATAAATTATTCTTCTAAAATACTTTACTGATGTGTTTTGAAATATCGTATTTCTTAAGAATTTCTTTGAGAGGAGTTGACTTTTCATGAAAATTCTATCTATTTCGGGTAACAGTAGCAAATAGGTTAGCAATCTACAAATAACAAATTCCGCCACCGCAATTTAATTTCACTTTATCAACATTTTAGGCATTATTCATGCCTCAGAATTTGTTCTTATTGTGATGTTTTGCCTAATAAGTTCTGACTTTGGATGTAGATAGTAAATGAAATCATCAAGATTAACTCATTTCTCTATGATGTATAGGTTTATTAAGGAAGAACAGCAGATTTTTTTTTTTTTTTTTTGGTTTTGCCTTTTTATTTGGAGGTCAAAAGAGAACCACCATTAAAGCTTCCTTGAGAAGAGCGCTTTTTCTATCACAGTTTTTTCTGGGATAGAACTCATTTTTGCCCAGAAATATATTATTAAAACGAAGTTGTTTAGGACAATACAGCAATTATGCCAGATTGCTTAATTTACAAGTTGTATAAGAATATATTTACCATTTACAAGTACATTTAAAAATTGAAACGAAAGTAAACGAAGCCTTGCAATTAAGTTTGCGAAGATAATGGGCTGCAAATGATAAGAGCAAACAAGTGCAAAAAAATGAGCGGACAAAAGTTAAATGCAAAGTTCTGAATGTGAAAATGAGCCAAAGTGAAAGTTTTTTTTCTTGCTTTCACTCTTATATTATTATTATTATTATCTGCCTTAATTGTTTTTCTCTCGACTTATTTATTTTTCTTTTAGCAAGTGGCAGGGAAATTTTAACAACTTAGCTAAAAATCTATTACATATTAGGCACGCGTTTTCTTTGTATACCCTTCACAGAAAAGTGTGAGGGAACATTGTATTGTAGTGAATAATTTTTTAGCGCCCACAAAAGGAGGAATGTTATACCTTGATTGATGGAAATACAAAGTATATATAAATACTTTCTAATGAAAATTTATAATTTTTCGCACACTAGGGCTATGAACAAATAAAGTTGGTATTGTTAGACATATTAAAGGATATAGAGCATCAGCATAGACGAAGATATCTTCTTAGCTCGTTTTCAAGATCCTCCCTTTCTCGCTGACGCCCTATTTGAAGCGTTTATTTCCGCATGGAAATTGCTGCTGTGACAAAGCGCTTTTATGCAGTCGTCTGGGGTTACCTTTCTGTGTTGTATGAGTGTGTGTGTGTGCATAAAAACAAAACGTTTTAGCGACCTGGCCATCCATCCCCAAAATGGTCGACAATGTCCCCCTACCGCCTCTGATGAGCCGGAGGCACTTGTTGGCCTGAGCAAGACATCAGGTGTCTGAATGATTTGACAAAAAGTGTTTTGTATTTTGTCGAAACGCAGCTACAAGATTAGTCCGGATTTTATGGACTTAAGCTACGGCAGCTAAACTGCGTGCGAAACACATGCGGTGCCAGCAAGCGGGGCTCGTGGGTGGTCTTCGCCACCCCTCCGCGCATCCAGAGGCGCAACCACAAGCAGCTGCGTCACCTGCTGAACTTTTGCTGCTTCATGGCTGAAAGTTTTTCTGTTTATCGCTGGCTTGTGGTTGTCGTTTGCTGCCGCCTGCCGCCTGTTGTCGGTTTTAATTTGTTTACTTTTACTATTGAGCTACGTCCTGCTACTGTCCTGCGGGCCATTTGACTGCTGCGTATTGCTCTTTGATTGGCCCTAAGTCCCCGTCGCTATCCCACGTATTTCAGGTACAAACCCTTGGCATCAACCTTATTTCCAACTGTCAATTGTTTTTGTCACAGTTGTCTGTCTGTTTTCAAGGCGGGCACCGCCTGACTTTAGCTGTTAATTGAAATTCATACAAGAAAGCAGATCAAGATGTCAGTTCAAGCTAGCTTGCGGCTTAGCGGGCCTGTCAGTCGAGGAACTTTGCCAAACTTTCCAAGCTCAACATCAAACGCTATTCCTCAAAAAAAAAAAAAAAAATAAATAAATAAATAAATAAAAAAACAACTAACTAGATGGTCAACGTCAAGGCTATCAATTTACCGTACCCGAAAACTATAAGGGAACGGACCAGACTCATTAATACAATTTTGAAATAATTATAAAACACAAAATGGAAATTGCAGCAAAAAAAAAAAACAAAATTGCCAACAACGCACTTAACTTTTAGCATGCGCTGCAATTTTTGCTACAAAACTCAAAGAGCTGCCCGACCAGACGATGACAATAACGAGCACAACAACGCCGATGTCGGCAACAGCTACGCCTAAGCTTCTCAGCAACTTTGCCTGTCCCTATCGAAATTGTAAAAAACCAAAGAACAAAAAACAAAAAAGTAGAAAGAGTGTAAGACGGGCAGCCATAGCTATAGCCAAAGCCATGGCCATAGTCATAACTCTTTGTCCTGTTCAGCAGTTATTGAACATTTTCAATTACTTTCAGTTGAAAGCATAAATTTTTAATAATTTGAAACATGATAAAGGGAAATTAAAGGCGAAACTTGTCAAAAAAGCAAAAGCAAAAGCAGCTACAGCGACAGCGGCAACAGCAGCAGCAGCAGAAGAGGAACTGGAAAAGGCGACGTGGAGTGAACGACGCACAAAATGGCGCCGTCTGTTGCACAGCCAGGGTGTCAAGGGGGTGCCGCTGAGGGGCAACAGAAATGGGGAAATGGGAAAATGGGGGCTGCTGCTTGTCGGGCACAATGTTTTATCAAACTATTATAATTACGTTGGAAAGACAAAAATTTTAATAAATGATAACTTTTTTGTCGTCAGCTCGTCACAACTTATTAAAAGTGTAACGCACAACGTGAGCGAATGGTCGGATATAAAAAGATATAGTAGCATAGGGATAGGAAGAGCGTCGACTTGGTGTACGAGCTGATGCCGGTCGTTGCTTTATTAACGAAATTTTTCGAAGTAAATTTTGTTATCAAAGTTTATTATGCCATGGGTTGAGCACCATGCCATCATCTTAATGTTTGGGGGCAAGTGCTGGCGCTGGCGCTGGTGCTGTCCACGGCTCCAGTTAGGAATATGTAAATGAATTTTCATTTAAATGGGTTTGCTGGACAGGCACTTAAAACTGAAGGCAAATGAAATAAAACATGCTAATGGGTTGCTCCTTGTGTTAGGATCAGTATAAGAGACACAGATAAGACATTCAATTATTATCAATTATTATTTGTATCAAAGGCAGCAACAGTAACTTGTAACTTTTTTAATCAAATATGATCAGTTCTATTTCATAGCATTAATCGACTTGGATCAAATTTGAAATTCAAGTAGACAAGTAGTAGAGCGTAGTAGTTATTTCCTCTACTTGTAGAATGGAATAGAATATTTACTAGAAAAATTATTGGCAATTAAAAAAAAAATGTTATGGCCAGCATTTTCACTAATACTTCTTAAACAAGAAAGGAATGCTAAAGTCGAGCAGGCTCAACTCTTAAATACCCTGTACCACCCCACAAAAAAGTAATTAAATTAATAAATTAATTTAATTTAACTAATTAACTAAATTAATTTAATTAATTAACTAAATTAAATATAAAATATTCCATGCATGCATACATACATTTACATTTACATCAGAATCGTGCCTTATGCGTGTTTGTGTACTTGTACATATGTATGTATGTGTGCATTGGGCCTGGTTATATGGCTATAACTTTCTTTCCGATCATTCTATCATAATGAAACTTGGTATACGGATATATAATTACTAACCTAATGTGACTAGCAAATTTCCAAGAATTACGGGAGTTATAGAAAATCGTTAATAGGGGGGGGGGGGGGGGGGGGAGTGGGGGGTGGATCAGAAAAACTCGAGAAAACGAGAAAAACTCGTCCTTTCTCGGTCTCAGGAGAATCTGTATACCAAGTTTGGTTATTCTCGCTCTTATACTTTCGGAGATCCTTGCGTTCATACAGACAGACAGACGGACAGACGGACAGACAGACGAACATGGCTATATCGACTCGGCTTGTCATGCTGATCAAGAATATATATACTTTGTGGGGTCTACCAAGCCTCCTTCTGTGTCTTCCATGTGCACTCGCACAAAACTAATATACACTTGTACCCTTTGGGTACAGGGTATAAAAAATGTATTTAGCCTTTTTCTAGCACTACTTTATTATTATACTTTGTACATGAAATGTACAAGAGTATATTAGGTTTGTGGGAGCTGAAAAATGTAACAGGCAGAAGGAGGCGTGGCAGACCCCACAAAGTATATATATTCTTGATCAGCGTGACAAGACGAGTCGATCTACCCCTGTCTGTCTGTCTGTCCGTCTGTCCGTCCGTATGAACACCTGGATCTCAGAGACTATAAGAGATAGAGACACCAAATTTTGCACAAAGATGCCTTATGTGTGTACGCTATACGAGTTTGTTTTATTTTTTTGATTTTCCCCCCCACTTCCCCCCTATTGGGGTTTTCCCGATTTTCCATTCGTATAATCGCCTATATCTCGGAGACCATAAGACCTAGGAACACCAAATTTTAGTCTCAGATGCCTTGTGTGAATACGCAGAAAATGTTATTAGTAATTATGTGTCCGTATGCCAAGTTTCACTATGATAGACCGATTTACCAAGAAGTTATAGCCATAAATATATTTGCTGCAGCAGCGCTGCGCAAGCGCTGCCCGCGGCTGTTGTTGATGTTGCTGTTTGGTTGACTGCGAAAATGCTTACACAGACACGAATAGATGCGCATAGGCATACTTACACTCACACAGACGCAATTGCTATGTAAATGTGCAATTATACACCCTCTACGTGAGTTCGAATACCGAGAAAGGTAAAATCGATCATCGAATTTTTTTTTATTTTCTTAATTTTTTTTATTTGCTATAATTATTGTAAACATATGTACAGAGTATTTCAAAGTCGGGACACCCGACTTTAGCTTTTTTACTTGTTTTTTCCTTATCTTTGTCAACACTTAAATTCATGAGTGATAAGCGACTGTCGATATTAAAATCTATCAAAATCATCTCCAGGCTCGAGAATAAGGCGTTTTTTTCTTCTTCGTATAAACAAAGTGTTCGCGAAGTGGAGCGGGTCTTCAGCCAGGTGAACTTAGTTAAATCCTAGTTAAAGTTACAAGTATCCTGACGAAGAGGCAGTAAGTTTAGATGAACAGCTGTAGAATTTTTAGCTTGATTTTAAAGTGAATTTCACAAGAATCTCATATAATTATTATGAATTAAGAATATAGAATTAATATGAAAACTTTAACTGTCCCAAAACTTTTTTAGTTCCAAGGGCGATATAGCGAGCGAATTACACAAGTAGGAGCAGCATTGTGTTCTAGTATGTGCGCTGCATATTTTGTTAGCCTACGATAGTATTTAGATCAAATCATTACTATAATTATAATGTGCTCCTGAAAAGTGCGAGAGTATGACAGGAAGAACGGGGTGTGGCCGTATGAATATCCTGATCTCAGACTCTATAACACAAAAGAGACACAAAATTTTGAACACAGTGATTTTTTATGGCTGTCGCAATACTTAGATTTTTTAATTTTTTGAGTTTAGCAATTACTTAAGTGTTTATGTGTTCATACATAAATATGTACCATGAAAATCATGGTGATAGGCAAATTTTAAAGGAAGTTAAAACCAGAAATTCCCATGTTTTGCTAACAGTTGTTGGCTACTTATTCCAATTCTTTTACATAAAATTTGTATAGCCTGTACCCAAAGGGTGAAAGGCTATACTAGTTTTGTGCGCATGTATGTAACACACAGAAGGAGGCGTGGCAGACCCCACAAAGTATATATATTCTTGATCAGGATGAGAAGCCGAGTCGATATAGCCTTGTCCGTCCGTCCGTCTGTCCGTCTGTCTGTCCGTATGAACGCAAGGATCTCAGAAAGTATAAGAGCTAGAATAACCAAACTTGGTTTCCATATTCTCCTAAGACCGAGAAAGTACGAGTTTGAGTTTTTTTTCGATGCACCCCCCCCACTCCCCCGCAATTCGTTTTTTCTTATAACTTCCGTAATTATCGGAATTTTGAAATCAATTTTGGTAGGTACATCCAGTTAGTACTAATGTGTCCGTGTGCCAAATTTCATCATGATAGGTCAATTCTGAAGAAAGTTATAGCCATAAGTAAAATCGCTGCTCATGCGCTGCCTTTGTCGGCAGCGCTGCCCGCAGCTGTTGTTGTTGTTGCTGCTTTGGTTCAACTTTGTGCTGCATACATACACTCATATAAACACGCATAGGTACGTGATGTAAATGTATGCTGTTAAAACTAAACATAAACATATATTCTAATTTAATTTAATAAATTAATTCATTAATTTTTTTTTAATAATTTAATTTTTTTTTTTAATTTTTTTTTTTAATTTTTCTTTTTTGTGGAGAGTACAGACTATTTTACTGTCGGGCTTGCTCGACGGTAGCGTTCTATCTTGTTTTATTTTACAATGGTTTCAGAATCAAATGCACAAAGTTTTGTGTATAATGTATGTATATCAGACTTAGTTTTAAGGGTCTTATTATTAAGAAATTTGACTTTACATTTTAGTTGACGATGAGTTAATCAGTAATCAGTCCTAACGGCTTAGTGGTATCGGTAATGAAAAAGAATAATAAATTATTAATATAATTTATAAATGGGATTATAGTATTAATGTATTTGTTAAACATATTTAACATTTATTTATTTTGCATATTTGAACAATCAGCGTAGCCATTAAAAGCTTAGCTCATTTATGAAAATGATATTCCTGTATTGAGCATCGCATCACTTCCTGCATGATACATTGACTATTTCCCTGAAATCTGTATAAATCGCTAATGAGTCTCAGCCACAATACTCCAATACTTTGCCCAATACTCTGCACATACTCATTCATACATTTTAAAATACATACGACAAATATGCGGCACACATTTCTTTAGTAAGCGTATAGAAGTGCCAGGAAAATGGCAAAACTTTTGGCAAATTATAATGGCGGTTGGCTGGTTGGCTGGTTGGATGTACACATGCACACACACACACACACACACACACACACACACACACACACACACACACACACACACACACACACACACACACACACACACACACACACACACTCACATACAGAAATATGTGTATTTGAATTTAATTTTGAGCCACCAATGGCGAAGTCGGCGGTAGCAGCTGTTGAGCTACTTTAACAGTCTGCTAGCTCATTAAGTTTTCCTACACACACACACACACATGTAAGAAGAAGAAGCGATGGCAGAATCAGCGATATAATGCGGCATACAAATAAATTTGTCACAGAAAATTTTGCAACTTTGTGTAATCCACAGGGGAGTGCGGCGGGCAAACATTTTCCATTCCGTTCATGGTTTTGTTGGGTAGGCCGCCACCAAAAGGAAACCGCGACGAAGAAAATCTAGAAATCAACGAGTTTATCTCATTAAAAAGTTATTTTCCGCAGCAGCTGCAAGCACACACCCAGACACAAACACACACATCTATACACGTATATATATATTTAGAGAGAAGGAGACCAGCATGTGTACTTAGAAGTACATACTGCCAACAAAATATGTAAATCCACTTCATTTAATTTCGCATTTAGCCAAAATGCTAACAGCAAATGACAAATATTCTTGTTAAAAGGCATAAATGCACCAACGGATAGGAATATCTTGGGCTTGGGCTTGGGCTCCAGCTCGGGCTCGGGCCTGGGCCTGGGCTTGGCGTCTATCCAAAAATGGGGCGTCCCATACACCCACAGTTACCCGCAATGTCTTTGCTTGCCACATTGTTGTCATCGTCTTGGTTGTGGCTTCTGTTGCTGTTCGTGTTATTGTTGTTGCTGTTGTTGTTGTTGCTGTTACAGTTGTTGTTAGTGCTACTCGACATACTTTGCTTGAAGTATTTCAAACAGCGCCGTCAAAAAGACAAAGTACATTTCCGTTAGCAGTTTCCGGTTTCCGGTATTGTTTTGATGCCGTCGCGGCTGCTTGTTAAAGTTATCGTTCCTGCCTGTTTGCAGCAAAAAAAAAAAAGAAAAAACCAAACAGTTACCTCCATACTGTTGACGAAACTGTGCAGCTTAAACTAAAATTATAGCACACAAATCGAAATACATCGATTTAAAAATTAATATTACTAAGTGCAGCGACATCAACCATAGCAGCAACAACAACAAGTAGAGCAGGTGAAAAGCAAGACAAACAAACAAATTTCAGAGCTTGCAGCAGTATGGAACGCAGCAAAACGAATCCCCTTTCTATCTACACTCAGAGAAAAATGAGTTGAAAATACTTGTGACAAGTAGAAACTTCTAAATTGTTTTCTATATTCTGTTTTAAGTGCACTTTTTCCCATCTCGATATTCATAAAACAGTCGCCCCGATTCACGCGGGCTTGATTCGAGCAAGGAGGTTTGTTGAAAATTTTTGTATCCGAAAGGAACGCCATCACTCTCGGGCTTGGATGGCTGTAAAATTCTGATTGATTGTGATGGATAACTTCCTAAATCACATATGCCCATCGTTATCATCAGCGCTTTTCCTATATAATCCAGTTGGATTTTGTATTTAAGATTGATTCACACTTGATTAAATATGAAAAACTAAAAGGAAAAGCTTCAGGCCAATTGGTCAAGAATTTGTCTTTTTATTTTTCTCGAGTGTACAAACAGATGTGTATGTATGTGAGGCTACTCGCTCAAAGGATAATATGCACTTGAGCATGGCCAGTGTTAAGCCTTTCACACACACACACACACACACATACTCACCGATGACACGCCGACGCACACGCAATCATGACTGTCTGGCCTGCTTGTCTGCTTGTCTGTGTTTTTGGTCAGTCGAGCGAGCAAACCACCTGCCTGTCTGTTTTTCTGTCTGTCTCGTCGGCGCTGCTTCTGCTTTCTTCTCCTTTCTGGTCCCAGCCGACTGGCCTGTGACTGGCTTTGCTGCTGCTGCATTCTTGTTGACTATTTCTGAATGCTTTAGCATTTTGGTCAATATTTGTGCTGCGCTTTTGCGTATATGTGATGCAGAGTAAGCTTACAAACTCGTACATGCGAGCATAGCAACACCGACTCTCGACTCCTGACTGTCGGACAGGACTGACTGGCGACTCTCGCATAGCGAGCCAGAGTTCTGCCTGCACGTTGCATATGCAGATGTCGTAGTCAAAGTAGTCGTAGCATGAAATGCTTTTAGCAATTTTTTTTGGTTAACAACATAAAAACGTGCTTACACCTCGCTTAGGCACACACTCACACACACTGTCACACACACACGCATTCGCATGGCTCATCTCGGCCACTCCAGGGCTCAGATATCTATAGACTTGCCACCTGTCCTTGTCAAGCCCGGCCAGACATCGGCCGTTGCATTTACTTTTCTCTTCAGTGTTTCCCTTTTCCGTCGCTTGTGGATTAGCCCGCTCAATGCTCTTCTCACTGAACACAACTGAACACAGAACACTAGGCATTGAGCACTGAGCTCTGGCCTTGCCCATAACCCATAAAACTTGCCACTCAAATTGTTTTGCAATTTTATTTTTGACCGCACTCCTTTCTCATTCGGTGTAATGGCTAAAACTTGTCCAAAAGTTATTGACCGGATCTTTCATTTCATCATTGCATTTCAGTTGTGACAATTTATGCGCATACATATGTACATTCATGGTTGCATCCAAACAGACATGCATGCATACATACATACATTTACATTTGAGTTGTGCTTTGCAGCCCTTTGTTTCCCTCTGAGCTTAGACTCAGAGCTGGGTAGGACGCTCAATTACGTTTGGTAAAGTGGTAATGGTTTGTTAAAACTAAAATACTATATACCGTCTAAATAAATTCAAGACAGCTGGACGATTTTCTTACAGTTGTATAAAAAACAATAATAATGTCTTGTTATTGATGGAAAATAGATAACTAATCGAATTGAAACCAATGCAATAGTTTTGGCAAGAGGCTCCAAGTCCTACCCAGCGCTGCTTTTGCGATGCGTACATTCTTTTTGAAACTTTCTTCAGCCTTTTCTCACATTATACCTCCAATCTCTCTACTGTAACGAAGCAGCTTACGTGCTAAACGTGTTCCCGCTCCCCCTTGGCAGGTTCCATTTCTATAGCTCTTCGAGAAGAGAATGAGGTCTGTTTTGTCTGCACGAATATTAAGTCAAACGCTCGATGCCCATCTAAATATCTCCAGTCGTGTTTTGTCGATGAGTGAACTGATGTTCGATAAACATTTTACCGGGATAATTAAGCAGTTGTCTTTCGAATTATTTCATATGTGAACGTGCTTCCACATTGCAGTGTGTTGCAAAAAACAATTCTTCGTTATATTTCTGCTCTTTTGCAGCAAGTCTACAAAAAAATATTATTTTGTCTACTTAAAGAGTTATTAATTTTCGGCAAAACAAATTTGTCTTCGATCGCAGAAGATGTTATATTGGACATAATTTTCTGTGCGAAATTCCACTTTTTAAAATTAATAAAAATTGTTTGTTGTTGGAAAAAGGTTTGAATATCATAGTATTTTGGCTTCTACCTACAGAACAGTAATCGCATGGAAGTGGAAAACAGTTGACATTAGAAATGCTACGTTTTGTAGATTGAAGACAATTTACAATCATATTTCTTAGTTGTATTAAACTTATGTGTGAAAATACGTGTAGAGATTTGAAGACCGACCCTTATTCGTCATTCGCATTTATGCACCAACTCACCATTATTTATTTCTCAGGAGCCCTGAGTCAGGACTATTCTATTTGAGCATTAAAACTTTCAGATTTATTTGCATGGCAAGCAAGCTCATTCAGCTCCTATTTTGAACTCTCAATGCGACTTGGAAAGTAAACGACCTGATATTTGGGTGTGCCTAATGGAAATCAATTCACTTGAATTTTTAAGCAAACTTTGTCTCTTTGTCCAGGCTCCGTCCCATGGCACCTGCACTCATACCCATGCCTCAGAGTCGGCCCGGCCCGACCTATTGATCATCAAAATGTTACCCATCATACAGCATTTACAGTTACAATGAAACGCTGGCTAGCAATTTTCCGCTGCTTTTGTATTATTTACTAAAAACTTAAAGGGCTCAATAAAAAATGCCCAAGGATGCGGCGCGTGTGTTTGGCTGCCTGCCCGAGAGCCGGCCTTTTTGATCCTATGCAAACACGAGAAACAGGAGAATAAAAATGGGGGAAGAGATAGAGAGAGTTGCAGAACTACTCGGCCAGTTAACTGACATGCCAGCAACAGACTGCCTGTCTGCCTGTCTGTCTGTATGTTTGTACATATATATGTGTATTTGTGTGTGTATGTGTCTGGCAAAAGGTCACCTTTTTATGTTTGTTTTGTATTTTGTTTATGCAAAAATTGCCGGAGCAATTTCATAATGGGTCAAAAGAGAAATCAACTTTTCAACAACAAAGCGTTGTTGGTTGGTCCGGCCAGTTGAAAGTGCTTTAAAATGCACAACAGCCAGAGAATAGGCTGAACAAAAACACAAACAACAACAAGAGAGAACGCTACAGTCGAGCAAGCCCGACAGTGTAATACCCTGTACCCAGGTAAACTTCCGTCACTGAGTTATATGCGCCCATAGCAGCAACAAAAAGAGGAAGAAGAAGAGCGAACTTGTTGCTGCAGTTTGTGGGGGTTGTACTGGCGAGAATTTGTTTCGCTAATAACTTTTCTTAGAATTGACCGAATTGAAAATTTTGAACACCAGTAGACAATTATATATGAATTGTGTGTGCAAAGTTTGGTTTAGGTAGCATTTGAAATGTGGACGCTATTGACGAAATTCTGTAGAGGGGGAAGGGGGGGAAAATTAAAAAAAAAAAAATAAACTCGTCCTTACTCGGATCTAGGAGAATCTGGATGCCAACTTTGGTTATTCTAGCTTTTATAGTTTCTGAGATCCTTGCGCTCATCCAGACGGACAGACGGACGGACAGACGGACAGACGGACGGACATGTCTAGATCGATTTCTCTCGTCATGCTGATCAAGAATATATATACTTTATGGGGTCGGAGATGCTTCCTTCTGTATGTTACATACTTTGCACAAACCTAATATACCCTGTTCACCCTACGGGTACAGGGTATAACAACAACAATCTCTTGCCACTAAAGGGCAAACGCAGCAAACTGATTGAGGGACGACGATGATGGTTCGAGATTTGTGTGTTGGCGACGACCATTGTCGACCGATGCTATGGTCAAGCCCAGCACCGACAAAATGGAGCGGATGTCAAAAGGACTAAAGTTTCAAATTTTGTCGCCGCATGTGCCGTGCACATAATGTCGACAACAACAACGATCTGCCACTTGAAAAACTGTTGGACACCCATGTTATGCAGCGCTTCATAGGCGTTAACTTACTGTTTGTATTTGAACCGCTCGTTTTGTGCTTCGTTTGGTAGCCCAGGAGAGATATCAAAGGACTGCCGTTTCCTTCCCCGGCACTCCCCCGAGTCTACGCACGGTTTTCTTTTGAAACTGTTGTGCCTTCTAACTACTTGGCATAGTTTGGCGCATAGTTTAATGGTTTTAATTTTTGCAATTTTATTTCGCAAGTTGGAGGGCACGCCCAGCAATTTAATTGCACCTAAGAAAAACTATTTAATTGTCTTCCCAAACTTTCATCCATTGGATATTGTATCGTGTATGTGTCTATGAGTGTTTGTGTGTGTGTGTGTGTGTGTGTATGTGTTTGCATGTGTATGGCCCAAGGCTTTGACATTGCATTTTAATATTCGATCTTTGGCTTTTACGTGAGTTCTTTGCACATTGAAATGTTCAAAGCAAATGCATTCTATATTTTTCGCTGCATATGTGTGTATAATTTACAGTGAAACCTACTTAAAATGGCATGTCGGTTGTACATTTTACATCGAAATTTTAAATATGCCAGACATGCAAATATTTTGTATACATATTTGTTTTAATTTGCAAGTAGGCTTTAATAGGGGCTTCGAAATGTTGTATTTATGACTCCTATAAATAAAATATTAAGGTGAAAAAGTTCATTTTTTAACTTGTATAGAATTTTCAATTGGAATTCGGGCTTAGAGATATTTAATAAACTTACTCATTTGCCTGTAGGTTGGCTATAATTTTTTGTTGAATTAACTCCACATAATATAATTAGTCCTGTGAAAAATAGACAAGACAACCAAAGAATTTTACTTCTCAAACAGATGTAGCTTTCCCCTTGTAATCCTAATTCCATCCAAACAGTCTTATCTTCATTTGGCTGTTAAAAAGTTGAGCAACAAACTTATTAATAAATATTGAAGGCATCTTATAAGTGTGGTGTTGAACTAGTTTCTGTATAAGTTACTATGTTAAATTTTATATATTCAATTAAATATTATGTTTATTTTGTGAAATCGCTGAAAAGCCATAAACTTTTATAAAGAGGGTGACTAACTTAGCAGGCTTTACTACAAATTGCATTTCCTGGCCATCAGTTCTCTCCCCTTCTGGTGTTTGCATCGAGCCAATACAATATATTCTGCTTAGAGTCGCAAATGTTTACCATTTAGTTATTTGCCAGCGGATGTGCAATGCATTTTTCGTTGCTAAACAAGGCACAAAGCGACACACACACACCCGTATATACGAGTATGTACGTACTACGTACACAGAAAATTGAAGAATATTTTGAATTTTCGTGTCAACATTTTACTAAGGAAGGAACGCTTTTCACTTTTGCTTTAAGTTCGGTACGGTTCATTTAGTGTAAGAAGAGCATGCAAAGGCTCATTGACATCTGATACATTAAAGTAATCGGTGCGAATTTGTGCTTTTAGCTTAATTGACTTTAAAAACAGAACAACTACATCAGGCACTGCAATGAATGCAGCAGCAGCTTTAATACTAGAGCAAAAGCAGGCAGTTACAGGACTTGCAGATTTTATATGTACACATAGTACTATACATATGTATATATTACCGAGATGCATTGCGAGCTATTACATGCAAATTTATGCCCAGAGCCATGCACTTAGAGAACATAAAACAAATTAAAATTGCTTGTACAGCGAAATGGTTTGAAAGCAACAGTTTGTATATGTTTGTATATAAAGAACATACCTATAAATACGCGTTATCAATTCTGCTTTACCTCTCAAGATATAAATAGAATATATAAATAATACTAGAGTTTCTTTATGATATGAATGCAAGATGGGACGAGCAATGGGAGCAGTGAGTTTGACGGCATACCCAGAAACAGTATTGTTGTCCGTAGGCAGCGTGCATCTGAGATGAAATTTAGCATTAAATATTGCCTAGCTTAATGCATGTGTTCGCCATCTACACCGTTCCTTCATTAGAAACCTAATATTTTGTCCATTATGGGAAGCCCTTCTACAGAATTACATTAACAACAGCAAATATTTGTGATCCCGATAACCTGCTTGCATGAAATTAACATGTTTCATTAAGTAAATTAATTATCTATTTTACTGGTTCACCTATCAAGGCCACATAAATTTTTGATGTAATTAGATTAAAGTTTATTATTTTTAGCTTCAGGATGCCACTCGCGCACATACACTTCTTGGATGTACATATAATTATAAATATGTTTATTATTTTATATGCTTGTTGGAATACCTTAATAGATATTCTTATTGTTTTAAGGGTTTGCTTTATAAGTTTTTATCAGCCCAGTTCTTATCTTTCTCGCAATTCCATGTTGACAACAATCGATCGCAGAACAGAATGCATTCAGACGTTTCGAAAAGAAATGCACAGAAATTAATCTCGTAGGAGTAGGAGTAATAAATAATTTAAAATGTTAAGAACCATTTCTCAATTATATAGTTTAATTAAAAACAAGAAAGGAATGCTAAAGTCGAGCAGGCTCAACTCTTAAATACCCTGTACCACCCCACAAAAAAGTAATTAAATTAATTAATTAATTTAATTAAATTAATTAACTAAATTAATTTAATTAATTAACTAAATATTAACTAATTAAATATAAAATATTCCATGCATGCATACATACATTTACATTTACATCAGAATCGTGCCTTATGCGTGTTTGTGTACTTGTACATATGTATGTATGTTTGCATTGGGCCTGGTTATATGGCTATAACTTTCTTTCCGATCATTCTATCATAATGAAACTTGGTATATGGATATATAATTACTAACCAAATGTGACTACCAAATTTTATTTCAAAATTCTAAGAATTACGGGAGTTATAGAAAATCGTTAATAGGGGGGGGAGTGGGGGGGTGGATCAGAAAAAATTAACAAACTCGTCCTTTCTCGGTCTCAGGAGAATCTGTATACCAAGTTTGGTTATTCTAGCTCTTATACTTTCGGAGATCCTTGCGTTCATACAGACAGACAGACGGACAGACAGACGGACAGACAGACGGACAGACGGACATGGCTATATCGACTCGGCTTGTCATGCTGATCAAGAATATATATACTTTGTGGGGTCTACCAAGCCTCCTTCTGTGTGTTCCATGTGCACTCGCACAAAACTAATATACCCTTGTACCCTTTGGGTACAGGGTATAAAAAGCTTATCTTATATTTGAACTAATTCCCTAAATATTTTATTGATAAAGAAGCGCTTTCTTTATAATACTGGTGTCTGTGCTGCACCGTAGCTCTAAAAAGCTTGAACTTATAGGTAATCTATATTATAAATAAAATCATAACGCTATAACAAAAGAAAAAACCTCAATCGAGGTCAATAATGAAATGAGAATGTATAATCCAGTTAGATGGATTGAAGTGGATAGGTTTCTTATGAAAATAAATAACCATCAATAAAGGCAATGTTTAAAAGAAAGAGCTCAATCGCTGCAGAAGTTTTGGACATTTTACATAACGAAGAAACTCACATTTCATATTGCTCTATTAAGGCAATGATTTAAAAAAATACCCAAAAATGAATACATACTCTAAATTGATTTCGATATAAAGGAGTATGTATTGAATAAGATACGGTTGTATAAATAAAGGCCTTTAAACTATTAGGATAAATGTAGTATTAATATAAAATGAATTTTTTTTTTCGAAGACACAAAGTAATGAAGAACATAACATAATTAATTGATTATTTTATTTCTTTAAGTGTACACTGATATATACAAGCTGGAAATCAAATAAGTGCATGTGCAACATTTCACTGTCACTTATGTATGTTCCCTTGTCACTTAAGCTCGCACACTCACACAAAAACGCACACACAATAAACACATTTTTGCATTAATACATATATATGTATGTATAAAGACTTGAATAAATGGCTCACATCAGCCGTAGAGGGCTCCCTGGCCTGCGTCCAGTCGCCCAGACAACCAACCAGCCAGTCTGGATCCATTGTGAACCCAGTGAATTAAATTGTGCAGGTTTCTCTCATTTGTGCTTTTTATAATTTTGATTTTTGCACTTTTACACCATTCTTTTTTCCATTTTTTTTCTTATTTGAGCTTAATTCTTATGCAGATTATCACTTTTATGGTACACTTGTGTGTTTTCAGACGGGGAGTCTGAAGGATTGTCTCTGCATGTGGCTGTCTGTATGTACGCGTGTGTGTGTGTGTGTGTGAGAGCCAATCTGGGCGTCCATCTGTTGAGATTGTGTTGCAAACAAAAAAACGTTCTTAAAGTCAACATAATTAAGTGGCATATATTTGGTCTTTTGTATTTAAAAAGCAGCAAGTATGCATTCAATGATTGGATACTTCTGTCAGACATTTTATTTCATTGTCGCTGTTGGTAAAAGCAGAATTAATGTGTACGTAATTATCGGTATATACATATGCACGTATTAAATTGAAGCCTCATGATATTGTACATTAAGCCTTATAAGTACATAAAATCGCAACTGTTTGCATTTTTATACCCTCTACTCTGAAAAGTGTAGGAGTATATTACTTTTAAAAAATTTCTTAATTTCTTAGCACCAAGAAGTAACAATGATCACCATAATAAGGCAAATCCAAATCAGGACATCCATTTGGTTCAACGTCCGCCTGAGATATGTGTGAGCTATGAAAGAAACTGAAATAAAAACAGTCTGAACTTTGATAAAATTTTTTTGAATTGTTTGAGAAAAGTAAATGTGTCTAAGAAGCTCTCATTGTTATTTATTGAATTAGAATTGAACTGAAAGGATGGCTTTCTTTTATGAGTACTATTCATTATTGATACTGACTTACATTTCAAGAGATCCGTCATCTTTTTCTGCTAAAGAATATCTGAGATGTGATACAAAAGGAAGACGCATATGTTCTCATTAACTTTGTTAAAGGAGTTGAACAGCTTTTGCTGGAATCTCGCTAGTAACGTTATTATTCTGACTGAACATTTATAAATTAATATAAATATAAA
The DNA here is from genome assembly GCF_003285725.1 of Scaptodrosophila lebanonensis. NCBI lineage: Eukaryota > Metazoa > Arthropoda > Insecta > Diptera > Drosophilidae > Scaptodrosophila > Scaptodrosophila lebanonensis. The sequence continues at coordinate 5,376,750 of NW_022060538.1, forward strand.
CATGTCTAACAATTTTATTGGGTCTGCACTTTAAAATCTATAATTATATTTAAACTTAAATACTTAAATATTTCAGCACATTATGCTGTGAGATTTAAAATGATGTGGCATCTTTAATTTAAGAGTAAATCATCAAACGAAATTAAAATATTTTCAGTTGACAATTGAGACTTTCAGTCATGCTCAGATTAAATTGGCTTAACAAAAATTTTCATTGACGGTTAATTGCACGAATTTATTGCAATATGTGGCCAATGGGGTGGAAGGTTAATAAAACAATGCGCATTAATGCTTAAATCTCAACTGATCCGTCAACAAAAGTCAGTGCTGGTCAAAAATAAAGCAAAGGCAAATAAGGGGATACGCACACACACACACACACACGCACACCAACACAAAATGCAATGCATTGACAAGCTGGAATATTAAGCAAAAGCTTTCATTTAACTGACAACAGAAGAAAAACAAACGCGCGAAAGTTCGCCAACATTTTCCGACACTCGCGCACTCGTAATTGACTTGATGTTGTGCAACATTTGCCCTCGCACAATACGCCAGGGAGTTGGCCGGCGGGCGGTAGTGAGGAAGGACGAGGCTGCCGCAGCGGCTATGTCATAGTTTGCCGCGCTGGTAACCACAAAGTCTTTCTCTGCGCTCCTTCAACTAACTTCTTCGGCGGAAGATGTCTTGGCATCTTCCTTTTCCTTTTTTCACTATTTTCTTTTTTGTTGCTCTCTAGTACATGGCATTTGGTTTTTTCGACGCTTACTTACGATAACTTTATGACGCTTATCGCTACAAATGTGCTTGTATCTCGTGCGCTGTATCTGTATCTTTATTTCAGTTGCAAGTACATTCCAAGCGCCACATAAAAGTAAAGTGTAGCCAAGTTGATGCAGCAATGCGCGCTGGGAGCGAACGGGAGGGGGCCAGTGGGCGGTCATGTTCCTAAGTAACTTATGCCATAATTTCTTTGCCTGCGCTTCCCTCGCGTTCTTTATTTTCACCAAGCACTGAGGATGTCGACAAGGACGACACGAAGGGAAAGCCGACTACTATGCTGATGCCGTTGCTGCCTCCCTCGGCTCCCGGCACCCAGCAACTGGCAGCAGCCATGAACCTCCTTCAACTTCAGCTTCAGCTGGCCACAGTACGCGCGGCTTTGCGCATAATCGCAAAAGGAGTCTGGCAAATATTATTTTTTATATTTATTTCACTTTTTGCGCCTTTCTTAATGTTTATTATGAATGTTACTCATGAGCGTATTTAGTTAATTTTATTTCACACAAGAGAAGTCAGAAAACGAAATGTACTTAATGCCAACCAGCCAGCCAGCCAGCCGACATCCTCTTCGACGTCCGCGACTCTGCTCTAGTTACGTTCTGACTCCATGGAGTTTTTGCCGGCCGTCTATGGCGTCGAGTCGCGTCGACTGTTTGCTGAAAATTAAGTTAATGCCATCAACACTTTGCCAGTGTGCGATGGTGTGTGTGCATGTATGTGTGTGGGTGTGTTTGTGCCGTGGCACCAAATTAGAAGTCAGTAAAACAGCAGCCAAAAAAATAAAAAGACAGCCGCCGCTTATCTGCGTTAAGTAGATGAGAAAAGTTTCTTGGAGCGTTGATAAGTTGAATTACATGCACACACACACACACCCACACATACATATGCACATATTTCTTTCATGAGAATGATACAGCAACACATTTGCCCATTTTGTTATGTGTCCAACCCCCTCAGCTCCCACTCACACGCACATATTCGTCGCTCATTGCCCATCGGCGCCTGTTTGTATGCATTAATTTATTTATGTATGCTCCGCGTTTGTTAACAAACCGCTCGTTCCCATACATACCCCGCCGTCTCTAATTTTATGAGACACTTAAACGGTCGTTTTCAGTATAAAGGCGCACCGCCAGCGCCAGGGTAAGCATTAAGAACGGAAGACACTGAAGCCAAATCTGCCAAATCCTGCCTTGAAATGCAAACTCGCAATCTGTATTGCAACCGATGATGGTCTACATGGTAGATAGCTTTAAGAAAGTAGTGAGTGACTGATTGAGTAAGAGAGTGACCTTCGAAGTGAATAAAGTGTTGGCCAAGCAGATAGTATAACTGCACTGAGTTTGTTCAGGAGGGTTGGCTGATTTTCCCAGCGACCCAGAAGCAAGAATTAATTCGCACAGACGTCAGATGAGGTAAATATCAAGCTGGTATGCCCTTCAGGATAAATGAATGAGTAAGCTTAAATAGGCACTCCACTGAAAACATAAGCATTCAATGCAGACACTTTTGCACAGCACGTATACGCCATGTTGTTTAGTGTTAGAGAAGGGTGACTGCTTCTAATCACGTGGTCAAAATATCAGGTATTTATACTCTGTACATGAAATGTACAAGAGTATATTAGGTTTGCGGGAGCTGAAAAATGTAACAGGCAGAAGGAGGCGTGGCAGACCCCACAAAGTATATATATTCTTGATCAGCATGACGAGACGAGTCGATCTAGCCCTGTCTGTCTGTCTGTCCGTCTGTCCGTCCGTATGAACACCTGGATCTCAGAGACTATAAGAGATAGAGACACCAAATTTTGCACAAAGATGCGTTATGTGTGTATTCTATACGAGTTTGTTTTATTTTTTTGATTTTCCCCCCCCCCACTTCCCCCCTATGGGGGTTTTCCCGATTTTCCATTCGTATAATCGCCTATATCTCGGAGACCATAAGACCTAGGAACACCAAATTTTAGTCCAAGGTGCCTTGTGTGAATACGCAGAAAATGTATATTTTGGAATTTCCCTCCCTCCCCCCTCTCCCCCGCAAATGCGATTTTCTCTAACTCCCGTAATTCTTGGAATTTCGAACTAAAATTTTGGAAATACCCCCAGTTAGTAATTATGTGTCCGTATGCCAAGTTTCACTATGATAGACCGATTTACCAAGAAGTTATAGCCATAAATATATTTGCTGCTGCAGCGCTGCTCAAGCGCTGCCCAAGCGCTGCCCGCGCGGCTGTTGTTGATGTTGCTGTTTGGTTGACTGCGAAAATGCTTACACAGACACGAATAGATGCGCATAGGCATACATACACTCACACAGACGCAATTGCTATGTAAATATGCAATTATACACCCTTTACGTGAGTTCGAATACCGAGAAAGGTAAAATCGATCATTGAATTTTTTTTATTTTCTTAATTTTTTTTTTATTTTCTATAATTATTGTAAACATATGTACAGAGTATTTCAAAGTCGGGACACCCGACTTTGGCTTTTTTACTTGTTTTTTTTTTTATTGTCAAATCTTTATTTTGTTTTCCAAAATTTACGATACGAGTATGTCCAATATTTGTGAACAAAAATCAACGCAAAAAGCAGCCTTATTCACGAACCGGTTAAGAACAACTTCAAACAAGACTTAAAAGCTCTTAAAATTGCGCGGAAAAATATCTGAATTCAGTTTTGAGTCAAGTTTTGGGTTGTTTTAAAACTGTTCCCAAACATGTTTGGAGACATGCTTCTATGTTTAGTTTTATAATGTGGTTCAAAAGTGATCCATACTTAAATTTTTGAAAGTATAATTGCTACTTAAAGATTTTTATGAAATTTTGAATGTATGTATAACCGTATCAAAAAATATATTATAAAAACATTTAATTAAACAATTAATACAATTTTAAGAATTTAAAATATGCAGTGTTAAATAACGCCTGTGAAGTTGACTGATTGGGCTAGCCTAGTGTGAAAGGAGACCAAAATTATTTATTTTAGCATTTGGTAAAATAATTTGTTTATTAGGATGTTAAAAACGATTATCATAATTATACCAAGACCAGGTGAATATCTTTCGTATTTCGGCTGATAAAGCGATCTTAAATTTCAGCAAAAATAAAAGCTATCGTCAGTCTTAATCAAAATAGAGTCAAACGCTCGCACTATAGGAGTGGCTGCGATTCTTCTGCATATCCTACTCGTACCAGTTAAAGCGCTGTATCATCAATTATGCTCACGATCACGCGTGCCTTCCGTCCTTTGAGCATCCGAGTGTTTGACTTGGCTAATTTGTAAAAACTTTGCCAGGCATTTCATTTGAAGCACACACTTTAAACGCGCACGCTAATATTTGTTGTTAATGTCCGGCACACAAACGCCACTTGAGGCAAATTTAAATTACGCTAAACTAATTGAGAGACAGAGCCACAGAGTTTCCTTTTGTGCCTTCAGAGTGGCCGTGGTGAGGACTTGGCGCTCTCGACATTTTCTCGACAGCGTCTTTTCACCGCGTCTGTCGTTTCGAGTCTCACCTGCGAGGTTATTTTTCTTCTAAATGAAATAAAAATATATAGATGGATGTTGTTAAGTTAGTGTTCTTGCTTTTGTGTTTTGCTCCTCTCTCCTTCTATTGCACTGTCTCCCTCTTCCTCCCCTTCACCCTATTTCTCGGTATTCTCATTTTATGGCTGGGCTTGTTGCGTTTAACATTCAAGTGTTTGGTTTACTGGCTGTGGTCGTGGTTCTGTGGCCGTGCTTGTTAGATTTAGCTATAAAGAAAATATGTTTTTCATTGAGGAAAAAGTAGAAGCAGGGGGAAAAAAGTGCAACTTGTTATAAAGTTTTCCTCTTGTGTGCTGCACATGAAAAAGTGCATTAAAAATCTGCACCAAAGCGCCACAAAAAGCTCAATATATATCACCTGCATGCACAGCACACATACATATACATATATGCGAGTCTATATGTATATATGTACATACATATATTCAGCGCATTGCTAAGTAGATTTTGGCCATGACTTTTGCTTTCGGTTCGTCAATCACCTTTTTATCTTCCTCGACATTTACCCAGCGTGCAGCATTTTCATGTCCGTTGAGGTTTGCGCCGCAAAACGAGCAACGTGTCCTTGCGTATATATATATATATATATATATATGTATATATATGAATATGTATATATATATGTATATATATATATATATATATATGTGTGAGTATGTATCGTATGTGTGTGTGTGTGTGTATGTGTTAGCACAAATTTATTACAGCCTTTGGGAATTCTTTTAAGTAGTTGCTCGATTCAAAATAATTTTCCATTTATCACTGTGATAACAAAACAGTTTTTCGCCCGAGCGATCCAAACGCGAAAATGCCAAAATAACATCGAAGTCAGAGCGCGCATTATGAGCGTTAGTCCTCCATGGGCGTGGCAGATGGGGCGTTAGATGGTGGGGTGGGGTTGGGCTTTGGTAATGTGGAAGCTGGGGCGTATTCATGGCAATGGCTTTGGCCAAAATAAAGTGCTGTTTCGGAAATCTCGTAGTTGTAGTCGCCAAGGGAGTTAACTTTACGGTCGTTACATACAAACATGCGAAGGAAAATCATGATGTGGTGGGGGGAGGGGGGGGGGGGGGTATTGTTGGAGGGCGCACAGATGGCCAGTTCAACTTGCTGACGACGAGCAGCAACAGCTCTGGCATTCTCTAATGATAAATAAGGGCAGCAGGTGATTTAAAATAATTTTCAGTGCGAAGTCGCGTCGCTTTTGGCCAGCGCGTGAAAAATATGCGTTGTCTTACGTTTTGATTGCTTGGTAAGAGAGCTACTTGTTGTTGTTGTTGCTGCTGCTGAAGCTATTGTTGTGTTTCAAAAATTTCCCAAAATTTACGAGCTGCACAAACAGACACTTATACGAATATACTCATAAGTATGTATATAAGGAACAGCAGCAAAAGCAAAAGTTTGCTGGAACCATTTTGGCCGCGAGGCTTGCCAACAAAAAGTTGCTGCCGATTGCTTAGACAGACATGCTTGCAACATTTTTCCCACAAATGCGCCAACGCGCCACCGCTGACACATGCAAGCGCTACAGTCACATAACCGCAGAAGCAACTAACGTCAGCTTTTAAAAGAGACCGAGATACCGATAGAGGAGGGATAGTTGAGAACTAAGTCTGTTAAAAAACTTAACTTTTGGTCGCGACACGTCTTGTTACCTCGACGTGATGCTACAAAAGGTTTTACAAAACTTTGCAATCCTGCCAACTCATTTAACCGCCCAACCCCTCATCCCGAAGCTCTCCTCTAGCTCCTGTAGCTGCAAAAAACGTTTGGCAGCACTTCTTTTGTGATTTTTGGTTAGTTGAGCCCACAAAGCCGTAGTCACAGACATAGACATAGGAGGACATGTAACCGTAGCCCCAACAAAGCGAGCTGCTTGTCAGTGGCAGGCAGTCAGGCAGGCAGGCAGGTCTGTGGTTAGCAAAGCACGAATGAGGAGGACTGCGGCAGTCCTGTAGATCTAACAGTCAGGTTGAGGCTGATGGTCTGCAGCCATTCTACATGCATCTTTCATGGCCGGCACAAAAGTTTCATTTGTGTTCGAACAAAGTTTGATGAGCTCGTCCTGCTCACTCACTCATCCGCTCGCTTGCGCACTGGCTTGGTTGGCATTCGGTGCGAAAATTATGCACTTGGCCCATTGAGTATCGCATGTTGCGCCATTAAACAGCAGTCGAGACGAAATGGGGCGGCTATTCCAGACTTCAGACTCCAGACTTCGGCCATCAGGCATTAGCTTTTAGACTTTGGGCGTCTTGTTGTGCATTTGCATAATTTTCTGCACTGCACAAAGTTTTTGCATATTGTTCAAGTTTTTCTGTATTACTGCCGCAGGTTTATTAAGCCATCAATTATTAAGACTAGCCGCATATTGATTTTTCATGGTTTCATATGCTCCTCCCCACCTCAATTTTGTACCACATGTTTCGACATCGCTTGTTGCTCATCAGCCGAATGTTCAACATCGTCTATCTGTCTATCTATCTATCTATCTGTACCTAAGCGTTTGAACTTTAACAAACATGGGCATGGGCATGGATATGGGCAAGGTGCCACACCCGGTGGGCGTATCTTTGTAGCTACATGCAGCACTACGAGTTAATTTAATGCCACGACAAATGTCTCGCATGTAGGTCGCATGTTAACTAACCGGTCGACCCATTGACCAAACGAGCAAGCGGGCAAGCGGACAAGTGACCTGTACCTGTCTGCCTGCCTCACTAAAAGTCGCTGCCACCCGCCTCTGCTATAGAGTTGTACGAACGAAGTTCATTTTCATGAGCCAGAACATCTACTCGTATTTAGTTCGAATACCTCCTTCAAATGTAATTTATCCGCCAAAACCCCAAAAGTGCCATCACGTTGAAAATAATAACATGTACTATATAATGCTTGCTTGAAATCAATTCACGTCTGAGAGGGGGTTAATCGTTAGACTGATATACGCAAATTGTATCTTAACACTTGGGTTATGCTTCCGATAGAACGAAAACGCAACGTGCCTGAACAATAGCTATTCAAGTTAACAAGTAATCTTATTACAAAGCATGTCTGGCTTACAGTATCAGGTTTATTGTGGGAGTGCGGGAACACTTGATTAACAGTATAATATAAATTGAACAATTTCATGATCTCCATTACTCAATTACAAAAAATTAATAATAAGTAGATGTTGAAAGGTAATCCAAAACGACACGTTCTTCTTATGGTTCGCGATGATTTTTTGGTAGTAGAAACGGGAGCTCTTTCTTGTCTTTCTCAGAAATTTAACAACATTTTTGGTGGACTTTGTGTATTTATATTTGATTCTTTTTTTTAGAAATTGCTGCTGAATCGTTGAAAGGAGCACAATTTTCTACAAACTATAAGTACAATACCAGCTAATCAGGTGTAGAATAATTTCAAATACATATAATAGGAAGGCATTAATTAATAAATATTTGAACTAGTTCAACTTGAGCTGGCACTGCTTTATTTCTTAGCTAAGCGGGGCCAGGGACTTTCGTAAATATTTGCCCAATGCACGAGTTGTGCGAGGTGGGGCAGGGAAGAACACATTGTCTAAATGCGAAAGGCTGTCACATAATTTGCCATTGTGCTGCCCAAGTTGATTGCACTTGAGGACGCATCAACTGATATTAGTTTGATGCTGCATTGAGTGCTTGATAAATAGCTAAACTGGCTAAATAAATGCGGCCAAGTGTCGTTCAAGTGCTTTCGCATACATATCGCCTTGCCTTGTCTTGTCCTGCATTGCCATTTCATGCCTCGTGCTTGTAAATTATATGTGTAGCTGTCTGTTTACCTTCACTGGCCATTCATATTTCGTTGTTTAACACACAGGCTTTGTCTTCCAGCATATATTTGCGCTTTACGAGGGCGTTGATATTGTACATAAAATTTAACGACATCGGAGAAAAAGAAGGGAATAGCAAGCATTGGCTCGAATCTTAATGGCTGCTGTTCAATACGCTTGCTGTGGGAATGCCGTTTACATACTTTGTGGGAATTAAAATGCAGAAGAGAGAAAAAACTGAAAATGTAAAGTTTAGCATAAAGTTTGGCGCTTTACATGCAAACTTGCAATTGGCAGCGGTCGATGTGTAGCATCGGTGCTAAAACTTTCCGTAAGCTGTGATAGGGTTCTTTGTTTTAACGACTTAGTTTGTGGTCGGTTTCCCAATGCAGCCCACACAGCTCACACTACTTTGAACGGGGCTGTAAGCTGTCTAGCTCGTCTATGAGCGCTTTAAAAATATGTTCAATAAACTAAAAGATGTAGGCACTGGCAACAAGCTGTGGGAGGGAACAAAATTGATTTAAAAGAGGCTTTTCTAGCTCTTTTTTAGTGACAATTGCCATTTTTTAAACTCTGATTGTCCCAAATGAAGAAAGTTATAGGCTTTGTACTATCTTTTTAATACCTTGACCGCTAAAATTTTATATTTTCTGACTTTATATAAGCCCGCTTTGGGAAAATATTAAAAATCAAATGTTAAATTTTAAAATGCATCAATAATTAGTTTTGAACATGTTATGATGGATTCCTTCCCCTTCATCAAGATTGTTTTATTTTCCTTCAGAAATTGTAACCCAAAAGAAAGTTGGAAAGTAAAAAATATAAATATCAAATTGATAAAATTGGTCATACCCGCTCATCAGTAAACTCAGACCAATCATTATATGTTTCCTTATCTTAAAGTTATTTGTAGTTTTCTACTCTGTACCTAAAGGCTTTATTTGGTTGAATGTAAGTAGCATCACAAACACCACACAGTTCTGAACTCTAAAGGAAGTTATAGCAATTTAGGCTATGCCGAGCTACTTGAAAACGTGCTCATAGAACCTCAATTGCATATTGTCACCGCTGGAAGAAATTGTTAGATATATAAACAAACATTGAAGCGTTCTAATGAATTATAGTTTTTTTTTTCAATGAAAAGATGTTTAAACTACATAAATTATAAAAAATGGTGTTGAATTGAAGGAATTTCAAGAACACTCAAATATAGCACTTTTAATAATTGTTTTTTTTTGTAGACTGTTGTTGTAGCTGTTATTGTTTTTGCTCCATGGGCTCAACTGTGCATTGCACACATAAGCATATATACAAAAACGATGTAAATTTATCCAATTAAAAAAGTTCATTAATGATGTATTTGTGCATCTAGTGGTTTTATATTTCATGTTGTATTATTCTCATTTAATTTGTTTAGTTACAAATTGTAATAAACAAAAAATGGACTATTATATTCTTGTTAGTATCAATATAATTGAAATGCATTTTATTTCGAAATTGTTTTAATTTTTGTATACTGAATTACATTCAATCATTAAAATTGTCAGTATTTATCGATGCCCAAAATACTTATTGACCAGGATATAGCAGGATAATAGACACTTGTCTCCTCAGAAGGACAGGTGTCATAATACTCTCTTCAGCATAGTGTGTAGATGATGTAATACTTGTCAAATGTCCCTGCTGCTTACTACCTGTTGGGCGGTGTCCTGTGAGATTGCGCCGCTGCAGATGAAGCTGTAGCTGCCGGTGTGGGTCCGTGCTGTGGTCTGCGTTGATGCGTTGGCGCTTTCAATTAAAATTTCAACGTGTACATAACAACTTTTATTAAAATCGCAGATGCAGGTAGGAGCACACCCACACACATGTGCATGCTTGTGCGTTAGGGGTGGCTTGTCGTTGCAATGAAATTTTCATTGCATACTTTGAGGGCCATAGAATTAAGGCGAGCACATGTGGCAGACAATTTTGACACTGTGCGTGCGAGCATTTGTATGGGCGAACGTTATCTATTTGGACTATGCGTCTCTAATGAAGCGCAGCAGGCAGCTGCGGACTTTTCAAAAAGTATGGATGCGTCGGAAAATTCACACAACAAATGAAAGGAACGTCAATGCAATTTGAGAGCAAACACACATTTCCGTTTTAATGCCCCGTTTTTTTCAGAAACTAAGTGCGTGTAAAGGTAGCCCAATGCTTTTCACTCCCGCATATGGCAGCGACAATTTATAATGCCCATATTTGATTAATGTACAATCACAGGAACTTCACTTCACTCTACACTATTTTGTCAGCTGACCTTAGCGCAGACATACATTTGGGAACCACAAAAGCGCACTTCAACTGTCACAATAAAACTTTCCTTCTATTCCTGTATTCGCATAATCCAAGATGAAAAATAGATTTTGCCAAAAATTTCACTCTGCTGTGCACTTGTGCGCTTTGAAAATGCTGACAAGGACATTCCGCTGTACCCAACGAGCTGACGGCTGAGCGGGTGCCAGTAGCTGAGTGTTTGGTCGGTCGCTTCGTTGTTACATCAACTAAATGGTTAAGCGTGGAGAAGCACACTAGCCTGAAAAAGAAGATGATGAGAACAAAAACTACTACAAATTTTATAAAAACAAAAAAGCGAGTGCGCTAAATGGTCATGACGTTGGCGCTGCCTTTGGTTTTGCTTTCGTTTGCTACTTCGCTTTGTTCGCTATTGGGTGCGCCACTTGATCCTTTTTTGGGCTCTGCCTCCTTTATTTTTTGTTGTAAGCCCACTGACTTTGCTACATGACAATGAAAATCTGCATTGCTTTTATATGGTTTTTATTTTTTGTAGCCTCCACTGTCGGTACTGTCTCGCTTTTGCTCTGCTGCCGCTTGGTTTGGAAATAGTCATTTTAGTATTCCCTGTCCTGCTGATTTTCTGCTGTTTCTGCAGTTTGTGTGTTTCTTTTTTTTTGTGTCCCACCGCTGGTCTCTGGTCTCTGCGTGTCTGCTTTATTTGGTTGACATTGCTGAATTAAACCAATCACTACTATTTTCACACTTAACTTGCAATTTGCATAAAATATTACCAAGGACCCAAGCGATGACGACACACCCACTCACCCACTCACCCACACAAACACACACACACACTGTCGAATTGAAGGTTTCGGATTCGGGTTCTGGTCCGGTGTTGCGTTGGGGATGCTTGAGTGTTTGGCATTGAAGTTGAAAATGTGAGGCAACCATTGACAGTTGCATGTAAAGTTGCGTGTGAATTTATTTTATTTCTTTATGTTTATTTCAAGTACGATTTCCCACACACAGGCCCATATACAAGCTAAAGTATTGTACATACAAATAGTATATACGAGTATGTCATGGCTGCGAACTGTTGAAATTGTTCAAAATGTGTTGCCTACATTTCTGCGCGAGCTAAGCTTTAACCTTTTTTTACTGATTTTTCTTTCATTTGTGCTTGAAATTATTATTGTGCAAAGCATGTGCAGTCATTAGTGGAAATGTTGTGCCTAAAACTGCAAACTGAAACTAAAACTAAAACTAAGAGCGAACTGAACGCAACTCGAAACAAAACATTACGCTACATTAAACAAATGGGTTAGGGCAACATGTGATAGCCGTATGAGTAAGAAAGGCTTTAATGTGTGCGTAGAATTTGCCATTCAGCCATCTAAAGTCTGACAAAGGCTTCACGGTATAAATGCATGTGTGTGTACGTGTGTTCGTTGAGTGCGTCTAAAGTGAACGAAGGACATTAAATGTCCGTTCACAGCACATGTCCAAAACAGTCAGTTGGCGCAGTGGAACAATTTAACTGCTTTGGTGTTCTGGACAGACAAAGGTAAAGTGCGCATTCACCGCTGCTTACCAGATAAGCGGGTCCCATTAAGCCTGAGCGAGCAGTAGCCCCGAAATTTGCATTTAAGTGGAAATTGCCAAAAGCAATTGCGCGAAAAAGTGAAATCGCATAGTTTTTGTGGGCTTTTCAAAGCGATATCTTCATTGTATATGACACGCAAGTAGTCTACAGAATTGCGTAGGTGTTGCTCAGACCGTTTAGTGGTTATAAAGACCACAGATGTTGAATTAATTAAATCTCTATTTAAACAAATTATATTTTACGTAATATAAAAAGTGTAAATTGTTCTTGAAATACAACTAAAGGCAGCTAGTCCTACTATTAAGACAATTTCTTTTTAAGCAAGTGCTCCTTTTAATGAAATAAATTGTGTTCTTGTCCTGGAAATTAAGAAAACATTGATGCGACAAAGTGTTTGAATGTTTAAAGCGAACTTTTGTTGGTTTCGAATCATTCTAGTAGATGATGAAATAATTTAATAGTAATTAATTATTTATTTAATAAATGAGCATTTACAGAAGCAAACAGATTAATGAAATAATATATTCAGATCTAATGTGGAAGATGCTTTAGAAAAATAAAGAAGCAAAGGCAAGCAATTAGAGAATCAATTAAAGCCGCCTCTCTTGATTGATATTTAATAATGATTTGTACCAGCAGTTATTGCCAAGCACTCAGTCCCTAAATGCTTGTAGCTGTAAAACTGTAATTGCTGAAATGCACTGGAATTGTTGCTGGTATTGTTGGCCACGTCACGTGCACAGTGCAGTAGAAATTGCAGCAACAACAGCAGTTAACACAATCATATCCAAAAGCACTCTAACTGAAACAATACCCTCCCCCCCACCCCCCTAGTACGCACACATGCTCATTTATGTGTATATGCGAGCGCATACAACTATATTGCATTGTGTTAACAAATACACTTAGGCAAACACATAATTTCGAGTATTTAACTAAAATAAACAGGGTGTAAAACATTTTATTGCACACGCTTCCGTCCGTCCGTCCCTCCCTCGCCCGCTCGTCTGGCTGGCTGCTACTTTTTGCATTTTAACAGTTTCACAAGCTCACTCACTCACATGGATATCCAAATAGAGAAGGGGAGGGAGAGGGATAGACAGGCAGACAGACAGACAGTCACATACACAAGTGCGCGCAAACTGTATTTGCATTTTAGTCACTTGCACTTTTGGCTGGTGAGCTCAAAGCTGAAGCTGCAGCTGCAGCGGCACTGCCCCCAGTCAGAGTTGCCCACGCACGCAACTTGTCTTGCCGCGCCTCTGCCTCTGCCACCACCACTGCCCCCGTCCACCAACCCCTCTCGCATCACCAACGTGCTCGTTTCTGACTGCTTTTATTTCTTATGCTTTGCGTGCGCACTTATGCGCATTTCCATTTGCAATTGTTATTTCCTTTTTGTATTGCCTTTGTGCCGCCTTCAACTTCAGTTTCAGCTTCAGCTTCAACTGTGCTATCCACGCGTCAGCTCTCACATACATGTGTGTGTGTGTGTGTTTGTTTGTTGCCTGCCGCATTTTTTTTTTTTTTTTGTTTAACTCAAAAGCATGGCCAGCAGTCGCAGTTTAAAGAAAACGCGGCCACGTACATTTTAATAAAAAACTTAAAAAAATATACATATAACTTGGCATGCAGCTAATTAAAAGCCCAGTAAATTATGTGTAGCACACAAATTCCACTAACTAAATGCAAATGCAAATTCCAACTAACTAACTAACTAAAAGGGAAAACTCTGCTCCTGCTAGGTGGTCGGGTGGATGGTGGATGGTTGATAGTATTTAGCTTCATTTGTGCGAGCAGTGAACAACGATGGCCACCTTAATTAAAATGCACAATTTTGCACTTTTGGCTGACGCTCACTGGCTCGCCGGCTCGTTGGCTGGCTGGCCGAATTGTCGTTTAGTCGCCGTTTGTGCTGCATTTGCATTAAAAGCGTCGCCCGCCCACTCACAACATGACAAACAATTTCTGCCTTGGCAACGACTCTGACGGCACCAACACTAAGAGACCACAGTCGATGCTGGCTGGCCTGCTGCTCCTTCTTGGCGCCTTGCCGCTTTCCTTAATGCTCCAGCACCCAATGCCGTGCAACTGTCATGCAATTTATTTGCCGACTACTTTACAGTTCCTCCTGCCGTTGCCGCTATTGCCGCATCACCCCCCTCACCCCTCTTTGTATTGGGTTTCATTTTTTATAACTTTGGTGGCCGACTGCTGTAATTTTGGTGTGGTCTGCGTTCATTTCGCGTGTGAGCGAGCGCCGCTGCTGCTACTGCTGTTACTGCTGTGCAACATTTACAATTAAAAAGCTCAACACAAAATTTACATTGTCGCTTGATGGTCTCGGGCTTTCTCTCTGGCGAGTTGTCTGACTGGCTTGCCGGCAGAGACAGTCGTCATCAGCAGCTGTAGCTATAAGCCAGCCAGGGCCACAGCCTGCGAATGGGCATGAGATAAGCATTTTAAGCTCTGTTCACACTAGGTGTGTGTGCGTGTGTGCGTTTGTTTATGTCTGTTGATATCAGGGTGAGTGTCTTATAAATTAAGGCTTGCTGATCAATCACAGTTAAAGTTAAAAGGCAGAAGCCCAAAGCATCACAGTTCTTAATGGGTCGATAGATCCATCAACATACTCTTTCACTCCTTTTTCCACAACATTTCAATTTCATGCTCACCTAATGAACCCTTTTTGCTCTGTATTGTGATATTTGCTGATTAATAAAAGGCCAATTAATGCGTAATTTAATTAACATCGTGAACTAAATTAATATTTAGCAGTTGAATTGCCTTCGTTGCAATTATTAAATTATTGTTGGGAATTGTAAATAACACTACTGTTAATCAAATATAACCAAACAATTTTGTACAAAATGTTCAATTCACTATGCAGCTGAACGATTTAATTTTTCTGGAAATAGTTTTTTTTTTTAGTTCCTTAAAATGTTGGTTCGCGAAATTGTTGAATACTTGCTTATAAATACAGTGGGATTGAGATTTCATGGCAGTGTATACATTTAAGTATTTCTAAAGCATTTGCTAAATCGTATTTAGTGTTGTTGAGAATATTTAAAAGCAGACTTAAGAGGCTGTTTTCGTCAAAGATTTACTCAAATATTCAATCTAAGGCTCGACATATTACATCGTTCAGAAATTGTCCACCAATTGCATTGATATTAAATATTGTAAAAAGTATATTAAAAGCAATTTGTTGTTTATTATTAAATATAATTACATCTGGATTGTTTTAACATACTGCTTAGCCTCTGGTTGAATGCTGATGTATCATATGCTGGTCCTTGTATTGTAAAGGAATCCAAAATAAAGCCAAAAATCTGTTATTATGAAAATAATTAATAAAGTAGTTTAAATTTTCAATCGGTAAGCCACGCTGCATTCTAATTGAAATGAATATATATACAAGTATATACAAGTATATATATTTTCACCCTTGTGGAATACATTACATTCTTATTGAAATTAAGCGAGTGTGCAAGCGCGTCTTTTTTTTAGCCACTTACGCCATGGTTGGGGTTTTGGTTAGGCGATGGTAGCCGACGGCTTTGGTACACCATAAAATTGTAACGCCACTTTATGCGTTTTATGCTTTATGACCACAAATGAGCGCGCACTCGCACACACACACACACGCATACATGGTGTGCTTGCTTGTATGAGTGTGTGGTGCAACTTTTATTCACGCACACATAGAATTTGATTATACGGCGATGTTTTTTCCTTTTTCTTTCAGCATATATGCTGAACTTTTTAATTTTAATTGTTAAAAGCTTTTTGTTAACGTGGCTAGCTGAACGCACTGGACAGTCACCCTCCTCTCTACCTCCTTGTCCGCTCCATTCCTCTTCATTCCACTCTTTCCCATCGCATTTATCTCCTCGTTCTTTTTTTTGTGCTACACCATTTGGCCGTACAAATTACGCAACATTAATGCATTTAAACGTGTGTACAATCACTGTGATTCCCCAGACGCACCATATACATGCACCTGTACGCTGTTCGCATTTCAATATGGCAGCCATGTGCACCTACCATGGTACCAACATGTGCAACAGTTTTTTCAGTCTGATAAATTAAACAGAAAACAATAACAACAACAACAACGGCATCAACAAAGAGCCGAAAGAGTGCAGTCCCGCATTGGCATCGAGCGGCAATGTCGGCCAGTGCGTATGTCATTAAACTTTTGAATGGCCATAAACCAACATAGCGCAGTTCAGACTTCAGCCGGCAGTCACCAGTCGTCGATTTACCCACCTGGGCAGACGCTTATACAATATTAAGCATACGCCGTGTGCTGCATTCATGGATAAATTGTCGGCGTATTTAATATGAAAAGTTATGGCAGCTGGCAATTGAAATGCATGGCCTTAAAGCCGCAACCTGCACAACAGACAACGAGTTATAAATGGGTCAGCAGACATTGTCTACGAAAATAAAATGGTGTTGGAGTTCTTCAGCCCTATATTTTTCATTTTATCTTTTAAGGTCCACAACAAAATCGATCAGTCAATCAACCCTAAGGCTGATCATTTTTAATTTGCTATTTAATTGTGGAATTCGAAACCAGCAACAACTTTTCTGACAGACGTCAGACGACTTTAAGTGCCCGATTGATTGCTCCCGAGTTCTTAAAACATATTTACAATCAGCTTTTAATTGATTCATTTAGTAAATTGAAAAGTATTGCAATAAGAAACTATGCGAATTCTTACATATTCAATTTATTAAAATCGTAATCAAATATTAGAACGTATTATTTTCAGCATAGTCTAAGGCTTAGAAAGACGTATAATTTCGAGCTTTGCAGATAAACCTATTTTACATTACTTAAAATTGCAACGTGCATTTAAAGAAAATTTCATAAGCTTCTCGACTAAATAAATAACTGAAGACATATAAGTGTTTGTGTGTGTGTGTTTTCTGCTACAAATTTCATAATCCTTTTACCAGGCCCGACACTTCCGCTTTACTTCCATACCCACACCCACAACCATATAAGCCCACACGACTCTCGACGCTGTCGCTGTCATTGTCTTGCGCCTCATCATCGCATAATTAATCTTCAAAAAATCATCAGTCGTTGCAGACATTAATCTTTGTTAAAACGTTTCACGCAACTTTTAGTCCATTGTTACACATACGCCGTGTGTGCCGCATACAAAAAAGCAAGTTGAGCGAGCGCGTCTGAATTGTCTGAATGCTTGCCTTTGCCTGGCTGCCTAGCTGCCTGGCTGCCGGGCTGCCTGCTGTCGTTCATTTCATAATTGTGCTGTTGTTGTTGTTTCTCTGTGTGTTGTGTATGTGTTTGTTTGCAAAATATTAATGCATACTTTGAGGCGTGCTCTGTATTTTTACTAATTTCTTGCTAAGACACGCCGCAAAGGCTTAAAGCTTAAACGTCGTCGCTTCTTCCAAATTTCAACAGCTTTATATATGTATATACATACAATGTATGTGTTTTTGGGTGTGTGTGTGTGTGTGTGTGCACCCTAACATATGCAATGAAGTCAACTCAGTTCACTTGACTTGGCGCGCAAACGCTGCAATGATAAATGATGGCATAATGCAACTGCTGACAGCAACCAGCGGCTGCTGCTGCTATTACTTTCCTCTACCCTGTACTGGCTGCCTCGCTGCCGCGCTAGTATGTGCGCTTGTGCGTGTATGTGATTATAATAGAAAATAAATGAATGATATGTTTGTGACACGCTATGAAGCTGCTTCCACCGCCACCGCCAGCATCTCCATTCTTCTTCCGCTTATTTTCTTCGAACGCGTGCTTTAAGTTTGACGCAGCAAGCGGAAGAAGAAGATGACTCAGTTATATAGAAAGGCATCTTTGGCATTGACACTGCTGAATACTGGCTGTCGAAATACAACGACAACATCAACAACAACAACAGAAACAAACAGCAAGTCTGGTCTCTTCATCATGCTCAATTTGCGCGAATTGTCATGTCGCTTCTTGTTGTTGTCTGTTATGTTGTATGGCGTTGTCTTGTCGGGCCTTTGTCAGACTTGATGTCGGGTTGGCACTTCCATGGGCACCCATCTAGACACTCTCCCGCACATACACTCTTTGCACAATTGATTTAAATATTTTTTGACATTTGTGCAGATAATTGCTGGCATTAATCATAACAAACATTTGTTCATCTGCACATGTTCGAAAGCTATCGAATACAATTTGGTTGTTTATTTAACTATCTATATATGAGCCATAAAATAAAATCTCTACGCTGCTTGTCATAAACCAAAAATTTCATATTTTTGTAGCATACGGCGCATTGCTGTGCTGCTTGATTTGCTTGCTTCATAATTTATGCGCTTTTTATGTGAATTTACTTTTTTATACATATATTTTATTTCACAATTTGCCGTAAGCGTAAGGCTTTAAGACCGCGTTTTTCTTTATTGAATTTTTTCTTTAAATATTTTTCTTTTGCTTATACTTTAAGCGATGCTACACAATGCCTTGCCTAGCCTTCCTTGCCCTTAATTTGCCTTAACCCTTTGTCTGCGCGCGTAATTTTTGCAATTAAGCAGCTCTTTTAAAACAAGGAAATTATACAATTCGTTTTTCCCTTTTTTCTGTTGCTGCTCTTGTTGCCCGACGCACTTTAATGCATTATTATCGTTTGCTTTGGCTTTATTTTTTATGGGCAAAGCGAAAGCGCTAAAGGCCGCTGCCGACGGCATGCAATAAAAAACGATACGGTCAGAATTGAAGTTGCGCAATTAAAAGCAGGCTTCTCTTCCCTTCCAAAAGCGCTGCTGCACTCATTTCACAACTCTCGTCAGCATCAGCATCGTCGGCATCGTCATTGTCAATTTATCACCAAATCAATCAAAACCTTTGAGACCAAGCACTGGGCTTTTGCCCTGCAATGGCCATGTGTGAAAAATGTTTGAAATTGAGGGCAAGCGGTGCGCTTAGCTGCCAATGCCTTTGACCGTTTGCCGTGAAAATTTATTTGATTGCCGGCTATAAGCAACTGCTAATATGATACAAGTTGACGGCTGGCAAATGGCTGACGATGGCGCGCACTTCACTTTGAAGAGTTCGCATTCAAGTGACAAATGCTAACTACGCGTCGCGTGTGTGCATGTGTTGGGATGTGTGTGTGTAGATGGTCTGCTGGTAGTTTTATTAACTGCCTGCATACACTCAGAAAAATAAGACGCTACTATGAGTTCATTTCAATTTTTGAATTCAGCTGCAATTTGTGCTTCAAAAACGGAGTGTTGTACTGATCTATTAGATGCAGAAGCAAGGTTTGTATCAAAATTTATCATTTCCCATGACAACAATACTAGAGACACATTGAATAAATTTTTTTGTTGTGTTTGTTGTTGTTGCTTCGAAATTGGCCTGCGATTGGCTTGTATACGAAGGGTTTATACAAAAATTCTCTTACATTCTCAACATTAATATTGTTGTGGTCTGGACTCTATGTAAAACTTTCGTTGTGAAACAAGTTTTTTTTTTGCAAAATTATGTCAAAATGTGTTTAAAGAGTAAAAAACATAATCTTACTTAGAACACTCAGAAATGACAAGCAATATAGGGAATATTTAAAAAAACAGCAAATATTTAGTCATTCGAGGTATTTAAAAGATACACGAGATTATCCCATAAGGTAAATGGGAATAAAGGGTGCAGAAATGTAACATTGACAAAAATTTGAAGTACTCAAATCTCAAATTCTTGTATATTTTCTGACAGCTTTCTTAGAGGGAAAGTTCGCAAAATGAAATTCTCGAAATTTATTAAGCGATGAAAAAGAAAAACGGAAGCATAAATCTCTATAGTTTTCGATAGCACCCCTGATTGTGTGAATATTGTTTGGGCGCCTGTTCTCTCAGGTTCGGTATAAATTGAAATATGATTGTTCAGGCCTAATCACTAATTATATCTAAGTTTTTGGCCGTGTATAGACATTGCGTTAGAGTGCAAGAATCTCGGTATGGTACACTGCCCTTCCCTTCTGCGTCTGTTTGCAGGCCAAAATTGCTTGTGATGAAGACAGTCAAGCGTCAATCAGTCAGCTACTGGTGCTGTCTGTGCTTGTCTCTCTCCCCGTCTATGTCGTGTGTGTGTGTGTGTGTGTGTGTGTGTGTGTGTGTGTGTGTGTGTGTGTGTGTGTGTGTGTGTGAGCCTGTCTGACTATACTGGCTGTCAGTTAACATGCCTTTTGGGTTGGCCTGCTTTGCTATTGCCATTTCGCTCTGGACCACAGTGAATGCTTCATCGAGAGCGATAGATAATCACTTTGGGAAATTGCTCATGAATGATTTGTTGGCATAAATCAATTTGATTGATGAGCGCCAATATACTTACATATATGCCGCTTTGATGTGGGCATAGCCAGACATCTATGTATTTGCCTGAGTGCTGGTATGTGTATGTTTGTTTCTGTGTCTGTATGAGTGTGCTGTAGAGCAACTAATTGATCAATTAAGCAGCAATTGCTTGGCGGCCGTTTGGCATTGAAAGCGGGTATCGTCATCTACCATTTTTTTTTTTAAATCCGCAGCTTTCAAACACGGGCCGGTGCTAATATTGTTTAAGCATATTTTTCTACCCTCATCAAAAGTCGAACATTTAAAGGTTTCCTTGGCACACAGTTTGCCGCTGCCTATAAACGAATATGTACATCCTATATACGAGTATATGAATTTATAAAGCAATAACCAACTGTCGCTTGGCAACTTTCTGCTATTTCAACTTGAGTTGTTATGACACTTTTAATAACTTTATTATTGCATTTACATAGAGGAACACACAACATGCAAGGCGGCAAGTTTTACCCTACGAGCCTTACCACTAAACAACAAGCAAGTTGCAAGCTTAAGTGTGCATCTGTGTGTGTGTACTTCTTACACTTGGCAACTTCTTGCCGACAAATGAGCGCGCATTGCATATGTTTGCGCTTCTTTTTACAAGGTATGTATGGGTCTTTGTGTGTGCGTGTGTGAGCGCGCCATGGCTGTCAACGCAATTAAAAGTTTAATATAATTAAATGGTTTTATGACTTTGCTGCGCTTGCACAAACAACCTAACTCTCTCACACAAGCACACACACACACACACACACACACACACACACACACACACGCACACACAGACACAATCTGCCTTTAGCTCCTGTCTGCTCTTTGCTGCCGCTGCTTGATTGCCGACCACCCTCTGTCCTCAGACACGTTTCGAGACGAGCTTAAAAAGCTGCCACACGCCCTGTAAACACGTGCACTTTAAACCGTTTTTGAAGCCAAGGCACACACAAACACACACACACACACCCATACACAAGTACATATGTATGTACATTCCCCCAAACAAACCCGCACTCAAATGTTCTGAGCCATGGAACGAATGCTTGAAACGTCGCGACTGCTATCAAAGTGATTAAGCCATCAAAGTTTGCTTTCGACACGCAGCATTAACGCTTCGACTTTGCTTAGAGTCGCTTCGTCGGTTTGTCCCTCTGTCCGTTTGCCCGTTTGTCCATTTGCCCGTTTGTTGTGGTGGGCGGGGTGAGTGCAGCTATCATTCCGTCGTGTACCAAACGTCGATAATTACTTTGGCCAACGTACTCGCAGGACGAGTAGTTGCGCAGACATCAGCAGAAATTGGCTGCGAGTAGTTAGACGACAAGGATTGCGAGCACTGCAAGGACATTGGGCTAGCAAAAAGATTTCGTCGTAATGTCTGTCGTCGCTACAAATCTCGTGTGTCAATTTGATGGCCAGCAATACGTGTATGTATGTGTGTGTGTGTATGTGTTTATATGTGTGTGGATTGGGCGTCGCTTATAAATGATGGCAACAACCACGCCCACTGACAAACATGAGATTGGCTAATTTATTTATGGTCAAAACATGCAAGCAGTTGCGATAAAAGAAGCATACATCGTGTCTGTTGATATGGGTTTTGTCCTGGCTGCGGAATCAAACAACCAAACGGGCATTACTGTGTGGGGAATTTTAATTCCGTTTGCCATAATGTGGACCAAGGGAGGTGAACGCAGAACGTGACGCGCTTCCTGGGAAAAAATACTGAAAGAAGCTGCAAAGGATAACGTTTACTCGTAGTTTATATTTGAGTCAACAGCCACCTTAGCTTAGGTGTACGTGTGCATTCGTAGTGAAGTTTTTTCAAAAAGGTGCATAATTGGCTTAAATAGTAAGCATAATTGTATTGAAATGAATCCCTATCTTGCACAATTCGAGAGGAATCTACTATTTGCACACGTTTAGTCTCTAGACAAAATATTTTTCAATTTCCCAAACACTAAGCATCACTTTATGTAGATAGATATGCAGATATATACTTCCCGCATATTCAATAATTAATTAATTAACAATTGAGCTCAAGATTAAACGTTCCGCAGGAATTGTCATTGCAGCTTAAGATTAATTGTAGAATTTAGTGAGCAAAATGATTCTGATTTGCATTCCTTTTGCTACTGATCTGCAATGCGTGTTTTTACCAGCTTTATTGCATTATAATAGAAAATGAAATATATTTATTTTGTACTAGCAGGTATTGCTCGTCTTAACCCGGCTCAATATAATGTTTCCAATTGTATTTATTTTGTGTGTGCATAACCTACCCATATGTTTTCACCTTATAAGTTACCAGTAGGAAGGCATTTAAGGTATTTAAATGAACATTTTCTGTTGTTGACAAAAAATTGTTCAGTAGTTCGTTACATTTTTGTTCTTGCCAAACTATTTCGTTCACTATAACTAATATTTTTTAAAGCTCGTTTTCCCCCCGTTGGAGCTAGAATTTTCCAAAAGCCTTTCTTAGTGTGCTCCTACACTATAATGGATACTATGAAAAGATACTTGAGTCCAAATTTCATCTTTTACCGTTTGGGCTGTGCGTTGATCACCAATTAGTCAGGACAAACTGTTTTATATATAGAGATAACGCAACGTTTTAAGATAGACGATTTGCAAAAAAGGGGGAATAATTTATTTATTTATTTATTTTAATATTTATTTATTTATTTATAAAAATCAACAAATTTACTGTCAATAAATAATTGGTAATATTAGAAAGTAAAATAAAAATATTTATAGTATTACATTATAAGTTAAACTTAAAAGATAAGAAAGCCTAAGGGAGAGCTATACAATGACGTCTATTAATGCCTCCGACACGTTGGGGGAATTTTATTTGCCAGTTGGCCAGCTATGCCCCGATTCACAGCCAAATGTGGTCAGAGACATTATAGACCTAACAAACTAAACAAATAGCAAGTAGAAGAGAAGAATTAATTCTACTTAAGAACTAATTAGAAAAAGTAAGGTGTAGAAAGAGGAAGAGGAAAAAGAAAAAATAAGAGGGAAAGAGAGATACAAAGACAGAGAAAGAGAAAGAGGTAAAGAGGTAAATCTCCAACCCGGTGGGGGAAAATTTAAATGCCAGTCCGGCTAGCTATGCCCCGACTCACAGCAGAAGTGGTCAGAGATTTTCCCGAAGATAATTATAAAGAATAATCTTTACCGAACAGAGAGAGAGTTCTGTCGAAAGTAAGTGTGAAAGATCATTATAATTACTGCAAATGACCCGAAAACGATTGTGCAAAGCGTAATCGGTTGTGCATCTAGCCAATATGAACGGCAAATAATTCCTTGTTGGTCTACAAGGAACTGAAAAATTAAGGCGACCTAAGAGGGCAGAGGAGTCAACCTCACCGATAACTAACTTGTGGAGAAAAACTATTCCAAGAACAGTCCTACGATTTTCTAAAGATGGAAGGTTTATAAGTAATAGTCTACTTGAATACGATGGCATCAAAACATTAGGATCCCAGTTAAGTCCGCGTAAAGCAAAAAGCAAGAATTGCTTCTGAACAGATTCAATACGCTCCTGATACTTTCTATACTGTGGACACCAGACACAAGAGCAGTATTCAAGCACAGGGCGTACTAGAGACGTGTACAGAAGTTTGGTAGTATAAGGATCAGTAAATTCCTTGGACCATCGTTTAATGAATCCAAGTACACCCTTAGCTTTATTTACAATGCTAGAAATGTGAAGATTGAAGTTCAATTTGGAATCAAAAAGAACCCCAAGGTCTTCAACAGTCGATATACGCTGCAATGGCACATTGTCAATCGTATATGTGACTAAGAGGGGCAAAGTTCGATGAAAGGTCATGAACTTACATTTAGAGCAATTGAGGTACAAGCGGTTTACTATGCACCAAGATTGCATGCAGTTCAGATCATCCTGCAGGCGTTGAAAATGAAGAGGGTTTTTGTAAGATAGAATAAGTTTCACATCATCAGCATACATAAGTATATAAGAGTGTGACAAGATAGAGGGGAGGTCATTAATAAATAATGTAAAAAGTAAAGGGCCAAGATGACTACCTTGAGGCACACCTGATGATGCATAAACGGGCTTAGAGATATGCGATATATAAGGGTATATCCTAATTTTAAATTCACATTTGAGCCTTTTCGTGTCATATTGAGTCAATACGGTCACGCACAAACTCGGAATATGAAACACGGCACTCGTGTCAATGCCGTGCAGCGATGAGCCACGATCAAAAAGCACTGACAATTCTCATCTCAATTTGCTAGAGTAAAACTTTCGATAGTTGAAGCCACCGATACCATCAAAATATCGAAGTTTGAATGCAATAAGCAGAATATTTAAATAATAAAATCTAATTATTTATTGAGATCAATAAGAACAAATTATACATACATACATCTGCCCGCAATGCGAAGCAGAATATGCGTAGCTCCGTTATTCGGTTTCTGCTTTACTATCGCTTACGCAGTCGTTGCTTAGCGACGGTAACTGTAAACTTTTGGCGTTTTGCCTTTGCAATTAACATTAAATGGTCAAAACGAAAGAAGATGTGCGAGCCAACAACGTAAAGTTGTTGTTGTTGTTTTGTATGTACATGCTACATACATATACAGGCATACATGCATATGCATGTACATATGTATGTATGCATGGGCACACATAGACACGAACTGTTGCTTGTTGTATGTATGTGTGAGTGTGTGTATGCGATGTCCCCAACTATTTGATATTTGATATATGGCACGTAAAAAACATATTGCTATATTTTAATCGTTGAATGCCAATTTGTTGATATAATGTTGATTACATTACCCAAATTTGAAATCGATCGGACAAAATTTATAACACAAACTATTCATTTGAAAAAGTGAATAAATATTAAAACCCCAATAATAAAATTAAATGCGATATATCGAAAATATCGATACTTGTGTTGATATATCGTAATACATGTCGAATACAAATACATCGAAAAACATCGTTTGAGAGTTATTGATTATAATACTGTATTCGATTGTTCACTGTACACATATGTACATACATACATACAAATGTATTTGTGTGTGTACGGTAACTGTAAACTTTTGGCATTTTTCGTATGCAATTAACAGCCGTAAATTATCAAAACGAAAGAAGTTTTGCGAGCCAATAACTTGTTGTTGTTGTTTTAAAAATTTTGATTTGAAAACATAGAACACTATTTATTACAATTAAACAACAGTGTTCGATGGCCCACTGCATACATACAAACCTATATATGCATATAAGAATGTATGTACGTACATACATACTTATTGATGTACATATGTACATACTATACATACAGACGTATGTATATATGTATGTACGTATGTAATACATATGGTGCTGGTGTAATTCATAATGCGAAATTCTTTCTAAGGGGAGCAATGTCCCCCCTGCCCAACCTGCGTACGCCCTTGTAGTCCGTTGTCCTAAAATCCCTTATGCCAAATGTACTAAACAAAGAAAAAATAACATCAAAATGTTTATGTTATAATTGTAATAATTTTTAATTAATTAAC
This sequence comes from Scaptodrosophila lebanonensis, assembly GCF_003285725.1. Classification (NCBI taxonomy): domain Eukaryota; kingdom Metazoa; phylum Arthropoda; class Insecta; order Diptera; family Drosophilidae; genus Scaptodrosophila; species Scaptodrosophila lebanonensis. The sequence continues at coordinate 5,402,665 of NW_022060538.1, forward strand.
ATTTCTTGCCCTGTCAGTGCAAGACGAATGTACTTTTATACATATGTATGTATGTATATTTGTACATACATTTGTACAAATGAACATTCACACATTAGTGTCTCACATTTTGCTTTGGCTACTTCAACCGTTTGCACGCAACTACACGAACAGCTGCTTGTATATATGTATGTGTGTGTGTATGTATACTTAGTTGTCCCCAACTGTTTGATATTTTGTATTGTTTGTTCTGCCTGCATTTGTAAAATGCATATTTTAAAAATCGTTAAATGCAAAGTTGTAATTTTAGTTACGTAGATTATATTACCCAAATTTGAAATCGATCGGACAAAATTTATAACACAAACTTTTCATTTGAAAAAATGAATAAATATTAAAACCCCAATAATTCAAGCTCCAACACAAATTTCGAAAAACCGAGTATGCAGTTTTGTTTGTATTCTTTTATAGATTATAAAAACCAAATTTAAAGTTGATCGATTCAGAAATGCAGAATTTTCAAACAAACTTTGGAGCTACTTTTCCCCCCTTTGGAATCGAATTTTCCAAAATCCCTTCTTAGTGCGCATCTACACCATGATAGGATACTTGAGCCCAGTTTTCAGTTTCCTAGCTTTTACCGTTTGGGCTGTGGGGTGTTGATTGTGTTTCAATTTTTCCACGGAAAACCCCCCCTTTTTCATGCCCCAGGAAAAATGGTGAAAAAACAATTATACAGTTTTTCTTGTATTCTTTTTGAGAGTATACAAACTAAGTTTGAAGTTAATTGGATGAAAATTGTAGATTTTTCATACAAACGTTGGGGCCCGTTTTCCCCCCTTTGGCGTTCGAATTTTCCAAAACCGCTTCTTAGTGCTCACCTACACCACTGAAGACAACATGTGTCCAATTTTCAGCCTCCTAGCTCTAACCGTTTGGGCTGTGCGTTGATTGCACATAGCTTTTCGTTTACCGAATTTTCCACCGGAAAATCATTATTATTCAGGCCGCAGGAAAAATATTGAAAATCCAAGTATACAGTTTTTTTTGTATTCTTTGTGAGAGTATACAAACTAAGTTTGAAGTTAATCGGATAAAAATTGTAGATTTTTCATACAAACGTTGGAGCTCGTTTTCCCCCCTTTGGAGCTCGAATTTTCCGAAACCCCTTCTTAGTGCTCACTTTCACTATAAGAGGGATCTTGTGTCCAAATTTCAGCTTCCTAGCTCTTACCGTTTGGGCTGTGCGTTGATTGCCAATCAGTCAGTCAGTCAGTCAGTCAGTCAGTCAGTCAGTCAGGACAAACTGTTTTATATATATAGAGATAACGTATGTTTATAAAAAAATGCTTTTCATGCAAGGACTTTGTAATACCTACCCAAAATTTAGTATTAAATGCCCGTATCTATAGCTTTACAAAAGAAAAAACAATGTTGCTCAAAATGATAACGAATTTAAGGAGTGGGTAAAGGATATTTTAGAGTTGAGTCCGCTCGACTCTAGCATTCCTTTCTTGTTCAGTTTGCTTCGCCTCATACCCATTGTAATAAATCAAAACCTTCTCGTTCCTACATATGTAAATATAAATATCTTACAAAGACTTTTAGCTGCAATATCATTGCTGCCATCAGCTTTTTACCACTGAATCTTGCCAGCCTTGTTCATATCATTAATTTTTGCCTTAAAATTCACGCAGTTAACAAATCAAACACGCAACAAATTAATTGAAGTTCGGGCGCGATATTAAATAGATTTTTCTTTCTGTTTTTTGTTTTGTTGTGCTTTATTGAAGCGCATTAGGACGCAAAGACCACAAAAGGGAAACAAGCTTGAGTCTGGTAAGATGCTTTGCCCCAAAGCCTCTACCACCACCACTGCCCCCAACATACTTCTTGCCACGCTGTGGCAAATTAGTAGCTCGTGGGCATTTTAATTGCGTTTGTAATATGGCGCTGGCAGCGACGTCGCCATTTCAAAAAATAAAACAAATTCATTTGTACCCTTTTCACAAAAAAAAGCAACAACAACAACAATAAGAAAACAAAAAACACAAAACGCCGAGAAAAAGCAGCAAAAATTGTTGTAAGAGGTATTTTGGGCACTAAGATGCGGCGCAGGGACTAAATGAGACTTAACTCATTTAATGTGCCTCTAATGGGATACAATTTAAATTTAATTGATTTCGCCAACAAGGCTTGCTGTGAAAGGGGTGTTGCGCTGGTGGTGCTGGTGGAATTTTTTCAAATTAAAAATGCTTTAGAAAAATGGGCAACGCTTTAATAGCGAACACATTAATTTATGTTTGTGGTTTTGTTGGCTGTTGGCTTGCCTGAGAGATGGCATACAAAGCTGACTGAAAGAAGGGGTTGGTGGATGGATGGTTTGTTGGACTGGCAACCTGCTATTGATTAAATATGCAGCGGGCATACCTCAAAAAACGCTCGACTGACAACACTATGTTTTTCAGTGGCTCGCTGATTTATTGGTTTAATGCACCCGGCACAGCCGGCAGCCAAAGTAAAGTCACTATCTCGAGCAGTATGGAAGGTGGCGCCCGCATAAACACGTCGCAACAAACCACAGCAAGGCGCTGGTGGCCCTATCACGGCAGCTCCAGTTCCAGCTCCCAGCAACCAACCAGCCAACGAGCCAACCCAACCAACCGAACCAAGCAGACAACCCAACCAACAATGGCAGCCAGGCGCGAACCTTTGCCGCCCGTAACCATTTCTTAGCTTGGCAGCTAATTTATGTGCGCACGCTGCAAAGAAAATGCTGGCGAAAAGGATACGCGGCATTTTCATAGTGAAAATTATGTTTGAAGTAGCACAACAGAGAGGGATGTGGAAGGGCAGGTCGGGTGGATGCGTCGGGCGCTCCGACAAGGCGGCACAAATGTCAGCGCGCATAAAAATTCGCATTTTAATATTTGCCAGTAAGCTGTGCCCCCCTCCAGCCCCCTGCACCACCCACCACCCGCCTACTTACAAAGCAACCCGACCCCAGGTCGCTCGCTTGTTTGCTTGCCATTTTATCTGTTGCCAACAGCTGGCGTTTGTTTGTGGTGCTGCTGTCGACGTCAGCGTCAACGTCTACGTCAACGTCGACGTTAGCGTTAGCTCCAGCGTCGAGCATTGCGTGTTGACTTTTCTGCCTGAACGAGTACTGCGTACCTTTCCAATGCCTTTCAACTGCAGCTAATTTATTTTATTTGCCATTCAGTCAGTCAGCCAGTCAGTCAGTCGAAAGCCAGCAACTTTGCTGGGGCTGAGCAAAAAGATGCACTACCAAGTCGTCTCTTCAAATATCATAGAAAACAAGCACTACAAAGTGTATTGCATGTCCTCAATCCTCTGCTGCAGGAGCAGCAGTGCTCTTGCTGCTGCCTTCCTCCTGCTGCTGGTGCCATAACTGCATTTGCTGCCAAGTGCTGCGGCGTTAAGGGCCTCATTGCGCTGCTTAAGTACGATTCCGTTTTGCCAGGATGGACAGGCTGTAAATGAGTTTTGACATCTGTAAGCCAAGAAACAAACAAATTGCATTTGTTTGTGGCAGACTTTGAGCTTAAATTACCAGCTGGGTTGGTGCGTGCTCGCACTTGGACCGCAAGTTCAAAAAGGAACACCCACAACACTTCTTCCATGTACATAGTATTTATGGATATGTTCGATTAGGTAAATAAACTTTTTCCAATTTTTATTAAATCTTTTCATCCAAGAAACTTTACTTAAATGCAAAAAATAATAAAGATTGCAAAATGTTCATCGTAGTTTATTACAGAAAATTTTAAAAATGTTGTTATTGGTGTTCAGCTCTTTAGAAATATAACAATTTTTATAAAATAAACATGCTAAAATACGTAAACAAAGTAAAAGGCTAAAATGAAATTTAAAAATAGCTCGGCTGATATATTAAATTGCCATTCAATAAAGATCAAATGTTTGTCAAAGCCAATTTTTATTGTTGAGGTAAGTGCAAATAATGAAAGTCCAATTCATATACTCGTATTTATTTTTGTAAGCAATTTCTATTAAACGACTTGGGTTGTACAAGTTATTAAGTTTTCGAAATCAATCGATTGTTCGGAAACAAATATTATGTAAGCTGTTACTTCTCGACACACTATTCTCATGATTTGAAGAGACTCCTAGCTTTTCTTATTGCTCAAGTTGATCTGTAACATCGGCATTTCTAATTATCAAGACCCCAAAACATGAGATAATAAATTGAGCTGCGAAGTAAGAAGGAGCTGTCACGAGGATTCAATTCAATTTTCAATTGACGCCTTTATAGAGAATAGAAATACAGCTGGTTGGTCGCTTGCTATTGATTTAATGGGCTACTGCCTAATTGCAATGCCTCGCTATCGATAATTGCACAAAAATTGAGAATTGATTTTATAATTATATAAGTAAGTATAATGTTGGTATAATTCCTTCGCCTTGAATTACTTTACTTGCTCTGTTCCGTGTTGCTTATCATCATAGACAAGCTATAGATTATGCGAGTCATCTAGAGTAAGTGGAGCATTGATTATTTTTAAAGTATCAACAAATGTGTAACACTAAACGCACCTCGAGTGCTGTGCTCACAGTCAATGGTATAACGGACATGATTTTGTATGTCTTCGGCTGCTGCGAGGCCATGATCATCAGGCGAACCATTTTGCGTTGATTAACGGTCATGCGATACCAAGAAATGTTGTACATTTCATAGCAGATTTCATCGTTCTGGGTGAAATAAAAAGACACAATTAAATGGGAACGAGGAAAATTGGCCTGTTGTATTATCCTATTAGAATTGATCTGAGCTGTTATTTAAGACACCGACAATGAGTATTTCTATTTGGAGAGCTAACTTAAATATTTGCAAGCCCCACCGAGATATTTTTGATATTATTTCCCTCATCTCCAAATAACTTCTGTTTTGAAATTTAAATTGACTGGACTACTTGTAAGTATAAACTTTATTACGTGTGTATCTCTTCGTTCATATTTTTTGATGTACTATAGTTCCAACAAAACAGACAGAACAGAACCCATGATGACATTTTGAAACAGACATGGGTAGCTCTCCGTTCGAGCTTAAGTACAATTGGAAATTGGTAGAGAAGTGTTTTGCTTAGGCGATATTTTTCTCAAATGTATGCATCTTACGTCATATTCGATTTGTGTGCCAAGTATGCAGTAAACAATCAGGGAGTAGTAGGACAAAGGCAAATAGAAATAGCCCATAGGCCATGGCTCCGAGGTAAGCATAATGAAGATTGAGATGGTGGTAGACATTGCCGATGTCAGCACCTGGGTGGCAACGACATAGTGCGTAAGATCGTTGACAATGTCGTTATACCTATGTGTGTGGAAGGAACATATAGTGTATGAGTACGTATACTACTATCAGATCTCACTTCAGATATAGTTGGTGCCAGCGCACAATGCTCTGGAGTTCGCGCGTGATTGCCAACTCATTGATCTTGTTATTCTCCGGCTCCAATAGGGCATTGATATCGGCCACACGTAGTTTTAGAACCAAGCTAAATAGGCGCGCCTGTATCAGAAATATCAGCACATACAGGTCACCTGCGTATAGTCCAACGCCCGCGATGACAATCGTGACCATTTGCACGACATTCGTGAGATAGAAGCCGGTATTGGTGTCGGGGTCGATACCTGGTATGTGATATTGCAGTACCAGATACCGAGGTCCATCCGTCAGCCAGAGGATAATGGGAAGGCCCAATAAAGAGGCAAAGATGACGAAATAGCCCAGACGTATGAGCTTGATGACGCGCTCCACAGCATCCACACATTTTCCCAGTTCGCGCTCGTACTCCCCGCCCATCTTCTCGTATTTGGCATAAAGCAGCTGGCAAAAGAGCGCTAAGCGACGCATATTTGAGTGCTTTACAATGCCGGTCTCTAGACGTGAGACACACTGTCCACCACTGCCCACCAGTACGCAGTACTTGAGACAGCTCTTCCAGTCAGCTGAGGTGTAGGCCTCCCGTGCGACCGTGAAGATAGAGAAGGACATGAAGATGGTGAGCAGGACAATAGTGAGGCAGGTCAGTGGTTTGTAAACGAACTTCCGCTCCATCACATTGATGCCAATCAACATGGTGATGCGCTTAGCGTCATCCAACACTTTGCTAAAGCGAATCGAAGGTTTCTTCGAGTTGGTGAACATTTTTCAACTCTGAGCGTGCCGCTCCTCATCCAACACTTTTATAGGCTTGGATTGGGCATGGGAAAGGCTCAGTTGTCTACAATTTGCGTAATGAGTTAATGGGCCAAGGTGTTGAAAGGATACTTATCACGCGTTAAGAATTGCAGAGCCATGCGAAGCACTGCAGCTGCCCGGAAAGTGGAAAAATGTTTAAAGCAAATCGTTTAAATTTTCCATTTGAGAGTTCGCAGCAAAACCATTATGCCCATCAAGTCATACAATTGCAATTAATATTTAAAAATTTGCCAGCCACGTCCATTATTTAGCATAATTAAATTGCGCATTAAATTAAGTAAATTATGCAGTACGAAATGGTCATAAATTTGGCGCTTTTTGTCCCGGCCAGAATGTCGAGAAGGCACCTAACTGTTGCTTCAGTCGTCGTCCCTGTTGATTTTTATTAAAAACTTTTTCATATGCAACAACAAAAGCAACAATGCACTTAATTACAGCCGCATTATGATAAAGCAACAATTATTATTATTTGAACCATTTGTATGTAGAAATGCGCATTAATTATGGCTGCTATTAATGTCAACCAGCAAAGGAAAAAACCAAATGAACATATGTATAAAGCAAAAGAAAAAACAAAACAGTAAGCGTTGCGGATATAAAGTACATATGTACGTACGGCTTTATTAAAGTCGTATGCACGCTTGTAAATTGCGAGAGAATCGAATGGCTATGGAATGACTGCCTTATAAGTTCGGAAACTGCAGATCGACGCTTCAATACAAACAATAAGAGAAAAGGACAGTGATGTCAATCAAAAATCATATCGCCATAATCATCATCTCCCACAAATTTAAATAGTAACTTTCAAAAATAACAAAAAGTCAACCAAATGTTCCAAATTAAATTGACAATGTGATAAATACAACACGACGCTGTTGCCAGCGATATACGAGAATATACACATATCTACATATCTATACTAATATTATAAAGAGAAAGATTTGATTGTTTGTATGTTTGTTTGTTTGAATTGAAAAGGCTCCAAATCTACTGGACCGATTTAATGGATTCTTTCACTGTTGGGAAGCTACACTATCGACGGTGAAAATGGGCTATATTATATTTGCAAAAAAGAATGGAATCCTTACTAAAACGCCAATAATGTAACCAAAGGTGTAAAAAAATTAAAAAACTCCTGAATATCATGCTGTTAGTTCATATTCATCCTCGAAACATTGACACTTTAAATATTAAGGTAATATTAATCAAAAGCCCCTAGCCAAATAAAAAATTACAAATCGATCGACACCGTGATTAATATTGAAGACATTTAAATTCACTAAGCCCTTCTGAAATACCGCCACATGAATTGACGGTAAAATTCCGAATTGCAATTATGATTTTGAGAAGTTAAAGCCTCCCAAGCATGTGCAATGGGACGAGGCTGCTTATTAAGGAATTGCAGGACAATTTATCTGTAGCAACTATTATCAACGGCCCAGTAACTGATCAACTAGCTCATATAACGAGGAGACCCAGGATGCCGATGATCCATTCCATTTGATCATTTATATGGCTTGAAATTCCGGTAGTGCCAAGGCCAAGCCTTCGAATTAGTAGGGATTTTGCTACCACAAAATAAGACATCAAATATGTTTCACAGAGAACCTCTGACCCAATAAATAATAACAAAAGAATCTAAAAACGAACAAAAAATCATTAAATAATAATATCCAAAATAAATTTCACTCCTTAGTAACTCATAGCAAAAAAGAAGGGTGTATGTGTGTTAAGTGTCTGTGTGTTATAAAAGGTAAATTTTTAAAATTTTTGTAAAATTTTTTAGTAAAACCAGTAAACAAATTCGGGAATAAAGCAAATTATTTATAGGTTTATAGGTAGTATACTCGTATGTATTGTAACTCAACTAACATTTACATATTAACAAATTACTGTAAGGTAACCATTTATTGTCGGTGTAGAATGTTTTCCACTAAAGTGAAGAAGTTCTATGAATAGTTCTTCGGCTCGCGCATTGCTCTCTTAGATAGATAGTCAGAGAGAGTTATCAAAACACCAACTCTACTTCGTAAACACTGTAAAAATCAAAATACATAGGACTGCTGCTTCGTTCTACATTTCTCAATGAAAAACGTGTACCGACATCCTGAAGGCCACGATAGAAACACACGTTCGACGTGTTATTAGAACTTTGTAGCTACTGTTTGGAGCCCGAAATGAACTATTTTGAATACAATAAATTGCTTTTGCCAAAATGGTTGTTTGTTTTCTTTATTGTTAAAAAAGTTCTTGTACATAATACTAAACTACATAATAGCTGGAATATTGTAAGAACATAATTGTTCATTCGATGAATGGAGGCAGTACAAAGTTGCTACCCGCAAGTCATTGCGACCCCACTTGGCCTTCTTAGTGCGTCGATTATAGTTTTTCAGGCAGACCGAAGTCTGTGTATACTCGTGGTAAAAAGTTCAAGCTAGCTTGAGATCAAGTCATGCCATTATCATTGTTTCATAATGTCACACATCACGTATACGTAACTTCTATAAGCACTCTTTATTAACAGTGTTGTTGTGTGGCAGCTCGGTCATATCCTGAAAATGAATGTGTGCTCATCATTATTAATTTCCAAGCCATAAATTTTTCTTTGCTACACATTCACATTCCAGGCAAAGCCTTACATTTACCCATGCCTTTTACCTTTCCAATGAGCGTCTTTGTCTACCGCTTTTTGTGATTGTTGCTGCTTCTCCTACTCCTCCATCTCCGCTCTCCCACTTCTATTGTTTTGGCCGCACAATAGGCTGGCGCTGGTTTTTAGTGCCCACCATTGTTTATATTTCTGCACTCCTTTTTTCTTGTTGGTGAAAAGTGTTCGGTGCTCGATGTTTGGTGTGTGCAGCAAACCTATAAAATGCAATGGAATTTTATATATCACACCAATATAACGCACCATATAATATTGTTCAAACATTTTTGTGCGGCACGTCAAAAATGCAAAGCGCCATATAAATATATATAGTAGATATATAGTATATATGTACATAGACACCAGTGTATACCGATATGTAGGAATGTAGACATATGGCTAAAGCACCTGAAGCATAAAACTTTACAGCTGTGTGTCACTGCGTTTGATGTTTAATCAATTGAAAATGTATGTGTATGTATGTGTGAGCGTGTGTATGTGTGTGTGTGTGTGTGTGTGTGTGAGATAGGTTGAGGGAGTAAGGAATGTGTGCGTGCAATTGATAGCTGTACATTGCGCACCTTTAGCTGGTTAAGACCCAAAACGCGCGGCAAGTCAATTGCCTGGCCTGACATGCACAGACCTCTGCTGACTTTCCTTTGAGCCTGAGCTTCCGCATTCCCTGTTTGCGCAACACAAACTGCAGGCTCGGCAGATTGTGAAGACTATGTATGCTGTATACGCGGCAGAGACATCTGTTTGCACTCAGAATAACATTAATCGAAAAAGCATTTAGCAATAAAATGCAAAATCAAGTTATTCTCCCAAATAGACTTCGTTTTTTCTTCCAGACTCTTCTGGTTTGCAGACAGTTCAATAACTTGAGTCTAACTCTAGCCGATTACATCGTTTCATCTTCTCATCATACAAGTTGTATTTAAGAGAAGAATTCCAATTAAGAATTAAGACATTTTTCGAACAACTTGCGCTTTATTTATTTACAGTGTAGCGGTAATCTTAAGAAGCTTGCATTTCAGAGGCAACCAAAGTCAGAGTGTGTGTGAGGAAGGGAGGAGGGAGCGGAAGAACACATTAGAAAGATTGCAACGCACCGTTATGTGCGTGTGTGGCTTTGACTTTGGCGCTTACCGCTTGCCGCTGCTTGCCAAGCTCCGCCTGCACGCCTCTCCTTTATTGAAAGCGAATTGAACGCTGGCCTCGTCCTTCGGCCTCACTATCCTCCGGCCCGTTGCCTGGCTCGGCTTCGTTGCCATGCAATGCCGCATGAATAGCTCACAAAGAGGAATAAAAATTACAATATTGCCGGTCCTGGCTATGTTGCTGTTGCTGTTGCGGCTTGGCTTGGCTTGGGTTGCCTTGCCGGCAATGGAAAGCAAACATTGTGCCGCGACGCTTTTACAACACAATGAATGCCAACAAACACACACACACACACATGCACACACACATGCACACATGCATCCACACCTACAGAAGCGGCAGATGATAGTGTGCCTCAAGCCTCGTGCTATTGTAAAAGTGCTGCCATATGTGTGCGAGTTAATATGAGGGAGTATGAGTGTGCCTTTGTATTTGTAGTAGTAGTTGTTGTTTTTGTATTAAAACTTCCTTTAATGGCTTCCGGTTATCATTATTGGCGTAACGTATACCGTATTGTGTTGGCAGCTGCTTCGGCGACTCTCGCCGCCTGCGTGTCCATAAAGATTAAACGCATTGTTCTTTGTTGGTTGATTCTTTTCGTCATGCAAAGGAATTAATATTCGCAATCCATTATCTTTCCTAATAACACTCACACTTATACACACACTCACACATACATACTTATTCTCAACCTCATCACACCACACCACACCACACTACAGAAAGGCCGCTTCGGCTGGTCATTTTTAATATCTCTAATGGGACGTCTTTAAGGCGGCTTTAAGACTTTGGGGGTCACAGAAACCGTTCACAAATATTTCACAACCATCCTCTAGCACGCACCCAACCATTGCTTTTGCTTTGAACTTTTGACCGCAGCCGCCCAGTGGCACAATCAATCAATTTAACGCTTTAAGCTTTTGACAAATATGCAGCCAAGGCTGCGGCGTAAATTCTTTAAAAGAGTCAACAACACACCCACACACACACTCACCCAAAGAAGCACGCATACATTGATAGATTAACTGCCTGGATTTTCATTGTTGTGCATCTTTCGTTTCTGTCCAACTGCCCATGATTGACACACGCACTTGGCCACGCCCCCATCCAGCTGCCTAGTGTCTGCTGCAAAGCTAATGATGACAAATTTTTTATGGGCGTTATGAGCATCATTGGCACGCGCCGTTGAGTTAAAGTGCATGGGCAGAACGTGGCCCATGCATGATAGTCTCTCAACTCACCCGCCTCCTCCTCACCCTCGCACACACAGATACACACACATACAGAAGAAAGACGGGGACTAGCTGCTGGCTGGCTCTTTATTAATTTGACAGCATCAACAAGGACCGGGCCACTGGCTTCCATTGGCACTTGCGTTCGCAGGCACGCTAATGATTGAAATGAACTCCACCACCACCAACCATCTAAGCAACAACAACAGCAATGATCCCGTAGTCTAGGACGAGGGCGAGTATTGGGCAAAAGCCATCCAGCCAGCCAGCCAGCTAGCTAGGCAGCCGGCCAACTTGATTGATGGTTATCACTCATATAGCAGGAGCCTCGTCAGTCCCATTCCTCTTGGTGGGGCCCCGTCGTTGCCATCGTCAGATAAAATGATGTAGGTGTGTCATAACTTTTTCTTTCTACCCGACAGAGAAGTTCTGTTATATTGTATTATATTGCTCTTTTGTGTTGTCTCTGGCTTTGGCTTTTAAGCAGCTTCACTTTCATTCCATAATGTTACCTGCAGATAACATTTCAAATGTCTTGGTGGGCTGGCAAGTTGTCAGCCAGCTTGGAAACCATCAGCGGAGAAACCTATTAATATATAAATTAAATCAATAAATTAGTTGCCATATTGCCATTCAATTCATTTACATATTCAATAAATTGTTGTACGTGTATTGAAATGAGAAATTTTCAATATCTTTAAAGGTGGCCCAGAACCTAGGAAGTGTATTAGGGCATCCTTTTGTTCTGTCTAATACTTTGAAGCAAAATATCCTTTTGTTTCAGATAGTTTGTCTGCCTTCATGGCAGGCTATATTGATTCGTTCTATTGTGCTAATTATGCATATAAGTATCATTTAACACAGGCAATGAGAGCAAACTTAGCAGACCTAAGGGCTTTCCTATAACACACCTGTTAGAGCTGGCGAAGTTCATTCTGGTGAGCATTCCAATAAGAACTCTGTCTTGGCCGACATATATGCTAATAGTGGAAACAGTACTGCAATTGAATGCAGTCCGGCCATCAGTGTTGCGGCCAACTTAAAAGACTCCGTTCCGGATGGATACGGCCCAGAGGAACAAGCTCTAAGTGCATTTCAGTCGGGGAGCATTGCATCCGGGTATTCCTGTGATGGCCTTTAGCCCAGTTGTGCAGCAATATTCCTTAATGGAGCCTGCTGTCTTTGGGCTTCAGTTGATTCTTGTTTTCTTTTTTTTTGTATGTGAAACTCAAATCTCCCTTCTGAGTATTCTTTTTCCACAGTATAGCAGTGTATTAAATGTGTGGGATTAAACGCTCTAAAAGTTTACGTGTAATTTGTGTAAAATTGTAAAATTAATTTCAAATACAATTCCAAACCGGCAGCTAAAGCTCAGCTGCTAAGTTGTATGCTAACGCCTACTGCTAATATATTCTACTACCCAGTATTCCTAAATACAATTAGGCAGAAAAAGTCTGTAAATAGTTGACATGATATTTGAAATAATGTGGAGAAAAGGTTTTGATGCAAACAAATATTTTTATTAGGACTTTAAAGAAGAGAATTGCGTCGTCGACTTACGCGTCTGATTAAGACTGCCACTCGATTCTCGCAAGCACTCTTGCAGTCTCTCTTATAGTTCCAAGGTTTCTCGGTATTTAATCGTAAGCTTAGTAGAATAAATGGAGCATGAATATTTGAAAATTTCTTATAATATATTCCAAATGTTTTTTGAAATCAATGAACCTAATGCAATAAAAATATCATTGAAATAGAGCTGGTTAACTTTTTTATTGGCATCAATATGTGTGTCTATCTATTCTCTGGAGAGTAGAAATCGTACTGAAAACGCAAGTCACACATCACCATTTCCATACCATTCAAACTATTTTCATTTTTGTATTCATTTCAAACAGGCATCTCTTACAGAAAATAACAAATGTTCGCAAAAAATATATAAACTTTTTTTTTTAAATACATATCAAAATTTCCAGTAAATTGTCTCGCACAGAGAGTCGGGGCTTGGGACACTTTTACCGACGAATCTTTTGCAATTGTTGGAGCCGGCGAAGCTCATTTTGGCGTGCCTGCCAATAAATCACAGATCGAGGCCTTTGTGAGTGTGGATGGTTGAGCTCGTCCTGGAGCTGGACACAGACTGTCCGGCATATTTGGTGCCAACTTAACGATTTGTTAGGGAAACTACCCTGAAGAACAAGCTTCGAGTGCATTTCAATCGTGCGGTATTGCGTCCGACTGCGTTTAGGACTAACCTTAGAATACCTTTTGTCTAGCAACGTAACTTATGAAGCCTGCTGTCCTTGGAATACAGTTGATTCCCGATTTCATTTTTCACAATTCGGGACTCAAATCTCCCATTGAGTTCCCGTACTAATATAATCAACATTTGAATGTAGATTATTGTCTACGACAAATTAAACGCTCTGATGATTACTAACCAGAACACATTTTTTTAAGTTTTCCTTTAGACCAAGACATACTTTATTCCATTAAGTAAAAATGTTATTAACAATTTAGTGACTAATCCAGTCTACTGGAGAAATGTATGACGAGAGTGAAAATAAAGTAAAACAGATGTCTTCAGATTACATGATGTTTAGTTGAAGGAAGCCTCTATTTATTATAATATGTATAGGTATATGCACATCCTGGATGTTCCCATTTACTGTTCATACTTCCGATTATCCTATTCACGATTGTCTAATGGGCACAGCTGGCGTTTCTTCAACCAATTTGAAATGCAGTGGAAAAGAGAAGCTTAGTTCCACACCCCCTCCCATTGCTTGTGGCAGAGACCTGCCACTGGATTCCAAAATGAGGCAGTAAAGCATTCCACTGTGTGAATGAAAATGGCGCAACATTTTCGGAAAGGTCTCTCTTCTAATTGATACACTACCTAACACTCAGCAGCTAGCAATATATAACTAATTAAAACATGCACTGAGCTACGAGTGAGGAGACACAAGAAAGAATAAATATCCATAAATATACTGGTATGTGGGGAAGACCCGGGCAACAAGATGTATTAAGTGGTTGTAGTTCAGGGAAAATGTTGTTGATCGACTAAATGTTTACATGAAATTGATTTAATTCCACTTTTTATAGCTTTATGCTTTATTTACCTTTATTTATAGCTATATGTTATTTCAATTGTATGTTGTTATTAACATTTTTGTTAATTTCAACTTCAAATAGAGATCCCACATCTACTTTAACAAGCTTATTTATAGTTTAGCTCCTTTCGATTGTTGGAATTTGGCGATTTTAAGTGCTTAACATATTAATTGCGGTATCTTTTTTCCTAATAAGATATGTGTTTCAACAGCTGTGAACATTTTAATGCATTTTTTAGCTTTGCTTTAAATATTGGTTTTAAACGGTTTTGTGTGTTTGTAATAGTTGGAATGCAGATCAAAAAACTTTGTGCGAAAATATTTCATTTGGCTTTAAAGCTTCTTCCTCTCTAAAATTTTTAGCTGCACGGCTGTAAAAAAATTATAAATATATAAAGTTACTGAAAAAATTGAATGTTTTGTTGGACAGCTTGGCAAATGGAATTTAATTGTTTTTAAGCAAATTGCTGACTATTTTTTATTTACAAGTATTTATAAAATAGATAAATTCTAGCAATAGAATTTCAATTGAATGCAGCAAAATTCAGATTCTTATTTTTTAACAATCTCTAAAAATAGAATAAGTAAATTAATGTGGCATGAATGGGAGCAGAAAGGTTCAATTGTTATTATTTTAAGAATATGTTAAAATTATTGTATGAGCTGGAATTAAATACTAATTATTCAATTAATTCAATTTCAAGTACATTAAGGGACCACTTCAACTATTTAATGATCAAAATAAATTTTTGAACAGAACTGTAAATAGTACATACTATACTTTGTTTGTATTTATTTCTTAAAGCAATAGTAGGTATGAGCAACTGGCGTGAAATGGGGACTCAGAATAAAATACATTTTTCGTTCAACTGCCGGACAATTAATATTTTTGCTACATTTATTACATTTTCCATTTTCCATTTAACTGTGCTGCGTGCTGTGGGCTCTCACACAAGCGCCTTGCATTGAACAGCAAGCGGAAATGGCATCGTTTACCTGCCTCCGCCTATCAGCAGGCAGCTTTGCCTGGCAGCTGGCAGGTGTGGGTAATTCTCAGTGTACAGATGTGTGTGTGTGTGTGTTTGTGTGTGTCGTAATGAGCAGCGAGGCATTTTAAAATGGGCAGCTAGCAGTCGGTGCAGGCCCCCATCTGATGGCAGCTATCGTTGATTTAAAGGGAAAGTGGGGGGCCTCGTAAAAATTCCCACTCACTAAAAAGCCAAAAATCTCATATAATTGTAGCCCACAAATGTTGCCAGACGCTTAAGCGTGTTACAACGACTGCAACAAAGGGGCATGCTTTATGGCTAACTGTTTGGGTGGAAAGAGTAAAAAGAGTAAAATGTCCGAGTTGAGTCACAATTGAGTGTGAGCTTAACTTCCAGGCAAGGGAAATTTGTTGGCCGCGGGACATTTGCTCTTAAACTTGGAGCGTTATGTGCTGAATGGAAGGTGAGTAGCGCGTATAAGAGTTGAAAGAGCATGCGGGAAATTTAGTTAAGGGAAATTTGCAATCTTGAGCATTTCAAAAATTTAGGCTAACGGCATAATGTGCGTGGCCCAAATAAGTGAAAATGCCAGCCTGCCAGCCTCCCAGCCTGCCTGCACTTGTTGCCCGAATTGGTTGGCCATTAGGTGGGCGGTGAGGAATTTTAACAAAATGTGGCATATGTGAAAGACGAAGAAGAAGAGCCCGGAAACAAAAAAATGTTAAATTTCTGAATAAACACGGTATTGGGAGAAATTCTGATGAGCCAAAAAATATTTGAATGAGCTTAATAAACAGCGCATTTTCTGAGTATTTAGCAAATATTTAATTTTCGTTGCGAAACAAACAAACAGTCGTACGGAGCGCATGAGGGTATGAGCAGGGACATGGGCATGGACATGGGAATGGCCATGGGTCGTGCAAACGGAAACGGAAAAAATGAGATTTATGACGTGTAGTACAATAACAACAATAACAGGCAAATGAAGAAAATGACGGTGTGTCAGAGGGTTGCGGAAGGGGGGAGAAGAACTATGGTTTAAACACACGCACAAAGGGCGTGCAGGATGGCACGACAGGTGGTTTGAGGAGTGCAGAAGGTGCTGACGGGTTCCATTTATAAACATACACACACACACACAAGTATCTACATACACACGCACATGTATACTCGTATATGTGTGTAAATAAAAGTATGTACATACCATAAATGGTGTATGAATTATTAAAATAAAAGTGAAACGGAAACATAACAAAGGTTCAGCAACATTTATGACAGGAAAACGCGAAACGCAACGCACACAAATACACAAATATATACACACACATACATACATATGTATATACAAGTACTGGTATGCGAAGAAAGCGTAGGAGAGATTGGCGTGGCATCTAAAACGAGATATGGCAGGCCGGAAATAAAGGCACAGCAGCCAACCGAAAACGCACACACACACGGCCACAATCATCGGCAATCGTTTGTTGTCGCGTTCGTTGTTGTTGTTTTTGTTGGTTTTCTTGTACTCTGTGTTTACGCACAGCCAAATCAAGATCCCCTATAAGTAGGCTTCATTTAGCAAAAATGAAAAAAAAAAAAAATGGAAAACAGAAAAAGCTTACTAACTACATAAGGTTGTGTAGTTTCCAGCAGAAATTTTGTTGCTGCTGCTGCCGATTTGGCTTTGTTTTCCCGTCAGATGAGAAAGAAGCTAAAACTACAGTTGGCGGAAATCGTAAAATATAAATGGTTATGATACAGTTGTAGTGAAGAATTGTTGTATTCCTTCTCTGATATTTCAAGAAGTACCACAGTTTTTGTGTTCGATTTCGTTATGTTGTATAGTTAATTATACGTCCTTTTGAAGAAAGAGGTAATAATTTGTTAAATAAAAAAAAAATGAAAGACAGCGTGGACTGTTCATAAATCTTTGGAAGCCTATTATTGAAATTGGCAGACATTTATTTGCATTACATTGAGACAATCATGTAACCGTTTAATTTGTCCAAATTCCACATTATTTGTAATCCAAGAAGTGCATTAAATTCTACCTTATCCAAATGTTTCTTATGTCTCGTATCCCATATTGTTTGTTATTTCAAGAACTGGGGATGTAGCAGGCTTATGAGTCGGGTGATGATTCATTCGATTCCACTGAGTATATCACAATTGTAACATTCTTTATATATTATTTATTTCCTCGTCGTTTAGAGGCAGAAAATGCAGGCAAATCTAAATACCAACAATGTAAGTTACTCCTTGCCCTTGCTACGTTGGGTAAAGAGATGAAGATCAAACTTCTAAATCCCAAAAGCCCTGAAAACAAACGTGTATATTTCGCAGGCACATTGTGCACATGACTGCAATCGATATAATGCGATTACATGCATATGGGCACATATTATCCTTTGGGTCATGACCCACATGCCTCTAAAGTTTCACAAAAACATTTATACTCTTGCTCGAATATATGTGAGATGGATTTTATTATGGATTTATTGTTGTTCATAAATCGATCAAGAATAATATGAATAGAAAAGTTTACAGAAGAGTTTGAATAGGCAACGGATATTTAAGTTAATCGACTATTGATTGCTGCCTCTATAGACGGCTGAAACGACTGACGTGAGTGCTGCTGCTGCTGGTGAAGACAACAAGGCTGACGACTGACCTCTCTGTTCCTTTGTATAGGTATACCATCATTCCGTCTTATTATTATTATTAATTTCTACTGCTACAAGAATGATTCTTATAAATTAATGCACTAGTCCCAACAATTAAATTTCCTTATATATTATTATTATTATTATTTGATTAGCCTACTTAACCTATTTAAACCTATAAAAGTCTTATCCATGTCAAATAAGTAAACGTATAATTAATTTACAGCGAACACATCGAATTCGCTTCCGAGTTGCATATTTAAATTCTACACAACTGAAAGCTACTTATCTGCAAACTTCTCTCTCTCTGAACGATGCAATATATACTCCCTACCGTTATTACTATCCGTATATCAACTATATAATCGATCAACGATATAATCGTAGAAGTCGAATTAAGTTCCAGTTCGAGCAAAAATTTTGATCAACTGAAGATATTATAAAATCGGCCGATACCTCAATAGTGCTGTCTGACTGCTGCAAATATGTTAGTGGAACGACAGAGTGCTTTAATATCAGAGATTCACATTTCATTTACTTGCTAGCTTAGATTCGAATGGTTATGAGCCATTGATTGTAATTTTTAATTTCGGCAGAACTTCAAAGAAGACGTCCTCTCGGCGATGGAGATGGACTCTTTAAAGGAATCCGAAGCACTTATAGTAGTAGTTTCAAAACTAATCAACTAATCTGTGCAACATTTAGAGCAAACGTTTCAAAACTAATCAACCGATGAATAGACGAAAAGAGAGGTTTAAAATTAACAAGCTCTGCCACATGTGTGTAGATTTAATGTAATTTAATTACTGCTAAGTGAATAGAGAGCTCTTTAGTACGAATATACTACTTTGTTTAACTTTTTTTTTAGCCTTTTTCGATCTATGTATGTATTTAGCTTTTTTCCACAACACTGTCAGCAACGCACTGTCTTTTGTCGTTATTGCTGCTCTCGTTGTTAGCAGAAGTTAAATATGTACAAATGCATGTAAACAAACGCTACTTAGCAGACGCTACTACACTGCGAACCTCTTCCCGAGGCACCACAGCAACCACCACCCACCACCCACCACCCGTCGCCACCACCCACACTTTTGCCTGCCACTGTGTATTAATGTTCATTGAGGCGATCAAAATCAAGTCGGCCACGGCTAATGCTACGCACATTTTTTCGATCCAGCCTCTGAACTTTCTCTCTGCCTCGCCATGTTATTTGCAATTTCCACAGCTTCGAGCATTGTTGATGTTGTTGTTGTTGTTGTTGCTTTTGCTGCTACTCCTGTTTGTTTTTGTGCCTTCGCTGCCTGCCTGCCTGCCTGCTGCCTGCCTGCCTGCTGCCTGCCTGGCTTCGTTTTTTAAGGTCGTTTACAGCAAACATTTTGGCGTGCGCCAATCGTTGCGTACGCATTGAATGATGGGCGGGGGGGCGTGTGTTGAGTGCAGGCGGGGGTATGTGGAGTGGAGAGTGGAGAGGGGGGATGGAAATGTATGTTATTATTATGGGCATGTTGTTAACAACGCATACGCATTTCTCGGTCTGCTTCGGCTTTGACTTTGTCTTGGCTGGGCCATGGCGTTAGCATAAAACAGATTTGTGAAATCGTTTGGAAAAAATATAATCAAAATTGTTTTCAAATGACTTACAATTGCTGCTTGGCTCCTCAATCCCCACCCCTTACCCATACCTTTACCGTTACCAATACGATTACTGTTGCCCTCCCGCCCAAAACTTGTAATTATGCGTCCGAGTGTTAGCTGTCAGCCAATCGGAGTGGACTGACTGTTCTACGTAATTTAGGGCACGCATTTGCCGTTGACAACTAGAAAAATTGCCTTCTTTTTTTATGAGTGGTTGGAGCTGTGTGTTTGTGTATGGGGAAGGAGCGGAGGTGCAGAGGGGTGGCGTGGCAGAGTAGTTGCCTTGGAATGCGAACAGTTTGCCGGCCACGCCGGAATTGCTATTTTTGGTATGCGTTGACTTAATAGAAAACCGTGAAAATGCCAACGTTACTTTTGCCAAGTATTTACAGCAGGGAGCACAGCGTTAGGAATTACTTTGTCTCCATTGTTCGCCAAGGATAATGTGTTTTGTGTTCACCAAGCACATACATGTGTACTTACTTTTGTCGCAAACGGTGGCATAGTGCTTGAGAAATGAACGTAGATAGCATTGGGCAAAGCTAACTTATTATATATACATTATTTAACGACTATTTCTGCGAGTATATACCAGTCTACTCTATTGTTTGATAAGTAAGCGCCGACAATTCTTTACTTTTCAATTGATGTGGGAATCTGCAGGAGAACTGATTCCTAATTCATTTTTAAATGCTGCAATACATTTTGTTCATTAGAGCTTTAGAACTCTTTGGCTTCATTTATATATTTGCGCATCGTTTTACAATAAAATGACTTCGACATTGTCGGTTAAGATGAAGCCTAAAATATTTGAGGTTGCTCCATTGTGGCAGTACATTTAAGAGGTAAGGGCAGCAGTTATAGTATACGTGGCATTATTAAACGCCCTTTAAAGTTTATTTTTATTTTTAGCATTTTCTTGTGCTGAAAACACAAATTTTTGTACGCGGCACTTGAAGATTGGAGAGGGTATAGGTATGTAAATAGGTATGTATATGTATTCTTAATCAGCTTAGCGAGGTGAATAGATATGTCTATCTGTCTGGATAAACGGGAGGCGTTTTAAACTTTATATTTATTTTTGGAAAATTTGAAAATTTCAACTCTTAATTACAGTTGTGTGGAATAGTTCTTATTGGGCTGAAAATGTTGGCTTGCAGCCTCAGAACAGCTACATTTTTTAAATGTCAAAAAGTAGCCCGATGCCCATTCAACTCAAACGTTGAAGCCGTCAACCTGCAGCGAACGCTTCAAAGCTTCGCCAACTAGACAGGAACGGCTTTTTTGCACTGTCAATTGGTCTTTAAGGTATCTCGAACAATCGCACTTTATGATCCGTAGCTGCCATAGCAACGATAAGGTTTTAAAAAGGACACTTTTGTTTGTTTGTTTCTTGCTTTTTAAAGAAGATAAAATTACATAGTTGCTGTCGGAATCTGCAGTTCGTTGGAATTATTATTAATATATTTAAGTCGAATTAAACAATAGTTATGATTGAAAAGTAATTGAAAATATTACAAGAAAAGTAATCCTTTTCTTTTGCTTACGAGTAAAAGGAAAAGTTTGTAAACCTGAATCCATACAATCAATACTCACTTTGTGAACTAAAATCTTTAGATAGTGAATTCAAAATCATTTTTCGTCCAAATATATTTTTATTTAGTTCACAGTCAACAATTGCGTAGCAACTTTAGGACGAGTATGTAACTACATTATGTTGCCAACTCTGCTGCTGCTGCTGCTGCTGTTGCTGTTGCTGCTGTACGCTTGTCATTTTCAATATTTTATGATAGTTGCCATTGAACTCTCCATAAAGCGTCCATAAATTCACAAAACGTAGCCAGGATCGTAGAATGCCAGAATGCCACATACATATGAGGCAAAAACTAACAGGCAACCGAACTGGCCACGCGCAATTCTTAAGATGCGGCGGCCAACAATGCAGCAAAATGTTGTAGAAAAATGCCATTCAGTTGCGCTATTTCTGCCCTGATGCCAAGACCTGCTTTTACACCCAACCGGAGCCGTGCCCGCACCCGCATCCGCATCCACATCCTTAAATGAAGCACATAAAAGGCGAGGAAGACAAAAAACAACGTACACATCATCATTGTCAATTGCCGGATGTGAACTAGGGCGGGCTGTTGTTCTCTGGAGTGGGCTGTGTGGACGAGGAAGGGGGAGGGGGGAGGAGGAGAAGAAGGAGAGGGGGCTGGGTAGTGTGGCAATCGCTGCTGCTGTATTCATTGTTGCCACGTAATTGCATTTCGCTATCGCAGATATTTATAGCTCCACTCGGTCAAGAGCAGCGCAAGCCAGCGAGCAATGCCAATACTTTGGCAGCAACAGATTTTTCGCAACGAATGCGGCCAACCGCAAAAGCGCAGCAGCAGTTGGAGTAGAAGTAGATGTAGAAGTGGGAGAAGCCGTTCTAGTAGGAGTAGTAGGAGTACGAGTACCAGGAGCAGCAATGGCAGTGGCGGCGACAGCAACGTCGTTACAAGGATAAGGGCGTTAGAGCGCATTGGTTGTTGCTGTTGGGCATTAGTCGTTGTTGTCGTTGCTGTTGCTTTTGCTGTTGCTATCACCATCGTTGCGCTTCTGGCCAAGCAAATAAAAAGGGCTTGAAAGGAGGGGGAAAAAGAAGCAGCAGGAGAAATGAAAATAAGCAATGATGACCACGGCACGGCAGCATTGTCATCATCATGAAACGCATTGAACATTGTCATTGCATTTCGTGCGCAGATTATAACAACAACAGCCAAGACACTCGGAGAAATGCCAGAACATTTTGACAACTCCCTAATGATAGTACTTATGCGATCTTGTTATAATAACTGCTCCAATTAATTAATTGAAGTAATTCGTTGACAATATCCATGGCTAAAATACAGCATTCTTGAATACCGCTGAGTACCGATTACTGGTGAAGATGCGCCTGCTGGGTGTTCCTCCAATCCTGCTACCTCCATTTTTATTTATTATATGTTCCTGTGTAATGTTAAGTTCATAAAGATTGTCCTTCAAAGGGGATTGCAGCCGATAGCACCAAGCAGTGCTTCAGTCTGGTAACAAAAGCAGAGAGTGTAGTGTAATTTTCTCCAAGTATAATTATCATTGATGAGTCATGCCATGAAAACCAATATACAATTAAATTCAATTCCAATTTGCAACATGTCGAAAAGCAATTGAAAAAGAATTAAATAAATAAAAATGCAATAATAATGCTTAAATAAATAAATGTAGTGAATTCTTTTAGTATCTGAACAAATGTGATCATAATTAGAAATTAAAGAACTAATGGTATCTTTCTGATTGGAATCGTAGACTGCAAATTTATTGTTAAATTACTTATACAAGGGTATTTTATAAGATTTAAAATATGCCAAAATAAAAAAAAGTCAATTAAGTTATCTGCTTTTATCATATGCAATAAATAGCTATTTAAATTTGTAGAATAAAGTGTGTTGAAAGTAGAGCTTCAAGCCTAAAATGAACATAGGAAACAATAATCGCGAAGGTTAAAATTGATGCCCCGATGAATCTGAAAAGTTGACATTATTTAAATAAAATTTTTACGAAATTGGTAAATTAGAATCAACTTCTAAAAATAAATCTAATGGAAATAGTAATATTTAAAAAGGTAATTATAATAAGCTTTTTTTTCCAACCAATAATTTAAATTAAGCTAATTTTTAGATAAACAAATCCAAGAAACATTTCTCAATGCTATTCTATAATTCTATATATAATGATGTAAAGATTAATAAGAAATAACTCTATTCATTATTGAATTGTAGAAAGTCTTACTCTTCTTATTTTGCATTAATAATTCTTTCTTAAACACAATTAAAATTTGTTTATTCGGTATTTAATTAATTCGTATCTTAAAGGGAACGATGCAACTGACGCGTATAAGTGTCATGAAGAAATCTGTAAAATTTTGGTTTAATTCTATAAGAACTTATATATCCATCTTTATCCAAATGGGATGAGCTAGAAAGCTAAAATTAGGCCACAAGTTTTCATACCAGTGTAGGTGAGAATTACAACAATAAATGAATTCAAACAACAAAGAAGTCAACATAAACTGCAGTCAAAGTTCCTCGGCATTTTTGTTGAGACTGGATTTTGTGTGGTTTTCGTGTTTACAAAATATATTGATTAATTGGGATGCAATTTTGAGTTATTCTTTGAAGAAATATTAATGACTATTTTCAAAAAGGTCAAATTGTATATTTTGTGATTTCCGATAATTGAACAACAAAAATATTGTCGAGTGTAGGTGAAGCAGCACAACATCGAGTTGAGCATGGAAGTGGTATACATTTTTTTGTTCTGCTGCCACTGTAGCTGTCCACTTAAAGCGCTTTTAGCCAGCGACTGTACCGCATTAGTGCCAGTTTAACAATGGCGTCGGAAGCCAATTTTTATTGAACTCAAGTGCTGGTAGCGGATTGAGGGGCGAAGTGTGCTTAAGCAGCGTAGAGGTCGAGGCATCAAGACTCTGACCAGAAGCTGAAGAATTGCTTGAAGAGAAAGGAAAAAGGCCTGTTGGGTTCTGATAAGAATGCATACATACAAGTATATGTACAAACTTATATATGAAGCTATTTTCAAGCCTGTAGAATTATTTCATTTGTTCCCATGGCGTATACGCAATGGCAGGCATTTTTAAAGATTTGCACAGACCGCATGTGTGTTGCAGCCCACATTCAAGCTTTTATCAACATGATGTCTGCTCCATTACAGTTGCCATTGCTGCCACTGGTAGTTGTTGTTGTTGTTGTTGCTGTTTTTGTTGTTGTCATTGTTGTAGTTAGTTGTTGCGGTTGGCAACGCTTTCGATTTGATGTTCGGCGCGAGGCCACAGTTGCAGCCACAGACGCAGCCACAGCGCTTAAAATGAAAATGTGACCTGGCGGCAGAGTGTGTGCCAGGGTGTGTGTGTGTGTGTATTGTTTCTATTGCCGCTTGTTACACACAGACTTTGGCAAATAAATTTAAAACAACACACACCTAGGGTGGGGCACCAAATGCGAGAATAAAGGAGAGACACACATACTCGCATACGTACATGTAGATGTAAATGTTATTGCAAGCATAATTTTCTTTATTTCAGCCTTTCGTAGCTGCTGTTGTATGTCCAGTCTGCCATTATACGAGTCATTTGAAGCGAGCGGCTCTTCGGCAACTACAACTACAATACTTAACTGCATTGCGGCAGTTGTTGTGTTTGCTGTTGTTCTTGTTGCTATCCATGTTGCTCCTGTTTTGCAGTCCTTGCGCTTGTCGTCG
This sequence comes from Scaptodrosophila lebanonensis, assembly GCF_003285725.1. Lineage (NCBI taxonomy): Eukaryota > Metazoa > Arthropoda > Insecta > Diptera > Drosophilidae > Scaptodrosophila > Scaptodrosophila lebanonensis. Next base: position 5,427,623 of record NW_022060538.1, read on the forward strand.
CCTGCTGCCAAACAGTGGGGAAAGCCTACAGAATGTCTCTCAAATATCCTTAGCGTTTGTAGAGCTACAAACATGCTTTTCAAATATATAATAAAAACAAGTAAAAAAGCTAAAGTCGGGTGTCCCGACTTTGAAATACTCTGTACATATGTTTACAATAATTATAGAAAATAAAAAAAAAAATAAATAAAAAAAAAATTGGATCGATTTTACCTCTCTCGGTATTCGAACTCACGTAAAGGGTGTATAATTGCACATTTACATAGCAATTGCGTCTGTGTGAGTGTATGTATGCCTATGCGCATCAATTCGTGTCTGTGTAAGCATTTTCGCAGTCAACCAAACAGCAACATCAACAACAGCCGCGGGCAGCGTTTGAGCAGCGCTTGAGCAGCGCTGCAGCAGCGCTGCTGCAGCAAATATATTTATGGCTATAACTTCTTGGTAAATCGGTCTATCATAGTGAAACTTGGCATACGGACACATAATTACTAACTGGGGGTATTTGCAAAATTTTAGTTCCAAATTCCAAGAATTACGGGAGTTAGAGAAAATCGCATTTGCGGGGGAGAGGGGGGAGGGAGGGAAATTCCAAAATATACATTTTCTGCGTATTCACACAAGGCATCTTGGACTAAAATTTGGTGTACCTAGGTCTTATAGTCTCCGAGATATAGGCGATTATACGAATGGCAAATCGGGAAAACCCCCATAGGGGGGAAGTGGGGGGGAAAATCAAAAAAATAAAACAAACTCGTATAGAATACACACATAACGCATCTTCGTGCAAAATTTGGTGTCTCTATCTCTTATAGTCTCTGAGATCCAGGTGTTCATACGGACGGACAGACGGACAGACAGACAGACAGGGCTAGATCGACTCGTCTTGTCACGCTGATCAATAATATATATACTTTGTGGGGTCTGCCACGCCTCCTTCTGCCTGTTACATTTTTCAGCTCCCGCAAACCTAATATACTCTTGTACATTTCATGTACAGAGTATAAAAACCAATACCGTATTCTCTTTCCACTCAAATAGCAAAATGTAGAGATAGTATATTTTTCAAAGATCAAAATGAAATTCAAAAAGAAACATATCATGATTAAACAAGCAAGACTATTACAGTGGAGCAGGCCTAACAATAAAATACCATGTATTTCCAAAAAAAAAAGAAGAGAAACTAAACCGCTTCCTAATTACCTGTTTACTTTTTAAGTGTTACTTAATATGAAGAAGAAATATCCGATGGTCCATATTTTATTTTAATAAAGGAGGGTGAATGCTAAATGAATACCACGAAACGACTGCGAACTTTTAACTAAATGACTGAAAGAATACTGATTTTAGACACAAATTCTCTTTATGGCATAGGCTCACATATTTCTTATGGAGAAAAAGCGTACAGATATTACTTTTGACATTTTCATCGAAACGTAAGTAATGCGAACTCGAAAAATATATACATAGGTTCATACAAGGGTGTTCCTTACCGTCTTTGGGCTTAAGGAAGGTTTTAAGAAAGTAGGCTAGGAATGTATGTTTTCAGATTTTGGAGTCAAGCAGTGAATTCATTCATCCTGGCGATGTAGTTCATATTTCAAAACTGATGGATTTGAGCTAAATATTGAGATTTCACCAACCAATTAATGTTAGCAACCTTTTTAAAAGGTTTTTTTTTTATTTTAAAAAAATTGAAAATAATTTCATAATTTTTGTGAAAATTGTTGACGGTGTCCTTCGCGTTGACACAATTTCTCAATTTCAAATACTACAGATGTTAGCTGAAGCTTTTATAGGCTTGAACAATACATCGTGAGATTGACAATGCGGCACTTCGTGATATATGTACATATGTGTGTGTTTTCTCCGATAAACCCAAGCGACCAATTTATTGGGTCTGTGTTGTTTTGTTGGGTTAGGCGGAGCTTTGGGCTGCGTTTTCAGGACATAAACCGGGATCCCTTAATTCCAAATATGAAGTTTGCTGAAATGCGATTCGACCAATTGATTCTCAAGCGTTTAACTGTATAGCCACAATTTGGGCTTCGGCAACGAAAGTGCTTCGCCTACACTGCTATTGTAAATCGATATATCGTGTCATTCATGTCTCGTTCTGCTTTATACATTTTTTAGTTGATTGAAGTGAAAGCCGAGTCGCTGCAATGTTCGTCAGTCGCAAAATGATTGTTCTATGTATGTTGTTTATTATTGATGTGCTTATTTAACTACGAGTATTTTCTAGAACAAACAAAAAGGATGCTTTATATAATATATAGTAGTGCATGTTGTTTAATTAGTTACCACTGTGCAGCGACACTGTTGGATAATTGCCACGTCAAGGCGGCAACAGCAATAGAAGCAATAGCAGCAGCAACAGCAACAAACGACAGACGACAACGCACAGTTTTTAGGTAAAAATTGCTAAAAATAACAATGCATAATTTACATTTGTTTGCATTTCAACTTGCTGCTGCTGCTACTGCTGTTGTTGTTATTGTTGTTGTAGTAGCAGCTGTAGCAACAAAAAACAAGCAACAAAAAACAAGAAAAGGAATGGGCCTTGCCTAAATAATAAATAAAAAGGTATGTGAATGCTGCTGCTGTGGCTGCTTCACTGCCTCGCTGCTGCTGTTTACTGCCACTGTTATAGTTACTGCTGTAGTTACTGTCGCTGCTGCAGCTACTGGCCTTTGGTTGTTGCTGTCATTAGCCGTTGTGCAAATAATTTACTTTACCACATTTACTTCGATAACTAACCATTGTGTATTGTAGTTGTTGCTGTTTCTGCTGCTGCTGTTGTTGTTGTTGCATTTGCCATTGCCATTGAACATGCCAGACTCTCCATGTGCGTGTGTGTGAGTGTGTTGTTGGACGTTGTTGTTGCTGCTGTTGCCATTATAGCCATTGTCACATATTGAACGGGCAGCCACAGTGCACTAATGTGCAATTGAAGTGTGTGTGTGCGTGTGTGTTTAAAATGGCAGCCATCCACAGAGTTGAAATGCCAGGCTGCCTATCTGCACGCATATGTAAGTGTAAGCGAATGAGTCTCTCTCTCTGTGTGTGTGTGTGTGCGTGTATGTCGTTACACTTATTGATTTCAATTAACATGCAACAGCATGTCTCCTTTGTGTATAAATATGTGCAACACACACTCGCACACACACTCTCACACAAAGGCACTTCGAACGCACGCATGCATGTCTAGCCAGCCTTTGGAGTTCATGCTGCATGCAACATTCACTCTGCCTGCTTTTCAATCTTTTCATAGGCTAATGTTACACTTGTGTGTCGTTACAATTTTAAGGCAAATGTGTGTGTGTTTGTGTGTGCCACATGCGTTTGCAGCTGCCACTGGCCACATCCATTGTCTATGGTATAGTGCTGGGATTCTATAGTTCGCCAGCGGCTCTTGTTGTTGTTGCTGCTGCTGTTCCTCCCTTTCAATAATTATCAATTTTGTGTACATTACTACATTTTGTTTATTTACTTGTTTTTTGGTTTAAGGCATTTTGCATTATTTGCTGGCCAAACACATTGCCTGTGCGTGCTTGTTGTTGCACTCCAGCATATGCAATGCAAAAGTTTCTAGCTCTACACATTTCTACACACGAGTCGATACTTTTCCGAGCTGAACTAACTAACTAAAAGGCTTTGATCCATTTTGCGAGTTATGGGATGAATGGATGATTACACTTCTGAGCCTTTTAGCAGATTAATTTTAATGACGTGCATTCCGCTTTGCAAACATTGAGAAAATATTTCAAAGACTCTTTTTGTATTTACAATGTAATTGTAATCATTATGTAATTTATCAAGTTAAGCAATTATCTGGCTTTGAAATTAGCGCCTTTTAGTTTTCTTAATCATTTACCAAATATTCTAAATGGAATTAGGTTCGTTTTATGCTGTCAAGATAAAACTTCAATTTATTCACACATTCATATGAATTAATGCAACAATACAAGTAGTCATTTTAACTATTAGTTTTTGTTCGCTGTTAAACAATAATATTTAGTAAAAACTTTTATAATACCAAAATCAAAAACTACGTGTAAAATGGTTTGTTTGAGCTTTAAGCAGCTATATTTGTAAAGGATTTTGCGAAGACTGATCGCAAACAATGGCCATTTAGATTACATTAAAATAACTTTAAAAATATATAACGAATGAGAAAAATATTTGACAACTAAGGATGTTTTCTTCATAACTTCGCTTTAATTTGGATTCCACAGCTAATAAAGCTTATCAGTTGTAAAATAAGAAAAATATCTTATAATGTCAGAAGAATCTGCACAGCTGTAAAGAAATGTGGAGATGTGGAGAAGGAAAACGTAAAGCACCTTAGGGCAACCATTCCCGAAGAATCTCACCGAGATACCAAAAGCTGAGATTGCTGAAATGATGAAGAACCAAGGGTGTCTTATTGAGTTTTTGTTGTTTCACTATAGTAACAGAAATGTTGAGAGATCTAACGAAGAAAAATGAAAGCGCAAAGGTTTTCTCCAAAAAGGTAGTATGATCAATAAAATCAATAAAAATTAATTGATTTTTAATCTGCTCAAAAAAAAAGGAAATCAAAAGGTCCCCTCTTCTGATTAAAAAATTTTATAATTTAGTAAGATTTAATAAATATTCCAACTAGTTATTTAAACAAACTACATTGCGGCTTTTTTATTTAAAGTTCATTTATTAAATTGAAGTAACCTTAATCTTTTCTTTGATTTAAAAGAACTTTCACCTTTCTTATTTATTTCTCAATAATTTTAAAGACAACTTTACGATTATTATCGAGGCGTAAAAAATGGTTACACAGAATGTGTTCAGTATTAGCTTAAAATAGCAATCATGGAGTAAATTATTGTTTCAATGTACACAACTAACAAATTATTAAATTAAGGCATGCTTGGAAAACCCGTACAATTTACTTGTATAGCATTTATGCATGGAATGTAAGTTGCATGTACTTCATTATTTACTTCAGTAAAGACAAATTGGCAAATGGGCTCGGGTCAAACATTTTGCTGAATAAGCCAAAAGGTACCTGCCTGTGACCAAGGGCGTAGTTAGAATTTCTTTTGTGTACTAACTTATCATTGGACATTATAAATGTGAGAATATGCTATGAAGTTTCGAATTTAATTAAACTCTTACCTGTATCGATATGCATTCAGATGGAATGCAAAGCAGTATAGGAATATGCCCGCTCTGCCCGAATACTCGTGCCATAATTGGAAAAAGTTGATTTCGATGTAATTATTCTCTTTTAATGTATTTGTAGACTTAATACTTAAATTTTATATACATTAAAGATTTGTTTGTTTTTTTTCTTTGTATTTGTGTGCGTGTGCTTAATAATTTAAATTTGACTTTGTGGCCACGAAGCTGTGGAAATACGTAAATAGATAAGTGCCGCCATATGGAGTCGGCATTCGAATACTTTAAAAAGGCATCAGCAGTTTACACAAAAGCCAAGTGTTGCAATGAAAATAATTTAACTATTTATATGTATGTGTGTTTCTTTGAGCTATTGTTTTTGGCTATTTAAAGAGTTACGAGTGGCTTGCTGGCTGGCTCTCAGTCTTTGACATTAACTGCTTAAAGTTTTGTAGAACTTGTTTCAAATTGTGGCAAGCATTTTCAACCTGCTGTGATTGTGGCGGCTTTTCTGCTTCCCCTCTGCTTCGTCTCTGCTTCGTCCCTGCTCCTGCTGCTCCTTTTTCGTCATTTGTTTTTTGTTTTGCCTTGACTCACTGCCAGAACGCACGTAACTTACCTGCTCAGGCAGCTTACATTTTCTATGCGAGTGTGTGTGCAGGTTTGTATTTTTAATAGCCCAATTTTTTCAGAGCCTTGAGGTCTACATCGCCATAGTAATCCTCGCTATAAACGAAAAGAAAGTATTACGAATAAATACAAAAAACCATTCCCTTTTTGTGCATAAAATTAAAGCGACTGAGCTGAGATTCCCTTTGGTTTGGGTTTTATGATTTATTTAATTAAATTTGCAAGAAAAATATTTTCTTGGTTTTGTTTTTTGTTTGCTTTTTTCTTTCTTGTCACGCTTGCGTCGTCCTCAAAGGATAAAGAATGAGGGTGCCATCAGCAAGTTGGGGCACACACAGGAACAAAAGCTTATACATCTAAAATAATAAAGCAGTGGCTGCAGAATTGTATGCGAGTCAAATTCAATTAAACAGTGTGCTTTGTACTTGTGACCAATTATTGTTATCCCCAGCTCCTTTGACAATCCACAGCTCCACATGTCTCTTAATGTGTGTGTCTTTTGACTTATAAATTAACAAAGCAAAATATTTATTAAAACCATAATTAAAAGTAATTTTGTTAAAAATGTCCTTGTTATGGGCGCAAATAGTTCAGGCGACGGCAACGTGGAAGGGCGACAAGGACGAACGGGACGAAGAATGCCACAAAACCACGCAACACAAGGATTTGTGCACAGAAAGCACAAACAGCAGGGCTAGATGGAATAAATAGATGACTGCTTGCTCGGCTCTCTGTCCTGCGCTGTAGCGCAAAGCAACAGGACGTCAAGGATTAAAAGACGTAGCAACAGCACCACACACACACACGCACGACTGAAATCCAAACATGCTCAGCGACAGACTCGCAACGGGCCACAAATTGCCTTTAAAGCGCAGAGGACATGCAGCTCTAAGGACAGCTGAAGCAAGCACGAGACTGGGACGAATATAAGGACGACTAGTACGCGAACGCGGACAGCAACTGTGCCCAGCAGATCCGGTAGCTTCATATAAAATGCGAGCGTGGCATGGCCAGCAAATGACAAAAAGCGCAAGGCTATTAAATTAAATTAAATGGAATTGACCAAAAAACCAAGCGAGTATTTGTTGCTCTTGTTGTCGTTGTTGTTACTGTTGCTGCTGTTGTTGAGAAGTCAACGCCATAAATGTTGCGGCTTAGCAGACAACGCGGACTGCCCTGCGAGAGAAGGGAGCTGGGTAAGCTGCAAAATATGGCCCTTGTTTAGTAGTAGTGGTCGAAATTGTTTCTGTAAGTCCTTCACTAAGTGGCCCTGGTCAACATTAATTTGATGCTTCAGCTAACGTTCGTTGTTGTCTGCGTATATTGACAGGCAGTTAGCTGCTCATAACTTATTTTTTCAGCCCGAACCCCCCGCCACGCCAGCTACTACCTCCATTTAGTGTGTATGTGTGCATGTTTGTGTGTATGTGTGTGTGTTCTATCATCATTAAAATTAATTAGAGTCAAAATGTTAAAAGGATTTCATTGCCAGCTAGCATTGCACACCAACGTAGTTATTATCCATCAACACCAGTCAGTCGTCGTCAGTCCATAATTCTGAAGTCGGAAGTGCACTGAGAAAATTATGTCCATTCAAAATCATAGACAAATTGTTTATTTTGGCCATTCTATATGATGTAGTAACAACTGGAAATGCACAATTTACATTTTTTTTTGTTTTGAATTCCTATTCAGACCAATTTTTCATTTGGTTTTGCTAATTGGTTGAGCTAATAGACAAATTAATTTAGTTTTCGCTGTTGGTGCAGTTTGTGTTAAAATAGTTTCCCTATTTACTTTTAATTTGGCTCTTGAGTGAAGAATCAATTTAGTAAAAGTGTGCCTGTATTTTTGTAAATATTTGTAGCAATAGAAATGTGTGTTTTAGGGATTTAACGTCAATAATTGATGCATCTATTATATTTTACATTTAACATTATTTTTTAGTGAATTATTTGACATATTTTTACATTTTAAACTTAAACATTCAACTGAGTTGTGAGCAGTACGCTTATAGCCCGTCCCAAAATGTTTCAGTACTATTCCTTCTTTTTACTATTTTCTGTACATAAAGGTGCCTAGAGTAACGACTATTTTCATGTCCTTCTACTAATATGATAAGTTTAAAGAATGGTTTAAAATACGAAGATAGTGTCTGGGCTCGTTTTTCACATTATACGAGCAGGACGATGTGAAGCTTAGTTTTTGCCGCAAGAAGTCGAGGAAAGGTTTCTCGCAAAACAAGCAAGATACATTTTAAAGGAACAAGAAAATGTCCGCAACTTTTACAATGTTACGAGGTAGTCTTCATCGTTCAAGGTATTCGTTCTTCGTCGACTTCTAGTCATGTATACGGATTTAATATATGTATTATGTCCAAAAAGCATTACTATACTACGACCTTATTCTGGCACTGACAAACACTTGAAGTGTTGCTATAGCCTATATATCAAGGCTATATATAATATCAATGAACATTTTACATTTTGGTGTGCGATGATTTTTGCGAGTGTTGTTGGCTACATTGCGTGCTATGGTTACCAAGTGGCTGCTCGGAATCGGACCCCACTTATATTCTTGCTTCGTTTGTGTAGCTTTGTTTAAGTTTAATCATTTTTGTTTATAAAACAGTTTTATTTGTATACTCTCTTTCTATCTTTCACGCTCTTCGTTTGCGTGGTCCCTTAATCTAACTCTTTCTTCATGTATCTATTTTTTTGGGGGCGTCGTCCTTTGTGCTAGCCTCGGCCACAAACATAACTGGGAATGTTGTGCAGCAGTGTGGCATGCAACTCGGTGGGCGCTTTCGGTTAGTTTTGTAGCAGCAACTTTTAATTGGAGATTGCTTACTTACTGTAGCACTGTGGCGCCGACAAAAGCAACAGTAAAACACATTAAAGCAAAAGATGACAGGGAACGTGGTTAGTGTGTGTGTGTTGGTGCTGGCTCTGGTTCTTGTGCTGGTGAGTGCCTGCGTGCATTTTCGTGTGGCATTAAAAGCTCGTGCAACAACAACAACAATTAAAACAACAAAACTGGCCAAATGCATGGCGGCCACTTTTGACTCATTTCAAAAATGTTGTGGCCCCTTTACGCGGGCTTTCCATGCATTTGCCTGAGCTTATGCGACAAGCCAAAAAAGCTACCCACATTCGGGCACACTCGCACATAACCATAGCCAGGCGGTAAGCAGTAAATGTCCTTTAACGTAGTGGTCCTGACGGCAGCCCAACTTGTGCGCTTGTGCCTTGAGTTTGTATAGTTTTATAATTTTTATTTAATTAGTTTTAAAACTTTTCAAAAAGTTTTTACACTGTGTAACGACATATGTGTGTGTATGTGTGTGTTATGCGTGTGTATGTGTGTGTATGTTTGTCCACACTACCATTACGTTGACAATTTAATACATACACACACGCACACTCAAGGGGACACACACTCACAAAAGTCATTCACTCAGCAGTGGCACAGGGAAGGAAAGTTAAAGTTGTCGCCGCCTTTATGAGTTAGTGGGGCGCGCTTCTCCAAAACAGGCCCCCATTTTCGACTTTGTGGGACCATCATGGACCAAAGTGCGCGCTGCACTGCGTCTGTATCTGTGTGTGTGTGTGTGTATCTGTGTTAGAGTTTCGTGCTATTAACGAGCTACCACACCTACGTGTAACTCGCTCTACATACATACTAATACGAGTATGTAAATGTGTCTCTCTCTCTGTGTGTGTGTGTATCTTTAGTGCGCTGGTTCTGCCTGCAATTGTGTTGATAATTTGAAAATTCATTTAAAGTTTTTGTATCGCGTTTTTGTTTATAGAATCTAATGAATAATTAACAAAGTTCTCGTGCATTTCAAAAGACGACATTGAGCAACTTCTTCGGCAGCGACATAAACGCGCTCACACACACATTTACACATACACTCGCGTATACGAGTACACTCACGAAGAAATGGCATCCAACTTTTCATTTGCGACAAATATGGCTGGCGTTAAAAAGTTTTATGTTTACTTATTATTTACAGACTTGGCGCAAAAGTCAGCCAGAAAACATCAAGACCCGCACACACACACACACATACATACATACATATATACTCACACGGACGCAAATTTATAAATAATTTACGAGTGTTTAACAGTTGTGCGCTAGTCGCGCTATTTTCTGGGTATTCTAGCTGCCAGGAAGCACCCAAAGTTCCTCGACTTTCCTATGGGTGCGCACTTTAAATTGTTGCCAGACAAACTTTTGTACTTCTATACTTGTACATATATGGACTTGGTGTGGGGAACGGCAGTCTTAAAGCATTTGGTAATTGATAGTCGGCAGTTTTACTAAATTTTTAGCATGCATTGCTCAATTAAATCAGCGGAATTTCTAAGGAAAACTTTAAGTAAAGTGCTGAAAATTCACCACCGAAGAAACCAGACGATAACTGTTATCGTAGGCTACGCGAATACATTTCTCATTTCTCTTTTTTTGAAATAGTTGTGGACTTGTATAGAGAGACGTTGTTATTGCCCTTAACCTGATATTAAGGCATGTTTGACTTAAGCCCAGTCTTAAGCCCCTATCGAATCTGAGATCAACAATTCGGGGGTTTTTTTTTTGGGTTTTTTATATATTTTTTCTTTTATGTATAAAATAAAATAATAAGCTTATAAACAATGATCACTTAAATGTACAAATCTCTAAATTTTACGCTTGATTTTTGAAAGATTGCATCTTTCCTCGATGTTGTTTGTTGTCTTTCGCACATTTAATTATATATTTTAGCGTTAAGCCCTACATTTTTGTTATAATTTTGATATGTACTTGGATTTTTCAAATTTTGAAAAAGGAAACACAGGGATAGCAATGAGTTGAAAGTGAGACATAGAAGACATAAAAGGAAAAGAATATGAAAACGATAACGATAGCGAAAAAAGAGAAACTAAGACAAGAGATGGAGCATAGAGTTGGTTGGCCACAGAGGCATGCGATATATATCGATATGATGGATTTGAGTATTTTCTCTTATTTCTTTCTTTTTCTTCTTCTTCTTGTTCTTCAATTTTGAGCATGTGTGCGTGATGCTTGTGATTGTGATTGCGATTGTGATTGAGTGAATTGGTTGTTGTTGTTGTTGTCGTTGGAAGGGAAATGTTGAATAGAAATTGTATTGATCTTGTTGTATTTGTTTTTGTTGTAGTTATTGTTATAGTTGTAGTTGTTTAGTTATTGTTGTTGTTATTGTTTTTATGTTTATGAGGAGGCAGCTTTGGTTTTGGGCGCGCTCTTAGTGCGACCTTCACTGTTCAATCCAGCTAGAAGTTCGCTCTTGCGGATGCTCTTCAGATCCAGATCGCCATAGTAGTCTTCGCTGTAATTGTAAAGGGACGAGGTAAAGAGATATGTCAGAACAGGTCAAGAGATATGTATGTAAATGTATGCAAAGTAGAGTGGCCATGGTGTTGCGTGAATTGCGAATTCGGAGAGTCGTGAATAAAGTAGTAAAGTAGACAAAGCTTTTGAGACACTGAGGTGATGAGAGTAGTGCAAGCGTGGCAGTGTGAAGTAAAAAACTTAAGCAAATTCTCAAAACTCAAAAGGCACGAAAGCTGCGCTCAAGCAAACAAAACAAACCCAAGTGCTTACTATGTACGAGTATATATTTAAGTCTTAAGTAGGAGATATCTCATTAAAAAACCAGCCACTTACCAGCCGGGAACATCCTCGGGATCTTCGCAGTTGCCAGTGCCATCACTGTCGCCAATCTTGAAAACGGTGCCAATGGGGCAGCCATACTCGCGCGCCACACCCTCCAAGCAGATGTAGTATTTGCGGCAATCCTCGGGATGAGCGTGACGCGAGAAGGAGCCGGCATTGGCCAACTCTCCGGCGGCGGGGCAGGCAAATCCATTCGCAACTTCTGCAATGGAGATTTTAGCATTTTAGAAGACTTCGAAACATATTCTTCAGAAGTATACAGCATGGAATGAACAGAAGCGGGTGTTCTTCCATCAACCTCTATTCAATTATTCTCTTACTGCATATCTCACATTTACATTAGGCTCTGCCTTACCTTCGTTCTTGCATTCGGGCACCTGATCGGCCCACATGCACACGCGTGCATCACGATCGTAGGCCAGACCGGGTGAGCACTGATATCTGGATGGTTCGCCGTTCCAGCAGTTCCAGAAGACGTCGCATTTGTTCTCATCGGGGAAGATGCCGTACAAGCGTGAGCAATGTGGCGTCGAAATTGGTGGCTCTGCAAAGCGAGTATTATTCAATTAGTCATCCAAGTTTACTAAAAATGATCGCATGTGGGTGTCTTACCCAACTCTGTGCGATCGCCGCAGTCCACATTGTGCAGATAATCACAGTTCTCCGTCAGGAATTTGGAATCTGAGGCATCGAAAGCCAGGCCATTGCCGCAGGTCTTCAGCTCGGAGACGCCATTGTCGCACTTCCAGTATTTGTCGCACGATGTCTCGTGTGGATAGAAACCGAAATCGTCGGGGCATTTGAAGCTTTGCTGGGCCACAGCTGTAAGTGAATGAAAATAAAAGTGCAACAATTAGTAAAGCACAGCCCAAATGCTCGAATTAAATGGCATGCAATTTCAATTAATTGAATAATTTGCTGTTCAATAACGAAGCGCTACCCAAACATGTTTGCACAATGCACAAATACGCAAATAACAAACAAAAATGTTTCATTGCCCGCCTAGGTGGCCGAAACCACTTGGCATGCCCTAAAGTGCCTAGCAACAAAACATTTTCCAACCGCAATGGGCATAACTCAAATAGGAAAATTGCTATTTAGGCAGGCGCCAGCAACGTAATCAGAAAATAATTGCATTGTTTAAATAATGTGGCAAAGGCAGCTGAATTGCAGCCTCAATATTGTTTAAATAGGCTTTTGGCTATTAACAGGCAGTCGGTCGTTGATCGATGCTCGACTCTGGATTGTTCGTTGTTGATTGTTGATTTGTGAGAGCCAGCCAGCATACATTTTTTATGCATTTCGACGATGAAGATGATGATGATGATGACAAGGATGCCGATGCTACTGATGGTGTGCACAATAATTTGTCATGTTTCCAAAGGCATTCACTTGAAAAAGTCTCGACTGCGTACGCGACTGTGTCTCAGTCGGAGGCGGCTGCCAATAAATCTTTCAGGCAACTTTCAGACAAGACTCAAGACTCAAGACGTGTGCACATTGAGGACAGCTCAGGGCCAACTGCATTTACTTTGAGTCACAGCTTATGTTTTTTTTTTTGGTTGTTGTTTTCGGATTTTTTCATCTCTTTTTTTGGAGTATGAAGTTACACGACACGCACCCTGCCAGAAGGTGAAGCACCTGAAATGCGCTTCAAGGACTCGGCTTGCAGCTGCTTCCTCTCTCACACACTCAGACTATCATCTGCCCCAGTGGCTGTTGCAGTTGCAGTTGCTGTTGCCGTTGATGTTCGACACACCAACTCAATGGAAACCGCAGAGCGTAACGAACTAAATTGCACACAACTAACTAATGCGGTATTTGCACTACACAGCATGCATGCAAACATTCACGCAAATGCGCATCACATTTGCACATACGAGTATAATGAAAATCAAAACAGAAGCTGCAGACCAAAAAATAATTACATTGCAAAGTGCAGCGAAAGAGAGAGAAAGAGAGGGAGAGAGAGTTAGAGAAAAAAGCGTGACAAAACGTACAAATACCGTCCGACAGCTCCCTTTCTACCTGCACGCCTATGCATGTCCCCGACTGTAAATATGCTTGTATGTGTGTGTGTGTGTGTGATAATCTAATTGCAAAGCCACAGAATTGTGGTCACGTTTCGAATGCTCAATCAAAATGCGCGCCAGCTTACTAGCAGCCCGTCCCACTCAACCACTTCCCACCCACTCAGCCCCTTCCGATTTCACTTAATCTAACTAAAGCCTGCCATCCCTCCATCCCCATTCCCCTCCCCATTCTGTGAAGGCTCAAAGTTTACCACATAAATGCAACAATTGAAAAAAAGAAGTGCACGCCCTTTTTTCTATACCTAGCACATCGAATGAATATATAAAAACTACTAAATAAAATGCATGCAATTTTCATTTGTGTGCAAACTAATCAAATATAAAATTTATAAATTTATTTACACACACACACACACACACATACAAACAAGGAAGCAGCACATAAGCCCAGCATGCACTTTATAAACTGGCACATAAATCAAAATCAAAATTGTGGCGAACGCATGAGCGCAAATAAAATTATTCGTTGAATTTAATTAAAAATTTGTTTTCGCTTGCAAATTTATTTATTTGTTGGCAACAACAAACGTGTGTTGTTTTCTATGACAGTCACTCAGTCAGTTATCCAGTCAGCCAGTTTGTGGGAGGTCGGCAACTGTCCTAATAACCATAACAAAATACATTTATCGATATACTGTATAATATACTCGTAGGTGCGTTTCTGTGTGTATGTGTGTGTGTGTGTGGGTCTGTCATTGGCTGTATGCGCTTCTATTCGCTTGTTTAATTTTGTTAATTACGCAGTTATTTCAAATTTTATACAAATTGTGCAAAGCCGGCAAAAACAATTAGCGCGTGATCTATCATCACAAAGGAAAAACACAAACTGTTTGAAAAATGAGTGCAAACATGCGTAAATATTTGGATTCCAAGTTCTAGTAAAATGCATAAATACTGTATTCTAATAATGTTTAAAATATTTATGTTTTCAATGATACAGGCAGCATTTCTATGACACCTAATCTATTAAAATACATATTTATATGATGAGGAATGTAAGTAGCTGACGTCTGTTTGATAGATGTTAAGACAAGCAGCTACTACTTATTTGATAATGAAATTAATGTCAACAATTTATAACTTAGTTAGTTTCAATTGTTAATTGAACTGATAAGGCATACTATACATGTAAATAAAATGTTATGTATGTGGGATCAGAAAAAAAGGATTGCTCAACTCTTTAAAATGATAATATTTTTTTGAACTTGACGACTTGATGGACGAGTGACGTCTCTTTCTGAAGAGTGCGGACAGTTGTGTGGAAAGCTAATAGCTAATGGAAATACTTTGTATTTATTTATTCATTTGCGATAGAAAACTGTTTAGATCGAACTAAACAGCTATGTAGAACTCATTTGGAAATATTACACGTGCTTGCTCTAAATGATATCAGAACAGCCTTTTAATATTACAAACAAAACTGAATAGCCTAGCCGAGAAATGAGCCAAAGCAAACCAAATACTAAACACATATACTTAATATGTATATATTCATAGACTCATTAACCTTGACTAAACATTTATAATATCAAGATATGAGGATTGGATTTAGTTGATTTTTGTCGTGTGGTCGATTTTTATAGATTTTTCGAATTAGCATTCAAATGTTAACTGAATTTTGAACTTGTACGTCACAGTTGATTTCAGTTTTAGTGTTAGACGAAGTAATTTCCAGAAGTGCCTGAAGCAACTTTGGCAGCACTTAGCAGCCCAGAAACGAGCAAAGAGCAACGAACAAGTTGCAACAACAAACATAAACAACAGCAGCAAATGTGCAACTTAATAGTTGTAATAATTTAGTTTTGTTGCTGCCACTGCTACTGCTACTGCCACTGCTGCTGTCACAGCTGTTCTTGCAGCAACTGAAGCAGTGCGGAAAAAGTGCAATCTAACACAAGTGCGCCGTTGCCATAGAGGAAAAGGGCACCCGAAGGAAAAGGGGGAGAGAGAGAGCCACAGTGGTGAACCGCAGCACTAATGCGCTTTATGTGTTTGTGTGCTCGTGTCTATATGTGCACTCGTATTTTTGTGTGTGTGTGCATGTGTCAATGTCTGTGGAAGAACACATGCCCATAGTGATGATGATTGTGCACTTACCAGTTGCCACTGCCACTCTGTTGCTGTGTTAGTGTGTGTGTGTGTGTGTTCGTCGCGCTTTACAAATACCGCATGTTAACTAAACAATTACCTGGGCGCTAAATGTATGTGTGTGTGTGTGAGTATGTGTTTGCTGCTGACTAACAAGGCGTATGCGCAATCTAAAAGGAAGCATAGACAAGACACCTTGGCTCCCAATTGAGAGTGGCAACTGTCCGCTTCCAATTAGTTACTCTGTTGTAATATTACATAACTAAGAGTGACTCCACTGGTCAACATTACAATTAATTACTTTCCTAGACATAGGTAATACCATGATGCACAAAGAATGATTGATTAGAGCGACACTTCAACACTCAAACATCCCACACTTATAACACAATTAATGATATTGTTATTGTTTGGAAAACATTCGTACAATTTTTCAGTATCTTTATAATTGTCAAGATTATTGAAACTGCTTTTGAAAATATCAAGTTAGTCCTCGGAAGTTGTTATTAAATCTTCAGTAAATTAATATATAACATTGTGTGTGAAAAGTTTATTCAAGTTTGTTCAGAGCTACAGTAAGACTACTTCTAGTTCAAGTGCTGGCAAGCTTTCGCAAATCAAAAGCTGCAGCCAAGCCTAGCCACAATTTATAAATTTCTCAAAAATATTTTTACCAAAATGATGGCTCAATTATGTCATTTTATGTGCGTCGTTACTTTTTTTACGAACCATGCTAATTAATGCAAATTTATGCGCAATCGCGGATCATTCGAGAAGCCCGCTTCAAATTCTAAGCGTAAACGAAAAAGAAATCGAAAGCAAAACAAAATGCTAGCCCACATTTGAGCCACAGTGGCAGCTGGAGGCGGTGTTTGGAACCGGCTCAACCAGATTGGTAGGCTTACTAACCCACTGTTTTGCTAAAATGCTGTTCTTTTGTCATTTTTTTTTCCAGCCGGCTGCAAAGTTTTTTCTCTTTGATTGCCGCCCAGCCACACCTTTGCATAAATATCTGCACTGTCCATTATGTACATACATGCACGTATATGAATGTGTGTGTGCCTTTGTTTTTTCTTTGTTTCAGATAATTCGCATAATTAATAAGCTGCTTAGATAGTATGTAGCAGCATGCTGCATGTTGCACGTTGCATGTTGTTTACCTTATTGGCTGCTTTGTTTAATTGTTTTATCTATCAATTTTGCTCGCTTAATTACATTTTTTCCTGCTGGGGCTCAGCAAATAATTGCAAATGGTTTTCACTCGCCCCCGACCGTATGTGCGTGCGTGTTTAAATAATAAATTTTTATTGACATTTTAACAGTAAAACCGCCATTTGTATTGGTCTCGTCGGTTGAGTGCGCATCATTGGGTATCGATGGTTGTTGTTATGATTACTGTTGCCATTGTTGTTGTTGTTTATCTACTGCTGCCCATTTGTACATCCGTTCGTCCATTAACATAATCATTTAATTAACCAAAGCTACATATATATGATACCTCCACAAACATACATATAAATTGGCAACTTTATTAAACGTTTCCATGCAACAACAACAGCAACAACAACGATAACAAAAACAAGAGCAAGGTGAGCAAAAAATGAATTAATTTATGTTTCACTTAAATGACAGACGCTGTCGAGATGCAAATAACAAATAAATTCATATTTTAACATTAACAATGAATGCCAAGCAATTTACAAATAATTTATTTAATACAATGAAAATGATTATGCATATGAGCAATTGAAAAGCTCTTTGGCTTGTTACACCAAAGATATTATGTTTAATTAAAACCTGAGCCTTTGGAAAGCCATAGCAGCGAAGCACGAGCTAAATACATTTAATTGGAAATTTCAATTTGTCCATTAAACTAAAAAAGAAACTTTTCAGTATCGATAAAGCCAACTCGCTGAGTTCCAAGTAATGCTTGACCAATTATTTATAAAGATTGCTGTTTATTCGCATAATTTAAATAACCAACTAGACACATGAAAATTATCCACCTTGTGATATTGTTGATTGTTTAAGTGGTTTGAACTTATGAACTCCGTTCTTCAGCTTACTTTGAAGCACACTGTGGCACATTTCTCCTATAACTTATTATTATTAGAGATCAGCAATAAATTTGATGTCTTAACCTATTTGCCGTCTTCAGAAATGGTGTTTAAACTAAGTTATAAGATTATAAAGAAGGTTACAGAAGGACAGTGACGAGCACTGTCAATATCCTTCAAATAAGTACCATTGGCTATAAATTGTTTATAAATTTCTTTGTAAAGTATGGCTTTGTGTTTCAAAGAAAAGCATAAATGAAAAATGCAGAGGTTGAGGTTGGCGTAATTGATTGTTTGGCTATCGACATTACTCTCAATGAATAGCGCTGCCTTGCACGAATCGTTCAGTCTAGTCTAGTCTAGTCAGTCATGGCAGCTTTTTTGGTTGTGAGCCAAAGTTATGTTCGAGTGGTGCAGCCATAAAACAGAAGGTAGCAATAATGCCATACATGTCTACATGCAAACTAATAGACCAGTCAGCCATAAATATGAAAATCAACACTCGACAGTGCATTGAACCTCGGCCCCGGTACCGGCAACGGGACCGACACTGGCACCGACACTGGCACCTTTCAAGAAGCTAAACACCAGATTCGTGCATTAGCAGTGGCCATAAATGCTAGGGCGCTACCACTGCTGACAGTCTAGGCCACTTCTAGTCATAATCGTTAACAGCAAACAGTGCAATCACATGTCAGCCAACCAGCCAGTCAGCCAGCCAGCGCAGAATGGGCAATATGCCTTATTTTGTTGTTGTTGTTGTTGTTGGTGTTATTCTGTGGCACTTGTATCTATCTATCTATCTATCTATCATTTACTCGTGGCAAATTTGTTGCTCTGCCACTGCCTTTGCCACTCTGCCGCCCATTGTTGTCTGTTGCCATTCAGCCGTGCCTCGTGTGCCGCCAAGACAACAGCAACATCAACATCAACATCAAAGGCAACAACAACAACAGAAAAGTAACAGAAACAGAAACAACACCATATAAATCAAGAAAATTGCTGACATTTAAGCACGTTTCGTTTCGTTTTGTTTGCCTGGCCTGGCCTGGTATTTGCACAGCAACAACAACTTGAGTATTTCCGTTAGCTGCCTTCTTTTTCCCCAAAAACATTTTTGCATATAGACAATATGTACGTATACGTATGTGTGTGTGTGTATGTGTGTATGTATTTGTGTGCCTGTAGTTGTTGTCGACGGCATCGTAATGATATTTAAATATTTACCCTCACCCACAGCGAGGGCTCGTACTCGTACTCGTATGTAGGTTAATCTGTATTTGCACTGCCATCGTCTATTGTATTTATTGTATAGTACGTACTCCTATCTAAAGGCATTGTAAGTGCGCGTGCATCCATATAATGCGTCATCTATGTATGTATAGTTTCCATAGAATTTCCATTTATATAGATTGAGCAATAAATCCATTTATCCATGCCGCCTTAGACAGGCATGCTTCAAATATTTCAATATTTTTCAAATTTAACGCATCACTGGTAACTTTGAGCTTCAATTGTTGCTGTAGAGGCTGATGTTGCTGCTGCGACAGTTGAATCACAAAAAATGACGCTGACAAAAATTATTTCGTGGCAGCGCGCGTCAAATGCCTGCCAAGTGGCATGCAAATTGCCAGCGCTCCGAATTGACTTTTAAAAGCTTGCAACCATTTTCCCTTACAAGCGCTGAAGTGAAATAAGCACCTTCACTGTAGCACTCGGACCACTTGGATTGCTGATCAGCGATCAGCTGCAACCTCGCTGAGGCGTTTTAATCACTTAGATCCGTGATCTTAAATACCAAATCTATATATATAGAATAAGAATATAACGATCACTTAATGACTAATTGTTTGTTGATCGAAACAGAATTAATGGAATTTCCATTGGTAATTATTAATTATTGCTGAAGTGTACAAGTAATAATGATAAATGAGCACAGCCAGTGAGGCCATTAGATTTTATTTCTACCTATGTATGCTTAGTATTAACGTACTCCGAATTGATATTTTGCACCGAGGTAGTTTACTATTGCTAGCACATAATACTGCATTCGATCTCTTGTTCATTAACAGCTCCTATTACTTTCTTAGTTTAGAAACTGGTGAGCAATAGGGCCTGTAATTGTCATTGATACGATCCATCAAGAACTAATGCAAATAGCTTTGAATTATTGTCATTAAATATTATGCAACAGACTGAATCGTTCATCTATATATTCATTCTACATATTATAAATGTCCTAATTAAATAAGTAAATAATTAAATATAATAATCAGTGTTGCTTGTATTGAAATATTTTGAATATTAATTTCAATTAAAACTTATGGCTTTAATATATTCAATCTATTGAGACTAATAGAAATTCCACTTATTAGTATAGTTGGAACAAATCAAATTATATTATGTAGGGTATATACATACAAGTATTCTGCGGAGCATTTTATTTTGCTATTTCGTTTTTGTCTTTCTATTTTCTAAGTTATGCAAAAATTGTGTTCGCTTGTACAACACTGGCACTTGGCTGCCTATAAATCAGCATAGATAGCTCGTTAGGTGTGTGGGTGTGTCTGTGTGTGTTTCTGTGAGTGTTTCTGTGTGTGTTTCTGTGTGTGTTTCTGTGTATTTTTGGCAGACACCATTCCCGAACTGAGTCGAGCCGAACGATCCGCATCCAAATCCAAATCGGTCGCCTGCTGTTCCCTTCATGCTAAGGCAAAGTCCGCGGAACAGTTGCATGGCTGCATTTTTGTCGAATGCATGTATTTGCAAAGATTTTTTTGTTTATTTTGTTACACAGTTGCGTTGAATAGAAAACATATATATACACATATATATATATATGTAGTATACACACATATATACAAACTTTTCAAGCGTGACTTGCTGTTGTCAGTTGTTGTTGTTGTTTCTGTTGCCTGCTGTGTGGCAATATCAAAATTTATTTTGTATATTTGCCACGTTTTGCACTCCTTTCTTCATCTTTTTTTGTTGCAGGCATTATTTTTGCTGCGGTTGCCGAGCGTTAGGTTTCGATACCATTTTTTATGCGCGTCACAGACCGCAGAGTGCGACAAGCAACAAAAGCGGCAGAACCAAAACAAAACAAAAACAAAAAAATCAAAAATAAAACAAGAAGCTAAAACGTCGCGCCATGCAACAAAATGCGGAAATTTATTGTGTTTTTGGCTTTTTAGGAAATCTTTTGGGCACTTAAATTGTTTATCGCTGTGATTAGCATGCTTGTGGTAACAGTTTTTGTTTTCGATTGGTTTTTTTTTTTGTATTCGGACCACAAACGCGTCAGGGTGGGGGGCTAAGTTCCACTTCAGGCTGGAGAGTGTGCGCTTTGCACAAGTTATGGCTTGTGAGGCATTTGCTTTTGACGCCTTTGTTGCATAATTTATGGCAACAGCAACACACACACAATCTGCTACCTCAAACAACAAGTTGTTGGCAGCCAACTTGAACTTGACAACGAAAAGCGCTTAACAACGTAGGCCTATTAAAAATGTTGTTAACGCCAGAGTGTTTAAGTATTTACGTGTTGTTGTTAAGTTTAATAACTCGAAATTGCGCTTACAATTAAAAGCCAGTAAATTGCTGTGGCCGCTTTGATTTGGCCGGCCATGCAAGACGTTGAAAAAATGCATGGCACGCAATTTTTGAGGAACGGTCGGGCTCGAGTTGAATAACCAACCAAATCATAAACAAAGGCCGCGTGAAGTGTAAACAAGTTTTGGCTGTTTTCAATTATTTTTTCTTTGACGATGGTTGCTTTTTGTCTTGCTAGCGTTGTAGGGCGCGGCAGCTGCTCCTCATTAAGCCAAATCCAAATAAATACAAGTAAATAACCTCTCACTTCTCTAACAACATTGACTAACAGTCGTCGGCGAATCGCCAGCATCCATCTTGCAATTGAAAGCTTTTCAATGTCAATGTCAAATCAAGACAATTTCAATAAAGCACCAAATATTTGCATGCCAACTGGCCGACCACACCTAAAAGTCTCTTGTGCAATATACGAGTAGTACGAGTATATATAGTATATACATACATATTAACAGTTTCTTTGAAATTGTGTATTTGTGCGTGTGCGGGTCGTAAAAACGCCAGCGCTCCAATTTCAAAAGGCACACGCTCTTTGCAATTAGATAACACTGACTGTCTGTCTTGTGCGCCTTGTAGTTGAAATTCAAATCTAAATATCATTTTCAAAGCTGCAACAACAACAACAACAAGTTGCAAAACCAACTGCAACGAAGCTGAACCAGGCATAAAGATTTGCTTTTGTTTTTGTTGTAACTTCTCCAACTTTTAAAGGCGTGTGCTGCGCAAAAGTTGCAACGACTACGACGCCGATGAAGTAATGAAATCGAACCAATAGACAGAGACAGAGCCAGTGAAAGAGAAAGAGAGATACACAGTTACAATATCTAGCCATGTATCTGGCCTAACGGCCTGGCTGCCTGAAAATGTAAGTAAACGTGGCAAAAACTACGTACTGTGGAATAACAACTCGAATTTAACAGTAACATACAAGTTCAGAGTAATATGAAATTCTATTTCTTTTTTCAAAATATCAGTTTCGAGAAATGTGTTCGCCCAAGTAACTTCCAAATAAAATGAACTCTATTACATTTAATCGTAATTGATGAAGAGTCGGAAAAATACATCTGTAGTCGGATTGAAAACATTCAGTAATTTGAAATGCTTTTTGTAAGTTGAAGTAAACTGTTATTATTACTAAATTATTATTATATACTATTATTACTTTTATTTTCCTGCTCTCGGAATTAAGAAACCAAAAATGAGTTCATGAGTTGGAAACGAATCGCAAATTTCGAGAGAGTGAAAGTGAGTTGAAAAATCGTTATTTATTGAGATAAACGAAAAGTTTCTGAAAACAGGCCCTATGAAGTTTAAACTAAATAGAAAACAGCCGATCGTTCATAGATTCTTTCTTCATAATAAATGTGAGACATTTCCCATAAACAGTCTCTCATCCGCCCACAACAACGAGCTTGTAGTTTTTATTGTCAGTCTCAACCAATCCTGTTTAGGGATTACTTAAAAATATGAATATTAAAAGATAGATTGAAATGATAAAAAAGCGATAATTCCTGAATGACTGGAGTATTGTTTTAATGTTTTAAATTGCAATGATTTTAGTTTCGTTTTCTATTTAAATCAAAGAACAAATCTTTTTGGTTACCGAAATCTGATGGGAAATGTGAATGATGCCTCAATATGTTGCATGCATTTTTTGCAATATGTATAAAGATTTTAGCTCCTTAGCCCATGGTGCAACAGCTTGCGAAAAGTAGCGATGGTAAGGCTGGAGTTGCAGGCGTTTTTGAAAAGTTGCCGCCACTTTGGTTTTACTCTTTTTTTTTTTTGATTACGTTTATGGTTTGAATTTGAAAACGAACTCATTTGCGTCGTCGTCGTTTTCCTTTTGGGTAAAAGTGGAGCAAATGAGTGATAGTTGATTTACTCGTTACACAAGCCTCAAACACGACGACGAGTGTGGACACCGCCGCCCCCCACCCTAGTCACCGATTTCCCATTCCGCACACTGCTCTCCCTTAAACACTTTGTGTTGGTTTTTGCCAACTTGTAGTAACACTCTTGGCACTTTTAACACTGCTTTGGGGTTTCGAGTGTCCTTCAATGCGCACGCTCGACATGCTCCAACAAATTAGAAAACAGTTGCAGCGCCCGCTCTGGGGGTTTGTCTTTTGGCATTCGATTGCGCAAGAGGAAAAGCTTTCGCTACATTTTCTGACATACATATGTTGTCTGTTTTCTGTGTTTATTGTCTCTTTTAACAAATACTTATGTACATATTTGGCATAACAATCTGATCAATACATACCGGCTCCGAATAATGCAACAAACACAATTATAAACTTCTTCATTGTGTGATTTTCTGTGATTTCGCGATAGAAGTTATTTCTATTTATTTATAGATTTCGTCGTTTATTTCTTAATTGAAGTTCTTTTTGGCGGCGAACCGTAACGTTTAACAAAACAACAATAATAACAACAAGTCTTGAATCAAGTGAACCAACCAAACGGGTAACACTTCAGAAATCTCAAAACTGTTTACAGACAAAAAGCGCTCTGACAACGAACCACTGGGACCGACGAAGACTGTGTGTGGCTGTCGCTGTTACGGGAGCTTTTTATACCGCTGCGCAGGCGCGCCAAGGCAGCGAAAATGGCGCAGCGTCGCAGTCGACGCCACTCAACGAACAATCCAGATAGATGGATCGACGGTTGGTTTTGGTTGGATAGACGTCGGCAGCTTTGAGAGGCGCATGCGCAGCCGGCAAACGTGGCAGCGCAGCCGCGTCCACTGACATTGCAACGAAGCTGCTGTCGCTGTCGCTGTTGCGGTCGCGGTCGCGATCGCTGTCCCATGGAACGGTACAATTTTGCAGCGTGTGGAGGCGGGTGGCGGGCAATCAGCTTTTTACATATTTACATTCACTGCTTCAGTCGGTGTGTGTGTGTGCCTCTATGTGTGTGTGTGTGTGTGTGTGTGTTGGCAATTGTAAGTGCGGCTTTTAACTGTATTTGCCTACATTGTTGTTGGCCAAACTATTTTCGTATGCAAGCGGCAAAGTGTCGGCTGTTGCCTGCGTCGCTGCTGCCATCAGCAGCGCTGTTGACGCCTGCGCCAGCCACTAAGCGTCGACCGCAACGCAAACGCTAACGTCAACGTCGACGCTGCCATTGTTGTGGCTCAAAGCATTTGTCAATTGAGTTGCTTTTTACTTTTTTCTTCACTTTACTGTGCTTTGCTTTGCTTCGCAGGCTGTGTGCATTTTTAGGCGGGGGCTGCAAATGGAATTTTTGTTTTTCCATCAATCTGTACATAGGTGAGTGTGTGTGTGTAGCTTTGTGTGTTTGTGTGTGTGGGCAAGGCAGCCAACTATCATCCATTTGTTGTCTCTTGACGACCCAGCTAATTATGGCTTGTGATTTTTGAAATTTCGGGGCACGGCACGAACTGTTAAGCCAAAAATCATAGTTGAACTTCACCTTATTGCTGCGCCATTTTGATTGCCTGCTTCTGTATTTGTGTTTGTGTGCTTCTAGGTGTGTGAGTGTGTCTGAGTCATGCGCTTGGTATTTGGCTGCCACATTGCGCATACGACATGTCTGCCCGCCCTGCTGTGCCTTTTTTTCTTTCAATATTTCGCCTCACTTTTAAAAGTTAATCAACTCAATTAACATGATTTCTTAATGTAAAAGCAATGTGATGGTCAACCGGTGTTCCAATGAAATGCAATTGAAACCGCGTGCAAGGTGTCTGCTCGACCCGAAAGACCATAAAGCCGGTAACCAGTAGACGAGTTTTCAATAAATGAAATGAGATATAAAATAATTCATAATAATTACAAATTGTGTTTTTTATTGCTGAATATATCAAATGTTTAATTAATTTCAGCTTCATTATGATAGGCTTATGTACATTTATAATAGTGTTTAATCTGAAGACATTTATTTCCACTATTCACTATGAACCGTACTAATAAAATTAAAATTAATCATTATGGATCCCACTACTCGGTTCGGAACAGGTTTGCTTTTTAAAACATTTGCTATAAAAAATATTGTCTATATTTACACATATTTACACTACACATGTACACATTTTTGTAGATATTTTAAAAATTTAATCATTATTATACATACTGGCATAGCAATCCCCAATTAAAACCTTTCTTAGATTACGCTTTGGCAGCGGCTTTTTGGATTAAAATGATACTCTATATTTTATTTATTGCATTATTTGTCAAATTGGTTATATCATCGACCATTTATCATATCTAATGCTCGACATTTGCATCCCGAACAGCCAGCAGACACCCTGTTGTGCAGTCTCCGCCGCTACATAAACAAATAGCTGGCATTTAAACTGGGCTGTGAACGCCGAGCCAAGAGTGTGGTGCGTGCGAGTAAAAGGTAGGCCAGCCAGTTGTAATGCAGTTCGGCTGGAGGGGGTCAGGAGGGAGGGGTGGGGGCTTGAATATAGTTGCTGCTATTAAAACTGACCCAGCTCGGCGGTCAACGGCGGCCACTCAACGGCGTTGAGAGTGGCGTGCGCGCAAAAAGTGTGCAATTAAATGCAAGAAAAATGATTCAAGGTTTCGGAATGCAGGAAGAATATGAAATTACTGCAGCGGCACGACATACCAAGTAAAGGAAACCAGTCAGAGGGAGTCGGCGAGACTGGGCAGGGACTGCATATGTGGCGAGAACAATTACAGCTGCTGCCAACGACTTATGCTGTAACTTGTCTGCCGCTTGCTGGAGTCTTGGAGTCGACTCTAGAAGACTTTCGGCGGCCAACAGCAGACAGCAACAGCTACAGAGCCCACAATGACGACAGATAGTCAGACAGATAGTGAGACAACGAACCAGTTTAGAAGTGCAAAAATGAAAATGAAAAAAAAAAAAAACACACGCTAGTAGTAATAATAATAACGACGGCAACGCCACAAACTAGCCCACCTTGTCAGTTATGCTTTCGCTTTCAATAGCCCCCAACGTTGGCAGCAGCAGCAGCAGCAGCCACACCAACAATAACAACATCAAGAAATACATGTGTTGTATATGTGTGGTTGTAAATAAATAAAAAGGCCAACAATCAATGTGCCTTACTGCCTCTATTGCTGCTGGATAGAAAAGCTGCAAAATAAAAGGCTATGCCGTGCATTATTTACGAGTAACTACAAAAGTTTTGGACGCATGCGCCTACTTGTTTTGTTTGTTATTTGTTTTTTTTTTTTTTTTTGTTTAGGGTTTGAAAACGTGTTTGCCATGCAGCTGTCTGGATGTCTCTGTCTGTGTCTGTGTCTGTTATACATTTTTCAAATCTCTGGCTGGCATTTGGGAAGTGCAACGAATGGATACACTCCCCAAAAAACCAACAGCTTCAGCTTCATATTCAAAATGGCCCATTGGCCCATATTCAAAATGGCCCAAGAGTGTGGTGCGTGCGAGTAAAAGGTAGGCCAGCCAGTTGTAATGCAGTTCGGCTGGAGGGGGTCAGGAGGGAGGGGTGGGGGCTTGAATATAGTTGCTGCTATTAAAACTGACCCAGCTCGGCGGTCAACGGCGGCCACTCAACGGCGTTGAGAGTGGCGTGCGCGCAAAAAGTGTGCAATTAAATGCAAGAAAAATGATTCAAGGTTTCGGAATGCAGGAAGAATATGAAATTACTGCAGCGGCACGACATACCAAGTAAAGGAAACCAGTCAGAGGGAGTCGGCGAGACTGGGCAGGGACTGCATATGTGGCGAGAACAATTACAGCTGCTGCCAACGACTTATGCTGTAACTTGTCTGCCGCTTGCTGGAGTCTTGGAGTCGACTCTAGAAGACTTTCGGCGGCCAACAGCAGACAGCAACAGCTACAGAGCCCACAATGACGACAGATAGTCAGACAGATAGTGAGACAACGAACCAGTTTAGAAGTGCAAAAATGAAAATGAAAAAAAAAAAAAACACACGCTAGTAGTAATAATAATAACGACGGCAACGCCACAAACTAGCCCACCTTGTCAGTTATGCTTTCGCTTTCAATAGCCCCCAACGTTGGCAGCAGCAGCAGCAGCAGCCACACCAACAATAACAACATCAAGAAATACATGTGTTGTATATGTGTGGTTGTAAATAAATAAAAAGGCCAACAATCAATGTGCCTTACTGCCTCTATTGCTGCTGGATAGAAAAGCTGCAAAATAAAAGGCTATGCCGTGCATTATTTACGAGTAACTACAAAAGTTTTGGACGCATGCGCCTACTTGTTTTGTTTGTTATTTGTTTTTTTTTTTTTTTTTGTTTAGGGTTTGAAAACGTGTTTGCCATGCAGCTGTCTGGATGTCTCTGTCTGTGTCTGTGTCTGTTATACATTTTTCAAATCTCTGGCTGGCATTTGGGAAGTGCAACGAATGGATACACTCCCCAAAAAACCAACAGCTTCAGCTTCATATTCAAAATGGCCCAGCCTGTGCCTGTAAGTCGGCGTCGTCGTCGAGGCATTTGCAATCAAATTGAATGCCAAATTATGCCAAAGTGGTTAGAGTCTTAAATTCTTTTGGCTCGTTGTGCCAAAGCACATTTGCCGTTAGTTAGCCAACTAACTGTACAACTTGTAATTTGTAGACAAGATATATTAAAAATATGTGAAAAATTTAAAAATTGCATCAGCAAGTCACTCAGACAGTTAGCTAGTCAGACGAAGCGTCTAACAGGCGGTGAAGCGGGTCGAGGCGGACTTAGGCGGGCGAGCTGGCGCTGGCGCTGCGGCAAGTCAAACACAAATTGTGAACGGTTTTAATTGTTGAGTTTTGTAGCCCATTTGTGGGTGGGTGCGCCGTCAGCGTCAGCATTGGCGTCAGCTTCGGCGGTGGCGTCGCTGTCTGTGCTCTTGTTGTTGTTGTTGCTGTTGGTGTTGGTGTAGCAGCCACGTCGTCACCGCATGTGCAACGCGGAAGAAAAGTTGTTTGTCCGTAGTAAATGCATGCCATTTGTATGCTATCTGATTCGTCGCACAAACACATACACACACAAACACACGCACACCTATGCTCATGTAAATGCCATGTGTGTGTGTGTGTGATCGATCAAAAGCTGCTACCTACCAACTGGTCTCTGACTACCTCGCTCATTTGGCCATTCAAGTTCTTAACTTAAATTTCAGTTATTTAGCAAGTGCATTTCGTTGTTGCGCATTTCGAACGGTAATTTGTCGTTAACTGTGGCTGGCGGGTTCGTGACTCGAATCTTTCGTTTCACCACTGGGTGGGGGCAAACCCGTTAGAACGGTTTTGTTTAATTCAATTAATTGAACAGTAAGCCGATTTGCCTGCATGCCGACTAAATGCAATAAAGCTGTTAACCTAGTTCTGTCATTTTTTGTTTTTTTTTTTGAAAATAGAAAGTTTCTAAAAATTGTTAATATGACAGGTGGAAAAACAGGACTCAGATTATACTAGCATTTACTACATGTCCGGCATATATTTTAAAGCATAAAGCACATAAACTCAATTATTTTTCTTAGCTATCACTTGTATAGAACAGCAGCAAGAACAGCTTCCTATTTCCTATTTCGAAAACACGATATTTATCTGCTTAAGTAAGCAAAGTTTTGATATTGCGAATAGATTATTGATTAAATAAATAACTGTATATATAATCAAAATCAACTGGTCTCTTGTCTCAGTTATCGTTATGAACCTTTTGCAAATGTATTTATGAGAACAAAATATAAAATATATACAGAAAACAAGTCGAATTAACTTTGAGGCCCACCTTAACAATTTGATTTTGAATAAGTCAAACAACTGCACAGCTAAAGGACATTTGGCATTGATATTTAAATTTCGTAGGGCTATTAAACTAACAAAGAAACGAATACAAGTCCTATCCTATAGATATTAGGACCTATGTGTTATGATTCAAATCAGTTGAGCAGCTGTTTCGTTAGCCCCTACATTCTTCTGTCCTTGACTCTCTGCCTCATATCTAAGCCGTCAGCAGAACTCAATACATGGGATGCCAAGTTGGCGGCTTGCCCCACCATGGAATCGTAAATCCTTTTAAGTTTAAGAAGCGTAGATGTTCTTTTCTGGTGTTCAGAGTTGTCAAGGTCATCCTAGCTCGAACACAAAAATATGTATGTATTTGGAGGGTTTTTTAGGCTGCAGATATAAGCGTTAGTTACTCCCTTTGTCAACATCTACAGTGCAATTTCACTCAATTACTGGTATCTTTATGGGCAAGACACAGACTTGATGGGCTATCTTGTTCTCTCTGGTGTTGTTTTATTTGAAATCAATTACTTATACGCCGCTTGGCTGTCAAAGTACATTTAAAGGCATAGTACTTTACTAAATTGAACATATGCGAAGAAGTCAGCAGCTCGTCATTAAGAAAAGTTACTTTTCTCTATTATAAATTTCGTTGCAGCTCTTTATTGACTTTACGTCATTTTTATGAGATAAACGTTATCATTAACTAAATGTAATACATAATATTTTCTTACGTCACTTGACACTTTTCTAAAAGCTACGAGTATACTGCAGGCTCTGCGAGTGTGCGTTTCAAACGAACACTTTACGTAAGTTTATATATGTTGGCCAGCGACAAATGTCACTGCACATACCTGTCTGCCCTTTAGCCGTGTTTACAACCGTTACCAAAACGTTCGAGCCCATATAAAACTGCACTGTTAGCTGCAGCGGCGCGCTATTTTATTCAAATAAAGCGGTGCTGTTTTTTTTCAACACATTTATGTACACTCGTATGTGTGTGTGTGTGTTTCGATTCACAGTTTTCATTTATTAACTAATTTAGATTTACGTAATCTCGAACGGTTTACCTGCCTCAGCCCGTCATGATTACACGCAACCAAGCAAGCAACCACACACTCGAGGTCAATGATCAGAGAAATTTACTTTCAAAAAAATCTGTTTTTCAGTTTGACTTTGATGGTGGCTTCGACTGAAAAGCGCTCGGGCACTGAGCGGAAGCTTAAACGATTGTAGAAATTAATTTATAATAGTCAAAAAAAAAAAAAAAAAACAAAAAAAAATTAAATTCGAAATGAGAAAACAAAAGCATTTAAAAGGCTTTTGCAATAAGCACCACTTATTGATCATGTGTGTGGCTTTTACAAACTCACAAGCTCACGAGTGTGTGCAAGTGTGTGTGGTAAAGAGTGTCTGGTTGGGTGTGTATGTGTTCATAACTATTATTGGGCACAACAAGTTGCATGGGCGTCAGCTCAGCCATAGCATAGTCACAGCCACAGCTTCAGCTTCAGCCACAGCCACAGCCCAACTCATCAAGTCAACGAAATAGCTTGATGATGACGACTATGAATAAGTACAGCTACCCACCTGGGCATAATGCATTTTGCCACACTTGAAATCGCAATACAATGAATACATCTGCATAATTAATTCCCACTAACGACAACGCCGTCGACGCAGAAGACGACGATGTCGGCTCAGACATAATGAGGTGGATGTTTTGCACTAAATTGAAGGCAACAAACGTGCGGAGGTTGTTGACTTCGTCTTAACTCTTTTTGGGGGACCGCTCTTTGCGTGTGTTTTTTTTCTTTTCCACTTTTGAGCCAAAGCCCGCTTCATTGTCTTGCATCTGTCTTGTCTGTCTGTCAGTCTGTCTGTCTGACTGCCTGTCCCTATGTAGGTGATTGTGATTACACTGTTTGGGGCAGCTGTCGTCTCTGTGCACCACCAAAATAAAAGCCACATGCCACACAGATGTATTTTTAATTATAGTCATTTGAAAACTCAATATTTGCGCTTTGAGAGCATTGCCATTTCCATCGCAATCGCACCCCCTTAGCCTTATCTGGGTGTTGATTTGCATTGCAGGTTGGCCAAAAAATTGCACAAGTTACACAATAAGCTGATGTATTTTTAATTATGTTTGCCAACACGCACTTTCGTTGAGCAAACTCCAATTTGTAAGTGTCATTAAACGCAGCTGTCCGCGCTACCTTCCCCCAATGCTTTGGCCCGGGCCCAGGGCCCGGTTTGCTTTTCGGGCCAAGTAACCCAAGGTCCATCAGCATGAGCGCATTATTGTTATCCGAGCATCTACAGCAGCAGCATTGGCGGCACGGCCTTATCAAAAGGTATCCAGTTTTTTTTATTCCTCTTCTCCTTTTTATAAAACGAAATCAAATTGATTTCAGTTTCTTTCTCACCATAACTTAAAAAAAACGCATTGTTGTTGCCAAAAAAAGAGAAGAAGAAGGAAAATACATATAAAGACGAATCAAAAAACACGCCTGCAAAAACTGGGTTATAACCTTGAAATATACAAAAGAAACGTTTAATTTCGAACTGTCGATAAATTCAGCTCAATGCGATGCGATGCGACAGGCTTTGACACAAAGAGGGCGCAGCTCTGGCACCAAAGAAAGCCCTAAAAATGGGGACAGCAGCAGTTACAACAACAATCATTAACTATAGCTAAACATATGCTAATCAATGCTGTGCTTAAAACCGATTGAATTTGTTTTACAAATGAGCCGCGGCCCAAACCGGGCTGCTAAGTCCAAAAAAAAAAAAAAACTTGCGTGTTGAAATCGCACAAAATTTTCCAAAAGCCTCAAACTCAGACGACTTTGCCACCACCTCCTAGGCTGTTGCATTTTAAATTGCCAAAGGTCAAGCCATAACGGTGCAACATCAGCGTCATACCCATTGCGTCGTCTTCATCATCATCATCATCATCACCATCAGCAGCAACAGCAGCAGAAGAAGCAACATTGCATTGCCCCACAGTCTGGCTCTGACGACAAGAAAAAGAAACCGAACAAAATACAGCTATGCGTGTGTGAGTGGATTGTGAAAAATTAAAAGAAAAAATTAGCCATGATTGAAACAAAAATTTAACAAATCGACAAGAGCCGTCGAGAGTGAAAAAGAAGCAAGCGAAACTGGATAAATAATTTGAACAACCGCGCACTGAACATGCAAGAAAAAGAGCCAAGGTCATTGCGAAGCTGCTGGCTCGGCGGTGGTGGGGACAACTGTCCAGACTCCGAGAAAGAAATGGCTAAAAGATTTACACATTTATGTTTGTTACAGCCAGACACGCAGCTAGCCAGTTAGCCAAACCGCAATGGCCGTCTGCTATCCAGTGTATAGTATATATAGTAGTATATCTTCTTTTCGTTTTTTTTTTTTTCTTTTCTTGGAAGTGCTGATTGGCGCAAGTGAGCGGTAGAACCACTTTCAACTTTTAGACTGTATTGTGGTGTATGGTGTATGGTACTTGGCCAACAACGTGCAGTTGATCCATTCACGACAATACTGCTGTAGCTGCTGATGATGATGGCGATGATTATGATGGTGATGGTGATGTTGCTGGTGCTGGTGCTGTTGTCGAAGATCGCCGGCGTAGATTCGCAAAAGTGCTGCGACGTGCTGACTACTGTCTACCCTCAAACATGTTTTGCGCACACACACGACACTCCACGATTCGACAATTCCACAATTCCACAATTCGAAAAATCGACAAACTGCTGAAATCCGGTTGCTCAAAAATGTGTTAAGTGGGACGAGCAACGAGCAACGAGCAACGCAGCTCCTTTATAAACAACATTATTAACAATGCTGACAAGTGCCGGCAAAATGCCAAAACAAAAACAAAAACCACAAACACAAAATCAATTAACAACAGCAAGCAAATCCAATAAAAAACATAAAAAAATTGAAAAAAGAGAAGTGAAACAAATAAAAAAAAAAATCATCGGCTCGAGCAATCGTTTCTTGTGGCCCCATTGGCAGGTGTTGATCAATAAAAATGCAACTGGCCCCGGGTTTTGTGAGGCCTACTCCACTGCCCATTACGTAAGAGGCATGCCAAGGTGTGTCCAAACACACAAGTCATATGTATATTTTGAGAATCTGTCGTCCCACATTGCACAAAATGTATTGCCCAAGCCTAAACTTGAACTATTGACAAATAGCGAGAGAGCGCTGCGAGAGATGATAATCATTGCTGGAAGCATGGAAGAGTGTGCTTATCACCCAGTTCAGTTGCTGTCTGCCCACTCGGAAGCGGCAACTGAACTACCTCAAGTTCAGCAAATTGGGTTATCTCTACACAGCTAGAAAAGTTGGGATCTGAGTAATCCAAGAGTAATCCCCACATTTCAACCTGAGATTTGAGACGATTTTGCAAAACGAATCGTTAAATTTTTTATTATTTACGAATATTTTCAAAATGCGCTTTTGTAGAAAAACGAAAAAGTGCAGTAATGAAACCCTTTTCTTGGTTAATTATATTATTCTGAAACAAATGTATTTTAAGGTAGTTTTCTGAAACTGGAGGACTAGATTGAAAGAGGTGCTCGTTTTCTTTAAATAAATAGGGTGCGCAATTTTAACATCGTAAGTAACGTGCTTAGCTAAAGCTTGATACAATTATTTAATATTCTAATAACAATTTCTGATTGAACAGATCGTATATACAAGTAGTTGATATTTTGTCCATTTGTTCAAAGTCCCTTTACTGCTAGGGCAGTCTCAGTTTGATGAACTTTTCGAAATATTTTTGTAATTATATGCTTTGCTCGCACTGTGGAATTGTAGATTTTTTTCGCAGTGGCTCGAGCTAAAAAATTGACCAATGCGAGATAAGGATTAGCATAAGTCATGCTCGAGTATTTGAGAAGTTTGGCGAGTGGTTCAGTATTTGCTGGCAGTTGGAACGTGATAGATACCCAAAATATACTAATTTGAAAAGATGATGATAGGCCTGTGGTTGCTTTTTTTTGCATTGCTTGGTGGCACATTTTTGGAAACCACTGCGCTCCTAAATGGCGAAAAGAGGGTAATCGACAAGTGTTTGGAAAGCTATGGAGGACTAACGTCGGATAGCGGCCAGCGTCTGCAAAGCTATACCGAATGGTCGGAGCATTATGAGGAGATTCCATGCTTCACACGCTGCTATCTCAACGAGATGTTCAATTTCGAGAACGACGGCTTCAATGAAAGCAAGATTGTGGCGCTATTCGGAAAAGCGACCTACGAGGCATGCAAGCCCAAATTGGAAATGAGCAATGGCCAGAGGGGCAGTTGTGAGCATGCCTACAGCGGCTTTCACTGCATTGTCAGCGTAAGTGATAAGAGTGCATTGACCGCTTCAATGACTATCAGGCTCATAATAATATTAATAAAAATTATAAATAAATATGTGTTTGCTTGTGTGTGTGACAGCTGGAGAACGATCCATTCATCTTGATTGCGAACATGCCGAATATCACGGACACTGCCAAGTCGGCGATGAAGGAGTGTCTTCTCGAGATCGATCAGGCGGAATGGAAACGCATTTCTGAATTTTCACAGTTCCCCGTCCAGGAGCCAATACCCTGCTACACCCGCTGCTTCATCAACAAGCTGCAGCTTTTCAACGAGCGCAATCGACGCTGGCGACTCGAAGATATGCGCCGGGAGTTGGCCGTCCCACTGCCCAATGCAAATGTACGCGGTTGCCACAGACTACGTGCACGCAATCCCTGCCTCACCGTCTACCATCAGTTCACCTGCTATGTGATGGCCAAATAGGAAAACTCCAATAATTTGACAATTTTCAAATTTCTATGATGAGTTGTAACGAGAAAGTTTGATGAAATAAAGTAAACCAATCCACCGTTGTGTTATCTACAGTTTATTTTTTTGATAAAATGTAAGTCTTCTTTTCACATTTACAGGAGTGGGTACCGGATAATGCGGAGTGGAGCCCGCTCCTCCCATTCCAATCATATTTGCTTCTGAATACAACATCAATGCTCAAGAAAATCAAACAATTTGAACAGTATCTATTCACCGATTTCAGTTTTTAAAATAATATTTCAAGCACATCTTTTCGCCTGAACTTGAACTGAAGAAAAGTTAAACTACTCTCTTATTGTGAAGTAAGAGTGGACATTGCAGATCTTTTTCTGGGAAATGTAAAAAAACTGTATGCAGTCAGTCAAGATCTTTTCACTTCAACAACTTTTAATATCTTTGAATTGGACTTTGCCGATATTGAATGCGGGCAGACCCCATTTCCTCCACCTATTTGAAATCCCCATTAATGCAGTACTGCTGATTATTTAAAGAATAGGTTCATCCTTTTTTAAGAGTAGTGCCGACTTATTTTATAAGTACTATATATAATACATACAGTCAATGCTATGTTAAAATCGAAAGTGTTAACTAGTTTGCAGTTGCTTTTGTCGTCGTCGTCATTGTTGCTGTTGTTGTTGTGTCAATAGGCTCTGCTTCCAAGTTGCCGTTTAGGCGCTCCCAGCAGAGATATTCCTCATACATCCAGGCACACTTATTGTCGGCACGCAGACGCTGCTCCTCGCTGCTGCGACAGGATTCAAAATCGTGCTGGTCGTGGCGACTGGGTCCAAAGGCCTGATGCCAATTGCTCAGCTGCCAATTGCCCGTCTTGTCGTAGAAATGCATAGCACCTGCAAAGCATTCGAAGAGGCAGGGAATGCTCTCCTTGGGTCGCAGCTTGGTGTACTGCAGCAGCTCCACGTTGCTGGCGTTCAGCTGGCGGGCGCATTGAAGCAGCTTTGTGTAGCTGGTGCCTGCATGCGTTTCGGCCTGCTTGAGGCAGCGTAGGCCCCGATAGGCATAGGTGCAGCCATCCCGCTGCTTGCGCTGCAGCTCGTAGCGACAGTAGTTGTAGATATCGGCACCCAGCTCGTCCACCAGACGCTGCTTCCGCCACTTGTTGGCGTCGATGTCGAACCAGCCTTTCTCGTGGGCGAGGCAGCGCATCAGGCAGGGCAGCTCCTCGCTGCTCCAATCGACATAGCGCTCAAGCTTTTGCAGATCGGCGTCTATGTGCTCCGGTGTGCTCAGGGTGCGCAAACATTTCTCCAGAATTTTGGCATCGCCGGCCAGATCGGCTAGGCTCTGTAATACTCTTTAGTAACTACATCATCGTTTTTTAAAGAATAACGTACCGCTGTGCCCAGGACTAGCAAGCTGATGAATAATTGACAGAAAGTTCCAGCAAACGATGACATTGCACCGCGCGCTGCTCTCGCTTAGAATGCACAACGAAAACTGCTGCTCCGAATGAGACGCGCACTTATCGCTGGTGGCGTCGATTTCTCGCGGCAACTGATGCATGCAGGCGGGGTTATCAGAGGCGCGATTAACGCTACAAACAAATTGCAAAGCGACTTAGTCCGATTAATACAAAAAGTGCTTTCGTTAAATCTCTAGATTCGAGCAAGTCCCACTATGGAAAGATAACAGAATAATTCGTCAGATCTGTAGAGGAAATCATCGATCAAATGGGGAAACTCAACATTTCCTAACAAGGTATTGAAAAACAAGCAAGAGGACAGCTACAAAATCGGTATGAAGATTACCTTTTTTTTAAACAGAGTACTCGTGTCAAGATAAGTTGTTGCTATTTACATAACGACATTAATTTTAGATGAATCAGCCTGCTTAGAGAACTCATTTTATTGTAGTGTATTTTTTATTTGACTAATCCAATGACAGGTTTTTTAATTTGCACTGCAATATTGAAGCTTTTTTCCGGCAGCGATTGCATAAGTTAAAATTATAAAAACAGAACACACGCGACGTGTTTCTTACGCGTTGTGTAGAAAAATCATTATTTTCCAATGCAGCTCCGATGCAGAGTATATTCTGAATTTGAATTTTTCTCTCAGTTCTTCGCTTTCTACTGAAATAAGCGTTAAACTCATTCTCTGCCATCACTCCTTATCGATCACTTCCATGGAGGTTATCGGCGGCAGGTTGACGCCACCGAGTTCAATGAATGCAGCCTCTTGCATGCCCGCACTCTCGGCTTGTCTTAGGTCAGTTTTGTGAATAGTGAAGGAGATATTCTTTATTGTCTTTTTTTAGCTAGCATACAGAGTTGATATCACAAATGAGACGCTTAGGCGTAGGTTTTGCGCACCACGTGGCGATTGATGGGCAGCCAACAGGAGAACACTCGATTGGCCCAGGTGCAGGTGTCGGACTCTGCCTCGTTGTGGTCAATGCACTTCTCCAGGCCATGACGCACCGACTCCAGATCCTTGTGATTCTTCGCCGTGAACTGGGCAATAATGAATTTCTCATCGAAACCCTTGCGCTCGTTGAACAGACCCATTTTCTCCACCCAGCACTTGACGTAGCAGCTGGTGCGTCGGTGTTCTGGGAACTCGTAGTTCAAGAACTTTTCATAGATATCATCTGGCACACGGAACTCCTCGTGGCACTCCTCGTGCGCCCGTAGAGCATCCTCTTGAGTGCGCAACTGATATTTGGCCGAGGACTGCAAGGCATAAGATTTATAGTGGAAAATAATAAGTTGTGGCAAAGAGACAGCGGGAGGAGATGGCCTTACCTGACCCACGACTACGCAGAGGAGCAAAAATAGAGCATGGAATTTCATTTTGCCGTTTTCCTTTTACTGTTGACTGACTTCTGGCAGGGCTTGCGTGCGAATGTGCCAACAGGCCGCGCTAAGCGACTAAATCGCGTAAAGATTTTTCATAATTTTTATAGCCGCTGCTGCAGTCGACGTCGACGACGACGTCACCGTTGCCTTCGATGCTGCTGCATATGCTGAAACGCCTGACAACGCTTTGTGTGCTGTCGTAAGATAGAAAAAAAATTAAAAAAAAAAAAAACCGAACAGGCTGGCTAACTGAAACCAAACCAAATAACACGCCAAACTCGTTGGCACGCTTGCTTGCTCGCTAGCTCTCCGCCTGGCCAACACTTTTGGCGGTTGGTGCTTGGCGCTTAGAGCTTGGAGCTTGGCGCTTGGCGCTTGCTGGTACCCTTGCGTCAGTTTTAGTTTGCTCTTTAAAAACGAGCAAGTAAAGTGAAGCAGCGGCGGCGACGGCATTAAACTGGTTTGACAACGGCTATACCCTAGACTGGGGCAGAGGCTGTTGTTGTTGCTGTTGCTGTGGCTGGGGCTGCTGCGGCTGTGGATGTGGCTTCGATGGCTGCGGTTTCGGGACCGCTGTCAACGGCATTGTTGGGCCTGCTGCGTCTACCAGGCGTTATATAATCGATGGCGGCCGTATAATGGTTACGTTTTGTTTAAGCCAATTAAACGATTTGTTTTCATGCCACAAATTCACTTGGCCTGCGCCACACATTTGGACCCGATGCTGCCTTTATTGTTGTTGTTGTTGCCATTGCAGTTGCAGTTCCAGTTGTCGTTGTCGTTGGTCATGGCAAGCTGCAAGTGAAAACAGTTTTTTATGCGTCTTGTTGCACAAAATTCTAACACCTCGTCGCCACTTCCGCCATGCAATGTCAACCAGTTGGCCGTACAGTTTTTTACATTGCTGTTCAATTTTATTTATTATTTGACACAATGCACGACTGCAGCTGCCTAAATAAATTAAATAAATAATTCAATCACATTTATTTATTACAAAATAATTTGATCGTTTTGCGAACATTGGCACTTTAGTAATTAACGGCCATTTGTGTGCTGGATGTGTTGTCCGTGTGGAGTGCTGGTAGATTTACAGATTTGGCAATCAAATTCGATTTAATTTAAAGATCGATTTTAATTAATTACGCTTCAGAAAACTATAGGAATTTATATTGAATTATTCAATAATATATTGAAAATGCACACGTATTTTGATTATCTATCTGGAATGTGTTTGGTTTGAAACGTTATTCTCTTGGACAAGATGAAGCCCTGAATGGTTGGCATTTGAAGTTTAAAACGATTCAAGTTTCAACTCTACGATAGGTCCACTAGTAACCTTCATTGTGGTTAAAGAGGGCGACTATTATAAGTAATCATATGGCTCCGCATTTTTACGAATGTAAATAAGTCTAAGGCTAAAGGGTGCGGTTAAGTTGCGGTCCAGCAGATCAAATTTCCCCCAGAGGACAATTTACGCTGCTGTAATCTACTTCTACCCGAATATATGGAATCCAGGATTGGAAAATGACTGCGTCGAACCGCAAAAGTGTCCTTCAGAACATTCCAGCTTAATAATGAATGAACCTGAATCTGGTGCAAATCAACTGCCATACCAGCAAACAGACTGACCTGAAAACCCGCAATAATAATAGCCACAATAAGCAGATCCAATCCGATAAGATTTGTTCTAGGAACCTGTATCCTGATGGCATCAGGCATCATTATTTACTGTTGTCGAGTGAGAACTAAGGATTAAAATGTAAATACTTATAAAAAACAAATATTATTCGATAACAAAAACAATTAATCACATACATCAGCACTGCATGTTGTGATATTCGATTGAAAAATCGGTATTGGATTCAAAAATGTATATACTATACTTCTTTTTTTTTGGATTATTATAAATAAATCGCTTCATCTTTCATATTTCAACACATGTAAATATTTTTAAAGCGGTCACAGCTGTTGAACAAAAACTGCATGACAAAAACAAAAAAACGAAGGAAATTGTTAACTAAAAATGGCAATTTTAAAATGCTGCCATCGCCTCACCCATAAAGCCTTTCGCCTCTATTGCGACTTTTTGCGCAATTTTGCGACTTTCGTTTCAATTATTGTTGCAAAAATTGTCATAAATTTAACGAAAACTGGTGCTTGTTGATGGGCGCGCTACTCCCATTCCATATAAAAGTTATGTATTTATTCCAAAGTGATAAAATGTTTGCAAAATGCCCGTAAAATAAAGACTAATATACGTATGTATATTTATTTATGCTGCCAGTTTTTGTGAATTTTATAATTCGTTTATTTTCTCTTGCAAGTGACGCGTCTTTGACAACCAAAACTAATATCAACAACTTTATTGTTGTTTTCAAATCATTTCGGGAGAAATACTTTATGTTTGTGGTGAGTCTAGCTGGAAATGATAATATCTATATCAGATGACTAAATCATGTAGCTTGCTACCAGCAATATGATTTAAAAACAGTTTTTGTTTTATAAAAATAGTTCATTCATGAATATGGAGACCAAATTGCATTTTAGGAATTTTGTCGTAATATCTGATGGTGTTGATTTATGTACGATCAAATGCAAAAGAAGGGTGAGAAACAGTAGTGTAGAGCTTGCGGATAATAACCATGGAGGACTAATGTTTTGTTATAAGACAAAATAATAACAATATAATAGTTTTCAGTAAGCGATTAGATAAGAGTACGGAAACAGTATCGTATAAAAAAGAACAGAGATCTCTTTTCAAATACAGTGGTGAGTAAATAGTTACGATAATAAAACCGTTTATTGCTATAAAATGAAATTAATATTAAAATATTCAAATTAATCAGTGCTTAATGAATTTTACAAATTTTAAATTGGCGCTGCATTAAAAAATGTTCAAACCGCAAACCTTGGCCAGAATGTAATTAGCCTGTAAGCTGTTCTGACAGCTACAGAAATGCTTAAAAAAATATTCATATAAAGAGTTTAAACCTAAATATTCAAGCTATGGTTTTGTTGGCCACAATTTATAATTTGCTAAAGTTTTTGTTATGTTTTAAAAACTTTTAATGGAACAGCTGTCAAATTTATAAAACTAAATGGCTCATAACAGGCTGTACGTATGTGGATTGGCCGAGGCGAGAATGAAATGTTTTAAATGAAACTTGAAAATACAGACAACTAGGCCCTTTCTTACCTTCTTTGTTTTGGTTATGCACAAATTTTCATTGCCATGGAAAATGAAACACATTTATTATTGTTGCAGGCCACAAGAATACAATAAAAATTGGCAAAAAATTACAATTCAAAACCGCATGCAGGATGGTTTTTGTGTGTCTTTTTGGTCAACAAAAGCCAAATGCAAACTCAATTGCCCAACATGCACGAAGGCTACGCCACAGGATATCCTGCTGGCGGCAATTTTAGGCATATCGAACGCCTTGACCAGCAACAGAAACCAAAGCAAACAATGAAATTTTACGGCCCTTGAACAAAATGCAACAACAATAACAAAATGCACTCAACTAGTCCACGACACTAGCCTACATACCAATCTATCTATGTATGTGTGTGTGTACTAGTGCATATGTATTTGGAAGGCGTTCGATTCGATCTATAACCTGTCCCACCTATAAATCAGAAATTGAGCTGTGGTTTCACGTTTGTTCCCCTTTGTTTCTCTCTCTCTCTTTTTCGATTCTGGTCATATATTATGAACTCATATTAAAACATTTTACACACAATTTCGGTGCAGTCCCATCTAGCCGGAAGCTGAGAGCCTCGAGCATGCGGCAAATGGAAGCATGAATTATTATGCACCTAGGCGTATACGCAATGTTTAATTTTCAACTCGAGTGGCGCGCTCCAGACATAAATTCTGCCGCCGTGCACATTACAAACGACTTGTTCAATTTTTCTATATTTCTATGTGTTGTCTTTTTTTGCATCCCAAGCTCTGCCGCTCGACTTCAAAATTTATTTTTCTGCACACCCAACACACACATCTAAACACACGCACACACACACACACTCTTGTGCACGTTGCACTGACCAAAAGTAGGAAATGCTAAAGCAAGAAAATATGTGCAAGCTCGTACGAGTTTGTCGGGGTAGTTACTTTTTTTTTGTTGTAGTGGAAGGGAGGGGAACCGGAGGCAGGGGCATTGCGTGCCCAGGGCTGGACGTTGGACGCCAGTACCAAGTACTCGTACACATGTAGAAAACTAACAATGCATAGAGTGTTCAGCAGGCAGTACGTACACTGACAAAAATCAGTACAGTGAATTGAAGTCAAAGCGCTTCTTAAATCTTCTTATGTGTGTAATACTTATCAACGAATGTTTTCAAATGGGTTTAAAGAAATCATGAAGTGGTGACTATATTTATGCTTTGTCTATTTGTAATTCATTTTCGAACTGTACTAATTATATTATGGGCACCATTTTGTTCTCAACTGGGTATTTTCGAAAGTCTTTATGACAAATACAACTATTGTACGCGTATATGCATGCAGAAGAGAACTGTAGCTTTGTTCACAATATGTATGGAGCTCCAAGCCAACATCTCGGTCACGATCGAGGAATTGGATTACCTTCCTACCAGTTCCAATTACAGACTAATGTCTTACCACATAAATAAAGGTTAAAAATGTAATAGAATAACTAGAAAAAGGCAAATTTTGAACTACCAATGAAAAGAATGAAATCAAATCCGATTAAGTAGAAGGAGAAATATTATCATTCCGAAAAGGTTTCAACAATTCTTTCTCCCAGTTCAGATCGACTAAGTTTTCGGTATTTTAAACAGAAAACCGAAATTAATTTCCTCTGCGGAGTATAAGTACGTGGAAGTCCATTTTCAAAGCATTGTTCCTTTTCTTTAAGTGTAGTGA
This sequence comes from Scaptodrosophila lebanonensis, assembly GCF_003285725.1. NCBI lineage: Eukaryota > Metazoa > Arthropoda > Insecta > Diptera > Drosophilidae > Scaptodrosophila > Scaptodrosophila lebanonensis. The sequence goes on from NW_022060538.1 coordinate 5,470,239, forward strand.
CAGGCAGGCTGGTATTGCCCGGTGGCTGCGTTGTCGTCGTCGTCGTCATCATCAACAGCATCGCAGGAGTAGCAGCAGCAGCAGCAGCAGCAGCAGCAAAAATTTCAGCCATTTGTCCTGCATGCTTGCGGCATAAAAATATGCCAGGGCCAGCATTTTCATGCGGGTCATCTACTGAGCAGCATTTGAAAGTCATGCGCCCAGCAGCCCACACCTCCAACTCCTGGCCCTTTGCCCTCAAGAGAGTTTTCACTGAGTTTTCGGCTGGCTAGTTGGCATGTATGTGCATGTGTCTGCATGTGTGTGTGTGTGTGTGTGTGTGTGAGAGGAACTTTGGTAGGTATGTTTGGGCTGCTTGCAAAAATCATACAAATAAAAAAATAGTTGGACAGCTCGGCAGAGTACGAGTACTGTGAAGAAAGAGTGTAGCTGGACGAGGGGGCTGGTAAGAGTTAGTGTGCGCACGTTTAGTTGCTCGCCAACAAATGGACTCTGGCTGGAAAATGCTGCTGGCACTTTCACAAAACATTCGAAACACAAATAAAAATCCACAGCATGTGGATAGGAGATGGTGGAAAGTGCAGCAGCAGCAGCGCTGGCTGAGACTGTGACTGAGCCAGAGACAGAGGCAGAGATAGAGGCAGAGACAGACTCTGAGGATACCGCTGCACAAAATCATTTCAAATGCAAAATAAAATTTTATTTTGTTTTACTTTAGCGCTGCTGTTGTTTTTCACTTGCCGCCGCAGCCTGTCTGCAAGTTGAGCATGTTTGTTTACGCTTCATCATGTCGTCGTTAGTTGCTGGTGGTCAGATAGTTAGATGGTCAGCTGGTCAGACGACCAATAGAGATGGCAAGTGGTGGGTGGGGGCTGGACAGCATCGCACCAATGACACGATGACATTTTAATATGGCCTGTGTCCGTAACTTTTGTTTAGTTTGGCCGGCCATAGTCGCCTGCCATTTTGCCTGGCATTGTGTATTGTTTGACAGTCATCGCTATTTGGTTTTGGTTTCATTTTGGTTTTCTCCTGCACACCCCGGTACCCCCACCCGCTATTTGTCTGTAATTTGTGCGCTTAATTTGCGCCATGTTTTCCAGCTGACGTGAGCATTTAATGCTCATTGTATGACGCACGTTTGATTCGTATGCTTGGCGCAGTCGATTTCAATGCCGAATGATTTGTGAATATGCTGATCTGTGTGTGTGTGTGTGTGTGTGCGAGTATTTGAAAAAGCAGCAGCCTGCAGCTGCGGCTCATTGCATGCGTGTGTGTGTGTGTGTGTGGTTGGTGGGTGTGGACATCATCGGCAGACAGCTAATTCAATTTTATTAAATATTTTTTACGCTTTTCATGCATATACGTATAGTATTTTTGTTCGTTTTCTTCTCTTTAGGTAAATTGCTGCTTGATTTGTTATGAATCGAAATCAAAGGTAATGTAGCGCATAAAACCAAAGTCACACACATACACACGCACACACAAACACATGTTCACAAACACCCACCCGTCACCTACAGCATGCCACCTTTCGCGGCACGTTCAATTTTTCATTAATCATGCTTCAATCAATCACAAAAATGCGATTTTATTTCATTTCCATGCGTATTATATGCGCCGATATGTACATTTCTTTTACAGATCGTGTCGCGCGTTGTGTTTTTGTTTTTGTCTGTCAGACGGCATGCGAAGAGGTAGGCAGGAGGGCAAGCACATAATCTATAGGCAACATGTGGCATCAGAAATGTGTCTTGCACATTACGTATTTAACATACATATCTATCATAGCATACATATATTGTAGATATGCTTACAAGTCTGAGTAAAAAAAGGAATGGACTGTTGAGCGGCAGAGAGATTTGAAAACTTTTAGGCTTAGCTCAATGGCGAAATGTTAAAAATAATAACAAAAGCGAATTACATTTTGTTACATATAGGAAAACAAATGCAAACTGATAACAATCACTCTTTACGATAAAAAAAATTGTTGCGTATGCAAATAATTGTAATTTCAATTTAATCCGAAGTTACTAAAATCACTTATTGAATGACATTTATGTTTGAAAGGAGATTAAAATATATCACACCCATTTCTTCTTTATTCTGTACGTATTTTAAACTAAGATTTCAAACCTTGCATTTTGCCGTAATTAATAGAAGTTAGTGTAAATCAGTAAATCAGTATAACCGCAAAGGGAATCAGCTTTGAATCGATTAAGTAAATATTTATTCATACGCAGAAAACTTATAGTAGTATTCAGTTCGTCCGAAGTCTACTACAACTAATGAAATTCTTGGAATTCAAAGCTTAAGTTTTTAAATTAAATTCTTTTAGAATTGTGATCCAAGAGCTAGATTAACCAAGCTTTAAGTTTTGAACGAGTCGTCAATACTTGCGCTAATTAATAATTAATCTAATTATTTCGGCCAATTCCCTCAACCTATTGGGCTGGTCACTAAATATTTTTATATTTTAAGTACATACGTTATTGTTGCTTTTGTTCAATATAAATATTTCCTATTTGCATACTTTGATGGATTACTTGCTATTTAAAAATAATCAAAGAATGGCGAGAATACCGCATTCGATATTCGATGGCTTTGAAGACAGAATTTCAAAGAAACCAAAGGTATTCCAGTAGGGTTAAAAGTGTTAAGTGTTAAGCTGCGTATATACGATAAACTATGGATAGGCGGCAAAGTTTTTTTTTAAAGAAAATGTAATAAATTTAATCACGAACTTAAAGCATATTTGTTAAACCCGCAAACCACATCTTTTTAGGCAGTTCCCAAAAAAACTTTTTGTTGAAAAAATGTATATCGATGTATGTACTTATATCAATGCACGCATGTACGATCACACAACATATGTTTTTCTGTATGCAGCGTTTGTCACACGAAGAAGATGGCAAACGCATAATGTAAAACTAACCACGCATTGTTAGTCTTCAATAAACTTCTCAATGATACACACGTATTGCGTTCATTATTATTTTGGCCGGGTTTCCGTGACGAACCCCTCCCTCATTTCAATAGGTTATGGGCCCAGGCAATGGCCTGTTAGTGAACGCGTCGACAAATGTTTGAGTTACGAACTCTGAGACATTAATAATAAAGTGTTTGTGAAGATTTTGTGTTTGCAACGTGCAAAAGAAACAATACAAAATGAGTGCATTATACCAGATCGAGAAACTGGAAGAAAAGAACTATGAGTCATGGAAAATACAAATGCGCAGTGTATTGATCCATGCGGAGCTATGGGGCGTGGCCTCTGGTGAAGTGGTTGCGGAAAGTGCTGAGGATGCCAAGTGGAGAGCCTTGGATCAAAAGGCCCTTGCAACTATCACATTGAGTGTAAAACCATCGCAATTGGGTTATATAAAAAATAGCCAGACAGCAAGTGAAGCTTGGATAAAATTGCAAGAAGTTCACCAGCCCAGTGGACCTGTGCGCAAAGTATCACTTTATAAAAAGTTACTAAGCTTGCGGATGGCACAAGGACAGAGCATTTCCAATTATTTAAATACGTTTAATGAAGTATTGGACCAGCTAGCTTCTGTGGGAATTGAGATAAATGATGAGCTACGTGCTATTATTCTGCTTTCCAGCCTTCCATCAGAATACGAAAATTTCGTTGTTGCTATCGAGACGCGCGATGATTTACCGCAATTCGACACTCTAAGTATAAAGCTCAAAGAAGAGGGTGAACGAAGGTCAATAGAAACAGACAAGGAATATGAAAATGCAACGGCATTCACAATTGTTCAAAAATCGCACACTTATGCGAAAGGCGCCTCAAAGAAGAAACAATCAAACGGTGTTTGCTTCAAATGCGGCGAAAGGGGACATTTCAAGGCGAATTGCCGCAGTGCAAGCGTGCACAAAGAGAGCAGAAATATAAAAGAAAGAGATCAGAAACACTTCAGCTTACTAAATGCGTTGGACGCAGGTAGTTTTCATCGAACGAAATGGTGTTTGGACAGCGGCGCAACGAGTCATATGTGTTGTCAGAGAGAAATGTTTACAAGTTTTGAGAAACATTCAGAAATGATAGGTTTGGCAAATGGCGGTTTTTTGCAAGCAGAAGGAAAAGGAGAAGTGGCATTAAACGGTGGTTTATATGCACTTAAGCTGATCGACGTTCTGTATGTACCGCAGCTGACGGGCAATTTCGTTTCTGTAAATCGAGCTGTTGAAAACAAATGTTTGGTTAATTTTGGCCCGGCAAAAGCCAAAATAATTCAAAATGGTGACTGCATACTGGAAGTAAGCAAAGTTGGCAATTTGTACATGTTTGAAGACAAATTAAACCAATGTTATGCTGCCGTGCAAGCCGATGGAGTCTTGTGGCATAGAAGATACGGCCATTTAAATTACGCAAGTTTGTCGGAAATGACAAAGAAAGGCATGGTACGAGGTGTGGAAGCGGCTGAGTTTTCGTCGGAGAAACAATGCAAAACGTGCATGGTGAGCAAGATTCACGTTCATCCCTTCCCAAAAGCTGCCGAAAGTCGGACAAATGAAATACTGGAGCTGGTTCATACGGACGTATGTGGGCCATTTGAAACATGTTCATTTGGCGGATCCAGATATTTCTTGACTTTCATTGATGACTTCTCTAGGCGTATATTCGTGTACTTTTTAAAATCCAAGGATGAAGCATTTGAAAAGTTCGTTGAGTACAAGAATCTTGTGGAGCGTCAAACCGGCAAGAAGCTTAAATGTATTCGTAGCGACAATGGGCGCGAATATGTTAACAAAAGGTTTGATGCATTCCTTACACAACATGGTATTGCACGTCAGCTGACCGTTGCATACACACCGCAACAGAACGGAGTTGCAGAGCGAGCTAACCGTACCCTAGTGGAAATGGCGAGGTGTTTGTTGGTGGAGTCCAAACTTTGTAAGGCGCTGTGGGCTGAGGCTATAAACACTGCAGCGTATTTGCGAAATCGGTCGCATACAAGGGCGCTGACAGATATGACACCGATGGAAGCGTGGACTGGTAAGAAACCATCAATAAGCCACTTAAAAGTTTTTGGTTCCGTTGCAGTAGCACTCGACAAAGGTCATGCGAAGGGCAAGTTTCAACCAAAAGGCAAAGAGTACCGTATGGTCGGGTACTCGAGGCAAGCAAAAGGATATCGTTTATATGATCCAGAATCGAAGCAAATAGTCGAAAAACGGGACGTTCTGTTCGATGAACTTGGCGAAGAGGCACAAACTAGAAGTGAACCAGCAACGTTTGATGTGCTGATTCAAGAAAATTTTGGTACCAAAGACTCCGTGGCACCGGAGATTAATTTGAATGACATCAACGACGATGGCTCTGATGACAACAAAGACGACAACAGCGATGCAGAAAGTTCCAGTACAGATGTCGACAGCGGCGATGCATTCGAAAGTGCTGAAGATGCACCTGCTCAAGAGGATCGTGGTGTGCGGGTTGGACCCGGCAGACCAAGATTGCTAAGGACGGGTAGACCTGGTCGCCCGAAAAAGCAGTTCAACGTACTTAGCGCTATGGTCACAAGCGATGTCGTTGTGCCATTATCCTATGAGGAGGCAATGGAGAGTACACATGCATCTTACTGGCGCGAGGCAATGAAGAAAGAATACGATTCTTTGAGGGCGAATGAAACCTGGGCGCTTGCAGATTTACCAAGAAATCAGCGAGCAATTGGCTGCAAATGGGTTTTCAATTTGAAGCGAGATGCAAGCGGTGGCATAGAACGTTTTAAGGCACGTTTAGTTGCCAAAGGATGCTCGCAGCAGTATGGTATTAACTACGTGGAAACATTCTCACCTGTATGCCGAATGGAGAGTTTCCGGTTCATTCTGGCATTGGCGGCTGAGCTAAACCTATATTTGCACCAAATGGACGTATGCACGGCATATCTGAACAGCGACTTGAAAGACACCATATATATGAAGCAACCACAAGGGTACATAGATGGAAGTCATCCAAGTCAAGTCCTGCTGTTGAAGAAAGCGATCTATGGACTGAAGCAGTCAGGAAGGGAATGGAATTCCAAGCTTGACCATGTCCTGCAAGATATGGGCTTTATTCCATGCGACAATGAGCCTTGTTTATATAAACAGCGCGAAGAAGGTAATCTGTCTCTAATTCTGGTATATGTTGACGATCTTCTTGTAGCATGTCAGTCAAAATCGGATTTAATCAACATTAAAGCTGCTATATCTAGAGCTTTTGAATGTGTCGACAAGGGTCCTATACAGCTGTTTCTCGGCATGGAGATTCAGCGGGATGGTGAAGTTGGTGGCATTACCTTAAGCCATTCGCAATATATCAAGGAAATATTGCATCGACACAACATCGAAAATTGCAGACCGGCAGCGACACCTTTGGAGGCAGGCCATCAGGTGGCGTGCGAGAGTACGGACTGTCAAAAGGTGGAACCGGCACTGTATCAATCGATAGTGGGCGAGCTGATGTGGCTGGCCCTAACAACTAGACCAGATATTTTACACTCGGTAGCGAAGCTGGCACAGAGGAACAAGGATCCTCATTCTGAGCATCTTGCAGCTGTTAAACATATTCTACGTTATCTGGCGTCTACAATTGAGATGAAGCTCTACTACAGCAAGTGCGGCCAACCTTTCTCTGGTTACGTAGATGCAGATTGGGGCGGTGATAAAACTGACCGCAAGTCGTATACGGGCTACGTATATTTCCTATCTGGAGGACCGATTTCTTGGAAATCGGAGAAGCAACGCAGTGTGGCACTCAGCAGTACAGGGGCTGAGTATATGGCACTGTCTACTGCATGCAAGGAGGCGATAGCCATGAGACGGCTCATCATCGAAATTGGCTGCGGCACGGCAGACACACCGACTGTGGTGTACGGCGACAATCTGAGCGCTCAGCAGTTGGCGAAAAATCCTGTGCATCATTCACGAACCAAGCACGTGGATATCAGATACCATTTTATACGTCAGGTTCTAAGCGAGGGTCAAATTGAATTGAAGTATGCTGCGACAAATATTATGATAGCTGATATACTAACGAAAAATTTGCCTAAGCAAAAGCATGTTGAATTCAGAAATATGTTAAGTTTGAAATGAATTTGTAAACATGCTTGCATTGAGGAAGGGTGTTGAAAAAATGTATATCGATGTATGTACTTATATCAATGCACGCATGTACGATCACACAACATATGTTTTTCTGTATGCAGCGTTTGTCACACGAAGAAGATGGCAAACGCATAATGTAAAACTAACCACGCATTGTTAGTCTTCAATAAACTTCTCAATGATACACACGTATTGCGTTCATTATTATTTTGGCCGGGTTTCCGTGACGAACCCCTCCCTCATTTCAATACTTTTGGTAAGTAGTTGCGCCTTAAACAGTGTGGGCTCGTCGTATTGTTTATTATTAAATGCTAATCAGTTAATCATCGCACATCGCTTAAGTGTATAGTATTTCTGGTTTTTTGTATTGATTCCACTCTATTTTCAAGACAATATTTGCCCCACCCTAGCAAGCTCATTTAAGCATAAGTTGCTCATTAAGACTTCATTATTTTTGCGAAAAAGGAATGCCGCCAAATCTTTAAGTATTCATGCTAAGCTGCTGAAGCTGATATTCATCCATCACAAGCGCAAGTTAAAAAGCAAAATGGAATAACCGGCTTGGACTCAGCTTGCTTACTGCCAAAATACTTGTATGCTACGCCTTCTACTCGTACAACTTTCGTAAGTAAGCTGCTGCTGCTGCTGTTGCTGTTGCTATGTCTCGTAACTCCATTAGGCACACATGTGTCTTCCTGCTGCATATCCCCCCTCATCCGCCACTAAGTGCTTACAATGCGCCCACAATGGCAGCGACAAATTCTGTGCTCAACTCATATGTATGTGAGTACGAGTGTGTGTGTGTGTGTGTGTGTGTGTGTTTTTCGCAGCCGCCACAATTGAAACTAAACGCCAAGTGACGTGTCAGCAAATGGCGATCACTTCTTTATCTCGTACGTCAGAAATTGTCTGTAGACAACCATGACGATGTCTTTAGAGGCGTCGGCGGCAGCAGCAATAACAGCAACAACATCAGCAACAACAACAACAACAGCAGCACTTTTCGGCATTGCTGTCGCTTTGACAACGTCTTTTGTGATTGGAATATAAAATAAGATACAACACACAATACGTAGCGAGCGACCAATGAGTGTATGTCTATGTGTGGAAGGCCCTACAACAGCAACACACCAAAAGCAACTACAACAACAATGGTAGCAACAAATCAAACGCATCTGCTGACAAAGTCAACAGACAGCTGCTGGGAATTTGAAAAGAAGTCGCAAGTGGAGACTGGCACATGTGTTCGTTCTCTAAATACATATGTACATAGATACAAACATATACACACATATGTACAATATACAAGTATATAAGTAAATATGTTAGGTTCTGCCAGTTGCGCTGACTGCTTGGTAATTACGTGACGTTTTTGATAAATTTTGATTCTTAACGTGATTTGCAGTCCGTCACATTACTAAAGACTAATGTGTGGCATGCTCTTAGAATTGGAACAAATGCCAAAACCGTTTTAGCTTTAATGCATTTCTATTAACGGTTTTTATTTTTATTTTATTGTTGGTGTTGTGGGCCATTCGTTTGCGCACTTGGCTAATAAACAGTCGCCAGCAGCACGGCCACCACATTTTGACCCAGTTCGTCAATGGAATCGACAAATACCCGCATCGGGGCGGGCAACATGCCAGAGGTTATCAACCCAAAAAAAAGTTGCGTTCAATGCATTGACACGATTTTTGGCTTGGCAGCGGCATGCATTATGACTCACAGCACACACACACACACACACACACACACACACACACACACACACACACACACACACACACACACACACACACACACACACACATAATGTGCATGTTCAATAACCCCTCAGTTCTGAGGGTCCAAAATGAAAAAGGGATTATTCGAAACTTAAATATTCTCGTAAATGTTTTGCTTACTTAAAGATGTACACTAAATATTTAACAATATCTTAGTGCGATGTTGCAACAATAACAAATAAAAATTGGATAACAAATTTTCACAAAATAAAGGCAGTTATCAAGAAACGAGAATAATAACTTAGAAATATATGTGAATATGAAATCACAATTTGCTTTATGATTATAATACTTTTATGAAATTATTTGTATTAGTTATCCGTAATAGTCTAACATATTCATTAAATGTAATCCAATACATATTGAAAATAATGAATATAATTGTACATGCTTCTAAATAAGGTACGACGAGTCAGAGATCCATTAACTAGAAAGCATATTCTACCAAAACCTTAACTAAAAACCAGCAAAATGAAGACCTTGTGGGTTCATCATCATGTAATCCAACTTGTGATCTATGCTGTTTAATAACGGGATCTTCCAAATATAATGGTTCTTTGCTTTCCCATCGAACCTTTATCCCGCTAGTAAATCAGTCGCCACTTCCTGTAAATGCTACAACAGAACACTGTAGCGGTTAGTTGGCGAGATCGCCTACCTGGCATGCCAATCATACAAGTACTACGTGGTAGTTACAGTTAATTGGCTGATATGCATACTCGTATGTGTGGTTGGTTGTGGCTGCGGTCTAAGCTTTTAAAAACTTAAGCGTACATAGAATTGATTTTAAGCCCAATCCTCCACCGCATCTGCCGCTTTAGCTGCCAATTCATTGCACGTTGCTGTTGTTTATTATGTTGTCATTATGCTAATTTCACAGTTGAATTGAATCGAACTAAATAAAAAATTAAAAAAAAGTATTGCGAGCGACCGAGCGAGTAAGTGAATGGCGGCAGGCATCTGTTGATGTTGTTGTGGAGTTTGGTTGATGTTTTTGTCGATGTTGTTGTTGTTGTTGTTGATGATGTTATGTACTCTCTGCTGTTTGCTGCATTTGACATTTTGCACATTACTTTCTTGCTGGTGTGTGTTGTTGTTGCTACGTGTTATTGTTGTTTTTTGCACGCCTGTTTACCTTTCAATAAAAGTTGTTGAATAATCAGGCAGCGTGATACGCGCATTGAAAGGTTCATTTCAATGTAATGTAGAAGAGGAAGCAGCAGAGGAAGAAGTTGCAGAAGAAAGCGTATGCGAATATTTTGTGGCTTGATTTGCGTGATGTGCATACGACTACGATGACATCGGCAATGACGACGCTAGCGAACTGTATTATATAACAGCAATACCTAAGTTATGGCTTTTTGTACACTGCACAAACATAAAAGTATGTGTAGTGACCTTTTTATCGGGTGAAAGGCAAAACGCCAATGCTCCTTATATATTTAAACAAGAGAGAACGCTACAGTCGAGCAAGTCCGACAGTGTAATACCCTGTACCCAGGTAAACTTCCGTCACTGAGTTATATGCGCCCATAGCAGCAGCAAAAAGAGGAAGAAGAAGAGCGAACTTGTTGCTGCAGTTTCGGGGGGTTGTACTGGCGAGAATTTGTTTTGCTAATAACCTTTCTTAGAATTGACCGAATTGAATAAAATTTGATACAACAGTAGACAATTATATATAATTATATTATGTGTGCCAAGTTTGGTTTAGGTAGCATTTGAAATGTGGACGCTATTGACGAAATTCTGCAGCGGGGGAAGGGAGGGAAAATTAAAAAAAAAAATAAACTCGTCCTTACTCGGATCTAGGAGAATCTGGATGCCAACTTTGGTTATTCTAGCTTTTATAGTTTCTGAGATCCTTGCGCTCATCCAGACGGACAGACGGACGGACAGACGGACGGACATGTCTAGATCGATTTCTCTCGTCATGCTGATCAAGAATATATATACTTTATGGGGTCGGAGATGCTTCCTTCTGTATGTTACATACTTTGCACAAACCTAATATACCCTTTTTACCCTACGGATACAGGGTATAAAAATGCATTTATTGGATGAAATAATATTTGAACGAGCACCATTCTGATCGAAACCATCACTGTTATGCAAAGAACACTCATTATTTTCGACCTTAACTAAAAACCAATATACGAGTAGCTTAAAAAGGGCTTATAAGAGATCAGGAGCTGCTTTTTGGTAAGCATTTTATAAAGTGTGAGATGTTCTAGACGTGAAAAATCATTTGTGTATTTAATGGACATGGTACAGTGGTAGGTTTTTCAGGTAGGCTCAACATTCTCTTCAGTATGGGCCTTCTCCAGATCCAACAATATTGCAATTTTGGGAGGCACTGACAATATGTGCATTTACTTAATTGTAGGGCCAAGCAATGCAACTTTATTGAAAGCTAAAAACATACAACAAGCATATACTGTAATGTAAAGTACATTAAATAGTAGAGTATTCAACCAGAATACCGTGCAAACAAAATACCGTACAGCTTATTGGATTTGAGATGATATATCAACATAGTATAATTACAAGATTCAACCAAGTCAGGTAAATAGGTAAACCGTATTGTTGACCTGAAAACATTGCAATATATGTACTTATATATGGCCTGGTCAGAAACGTAAAAGAAATGGAGCCGACCTCCAATTTCATGAATCAGATATTCTTTTTCAATCGAATAAGAAAATCGAATTACTTTTTGTTGCATACGGAGAAAGCTAAAAATAAATTCATAACCTTTGATGTCTCTGATTGAAACGATAGGTAAGCATTCTAGGCAAAAAGAGAAAACAAAAACTAAAGTAAAGAACCAGCTGTAGCATATAAATATGCATTTACATTTGAAACGCATTTATAGATTGGCCTAAAACGCTAACCGCTTAGCTGGAAAATAGGCAAAACGTGCCGCGAATAAGTGAAAATTTTCTACGAGTAGGCGGCATTAAATGTCACCATGACCATATTCCAAAAAAAAAAAACACAAACCAAAAAGTCATGTGTATGAATTGTTGCCGTTAGTGTTGTTGTTTCTGCGGTAATTGTTGTTGTTTTTTATATCCATCAGCAGCTAATAAACAAAAACCGGTAGCATAAAATGCCGGTTGCTGACTAGCTGACTAGCTTACTGCCTGACTGACTATTTGATATTGTGGAAAAAGGTCAGCAGGCCAACGACAGTGTGGAATTGATTTTTGGAGTGGCGCAGGCCGCTGAAAGCAGTAGCAATTGGCAACAATTTCTGCATATACGTATACTCGTATGTGTGTGTATGACAGTCAGCTGTTTAATAATATGAAGCTATGATATTTTTTCAGCCACAAAAAGTTCAACGTACCTACGGCTGTGCAATTGCTAATTAACTGCAAATGTCATAAGCATGGGCATTAATCATAATTAGCGGCCACACATGTAACATGGCAACATAATGGGCAGCCGAAATGGACATTGATATGCAAACAATTATAAGTGGAAGTGGTATGAAATATGTGGCAACGCGATCAGCGTCTGCGTTGTTGTTGAACCCTACCCATAGTATACTAGAGGCTGCATGAATTGTAAACTAAAAGGCATGTGGATAACGTAAACGATTGAACAAATGGCCTGCAGCATGAAATGGAAAACAATAGTAGTGCTTAATCAGTTTACATTATGAACAATTCACTTTCGACCATAGACGACGGCCAGGCGGCCAACGTTGCGTATGGGTAATGTGTGTGCTATCGCAGCATTAAGTTTTAGCGCCCAATTACGCAAGAGAAAAATGCTGGGAGGGGCGGCGGCAAATTGTGTGTCAAAACAGCTCCACTTTCGATTAAGTTTTGAGCGCCAACTGACAAAAATTCGTTATAAAATTGCACTGCAGCCGACGGCAGCAGCACCAACTACATTGCACACATTTTAAACAATTATAAAACTTGTTTCACGCTTCACAAAGCTGCACAAATACGTATACGAGCACGCCGAGAAAAAAGGCAGAATGGCAACTGGAAAGTGCAGTCAATGCATTTTCCATCAAGTGTGCTGCTGTCAAGTGCAGAGCCGCCTATTTCGAAAACGCTTAACAAAAATTCAAATGAACAGTAAGTCAGTCAACACATCCAAGTGAGCTGCTCATTTTTAATTTGGAACACAACTCGAAATTTATACCCAGATACTTAAAAAATGGCTAGTCGCAAATCACAAGCAAAACATGAGAACCCTGACGGAAGGCCGTCGGAATCATCGATTTCTGAGCAAGAAGAAGAAGGACAGGAAGTAGAACATGAAGATCCCAACGACATTAAAATTGGTATCATAGCAGATAATGTGAGTATCTTAAGTAAATATTGCTTAAGGAGCTATTAAAACGATGGGCACGCCTTTTTAGGAAGTCACGCTTGGATTTTTATTGACTGGCATAGGATTTCACAAAAAGCACTTCAGAAATTATATGATGGTGGACAGAAGTATGATTTAAGACACATATGTATTTTGTTTGTTTCATTTCCTCATTTTCGTTGATCACACAGCAACCGATTTTAAGGTAATCGAGGATTTTTTCCTAACCCTATATGCACGTCACAATATGGGCATTATTTTGCTGGACTATGATATCGCTAAGCGTTTGCATTCCGAGCTCGATAAGTGCAAACGGCATTTGCCAATCGTAATTGTTATACCCACGAAAAACTCTCTGGCGCCATACATGACCGAAAAGGAACGTACCCGGCGTCAAAGGAACAGAGAGGCATACGCGTAGAAGTACTATTTAAAGAAAAAGCACGTGAATAGCAGTTCCAGTATAGTAGTATTTTTAATGCAGCAGTTTTTGGTTGATATACGGAACATATAGTATATGCCAATCTGGAAATAGAACACTATATGCGTATATATAATAATAAAGAGAACAGTGATAGGCATCTGGGAAGAAGTTGAAAAAAATTACAAATTAATTAAAAAACTACTTGTAATGCTTGCCTGAGCTGTTTTCAAAAAGGCTTTGATGATAACACCATCTAGTAATACTCATTATTGCATACAAATGTGTAAACCTAAATCATTTGTAATAGAATGTGATAAAAGAAGATTTCCATAACTAAGTTGGAGTGTAAAATTGCTCAAAAGTGATTTTTCAATACTTACCCTCTAAACACAAAATACATCGATTTTGGATATGTAACCCAGGACATTTTATAATTAATTGAATGTCGTTAGATGCGACCTAAAACCAAGATGCGCATTTGGATACATTTAAAATACATACTATATAAGAAGTGATTTTGATTCGATTAGAAATAATTTCGCATTAGTTATAAAGTCTACAATACAAATACATAGAAATAACCAAAAAGGTTTGTTGCTATTACAAAAATTCTTAATGAAAAGCAAAGCAATCATAGCGTTAGTTGTTTGTGATACTTTATCAAAATAATAAGTAGTTCAACGAAAACAGATTAAATTAAAACCGAAATTGAAAATATGTCGACGTACTCAGAAGATCTGGGCCAGCTTTTAGCTGTTATTGGTGACGAGGTATGTGCTCAACAGAGTAGCTGTGACAAGGAGCTAGTGTAAGGCTTCTCTCAATTTCTGTTTGTCACCAGGACACCTGCGTGGGGTTTCTACTTGGTGGCATTGGTGAAATCAATGAGCAGCGTCAATCGAACTTTATGGTCGTTGAGAGAGGTGAGTTTATTGGGGAATAGCTATAGGTTTAATACGGTAAGCAAAACCAATTGAATCTGCAGACACCACAGCCATTGAAATAGAGGCGTGCTTTAAACGCTTCGTAGAACGCAGCGACATCGGCATCATATTAATCAATCAAATCTATGCGGATATGATACGCGCAACAATCGATTCTCATTTGCTGCCCGTGCCGACTGTCCTAGAAATACCGTCAAAGCAACATCCGTATGAGGCAAGCAAGGACTCGATATTGAAGCGTGCATGTGTAAGTGAAGCACATGGAATCCTTTAGTCTCAGCCATCAAAATATGAGTCCATTTTTCTTGCAGGGCTTTTTCGAACTACCCCAACGCAAGCCATGAGTGCAAGCAACTTCAAAGCAATTCCAATCAATCAGTAATTACAAAACGTGGAGATGGTGCCACTTTAGAGGCAACAATTTTATGTTAAAAGCCTCAACAACAAATATTTGTATGTATAGTATATCAGTGCTATTGCTGCCGCTGCTGCTGCCACTGCTGCTGCTGTATATATTGATTTGAATATTTTGCAGTTAGTGTTGCATGCATTTTCTAAAATAGAGAGCGCAAGAATGCGTGCACAAAAACGGCATACAAGTATTTTTTTCCCTCAAAACTTTTCAACTTTTCGTTTTAAGGAAATTGCCAAAAAACAATTTGAAATAAAATAAAGTTCAAAAAGCGTTGCGTTTGCAACAAAATCGAAAATAGCAACCGCAACGGCATCACCAGAAACAGCCACAATAGCAACAACAACAACAAAGTAAACTATAGTAGAACGATACAAATAACCGCTGAAAATGCCAATACACATGCCAACGTATGGCAAAGATGAAAACAAGTGAACAAAAATTCACGGATGAAGAGCAGAGCTGAGCACATTGATACAATTTACGCTGCAAGTTGCAGGCATTTTGTGTTCCTCATCCTCTCCACCACCTCTACTTCTTCTCCACCACCACCTGCTCCTTCATCCGCTTCTTAGGGCTGCTTAGCGCAACAAAAGCATGCGAAAACAATATTTGCGCAAAGTATTTTGCGCCAACTTTGAGCCAAGAAGTTAGCACAAGGCATTCAAAAAGTTGCGCACAAGTGACAAGTTTTCCTTTTAGCAGGAACACATAGCGTCAGCAAGAAGAATAGGCAAAAGACTGGCAGAAGCTATATGAGGGCTACAAAATAAAATAGAAATAAAGCAATGGCTGCATCTGACTATAAGACACCCTGCGTCCCTACGCCCAAACCTAAAATTTGCAGATTTAAAAAGTATGTTTAAAATTAAAGCAGCCACTGAAAAGCGCCTATCAGATACACTGAGAGAAATGCGGCCATTTGAAAATAATTAACAGTTGCTAACATACTTTTAGGGCTCGACATATTGCGGCAACATTTCTAATCGGATAGCTTATATTTTAACGGCCAAAAGAATGCTATAAATTTATAATACAAGTATGCGTATATAGCTTAAGAATTGCTTAAATAGATCCATCGAAATATGGATTGCATTTGTGGCTCCAAGAACAAAGTTCTGAATAAAGTGAATATTGGGCACAATACTCTAAGTCAGCCTTAGATCTAGTGGGCATAACTGATGGTTATTGCAATTTCTTCGCCTTTATTGTCTGGAAATATTGCTAAAGAAATATTCTACACTCTTCTGCATGCTCTGTGGAGTTGTTATCGATTATATGATGAAACTCTGAAATTGCAAAATGTTGTATTGTTTAGATCCCAGTGTAGATTCAAGAGAGAAAGGGGGAGAGAGTTTCATAAGATTCAAATTTCTTGCGACATTACTAGGTCAGGTGAAGAAGAGAAAGAGAAGCGGGGGTTAAGTACTTGCTCGAAATTGTTCCGGAAATAACTTTTTTTAGGCTATGAAAATAATATAACATAATAAATTTAAATAAATATATAATACGTATATTTGGAATTGTGGACAGTCTTGATGGAGATCTCTACTGAAGAACAATAAAGATAAGAAACAAATGTAATCGTGTTTCCTATGTGTAAGGCTGAAGAAAGTGAATGTGGGCTCAGTCGTTTCCGCAATCCAGACGGACCACAGATGTATGTATCTTGATCGTCAGCAAAATGACGAGCAGTTTACCTAATTGTCTAATGGGTCTGAAATGCTACCATCTCTCAAACATTTTTATAAACTTCTGCACCAATCATCCACATAAGATATTTGTGTGTCCCCATTGGCAATTAATGAGGCACGACAGATTGACAACAATTTGGCCACCTGTCAAAATCTGTTGCGCTGCAGGTGCCAATTGAGTGTCGCAACGCCCACACAGCGCTGACAACAAAATGGCGGGCAACTGCACTAATTAGGCAGAATGTGTGTTGCAGTCGCTGCTGCAAATGTCAAACTAATGTGCGATGTCTGGTTAGATAGAGCATCGAGCAGCATTATTCAATTGTGCAGCGTCGTTTTCTAAATGCACTCAACTGAAGAACATTAAACGGCGCATAAATGTCACTTGGGTGCCGTGCCGTTCACCTGGCAAAAGCACAATAGCAACAACAACAGCATCAGCAATAAAGGCCGCATCGTCGTCCTGCTCGGCGTCCTTTCGCTAAACAAACACACAGAGCGCCGAGCGCCGACAAGTGCAGATAAAAAGGGTTGAGGGCTGAAAAGCTGAGAAGCACGAGAAAAAAGCAAGGGTGCAGGCGACTTGCATAAAAGTTTTTCGACTGCGCCAAAGTTTGCAGAGCGGGTCCGTAATGGGGTCTGGGGTGTGAGAGTGTGCCAGCATTGTTGCAATTTTGCAGTTGTTAGGAGTTGAGCAAACAAATTGCAGTATCTTTGGAGCCACACTCACATATACACGCACAAACAAACAGACAATGCCTGAGCGTTTGGATTTATAATAGAGCGACGGGGTGTAAATGAAGTGGGGGTAGGGGGGGGGGGTGGTGGGAGGCGCCTGCACTTTGCTGATATGCACACATAAAATGGCCGCCTGCTCTTTGCTATTTTTAATTAAAATACAAGCTCAGCCACAATACACAAAATGGCATCAATTGCCAGGCACTTCAACGCAGTCAACAACTTTTGACACTCGCGCTGACAAATAAAACGAGCAGGACGATTCTGGAAGTGGGTGTGGAAACAAGCAACAATGGTAGCAGCAGCAACAACAACAACAACAACAAATCGTGCATCAAGAACTTTTGCGCCTTTTTAACATTTAAGCTATACATTGAAAAAAGGAAAGGGAGATGCAGGGAATGAAACAGAAATAGAGAGAGAGAGAGAGCGAGTGAGATGAGAAAAACTAAATAAATAAGTGAATGACGAATGCAGTTTCATCTTTCCTTCAACTGCACAGGCAAACTTTTATGCGATGTGAAAATAAATAAATGAAATTATTCAAAAAGTAGTTTTGAATTCTCATGACAGCGCATAAAAACAAACAGCTGAATGCAATTTTTGTCTCATTCGGAGACAAGTGAAGATGAAAAATGCGACGGCAAAGGCGAGAACGGCAATTTCCTTAGCCAATGCAAATTAGATGCATAGCCCCGAAAGGACGAGCACTCATAGTTAGACTGGCGACTGAAGGCTGAAGACTGGCAACTGCTACTTTGTGGAAATGCGGCTGTGTTATAATTATAATTGGGACTCCTAGCTTAGCCATAACATCACTTTCTTTTCTTTCTTCTGATTTTCAATTCAGAAAATGAAATGCCAGTGTCAGAGATGGAATGAAAACCGCACTAGAGCTGAACAAAATTTTGGAAAATTGGTCAAGACATGCGGCCAGTCGCATTGCTTGGCCACAAATTAGCAAATGAAATTGGTGCCGAGCAAATGAAAGTGCATGCGACTGAGAGTGAAGGCAGCAATCGTAAAATTATTGCGTTCGAGAGAACTTGTTACTTCAATCAAAGACAGAGAAAGAGACAGGGACAGAGACAGAGACCGAGACATGTTCAGATGCTGCTTGACGCCCACAGACAGTTGAAGACTCTTGACATACAAGAGCAGCAAGAGTAGCAGTAGTGGCACTGGCGGTAGCAGTAACAGTAACAGCAGCACCGAAGACGACAACGACTCGACGTACTCGAAAACAAAGTTAATTAAATGATCTGATCTCCATTATTCCCAAAGAGCTAATCTCAATTACAAAATTGAAATGAGCAAAAGCGCACGAAAGCCAGCTAACAAATACTGACGCACACTTGCGCATACGTCGACATCCTTCTGCAGTGTACGCTCGATACAGTGAACGAATTCCAACCAACTATGAATGAAACTTTGCATATTTTTGTTCATTTAAGGTGAAAGAAGAAAAACTCTGACGAAAAGCCAAAATAATATTGTAATTTTGCACGGTATGCCAGTTCAAATTGTTAGTCAAACGTTTATGCCACTCATAAGTTTTGAGACGAAACGAACTGCCCTCATCATTGTCTTGCTTCTTCAATAAAAACAATTCGCTAAAAGTTAAAGCGAAATTAGACATTAGGAGCAATCAAGGAAAGTATATTTTCCCCTCTAACGCACATAGCTGCTTTATAAATTTTTCTTTTCCGTTATGTATTATTAAACTTTGTATCTAAAGTATTGATTAGTGACAATGTATGTAATGCCTGGAAGAAGGCGTGGCAAATGCCCAAAGTATATATATATGTTCTTGATCAGGATGACAAAACGAGTCGATATAACCGTGTGCGTCTGTCCGTCTGCATGAGTGCAAGGATAATCAGGTTCCACTAAGCTCTAGAGTCTAGACAGATCAAGTTTGTTTTTTTTTCCTGCTTTTGATTAAAAAATAAAATTAATTCACAAGAATTTTGCAATTTTTAATGTTGTTTTTGTTGGACTGGGCACAGGATATCGAAGAGATGAGCCCACTAGACTATAGCACAGCTTTCTTGTTTTATTGCTGTCTTTAACTTGAGCCAGCAATTTAAATAGCCTTTATAAATTTGTAATAAATTGCTATTTGTATATATTTTGAGATAAAGCTTACGCCCCAGCACTAAGTAGTTTGTTTGTTCAAAGCACAAAAAAATACATTTTTTTACCGAACGTTCACTTAATATTAATATTCACAGAATATTAAATGCGAAAACAAATTCGTTCACTCTTTCTCTTACGATTTTTCACACAGTTTGGTGTTCAATATTTCGAGTGTGCACAGTATGGAGATATGTATGTAAAGGCTGAAGAAGAGGCGAAACTAAAATGTAGCATTGTGCCGAGGTCGACAGAATGTTGGCCACTTGGCAGGCAAGAACCCGAGCAAGAAATGAGACGAGCCAACGCTCACACAAATTTACGAAAATTCCCCAAAATGTAACTTGAATGTCAATGAAAACAAGGAAAGTGAAATGAACGCAGAAGATTGAAATGCAGTTGCCCGCAGCAAGCCATTGTTTAGGGCTTGGGCATCCACACACACACACACTCACACTCAACGTAATCGACACGGCACAAAGCGTTTCATTAACAATTGCAAATTGGTATCAATTCATGACAGACCGGCTAACCGAACACTCGACTAGACATTCAAATGGCCCCAAAAAGTGTGGGAAGGAGTGTGCGAGTGTGAGAGTGTGTGAGTGTGTGACATTCCGATTGTTCTGGCACGCATATGAGAGGCGAACTCAATTCTCCGAATCACTGAGCTAAACAAAATCATTGAAATTGCTATTTATGCATTGGCATTGAGTGGATAAGCAGGACATACACGTACGAGTACGAGTACATAGCCATATCCATATCCCTACTCTTGCCCATGTCCGACAAATGGGTGTGAGAAATTTATTGATATGTGCAGGCCATTTTCTATGTCTGTATAGAATATTATAGGAATTTGTGTGTGTGTGTTCATTGGTATTTAAAGCAGGCGGCAAACATATTGTGCCTTTAATTAGCTTAACCACACAATAAGAATCGTCCGATTATTTGCCGCAGTGTATACGTCGGCATGTAACTGTCATGTTTCTGTCCAGGCTCAGCCCAAGACAAGCACTGGAGATAACTACAACCGACACGCCCCTTTCAAACTGCCCGCCTGTCAGCCTGCCGGCCCGTCCTATGTATACTATGTTGGCGTGGCAATGCATATGCCTGTATATTTAGGCCTTCGGCATGCTTGCCAGGCAACGGCCATTGGTCGTGTGTCTAATTAATTAGTTTGAATTTAAATTAACTTGAACTCATCAATGACAACGACGGGTAGTGGGTAGTGGGCTGAGGCCAGTGGATATGAGCGGGGGTGGTACTTGGCACTCGCTTGATTGGAGGCGTGGCTGTTGCATATCATGACCATCACTTTGTCTAATTTGTATTCAAAACATGCAGCAAGTCCAGTTTCATGGCTGGCGGGTGCCGGGGGCTGCGACACATTTGATTGAATATGCCCTGACATCAGGCAGAGATTAAACGCAAGTGCAGTGTTCAATTGTAGCTTTAGTTACAGATGAGAACTGGGGGGTTTCTTCTCCCTTATCTACATTAACAAAGTAATTGTTGCTTACTCAACCAAATCGGATTACTTTGCTTTGGATTGTACATTAAGCTTGATTGTTATGTTTCATTCCAATAAAAAAACTATTAAACAGATAATTGGAAACCTTTTTGGTTTCAAAAGAGTTCAACATTTTTCTCGAAGCGTACACTTTCTCAAACGCATCAATGTAAAATAGATGATTTGCTGGATTTCAAAAATGACAAAAATCCAGCCTAGTGGCTGGATAGTATGCTGTTATCATCTTGGGTAATTCCTATTATAATTAAAATGAATACGGTGGGGGCCATTCATCAAATTTTCCGCTGCCTTCCATTTATGGGAGTGTGTGAGATGTAATGTATAATATTTTAATTTTCTTCATGCCTGATATGATCAGCTTATAAAAAAGCCACTGGACCACTTCAAAGTGGCCGCATTAGAAAATAAAACCATCTCAGAACACCACTTAGTTTAGTTCATTTTTTAGAATGCTTGCTATTAAAATTCTTTTGTAACCACTTGAAATAGTTTTAAGAACACAAAACCACCGCAAAGCATAACAAATGCAAATTTTTGCATTATTCAACACAATTGCAACAAACAACGAAACAAAACAAATCGCGTAACAAATGAAATGAAAAAAAAAAACAAAATAAATAAATAAGAGCAAGTGGCAAAAGTAGATAAATATACAAATAACAATTGCAAATATTTAGCAAAATAAAGGAACTTTTTGGCTTGTGGCAATTCAAATGCGGTGGCGGCGTCGCATTAAAATGTGCAAGTCGACACCAAAAAAATTTGTATAAAAATGCCAAAGCGAAATGTGGCATACAACTCACACACACACACACACATACTCGTAGATATATGTACACACACTGACAACGACGGCGACGACGTCGACGTTGACGCTGTCGTTGGCTTACAACAATAAAATGGCGCCATCATTTGGTAATGCAAAATTACGTTATAACGGCATAAATTTAAATAAATGCCGGTCTCGGGATTTTTATGCATTTTTACCGCATAACAAATACTTTTGCGGGTGCTGCTCTCTAATGCGCCTTTGTTGCTCCCACCACTGCTGCAGCAACAGCAACGGCAGCGGCAGCGGCTGTGGCAGCAGCAGCGGCAGCGGCAGCTAGTGAAATTTCCTTCCGCTTTCGCTGGTGGTGCTCCCTTTCTTTCCCGTATACTCTACACTTTAAACCGTAAGAGCCTTAAAAAGGAGATTCTGTTCTTTTGTAACTCGAAGTAAGTTAAAAGGATAGTGACTCGATGAGAGATGAATTGATGCAGTCACGATTGACAGTTTTTATAAATAGTTCAGCTTAAATAATGGTTTTCAATTAATGATATGGAACAACCGAAGATAGGAGTATATATTTCCTTCATAACCTGAATAAATTATAAGCGATGAATTCATGTTTATATAGCGACCAGTTTCAACCACTCTTTGTGTGTAGTATTTATTCATGTATCTATTCCTATAGTTAAATCAATGGATGTAGTCAGATAAATTTTAATTATAAACTACAAGTATTATGGCCTATAAAACAAATTCAATAATTTTAATAAAAAAATACACAGGTTCTTCTCAACTTCTAAGCTTTTTTAATATCCTAAGTTAAGTTTAAAGTATTTACTAGTCGGTTACAACCGATTTTAATATTTGTGTGTTTTTTTTTTTTTTTTGCTCACAGGGCGTATGAATACTGTGGAGCTAGTAGCTGTGCTTCTTCTTGTTCTGTTGAATTTTGGAACGAAACGCGCGGAATGCTTTCATTGGCATTACTCTTTTTTTAGCCCTTTGGCACAGTCAGACAGACAGACCCACACATGTGTGTGTTTGTGTGAAGACGTAGGTGCTGCCATTCGACTGTTATTTGTAGCAGCAACGGCATGCCCTTAAAATTATGCAAAGTAATCCCAACGTTGCACTGCTCCAATCATTCTGGATCCCTCCCTCGCTGTAAGCTAAAATCTGCGCCGATATTTGCAATTGTTAACATAATAAGCGGTTTTAAGTGCGGCCAGACAGCAGTCGAAGCTATGGGTGGAGACAGGGACTGAGGAGGCGTTGGCGAAGGTTGAGGAAGAGCGAGGTGCCGGTCTCAGCTGCCACTAAAGCGCATAATAGTGTCCGTGTCCAGCAGTCGAGCTACCTTGCACCTGTCCGCCTCTGCCACAGCCACCGTTTGTTGCATGAGCAAATATTTGGCCACCTTAAGCGGCTACGTCTGCGTCGACGTCAGCAACGGCAACGGCATCAGCTTTGGAATCGCAGTCGTTGGTGGCTGTTGCAGTGCTACAAAAACTTTCCATTTAATTGGCCAGCCGCAAGCGCCGCTTGCTTGCTGCCACAGCTGGCAATTCTTTACAGTGTATTTCTCCTTCCCACCCCATGCACTACCCTGCAGCGCAGACCGCTCTGCTCCGCTGCCGGATGTGGCTGCGCCATGCTTTTCGGTTTACGTAGTAAATTAACTTCCGTTTTATTTGTAAGATTTCCTTTCGCTTTACTCGTCGTTTGCCTTTTTTTGTGCACGTCGTTGCCGTTGCCGTTGCCATTGCCTTTCCACTATGTTGCTTTTGTTCCACTATATTTGGGTTATGGCTGGTCGGGGTCTGGGTCTGGCTGCCAGTCTTAGTCTGCAGCACCGACTGAGTCGGGGGGCTAGTACAGTGAAATAAATATATAAAAACATTTTTAAATAGACTATTACGTACTAGGACGACTATTATGCATAATTTTTGCATGCACGTATTTCATATATTACTCGTTTTGTAACTATTTAGATATACCTATTTTGTATTATTTTAATATTTTGTTTTGTTTGCTATAAAAACTTAAAGTATAATATTTTTTATCAAGCAAGATTTTTGGAAAGCCTCATATGTATATATTTTGATTTGCCAATCATACAAAGAGAAAACGATATCCTTCGAATGCATTTTATGCGCATCTATTTGAAAATCTGTTTTTAAATCAATTGCAGAATCTAGAGTTTGTGAGTTTAATACATACTACCCAAGAACTCTGCACTATAGACTTTAGACATGTACTTAGAGTGCAAATATTAATTAGTTTAATGTCTGTGGCCGTAATTTAGTTAATTAATAGCAAATAGGATTAGTTTATTTGCATTAATACCGGATAATTTCTTCAGCCTACATTATTTTTTGGTGAATAATATAAATGATTATTATTATTAAACGGAATGTTTGCTGTTCACGAAAAAGATCAAATCAAGATTGAATTTTTGAATTGTAAGATAAAACATCTTAGCAAACATGATATATTCGTTCATTCCACGTAATGATCCGATTATGTTGAAATTGAAATTAAATAATATTGCTGCTGACTATTAAATTTAAGAATAGGTGTGCAAGTTTCCACTGTACTTGCATGTATGCCCCCACACCAACATCGGCTGCTGCTGCTTTTGTATATTTTTAAGCGCTTTTTCATTCAATTTACGAAATTGAAGTGGGAATTGAGAAATAAATTCCGTTCGTTGTGTTTCACCTCGGCGTGCCCGTCGCTTTGCGTGTTTGCACGACTGCAACGGAAGTTGGTTTGCTTTTTTCCTTCTGCCAGCCTTTCCAGCTACCAATGCAGCAGACACTGCAAGAGCGTCAGAGACGAAGAGTGGCAGCGAAATTAGGTGAAATGCAAACGTTTTACCTAATGAAATAATTGAAGCGCCTCGGCTTTTCGGCCTGCTTCGACGCCTCTGAAGGTCGACACAAATTCACACGCAGATACACACGCACACACACACACACACACACACACACACACACACACGGCAGCCGGAAATGGGCGCATTTAAATGCAGCATAAAGCGCATTTCCGTTTACTGTCTGCCAGCTGCCGCTATCTAGATGCATGTCTCTCTCGCCCTCTCTGTCTCTAACACAGATATACTTACGGGCATATACTTGTACAATTGTGTGTGTGCTCCACTTTCTGTGGCAAGCAGCTGCACTTGAAAATTCTGTAGCACTCGCACAAGATAAATAGCTGCAGCCGTAGTAAATCTTATGCAAATTTTTTAGACTCACAAACCAACCAAACACGCTTGACATTTATGCAAGAGAGAAGATTTTTCTTTTCAAATTCTGTGCAAGTATGTGTGTCTGTGTGCTTGGTATGGTTTTGTGTGAGAGTCGTTGTTGCCTTGGCAATGTGTTCTCAAAGGCAGCTTATCTAGGCGCGTCCTTAGCGCAATACAAAACGTGGACTGTGCCAAGCAATGCAACTCCACCTGAAGGACGACTTTAAGCGGCAGTAAGTCGCAGTCTGTCAGTCAGTAAGTTAGTCAGTCATTCAACTAGGCCGCCTTTTGCCGTGGCATGCGTGCGTGCGTTCGTTCCTTCGTTCATTTACTGAACCATGCATTTATCTATCCACTCATTTGCCCACTCATTCGTGTATTCATATGCACATTCATGAATGTTCCCCCGTTCCTGGGGCGTTCTTAGTGCCTAGCTACCTACTTATCACAAGTGCGGCATCTTGGCCTTTTGTGCCCGTACACATGTCTGTGTGTGCCTGTGACTGTGGCTCTGTGTGTACAGGACCGCTATTGAGGCATTGAGCCATTGGCCTTTTTGTGCTGCGACTCGACTCTTCTGTCCGGTTAGTGGGCCACAAGATATGCTATTGCCATTCCCCCCAAGTTGCCTTTAAGTATTTTCAATTTGTATTAAAAGCTTTTCGTAGACAAGCTTTACATACTCGTATGCATTAAAGCGCACAGAAGAGAGCAAAAGAAAAAAACCTCGACGTTGTCCAATTTGTGTTGATAATTTCACGGTTTGTTGACAATTCAGGTGGACAAGCGATGAGTGTGTGCGACTGACTCTCTCATCTATTTGCGACCCTGGCTTGGTCATCGAGTGTAGCAATGCGAGTAATGCTTTTGAGTGCCTGTGACTTATTCTGCCAAGCCCAATTCCACCCACAGCCCATTGTCAGAGCATTTACATGCATTGCTGATTGCCACTAAGCCAAACTATACATTTAGATCAACTTTTATGGCACATTTTACTTTGATTTGAGTAGTTCGATTTTGTGTCAAATGACACAACCCTGTCTATTGGTTTATGGTCGAATACGCAGGTAAATTTATTTAGGCGTCTTTCATTGAAAAAGGATGGACGATCATTGGGAAGCAAGATATTTATGTTATATTACCGAGGCAAAAGAAAGGCTGCCAAGCCCAAAAACGTATACTTATACTTACCTATACAAAACTAAAACCATCTATCTAACCAGTTCGATAGTTTGAATACTGTGTGTGGTATTTGCATATGTACAGTGTCTCATATCCCGCACGATAATTTAAGTTGCATCTTGTTCGAAGTATGTGTATACTTGTGTGCACCGCATTGTCTCTTTGTTCTTTATGTCTTGCATACCCATCTAACTGTTCTTTATTTCTGCCTGCGAGCAGTTCTCTCTCTTATGCTTAATCGATCGTCAGTCACAAATAAACTCTACTCTGAATACATCTATTTCACGTCTGTCTATTTTTGTATGGCAACTATTAAAATTTTGATATTTGTGGAAATGCTAGGTTTTACAAGCTGACACTGATTAATCGGAATTACATATTTCCGATACCATACTTGTAGACATTCTTGTAGACGCCCCAATTAACCGCTTAATCAGATTCAGCATTCCTAATTGGTCTCTTTCCACCTTTCTCTTTTCCTGTTTATCTCTCTTTCCTTCTTTCTTTTTCTCTTTCTACTCCCTACTTTTTCTAATTAGTTGTTAAATATAATTAATTTTCCACCTCTATCTACTTTTTGTATAGTTTTTTAGGTCTTTAATGTCTCTGACCACATATGGCTGTGAATCGGGGCATAGCTGGCCAACTGGCAATAAAATTCCCCCAGCGTGTCGGAGGCATTAATAGACGTTCTTGTACAGCTTTGTGTTAGGCTTTCTTATCTTGTTTAGTTTAAATATAATCGACAGAATTATTGTTGATATTCTAAATAAATAAATGAATAAATAACCAACTTCTGTATTGCTTAGACATATTTCTAGACTTAATTGTCGCTCGCAAACGTTTTCTGTCGTGCCATTATAAGCCATTTGTAAATCCACAACTGCATCCCCTGCTCACGCCCACAATCTTCGTATCTCTCTCCCTCTTCTGCTGACGGGTCTGCTGCTTGCGCATGTATCTCATTACAAGAGCAACATTTTCATTTAAACCGATTGAGCGATTTATTGTAATTTATTTCATTTAAATCGTTTGTTTGACAGCCCAACATTGCGCATAAAAAAAACGCAGTGAAAAAATGCGTAAAATGGACATTTTGCGAATGGTTGGGAACATGGAACAGGCGCGTACACACATTGACCAGACGCGCCAACAGCCTGCCCATCTCCTGCGCCCACAACTGCCCACCACTCTCTTGTCCGCTGCACGCATTTAAATGGCAGGAAACAAAAACAACGAGGTGAGGAAGCGAGACTGCGAACTGAGCCGAGTCGCGCCACAGCGACTGAGCGTCGACGTCGCTGCTGACGGGCCGTTGATCTGCTGCCTGCTGGCTGCTGCCTGCTGTTTGCTGGCTGTCGTATGTCCGTGTGTAGTTGTTGCTACTGTTGTTGTTGCTCTTGTTCAGCCTTTTTTTTTACATTTTTGCGTGCTCAGTTCAGTTGCTTTCGCTTGTATTGACTTCATTTTAAATTGGCGGTTAAATCTGTTTGAAATTGTCACGCAATCACACGCATACATATACAAATATATCTACATACAGACGGCAGACATCAGCACATACACACACACACACACACACATTGGACAGCGAGAGCGACAGGCAACAGCCGTAGCATGTCGGCCCTCCTTTGCTTCTCCTCTCTCGACACTCTTCTGTTTTTAGTGATTTTATTTTTGTATATTTCGCATTGCATACTTTCGTGCGCACGATAGCGAATGGAAACAGCAACAACAATAAATACAACAACCACAGCGGCAATTAGAGCTTTGAGCGTGAGAAAAATGTCTTCACTTAAGCGCCCCAATATAATAATAAATCTTTACATTTCACATAATTCGTTAAAATGAAATTTTGTTTAATAACAAGTTGCCGGAAATTTCTTGATTTTAAAGACAGAGTTAAGTAAGAAACAGTAAACAGTTTCCTGACTGTTAATCGATTGAGTAGCAAAGGATTATAAAGTAATTAAATATTCTTATCTTCCGTGCTGTTTTCAAACCATCAAGGGCTGGCTTTATTTGAGTCGTGCAATTGCGTGAGATTCCGTTTTTTAGGAATTCACTTTGATTCGTAAATGCATGAGTTTTAACTCACGATCACGCACTTATTTACCCACATCTCTAGTGACAGTAGCGGTGGTGCCGGCAGAAGCAACAGCAGCAGCAGCACTCGGCGCAATCAACGCAACGAGGCATTAATTTGTTGTACACTGTATGACATAATTGGGTGACAGTGCGGCAAAAAAGTTGTTGCCCACCATTTGCAGAGTGCGTCGGTGGTGAGATGGTGGTTGGGCGCTTGCGTTGGGTAGAGTCGAGCACGGACTGGCAGCTCGAATTTTGCCTGCTCGCTGCCATTATGGCATTCAAGTTTATTAGCCTATGAAAAATTTGTTAGATTTGCGCTTTTCTTTTGACATCGCATTGAAATTTTAATTAATGCAGCCGCAGTTGTAATTCTCCTTCACCTCCAACTCTATGCCTGCACCCCTGCAAGCCCTTGCCTCATGCATTGCCCAAGTGTTGAAGGTTTTGCAATCACGACTCGTCCTGACGGTTGGAAATTGATTTTAACATTTTTTGAAAATGCAACTGTCAGTCTTATTTGAGGCAAACAGACCGCAAGAAATACCTCAGAGGTGTTGGTTTGTGGCTAAGCGTACAAATAAACAAACGCACAAACTCTCTTCAGTTGCTTGTCTGTGTCTTAATATGAAAAACAGAAATGCTAATGCCGTAAATACTATTTGAAGTGCTGCATTGTTCCGATTGCTGTTGTTGCTGCTTGTTAACCAGATGGGTTGTTTGGTTCTGATTTTGGGAGTAGAGATTGAATCAGACATAGGCATATTTATACCCTTTATCCAGTCAATTTTAAATTTTTGTTTATGGGGTTGGGTTCACTAGCATTTCTTTTTAGTTTAATAATTCGATCTCATTCCTTAAATTCGTAGCACACGCAAACGAGAACAGTTTTGTGCTTTTCTGGCACGGTACAGGAAAGATTGGTTTTGTAATTAAAAATGAAATCTAAAAACGCAAAACAATAGATCAAAAAATAAACGTTCTAAAAGCAAGACGAATATATTTCGCTGGCAAATAATTCACATTTCATTTAAATCTTTATAAATATTAAAGAATACAAAATGAAAATTATATATTGCATAAATAATATCGAATTCCAACGCCCAAATTCATGACTCATATTAAAAGCAAAAATTAAATTATCTTTATGCGATAATAATAATAATAAAATAATAATTAATTGACCAATAGAATAAAGAGAAAATTATATAAGGTCTACTTTTAAACGGAAGGATGAATTATATTTGAAATGTGCGCACTGCGCACTATTATTTTTTTAAGACCGTTAATTCAAAATTGATAACATCATTTATTAAAAAAGTTTCTTTAAATATTATTGATGTTTCCACCAGCTCCAGCTTACTAGGAGATCGATATGATATATTCTAGACTCGTCATCGCCAGCTCCGGGTGAAGATTGTATCACAAAGAAGTTCCTAATACAACAACTAGAAAAAGGACTTCTCTACATCTGTAGCTAACTTTAATTCCTCTTCGGACTTGAGTACTCTTAATAAAATTCGAAGGGTACTAGTGCATTCAAATACAAGCATTTAGTCAAGGCTCTTGATTTATTCGATATCTCCATTGAAATTCAATTCCACATTTAATTACGCACAACTGTTGTCATTTATGCAGCAAACAATTAATTCAACGCAATGAATTATGCTTACATTATTTTCTATTTTTTGCTTCACAACAGTTCGTTGGTGTACTTATGTATGTATTCGCTAAATGGGCATTTTAATAATAGAAAATAATTGTAAGGGACCAATCAGTCTCATCGACCGAAAAATACTCTGAATCTGTTCACAGAGAGTACTATAAATATGGAGAGAACGATTAAAGGGTCTGACTTTTTCATTTACGTATTTAAAATTTCATTTTCCTTCTCTTTTCTGACTATGTTTGCTGTCACTTCAGTGTTTGAGTTTATTTCTTTTTTAATCTCCTCTTCTAGCTTGTAACGTTTACAATGACGAGCTACAATTGCTATTTTACTGCCCTTTCTTCTATTCATAATTGGTATCTCAATCATGCACAATTCGAAGAAATTCTTTCTTTTTGCTTCTCACTTCTAACTTGAGTTTATTGGAGTGCAGATTTTCTGATGTTTCCTGGCATTCTACTGAATATGGAATTAAAAATGCTCCAAATTGCAGGCAAAGCTTAAAACTTTTTCTGCTGTACTTATTTAAGTGCAAATGCATTTATTTATTATTGAATATTGAAAGAGCACTGAAAAGGGCAAAAACCGCATTGAACAATGCACCCACATTCACACATACACAAGTATGTGTTAAGCCTGCATGTGTGTGTGTTTGAATGTGTGCTAGTGTGTGTGTGTGTGTGTAAGTGTGTGAGTGTGTAGAGGCACTTAGTGTGTGGAAACAATAGCCAATAAACTGCATGAAAAACTAATTGAAAATGTTGTAAAACGAATTTGAAGAACAAACAATGCAACCCAAAAGTGCATATTAAAACATAGCGAGCATAGCAAAAGCGCCCTGTGGAATGCAACAGCAGCAGCAACAACAACAAGAACAACCACACAATTAAAATAAAGCGGGCATCATTTAAAATTGTTAACTGCTTTAAGTTGCGTGTGCGTGGCACGCATATCTTTATACACATGTAAATGTGACGGAACCAAGCGATTTTTTTTATCAGCGCAAAAAAAGGTACAATCCTTGATGAAATTAATAACCTGAGTTGCACTTTATTTACATGTATTGTAAATAATTTATTAAAATTCCGCCGAACAAAAGACTATTGAATAAAAAAAGAAAATTGCGTGCATTTTTGTCGCACGTTAAACGGAAGCCGGCGAAATATTTTAATTGTTGTCGTCAGCGAAGTAAATTGATTAAACATTTTAATATTCATATTAATTTTTCAACATTAAAAGTGCAGTGGTTGCTAAACAGTGAGCTCAGTAGAGAAATGAGTTGCAGATAGAGAGACAATGCAACGGAAGCGGATGTGGCGCCATTTGTGCTGCGGCCGTACGCTCATGTATTTGCATAATGTCGCCATGTTTGTGCGAATGTGTATGTATCTGCTACTCCACTTCCTCTTTGCATTACCCACTCCCTCCCATTGCCACACCCGTCCCACCAGCAGTTTGTAGCCTGTAATTGTTTAACCACACACTTGCGCTTTCCGTGCATGTTATTGAAAAGCAACAACAGAGCCGATGACGAGAACAACAACAAAAGAAACAACAACAGCAGCATGTCTGATACTACAATATATAAAATTGTAATGATGATAACAATTACAGCATCATTGGCAACAAAAATAACAACATCGACTTCTGCCCCACCGTGACACACGCGCGCAACAATTGAAAATTCAATTAAAAGTCTTTATTAAAATGAAATGTTCTACGACTCTGCACCCAGTCCCCTCCCCTTTACGATTCGCGCTCCTTATGTATGCCAGGTCGTGGTTGCCACCTGCCGTGCCACGCCCCCATCTCCATCTCCATCTGTATGTGTCTCGTCATTGCTTTGCCACCCCACCAAGCCACTCTGCGGCTTTTGAATCTGAAGCGTTGCAAGTTAATTTGCATTTGTGTGTGTGTGTGTGTGGGTTTTTTTTATTTGTTGCGATGAACAGCGCGGCGGCAGGTCGTTTAAATGGTTGTTTCGGTCGTCTGGTCGCAACTGATTTTAATTAATTTAAATGCGAATTAAAGTGGTTTGGCCGATTAAAAATTCAAAAATTGCAACAATATCGGCAATAGCGGCACACACATACTCACCCACACACTCACGCACAATGCGAGCAATTCCAAAATGGCCATTTATTGTGCGCACTTTTAATGGCCACAAAACATTATATGTAGCTGAAATCGAAAATGCGCAATAAATAAGGCCAAAATATCCCAATTAAACACTTCATTAATTGGCCAATCAGTGAATTCTTTCTTTGCAATTTTAAGGTTGCAGCAGTGAATCGATTAAGTTTTAAGAAATAATGCTATCTAGTTCTAGAAAAAAAATAAAATTGCAAAATAGGTTGTTAACCCCAAAGTAAACGGAACTTTATAAAAATATCACTTTCTGGTTAGGTATATCAGTACACTGTGTTTCTACAAAAAGTACAACAATTGCAAATAAATACTCAAAGCTCAACATTCGAAAGACATAATTAACGACCAAAAAAAAAAACTTACTTGTAAACTTCTTGTACATTATTGGGAATGGTGATGAAAAATTGTCTTTTCAATACGATACCAGATGAACAAAGCCTGAAAGTTGTTCGTGGAAGTCAAAAGTGAATACAATGCTGATTTGTTTTTCTGATTCAAACTCATTCCTCATCGCCATACGTTTAATGTCGTGTTTTAGGTTACTGTTTTGAAGCGTTTCGTGCAATATATTGGGAAGTCGTAAGGATGTAAATTGACTCTTGTTGTCTTTCATTAACACTTGTGACTGATTAAAAAAAAAGAAGTATATATTGTTGTGAGCTCAACAGTAAATATATAATTTAATTTGAATATAGAATATAGAGACCGTGACAATGGTGTTCCAATTCCTACAAATATAGTTTGTTAAATTAAACCACTATGCAAGGCTATTCTGCTAATGGTAAAAACAGCTCTAAATTAGAGGTCAGTTTGTATTTTACCAGGCCAACTTATGGCATACGACGAACTTGTGTTGCCTTGCTCCTCCCTTTAATTATAATGTAATAAATGTTTTTTGAAATGGTGATTTTTGGAGGACACAAATTATAAATGTATACGTATTTACGTATGTACATACTTTAAACGGTGTCTTATTTAAAAACTGATCTATTTCGTAGATGAAATTCAGTTAAATATTCAGTAATATATTTTTTTGTTGTGCATGTATGGAAGTCCGAAATCCCTAACTAAGTCGATGTTATTGCATTCGAAGATAAATGAGGCGCCGCACGGCGCAGCGTGCCAAAGTCAACGAAAACAAAAATGGCAAAAGCAACTGCAACGTAGCCAAGCTGACAGGAAAGATGCAAAAAGTCGGAAAAATAAAGAAAAACAACGAAAATGGTAGCGCCAGAGTAAACAAACATCTCGGATTAACAGTGGCCGCTGGTCAGTGAAGCTGCTGCTGCACACCTATATATGTGAGTGTGTGTATAGGTAGGTGCTTGTTTACACTATATTCCCTATATATACAGACAGATCTGTGTGTGCGAGTGTGCACGAGTGTGTCATAGTAGGAGGAGGACATAAGAGGCTGGCGTGGCGTGGCGTGGCGTTACACGAATGACAAAACACAGCAAACAAAACACAGCCAACAGCGCAAACTAAAGCTGTAAATAGTGGACGACAACGCAATGAAGAAACTGAAAAAGATGTAGAAGCAGAAAAGTGCAAGGAAAAAAAATGCAGCAGCCAGCAGCACCAGAAACTTCGGACGCTTAGCGAAAGAGGTAACGGCGTCGTGCATTAGCAGCACATTCGAGTAGCGCTTGGCAAAGTAACTAAAGTTGGCTAAGAGCAGAAGCTGCAGACTACGGTAAACTGGGAGAGGGGGGTAGCGTGTAGTGTCTGACTACACGGATGTATGTGCATGTGTTTGGCACTACCTTCCATTGTTACCCCGACTTCAACTATTTGGCTTAGGCTCCGTTCAGACAGACAAACTTTGACTTAGCTTGTGAGTAAAGATTAAAGATTTTAAAAATTTCCAAATCAAAATTTCCAACCTACAAATTCAAGTTCTGAATTTCCTTTTGACTATGCTTTTGATACTGATTTTTTATGTACGTTATGCAGCGCGAATCCAGTGTTATCTTGTTGAAATATCGCCGTATTAAACAATTGTATTACCATTTATTTTATAAGGATAGCTGAGAGAAATAAGAACTTTTCGAATTAATTTATCTTTAAAATTGCTCATAGTTTGGCATTAATAAACGTAGTGTATCTGAACAGCTCTTAACCTGGATTTTCCATTTGCGACGCCATTCACTGCTCGCCCACTTATCTTTCTAACCGTCTATCTCTCTTTTGTCTCGCCCGACTTTATGTTTTGAACTTGAAGTCTAGCTAAGCAAGCTCATGTGGCCAAACAGGTGCTGAATTAACTAAAAGTAGCTTGACCAAGGAAAAGCCGAAAGGAAACCACTAAAGCGCATTCAGGCGCTTACTTATTGCTAAAGATTGCGACTCCGGTGTCAAGTTGTTGGCACTATTGAGACTGGCAGGGCAAGCAACTGAATTAACTGCAGACAGACTGCAGAACAATGAGCGCCATTATCGAGAAACAAAGGTGAGACTGGCTGACATAATGAGTGCGCTCAACTGCTAAATTCTTCGACACCGACGCTCAGTGTTGGCCCAAACAATTGCCATGGCAATGCAAATATGCTTATGCAAAAGATTTCTGCGTAGCCATTTGGACAGCTGGCAGCGTTTCCGCTTGCGCGACTTGCCTCAAAGTGTCCGACAGGCTGATGAGAGGCAGCTGGGGGAAAGTGGAGGCTTTTAGACAAGTTTTAAGACTTGTTCGGGCAGACATTTGCTTAGCATTTAAGTCGAAGGCATTCGAGTGTAATAGAAATGTTCTTTTCGTTGTTTTATGCGCCTATTTACGCTTCCAACAGGACATCCGGCAAAACAAGCTGCAACTTAAGCCGCCCGCCCCTCACACATACACAGACCGTGCACACCCTTAGTCTTAGGATTGCTTTATATTTCTCACACGTTCCAATTACATATGGAATGGGTGGACGCGCTGGAGTGGGTCTGAAGAATAGAATATGGGCTTGCAGTACAAAATAATAGCGTGCAAAAGAGCTACTTCATCGTTCAGCGGAAGTGATTGAAGGTGTGTGCCTGTTTGTGTGTGAGTATATGTGTGTGTGTGTCTGTGTGTGTTTGTATGGGTATTTTTCGCATACAAAATAGGACAACTTATATGCGAACTTTGAGTGCAGGTCGAACCGTTTTCTCGGCATACATTAGACCGCCAACCTGGGGCCGTTCGCTTTGATTTCTTACGTTGAAAGGACCGACCGACCGACCCACCGACCGAGCAGGGCGACGAAGGACCGTCCAAGCACCTACCAAAGGAGCAAAAGCAGTCGTGTGGCAAAGTGCTAAACTATGTTGCCGGCTTTTGAGTGGTTCAGTGGCACCTTTTAACCTTTTTTCTACGCACTGCTAACCATATGCCTTCCCATGTGTATGTGTATGTGTCTGTTTGTGTGTGTGGCACGACAAACGTTTTCAATTAGCAGCTCATGCATTTTTTAACCTTAATGAAATATGTAAAGGCATTTTAAATACCAGCCAGAGCTCGTTTAAACTCGATGCCATTCTCGTCTGCTACGTTTTAAACTTTCTTCAATCGCACTAAAGCTGAAGTAACGCTGAAAGCGAAAGTCAAAGTGAGCGCCCAACGCTGAAAAGTATGCAATGGCTTTTGTAATTCAACGTACAAGCGGAAATGCCCAGCATTTTGTTTTTTCGGTTGCTACAAAGCCGAGCGGCAACGCGGAGGCAAAATGGCGCACGCCCTTGTTAGCGGAAACTCGTTCGATTGGCGTCGACTTCCGCTCTACACCATAATGACAGGAAGGACTCCAGTCTGCTGCTGCTGCTGCTGCTACTGCTGTCTGCGTATGCCGAAATAGCATTGGTAGCAGAACGCAATTAACGTTGCCGCTGCAGATGTTGTTGTTACTACTGTTGCTGTTATTGCTGTTGTTGCTGCACCTACGCAAACAGCAAACAGCTGCGACGACCTGCGTCTGACAACAATTACAAATGTAATAAATGTAACGGCAAAGTGCAATTGCTGTTGCCTCGACTCGACTCAACTCGACTCGACTCGACTTAGCTCAACTCGACTTGGTTCGCTCGCAACCGCAGTCAGCAAGTAAAACTTCAAAAGTCAACGAACTACATGCCAAAGCAGGCCCCACACAACACTCCCACATGCAACCGCACACACACACACACACAATCATGGCTTGTATGAATACATTTGCACCTTGGCGCAGCGCTGAGCGCACACATTTCGCCTAGTTAGAAAAGCTTTCTAGCTCGAGTGTTGTTGTTGTTGTTGCTGCAACTTGCTACGGCAGCTACTATGAGCAACGCTTCCACCACACACACATGCCAGCAAATGTGTGTGTGTGTGTGTGTGCGGGTGCCAGTCATACAATTTCATTTGCATATTTGTGCACGTTCTTTTTGCCTAGGTACGCTGTTGTTGTGGCTGTTGTGTTTGTTGCTGCTGTTGTTGTTGTTGTTGAAATTGCTGCCTAGACACACGACGCCACGTGGACCTTTTCTTGTTTTTTATGCAGCCTTGTGCAACCCTTGTGTTTGGTTTGGTTTCTGCGGTTTGTTTTTGCAGCATCCAGGAGTCAGCAGCCAGCAGCCAGCAGTCAGCCGTCAACGTTGACTTCGTCATCATCGTTGTAGTTGCGTTCTGCTCGCCCTCTGTTGTGGTTTTCGCATACAACTTGCCACTACAACACACATTTCATTTCATTTAAATTTTAATTTTAATTGTCGAAAAAATGCCATGTGCCTGGCAAGCAAAGGGAAAACTGCCAAAGAGTGAAGCCAAGCCAGCCATTGAAACTTAAGGACTGAAGTCATTCAGTCAGTCAGACGCTCGCTCGGTTGCTTCCTTGGTCGCTCGCTTGCCATTTGCTTTGGCC
This sequence comes from Scaptodrosophila lebanonensis, assembly GCF_003285725.1. Lineage (NCBI taxonomy): Eukaryota > Metazoa > Arthropoda > Insecta > Diptera > Drosophilidae > Scaptodrosophila > Scaptodrosophila lebanonensis. Next base: position 5,507,309 of record NW_022060538.1, read on the forward strand.
CTCAACTTTATTCAAATTAAAGAAGAGCATGAAAACTATGTGTAAAATGCTTGCCACATCCTAAGACCATAATAATGGCAGAAGGAGGAAGAGGAGGAGGAGGCGAATGTAAAGCACCAACATGTGGCAGCTGATAAATTTACAAAATTTAATTAAATCAAACAACACACAAATTAAAATCCGCACTGATGTGTAGCAACGATTGCCATGCCATCAACACCAAAACACCAACATTGAGGCATTAACATCAACAGGTAAATGGCAAACAATTTTCGCATGGCTTTATATCCAGCAAGTACGAATAAATGACAAGCCAAACTAGCAACTTAGCCAGCAAGTCTATTTATGACAATAAGTACGACTAGCAAACATTGAAAACAAAAGTTTTGAATGAATATTCATAAAATAACAGTTGGAGATGGGAATGAAAATATAATGAGAGAAGTTTTCAGCTGCCAGCCAGTCAGTATCAGAAAGACAGCCTTAACCTCAACTATCCTAACACGATGTTCTACAAATGTCGGACATAAACATGCCTTCAAGGCATTCGCTCTATCTGATCTGATGATTGTTATACAAGCATGCAATATAATTGAACGTGCTACTGCAATTTCGGTGCGCATTGCGTATACGCAACATATTAATTATGCAGCCCACATTCGCATGCCGGGCGACTCACGTGTACGGGTATGAGTGCAGCAACTTAAAGCAAAGTTACAACCAACTTGGCAAAGTAAAGTCAAAAGTTCAATTTGAAAAAGAAATCTTTAAAAACAAAAAACGCTGGCATCTGACAACGTGCAAAAATAATGAATATTACATTCAAATTTTACGAGTGCCACTTATGCACGCGTATCCACACATACCCTTCCACATGTATGAGTATGTATTTATGTATGTACTGTGTGTGTGTGTTTGTGTCTGAGTGCTTGTGTGTTGTTGTTACAACACATCTTCATGTGTTGCAAAAGTCAGGCCACTCGCATAATGCCTCTTCCACCCATGTTTATGCCACTTTATGCAAAAATAATTGCACAATTAGTTTGAAGTTGCCACTGCCGCTGTAGCTGCCACTATGCCCTTACACTGAGAAAAATGATCACAAAGTTAAGATGAAGTTAATGTTTTAATCGAATAATTGAAAAAATTGTCACATTAGTTTTAGACTACTTCTACTTAGGGACTCTTACTCTTCATCTCGCCTCTCATGCTCTGAGACAATATTCTAAGAATATTCTGAGAAAATATTCTGATCGTTTAATATTTGAAATATTAAGATGGAATTACACCATGTATTGTTTTAGAGAACAATAGTTGAGTGTTAACTGTAACACTTGTTCAGGTTATTTCTTTACAATTCCAATGTGTATAGTAAAACGTCGAATACATTAACCGATCATTTCAAAATATTATAGCCTTAAACCTAAGTTTTATTGCTTGGAATTCTGTGAATGTGTGACCGGTGCTGCTATAACTATATTCGCTCGAATCTGACCAAATTGAATCACTATGTTATTTAGCTTTTACATAATGTATTAACAACTTATATTAAAAACTGTTAAATGGTTAGGAGTACACGTAGTATAAGTAAAATGTTCCACTCAAGCACCATTTAAGTTCATATTTGGAATTTAAAGGTTTTTTTTTTTAATGTAGCTGCCGGTAGAGCTACTGCTGCTGCAGCCTGCTCAACATTGTGAAATTGGTTCAAGCATAGCTGTAAATGCCGCTAGCAAGGCAATGGCGGCACATCACCTGCCTGCCTCCTTTGCCAGCCTGCCAGCCTGCCAGCCAGGCAGCCAGCCTGCCAACTCGTCTGTCACCCATCGCCTTTACCGTCGCCGTCGCCTCCTGCTCTCTGCTCATTAGTAAGAGTTTTGAATGCTATTACAGCGTCAGCGTCGTCATCTACTTTTTAGTGCCTTGCAGCCAGCTCAGGGTACCGCCTTCTCCACCTCGTCCGTCTGTACACATGTGCATAAGTGCAATGCAAACACTCGCACTCAAACTGACTCACATATATATACGAACACCCACACACCCGCACATATCGGCCCACGTGCACACACGCCACTGGCATTTTTGTGTTTTTCTCTCTTTTTTGCTTGTTCTCCATGCACACGTAGCCAGCTTTTTGACGCTCCGCTATGCTCCGTCCTAGGTCCCTTCCCTTTCCTTTCCTTCCGAGAATCATTACAATGGCACAATGCACTGACAACAACAAAAGGCATCGCTAGCAGGCAGTCGCTAGGCACTAAGACAATGCGCTTAAATTGGTAAGATTAACTTTGGCATTCGGCACAGTGGCCATCGCTGCTGTTTCGACTCATCCTCACCTCATCCACCAGTCCCACAACCATGCACATACACCGACCCTTTGGCTTTGGCTTTGGCAGATTTACCTGCACGTTGCCAACCAGGTGTTGTCGTTGGAAGTTGCCGCTGCTTATTGTTTTGTTTCCTACAGCATTTGGCAACAACAACAAAGTCTTTTTTGTTTTTGGTGAAGGGAGAGAGAGAGAGAGAGAGAGAGAGAGAGAGGGAGGAAGTTTTAAGTCCACGATGTGATGGGTTGACATTTAATTAGTTCACATAATATGCATTCTGCAGCTGCAATCCTTTTCATTTCTGTTCCTGCGAGTGTGTGACAGCCATAAACCTTGTTATGTACACCACGAGCGTGAGAACTTAACTTCCTCGTTGGCATTACGTTCCAGAAATACTTGTACGAGTATAGTATGTCAAGCAATTTGCTGCACAAATATTTTGTGTTTTTATAGTTTTCTCGAGAGCTGTCACAAATGTAGAACACAATAATAAGCTGAGCCCACTTCAAGGTGCGATTTAGTAATGTCAATTGTCAAGGAGCGACTATAAAATTATCCACAAATCGCTCTTAAATCATATCCAGCAAAGCCAATAGATTCAACTGAAGTTCTTTATCGCGGGCTATATTTCCAAGCCGGCCTGTGTTGCCAACTTGGTTACTACATTTATTTAAAAACCTTCCTCCTTTTTCTTGCATGTATGCTAATTATTTGCAACCCAACTCTCAATGCAAGCTTATGGAATTATATCCAACAGCAACGGCAGACATTTAAATCGAATGAGGAGTTATCGCCGCCACGGAGGCCTATTTCGCAGACCTCCCGGCAACGTAAGTTGATAATCATTCAAGCTTCTTTATGTCTGTAACAAACTGAGTTGCTGCCTTTCCACTTTCTAGCAATATATTCTTTGAGGATTTTTGGACTCATCTTGAACACCCTTATGAGGCAAAGATAGTAATTTAGCGAGTCAAAATGGGGAAGAGAAATATGAATATCAAATACAAAGTGAATAAATGTCTACAATTACATTATAACATTAGTTAAGATAATTTCTGTACAATATTTAAGAAAATTGTATTTTCAAATGAAAGCTTCTCTTTAAAGCATTAATAAATGAAAAGCTAAACGGTGTTAAGCCAGCCGTAGCGAAACTTTAGCTCTTTATATGACAACAATCAATTAGCTGATTGACTTCAATCAACATCATTCACTTGCCGATTTGATTCAACGTTTCCACAAAATCAATAGCCATATTAATTACCGACGACAACGAAGAGACACCAGTTTCTCGCATAACTCAAATATTTGTGAGGCTTTTGTCAACACGCTTGACATTTGTGTTGAAACTTTCTCGCCCAGCACTCCAAAAGCCACGCCCACAAAACCATTTATATTATACAGGTGGATGAGAAATTCGCGCACTTCTCACGGCATCTCTTACCAGATTTTTGATGGCACTTCATACTGTATAGTAGTTGATGGTGGTGTTGGTGTCGTCGAGTCGACATTGACAGTCGACTTGGCACTTGTATAATCAATTTGCGTAATATTTTCCATTACGGTTTGTTTCACACACACACACACATATATATATATATATCCACACACACAGAGATATATAGAAACAGACGGAGAGAGATTTGTGCAGTGGGCTTGTTTTGTGTAAACCTCTGCATGTGTTTGTGGTTGGTTGTAATTACTTTAAATTGATATAAACACTTTTGAAATGAAATCGATCTAAGCTTCTTGTTAACAGATTAACATGCGCAGACCCACAAGCCCACACACAGATATAGATAAATATGTGTGTATATATTCTTATGTCAGTATGTGGGCGCTTCTCGGCTCTCGTGCTTTGCAGTTTACAATTACATATTATTCCTGCATACCTACAAATGTTTATTTATCGTGTATAGCACACATGTAGTAGTATATGCGTATATACATATGTACATATGTACATATGTACGAGTATATAATATGTCTGTGCAGGAAAGCTGAAATTTTGTGCATGTGGTTTGATAAGAGTTCAATGTGAGCGTGTGTGTACCGCACAAGTAATCCTTGAAACATGCTTTTGATTTGCAATTTAATCAAGATAATCAAGTTTTATGTGTTTTAAGAAAATTGAAAGTGTGCCTTGCCACATTGTTTGCTTTTAGGCTCAAGATTTGGCTCCCGACTCCTAAAACCAACCGCTTTCCTAATCTTCCTTGGCCCACAAAATGTAATCTTTAAATCGTCCATTAAAGGTTTTATTAACTGTAATTTAATAGCAGTCATAAACAGCAACACAAGCTTGATGAAATTTATGGCTCCTAATAAGCCAAAACCAAACGAAAGCACCTTTGAGGCGACATGGAAACTATTTGAATGCGTTTATGTGGCTTTGTGTGCACATTTTGCAATTAATTTAAACTACCAAATTGTTGTCCTTGCCCACTGCTCTCGCCCCTTCAATCACAAAGGTTAGCGGTTAGCATATGCGACCGGACATTTCTCAAACATATAGTAAGTGGAAAATGTGGAAGCAGGAGCAATTTTTCCCAGCACCGGGCAACGATTCGAATGTAAAACTTTTCATATTTTTCCACTTGACAAAGTCTTTATGCATCTTGCGTAATAGTTTTATGGCAGTTGAGGAGCGCCGGGCAAAACTTTTTACGCCAATCCAGCGCACTTTCAATAACCATTCAATTCGCCTTGTTGCCCCTCCTTCCTCTTCCTGCTTACATTGTGGATCCCTTGTAGTGTCCGCTGTGAATGCTGCACAGTGTAATAAATTGCCAATCAAGGTTTGAAATACACTTACATATGTACGTATAGTATGTGTTTTTATTTTTGGGTAAAACTAATACAGTGTTTTATTTGCTTGTGCTTTGATACATTTTGTATTGAAAATGAGAACAACATCTTAAAGTCCCTTAATACAGCAGAGTAGAAACGCATTTTGAATGAAAAATCTACTGATTTCATTTTCAAAGAATCTCTTAAAAGGTAAAATTTTGCATAAGCCACAATGTCCTTTGAGTAACTTTCAATATTTAAAAAATAAATAAATGTTATTGGAAAATATTTTGTTTTTATAGTAAGATGTAATTAACGCTTTCCTACTCTTTCTCATCTATACCGAAGTAGTGAGTATTACTATAGGTATATTACGAATGTGGAGTATTCTATCCAAGTCCAGTGCTGATCCTCTTATATGTTGTAAGCCTAAATAAATGTGTTTGAAACGGCAGCCCCGTGACCCATTTACTGTCAAACTAAATAAAAGCACAATGTGGAATCCCTTTCATTTTCTCTTGCATGTAAAGCTGTTCTCTATCCTTATTTCTAACTGATTATATTTTATTATTACTATAAAATGAATAATATATAATATTGGCTTGCTTCTTCCACTGACTAGAGCTCAGTTATTGGGGCTGTTATGCAAACAAAAAATATTGTTATTGAATTTCTGGGGATTTTGTTTTGGAAGTAAATTCTTTGCTGGTGACTTCTTTCTTTGCGAATCACTTTTATTTTGTGAACAGGAGAATTTTGTTGAAAGTTCTCTGCAACCATTAGGAAGGATTTTTGCTCCTTTTTATCTACACAGATATGGAAATTTCTCCACAGTGCGTTGGCAGCTGCAATTGCAGTTGATGGCTTTGATTTTATTCGTGCCCGCTGCTCGTTGTTCGCTGCCTGCGATGCACTTTTCTTGTTAGCTGCCAGGACCTTGCGAGTGCGCATCCATTGTGCTGTCCCTTTATGCAGAAGCACTGCTATATTTTTATTATTAATATTTTTCCTCTCTCTCACACTCCCACAATTTTTTTCATGCCATTTGCCGTTATTATTTATTGCTGTTGAAATTTTTCCCACTACAACTTGCTCTGAAGAGTGAAGCGGAGAAGACAAATTTTTCGCCCGCAGTTTTGACTTTTTCTTATTGTTGTGGTCATTATGCGGTGACGTTGATGGAATTCAGCTAGTATACTACGAGTATACTGCACTTAGTGCTAAGCTTTTAGCTACGTAATGCCTGCGCAACAAACAGCAAACACACACACAAACACACATAAATATATTTATGCACAATATAAATGCGTGTGTGTGTGTGTGTGTGCGACTGTGTAGGAGTATTTTTATATGTTTTTGTGCTTGAAAACGTGCCGTCCATGTCAAGCAGCAGCATCAAAGCGCATGCGGCATATGTAAATAGAAAATTAATCAAAGTAAAGCCCGAGATTCGAATCATTTCGCCATCATTGTCGATTTGTTCAATATTTTGGCAAACACAATAAGCGAAGTACGAGCAGCAAAGGATTCTACGCAAATAGTCGTAGTGTAGGCGTAGCGATAAAACATATATACGCACACACACACACACATACGAGTATTTATATATACAGGAGAAGGCCCTACGGCGCACATGTCAACACCCATGTTGGCCCAGCCCTCGGTCTTGCGCTGACCCACTCATGCGTTCAATCTGCCGCCGGTCCATTGCCAGCTAATTTCGTTTAATACACAACAGGGACATTGGACATTGTGGGCAACAACTGCTTGTTGTTATTGTTGTAGCTACCACCCCCACCCCACGGATGCATAGCCCAATGCCTTCTACAGCTAATTTCTAAGCAAGATTGTTGGCAAATCTCAAGGCGCACATCATCAAACGTTGCCCGGTCCAGCAAATGGGTTGCCCCACACTTCAGAGCAGGCGTGAGTGTGTGGGGCAAACATTTTGCATAAATCAAACAAGAAAATCGACATGTAAACAACAATTTTTGCAAATTAAATTGAATTTCCAGTTCGGCAAACGTAAAGAGAAAAGGTGGAGAGGGAGTGGGCGCAAAAATCGAAATGCAAACGAAAACGACAGGGCCAAGGTGGTAAACCCCACCTGGGACAGGTGTAAGATGGAGAAAGGGGGTGGGGACGGTGAAGGCAATCCGAGCAATTTTGGCCATGGCACACACACGGCAGCTACAACAACTCCTGAATGGCACGCACACTCAATTGTTTGCTAAAAGCTTATGTAAACGCCTTCGTGTCAAGGGATTTTATTAACTGTTTCTTTTGCCCAAAACATTCGACGTTGGCGTTTTGGTCTATTGAGCAGCCAAAGGTAACGCAGAGGAAACGTAAAGGCGGTGGCTCAAAAGGCAGTCAGGCAGGCAGAACAGGCTAGGCCCAATTTAAAACTAACTCACACACACACACACACACACCTACATCTACACACACACACACACACGCATGCAATCGTATGAATGTGCATGTGAGACTGTGATGGTGCAGACATAATGACAGCCAAGGAGGCAGAGCAGCAAAAAAAGGGAAGAGCAAAAAATTACACAAACACAAGCGAAACATAAAAGCGAAGAGCAGCAGCAGCAGCAGCAGCAGCAGCAGAACAAAATTTGCACACAGATCGTCCCTGCCTGGGCAGGCAGGGGGCGTGGCAGCAGCATTGGGGGCATCTAGATAAAAATCGAAAATTCAATACAAAGAAATTGAGAAATGCTACAGAATGAATCAAAGTGAAAAACGAATGCACGAAACACAGAGCGAGCTCTGAAGCACAACAGCCAAAAGAAATGGAAGGCCAGCCAGCCAGCCAGCACTATAGTATATGTACTACTATGTGAGACTATGAACCTGTGTGTGTGTGTGTGTGTGTTATGTATTGTATTTGTGTGTGTGTGTGTTTGTGCGAGCGCCTAACGAGCGAATCGTGTTCAATAAATATTTACCAGTCAGTCAGCGTCGAGACGCAAAATGCGGGCGGCAGGTGCGCCAAACATTTCAAAAGCGTACCGCCCGTCCAACAAGAACAACAACACCAGCAACAATAACAACAAAAAACCTTCACCTATGCTAGTTCTCTCTAGTGCTGGCATAGCTAATACAGGAGCATCCTTCAGCTACCAAACTGGCACCGAGCATTAAGCCGAAAAGAGCAGCGGTTCACACTTGAAGAAAAAAATAGACTGTAAGCCCAAAGTAGTTTTTTACAAGTAGAAAGGATAAGTAGAGGGGGTGTGTTTCACATTTAAATTTTTAAATTTTAAAATTATTCCTGTTTAGATGGACGGTCATGGACAGACTAAGTATTGTATTGTATTGTATTGTTTACTTTTCCAGCTACGATATGACGTTAATTTTAGCTCTAGAGCATTTAGTTGGCACAACTTTTAAAGAATATCCTGATAATGTATCACACATATACTACAGAAAAGCAAAGTAAAGCTACATTAATGTTAAAGAAGTGCAAGTCTAGCTGCTAAAATGACTGTAAATTAAAAAACACAAATAACTGGAAGTTCTCACACTCTAATTAAATAAGTATAGTGTGAATAGCTTTTAACTCAAAAATATGCTACAATTACTTCTGTTTTATAATAATTTTATAATTAAACAAATTACTGGTCATTCTCACACTCTAATTAAATATTGTGTGAACTGCTTTTAACTCAAAAATATCCTACAATTAATCCTGTTTTATAATAATTTTCAAATATTTGCATTTCTGCTCCTTAAGGAATTATTTTTATTAGCGCGCTATTGCACCGGTCGGACACTGAAAATATTTCGAGCAAGAGGTTTTTGTTTCCCACTTGCAACAATCAAATATTGAGACTAAGTCCAAATTTATAAAACGTTGTATAGATCGAGCATTATCGTGCCGTCTTAATTGTAAGCTTGCAGCAGTGGCGGGGTTGAAAGGCGTAATAAAATATAATAGCGAAAATATTGGTTAAAATAATTTAAGAAAGTAAATGTAAGAATGAAACCAAAGAATTTATTATACTCGATACGCTTCTTTGTAAAAGTCTGCGGCTCCAATTTAAATAAAATCCTTTTTGAAATCTCTAGTGAAATGTTCTCGCAGTGTGCGCGCCTTCTGAGGCTGATGGGCGGTTAGGCGTCCATCGAGCTCGCCCTATCTATGAAATATTCATTCATTTACAGCTCACTCTGGAGAATTGAGTCGACGGAGGCTAAAGCTGATGCTGATGCTGATGCTGACGCTGAAGAGGAGGCAGAGTCAGTCATACAGTAACAGAGGCAGAGGCAGCGCAGCTCATGTGCTCAAGTCGCGCTTCAATTTATGAGCGCCCGGTGTGTGCTTTAATAGTTCACAGCTGAATTAATTGGCTGCACTGATGTAGGGAGCTCACGCAATATAAAATATATACATATACACGAGTGCATATACATATGTACATATATAATGCATATATTTACCATATATCTCTCACTTGCCATTAAAATAATTTAATCAAAATGTTGTTTACCCACAAGTTGGATTGCGATTTGGGTTCCCTTTCAAACTTTCGATAACGGGCATGCGTGCCAATGTATAGGAGTGTGGGTGTGTGTGTGCGTAGACAGACAATATATTCTACGATGTATATGTGTGATGCGATGTATGTAATTTGGTGCAAGCTCCACTCTGAGTAAGACGCATAAATTTTAATCAATTGTTTGCTTACACTTTTGCTGTCTATTCAGCTGCTGCGCTTTGCCGTTTTTATTTTATTTACTACTCTCGGGAACTTGAGAATTTATGCGCTCTTTGTCATGCGGAGTCCCATGGTCATAAGAATGCGTCCCTCGAATCAAATATTATTGTTACGAGTATTCGCATAAGTGACGCCAATCCTTTCCCATGACCATCAGTAAACTAATAGATGTTTACGCATGTTTTCAATTATAACGTTTTCGAAAATACTTCAATCCTAGAAGACGCTCAAGTTCTCCGCTTGTAAAACCTAAAATGATGGCACAACCTTTTTGCACATGTCTTTTAAAGGAATATTCCAAGTACTCATCGGATGAACTGAAAAGCAAATTTCACTTTCATTTTCCAATTTCTTGTAATGGGGAATAATTTTGTACAAATATTTTTGGTAAGGGTATATAAGGTACGGTGCTACAGACCCATTTGCACATAAGTAGTTCGCGTTTTTTTTTTCATGTCCTGTTGCCACTGCTAAGCAGTGACTACTCCAGTTGATTGTAACAAAGGCAGATTAAAACTTATGCACACACTCTGGAGGAGCAGCCGCCAAAGAAAGCGAAGAAGCCACCCGAGCCGTAATGTGGTGTGCTGTGTTAGTTTTATGGCTGTCAAATGGGTAAATGGGTTAGAGGACTAGGGCTGTACTGCCAACAATAGCAACAACAAGTTCAACAACCAATGCAGGCAGCCGCATCAGTGAGGAGCAACAACCAACAAAATGACAATAAAAAATGTAACTAACCGCTGCTGCTTCCAGCATTCTAAATGCTTTATGAGCCTTAGGAGTGCCATAATTTTCACTTAATAATCCGTTGAGTAGCTACTCGTGATTTGTAGCCACCAGTCGGACTGGGCTGGTTACCGACCGACCCATCGACCCACAAACCTACCAACCCACCGGTTAATGCTGCTGCCGTGCTCGCACACGATCGCAAAAGCGAGAGCCACCGCATCGGCTGTAATGAGGACGCGCTCAGTTCCGGGTTGAACCGGGACGAGCCGGGTCGGGGGCCAAAACAATTTGAAACTTTTTGCCAAAAACATAATGTGTTGCTAATTTTATTTGTCGCCAATTGGGAATATAGCGGCAGGGCTCCACTCGCAAATTTATAGTGTGTGCTGCCACACCTGCGCCTAAAAGTATGCAGCATTAAAAGAGCTCGTTTTAGATTTTCTGCCAGCAACTAAAGCAGCGCTACACCAAAATGATGGCTAAATAATGTCAGCCGCATTGGCAGCAGCAGCCCAAACACACAAAAGCAAAAAAAGGAGTAGAACGCAAAAAATATTAATGACCGAATTGCACATGAAATTGCGCGCATAAACTAATTACCTCGGATAAAGTTAACAACAGAGAAACAACAACAGCAATTGCAACAACAACACCACGCCAGGGTTCGGGCATGTGCTTTTAAAAGGTTTAACTGCCTCCTGCTGCCTGCCTTATTGGTGCTCTCTGGCGCCAAATGCCATTACGCCATAACGGAACTCGACTCAAATACGCCACGGCAGTGGCGACAGGTTGCCAGGCAGGCTCGGCGAATCGTCTGCCTGGTTTGTTCGCTGTTGGCTGTTGGGCTGACTAACTACACTATACAACAAGATAAAAGGAGCCAAAGAATTGCGCAACAATGGCTACAAATTCCAAAAATCGATTGAAACCACTAATTAATAATGTTAAATCATTCAAAGAACGACACTTTATAGAAACTTGCTTGATTGGCTACGCTAATAACTACTCCAGTCTACTGTTATGAATATAACATTACAGTTGTTTCAAAGAAATCGAATAGAGGCTATATATTTACGTAAAGGGAGTGAAGATCCAATTTGTTATGGTTATAAAGTTCTCTGATATCTTATGGATGGCCAAACGGATATGTGTAAACTAGCCTCCATACCAGCAGATATAGCAACCGCCTCGAGGTTATCGAAACAGTCTGGCTAGAGTCCTCTACCAATATCCGGCAGCAAGAGTCAGAGCTTCTCTGACTTCATGTGGCTGTTGTTTGTATCTTGAAATATAAACATCAAGAAATCAATCGATTCCCAACTAATAAATAATTCATCAAACAAAGAAGAAGTATCCTTTACTTTAAAATAATTTGTATAAATATTTATTATTGTTTATTTACAGAAGTTATTATTTCTAATGCTTTGATTAACAATCCGACTTGTCAAATCAAATACATTTTTTATAAAATAAATAAATGAGCTACATATGTTTCGATGATTGTAAGATCTTAAGCTATAGATTAAAAATAGTTCTCAATTTCTAACAAACGTTCACATACTTGTATTCGAGCTGATCGGAAAAGGCAAAAAGCATGTTGCGCAGTGTTGTTCACTGACTGCCAGCCTTCTGTGTATTTTTGTGTGTGGCCTCAGTTCCAGTGACAGTCGGCGCAGTCAGCTCGGCTTACCCGCCACAGTAGCAGTAGCAGTAACAGTAGCCGTAGCAGTGGCAATGGCAGTGGCAGTAACTGTGGCAGTAGCAGCAACTCACCCGCTCACCAGCTCACCAGCTCTCATGTGCTGGCGTCAACGTTTGGCAGCATTACCGGTATTTACAATATTTATTTTAATATTGCACGTTTTCGACACCCGCCCACGCCACGGCATGGCATGGCATGGCACGGCACGCCCCGCCACAACACTGCTCCCGCTGACTCAGCCGTCGGCCCCCAGTCTTCATGCGCCCCTACTGCCACACAAGAAGCGCATATTGTGTTATTGTGCCAAATTGTTTATGAAAAATTGCGTATGATGCGGACCGGCTGGAGGGCAGTGACGCCGCTATAGTCGCCACTTTCGGAGCTGCACACATAAATCAAGCGCCTTGGCTGAGGATTTGGGGCGGTCGCTCGCTGGGTTGCTCGGCTTGGTAATTACAATGTAGCCGCCTGTGAATTTAACGACCCAGCAAAAACAACAACAAAAACAACAACAATAACAACAAAACGGAAGCACAACAATTTCTACAGCGCCCCGCTGATGCTGAAGGGTTTGGTCAGTTGGTCGCTCGGTCAGTGAGTGCATGCGTGTGTGGAGTGGTGTGGTGTGGGCCGATGGGTAGAAGCAGTGCGGCCAGCATGTTAACAAAAGTGTGAGCCAAGTGGAAAATAACATTAAAAAAAAAACAATAACAATAACTAACAAAGACACCGACACCGACACCACAAGCAAAAGCAAACGGCAATGGGAGCAGCACCAACAGGAAAAAGCTGGCGAAAGGAATGGGAAAGGGGGAGATGGGCGGATGGGCGGATGGGGTTGGCACATGCTCCAACATAGCCGACAAAAATTAAATGGCGCGAGAAAATTGCATGGTCAGTGTGCAGAGTGGCCGGACAGTAGAGGAGCCTTGCCTCCTGACCAGGTTTACATAATTGCCCAGCACCGCGAGGGCGGGGAGCCCTGAAAGGAAGGATGTGGAGGAGAAACAGAAAGAAAATAAAGAAAGACCACAGAGACATGTTCTTTTCAACGCATTAGCCTTTCAAACTATTTACTACTTAAGCCTACGATGTTGTTTGTTGTCATTGTTTTCTCACTCTCTCACCTTCTCTCTCTCTATCTCTCTATCTTTTGTTGACTAAGCTTAGAGTGGGTCTTACAATTAGCGTACAAAAAAAATGGGAGAGTAGCTACAAAATGCACGTATAATTAAGAGCTGGAGAGACACGTCTGCAAATGGATTGCCTTCGCTGCTCTTGCCTTGCCTTCTCCTCAGCAGTTGTGACACTTGACCAGCCCCACCTCGTCACAATTCATGCACTTGAGCGCCACAAACTCGGCAGTAAAGTGATTCCGATGCACCGACTTCTTGGAGCCATTGCACGAGGGGCAGGGCAGCAGGCGATAGCCGCCGCAAGTCTGGCAGGTGTAGGTGCTCGAGATCGACTTGTAGGGCTTCAGTAGTTGTCGCAGTTCCCCCGACTCGTTCAACCGCTCCACAGTCTCGGCATCGCCTATGTGCTGACCCTCCACATAGAGCTGAGGCACGCGTATCTGCGCCGTCTGCATGCGTTGTCGCATCTCTGCCTGATACTCCACGCTCATGAACACGTCCCGCTCCTCAAACTTGATGAGCAGTGTTCGCAAGATCTGCTTAACATTGGCACATTTCGTGTAGGTGTCCCTGATGATGCCCATGCTGGTGGTGTAGAGCACCACCTTGCCCTGGTCCTTCTCCTTGTAACACTGTAAACGGGAGAAAACGGACAAAGAAGTGATAATTAGGGAAAATATGTTAATATCAATATCTATTTTGGTTTTCATAAATCTGAAGAACGCACTAACCACAAATTATTGAAAAGCTTTAACAAATCCGACAAATTTTATAGAAGAGAGTGTAGAGTGGCGACAAATTAGTAAAAGCTTGTTTTTCATTGGCCAGATTTAATCCGCCTGTTATAAAAGGAGATGTCAATTTTAAAGAGCATTTTCCGATTCTTTATCCCGAATCATCGTATTCAGACAGATGCCTAGCTACACGAACTTCACGTTATGTTTGGGGCTCTTATGAGTTGCTTGTTTTAAGCAAATAGGTCTTAATACTTAATATATCACGAAAATCAGCGCAAGAAGGCACAACAATCTACAATGAATGACATTGTTTTAACACCCATGTAAAGCTTCTCAAACCTAGCCTGTTCTATCATGAGTCAAAGAAGGAATCCTTCTGGAGGCAAATAGGTAGAGCTAAAATTGAGCTGTTTTTGGATAATCGATTAATTGTTAAAAGTTAACTGCTATACTCGAATTAGCACATTATTACTTGAAAGTGTCGCTAATAATGTTCTATCCCATTAAAAATGACAATAATATTTTTTCGTTTACCGATTAGTCGATATTATTTTTGAGAAAAACGCAAACAAAATATTAAAAATATCGATGCAGTCAACATCGACTGTTTTGCAGGTCTACAAATAAGGATTAAATGTAATATCGAAGACAAAAGCCAAATGGGAAAATGAGAAATTGTAGGCAGCAACTAACTCAGAATACTTAAGCACAATAATTTGCGGCTAAAGTTTGCATTGTTTGTAATCTAACCTTTCTTGTGCCTTCATACGTATATTGTTTTCAACTTGTCGGGTGTTACATTAATTTTCACTTTCGGGGCTTACATTTAGTTCTGCTTGCACACAACCTTTGTTTAGAGCTTAATACTAGACCTAAATCGATTTAAATTGGTCGTCGATTCTGACATTGAAAAAACGAGCTAAAAATAGTATTTCGCAGTTTGAATTGTTCTGACCGCTCGCCATCGACTTAAGCTCTGAATAGTTCGAGTTTACTCTTCTCCCTGCGTAGTGAAAAGCATTGGAGAGTGCAATTGGAAGTAGTCGAGCCGAAGAACCAACACCAAAACCAAAAACAAAAACGAAAAGCTGCGAAATGAGGTCGCAAAAAGCAAGACGCAAAATTGGCGCAACATTCGCTATGGCGGGCAGATTTTTCGCGTTTGTTATGCCCCAGACATGAGAACAAGGCCTTGGCTGAAACCAACGAGCGAATGCAGTACTTGATGGTCAAGAAGGAGGAGGGGCAGGAGGAGGAGGAGGAGGAGGAGAAGTGGACCTCCGCAGCAGTAAGCAGTAGGCAGTGAACTGTGTTGCAGGTTCATTAGCTTTGTTCGTCGTAATCGGACATCGGAGCCAAATGTTATCAATCAATTCAATTAGGCAATAATGGGGAAAACTGGCAGCTTGCAATCGACAAGCAACAAACGACAAGCGACAATGGATGATGACAACGGAGATGGCGGCGGTTTTCCGACAATTTACGAGTATGATGGCTTATTTTGTAAGGCAACCGGTCCGCTCATTTCATTTGACAATTAACATTTCCGTTATTTGGCCAACTTTGGTGCCGTCTGCTCGGCAATACACCGAAGCTAATGAACGCTCTGGGTATCAATGAACTATGCAACGATGTAGCTGTGAATCTATGGATGCGAGTTGGAGACTGGTAGGCGGTCAAACGGGCAGACGGATAGGCGGACAGGCGGACAGGCGGGTGGACGGATGGACGGGCAGGTGGACAGCCTGCGTGTTCAGCCTTAAACCGGTGTGACGAGAATTTGCATGCAGCGGCAGCACAAGCTGAGGCAACACCGTTGCTCAAAAGTTTGTGGCAACCGCAGTGGAGAATTAATAACAATAGATAGCCAAGCCAAGCAGCTGCCAACTGCCGTTGCATTTGTCAGCGAAAAAGAAATAAATATATTTCATTTATTTTCAGCTCACACTCTGAAAAACTGAAAAAGTTCAAAGCCACAGCCAGCTACCTAACAAAAACAATAACAACCACACATTTGATATGAAAACAACAAGCAAGCGGTGGTTGCTGCAGTTGTTAGTTTTGTCACCGCGGTCAAATGGAAAGTCAAGTTTTAGACAAGCGGGCGACTGTCGCCGAGTGAATGTTGCTGACTAGCTGTTTTTCCAATTCAATCGACTATGTGTATGTAGCATTTATACAATTGACTGTTTTTGTCTTTTCATCACTCGCCAACGACTGGACGGTGGGACCTGTGCGGCGGTGAAAACTCTCGCCCGCTCTTGGCCAGGTGCGAGGGAAAACCTGCTTGGTCATTAGCCGATTAGCATTGCTGTTTGCTCAATGTCACCTGGTTAACAATTTTTCGGTATAAACAAAATCGCTTAATCGCTGCTTTGCCAAAACATAAACAATTAACACGTGATTTGAACGACTAAGTCATGTAATTTTGACAAACAAATAGCGAGATGCGAGAGCGCCCCCCCCTTCCCCCATCCCCATACCCAGCCTCCAGCCTCATGCCCACCTGCCACTCTGCACCACTCTCCAGCACTCTGGCTGCCACACTGCTACATTAAATGGAAAAGAGAAAGCAGGTCACTTGTATAGCCAACAGTGATTGGCAATCGAAGAGTTGAGCAACAACAACAACAACAACAATAACAAACACCACAAGAGCAGCAGCTGCGGCAGCCACATAGAGGCTAATACTCGTACCATAGTCACTTGGTGTGTGGTTGTTGCTGCTGCTGTTGCTGTTGCTCTCGGCGTCTTCTCGAAGTTGACAGAAAGCCATCAAACGAAAAACTTTGAGGCAATCTGTACCAGAAAACGTTTGCCAAGATCAAGGCTTGTTGCATTTTAGTGTTATACAAACAAATTGGCGAGTTGTGTAGCAGCTGCCAAAAATTGGTTTAATTATAGCCAAAGGCCAAAAGTTGAGCAGGGAATTCGTATGCCATATCTGCTGTATATACTATATGTAAACACAGCCGATCTGCATGCAACATTTTCACTTTCAATGTTTACGAGCGCGCTCACTCATCGGCATCATCATCAGCATAAAAAGCTCGAGCTAGCTCTGCATTCATTGTAATTAATAGCGAGCCACTTTTTATGCATGCGTATGTATGTATTTCATATTATTGTTGTTCATTCTGCCGCCTTTGTTAAGCCAAAATGCTTCTGAAAGCCAACTAATTTGCATGTGCGCCGCTATAAAGCCATTAAAGAAGACAAGCATTTCTTTTCCCTGCTCTCTACCATCTCTTAATTTATGCTACAAGTATTGGAAACACTAAAGTCTTCAACTTGTAGACTTCCACTTGCAGAGTTTGAGGGCTGGGCGTGTGGTATGGCGGCACATTCCATCAATTCTTCAAGTGGCTGAAGAAAGTGAAAAGCAGCGCAAAAGGCAAATCAACACAATTAAAATGATTAAAATGATCTAAAATCTTAGCATTTAAATAAGCACACAAGACAGACAAAGGGGGAAATTTCTTAGCCGCAAAGTGAAATGCCAAGCGTAGTCTGTGGCAATAAAAGTTAAAAACCATAAAAACAATTAAATATTATGCACGGCCCATTAAGAGAGCAGCCCAGAGAAAACTGATATCAACAAAACCACACTGATGACTTGATAAGAATTACGAATCGCCGATAGATTCGAAAACCTAAACGAGAGCCCGAAAGGTCATTAGAGTTGATGAACATTGATTACCAAACAGTTAGATACACATACATATAGAGGGTATGTGTGCCGGACAAAATGAAGATACTAGCGGGTTCGGGGAATCATCATTATTTTAATGCTTTTGCTGTGACAGCAATCGTTCAGACGATGGCTTTCTACAAGTATTAGCCACCGATGCTCTCCCGATGGCATCAACCGCTAATCTCTGACAGAGCTACAAATGGGACTAGTTGTACTGATGTCTAAATAAGAGCGTTCGCTAACGAGTGGAGATCGCTCGCTTAGCGCCGCCGCCGATATGCATATGCCCGTACTGTACAGTGAACACTCTCTTGGCCGGACACTCACGGTCGGCCAATTTTTATGCGCCCAAGCGCAGTGTCCGCTTAAGGGGATACTTAAATACAAGTACTTTATACACCGATCGAATGTTTTAGAAAAAGTGTCCGCCGAAGAGGGTGTCCGAATAAAAGAGTTGCCCATTAAGGGAGTTTTCACTGTACACATGCGAGTACAAGCGACAGCGGCAAATAAGCCACTTAACGGCCTTCATTATAATTGAAGAAGCGGCGCACACATGGCGAAAGAAAAGCAGCCGCTGCACTGCAACACTCACAGCTCCAGCTGCACAGCTTCAGCTCCAGTTTCAGCTCCCGCATCTGCTCCCGCTCCACACGCAACTCATTAGATTAAAAAAAAAATGAGCAGCCGCACAATCGAGCGGCACGAGCAGCCGTAAATACAAAATGTGAAATGTAAAGTGTGAGATGTGTAATGTGAAATGCGTGTGTGTGCGTGTGTGTGTGTGTGTGTGTGCGTGTGCGTGTGTATGTGTGTGTGTGTGTAGCATGGAAAGGCGTGAGCACTTTCACCCAAAAATGTGTAAGCAATTGTAAATAAACAATTTGCAGATGCGCACACAAACACACACGTTGCATAATTTGCCAAGATTACAGACAAGACTGTCTGACTAATTGACTGACTGGCTGACTGACAAAAACCTATGCAGTATGTAGTACTCGTTTATGGAAAGGTAACTGGCCTCAGTGCGTGAGAGAAAAAGTTTACGCAGACCAGTCACGAACTGTAGAATCAACAGCACAGAAGTGTCCGAAAAAACTAAACGCAATGTTTTTGTGTCTAAATACATGAAGACCTTCCAATTATCTCTAACTCGGCTCAGTTAATTGCGCTCGGAATCAGGTAAAACAAATTGTAAGTTCAGATTTCAAAACAAGAAAGATGCCATTCGAATAGCGGACTATAGGCAAAGCAATCTTTAGTTTTTTTTAGTAAACTCAAGACAAACCATTATTACGAGCATTCATCTCTATGCTGAAGTGGCCATTGAAGATATTGTGCCTCTGTCTTCGTCAGCACGCAAGATATAAATATATATTAACGAATTGTTTAACCCGAGACTAACCCGGAAAGAGTTATTTAGGGAATTTGTGCCTTCTAAGGCTAAGAGTTATTGAATGTTCAGCTTCCTTTGAATTATGACTAAAGGGGCTGCTTCCAGCACATGAGTTAATTAAGATGTTTTTTTTTTTTTTAATTATAAGTCGTGCTTAATCCGGGATTAATTTATGTTCGTTGTCTAATAGTAAGGCCTTGCTTTCTAAAGATAAATTGTCTGCTCTCTTGAGTTAATCATTCTACATTGAAAGATTTGAAATTAGAATTAAATGATACTTGCGTCATAAAACGTCATAATTTCGTCAATCAAGAAGTTGATTCTCCGTCTCCGGAACAAATGCCACCACTAATTTGTAAGCCCTGAGCCTGCACCGCAGAGATCTTTAACTTATTATTGAAAAACCAATTTACAATTTATAAGCTGAGGCTGTGACATTTTAGGCAAGTGTCATTAGATTGTAGATTGAAGTCTACCGTACGCTCTGAAGATGGTTTCGCCACTCACCTTGACATTTGGCTGCTGATGCAGCTGCAAGAATGTGGCTATTCCATTGCGCACACGATTCTTGACTCCGCGCACGGTTCCCTTGGCCGAGCGGATGGTCGACTGGTTGGAGCTGGAGCAGCTAATGTCACGGTAGCCCGCAAAGACGTCGTGCTGGTCCAAGAGGCCGCAGCTGCCACTCCCCGTTGCATGATCGGCGTCGCCATCCACGTCGTGTCTTGCGAAGCTGCTGAAATTCTCGTGCTCGTTGATGTGAAAGCTGTAGTATTGATCATCCGCGTATTTGTAGTTGTTGTTGCTCTTGGGAGCAGGCAGTGATTGGGGCTGGCTATCTGTGGTCGTTTCGGCCGCTTGCACGAAATTGGCGCGTTCGACGGCAGCGCGCAACTCTTCGATTTTCTCCTCGCTCAGCGATTCGCGTGAGAGACGACAATTCTGCGAAGCTTCCGTTACCGTTGGCTTGTCCTTGACCTGTGCTTCTGCCGCTGTCGAGGTCGCTCTCAAGGTCGCTGTAGATTCCGCTGTCTGCTCTTTCGTCGTGTACTTAACCACATACTCGTTGCGTCGATCGCGAATGTCGCGCAGCAGCGAATCGGGCAAGAGGCTGTCGAGCATGCGCAGCGACTTCTGACGCTGCCGGAACTGGCCACTGGGCTTAGAGGCCGCCTGACGCACATATTCCGTGGAGGTCGAGTGCAGCGAGTCGCTGCTCAGGGAGGAGGGCTCGCTCTCCTCACTGTCGGTCAGCGTGTATGCCTCCTGGCTGACCCTCAGCTCCGTGGTGCGCAAGTGGAGCTCCAATTTGGCGACATCTTTGACCAGGGACTTGCTGAGGGGACTGCCCTCCAGATCGCTGCCGTGGCCGCTGTCCGCTGTCTCGCAATGCGAGGCGTACTGCTGGTATTGTTCCATGAAGCAGTTGGCCGTGCTGGCCGCTGTGGGCGTGGCCGCCTTCTGCACTACCATCTCGGCTGCAAGTCTTCCTACACTTTTTCACTGGCACTGGCACTGGCGAACTCGCTTGCGTTTTTGCTGTGCGTTTTGTGGCTCCTGTTGGTACTGGTACTGGTATTGTTTTTGTTTTCTAATTACTTTTGATTTGTGGCTTGTTTAGTGGCTTTTCTAAATGCAAACGTTCAATGACTTTAACGGCCGTTGCACCCGGCGTCGCATGTCTTTATGCTTCAGCTCTCGTCGTTAGACTGTCGACACTTTTTTCTTACAGCTCTTGGCCAAGCTGCTGCAGCCTCAGTCTCAGTCTCAGCCTCAGCCACAGTTGAAGCCGCCGTCGCCGAAGATTGCGAGCCACTTTGATCGGCTTGGCTGAGCGCCGCTGAGCAAGCGGCCCTCGCTCTGAAGCCACAGACTACACCTGTGTGGCAAGTTGTCGGGGCATTCAGCGCCGCTCTGCGAATTCAGCGCTCCGCTTGCTTTCTAAGATAGAAAGAAAGCGAAGAAAGCAGAAAGGGGGCTGGCAGAGTGCGAGTTGCATTAGGTGCGCGTTATTAAATTTTGCAATTCTTTCCCTCTTTCCAAATTGTTTGTCATTAGCGGCAGAGAAGTTTCTGGCTGCTGCGGATGATGGAAATTGCTAACCAGCTGCCAAGCTTAGCATGACGATAAGGCCTTGCGGAAGACCTGGTGGTTACTCAAAAAGGCAAATCGCTCGAAACTTGACTGATTCCCATTTAAAAATGCACAGCTTTTTTCCATTTTTATTAACCGTTATGCATTTTAAGTTTAATTACACATAGAAAGCCCATTTTCAGAGTGTCGCAAGCGCAAGAGAAATATTAATACTAAATACAACCAGTGCGCAGTCAATTAATTGCAGCTAAATTCAGAGTATTGTGGCGACCTACTTTAAAGAGAGCTCAGTTGGATTGTGATTGTTAAAATCGGGCCATTTTAGAGCAACTGCATAAACTATGCAAATATATATTTTAAGACTTATATAAAAAATATTTAAAACCTTAGTACAGAACACAAGACAACAGGTAATAGTGAACTGCCTGCTGAAACGGTGGATCGTAGTTGATAACGTTGGTCCTGAGTATTGCCGTAGAGCTGCTACTAGGACCTGGCCTGTGAGTAGACCTGTTTTAAGTCTGCATTTCTTTCTCGGAAGTTGCAGGGGGATGTACAAAAAAAGGAGTAAATACTATAATTAAAGTTTTGCATAAACACACTTAACCACCTTATATTTCAAATTTAATAAGTGCAACAATTTGTAATATGGAAAGTAAATTATTGAAGGAAAGCCGTTGCCAGGTCACTGATATATTTAATAATGTTGGCAGTGGCAAGGTTTCCTTCTGCGCGGTTCTTAAGTCCCCTGACAAGGAATGTGTAATGACTATTAAGAGCAATAGAGCACTGGATAAGTGTAACGTATTTCATACATACTCGTACGAGTATGATGAAAGTTGCACTTACATCTAAAGTAGGCCTGATCAGAGATACTGTTATGGACTAGCTGATGCAACAGCTTTCAAATACTTTGCAAGATTTTACAAACATGATAGAGTTGAAGTATATCGTTTACCTTTAAGATTTGTTTTAAGAAAAAAGGAAGGAAGGAAGGACTAAACAAGCTTTAATAGTGTTAGGAAATCATGGTTTGCATTAATTAGTTTATTTTACTTACATCATTTAATAATATATTTAGTAATATAGCTCTCATCTGTCAGCCACAATATTTTTAAGCCAATGCTCATATATTTTGTCTGACTGAAGCAACATCTCCAATATTACAAATTGAGCTTTTCTTGCTTGTGTCTCGAAGAGTTTCCACCAACTGAGCACTGGCTTGGCATCTCTATCCACTAAAGCATAACATATGTTTCGGCTATGGAATACATAACTCAGATATCTAGAAACATAGCTTATTATCAAGATTAGCCGCCAGATGATGATACGATGTGTGCGTGCAAATTCTACGTTTTGCGTTCTTTTTTTGCAGCTACCCATGAGTATTGAATGAACAGTTCTTGGCGCTTATCGACCGGATATTAGAATTTCCTCTTCCACATGGCACACTCACCCATTCAGCAACAATGAAAGTCGAATGCCGACTTGACTGGCATTCTTGAAAATTGCATCTACTGTATTGTATTTGTATTGCATTTATTTGTACTTACTAATATTGTGAAGTATTTTATCGGCTTAGAACTGCGGAAACGATAAAACTTATGAAAATTTCTAAAATTTGCAAAAAGCGAGCAGATAAATGTCGAACTCGACGTCTGGCCACAAGTCGACGGCACACAATCAATGCAAATGCAAACTTTTGGCTCTGTGGCGCTTTATCGCACACGGTCTCTGGCCGAATCGGCCAAAAAGCACGTAGTGCTAAGTCTACGGTGAGAGGAGGGAGGAGGGAGAAGAGAGGCATGTGGCTTGCATTAAGCGTCGATGATGACTGTGGCGGTGGCAACAAAACCCGCCAAGAGTTGAATCTCTAATTGTTGCGGTGACAGCCGCAAGCGACGTAAATCTGAAAATCTGTCAATTGACAGTAATGAGAGAATCTTGGGCCGGCTTATCACTAGATGTTGTTGTTGCTGTTGTTGAAATAAGATCTGCAGGCATTCATGCACCCACGCCTGAGCGCCATGATTGGCACGTAACTGGAGGCCAGCTGAAGCGATAGTTGTGCCGATATATCTCTGCTTATCACATTGTGATGCACTCGCGCTGGCAGATTGCACAAAGCGAAGAAGCAGCAGTCCAGCAACAACAAGAGCAACAACAAAGATAACTCAAGACTCGCTGATGCGCGTATAAAAGTCAAAATCGCATCTCAAGTTGCATTTAGTTACCGTGTTCTAGAACTTGTGGCCAGCTGCTTGTTGCTGCTGCCGTTCCACTCTCTTGCCGCTCGAATTCAATCTAAGAAAGTGTTTGACTATGAAAGTGCTGTGGACTTGTGTGTTTTGTGTGCTCTTGCTGGCCCCCCAATCGCCAGCGGATCATCTGGACGAGGTGCTGGAACAAGCCACCATGTTGTGTTCGAATGATAATACCCCCATGTGTGCGCGAAGTCGAACCGAGTATCTGCTCTTCCAGAACGAGTGCCATTTGCGAAAGGCGCAGCGTTCCAATCTCATGGGACCACTATGTAGGTGATAGAGGAATATGAAGTACAGTAAACTACAAGTATAAACTGCACATTCGAAGAAAACTCAAACAAAATTTAATACTGATGCGAACAATATTGTGCACAAACATTTTAGCGACTATTTAGTTTATTGCTTGTGGATTTTAACAGCGCTCTACCGATCTTGAGCATGGATGGAGATTTGAGCTTGGCAAGATTTATGAAACAATAAGAGTCGGTTGAGAGCTAAAGGGTATTCTCAAAATGTATTTGTTGGAAGACCAACAATGGAACACCCAAATAGTTCGAATAGTTCGCCAATTGAAAAACATTCTAAGCTTTCCAGCCTCTCCATTTCAAGAATTATGATCTTCAAAAACTTTCTCTAATTTGTGATAATTTTGTCGATGTTTTTATAACAATTATAAAACAACAATTAAACTTATTCTTGCAAGAACGTTATAAGTAAAAACCAAAAACCTTTGAACCTAGAAGTGCATAAAAATAATTGTTACTCAATAAGCAAGCGTAGTTCCATTTAGTCTCTAGTCTCTGCAGTAAATGCTTGCCACCACATTCGACCCACTGCGATTACTAACTAATCTAAAATCTGATCCATTCTATACCACAAAGTTGATGCCGCACTCCGTTACTGCTTGCCCGATTGTGAGTTTGCTTGCGGTTTCGAGTATAAGCCGATTTGTGGGATTAGCGTTGACACTGGCAGGCGCAAGAACTTCAGAAATCGCTGCGAAATGGCACGTACTTCCTGCCTCTCCAAGGGCGACTGGCTAGTCTACAAATGGGGCATCTGCCCCACAGGGCGCAACGAGAGACGTCATCACACGGTGTTTGTGGGCCAACCGAAGGCCAAGCGCCGGCAGCCTATACCCTGCACAAAAGTCTATCGTCCAGTGTGCGCGGCCTATGGCGGGGTCAAGTCCACATTCTCCAATGAGTGTCTGGTCAACGCAGAGAATATAAGAACCGGCCGAAGTATGTCGGATCTGAAGAGGCTTTCGCCGGCATTTAACTGACGTTCCATTCACAGATTGGCGCATTGTATCTGAGGGGCTTTGTGGCGAGGACACCACCAAATTGAAGCACAACCGCAAATACAAGCCGAAGGCGAAGCCCAAGACGGAGGCAGACCGCACCAAGCGCAGTCATAAGAAGGTCAATCTGGTGGACGATTTTGAGGTGGCCGACGAGGTGGTGCAGATCTATGCGCCATCCACATTCCACACACAGTTCATCAGCAATACGGGCACCATGGAGAAAAGCTACTCGCTGCCGGCAAGAAAGCCTTACGTCGTCTCCAGACCCAAGTCTAGGCGACGACCCATCGCCGGAGCTGGCAAAAGCCCCAACAAACAATCTGTCGACGCCAAACCGTGTGTGTTCAGCAACGAACCCGTCTGTGGCAGCTTTAATGGCGAGAGCCGCACCTTTTCCAACGTCTGCAACCTGATGGAATACAGTCAACGAGTTGGCAACGGTATGTGATACGATTAGTTGATATCTGTATATGGGCACGTTCACCAGTATATTTTGGATTGCCAGAACAAGATCGATTACTAACAAATAGCTTGGTACGTGCAAAATGGAAAGTAAATGGCAGACAAGATTGCGAAGTGATATCGCAGGTGTGAACTCTATTAATCACACCTCTTAGCCGGTTATTATCTAGAGAATCTGGTGATCGCGTCATCTGTATTTTATTTATTTATTTATTTCACAATTACATCTCCACTCCAGCATGGGCCATTCTGTATGAGGGGCCTTGTCGCAGCTGCGATTACAAATGCCCCACGGACTACAGGCCGATCTGTGTGAAGAGAAATGGCATAAGCTACACGATCATGAACGAGTGCTACTTGAGTCGCGTGCGTTGCAAGGATCCCAGCAGTGGTAAGCGGAATCACAAAGTCGCCGATTAGTTTATTCATCTAACTGTCCCATTTCCTCCTTTAGTTTGGAAGATCACTCAAATGGGTGAATGCGCACTTCCTGCGGAGGAAGTCGCCGAGAGCATTGCCACCGATCGCACTCATCAGCCGAATCGTATACCCTCAGTCCTATATGCGACGAGCCAGCCAGAGCGTGCCAATAGCACTAAGACCGCCACAGAAGCTACTATGATTATACAGAAGTGGAGAAGGCCAACCACTACAACATCAATGCCAGCAACAAGCCGGAATATGAAGCTGCGCAAGCCCGTGCGTAAGCCCACAATCAGCGCAAATGATTCCAACAATCGCAAAATACGCAAAATTCAGTTGGCCAGCTTTGGAGGCTTTAAAGCGAAACATTTATCGGAAAGTCCCATCGATAGGGCGGAAAATGCCGCCTGGGAAGGAGCGTCTGCAACATCCAAGTCCTTGCTCTCCAATGACAATTGGTTAGTGCCAAGGACCTTGGACAATGTCAAGAACATTTTTGCGAAAAAGTCCCACAACAAAAAGATGTACCATGCAAAGCCACATAAATTTGTAAGGCCCATGCCGACAAGAGCCACGACATCCCCTCCCATGCCAGCGACAACGAGGGCGACGACCACCACAACATCGACAACAGCAAAAATGATGCCGATTACGGAAATCCCAGACTTCACCAATGGCGAGCCTATCTATGAGGAAATTGATGCCAGCTCGAAAATGCTGTTCATGCCTGCCATAACGACTTCAACAGAACCTATTACACCAGAAAGTACGGAAATAGCTGAAGTCTCGACTCTGACAACGCTCCTCAAGTCAGAGGCAGACTCTACAACTGCCACGACAGCCATCTCCACCACTTTGCAGCCCTCCACCAGTGCAGAAACCACGACCCAAACAGATCTGTCCACAGGGTCTAGCGAAGCGGAGCACGCCACGTCGACCACAGTAGGGCCATTGGTGCCTACTCATGAGCTCCAACCGCCATCCACACCAAGTGAAACCACAGCAACAACAACGCCAACAGCAATGATGACCACATTGAAAGCAATTACTGCCGCCCTATCCCCGGCAGCACTCAGCCTGGATTACATGACAGATGATCCAGTGCCTCTGCCTGGACAGCACACCTCCATCTATGGCCTGGACAAGAATTCGTTGATTATGCGCCTTCTGCGTGCCAGAAGTAGTCTGAGGAACTTGGTGCTGTAGGTTCAGTTTTTCAGGAGGATCGTTATTGGATGGCAAACCACTTAGCATAAGTTCAGTCCCTCTCTGTAAATGAGTGCCCTAGTTTTAGTTTATTTTTATGTGCGTATAAAAGTGTTGACTGTAATTTACACGTCCACCTATTTTTTGGCAGAGCTAAACACAAAGCGTTCGTATATTTTTCGAGCACTGACAAGCGGTATTTAGCTTGAGATTCAAGGCCTCAACGCATTAAACTATTGATAGGGATGGTTCAATTCTATACTGTCAGATGCGGGTACAAGTAAGCACTGATGAAAATGTATATCAGCATCATAGTCTATCAGAATTGACTCTACTTTGCCTTGAAAATATTGAAAGCGTTCCTAGCGATTGGTCGTTTCTTTGGTGTTGCAAATTTTGAAAACTCCTTGAAATGGGCTAAGAATAGAAAGTAACGAAAACAAAACATCAATGCAGCTTTTAAAGTTAGGGATAAAGCGCCTTATCATGAGCGACAAAAAATCACTTAAAAAATAGCAGTTCATAACAAATGAAGCGTCTGCATACGCTAAACTAAGTAAATTAGAAACTATGTAAATGTACAAATTTAATACACTTTGTTTCTAAATTGTATGTCCATTTCACTTTTATGCAAAGTTTTCTCTTGCAACATGTTGTTCTTAGGCAACAAATGTTCCGCAACAAGTGTCTAACTGCGAAATATTTACGGTAGCAATACTGCAATCGCAAAATGTGGAAATACATTTTAACAGAACAAAGGCGCTCCAATCGGCTGTTCCATGTACCATATTCGAGGTAAGAAGGTGGTGAATTATTTCGAATGGTGGAAATAAATGCACTGAACAACTTTTACTGCATGCTTTTGGGCGAAACTTAAAAATTATTTGCTATCCACCACTGTAGTCCGGAACAGAACCATAGCACATGCAGCAACCGCTGGAGGGTCCACAGCACATGTGTAAACAAAGCAATCCGTTAACAATACTTATGTGTAAGCGTGTTAAGGTTTTAGGTTTTCACGGCCTTGAATGATCTAAAATAAATTGATATTACTGTTTATTTGGACAACAATTCGAACAATATTTGTAAAATTTGTAACAACCGCTGATGTTGACGCCTTAGCTGCAAGCGGCCATTATTTAGAAAAGGAAAACGAGTGGACATGCCTGTAGAAATTCCTGGGTGGATTAATGATTCGATTTTACGAGTTGTATTTATATTTCCATTTAAATTTACGAAGGACACTAATAAACTAGGAAGTTTATTTCATTTGCATGCGCTTCTCCATCGCCGTCATTATCAACAGGTAGTTGCAAGTATTTATATTTTCCTAGCTATTCAAAAATTCAGGTGTGAATTCCCATAAAATAACCGACCATTGACCAAAGGCTCGCTCGGCCGGTTTAAAAATAGTGTGCGTTGATTTGCATGAACAATTAAAAGCAGCTGCCAAGTCTCACGGTCAACGGTTGGACATTATCTTTGCCTATCCGCCTGACGCCGGAGACGCGTCGGTTTCTTGACCGGTTGGTCGGTCGGTCGGTCGGTCAGTTGGCCAATCCGCTGACTGCTCTAAGCGTATTCAAATGCATCGGCATAATAATTTGCTTAATTGTCGCCGACAAGGGAAAAGCCAAGCTGGCGACTTGATGTAAAAGCTGCTGTAGGCGGACGTCCTGTGATGTCCGCTCGTTTGCTGGGCAGTTGGCCAATTGGCCTGTTGGCCAGTTTGCGTGTTCAACATCATGATTTAATATGCAGCCATCAGGAGTGAGTGAGTTTGATCAGCGCTATCGCCATCACTATTATTTTCTTCAGCTCTATTGCACTCGCCTACAGTTGAATTTAGAGGACATATGTATGTCTCATCAATATCCATCACACGATACATGTTTAAATGCAAGTGTATTGTCTTTAATTCAGCTTGGCCGAAACACAATGTTCAAACAAATTGCGCAAAAACTTTCTACCAACAGCTGCGAGCGCTGCAGCTTTATTGATCTATCGACCATGTAGTTGAGCATTTATATACATATTATGTATGTATGTACTTAGAGCAGAATTAGGCGTAGGCGATTACCTCATGCTCCTCTTAATGACGCTGATTAGGCCGATGTTGTCGCCACAAACAGTGGGTTGTCCGTCCCAGGCGAAGCTCAAAGAATGCACGCATTAATGATATCAAAAGAAAAACAGAGCCAACCACTCCACCACTTGCTACTTTCACTTAGACAGTAATGCAACAGATCAGCAGCAACAACAACAACAACAACAACTTTCGCAGGAGGTAATTGTGGCATTGTAATTAAGACGAGCAACGCGAAGAGTTCGAGCAGCTCGCAGCAGAAGCAATTTAATAATTCGCAACAATTGAAATCAACTTTTGGTACAAATATGTAAATTGCATACACACACGCTCACTCACACTCACACACACTCACACACACATGCACACACACACACACAGTCGCTGTGTCGCAGATTAATCTCGCATAAGTGCATTCGCACTTATTCTGATTGGTATCATTTACCACTGGAGCCGTTGCATGGCATTGTTAGTGAGTGGCAAGCTTTGTAGTTGGCCAAGACAGTGGGCTAGGCGGGCTGGATGACGTGCTGGCGCCGCACAGTGGCTCAGTTGTGGAGTCATGTCCGTAAAAATGAACAACAATAATGATGGAGCAGGCTTCCTTCCGGCATCAACAAATTGTCGCATCAAGCAATATAGTCAAGTTTTATGATTGGAAAAACGAGTTGAAGAGGAAATGTAATCACATTTTTTAGTTAAAGTGCAGCTTATCAACGGTATAGAAACTTACTAATACGAAAATAAGTGTAAAGATTTAATAAAACACTTAATACAGATCTTGATTTAAAGTGTAAGGATCAAGCTTCTCTCAATTAGAGACCTAGCTTATTTTAATAATATAATCACTATTCTAATAAAAAAGATTTTAAATAAATATAGAAAATTCAATTTCAAAAATTATTATATATTTACACCTAATTCTGTTTTTACACGGTTATATATGCGATTGAAGAAAATAAACATAAATACGTGTTTTTTCACTGATTTAAATAGGTTTTAGAGATTAGAAACCAATCACCTATTTTTGCAATGCCTTTTTTACACCGGTTTTTATGGAACCCATCTACCGTGTAAAAACAGAATTAGGTGTATGTGATGCATAATCTGCATATTCGACACTCCATTTAAAGCGACAAGAACAAGCTTTTTAATAGAGTTTTTCCTAAGTTTTTCCAGAGTTTTTTCCATGGAAATTATTACAGCAAGAAATGCCAGAATGAGCGACTGTTGTTGCACATTAAATGTAGCTGAAAGATATGAGCTGCGCGGATTCACTTTCGTTTGTGGCAGCAGCTTTTGCTTTCTGCCCCCAGTAGCAGCAGTGGCCTATTGGCCATAATCCATGGCTAGGCTCGCAGTGGTCGGGCATTCGGGCATCATCGTCGACTGTGTCTAAGACGGGTTTCAATTTTCTCGCCTGCACGCTGCTGGAGCGTTGATCGCAGGCCAACTCTAGTCAAACGCAAAACTCGCTTTGTCGCGTCGCCGCTTTGCTGACCCAGAAATCGACGCAATGGCTGTGGCATTGGCATTGGAAACGGCAACTGTGCAGGAATTGCGATTCCGGTGCATGTTGCATGAATATTAGCCAGGCAGACAGCCAGCCAGCCAGCCAGCGAGTGAGTGAGGCAGGCAGGCAGGCAGGCAACTAGTTAGCGGAGCCAAGCTTTCGGCTCTGGCTCTTGTGGATGTGGATGTGGCAGCCTCTGTGGTTTGCCAATGGCTGACGATTGTGATAAAAGGAGTCGCGTGGCGCCTTTTGTTGCCATTTGTGTGTCGTCTAGCCAGCCGTGCGGTCTCTGGCTTCTCCTCCCAGCCAACTAGCAGTTTCCGTTTAATCACGAGCATCGTTATTCAAACAATTGTCGTTGCGTGCTGCAAAATGTCGGTCTGGCGCTGGAGCATGGCCGCCTACATAGTCTGTATACTTCTGTTGCTGCTGCATCACATTAGTGCGCAGGTGGAGGTGGAGGTGGAGCAGCCCACCAGCGATTCCACCATCATCAGAGATGCAAGGCCGCCCAAGATCGAGCCCCGTGCACGTGCCTCACTCGTGTCCCAAAGCGACGCCTACATTGCGCGCAATCAGCGCCAATGCTTTGAGACACGCAACTTGGTCTCCTGCATTAAGTACAAAGCCTCGAAACTAATCTGGAAGCTGGCCACCAATGGCCTGGGCTTCTTTCCCAACGAGTACGAGCGGAAATTTGGTGACCAGGGCGGAGTGCTGCGATGGCTGCGAGTTGTGCAGCTGGGAGAGCCCGCCGAGGGGGATAGCCTCAACGTGTTCAGCGATGCCAAGAGCCTCGAAGGTGGGTACGTGGTTCAGAGAAAGGAAAGTTCCAATTAACAGCTGCGTTTTATGCACTGAGCTTCCAATATTACTGCCGGACGCTGTGCAAACATGCTGGCAAACGTCTTGGCCTCTACAGTCGCTTAGCAGAGGCCGCAGAGGTTCACGTTATTGGCTTACAACATTTTCACCGGCCACTAAAAATTTAGTGCCGTTTAGCCAGATCACTGAAAGCTGGCAAGCAATAACCAAACAACAATTGGCGGGCGGCTTTTGGTATGCACCTGTGTTTTTTTTTTTATTTGATAAAACGCGCGGATGTTTATCGGAGCAATTAATTAATTTCTGTAGAATAACGCCTGCAAATTTCCAATATCCAGTGTAAACAAACTAATAACGAATATCCGAATCGTTTCTCATTCGCTCTCTGCCCCTAACCCCACCAACCATCTACCTACAGGCGACAGCGAGCTGACGCGCATCTTTAAGTTCCTGAAGCGGGCCGTGGAAACCTTTGGAAGGAACCATGCTCTGCAAGTGGCGTTGCCCAGCGACACAGGCGCTCGCATTCTGGACGATGTGGGTAAGTCAGAGGGGCAGGGACACACACAATTAGTCTCGATATAAATCGTGGCTAATAGTTGTTCGAAAAATGGAAAATCAACCGACCAATTATTTATGTAATGTCACATCGAAGAGTAATTGCGACAAGTGACTTTATATTTTAAAGTTTCTAGGCTCAAGTTTAAACAAGTTGTAAATAATATTTTAATTAACAAATGAATGCTGGAGGACAGAATGTTCTTCTTGACTTTAAAAACAAGTAAAAAAGCTAAAGTCGGGTGTCCCGACTTTGAAATACTCTGTACATATGTTTACAATAATTATTCGAACTCATGTAAAGGGTATATAATTGCACATATACAAAGCAATTGCGTCTATGAGAGTGTATGTATGTTTATGTGCGTCTATTTGTGTCTGTGTAAGCATTTTCGCAGTCAACCAAACAGCAACATCAACAACAGGCGCGGGCAGCGCTTGAGCAGCGCTGCAGCAGCAAATATATTTATGGCTATAACTTCTTGTTAAATCGGTCTATCATAGTGACACACGGACACATAATAACCAACTGGGGGTATTTCCAAAAATTTAGTTCGAAATTCCAAGAATTACGGGAGTTAGAGAAAATCGCATTTGCTGGGGAGAGGGGGGAGGGAGGGAAATTCCAAAATATACATTTGCTGCGTATTCACACAAGGCATCTTGGACTAAAATTTGGTGTTCCTAGGTTTTATAGTCTCCGAGATATAGGCGATTATACGAATGGAAAATCGGGAAAACCCCCATAGGGGGAAGTGGGAAGGAAAATCAAAAAAATAAAACAAACTCGTATAGCGTACACAAATAAGGCATCTTTGTGCAAAATTTGGTGTCTCTAGCTCTTATAGTCTCTGAGATCTAGGTGATCATACGGACAGACGGACAGACAGACAGACAGGGCTAAATCGACTCGTCTTGTCATGCTGATCAAGAATATATATACTTTGTGGGGTCTACCACGCCTCCTTCTGCCTGTTACATTTTTCAGCTCGCGCAAACCTAATATACTCTTGTACATTTCATGACTCTGTACATAAACAGCATTGATTTTATAAAAGTCGCTGAGGCTGCTAAAATTTCGTTACTTAGAATTTCAGCTACAATTTTGCCATTAGTTATAGAATCTCGGTTGACTTGTTGTTAAATCTGTCGATTTGATCAAGTTGCTGGCATATGAACGATTATTAGATGAAATGGTTTATAACTAATAATTATTTGTGTGCCCTTTATTCAAAGGAAGGAGAGAATAGTCCCATGTGACAATATATGTAGAGAGTTCCAAATTTAAGTTATTCAATTATAAACTGAAACTTTAATAACATATCACCAAGAATATAAAACAAAGTTAGCAAAAACTTACAAGAAACAGGAGAACCATTTCATAATCTTTTTTCATATCTCTTAAAATTGTACTTCTGGCTAAAAAAAACTAGTACAACATTTTAAATGCAAGTATAACCTTTTTCCCCGATTTCAAATTTCTTTTCATAAATATACAATGTTTATATATACAAAACTGATTGATTTACGAATTGAGAAACAGATTGCTCTCAAATTAAAGTGAAACCTATTTTCCAAATACTACAAAAATATATTCTCTTGATTCCGCAGATGGGCGCGGGCATAAGAAGAAGAAGAAGTTGCTCATCTTATTGCCGCTCATCATACTCATTAAAATAGCGCATTTGAAGATGACACTCGTGACATTACTGCTGGGAGTTCTGGGCATGAATGTGCTGCTGGTGGGCGGCATGGGCTGGCTGATACACTATCTAAAGTTCAAGACCCTCTGCAAGATCCATCCGCATCTGGTGCAGTCGCATTCGCATGTCTATGACTCGGATCCGTCGGGTAAGTCGGAGGCAGTTGCCAATCGAGAGCTCTATGGAATGCTACTCACTATTTCTGATTGCAGACTATTCGCAATTTGTGGGCAGCAGCGTCTCCAACTCCTACTACGGGCATGGCGGCTCCAGTCCGCACGAGATTAATGTCAACGGCTTCAGCAAGGACTGGGGCACGAGTAAGGCCTACAGTGGCTACAACTATCTGGACACGATTAGCAAGCGGCTGCAATAGATCGGTGCTGGCCATAATACCTTCCCTATGTATGCCTAATGTGTCTAGTGAAATTTGTTGTTGTTTCGTTATAGCTAAGTAGCTAAAGTATTCCTGTGTATTCGTCTAATAAACTACCAATGTATCATGCATGTGATTGGTCCTGTGAGCGCATGAGTTTAGTGCCAGTTTTGCAGCAGTTGGTCGCTCGCCGGACTCGGCCAGTTCAAATATTTGTTATAGTGCGCGCAATTAATTTGATAGCGGCTAAGATAAACAAGAGGCCGTTGTACGCCAGCGACAATAATAAACACATAGGAATGCTTTAGTCGGGGCAGTGCGACTGTTAAGTACTCTTTTAATGCTTCTCCTGTTCCCATAGTTCATTTAACATACATTTAATGATAATTTTTGGCTGTTAAATTTTATTTGAATGTAACATAATTGCCAGAAACATCGATTTCCCATAAACTCATCGAAGTATGCTTTTCTCTTCTGCAAAATTCTTGATAGCTTCTGCTAACTTCTGTTCCCACAGCCTCCCTCAACTGAACATACCCGCTCCATTCCCCTACTATAACGTATAATAACAAAACTTTATTGTGGCGTCGTTGTCTAACGCGCAACCGACAAATGCTCAAACAAGCAGCAGAGTGTGTCGAGTGTGTTGTTGGCTGGGGCGAGTAGAGTAAGTGCTTTGTGTGTGTGTGTGTGTGTGTTTTTGGGCGGTTGGGGGGTGGTGGAGAGCGGGAAAAAAGATGCCTTATACCCACCTTTCTGTATAAACATTTGTTTACGCCTTATCAGTGCCGCACTTTTGTTTACCCAACAATTTGCCGAATGCGCACATCGCAGTCGGTATAGAAGCCAAAAAAAAAAAAAAAAAACAACAACAAATCGTTTGGGCTAAGAAGAAATTCTAATTGTTTGCTCGTAAAAGTGCGCACGACAGCCCACACCTAAAGGCCAGAAGATCTATTTGCCACTACTAATGCCACATAAGCGCGCGTCGCGAACCCGCTGCCGGCCTGCTATCTGGCCAGTATACATATGTAGATGATTAAATGAAACAAACATGAATTACCAGGGCACAGATAAAACACTCGGTGGATATATGTTTCTGGCCAAACATGCAACACGAACTAACATTTCTCCCAGCTGGAACCATGGACTACATACCAGTATGAACTCGAAATCAAACCGAATGTTGCAATGAATGTCCAATAGTGCCAATATTTGGGTACGTTTAATTTGAACTCAGAATCTTTCGCATTATTGCGACAACAAATTTTTTCCCTAAAAGGAATAAAGCAAAAAGCAACGTAAATAAATGCCTAATTGATTATTACTGGTCATAGAAATAGAATTATTACGAATAGAAAGCCGTTGCCTTACAACTTTTGTAATTTAGTGAGTTGGAAGGAAGAACTCAAAAATATTCAAATGAATTTTAGAAATTTTAGCCTTGTCTCGAAAAGCAAAGATGTCTACCAACTGAACAATGTTATTCAATCCAGAATTTATATAGCGAGTAGATCAGATATTGGTAGATTGATTGATGAAGCACATCATGCAGTTGATTATCCAACTGAATTTTTGAACTCACGTGTTAATTATCGTGTTGCGAAATATCAATCTGCCAGAGGTGAAGATCTCCTCATCCCTCGATCTCCCTTGATCCCGTCCGATGTGCTCTTTCATGTCAATCAACAGGGTTACGCAACTGTCTGGTTTAGATAAACAGATGGCTTGCGTTTCACATGAATTGCTTTTCACATGGACAGCCTAATGTTACGTGTTTCCGTGTCGACAATCGAGATAGTTACTATATCTACACAGGCAATGGAAAACCAAGAGAGCAAGCCCGACAGTGAAATACCGTGCATCCAAACAAACTGCCTACATACGAGGTTTTCGCAGCCGTATCCGAAATTTGGGCTTTCATCTAGACAGACGGCCAGACACAGATTTCTCTTGTCATGCTGATTACGAATATATGTACTTCATGGAGT
This sequence comes from Scaptodrosophila lebanonensis, assembly GCF_003285725.1. NCBI lineage: Eukaryota > Metazoa > Arthropoda > Insecta > Diptera > Drosophilidae > Scaptodrosophila > Scaptodrosophila lebanonensis. Next base: position 5,543,363 of record NW_022060538.1, read on the forward strand.
GGGAGATGCTTCCTTCTCCCTGTTACGTACTTTTTAGTTTTACTTTTTTTTATTAGAAATACTTTAACCACCAAGAATGTATTTAGCAATTAAATTTATATGAAATGTATGCTCTGCTTTTTTTCCTATCCATGCAAAGATAATGAGTCATTGCGAATCGTGGCAGTGTACAGCTAGTTGTGAATACATTCTTAAATAGAATTTCCGAGTTCCGTAAAAATACTCATTCTAATAATGTTATTATTATTATTATTATGGTTTAAAGGCCAGCGGTGGGGCTTCTACCTCATAAATAAAAAGTAAATCCGTCCAATATAAATGATATAAACACTAAGAGCTCTGCAGAATTTACAAACCTTAATAGTTAGCGATAACACTAGCATGGCCAGACGCATTTGGAAGTTGGGTCTGGCCAAAGCAACGACTGAAAATCGAAGCCACATGACAGGACTGTCGATACTCTTTAGACAGTTAAAGCACGTCTTGGTGGCATGATATGCAGCTTTTAGCTCCCTGCATCGAAAGCCTTAGGACCGTGATAAACGCCAACTCATGCTGATCTGATAGTCTCAAGAGCTTGGCAACTGCCACCCCGGCCAATAAACAATTTTTACAGATTTAGGAGATGCAATTAGGATAAGAAGAGCAAATAGAAGGTAAAATTAATTTACTCAAACATAGACACGCTTATCTAAACTGTAAAATTATACACTGCCAACGGATTACTGGACATTGTTCTGTTAAGTTCCAAATTCAATTCCTTGTTATAATCAATAACAAAGGGAAAGGGCTATTGCGTAGAGTCTTGATCCGCATGAAATAGCAAATCGTTCTAGAGATGTTCTTCTCAATCTTGGAATTACAATTTTACAATCACGCTCGACTATGTTAGAACATTTAACCAGGTTGCATCTCAATAGCAATCTCTGCCCATTTCCTGCAAACATATATATATATATATAAAACTAGTTTGAAATAATTACGAAACCGAGTGGAGTGTAATACGAATCAAGCCATATTAGCTGGAATACTTGCTTTATCAATAATATGTGGATGCGAAACAATACTTTGTGTAACTCATACTAGTATGTCAAAGCAAGCTTCCGAGATTGTTATTATTTTAAGCGCGACGCGCATCTTTAGTTAATCGAGTTAATAATTCATTCAAACTTCAATTGTGCCTTTCATACGTTTCTAATTTATAATTCCACCTTTCAATTTACATATATCCTCAACTTTCTGACTACATTTGGCCACAAGTGCCAACTTCGCTGATGGGTTGGGGGGGGAAAAAAATAAACCTTCCATTCAGTTGTCATATGCCATGAGATTTATTTAGCCAATTTCTAAATAAATAAACTATTGGAAATTCAAATATTAAACCGACTATCGACTTTATTGCATATAATTGACGCTGCGATATTGAAAGCGTGTTCTTTATAGCATGGCAGCTATCTCCCCCTGATCTTGCTATGACTGATAAGTGCTTAGTATTTTATATTGGGTGCTGTAAGTCGCTTCTCTTTAGATTACTGATAGCGCCGGTAACTTGTGCTTTCGCATAAAAGTGGAGGAGATGTTTATAGATATTTTTAGACAGCCGTCGGCGATCAGTGAACCCAGACCGAGCGCCCAAAATGCACGACAAAACTTCGCAACTGCCCGCCTGGCTGACCAAGGAGTACATGCAGGAGAAACTGAGCCTTTTCCATAAGGATCAGCAGCTGCGCGTCCTCAAGCTCTCAGCAGAATCAGCCACGGGAAAGGGCGGGAACTATGTGGGCGTGTTGACGCGCCTGCAAGTAGAGTTCCAAACTGGTGATGGTCAACGGCAGCAACAGACTTACCTGCTCAAGGAGACCTGTTCCAAGGACACACCGGAGGCGGAGATTTTCAAGGAGTATGGCGTATACACTCGTGAGTTGGACATGTATGAGAATGTTTTGCCCAAAATGTCCGCCATTTTGCGAGAATTCGGCATCAAAGATAAGCGGCATCCTGATGCCGTCTGCGTGGATCGTGATCACGCCATCCTTATACTGGAGGATCTCGGCCAGCTGGAGTATCGCAATGCTGATCGCGTTCAACGCCTAGATGTGAAGCATGTCCAGCTGGCATTAGAAATGCTGGCCAAGTATCATGCAGCAGCCGCAGCGCTGCATCAGCGCCAACCCGAGGTGTTTGCGAAGAATTACGACTGCACTTTCTTTTCGCGCGGGGTCAAGGGCTATGGCACTGTATTTTCTGGACTCTTCAAGGCCCTGCTACGCTATATAAAGACCCAGCCCAAGTTGGAGGCACGCTACTATGAGAAACTCAGCCACATGCAGGACAATCTGATGGAGTACGGCGCACGCTGCTTGGATGTGGGTTCCGAAGACTTTCAGACCCTCACGCATGGCGACTGCTGGACCACAAACATTATGTTCCGATACAATGCCGATGGACAGCCCAGCGCTGTGATTCCCATCGACTTTCAGTTCAGCCACTGGACCTCTCCAGCCATAGATCTGCACTACTTCTTCAGCACATCACTACGCGAAGAGGTGGGCAAGAGGCAGACTGAGCTGGTTCAGCACTACTATTACGCGCTAAAGGGGGCTCTGGAGCAGTTGAAATACCAGGGCCCCTTCCACAGCCTATACGAGTTTCAGTTGCAGTTCGAGAAGCGCCGATTTTTCAGTAAGTACTCCAACTGTGTTTGGCTAACTAGTATTACTTATCTCTGGTATTAAATCACCTTGACCTTGCAGCTGTATTTATAACACTCGCCTTTCAAACAATTATGATATACAATGGCAAGGAAGAGACGTCGTTTCAAAATCTATATCAGGACACTCCAGAGGCTATACGCTTCCAGGACTCTATGTACGAGAGCGAGCAAGCTCAGCGCATTGTTCATCGAATGCTGCCCATCTTCGACGCTAAAGGACTGCTAGATGATCTGCATTGAAGAGCTACAAGCGAGCTCCTTTGGACCATTAGAAAGCTCATGAAAAAGTAGTATTATATACCTATTTTAATCGTTTCTCTAGTGTGGAAATTCTTCCACATTGAACGGTGACAAAAATTGTCCATGGACTTTTCGACATGTCTATTAGATATAGAATCTAAGACAAGGTTTGAATCAAAAAAAGAGACGACAAGTACATACATGCAATGAAATAGTTAATAAACGAACCATTCCCGGAATATTTATAAGAATATTGTTGTGTACTTATTTACAGACATAGATGGACAACAATTTTGAACGAAAGCTCCTTTTAGCCAATTTATTCGCGAGCTTGTCCCACTGCAGCCGGCATGTGTGGCGAGCTTTCCTTGCAACCACCACCCTTACAACTGATAAGAAAGCTCCGCACAGCTGTTGCCTTGCAAGGGAACACAAACAATACTCGGAAAGCCTCCCGCAGGCAGGCACAACAAAGCGCCTCGGACGCAATTGAAGTCAGTCGCAACTTTGGGCTCACACGGCGCATACGCAACGCGGGCTTCGATACTCCAGCGGCAGTGTGGCATTAGTTCACGGCCAAGTTATAAAAGTTAAAGGCTGGCCCGTTAAAGCCAACAGATGGTCGCCGGCTGTGAACGCGCTCGGTTATCTGCGATCAGTGAGGCACATGCCAGATGCCAAATGGAAACTAAACATTAAAGTTGTAAAAAGTAGAACGAGAATCCAAATTGAATTTATAAAAAGGCAAAAATACTGCGGCATGTCTAAACAATATTTTTGATGATGTGACGACAAATGACGATCCAAAGTGTTGTGTTGTGTTGTGATTTGATGTGAAGAAGCCAGGTGGGGTCAGAAATCCAAAGGTATACAACGAGTGGTCCTCCACCCATCCTTCACCCATTTCACCCAACTAGACGGGCGAATGCGCGTAAAAATATCATTTGTTTTTGGTTTGTTTATTTGTCTTTGGTGCAGTAATAAAAAGGCAGAAGGCGTGAAAATCTCCAAAGAGCGGCAATGTTTTTATCGCCAAAGTGGCTCGAACGCTTAAGCGCTTCGCGGAAATTTGCTAATAATCTGCCGGACGCAGCTCCATGTGTTCTTCCACTTCTCTGCTCCCCTAGAGCGTCTCCATTGTCTGTTTCTTTGTGCAGCGCAGTTCGCAGCTCGCAGCTCGCGGTTGGCGGTCGGTGCTCGGTGGTCGGTGGTCGAAGGCAAGATAATTGCGTTCGACGCAAAATAATCGAAATAGTATTTTATCTGGAGCGTTGGGTGGGCGTGTGTGCTCGTGTGGCTATCCGTAAGTGCCATGAAGCTGCCAGCTGACCAGGCAAAAAGTGGAAACCTTTAATGCGACGTGACGCACCAGACGTGTAAAGGAAACTGTAATGCTGGTAATGTTATTTCGAAAATTTGCAGCCAAAGTCGCAAGCAAGTGGAAAAAGAGATGAAAGCAAAGCCAATGAGAGGAAGTTGTAATTTAATCAAACAAATGAAATGCGAAATTGCTGTTTGCGTAGCACAGTGAAGAGCGTTTAAGTCTCTGAATACACAAAATAAGAATGAAAAGTGAACAAACGAGTGAACAATAAAAAATGAAATAGTTAAAGCTAAACAACTTGGTCGGACTCTCGTGAAAAGTGAGCTAAAATAAACCAAACGAAATAACGTAAAACAAAGCTGACTTTGTCCGGAAGCAATGCGCTGAATAATCAAATAATATAAAGGCAATATCTAAAAAAAAAGGGCAGTGAGTGAGTTTAACAAGCAACCCGGGCTATTATTTTGCCAAGGCTATCAAATGACTGGCACCGTTCAAAGGCATGTTACGGATTATTGGCCATATCGAGCACGACTGTATCTTCCTTCTCTTGTGTCATGAAGTAGAAGAGTTATTGACCGTGGCAGTCAAGTATTTGCTTAGGCTACTAAGTGCTTTTTGAAGTTTTGTACCATGGTGATGGAGGCAGGGTTGTGCATTTGAATGCCCAGGCGGGTGCTCCCAAATGAAGCACATCCGACTGTCATTCAAACGCCAAGTCAACTGGAATACATCACAAAGTTCTAAGCTTTAAATATATGTATATGCTCCGCAAGAAGTACGCTCATTTATACACTTGAAGAAGTTTGGGAAAAGTTTTCCGATGCAGCCGCACACACACACTCGTAAAAAACATATAAAAAATTATTTAACTCACTCTAGCAATTTTGTATTGATCGAAGTGGCAATATTATACAGTATATTCATGAACATTAAAATCTAATATTGCCAGTACTAGGAGGGAATCGAAAACACAGCTTTGAATTTTAAATTACTTCAAACTTTTTATATTACATCTTCATTTGTGTCCACAAACAATAAGATTACTTCATACTTAAGTAAAAATTGATGTTTTAAAAGTATTTTTAAAGTGGAATGAAATTTATAAAATATTATACCCCAAAACCAAAGGATAAGGGAAGGTCAGTTTAATTAATATGACAACAAACAAACTCGTCTTGTTTGTCCTTCTGTCCATGTAGAGGCAAAGATCTAAACAAGTATTTGAAAATTAAGATTACTCTCCAGATGCGAAAAAGGATACGTTTTTTTTTTAATACAATGGAAATGTTAAACTTACATTTACACCGCGATATGTCAACTGTAAAGGAAGCTATGGCCACAAATGTGAGGTCTGCCAGCTGCTTTAAGATGTGAATGCAATCGATTCAAACATTTCATTATGGTTTAGTTTTGTATTAAACAATTACTGTAAGAATAAATACAACGTTGGATGCTTCTAGTTGCTATACTTTCTAATATCGTTTCGTTAATAGAGATGGGCAGACGGACAACGCTACATCAATTCGTTTCGTCATATGTCTATATGCTTAGAATTTTAAATGCAATTTCACAAAAAAAAGTTAAATTTATACTATTCTACCCTTTCGGTAGAGAGTACAGCGTGAACCTATTTCTCAATTCCATTAAGAATAATTAAAAAATGAAATGCCAACAAGCGGCAGGGATAGTCGAGCAAGTCTGGCAGTGAAATACACTTTACCAAATCAATAAACGAAAAAAATATGCTTCCTTCTGCCTGTTACACATATTTACGATTCGGTTAGAGTATATAACGAGAGTTGTGTTCGTTAAGCCTTTTAAGACAAGTATAGTTTTATAGTAAATAGTTTTATTTTCCATTTCATTTGACTTCTGAGCGGCATGGAAAAATATCGTAACAAATAAATGAATAATTACCATATAGCCATATCTATCGTTCTGGCAAACTATTTTAATCACATAAGACACACTAAAAATCTGTTTATGGCACAATTAGCAGGTAATAAATGATGTTAAAGTTCTTCATACAGGTATTTATTTAATTATAGTTAACAAAGAACTGCTAGCTTTGCAAGAAAAGAACAACATAAATATAAAAACTTATGAATATACAAAAGAATTAAATATATTGAATAGTAGAACATTAAAAATAAAATTAAAAGAAGTGGAAGAGTAAGATAGGATTAGAGATTATCAGGTATGAACAATCTAACTTGAAAGTTAAAAAAGATAAAAAAGTAGTTTAATATATGTAGTTCTCTGAGTTTTTTATGGAGAAACCATTTTTGACAGCTGCGTTATGAATGTATACATATTTTTTTTGGACATATAGCGTTTGCTGATGGCTTTCCATCGCATAATTTGCTGCGTAAGCCCCAAAGGGCATTCATTTTTCCGACTGCATAACTGGTGCAAAAAAGTTTGATGCAACTTTTAATTAGTTGGTTTGTTCCGAACAAACGGAATGAATTAGCAAATGTAGGCAGCAAACAAGAAAGCCTCTCTTCGAGTAGGATCAGCCACATAAAGTGAAACAATTTCAAAATAGCCCGCCTCGGAAGCAGAAGTGTGTGTATATTGTTTTGTAACAGCAGGGTGTTTAAATTATGGATAAAGTGCTGACAAATTCTAACAATGAGTGTCATACGGCGACGTTTTGTGTAAACGCAAGACAAGAGACAGAATTGAAAACCAAATGAGCTGAGCTGTCGAGAACAAGGACAACAGGGATAGACGGCATCACCAGCAAATACCTTCAAGCTCAAATACTGCGAACAAAAGCAGCAACTACAAGAACAACAACAGCAACAACAGGACAACAGCTGTGTCCACACAGCAGAAGGCACGTGGAATATGGTGAGTGTAGATGTAGTTGCATGTACTTGTAATTGCAATGTAAATATTCCAAAAGCCATTTACAAGAATGACAAATTGAAATGAAATTGCAATGACTTTGCATAACTTTGTCTCTAAGCGAAAAAGCTTCCCCAAACTAGTACAGCATGTAATTACGCTTGGTACCTGGCTAGTTTCACTTCATTAGACATCAGCAATGGCGACTCTTCCACACTGCCACCCAAATGCTATTAAAAGTTGCAGCACAAACAATGCATTCGTGTCTAAATAGGATTTACATCGACACACAGCTACATAAATAACATTTGTCTTCATTGCGACACTCGTCTTCCTCTACTCCTTACCTAATAAATGATTTCCAATTGGCTAAGCAAAATCAGTTATTCAAAGGGAAAACAAACAGAGTTGGTAATATTAAATGAACACCTCCAAAATGATAAAAACAAAAAGGTTTCCTAGAAATAATAAAAGAACCAACGGCACGTATTTCCAAGTATTGGGGTCTCACTTTTCCTGAAATCAACGTCCCACTGTCCGCTCTTTACTGTCTCTTTTCGCTAGTTTCGAGTGCCAAGGACAATTAATTATTGCTCCATGTCCTCGCAATAAATTGTTTACAAAGACAAAAGATGTTTGTGCATTCAATTTCAATTTCACATAAAAAACATTGAAGCTGAGGTGAGAAGTCATCTCATTTTCTGGTTCCTTTACTTCCACAATTTTTGAATGTAGCTGCTTCTATAAAAGCAACAATGTACAAATATTTCTTAATGTAGCTGTCTTTAAAGTATACATCTCTAAAGGGTGATATACACTTTTAATAGATCGCGGTGCATACAATCATTTAATAATTTTAATATTGAAGTGAACATATATTCTAATGGGCAAATAGTTCTTCGCATGGACTAACTTCTCGTTATTCTTTTACTCATTTCTAAATACCGAAACATGCAATAATTAAATACTTCTTCTTCAAAATAAAAATAATTGCAGCCTGAAAGGAGCTTAAGAAATATATAGAACTTCTAGACTAAAATAAAATGTTTCAAAAATCCTAGTCAAAAATCTTAGACAATTAAATACTTCTTCTTCAAAATAAAAATAATTGAATGACAGGCACAGCTGACAGAATTTATTAGCAGCTTGAAAGGCACTTAATAAATACTTGTATATAGAACTTCTAGACTAAAATAAAATGTTTCAGGATAATCCTAGGATAGTCCCATAAATACCAGACAACAACAATTCTAATTTTTTTTAAAAGGAAATCTTGTAAAAAAGAATGTTTTGAATTCATTTTAAAAAAGTTCCTCTACACTGATAAAAAAGTTGCATAGTACGGATGAATATTTTCATATTAAATTTAATGTTCACCTATTTCATATTCAATTCAAAGATAAACATCGTAAATTTTACTAAAAACATATTCAATTAGTGAATTTAATATGAATAATATTCAAAACTTCGTTATTAAAGTGTGCCATATTCAATTTAATGAGGAACCATTTTAAATATTAATATGCACACACAAAAAAAAAAAAAAACAAACATTGACTATATTCCATAGTAAATTATAATATTTTTCTAAACTTTAATTTGAAGTTTTTTGTAGTCGATTTAAATATACTAGAAATATATTAAATTTCAATTGACTAGAATTCTCAAGTCGGTTTTCAGCGGTTGTGTGGTATAAATACAAAGGGTGTCAAGTAAGTGTTTCTCAATCAGCTGTTTCTCACTTATAATATTAATATTGATCCAAAGTATATCCGTACTAAGAGGCATAAAAAAACATCAAAAAAAAATAATTGATGGATAAAAAACGAACTTTAAAATTACTTTCTGCTAAAAAAATAAAAGATTTTTATAGAAATAAAATATGCATCATGGAAATGTCAATATTGAAAAGAGTTAAAAAAAACCAGTAGCGTAGACCAAAAAGTGGAATAAATATTTTGTAATTATAAAAAAATAAACCTTTGGCGTGAATCAAACCCACGTCGCCACGTCATTACTTGTGATTTAATATTGCCACACTTTAAATTTAATATTTTAATATTAAATTTTTAAATTTAAGTGTGCTCACTGCATTTGTACTAAAACACACGATGGTGCAAAATCGATGGTAAAAATAGTTGAATCTACGTGTAAATATTGAAATTTCCGTGCTTTTTTATCAGTGAAGTTATAATAGAAAGGGAGTTAAATGTTGTCCCATCTGGCATTTGACTACCGTACAATATCGATCTGGTCAGCACAATTTAATTTAGGTAGAATAACTATATAATTGCCTAACTTAACCGACTCGGTTAGGTAAACTGAACAAGGAGTTTAAATTTCAGAGATTGTAGCTCAGGCACCAAAAAAAAACAAAATGTATTGGAAAAAATAAAATATCTTCCAGTTTAAAATTATGGGTCTACTTAACCAAAGCAATTTACAAAGGAAGATTGCACAATTGGGCAGACAGTATGATGGTAGATAAGCCAGACCTACACATTTATTAAACACTTTCATGATGGAATACATGTTGATTAAGGATATGATCCAAGCAAGTCTTATTATCGAGATTTAAATAATGTAGCCATCAGTCCACTTTGCGAAAAAACATTTTTATTTTGTCTCATAAAACTGCTATCAAATGAATTTGCGCCAATATTTTAGCACACATGCAAGGATTATATAGCTTATTTGCGGCTCAACCAATAACATTTGTAATACTCAACTCTCTTTAGCTCTACCCCTCCAGCCCTTTTTGTCAAAAATAAACAACCAATCATGCTTACGACTGGGCTCCACTTAGTGTCTGTGTCGTGGGCTGAAACCGACACCAATTAATAAAATAAATATCCTTCCTCTGCCAACGACAGCGACATCCCAAAAGGGATGGATATGAATGCCATTTCCTACAACAACAACAAAAAATAGACACATTTGTCAACGGCGCGGCAAAACTGTCATTCAGCAAACGGTCCGCCTGCCACAGTCTGAGTGAACATTTAAACATTCGGAAGAAAGAAACAAATTGTATAAATGGCAATAAAATTCATTTCGGTAATCAAAGTATGGCTGGGTAGCAAGCAAAACTGGAACCCAGTACATCCGAAATGCCAGCCGAAATAAATCACAAGGATACGAGTAGCGGTTTCAAAGGGGGCGCTCGACTTGGTTGGCTAACAAGAATTGGCGATAGTGATGTCGGTGGCAACAGTTAACGTCTTTGTCAGGCATTATTTATGTGATGAGCCGGTTAAATGTGAGCTGTGGCAGACAGGAGGGCGAAATATGAATGCCCCCTGCAGTGATGACAGCACAGCGAAGACGTTGATAATTTCAATATTATTCAAATTTATGGCAAGCCCGTAAGAACTTGACGCTACTTTACATAATTTTCCAGTCCCGAAGTTTGCACAAAAGTTCCGCCTTTTGCGTGCAGCCAGAGATTACGCGCAGCATCGAAATATTTGCAACTCAAGGCGCTTAGTTTGTGGCATGAAAGGAAATCACAACTGTGAACCACAATTTGCACCTTGGAACGAGAATCGTAGAAAATCCTGAATGACTTGAGGGCTTTGACACAAAACTTAAGCTCTCAAGACACCTTTTCTGATCAGCTTTGGGGCAGCAGTTTGTCCTTCGTCTGTGTCTATTTCTTTATCAATTTCCTTTCCGTTCTGGGCCATGGAATTTCTGTGCTTCTCAAAAAGTTTCACCTTAATTTTGGGACTTTGCAAAGTGAACATCATCCTTGGACACAATGCTGGCTATTTTTAACTTCCTTTTATCATTGGGTTGTTGCGAAAATGCAGCTCATTGTCAGTTAATAAGTTTGTGTAAAATATTTTCTAAATTTGTTACTTAAAGAGTTCATATTGTTTGATTTCATTCGAAAACTCGGCAACTTGTGCAAATGTTTGTCCTTGTCCGACCCAAAGGAGGAAAATTGAAACTTTCAATTGAATTTTTATTGCATGCTCGCATGCAATTTCTGCTCCAATTGCAACCACAAGGGAATCTATCTATTGTTTACCTTTGGCCACTAAATCGAAGACTGAGCGGTGGGTGGCAAGGAACTAACCTTTCGCTGATAGAAAAAATGCTTTTAATAGAACGAGTCCAATACACAATCAATTTAAAAGCATTTTTTGTTCATCTGCCAAGAAACTAAGCAACCGACTTGAAGGGGAACATTTTCAGTTTTTTGAGTCGTAATTGAATGGCATACGTAAGGAACGACAGAAATAGGACTGCGAGGCCAGTATCCTCCGAAGACGGAGTGAGGCAACCTCATCAACAAACTGCTGGGCATTCACCTCATTGCTTTTTCCCACAAGAGACCCATACGAGAGGCTCCAGCTGCACCCTTCGGTTATAATTTCAAATTGTGTGTCTGCTGGAACTTTTATTTATAGCATACGAGAGCTTTATGACTAATTTTGGGATGTAAAATGAATATATTTATAAATTTATAAGGGGTCTTATGGTACACATTAGGCCAGCCTAGTTGTTTCCTGTGCTTGAGCCAAGAGACAGAGCAAGACATTTACAAGAAAGAGCATTCAATTCCAACCATGTGTATCCGCTTAAAATCAAATATGTACTAATATTCCAATTGAGAGCAGGTAGCCCTAACTATAACAGCAAATGGTGTTTCCTTTTCGTATTCTGCGAGTGATAGCTTCCCGTTGTGCTCGATTTAACAATGCGATTTTTTCATCAGAGTTTATTTTATTTCGTCAGCGATACAGAAACTGACTGAAATCATCGTCAGGATTTATTGGCAGATCATTTATAGCGCTTGCATACTTTTCGGCGCTCTAATTCCCTTTCGGCGTGCAGCGACGCGACGCGTGGGGCGAGAACTCAAGGGAGTTTCGGAATGCTGCCCATTTCGTTTTATTGACACTGACAAGTGCGCTTCATTTGGCGCACAACAGTGCACAATTATTTGTAGCAAGTGTCGTCATTTGTTATTGCCGTCGAATGTACATATCTGCCATTGATTTTTCACATTTGCTCGGGACGGGCGCCGCAGCTTGTGCGTGTAATGTGCGTCGTTTATGCGAACATAACGGTGAAAGTATCTTCCTTTAATAGCTAATGGCGGCTCATATTGCTTTGGGGGCATCGACAATGTTTGTAGGTGTGGGGGTACTGCGGCATATCTGGCATATCCACTGCGCGCACTGTTTAGCAGGAAGCATATCTCGGGCATATTGTTTATAACTTTTATAAAGTTCATGTAAATTATATGCATAGCCCTGTCAACGAGAGAAAACACGAAAAAGAGAAAAACAAATAGAGAGTGGGCGCGGCTAAAGCTGCATAAATTTATTTGAACATGACATATAAATGAGCGTAGGTTGTTGACACGACTTCTAAGTTGAAGGCCAAGTGTAACAAATTGTTGCCAACAACAGACATTAAGGGCATCATGACCAAAATATAAATAGAAGATCCTATAGTCAGCATGACTAACAAAGATAGCAGTCAAAACATGCAGCACTACAATCTGATGTGGCCAAAAGGTCACCTGCACGACTGCCATTTCTACGCAAATAAAATGCCTTTGCATGCTCAGCAATCCTTAAATCGCCCCTTGGCGCAACTCCAAAATAAATTTGAAGTCTGCAGGTGGCTTTGCGAGCTCAACCGAATGTCACCTTCAATTGCAGGTGGCATATACATACGAGTATACTGGAAGAAAATATGAAATATGCTATTCAATTAAATTCAAGAGTACGAGGCAAAAACGAAATATAAAATGTACAAATTTAACAACAGGCTGTTTAAGGAAACCAGGTACAGTTTTTTGGCTTAAGTCTTAAATAGGAATATTAAGGGAACATTAATTTAAAATTGATTCTTAATTGATACTTAAAAATGTGACGCATTGCTTTGCGATTGTTGCCTTTGTTGTCACATGCCTCGCATTTACCCATAAAGAGTCACATTCAAATCATGTCAAATGACTATAGACTGTCTGTCGTCTTCGTATGAGGAACGCTAATGTTGTTTATGGCACCTTACTTTTACTTTTGGCCAACCGTAGCTACCAGCAACGACCTAGCGATGAAGTCGTCGGCCCAAAGAGCACAGCTTAGTCAGTCGTGTGCGTTAAGCCAGGCTCATAAATCATAAACAAGGCCATCCACACACACACACACGCACACACAGACACACTCGCATCGACACACTGGCATTATTTCCACTTAGCTGTATTGATTTCTGAGGCTGGGAAGTTCATTATGCGTCACTTTGTCTCCCTCTATAAACAGATTATCGGCATGAATCAAACGGACTCGGCGCTGTCAGCAAGCAATGCGGAGTCCCTCAGCGCCTTCGCCAGCTCGGGATTCATCGACTCCCAGGAGCAACGGCATACACTGGACTATTTGGAGATGGGCGCGGGTGGTGGCAGTACCGCCGTCGCCACCACTCAGTACATACAGGGAAATCACAGTGGCTTCAATGCCACCAATTTCAACGGCACGTCCGGCGGCATGCCAGCTATGGATCCCGTGCTCATCGAACGGTTTCTGCGTAATCGCAGTATAGACGGACCTTGGTATCATTTGCTCATTGCCATGTACAGCGTGCTCATTGTTTTTGGGGCCCTTGGCAACGTACTGGTGGTCATAGCAGTGCTGCGAAAGCCAATAATGCGCACCGCTCGAAACCTCTTCATACTCAATCTGGCCATATCGGGTGAGTGTGTGTGTGTGTACTTAAGAGTATTTAATTCAATTATTTTCTTCTAAATATTGCTTAAATCTGAAATAAAATATTTTGTCTTCTATTTCGTTTTTAGTCTTAACTACTTAATAATTACATAAGTTAAATGTTTAATTTCTGTTTTGTTCCTTTGAGTATTATTTATAGTAATTATTCTTGACCTGTGGCCTTTTCAAAACCACTTTCAATTCTCAAAAGGAAATTATGAAATGTTGTGCAAAGTGCTAAACAGATTTTCACTTAAACTGTCTGTTTAGGTGGAAATCAATGATGTGAAATAATCCTCTTTAGGTAATAAGCCAGCTGTCTGCCTGTCTCTCTGTCTGTTCAGTTGAAACAGTGAACGATATTTGCTGAGTACTGAATAAACAGCCTGACGGCGGATGCGCCATTTAACCCACATTTTAAGCAATTTGTGCTTGGTTGCCTTTACAGATTTACTGTTATGCCTGGTTACAATGCCGTTGACTTTAATGGAAATTCTATCGAAATTTTGGCCATTCGGCTCGTGCGCCATTCTTTGCAAAATGATTGCCATGCTGCAGGCCCTGAGCATATTCGTTTCTACGATTTCCATAACAGCCATCGCGTTCGACAGATATCAGGTTAGTAGTCATTACCAACGTCAAGTGTGGGTCTGGATGTGGGTGTGGGTGTGGGAGTGGGAGTGGAATGCACGTTGGTTGCCCAGCAATGCTTATTCAATTTGTGCCGGTCATTTGGCATTCGGCATATTAACATACAAATGAGGCAAACATAATTGGACGCGTTATGCAAAGTTCGGTTGTTAATAATGTAAGCGATACCGATGTGTTTCAGCGATAAAGCCCGTCGGAGAGAAATTAACATGAAAATGATGGCAGGGATGGTGAGAATTTATTTCGCAATTACGCAGCTGTTCAGTTGCCGTAAAGCTGCCCAAACGAATTATCAATGTTGGCAGGCAATGCAATTGTCTATCTATAATTCGCAGTTGTGCACTATTTTTCTTAAACCACAACACACCATTTTCTATGCAGAATATAATAATCTTGATGAGTAATTTATTCATCGAATGACTTTGAATAATACTAGAGAATAGGGAGAGAGTACTCTTTCTGATAATTATTTTACTGCATTTAATATGGTTAGCAATATTGTTTTTGTTTGCAGAAAGAAAGTTCCATTACTATCTGGGATACTTTGCTCTCGAAACGTTTTTGCTGAATTAACTAAGCATAATACTTAACTGTATGAGATAATAAATAAGCTGTTTTAACCCCAAAAGTGTAATTTATCTTGCAACCAACGAGTGCTGAGATTAAGCAAAGCAATCAGAAATGGGGTCAAGTGTATAATAATGGTAATGATGATTCCAACTCCCTTATTTCTCTTTTTATTCCCCGGCTTTTAGGTCATTGTGTATCCAACGCGGGATAGTCTTCAGTTCGTGGGTGCTGTTACGATCCTGGCAGGCATTTGGTTGCTGGCCTTGCTGCTCGCCTCGCCCATGTTCATCTTTAAGAGGCTGGTGAACACCGACACCCCGCTGCTACTGCAGCGCATTGGCTTCCAGGACACGCTCTCGTTCTGCATCGAGGACTGGCCGCTGAACCATGGCCGCTTCTATTACTCGATCTTCTCGCTGTGCGTGCAATATCTGGTGCCCATCCTGATCGTGTCAGTTGCCTACTTTGGTATCTACAACAAGCTGAAGAATCGCATCACCGTCGTCACCGTGCAGGCCTCCACGCAGCGCAAGGTGGAGCGGGGGCGGCGCATGAAGCGCACCAACTGCCTGCTGATCAGCATTGCCATCATCTTTGGCGTCTCGTGGCTGCCTCTGAACTTTTTCAATTTGTACGCGGACATGCGAAGATCGGTCGTTACTCAGGGCATGCTGGTCGCCTACGCCATTTGCCACATGATAGGCATGAGCTCTGCTTGCTCCAATCCGCTGCTATATGGATGGCTGAATGACAACTTCCGTAAAGAATTTCAAGAATTATTATGCCGTTGTAAAGAACCCACTAATGTTGCTCTTAATGGTCACACAACAGGCAGCAGCGTTCAGGCGGCGGCGCGTCGACGACGCAAACAGGGCGCCGACATTTCCAAGGGCGAGCTGCGATTGTTGGGCAGCGTGGCTGGCGGTGGCGGCGGTGATTTTGTCGGTGGTGCAGCCGGTAGCGATGGGGACGCAGCCTGCAGAGGCGGTCGTGGAATTGGCGACATTGTTGATGGAGATTATACAACAACCGCCTGCAGCATGGGACATAATATATATGGATTGCGCAGTGCTGTGACCGAGTCAGTGGCCCTAACGGAGAATCCCATGCCCTCGGAGATGACAACGCTTATGCCTCGGTAAAGCAACCTCAATTAACCCTGACTTACATCAACTAACCTCACTAGACTCTGAGCTCAGCCCATTCTTGTGCGTATTCTAGTTTAAACCCTAAAGTATCGGTCTCATTAGCAAGAAAGTAACATATTGTGGCAGAACTGTTCAGCAGGCGGTTCCTTTTCCAACTTAAATACTTTTCTGTTGTTTAAAACAAAAGACCTTCATCCCGAATTCCCGAATAATTCTCAGAATTTGAAAAGAATGCCTTTCTATTAAAAACATTTTATTGAAGTTTACAATAAAAATGAATCTAAACAAACGCATAACCATACGCTTTGTTTTCAAGCAATAATTAGAATAATTATTGTGTCGAACCTGTCTTGAACACAACTATTTCATTCGAATACCAAAGCATTAAGCCAATCTACATTTCAATTTTATAGGTTGCAATTTTTTTGCAGATGTATTGAACCATGTTTTACTTCTTTCTTCAGAACATATTGGGCAACAATTAAAAATTCCTTGACTTGTTCCGTATGCTTAATGCATAGCATGGTAGCAAATTATTTTTGGCAATTCGATTATTCATTTGAAATCGAAAACAAATCCAAGGCTTAGGATAAAGTCGTGCTTCTGTTCCACTTAGTACTTTCTGTTCGAGACCGATTGCACTGTATTTTTTAGGAAGTAGTTCGATTTGATTTGCACTTTTCACGGCCAAAGTACTTAACTAATGCTTCTGACGCTATCTCTTTAACCTTCTCTCTCTCTCTCTCTCTGTTTGAGAAATTTCGACAAGAAAACAGCATGCATTTCAGGTTGATAAAATACTTTTGCACAATATTTGCATTTATTTGCTTTTCGGCATTTTCATGACATCCACAAATGGCGAAAAGCTTGGCACATGCTCATAGTATATGTAAATGCATTTTCGAGTGGAGAAT
This sequence comes from Scaptodrosophila lebanonensis, assembly GCF_003285725.1. Taxonomy (NCBI): domain Eukaryota; kingdom Metazoa; phylum Arthropoda; class Insecta; order Diptera; family Drosophilidae; genus Scaptodrosophila; species Scaptodrosophila lebanonensis. The sequence continues at coordinate 5,560,504 of NW_022060538.1, forward strand.
CGTCGGTTTCTGTGGAACTGTAGCTGGCATGTAAATATTTCAACAGTTGCTGACGTTTTTGCACTCATTTCTCTAATTCTGCCTCTCACCCGTGCACCGTCTCTCACCATCTCACTATCTCACCATCTCTCTTTCTCTCTCCCCCTCTCTTTCTCACTTCGTATCAGGCCAAATGTTAGCTGAACGTGGCTTTAAGCAGCCACCAGCAGTGGGCCGGCCACAAATTGGGGCACATCTCGATCCAGAATCGACCACAATGCAAATAAAACTCTTACGAGATGCACACCAGAAATTGCAACAAAATGATAAATGTGTATACAATATAGATGAGGATGTAGGTTTAGACTAACTAATTACGAGTACAAGTGATTCAAAGCTAAGCTGAGTTACCTTTAAGTTTCGGGAGGCACACCAATTTACCAAAACAACAAACAACGACGGCGATGGATATGGAAATGGAGATGGAGATGGAGATGACGTTGAGGCGTATTTTAATTGGGATGCTTACGTGTACATAGATAGTTATAGATTTCAATCTGTTGTAGTTAAGCTAATTATATTTATCCACTAATTAAGTAACTAACAGCATTTGTGTGTTTATCTCTATCTGCTCTACGAATACATTTGCTTCTCATATCGAATACTGTAATTTAATTGAACGAGCCCTTCAATTAAATTTGGGTAATTGATAGCAGCTCTTGAGTTTACTTTAAAGCCTAGTTCCTACCATTTAAGCACAATCTTTCATACGATTAATATTGACAACGTTATCTTTCGTTAAGGTATGTACATATGCGAGTAATTTGTAATTTATTGTCATGATGGAAAATGCAGAGTATCCTGCATTACAGCTCCCATTAATTAATAGGCTTAACATTGTTAAAAACACAAACAGAATAAATGTAATTGTAAATATGCGTAAATATAAATGCTAATGGCGGATCCAAGCAGTCAGCCAGACAGCTCTCTCATTTATTTATTATGATAAACTGTTGCCATTCTTAATTGAGCACGAGTGCGCTTGACGAGTGTCCTACACATACCTAATTAAAGAAATACATACATATTTAAATACATATAATGGCCGTCTATACGATTACTGCTTACAATGTGGTATGCATTGAGGCAGCGAAGCGAAATGAAATAAACTTCAATAAAATATGACAAAAGTACACACACACACTCACAGCTTTTATGTTTATTTTGAAAAATGAGCTGCGTCTGCATTTCAGCCGAAAAGGTAAGTGGGGGCTTGAGAGCCCATTGAAGTGATTCACAGAGTCCCAAACAGCTGACCCATCAGCACTTGACCTTTGCCACTTTTATAGCATGTTTCCCTTTTCATGCGTACTCGCACACATACTTTACAATACTTCCTCAAACATTAACGGAGCAACAGAGCCGACGGTAAGCAAAATCCGGTCGTTTCGGTTTGTAATTGTGTGAAGAGTCAAGAAGCAGTGCCCGCAAAACATAACGTAAAAAGATATGGCCCATAAAAATGGCGTAAATGTGAGCACTCTCTGATTATGCGGCCCCTATGTACCTACACGGGTCTGGGACCCATCAGAGCTTGGTAACGATGTCGACGATGTCGATGACGTTGAAAACACGAGAGCAAAAGTCAACACAAGCCGCGGAAATGCACAGGCAAACGATTTAATGAACTCAGACTCCGTGCACGGAACGAAAAAGGAATGCATCATGAAATACGAGGCGCAGAATGTAGGATATTCTTTTAGAGCGAATTCAAAAATGATCAAACCTTTAAGGGAAACGAACGATTTATTCTAAATCATCATTTAGCACCCACAATAGCCTGCACGCAAAGGTAAACATATACACAGGCTTATCTTATGAAGAGCTAAAAAAGATTGCAAATGTAATAATAAATTATTTAAAAACTTCATCAATAAACACAAAAAGCAGTTACTTAGATTCGTCGAGATTAATTTAAAAAAAAAAATAAAACTACTACTCTAATATTTTTTTCCCTAGAGTGGGAATTATTTGTGTTAATAATTATGAAGGATTTTCGCCTGAGAATACTGAAGTTTTCCACAGTACCATAAACAAGTCGTTATGGGATTCAAAGAGTGCTCTGAAGGGCCTACAATATTTTTTCGCCGCTTCAACAATATAATACAGCAGTATAAATAAAATAAAAAGCTGGACTTTCACTAGGCATTGGAATGACAAAAGCATTGGAGCTTAAAAAAGCAAAACAAAATCGGGTTTTCACTTAAATGTTTATTGAATTAACATTCTTCCAATTGGTTCAAGCCGCGCTTCTCTGCAAAAAATAGTGGAGCACAAGTAACCAAAAACTAAACTCAAACAATAAACTGGAAGACCAGCAGAAAATCAATCTTCGCTGGAGCTATGTTTTATGTTTTTGTTGCTCTCTTAACTAACTAACTGACTAATGTAGCTAGCCTCGATTTAGCCGAGTACCTTTGACATGGACCGCTTTATAGCAGCTCTTTGGGAGCGATAAAGAATGGGCTGTCCATGTCATTCGAGGACACAATAAAATCGTTCTTATTATCTTATATTTACGAGTATTTAATATAATTTATCTTACAAGTACATCCCGTGTCCGTATTTCTTCTCTGAGTGCATGGCATGGGTCCTGCGCTTCATAAAACTGTTGATGGCGGCTGCTGATGGTTAGGGAGCGAACGCATTGGGCGTTATAAACTTATTGATAGTCTTACTTTGCGACTCAATCAATCAACGTCGTTGGACGACATGTGTGAAATCATGTAAAGCAGCAGGAACAGGTTGTCAACCAGTCAACCAGTCCACATCTGCTGTGCGTGGGATTGCGTCCATTACTCAACTTAATGAGCCAGCGCCTGCCTAAATGGAAATCGGCTGACCACACATGGTTCAATTAAGATATGATTGCGTTTCAATTACGGCTCCATGTGGCCTGTCCATCCACACGACGAGTGCTTAATAATTAAGCTCTTCATGCAACCATAGAACGAAACCAGAAAATTAAACCACACAAAGAGCAGTGGACCAGCAGCTCCACAGACGACCATCACTCGCATGTGTCGCCAGAAATGTGCGGTCGCGAGTGACTTTTGATGACTTATCATCACACATCGGCCATTGCCTGTCACCCACCCAAAGAAAATAGTAATAAAATAAAAATTGTTTGAAAAGTGAAAAGTTCCCACACGCCAACATGAAAAATTAATTAAAAATTTCTATAAGGTTGAAAGTTAAATGCGCTGTGCTCTCGACCACATGTTTGTTGTCTTTATTTCTGCTGCTGCTGCTGCTGCTGTCAACTTGGTCCACACTGGGCTTTTATTTGTTTCGCAGTTGACGATAGTTGTTGGCTAGTTTTGACAAAGTGCGTTTGTAACGCTTTAACGCACTTTGGCATGTGAAAGTGCCGAGACTGGGGCGTGTCCCCATGGTAGAGCAAGTGATGTCACTAACGATATTTTTGAGTTGAGCCGAGTTGGGAGCAAACAATGAGCTACGACGTACGCTGCTTCCAAAAGCTTCCAGTGAGATGCCCTGGCCGCTTCGGAGATTATATCTGACCTCAGCTGCTATAATTTGCCATAAGCCTCTGGCAACAGGCTTAGTTTGAAGTCCATTTTACGCTTAGCAGCTCTTTTGCGTTCCACAGCGCAAGCCAATTGGCGTATCTGTGTCTTCATCAATTTTGGCACGCACTTAATGAAAGCCAAATGTTATTTAACTTTCTTCCTAAACAAAATTGCGTAACCCAAGACGATAACACGGCCATAGCAACGCCACGGCTTATTCTAAAATTGTTGACCAGCTGCTTCGCTGAATGAATACTTCACTGAACAACGGCAAGATTGACCGCCTGAATGGCTAGCTGACTGACAGACTGACTGACTGACTGGCTGGCTGGCTGGCTAACTGACTGGCCCGAAGTGTTAATCATCATAATCGATGCAAACAAACAAAGTTTTGTTATGAAAATGAAATCTGACAAACAGCGGTCCGCTCTGAGCTCGGACGAGTCAAGCGTGAGCACATTATTAGCATATTTATGAGTAAAAGTGAAATTAATGATAAAAATAAAAAATACGACAAAGCCAACGAACAAATGTATGTGAAGAAGTAAAAAGCGAAGGAAAAGGTTCGCAAATATTGACAATACCGAACCAACATAAGAGTGTATGCAGAATATTTGCGATTTGGCGCTTGACGTGACTTGCGTCTTTGGGCGGGAACTTGTGATGCATACCAAATGGTTTCCTTTATAGCCTCACATATACATATATACATATGCATACATAGATATGCGTGCACGTGGCATGCGGTGGGGGACTTTAACTCATACATCAAAATGTAGCTGGCTGGCTGGCTTGTCAAAGCACTTCCAGCCTCCAAAGATTTACAAGAGAAGATACGAGCCATAAAAAGTGCCGCTTAAATGGGCGAATTTGTCACATTTGTGCAGACGTCAGTCACAAATGATCGGCTTTTAAAATAAAGTCTTCGACAACGCTTGTGTTTATTTTGTCTACTTGTAAAGATGAATGTTGTTTTTGGTTTATGCCAAATCTACGCTAAATAAGTTGTTGCCACTTTCACATTGTGCCTCCAAAAAGGGTGACCAATATTGCCGCATCACCAGCACACAAATATTGTATTTCGGCTTGCCGATGTCTCTCTCTCTCTCTCTCCCTCTATGTGTACACTATAAAAAAGTTAGTATAAATTTTAGTAATTTTGCGCGAAATAAAATCATTGGACAGCTACTAAAAAATTATATGCTATTTTGTTAGTTACTCTCCAGCTACCTTAATTCATTTATCAACACAATCTTTTCAGCTGAAACATCAAACCGACAAAAATCAATGAAATCAAGGAAAATGTTTGTTCCTAGCGCAATTAAGACAACAAGGACTTAATTGAGGCTTAATCAACAACTGGTATAAGCAACTGTTCTACACGATAGAATTCAATAGAAATCTGCTGAAAAGTCATAAAAATATGTTGTCGCCTACTTATCTTTTTAAGGATATAAATAATGTTTCTAAGCAGGGACTGAAATCAATATACTTATATTATTAAAAAATTTATTAAAAGTTAATATAAGTGAATGATTTTTTCGTTTACAAAATAACAAAATAGTCATTATTTGCAGTGCTTGTTTCTAAGGGGTTTTAATGCTTAGTACATAGGTGTAGGTACCTGGACGCCCATACTACAAAAATATGATAGAGGTCAAAACTGTTCAACAAATAAAACACTTAATATCCTAAAACTAATAAACGCAACAAATGTTAGAACAGGGAAAGGACATCAAGCGAAGATTTGACCACATACTGATGTCCTTTCAATTTCGTTTGTAAATTACTGATATTATTGCGATATTTATTTATTTCGGCAAACGTGTCGCTAACATTCGGGCTATGTAGTGACATATTTCGTGGGCAAAATTATTGCTCGGTTGAGTCGATTTCCTACCGCCTACTTCTTTGTCCAGAAGCCAATTTGTGAAAAGCAATTTCGTGTTTCATTTATGGAGCCTCTTTTAATATATCCTTGTGTTCTGGCTGCAGTTGCAATCACACTTCTACCATTGTTTTTGGTCCTACAGGCGCAGGTGTACCTACAAGGAAGAGATCCTGAAATTCGCAAAATTTAACTGTTTATGCTTCTGATAGATAGTACCTCAAACGATGTTTGAATTAGACCATCCTGTATGCGTTGATTACTAAATTTTTTGCTTTAAAGTTTTTCAGAAACAGTTACATTTTTGCTTTGAGCGCTCTATTACAAAAATCTGTATATATTTATATAAATTATATATACCATTGCAAGACATGTAGGATGTAGGTAATTGGGCAACAGCTGTATACTTTACAGGCAGCCCTGGTGCTGGCATGTCATCACTTATATTTAAATTACAATACACACGATAATCGGGCGATACGCGTCGTAGAAGAAGTTGGTTGCGAGTCAGAGTGTGAACAAGTATCGCCGAAGCCTCTGCTCAATTGTTTGTAAAATTACTATATTAAAATTATCATAGTCGTTTTTTTTTTTTTACTTTAAAACATTTACCAGAAAGGCATTCCTATTAAGTAAGCCAATTATTAAGACAATTATTTCTCGCTTTTCTGAGTGTACCCATTCACATGTACTCTGAAATAAATATGAGCGCAGATACATCAAATAAAAACATTTCGATTTCAATGCAATATGGCAAAGAATGCCAGTCAGTTGTTGGTGCCACCCACTGCCCTCAATCGGGGACAGCACTGTCTATTTTTGTATAGACAGCTGGACAGCTGGACAAGCTGAATAGTGTCCATAGAGCGGCAATTGTTGGCTGTTTGCGAATTGTAAAAAGGCAGTTATTGGTTTTGCGGTCTCATTAACCGCCTGATGAGTGACTTTGGCTTTCGTTTTGGTTTTTGATTTTTAAGGTATTGTGGTCATGTGCGGAGACCGCATTGACTATGACTCGGTAAATCGGTGAATTGTTTTCGTTTCTACCTGCTGGCCACAAATCAATGGGCGCGCTCTATTCATTAGGAGTGCGCAGTTTTTGTCACAAGAAACTGAACAACAATGACAATAATGGCGCGCTTAGTTGGCCAATTCTAGGCGCTGACTTTCATGAGAAAGTCGCAAGTTGGACTCTGCTCGTAAATCTAAAACACGTTCAAACATTCCCACATCACACATAAATCAAACTGTAAGCCAAGGAAGTGAAAAGCATCACCAGTTGCTCTCAATAGTGTTGCGACTATTTTTTGTTGCCCGGCGGAAAAGTAATATAAAACCATTGCTCTTAAATATTTATAGCAACAAATGTTATTTGTCCAGTAAAAGTAAAACGTGTGCTGCACATTAAATTCTGCAAGCGCCAACAACATCACATTGTTGCCAACATGTGCGGCTTTTGGAGGACTTAGTTGTATTTTAAATATGCACATAAAAAATAAAGCATGTTTAGTTTACAGATACTTTAAAGCATTGCTGGCCAAACTGAAAACCGGAGATATAAGTGCATATATTGTATTGTTGAATGCAAACTGCAAGTAAAACTTGTAGTTTAAACTTTTATGTATGCACAAGTGGCCGCTTTATAATTAGGCCAGTCTCGCTTACCACTTGAAGACAAAAAGACAGAGTGGACCAGCTTTGCCTTGCCTTCGAAACTTAAAGCGCAACAAGCTGGAAGCCGCAAGCAACAAAAGTTGCAGAGAAACTGAAAGTTTGCTCCAGAACCAAATTCGCCATTAGCGGTGAGCATGTAAACTAACCGAAAAATCGAAAGTTTGCTAATCTGTTAATGCTGCACCATGGGCTGAATTGGACGAAAGTGTGAGCTCAGTTACTCGGTCACATTCCTTTGTTTAATCATATCATATAATATAATATCATATTATTAGTATCATATCAACATATCATAGAATATTTAAAAAAACCTTTAATTCTGCAAGAAACATTATGAATTATATTTATAGACAATTATAATATTGTAAAAAAATAACATTTCTTCCACTTATCGGAGAGCCATCCTAAGACTATAAAGCTACGATAAAATCACAGTTAACTTCATCAAGATAAGTTGTCTATCTCTGCAATGTCATGTTAGCTTATCTTTTTGTGTCTAGGGGCTATAAAAACGTGCAGGCACGTAATCTTGGCAATCATTTACATTTAGGCCCTCAAGGAGGCAGCCAATCGAAGCAATTTCCGAGCAAGAAAATAAAATGAATAACCATGAATCATCATAATAGATATGGCATACGAGTATTGCTGCTCGCCATCATCTCATCCACCTGCCAAGGACTCTGGCTAGTAAGTACTAAGCGAAATTTCAGACTTGAATTAAATATTCGTAAGAATATGCGCATAAAAAGACTTGTCTATGAAGCAGCAATTCATACAATTCATTTGACTGTGATTAAATAGACAAACAATCGGCAGTCTGACTGACTGACTAAGCATCATTTCATTTCCTTCTAATATGCAGAGGCAACACTAACTTTTTGTTCGCCATGATGAGGCACAATTTAACATTTTTCATAAAATCATTTTGCACTTCAGTTGGCGCCGACGCTGAAAGTTTACTCAACAAAAATTGACAAGCAGATCTGTGCCCAGACCAAGTTATACATTTTTCCTTCATTGTTAATTTGTCTTTTTTTTTTGTATCAAGAAGACATGCTGGGATGGCAGCGCAACGGTTTTCATTAACGTCCAATTTTCCGCATAAGCAAATTTGCGCTGAAAAGAGAAACTGCCGTGCCAGCAATGCTCCTGTTGTTGCTGGTGTTGTTGTAGCTACTGTCGCCACCAAAGTTGTCAACGACTTTGTCACTCACTTCACTGTATCGAGCGGCAATGTCACGCTCTTAAACTCTTGGCGACTCAACTCTCTGCGACGTGAGAGCAGCGTAGTGTCTTACGTCGTGACGTTAAAACTGGTTGATCGTGACGGCGACGGCAACTCTTTAGTTTGCTCAACTCGGCTGCGACTTAAGCCTCAGTTGCTGCTGGCTTTCGCCCGCAACAGTTGAAAAGTTTGCGAGCTCCGCTTCAGACGCAATAACGGAAACGCCGGGAAGTTTTTTAGTCGAAAGTGAACGAAACAAAAAAAAAAAACACAAAAACAAAAAACAAGAAGAAACAACAACAATCAAAAAACCCAAATAAACGTCGTTTGTCGAAAATTGTGGTCCATCGTTCATGCTGAATGCCATGTGCAAGGCCAGCTCGAATGACTCTGCGTAATTATGCGGCAACAACAATTGGTGCAGATACGAGTATTATCTTCTGGTCAATTATAATAGCCGTGCAGTGAAAACGAAACGCAACAAATTGCATTGCCAGTGTGTCAGTTGAAGTGGTTTGGTCCGCTTTTCACTTGCCAAATAAAACGAAGAGAGAAAAAGAGTGTCGCTGCAATTTCGCGGAATGAAAATAGCCAGCAACGGCAAATTCTTTTAATTTGTATACAAAAGCGTTCAATTTGAATGTGCAAAAATCAATCAATAATTACCAAAGTCCGCTGAGTGCTGTGCATTATTTAAGGTAAATTCGATTGTTTATACAGCAGACATTAATCATTTATCATTGAATTACCCGACGAGTGGTGGTGGCGGTGCATTTTCGTGCTTTGATTCAGTCAGCGACCATTAAAGCGACCATTTTCTTTCGCCAGCTCGCTTTTAAACGAACGCTGCGAGTGAAGGGTAAGCTCGAATGCTGCCAAATGGCAGTAACAATAACAACAACAACAACGACAACAATAATAATAGCTACAACAACATACACATAATAGACAACACGATAGCAAACAGCAATTGTTAAATTTTCTCTGTCGACACGTTAGCCGCACCGCATGCTGAGGTCTTTAATAGCAAACGTTATAATTAAATGCTAAAGATGCGCTGTTACGTAAGAAGTACAAACACATATTATACATACTGATGTACATCTTTATAAATGCATACATACATATGTGTTTGGCGTCCTACCTCAATGTAAATGGAAATAAAGCCGAGCAGCTATAAAAATAAGCTCAGAGCGTTGCTCAAGCAGGCAGGCAGCCAGCCAGCCAGCCAGCCAGCCAATCGATTTGTGCGACACAACAGACCTCAGACGCTATGGTTTTGGCTCGTTTGCGGCCCGCCAACTTTTATGACACTTTCTTTTTGGTAGAAATTCGTTTCATGTGCAACAGCAACAGCAATAACAACAACAACAATAACAACAACCACAACATGAACAACAGCCGAAGTAATTCGAAATGCGTCATGCGTGGGGTTTTCAAAAGTGGAAGTGGAAGCCTAAAGGCAGGCTGTTGCAGCCAATCGACTGCAAAAACATGACAACGATACTATGGTTACTCAGTTGTCACCTGGAAAGCCGCTATCTTACATACACACAGAAAAAAACAGCTGAATTAATTATGCAGCTGAAGAAATTGCATAACATGTTCAAAGCAAGAGATTCGATAATATTGGGATATACTTTTCAAATCAATTTGTATGCCTAAAGAAACCTTAGGATTGTACTAAATTGTTGGGCAGCCGACTCGTTTTTTCCGGCTAGTAAGCATCCCCTTGTTATCTGCCTAGATCGAGTATTTATTTTTGCACTAAATAAATTAGAAATTAAATATAGAGAAATATTAAGTACTATGACAGTTTGTGCCTCAATCTGAGTACGCTAAAATATTTCTGTGTCGCTTAATTAAGGTAACTACATATTAATGAGATAAATTTGGCTTCAACACTATTTTCGCTGAGTGTACTGCGAGACGACGCCCAACACTTTACGGGCTTTTGATTACCAAATTGTAATTGCAACTTAAGGCTTGGTTAGTCGCCTGGAATTGTAGTCAACCATAAAAATGTGGTTAGTGGTGAGATGCTTGCGGCGGTTCAATTGCCACAGTGAAATGTATAGTCGGTTCATGTTTTGTACTATATTTAAAATGCTTCCTCACACACACATACTGACACCTAGCTAGCAACTCGCACTTTCATTTTGAGACGCAGCTTTTGCAGATTTTCAGCAGCATCTTTAACTCGTTTCATGGCCAGGCAACTTTCTTAACACCAACGACTACAGCCATTTGGAGCAAAGCGCCGAAGCGCCATTCGCAGACAGGCAGACAGACAGAAGCAGGCTACAGGAAGAGTGCAAAGAGAAATGGAAGTGCAACCTGACTGACAAGCACGTACTTGTACAGTGAAGCCATTAAAATTGCATTTCCACGGAAAATTCAATTTGTTTGTAATCACAAATGCACTCATATTTCAAATAAAATGTCAATAGGCAAGAATCTTAAGCCAAGAAGTATGCTCCGGAAAATAAATGATGAGCCAGAAGTGCACAATTTTACAAAACGAATAATTCTCATGCGGACTAATGGAAAATCATTCTTTCGTTTGAAAGTGGTTGGCATTGGTGAAAATTACTTATTTTTCTACCCTTTATGCGAACAGTGTAAGGGTATGCTAGCAAGTCTAAGCGTTAAATAAACTGTAGTGTCAAACTGTAGGGGTATTGATGATCAGCATGATGAGACAAATCGGCATAGATATGTACGTATCCATCCATCCATCTGTTTTCGACAATATCCTAATTACATAAGGTACTTACTTGTATATTGTTTTTAAATGGGGCCTCCCCATTTTCTGAAGCTTTATCACAATCTGTGCACTACGAGTATACATATGTAGATGCCATAAAAACGATTCGTGCAACAAAGTTTTGTTGAAGGACTGTGGGGGAGAGAGAAGAGGGTTCAGTGAAAACAAGAGTTGGCCTGGCATGACTTGGTCCCATTTAAAGAAATGCTCTCATGGCGAATTAGCAAACAACTCTTTAAAACATATTACCTCTAAAACCTTTTGTTATCGAGCTTAAAAGCTAAGCGAAAGCGACTCACAAAACAACCTTAATGAATTCATAATCCATGTTAAGCGAAGCTTTTAGGCAGACTTGGAAGAATATTATTGTGAAATATCAGACTTTATCCGTTTAAATTAAAAATTCAAGAGCCTAATTCTTTTTCAAAATTTGGATCAGTTGTAATGCTGTTGGTCAAATTAAGTGCTATACATAATTTCCGAGCTGAAATTGACAAATGGTCTTGGTTTTCATAACCCATCTCGCGACAATTCTTTAGAACATAATAAAACGAAAAACCATTAATAAAAAGATTTGTGGTTGGAAAAAGAATAGTGTTAATAGTGTTGCCAACAAACCAGGACTTACTGCCAAATGACAAATTATTGCGCTCTTGTCTGCATTCGCCTGCAGCAGTTACAGAATCTCAGGGCAGCACCCTTCAGCTGCCACTTCATGTCAAATGTTGTTCCTGTTGCTTGTCGACTTACTTGTACAGTATATGCGACGATGTTTTGTCAATGTCGCGCAAACGCCCCCAAGCATACATACATACATGTACGAGAAAACATACTTGTAGTATAGTACGCAAGTATTTATGTGGAGGCAAATGTTTCACGCTCTTTAGCCATGCAATTGAATTGGCTGGCAAGGCGTGACATTTTGAGAAGTGCTTTCCAAATCCAATTTAAATTGCTCACTGAATAGTATGTTTGCCAGCCAAATATCATTTGAGACAAGAGTGTTGCATTGCAATTACATGCGTTGCATAATTCGTTAAAAATTAGCAAGCGAGCGAATTAAATATAATCACTTGAATGTCGACACGAACGAAAACTTTCTATAAACAAGTTAAGACATAACGATCGAAGCCTCACATGGGTAAGAGTTCAACTTGCATATAAATCACTTGATTTTAGTGGGTGTGGCAGCAGAACACCCTCCCTAAAACAATTCCAGCACCCTAATGGTTGCCAGAAGCCGAAATGTTAATACCCAATTTGTAGCTAATTGGCAAAAATCAAAACATTTCACTAAACGAGCATTTCGCCACGAAACAGCAATAAAGTGGCTGACAGAAAATTGACAGCAAATGTATTTGGACAAACATAAAATACCTGTTGTTAGACTGTTGGTTCAGAGGAAAAAGGAAATTGAAGCCAAACACTATTCAGCCTTCATACCTACGTGTACTTTAATAAATATCCGATACGTGATGATAGTATGAAACGATAGTGCGACTCACATTCCCATTTGTTTGATTAATGTTTTAAAATTTAACATGCTATCATATAATGTGTAACTAAATGCAAATTTATTGAGTTTTAAAAGCTGTCTGCATGCAGTGCCTCAATTAAAGAATTACAATTTTGAAAATAAAACAATAAGAGCTTCGGTTCCGATGTATCTAAAGTTTAACTATTTTAACCATACATATATATTTATTTAAGCTTACATTTGTTTAATTAAGCTAGATGTGGTTATAGTTATCGTGTGTTCGTTTAGGTATAGGTGGATGTGCTTATCCACTGAAAATATTCCCTATCAGGTCGTTATGCGGTTTAAGAACAACATATATTTCCGAAAAGCGTTTGACTTAGAACTACTTACCTCATTGTGTCTTGTTATGTACAATTAAATGTATTTATACCCATCATCTATCTTTGTTAATATAATAACTGTATGTAAATAATCGAAGCACTATGTTGACAAACAAATAAATGTGTGCAACGGAAACTCCTAACTGTTCTGAAGCTAACGACAAAGATTTTGATGGAGCTCAATAAATGAGTAAATGGTATACACAAACAAGAGAAATTTAGAATTTAGAAGAGCGTTCTCTTAAGTCACCAATACTATAACAATAGCAATAATGTTAAAAGAAAAAAAGTCCAGGAATAAAAAATTTATCAAATTATTACTTAAAAAAGCTCCATGTTTTCTCTTGAATGGCTCTAGAAGTCAAGATTTATTTAATTTAGCTTAAGATTATTTTTCATTTATGCATGCATAAAATATTGAAATTGAAACAGGACTGCAGTAGGACAGCTCCAGTGTATAAATCTCCTATCCCTTTTAATTGCAAATCATATACATAAAAGTCTAGCAAAATGTTTGTGTGCATATCTATTTTGATATAAACAAAGAAATAATACCTTTTGCCAAAGTAAGTTATAAACTTTTGGTAAGACAGGAAGCAATGTTTACATAGTCTTTGTATAAGTGAGTTTGAAAATAGAGAACAAAAAAGATTTTTGATTTCGCTGAATTGGAACGAGGTCGAACAGCAAAAAGCTTCAAACTGTCTCGATTATCTGAGCACGCATCTAACATTTTACTTTCAAAATTGTTACCATTCACTTGTTGGAGTCACAAGTACCCGTAATTAGAGAGATTTATAAATTAAAAAGTTGTTTGAAGATGTTCTGCAGAATATGAACCATAAATATCTATAGAAAGAGAGCTGACATCCCAACTATAGTCATTTTCCTCTTTTCACTGTTCTGTCCTGTGAAACAATCATCTGTGGATACTTTGGTGTTTATCAAGTCTTATTAATTTCAATTCAGAAAAATGTAATAGGAAACAAAGCGACATCATTTTATATTTGCAGAAAGTTTCAGAAATGGCAGACGAGTGGAAAACTTCCACAACACTAAAGCACTATTTGAGCTCAGATCTCTCACAGATCTGTTCAAATATGTGTGTCCACTGGTGTGAGTGAAGCGAAGATAATTCTCTCTAGCTTTGGCCCGTGCGGTCGGTCAGTGGCTCGACTGTCCGCAACTTGTTCTAAACGACGGGCGATGGCAGGGGAAAACTACTGAAAACAGTTATGTCACATTGTCCACAGTTATGGATGCAGCTCGTAAGGCTAGTTTATGGATTTGACCGTTAACTGGCGCGCACTTAACGCCGTTTATCAAGTTGGTTCCAAAACTGGAAACTGGTTGTGCCTTGCCGCATTGTCTAAGCGACTGTCTAACTTTTGTAGTTTGTCACGAACGTGTCGCAAATGCTGACAGTCGTCGACTTATTAGACTGTAGTCAGCGCTTTGTACTTTTATATAATGCTAATGGCGATGCTATTGCCATGCTTTTTTATGACTCGCGGGAGCTCTGCTCCAATTCCATCAATTTGTATTATGAATATGAGTATGTGGATTTGTGTGCGTGCTGTCAGAATGTGGAAAAGTTTTTGTGACTTAATTGAGAAAACTTCGTTTCAGATGGGCGGGCTTGCATATCCACACACACACACATCAACTCGCATTTGCCTAAATATAACTAAGATGCCATACAGCAGCAAGCGTCATGGCAGGCAGTAAAAGTCTAACTACAACAACTAAATGAATTAAGCACTGCTGCAACAACAACCAAGCAGCTAGCAAAGTTTTCCAGAGCATGAAGGCCTCCAAGCACAAATTAAAAAGTTGCAACTAACCAGCTCGATATGCACAGCAGAACGTTAGTGGCAAGTGCTTGTAAATGGTAGCCACAGATGAGGAGAGTGCGATAAGCTACTAACTACAGAAATTTCGAGTTCTAATTACAAAGGCTCATTTGCATGCAAGCGCAATCATGGGCCACAGAACCGCAACTCCGCAACAGGGCCAGCAGCCAAAGGCATATAAAAACACAATGCCAAGAGTGCGATAACTGCGTGAGTGGAGAGAACAAAGTTGCAAAACTATACACACACGTACACACACACAGAGAGAGAGAGAGACACACACACACACACATATACGATGCCGACGTGTTTCCCAAAAATGTTTTGACAAGCTGCGGGTTTTGGCTTTTAGCAGAGGGGGCAGGGTGGCAGTGGGGCAGTGGGGCAGTAAGTCGCGGCAGTTGCAACGTGGGAATTTTCAATGATAAATGAGGAATCCAAACATCGAGTGGGCTGAGCATCGCTCGTTAATGAAGGTCGGGGAAAACCAAAACAACTTTAAACACGTTACAAGTATACTTGTATAATAAAAACTACCGACTAACAAGAAGAGGCACTCTCTGCTTCTCCGAATTCAAGTGCATTTCCGGAATAAGTTAACCAAGTTAGATAACTGTTTACATAAATTGCGCTCAAAAAGGCAAAAATTCGATGTGATTGGTGGTGGATGTTTTATTAAAACGATTTTATGGCTTTTAGTTCTAATCACTCGTACATCCTACATTAGTCGAAGACATGTGCGTAGTCAGCATCTCATTTAGGGGAAGTTAAGGTTTTGGATTTCCGAATAAATTCAGAGCTTTGGCCATAAGACTGGCATAGTTTTTAGATACGATTAATATACATATTTAATCGTTAAAAACATTTGTCATTGGGCTTCTTTGTGAACAACGCTTACAGATTTGGGAGGAAAAATGGCTCCTAGAATGCGGTGTCTAGTTCTAGGTAGGGCAGGGAAGTCGCAGAAGAGGTTGGTCACCGCTTTCTTTTCCTCCTCATCATGACAGCTCCTACAAGCCGGTGTACGGTCATAGCCCTTTTACGGGTGGGCCACGTTAGTCTTGAGACTTTGTGTTCGTTTATTTCTTTGGTCCACATTTAATTTGTAGCGGCAGGAAACAAGTTCATTTTAAAACTTCGGAAAATTTTTACTCAGTGCTGGTAAAGTACAGAAAAGATGTTCAAACTATTCTCAACAACTAAAGACGTCTGCCAACCATGGTATGCCGTTGCAGCTTCTATGAAACTCTTGCAAACTCTGCTTGGAAAAGTTGATTGACGTTATGCCGCTTATGCTGTTATGTTGTGAGCTGTCGACGGATGGATGGGAGCACAAGTTGCAGAATAGACTTCCGCTTGTAATCCTGGTAGATGCCATCGATGTGCATTAACGCTGCTGCACTGGGAATTTGGCTTAATAAATATATTCTCACCATGAATAGTTGCGTCGCAAAAGAGAGCGAAAGAGAGAACCTTCGGACAAAGTTTAAATACTGCACGTTATTCAGGCTCACTTATCTTGGTAGTGGGTAGTATTTCTAGGGACGGGCATCTGACCATCTTGCAACAACCCACATCAATGGGTCGAAAGCAATCAATAGCATCAACTTTCCACGAGCCGATTTGGTTTTAAAGTATTTCTGACAGACTGAAATTAAATGGTATTACCATTTAATACCTTCGGTGAGCAAACAAAATTAATTGGAGCTGCAAATGGAATTTTGCGAATATTTCAACTTGGCACTTATACCGAACTCTTTTAAAGTATATAATTTCCCATTAATTAACATGCGGAGGAAATTGTTCTGGAAAATGTACGCAAAGGCGTAGCTTGGTAATGGAAGCGTGTTGGTGAAGCCAACGACTGCACAGCAATTCGTGCGTAAAATTCTTTGTGCAGTCTTGGACGAAAGCGCTTTGTGTTTATTTTCGTTAACTTGTTGTCATGCAACGGAGAACAAACGAATGTAACTTCGTTCTGTAATACATTTAAGAGACTCTTTGCTGTCATTATTTGTGTTTATGCGCGTAGAGCGTTTTTCAAATGCCGCTAAAAAAGCGAAAGTGAAAATGCAACAAGAAAATAACGTGATCTGGCGGTTACAACCGCCCCCACCCGCAACTCTCAAACCGCCAACTCGAGCTGAAATGCCTGGCGTGTAAACAAAAACAAACTGTTTGCATTTTCACTTTTTTCTCAAAGCGCCTGCCCGCTCGTCGCTCGTCTATTTAACTGTTGGCCGTGGATGGCGTGTCAAAATCCGACGCCGCTGGTACCGAAAAGATAAATAAAAAGTGCGACGTGCATTGTTTACTTATCGCTCAGTGCTGGGGCGTTAGGCAGGAGCACGCGTCATGTTGACAAAATGCTAGAGTCGGCATGATTTGTATCTGCAGACACCAATCTGATGGTAAGCAATAACGGCGCTAACTTCATTCGTAATAGACAACTTGATTAGCAGGTTGCAGGTCTAAATGCTCTCCGAACATTTCGGGCCAATTATCAGCGCAGCAGACAATGCTCTGGCCGGTTTGGGGGCGTGGCGCCAGACACCAAGGTCGGGCCCTTTGGCTGCGACCGCAGAGAAAAATGCTCTTGATTCATTTTATTGACTGTGACGGCGCATTTTGGTTGCTTGTCACGTGCCATAAAATTATTTATGGAGTGGATAGCAGGGGGTGTTGTTGGGTAATTGCAAGTTCCACAACCATAAGAATAACGAAACCAACAACAACAATTACAGCAAAATGCTCTTAACGCTATAATTTTTAATTACAGCGCACGAATTCCAATGAAATTGCTGAAGACTGGCGAGCAAGCAAGGGCAACCCATTTAAATATTCCACGTGTAGCATGCAACAGCAGTTGCAGTAAAACAACCAATGAGATAGACCCTGGCAGTGACAGTGACAGTGTAAACAACAGCAACAACACCAACATAAAAACAAAATAACAAATAAGAAGGATAACAAGAACAGCTTAAACGTAAACGTAAACAACGACAACAAGGCGTATAATGAATATGTTAAGTAAAGAAAACAGCGCTGAGAGCAGCAGCAGGAGGGGGAGGAGAAGGCAGCCAAAATTAAAAACAAACACGCACAGAAAGCAAAGATGCAGTGCACGGCAGTGGACGCTGTTCTGCAGCCTCTTGTTGTGTCAACTCTGGCTGGCCACAGCAATATCGTCTAGCCGTGGTTACAGCCAACCTCTGACGAACCTGGCCGGCGCCGCTCACAACGATGACAACACATTTCGACCCATGATGCCCAAAGACATAAGTCCTGAGTTCATATCGCGCAATGTTTTCACCAAAGCCGGGCAATATCGCGTCTTTCAGCCCGTCGAAACCGAGAGCGATCTGCGCCTGGCCGTTGCCATGAAGCGAAAAGACTACAACGGCACTGCGGAGCCAATGCAGCCAAAGTCAACAGAAAGGTCGACAAAATCAACGATAGCTCGTGCAGTCGAGCCCGCATCGTTACCCCAGGAGCGGTCAACAGCTCTTCCGACTGCTACTAAAATAAGCGAACATAGTCAAGCGCCGGCAGTGGAGGAGGACTCCACAACATTGAATAAAGAACTTAATGGCTTGGAGCAGCTGCTTATGGAATATGTGGAGCAGTTCTTTACACAAGGCAAATACGAACCTATGCCTGGCCTGGTGCTGGCCTTGCAGCAAAGTCACAACGACACCCATCCACCATCAGACCCTGCCAGGCGTCAGGTGCGGAGTGCGGTCGAGGACGCCAATGTCGAGATCAACATACCTCGGGCACTGCAAAGTGGACGTCTCTTGTTCTTCACAGGTAAGCCAACATATGAAAAGCAAGTGCCCAGATTAAGAAATACATATTACAAGACTAAAGTGCATTATATCCCTTTTAATTCTGTCATAAAAATTCCGCGAATTAGATATCACGAACTTTGGTTCTCTTTAGATAATAAAACAGCCAGCAAAAAGTTGCAATTAATTAATTTTGTGGAATTTGTTTCAAAGTTGTGTTATCAAATTAATTACAACATTTACAAATTTACAAATTTAATAATTTGCTCTTCTGGCCGTAAGTTCTTTACTGTAAGAATAATTTAACTATTTAAAGCAATCGGAAACTAAGGAAATGTATATATAGAAGGTCTCAATGCAGAGAACTCTAACAAAGAAAAGAGATTTTTGCAAATAATACACTTTGATGGCATTTACTCACTACCAAAGCTTTATAAACTAGAATATATGATAATCGAAAGAAGCTGTTTAACTTTGCCTATCAATTGAAAAGATTTTCATATTTTAGAGAATACAAGGGCGCGGAAGAATAGTATTCGGAATTAAATTAAGCAATTCACACCAACGTTCTGAAATTCATATCATTGTATGAACAACTTTTAAACAAATCTAACAAACATTTGCATTGCAGGTCTTAAGAAGATTATGTGGCCCATTTACATGGGCTTGCAGGTGCTGAAGAGCCTGCTTTTCGCCTTGTTCCTGCCCACCATAATTGGCAGTGTGAGTCGCCTCATAGGCAAAGGTATTTGAAATCTGTTTATTGCATGTGGTGGGATCTGTCTTGGCTAATGCAGCATCATTTATCAACAGGCATCACATCTGGCTCGGCCAGTTCGGTACCGTTGTTTATACGACCCATGGAGGCGCCACAGGAGTTGGACTTTAGGGACAACAGCGTGAACTTTGATGACGACAATAAGTTTAGTCTGGCAGATGAAGGCAGTAAAAACAATGGGGCTTATGAATACAATACAGGTACGTGTCAGAGGCATATAGTCAAAGCAGGATATACCCACAATAGCTGTCTCTTCCTCTTTTTAATAAACACAGCGGCTTCACAGCAGCAAGCGCAATACGCGCCCTTCAATGCGAATGCCATTAATCAGCAGGCTCTCTCGCGTTATGGCGGACAACAGCAGCAGTTGATGCAGGACACCTATCTGAGTGCTCTGCAGAGTATTGGTGCGGCGTCCTTCAAGAACTCGCAGAGCCTGTCCGCGGGTTCCTCGACCGCTGGGTTGGCAGCTCCGGGCATGGCGAAACGTCCAGTGGCACCGGCCAACATGAACACGTTCCAGAGCTTCCAGAAGGTGCCGAACTCATCGCTACTGCTCTCGAACTACGATCCTTTCTACAGCCCCTTGCTGTCACGCTTGGACTCGGTGTTCGCTCAACTGAAGCTCAATTCTGAAAATGAGAATTGTCGCGAAAAACTCATCTGTTTGATGTATGCGAACCCCGCAAAGTATGCACCGTACAGCAATCTCGTTTCGGCGCAATTGAGTCGGTGAGTCATATGGTGACTGCCTAAAAGTATGCTATGCTAAGGCTTTGTACTCACACGTCTAACAAGAATTCGCTTTGGCTTACATTTCAAATGAAAAAATCAACGCCTTGCTTACCTTTTACATTTTTTCCTCTTTTTTCTCCTTCCTCTTCCTGTTCCTAATTCGTTTATGTATCCAGAGAGCTGAACGAGCTGCGAAAACCCACATCAGATAACCCGGACATCTTACGTTTCTTCAAATACATGCGTGCTGCTAAGGACGGGCAGGATGGCGTTGACTGCGAGCAGTCATTTGATAAATGCAAGGAATTCAAGGATTTCGAAAATCCCGCCATGCTCTCCACCTTTAACGACATCAACAAACTGGTACAGGCGCGAAAATTGGCGTAGGCGACAATAATGATGACAACACAACAACGCCTCCAACACCAGAAACAATATTGTGCAAAAATGTACACATCGACATGCCCCGAATTTTTTTGAGGCATGTCTTGAAGCAGTAATTATGCAAATTAGATTTTAGATAGCGTAGCCATATATATAAAAGATCGACGCGCTGGCGTCGAGACGTCAAGACGTCTTGGGCATTTCGTGGGGGGAATAAATCACTGATGTGCTGTAAATAGAGAAATTTCTTTAGTGTAATTAACAAATTTACTATCAACAGTCGTTGTATTTAGCCATTAAACATATGTATTTATTTGTAAGTTAACGAAATATTTAGTATTATAATACACACTTAGTATGCTTAAACTATTTATTTATTTCAACTATTTATGTTTCATCCTAATCATCGTTGTTATCATTTTATAGTCATTTTATTTATAATAAATAAATATTTAAATTTGTTTATATTTTCAAAGCCGAAAAATGTGTTTCACAGCAGCTTTATTTTATGGGTATGTATTATGTATTAGTATTAGCAGATCCTAGTTGAAGGCCACACAAACTATCGTGGAAAGAAACAGGCAAACAATTTTGGAATTTTGTATGGAATGTGTCATTACGCTGTTAATTTGCGTCGAAGAGCATGTCAATCGGAACAATAGAAACATAAATCAAAGTCAAATATTAAGAAATAGAATAAAATTTACAACTTGAAGCTGAATCAAAGTCACATCGATTTTTCTTAGATAATTAATAATAATAAATTGAGCTCCAATTAATTTATAAATGAATGGCTGCAACATTCATAATGAGTTCCATAAAGACAAGGAAATAAAAGCAATAAGCAAATTCCTGTAAATTATTATTAATATCATGATTCAAATATTTTTGCAGCAACTGGGCCACTGGGAAAATGTGTATTTTATTCATTTATCCGAATTACTTGCCAAAGGCATTTTAAAGTTTATTGAAATTAGTCTGCATTGAGGGCAAAGCATTTTGAATTGTGCTTGTAATTATTGAAATTCACATTATGAGTTAGTAGTTGTATATGAAATAATTAAATCACCATATTTTAGTTGGTTTCGATTTAGTGCACAGTCATAACATGAAAACGTGCAACCCGTTTTGGATTACTTATACGTTTATCTCATTTTAAAAGTCACGTATCATTTTTATAGGGATATTATATTAAGTTATTAGTAAATTAATTGCACGATTCTCCGCAAATAAACAATGGAGTCTTTAAATCCAACGCCACATTTTGAACTTTTTGAGAAAAATTGAAATATATTTCTACATAAAAAGATTGGGATCTGACATGTCTCTTTCGGCTTCTTACATATGCACATTAGTTGATTAGACTTTTGTCATATACGCTTCAGTGTATTAAGTTCAGGGTAAGAAGTAGTTTTTCCTTATAACATAAGAATATATCATTATCTGTAAAACGGACAAATTCTTTCTTAAAACATTTAAAAAGTTAGTGCCAGAAAATTCTAACGACTGGCATGACCCTTATTTAGTTTCGTATTTAAATTTCCAGTTTCAGTTTGCTCCCAGACGCTTGAATCACAAAAAATAATAAAATTTGTCCTAAGAATGTATCAATATCTTACAACATTTAAAAAATGTGTGAGAGAAAATTCTTACGAATGACATGACCCTAATTTAGTTTCGTATTTTAATTTCCAGTTTCAAAAAGTTAATTTGCTCCCAGACGCTTGAATCACAAGAAATAATAAAATTTGTCCTAAGAATGTATCAATATCTTACAACATTTAAAGAGTGTGTGCGAGAAAATTCTTACGAATGACATGACCCTAATTTAGTTTCGTATTTTAATTTCCAGTTTCAAAAAGTTAGTTTTTCTCCCAGTTAGTTTCCTCCTCGAACAAAACGAGAAGTGAAATCATGCTGCTTACAAATATTAAATTTCTGGCCAAAGACAATATTTAAATCTTGATGCTCGATGGAGCAATTAAAATGATTTTCAATTAGAAATGAAAGCACTAACTGGCCCACAAAGCCCTCGCATTAAGGAAATATGTTTATTTTGTTTGTGTATATTGCAATCGTTTTCAAGCTGACTGTTCTCAAAACAAAGTGAAATTTGGTCAAGTTCGCTTTTACAATAACATGTTTGACGAACGAATCCAAATTAATAAACTCATGTGTACCAAATAACTTAAATGCAACGGAAATTTGTACAACATAGCTGTTTGGTCACCCATTTAAGCAAGCTGCTGTAATTAATGTACTTTAACGTGCACCTGCCCTCTGCCTAAATAAATTAGAGTCTGCCCTTGGCAAGGGTTTAACGCATTAGCTTCACATTACGCCGTCCACAGAGGAGCTCTCACGCAATGTTAATATAATTTCCGCTTATCTTATTTGCAACAATTTGCAAAAACAGCTAAGTGGAAAGCAATTTGAGGCGCACAGCGAACAGCTGCTGGCACACGCATGCCGGCGTCCATGCAACATCAACTAAATGTCCAGCTTCGTCCAGCGTTGTCACATGCTAGCATTTAGCATTAAAGTTGCCAACTGAACGACCACCCCAACCCCAGAGCGACAGTACCGCCCGGGAGGCTGTGCCAAAATTGTAATTACTGCACGGACTAGTCAGTTGTTATCTTTTTGCTACATTCTCAGCACAGCTTTCAAATGAAAATAAACACCAGATGGCAGGGGAATTTCCACAATCAACGCATTGTGTTATGCTTTGCCACATTTCGGGGCTTTTCCGCATGTAAGTGGAGCTGCTGGCAATTGCATCACGACACTCAATGCAACAGTTTCTGTTTCGGACACGCAGTGTGTTCAAGTCAGAGGTGTAGGCAAGAGCGAGCTCTTGAAGGGGAAGAGCGTAAGAAAAGTTGTTGTGTCATCTTATTATTTTATTTATTTTCAGCTAAGAGAAGAAAAAGCTACAACTTTACATTTTACACAATTAAATATTTATGATCAACAACACTGATAGTTAGTAGCGGTTTAAAAACTCATATGTAGTCTCAATTAATGTTTAAAGCTGATGTTTAAATATCCATTTCGATGTTTTTTCTCTTACTATATAGGATGTAAATATTGTTTACTAGAAGAAGCCCATTTAGGACGGGCAACCAAAAAACATACTATACTTTTTAAAAATGTATTTATTAATAGGTATTAAGTACAACTATTTGCCCCCCATGCACGTCCATGCACGTCCATGCACGAATTTCTTTTGGGGCACAGGCAAATTCGCTTGCAACTTGCATCCCACATGTTTTAAAATCAGAAAACGTTGAGGAAAACAGTTTATTCACATCTTACCATGACTTTTAACAATAGAGTGGCCATGTGGGCGTTTCCAAAACCAGTTGAATGTCTTGTGGCAAAAAGTGATTATTACCTATGCCAACCCGGGTTACATAATCTCTGTGCTGTGGCAGTGACGTACGACGTACGCTCCCCACTCTGCGGACGCTGAGTCATCGGCGAAGCCAACGATTTGCTCTTTAAATTAAAGTCGAATTTAACCCAAGGTCTCGACGTGCGCCTCTAAAAAGTTTTTGGGATTTTCTCAAGGCACACGACCAAGACGGCCAGACAGTTAAGTAGCCGGACGCAGCAAGTCGTTGACGTCTCAGCCCACAGACCTACATCGATCGGGCGATGCTAACCCCAACCTACCGCAAGAGCGACGGTGTTGACGAAGTCGTCATCGTCGTCATTATGACCACGCGTCGACTTATGATCGACGATACGAGTACTGAGGTAGCCGTCACCATCATCAATGTGGACTGGCCCACTGACAAGGGGCCATTGTTTGTTGACTGACTTTGCTTTGTGCGTTGACTCGAGGCGGTGCTTCAGTTAGCTGCTTGTTGCTTTTGTCGCTGCTCTCCTCTCGCCACTTCTCGCATTTCATATAAAATCTTTGCAGCCGGCCAGTCACGGCACAGTCGCTTGTAAGCCAGCCAAAAGGCAAAGTCTCGGTGTAAGTTAGCCGTAAAGGATATAAACAACCCAAAACACCAAGCGTTTATAGGAAACAGTTAAAGGTAAACAAATGCGAAAGCAAAAGCAAAAGTGAAGTGATGTGTTGTGATTTGCTGCGGTTAAGTGCGACCTGCAAGCAGTTGTGTAATATGCAAAAAATAATAACAAAGAGATGCGGGAAAAGCCATAAAATTCGAGTGGCAATGCGGTACAGTAGTGCCCAAAAGTTCATATACAGATAAATAATTTTAATGCGAACCGCATGCAAATTAGTTAAAAAAGGCAGCAACAATTTGCATTTGCATATGTATGACTGTTTCCACGTATTTGGCAATGCCCATTAGGTCGGCCACATTTCATTGACCTTCAATGGCAAATGTAAATTTGAAAGCAAAACAAAACGGCTAAACAACAAAAAACTAACAGGCGATAGAAAATGCGGTAATGCAAAAAAAAATTGGGCAAGATTTTGAAATCAAACACATACTCGTACATACATACGTACATACAGGCACCCAAATATTTACCATATACATATCCTGAGGACGCCTAAACATGCCCGTAGGCCAGCTAATACATAACTAATTAATTTGTTTCCTCTTCTGTTGTTGTTATTTATTTTAAAGCTGCCTATTTCGGGAGGGCCTGCGGAGGTATTTGGGAGCTGGGCTTTGATTGATTTTATATTTAATTAGTTTCTACAGTGCGGCGGTAAGCGCATTAATTGAAGTTGCCAAATGGGGCAGCATACTTTCGAGTGGGAGGGTATTATGTTGCCATAACAGCTCCACTTTCATGCTATAACACATTTTGCGTTGCCTACTTTGAGGCGTACCTGAACTTTCGACAGCTTAAATGAACCGAGTTTTGAACTTGGTCGGCGCGTTCGAGGAAGTTTCAAGCCCAAGCCCAAGACGCAAAACATTTGTCCAACAATTACGAGTACATCGATAGATAGCCATGTAGTATATATTTGTTTTGCTGGCTCTGTGGTTGCGCGGCTGTCAAAACAAAAGCGAAAGTAAAAGCGGCATCGGCTCCTTTCAAGCATAACTGACATTGCGTGCCGCGACTTGGACAATGGGGGCTAATGGGTAAAGCGTAAAGCGACAAGCAGAATCGAGAGCAGAGCGCGGAGTAATTGATTGAAATTGAACAATTTCTCAATTTCTATTCAAACTTCGTTAGCATGCAGTTCGTCAGCGAAAAGCCTTGTTTAGATCATTTCTTAATGTAGCAAACGGGTGGGTGTTTTGTTGTTGCTCCCGAGATATCTGAAACAAATTATCTCTCTGGCTGAAAGCGAGGCATTTCTAAAAATATGCGCAGTACTTGTATAACAAAAGCAGTTGCGGCATTTCATTGCCCTTAACACATTTTCTAAATTTGAAAAGCTAGTCGGAATTTTTCAGTTAAATTTTAATGTCAGGCTATAGTTTTGGATGCAGCTAGATTTAAGTTTATATAATAAAATTCAAAATTATGACTAAATTATATAAATACTATAAAATGCAGGCTATAAAATTGGACGATCATATTTTGAAAAGTATATATTTCAAGTTCTCTAAATTAGAAACTCTCAAAAAATATTTGAAAGTTTGCATTCGTAATTTTGAGGGACTCATTATTTCAGATTTAAATTTGAAATTTTCCTCTTGGTAGCCTATTTGTAGAGTACAGTCCTCTCTAAGATTCTTCAAGCTTATATTTGAGTAGTGAAATTTTCAATTTGTTCTACTGTTGGCTACTACTTCTACCATAAACGCATTTTGTTCGCTTTTTTGCACTTTGTTGTCAGACAACAATATCCGTCGGCATTCGCTGTTTGGGTGAAAATTGTAGACCTTTTTAGAGTGTATTTGGTTTCGCCTAAGTGGGCAACATTTGCATGAATTCAGCGCGATTGGATTACGTGCATTTTCTGCGCCATTTGCGCACCCAAAGGGTTAAGAGACCCAAAATTAACCGGTTTCTGTTGCATTTCACTCTCAGGGGCACATTGTGCTCAATGGTATCCAAAATGAACGCGCAGGTAATGAGGCAACAAAAAGGCACGGCGTCGTTTTCTGCGTCAAAACGAAAAGCTCAGATCGGTCTAGCTGAGCTCGACTTGGCGCTAACATTTGAACAATACATTAGCACCGCTTGGCGCTTGAAAGTGAGAGTTATTACGTGTTGGCTAAGCCTAATTGTAGAAGGTACGCCAAAAAAGAGAAGAAAACTTACTTGGCAAAAGCTTAGGCAACGCTTAACGATGCTGACGCATGCACAGCGTCCGGTCCAAGTAATGCGTCTGGAAAGTGTGTCAGAGTTTGTGAGCGGAGGTGGAGGTGGAGACAGAGGTGCGCCAAATCAGCCAAAAACGCGTAAAAGTTGCCAAATAGTAAGCACGAAAACGAAAACGCTTTACAGTTTTGTGAAGAGATACAGACGCAGTCGGAGACACAGACAAAGTCGTTAGAGTCCAAAGGTGCGGAGAGTTTTTGGGGCTATCGCATGATTGAGCCAAAGATCCAATGAGAGACCATGAAGCAGTGAAAACGACGTCGAACCGTTATCGCCGCTTGTCGGTTGAGTGTCAATTAATCGAAAATTGTTTATGTTTTATTGAGCAGTGGCAAGAAGCCGTAGCAACAGCCATAGCAATGATCGAATCTCGTTTACTTTGAATGGGAAATCAATTAAGCCTGGTGTCAGCAACGGACGTGTTTTACATTTTTCTTTTACCATCTCTGCTTGCAGCCATGACAACAATGGGAGCGTTCGCTTTACTGGCCCTGGTTGCCAGCACTTCATTGGCTTTGGTAGCCGGCGAAGGCTTCAAGCTGCCGGACCAACAGTCCAACAATGTGCAGCAGAGTCCTCATGTCCAGCAAATATTTGCGCCGCAGCCGCAACAACAGCAGTTCCAGCAGCCACAGCTGCAGCAACAACCTCAACCACAGGGCGAGGAGCGTGGTCGCTCTTCTATTTTGAGCATCTTCGGTCTGGGCAACGACAATGATCCCTATTTGGCTCGTACTAATACCAACTGTCTGGGCGGGGATCTCTCTGAGTGCTTCAAGACCCAGGCATTGGGCACATTCGATGAAATATTCTACAAGGATCAGTATCGGTAAGTCAATTAGATGGTCTTATTCGAACATCCATCCACTTGCTAATCTCAACTCAACTCTTCTTATGCAGTTTGTCTGACTTTGCTCGTGTGGTGCGTCTGCCGGAAACCCAGCAGCGTTCGCTGCTGCAGGAACCCTTCGAATACTCGGAGGAGCCACGTGGCGACGACGACGACTGGAATCAGTTGGTGAAATATGCTCTGCGAAGGGCCGAACGGTAAGTGACATAATTAGATAAATGACAGCGATCCGAAGTGGCAGCCAAAAGGCCGAGGCCTCAGCACCTTGGTATATTAATTAACTTTTGGGGAGCCAGCCGGCAAGAAATCGTGCATTTTTAATTGTTTGTTCTCAAGTGGCCCATAAAAATGTTTAACCCTTTATTCCTTTGGCTTTCGGTTTTTGCAGCTTTATCAAGTCGACGGCATTGGAGCTGGAATGGCCAGAAGAGCTGACCGAGGCTGGTCGGTATGAGGCGCGTTTCATTGGCAATGAGATTGATAGCGAGTTGGATGTCATTGAGAATAAGAGCGGTGGTCCATTCTGTAAGTTAATCTATCATTTTCTATTACGAACTTTAGCTAATTGTTGCCATTTTAATAGCTCGCAAGAAGATTAAGAAAATGATTATTCCACTACTGTTGGTGCTGAAGATTTTCAAGCTGAAGCTGCTGCTCTTCCTGCCCTTCATCCTGGGCATTGCTGGTCTTAAGAAAATTCTGGGCCTGGCTGCCATCATTTTGCCCGGACTCTTTGCCTACTTCAAGCTCTGTCGTCCCCCTGGCGGTGTGGGCGGCGCCTTTGGCGGCGGTCTGTCTGGCCTATTCGGCAGCAAGAACACCTTCCCCGCCTACACACCCCAGGGTGTGGGGCCAGCCACCTACTACCACCATCACGAGCACTACGAGGGCGGCCATGGCGGTGGTAGCTCTCCCTTCTACCGCCAAGATCCGGCCTTCTCGAAGCCCTACGTCGACTACTACAGCAAGAACTATCAGGGTCAGGAGCAGCTGCAGTTGCAACAACAGCAGCAAGTGGGCGTCAATTCCGTGAGCTTCGGCGATGCGCACGAGGCTGCGTACAATGGCTATTATGGACGCAATACGGGCAAGGACATAACGGCCCAGCCCCAAGCCACGGCTCCTCTGCAGCAGGCGAGCTAAAGCGTCCCTCTCTGTCTTTGTTATTTATTACTTGTTGTGTGCCTAGCTGTCATGCCTTCCTATAAGCATGAAATATGTTATTTATATTTATATTGTAAATAAATTTCCACTATAAGTTCAATTGCAATGATTTTCTGGACGCGCTGGTTGTCTAATTAATGGCAAAAATTTCACTGCACAATGTGTTGCTTTTGCTTTTGTCTTCTTCTATTTTCTATAGCTTTAAATAAAATGCAACTTTTAATTAAAGCAAAAGAAATGCCACGCCGTGAAATTGGTAGCCTAGCCAAGCCAAGCCAAGCAGCAGCAACAGCAACAATATTAGCAAAAGAAAAGTGGCTGAGCGTGTTTACCTTGCTTCGATTCGGCCAACTTCAATGCTGGCTTGGACCGGTGTTGGCTGTTGGCAGTTCAAAGTCAATGGCAATGGCAATGGCGATGGCAATGGCAATGGCAATTGAAAAGCGGGTTGGCCGATTTCAAATAAGCTGCTAAAGGCCTAAGCTACAGCGTTGACAACACTGGCAAAGTGTCGACTGAGTGACTGACTGACTGACTGACTAACTGACTAACTGGCGGGCCGACTGGACCACATTTTCCGAAAGAAAGCGAGCCAGCGGGTTCGGTACATGAGAAATTGTTATGACTCTGGCAGCAACGCCAAAACGTAGTGGCTGGGCTGCAACTCGGGCGGACGCAATGTTTTCGATTTTGGTGCGGTTTGATTTTACACACACACACACGCACACACACACACTGGTAACACCCATGCCGACACACATGCACACACCACCAGCATCCAATTTATGGCCAGAGCTCGTAGCGGTTTTTCGTCCGACTGGCAGCAGCCACTTTCCTAGCGTGCTACATTTCTAAACAGCCGTCGATGTTGTTATTGTTGTGGCTGTTGTTGTTGCTGCTGTTGTTGTTACCCTACTTCTACCGCCTTGGAAAATTCAAACAACACACACACACACACACACACACACACATGACTGGCAATTTTTTGGCATATGCAATAACTTTTGTAATGACTTTCTGTGCCATGACGGCCAAATTGATTTCAATTCCTATAACTAGAGCTTGCCAATTGGCAAGTGGCAAGGTGGGCGGTGCAGGGCGGCGGACACGAGCGCCACCTGTTGGGCTACGCCCTGGGCGGTTCGAGCCACGTCAAATACAATAAATGTCGCTTACTTTAATGGGCACAAAATTCAAGGCATTGCAGCAATGGGCGTTCAGTTGCATGTGAGAATCGAAATGGAAAACAGCATTGTAGGTGAAAAGTTAATGACGCCTGCTGTTGAGGGCGCCCATGAATGAACAATGCCAAGGAGGCGTACTAATGTGGGAACCCGACAGACATTATTACGCGTGAGTGGGCAGAGGTGGCGCAAGTGAGGCCAGAAGTAGCGTTACCGGCAAATAGATACCTCCTCTGATACTATAGGTTACAAATGGGGGACATATAGTATATGCGATATTTTTACAGATATGCATTTCCACAATTTCCACAATTCTTGATGCGCCATTTACTTGCTCTTTAGTTGGTGTTCGCTAATAGAGGTGAACTAATTGAAACATATTCGAACCCTAATAGTTGATTAGTTAAGTTTTAAAAGTTTGGATCACAATATTTGTTTTAAAAGTTCTGATTTATGTTCGAAACGCCACCTTTTTAATTTTAATTATAATTTCTTCACCCAAAAACTAAGCGTGTATACAAGCTCAGTGTAGAAGTAATCAAGTAATTTTCAAAATACTAATCAATTGCAAAACATAAGCAAGCTTGGTCGCATTGGGAGTGTTTTCTTAATTACATAAAATAAATAATAAACCTATAAATTACTTGGTGCTATGCAATTATTGTTTTGGTTGTTCAAAATCTTTGAAGTTAGGTGCAAATAAATTGCCTGACTAACTAGCTTGTTTTCAAATTATGGAATTCAGAACTTTATGGGCAATTTTGTCTTAACGAAGGGATATATATGTAGGTGTTTTCAGCGAATACGAATATAGAAAATTAAAGACACCTACTTGTAATGCGACGTAGCACATCACTCAATGCATGACTAATCATTTAATTTTATTAACGGGCTAAAAATTCAAATAGCGAAGTAAGACAACAGCCCCATATTCGTCAGTTGACATGGAACTGTGGAATAATACTGGACCAGTGCTATCTGTTGGAAATCCGTCACTGGTGCCATGGGATAACCCCCCGTTGGTTGAGCTCAATGAGCCATTATTGTCCGCAGAGAGAATGCATGACGATAGTGATTCTTTAGAGGACGATCCTTCATGTGAAATGGGCTATGTCTGGAGCTATGATGAAAACGGATGTGTTCCCGATATCAATCAACGAAACCAAGTCGTCAACAAAAATTTATATGGCTGCAAAAAAGGCTATCAGTTTATCGGTGGCCCAGGGAAGTGCGAACGAAAAAGATATGATCATACACAGGCACCTGGTCGTTTCTACAAATGGATATTTGGCACAACAACCACACGGAAGCCGTTACCTCGACCCAAAAGACCTCGTTCGACTACGCCGTACACCGGTCGATACTGGGGGATCAATAGTGGCTTAGGCAAGGATCCCACTTATCCGTTTGATAATTTCTACAATATTGGTCAAAACTGGAACTATGTGGTGAACCGGCCATGGGGAAAGCTGAGGAAGTAAAGAGAATTGTCCCAAATCTTTGTATATTTCAAAAATTAAATTGAATGGGAGAGAATGTGAGAAAAAATGCACGTCATCATTTAATAGCCATGCGAATATCCATCGTGTCTAATGGCATTCGTTGGCCCTCCCTTGTCGAAAACAATTACCTCAAGTCGTTACTTTCATTTGATAGAAACTTACAAAAATGTTATTAGTTCTAAACACAAAAATTAATTGCAGGTTGAAATAAGCGACGACGCCACTGTCTTTGTCATTGTGGCTGGCAGTGGCTCTGGTAAAGTGCCGCAAGCTAATTGGGCTAACTAAAAAGTTTTCATGTTTGCATGCGTGTTGTTGCCATCGGAGTTGTTGTAGTATTTGTTGGTTTCTTTGTGGGAAAAATGTCTCCTTTGTTGTTGGGAATTGGGTCTGCTGTTGTTTACTTTCAGTTGCTTTGTTATTGTTATGACCCATGCGATCCGTTGGAGGGTGGTTAATAGGGGGGTAGGGACGTAGGGGGGGACGCTAGGAGACAGAGAGAGCTTGTCGTCAACATAAACAACA
This sequence comes from Scaptodrosophila lebanonensis, assembly GCF_003285725.1. NCBI lineage: Eukaryota > Metazoa > Arthropoda > Insecta > Diptera > Drosophilidae > Scaptodrosophila > Scaptodrosophila lebanonensis. The sequence goes on from NW_022060538.1 coordinate 5,592,526, forward strand.
TTAGGTAGACAGTTAGTAGGCTGCTGCTGTAGTCGCTGCTGCTTCTCCATAGACAAGGCCACAAAGATATGGCCGAGAGCTTCCGAAACGACATCAAGTTAGAATTTCCTGAAACTAGCAAAACGAGTCATCAGCGTTGTAAGCGAGCAAGTGTGTGTGTCTTTTTATATTTTTATTTTTTTGGGCTTTGTGAGCAAACACACACACACACACACACACACACACACACACACACACACACACACACACTGGGACCAGTTTTCAGGAAAATGGCAAAGTCAATGCGACGAGGTAAAAACAAACGCTGTCGGCGCCAGCGTTGACAGAGGCCTGCATTGTATTTGCGACGATTTTTCTGCTTTTCATATAAAACCCAAATCGCAGGCGGAAAATTCGCATTAGGTTTTCTTATAACACGACGATGTCAACAGCGGCAGCTGGCAGAGAAGCAGCAGCACCACCACAACAAGCTTTACGGTCAGCGTGACATTTGAGAAGCAGTAGTAGGCGGAAAAGCGCAGCACGTGCCGCGGCTGAAGTGTGTGTGTCAAGAGATTGTTTGTTTGTGCGTGCGTGCGTGTGCTGGAGTGTGCGCCAAAGGATAGCAGGACATTCGCCACATATGTGAAATTGTGCGTGGCCGTGCATTCAAATAAAAAATAACGTGCTTGACTCAACTCTCCAGTGATACCCAGCCTCAAAAATCGAACAAAAATAATTTACGCTTACCAACAACCACAACGGCAGCAACATGCTAACTTTTACGGCCTACAGTCTGCTCGCCCTGATTTTCGTCCTGGCCACGTCGCAAGGCACGCCCGCCATCGCCGCCAATGAGAACTCGGTAAGCCACGGGAGAAGGAAAGAAAATGGAATTAGCGCCGTGCGATAAAGACAAGGCGAAAACTTTTTGGCTGGCCAAATCAAGCATAAAGGAGGTATAAACTTTGCACAGCTAATGGGTTTTGTTTTTAAAACACACATTTTGCCAGCCAAACTGTTGCCTTATCGATACATAAAAGGGTCCGCAAGTGTTGGTCATGTTCTGTGGACCAGCTGACGGCCATTTTGTGCCATTTAAGCTCAATGTCCTGCAGCAATTTTTGATTGCGACCACAGAGACAATTGTGATGGGCTGTAGGGTTCTAGGGAGGGGAGACCTAATTCAATTTATTATGCACACAGAAATCAATTTTGGTCCTGAAAAAAAAAAGCAAAAAGCATTTGACCCCAAATTTAGGGCATGTGGCTATATTTTGAGAACAACTGCTCTTTGAGCTCTTAGGCTAATCAAATGAAACTCAAACGATGCTGAAATTGACATTTGAAAACATACGAACCCAATCCACCTCGTCCTATCCACAGATAAGCGCCGACTATCGCAACCGAATGGAGGAGCAGATACTTGCCAAGTTGAATTTAAAGTGCAGCCAAAGGGACAATCATTCTTGTATGATGCTAAAGCTGATTGTGTTCATGAATCGACTGTTCAAAAAGTCCAGCATCGAGCTTAATGAGAACGTCAAGGTCTTACAAAATAGGTGAGTGAGTGGGTCAGCGGATGGATGTCACTAAATTTTGTAACAAAACTTAACCCATCCGGCATTTCTCGTCCGCAGAGATGTGTCGGAGATACCAGATGATCCCGAGGATGACTTGTTGCTGGCACGTGCCATAGATTCCGATGAGGAAACCTACGGATTGCTGCTGGCCAACAAGCTGTGGAAGTTTGTGCGCTCACGTACGCTACGCTATAAATTCTCTGACAACGCGGACTTTGTGCTCGGCAGCGAGCCCCAGGGTAATCTAAACATCGGTGTTTCCGTGCGACCCATCGAGGCATTGCAGGAGGGACGTGGCAAGATGAAGAACATGGGTCCCATGCTAATGATGATGGCGGCCAAGACGGGTGTGGTGGGAGCCATACTGCTCAAGGGTCTCTTCCTTCTAGCCGGCAAGGCTCTGATAGTGTCAAAGATTGCACTTCTGCTGGCGGTTATCATATCGCTGAAGAAGCTGCTCTCGCACAAGAAAACGATTGTGGAGGTGCCAGCACACCACGACAGCTACAGTTCGGGCTGGGCACGCGCCCTCGATGGCTTTGTAGAGGGTCTGGCCGAGGTGCCGGCCCAACTGTTGGCTCAAGATGCGCAGGAAATGGCCTATGGAGGTCAGCAGCCTAAGGCTGCGGCGGGGTCGGGGGCAATGCCAGGCAATAAATGAAACAGTGCAGCATGTGGTGCGTGTTATTACTATGCCCTGATTGATGGACGGTCTAGCTGGGGCTCTTATTGACTGTTACTGTTACCCGTATTTGCCGACTGTTCGTTATTTGACTTGCTCTATTTCTATTAATACTCGTACATTTTCAAGCTAATTTTTCTTCTTATTTATTTTGCTCCATGCCTGGGTACTATCGCTCTATGCCTGCTCGCTGTATCTGTTATGCTTCACTCACTCACTTATTTCACTGTTTATGTAATTTATTAATCTATATATATTTATATGTTAATTTAATATTTATTGAAGAATAATAAATAAATGTTATGCAAGACACATTACAACTTCGAGCAACCATGTGCTCACTTATTTATTTGCTTTTTTTTGGTTTTTGTAGCATTTTGATGCTAATTACAAGAATTCGGCTAAACTAAATGTGTGCGTTAGACTCGACTAAACTTAAACACGTTACAGGCAATAAATAAATAAATACGTAGAAATATCGATTTAAAATATTAATTAAGTTTACGAATTGCAGGGACGAATTCGAGACCCCGCAACCGTTTCGCATATCCTCACTGGGGCGTCATCAGATGTTATGGCAGCAAAACCTCTCTCAACTGTCTTTGGTTGTGTGGGGGGGGCAGCAGCTGCGCTAATTGGCTAGACTTCCTCACCTTCGCACCTTCCTCGCCTCGCCGGCACCTCCCTACGAGCGGTAGTAGGGCATGTGCGGCTGCACGTAGTTGTAGATGAGCGGACGCCTTGCGGGGGTGGCTGCAAGAGGGTTGGGGAAACTTAGCTTACAATTGTGCTTTATCTCTGACGCAAGGGCTTCATGGTTTGCCAGCATGCAGAGGAGAAAGTGTGGAGAGTGCAGCCGAAAAGTATGCTATGAATAATTTTTGAACCATTCTATATGGTGCCGTGCATTGATGTGCACAAGTTCGTTTGGTTCACGTGCCACTGGTGAGCTAGTTCGGTGCTTCAGTTCATTAAGCTCAATTTGAGGCGCGCTCACATCAAGATATCGATGTGTTTTTATCAAATTTACTTTCTAATGAAAGCGTGTATTACTCATTTCCATTTCAAATATTACAGCCACGAATTGTTAAATCCCTAGATAATATTTATAGTGAATTCTGATTAGTTCCCCAATAAATCTATATTTTTGCAAATATTTTCATTCAAATAGAAGGAAGAAAAAAAAAAAAGAAAAGAAACTGAGCTGATATAATATGATCCTTCTTGTTATTACGAAAATGTCCGTACTTAATAACGAAAATGTAAAACAAAATGTTCATGGAAAGTTTCTCAAAAGCAAATAAAACAAATTTATGTTATTATTTCTTCTTTTCGGCATATAAGAGTTATAAATACGAGTACTGCCATACTACTATAATTTGTAAGTCATCAAAGAAACACCTCAATAACAGAACAGAAATATCGAGAGAGATAGCGAACTATCCAAACAGTTCATTAAGAACTCCAGAGTTTTACATTTTCGGGAAGATTTAAAGACAAGGTTCTGGCAACAAGCAATAACAACTGTCTTAAAAATCTGAAATATTACTCCAAATATTTTTTGAATGGGGAGAGTTAGAAAAATATAAATATTTTCCATTAGAACTGAGAAATACGCTTCCAAAATGAATCAATTTTTGTGTTGCCAAATGAAATAAGCATCAAATCTTTGCTCAAACAAAGTTTTGTTTGCAAACGGGGTCTTGAAACGAATTCAAGCCCATGGAACTCAAATGGGTAGCAATGCGAAAAATGTTTTATACACTGTCAGAATGTTTATCTGTCATCTGCATATTCATCGTCCTCCTCCTCCTCCACACTAGCCTCGGCAACGGCAGCAGCCACGGCCAGTGACTGGCCGATCGACCACAACTCATGTTTCTTAAGGGCATGGACGTAATGTTGACGTCTACGATAGAGCAGTGGCGAGTGCCATAACGGCCACAGCTTGGCTGTCTGAAACAAGGGTAATGCTGCTTTATGGCGCCGTCACTTATCACTTACTCTTCGCTATCCAAGAATCCTCACGTTTCACTTTCAGCCCTGCACTGCCTAGACCGCCGAGCGCGGCCAACATTGTATTGTTGCTGCCATCGCCGGCCACATGCGAGTGCATATGGCTTTCCGCAGCCAGGCTCTCCAGACCAGGATGGCCTGAAAGGGGTAACTGACCACCTCCAACAGCAGCCATATGATGCAGAGGTGAAGAGTACATGTCGCCTGCGGCCAAATCGCCCGGATGCATGGGATAGTCCAGACCATAGGGCATCATATAGGGCGAGTGCTCCGGGAATTGGTACATCATCCTTAAAAGTAAGGTCAGAGGTACACGTCGTTGCATTTACTGCAACTCTAATATACTTACTTTTCGCTCGCATTGTCCATTAGCTTCTTGATCAGCACAATGGCGGCAACCACAAAGGCAATTTTTGATATGAGTAGTGCTTTGAGGGTCAGAAGGCCTACTGCCTTGGCGGCTACCATTGTCCAACCAAATGTCGTGGCTGCCAGATACATTGGTATGTACATTTGGAACTGCTTCTTGTCCTGCTGATGCCGCCGTCGTCCGCCACCACCGCCACCAATACCACCTCCACCACCACCTCCAAGCAGCCCACCGCCTCCGCCGCTGTCACCACCCAGTCCACCTAAACCGCCACCTCCACCGCCGAGCAGGCCGCCGCCGCCGCTGCCTTGCAAGCGTCCTGTCGAGCATTGAAAAAACAGGACACGTCTTATGTTTTATGGATTTAACGGCACATCAAGGACAGGTTGGGAAAGTGAGTGTGTATGCGGATATGTGTGTGATTGAGACAAGCGCAGGAGCTGCCTGCACATCATGATTGATGTTGTGTCAACAAAATGGTGCAACAACAGCAACAACAGCTTCTTCCAAGGCATCCTGGCCTGCCACCAAACGCCGCATTTAATAGATATAAATAACGGCATCGAGTGGCCTGACTAAGGAATGCGACGGAGTCTACTTGTATTATTATGCACCAAGCATAGCCTTTACGCTGTTTTCTTGGGCCGTGTACAAATGAATTTGTAACTCAAAGTTTTCACGTTCCACCATTGTTGTCCGTGTGGCTTCAAGTGGACCAGAGGCATGCCACCTTATTATGCCAACTGGCATTTTAATGCGTCTGGTTGGGCATGCCCATTGGGCCCCCCAGAGCAGAAGCAGAAAAGCTACAACAGATTCTGATTGTGGTTGATTGGGTCTAAGTAATGATGCTAGCGCCTCGGCTGAAATCGACTGACATGTGTCAGTCTTGATTGGCTTCTTTATTGATGGGTGTACAGCTGGACAGGATAAAGATATTGTGATTCACTAATCCTACCTGTGCTGCTGGTCGCCTTCTTAAGTAGCGCCACCTCAATGTAATCGCTGTCATCTTTGGCCCGCTGCACACTGAAGACCATTGGACCCACAGGTATGCGTACAGCATTCCCGCTGACAAAATCCATGAAGCTGGACAGTCCCCGACTGCTGCCCCATTTATTCTTCTTGCTGCGCGCCTCATCCGCCGGCAATGCTGGCAGCTTCACCAAGTCAAAGAGACCCAGCTTGATGGTCTCGCCGCGCCGATAAGACTGCAAGATACCATTGGCCACACCATATAGGCAGCTAGCATTGTTGGCACACTTCCAGCTCAGCTTGTTCAAGAGGTCTGTGTTTTCCACACTATCGACTGCAGGATTCGCTGGCTCCGGCTGTGCAGGCTCAAGGCCCAGCGCGTTGGCTGACTGGGCACCACTACGCTTGTGTATAGCCGCCGAGGACAGCTGCAGGCTCAGTAGCACACAAACCGTGCATGCTGAGAAGTAGTGCAGCATTATGTGCTCTGGTTCTTGGACCAATCTCAACACCGTTTACAGTCTTTTGACTTTACTTTCGAGCACTCACTCACTTAGACACTTCTACGAACACACTTCACAGGACGAGTTCGCGGGCGTATCCTTCACATCGATATTGCTTAAGCGCGGAGTAGAATTTGATATTTAAGCAGCTGCTGCAGCGCATTGCAACACGCCGCTATAAAGACTAATTGCTTGCCGTTGCATGCCACTCAGTTTTATTGTTAAGCCTCAGTGGCAGCATCCACGGCTGCCCAAAGCAGAAGCTGCGTGCAGCAACCGTCTCAGTCGCAGTCGCCGCACTCCAAGCGCAGTCGCTGCCCCTGCCCCTGCCACTGCCACAATGTATGTTATAAACAATTTTGCTATAGTTTTGATTTCAAGCAGATCTGACAGCCAGCTGAGTGATGGCCTCGTCAACGGCGCGCGCACTCGACGGGCGTCAACTGGCAGAGTACGATGGGCGCACTACGAAATAAACTAATATAAATGTGTACGTGCTATGATACTTCAAGTTGCTTTTGTTAGGACCATGCAAATAAAACAGCAGCCTCTTAAAAATCGCAATTGTCGAGGGAAACCTATTCCAATTTAGAAAATCGTACTGCAGTATTAAATTGAAATCAATGGTACAGTTGTGGATATTTTTTCTTCTATATGTTGAGAAGAACCATGACTGTAATAGGCTTCAAAGCCTTATCTCCTGACTGTGGCGCAGAATGTGATTTATCCGGTTGCAGACCAAAAATGTTAACTCAAGAAACAGAAACATTAGACAAGACTGTCTATATTACAGTCCCTTGTCTCAGGTATAATCGAAATACTAAGGCGAGACCTCTTGACTGCCGAGGATGATGTTATTCATGCGGTCGCAAGCTAAAAACTCAAGAATTGGAAACGTGAGGATCACATTTATAGACTGAAAGTAAGTAACAACTCTAAGATGTTTCCTTTAAACATGTTTCAAAAAGTTCAAACTTGTTCCTCATAACAGCCTTAACATTCTTCTTATGCTCTAGTACTTCCGATCATGTGTATTCTAATGGTATTTTAAATGCCTAATATTATTTATTTTGGGGCTGGTAGCTATATTTTCCGTCTGTTAGAATGTTTTTGTTTACTTCTAGGATCGATAGGAAAACAATGCAGTTGAGGCCAAGCAATGTACACATTTTCATTCCAATTATAGTACAAACTCGGTATTAATAGTTTAAATTATTTATTTTTATTTGAATTTTTAACACAGCAATATGTGTTGAATTATTGATTTAAAAGCTTTGTAAAACAATGTTCTTCCACTATAATTAAATATTGTACACAAATAAAACTTTCTTCGAGTTTTTGTTAAGAAATTATATAAAAAATTCATTTATCACTTTTATACAAAATATGAGGGATAAAGAGTGACATTTAATATTTATACTCTCGGTTAATAATTTAGTAATAGTATTTGATTTGGTCCCATTGTAGTTGGCTTGTTGTGCCCATTACCGTTTGCGACAGTGGCGCTGCGTGCTTTTCAATTGGAAGTTCGCATTGTTTGCCAAGGCGTGTCTTTGATCTTCGCCGGGGGATTTGTTTGTTGCCAAAGGTTCAAAGGCTGCTGTCATTATTTGTTGCAATTAAAACACAAACACACTAAGTACTAGTGCCTAGTATTGAGATGTGTAGGGCGGTGGATGCAACAAGCTGAGCGCAGGCAGCTAAAGCTTGTGGCACTCAACTTAATGCGGCTAATTTAGCGCTCATTAATTTGCAGTAATTTGCAGAAAACAATTTTTCAGTCAGTAGTGAAAAAGTAAAAGCAAACAGCACGAGCAATTAAGTCGACAGGGGGGTTGGTAGAAGGCCAGCTTTGCAATGCCGCCAACATGTGGCCACGCCTCGGCAGCCAACAAGTGTGGCAGCAAAGCACAATTGTTTGTACAAAGATGTATAAATAAATAAATAATAAAAGAAAAGTGAAACGAACTATTAGCTCTCGTTTTCCATAGATCGCCAGCATCAGCAAAATCAGCAGCACCATCAGCACAATTAACACGACCATAGGCATTATCTTCGGCAACCCAGGCGGTATCAAAAGCAGCCTTCGGTTGCTGTTCAGTTACATTCTGTTGCACATGCGGCGGGCGGTTTGGCAAATGCAGCCAATAAAACACTTTAAGTGTCTGCCGCTGAAGTAGCTTCTTTCTTCATTTTGCTGTTGTTGTTGTTTTTGCTAATAAATATTCAGTTTGCAGTCACGCAGGCCGCCGACAGTCGACAGCGCAAGTGCGCGATATAATTGCCCCAACACTCGGCGCCTATTGTTAATAATTTTCAGCAAATGGCAATCAGAGCTCAACTGTTTTGTGGCACCATTTTGCGCCTTGCTACTACATAGTTGATATATTTACAACATAATGGCTATAATTCACTCAATGATTGGTTGTTCGCAGCCCCTCGGCGTGACGCTCGCAATTCGACACCAAATCTAAGTCCACGCACTGTCCTGTCCTGGCCATGGTCAATGGCAGTGGCAGTGGTAGTCTCCGACCCAAAGAGCGAGCACCACAAAAGCGCAAGTAATGCGAAGCGTTTTGCGTGGTTTCGCTTAACAAGAAAAAGTAAAGCAGTTGGCCAGATCGGCCTGCCATGAATAGAGGAGCCGTGCCACAGTCGGCTCCATAAAAAGGAAAGTGACGCTATCTGAACACCAGTTGCCAGTTGCGGGCGTTGGCTGTTTGAGCGTCTCTGTTCGCATTGAAAGTGGTAATCCAATGCCATGCCAACTATGCAGATGCAATGCTAGTGCCAAACATTGTATCAGTTGTGCGTCGGTCTATACCAACCAACGCCATCAAAGTTTAATGATCCTTGACTTTGGCCTGATACATGGCGATCCGGTTACAATTCAAGCAGGGCGTAGTCGCCCATGTCTTTGGCCCGACTGTGATGTGGCCAAGTTAATTGAAATTGTTGAACTCGTATGCCTTGCCCAAATGTTTATATTTAGCTTTATAGGCAGCTCAACATGTAAAACAATTCCCCGGAAAGGAGCAGAAGTACGCTGTTTTGTTATACAAGTATATCTTTAAATCACCTTAATATTTTGAAGATAACATAATACTGTTTTTCTTCATATCTCCAGTATTAATTAAGTAGCTAACGTAGACATAATAAGAATACAATAGATGTAGGCCAAGCAAGAGCGTTTAAAGAACAATTGCACATGGCGTTGAAGATAGCGCACAGTCCCAGAAATGATTGATTAGAAAATTTGAAAAATTATGCCAGGCTTTTGGGAATTGAAACCGAAGTAGGTAGACCATTACGAACTTATCAAAAATAATCAGCAAATGAAACGCATTTCAGAACTAGAATTCAAGCACACTTTCAAGAGAATAACTAGTGAAACTAAAGTACAAAGCACAACATCTATATTAATACATTAACATTCAGTAGGCAGCACTTATGTACTAATTATAAAGATAAAGATACTTGTAGAGCAAAAGAAAACAACCTACAATTTACATATGTATAAATAAAATATAACTCATAAAAATAGGTTAATTAGTCTAATCAAATCACTTTTAATTTTTGTCTAAGAAAATTGTGACTAGTACATTCATTTTTAAGAAATTTTCTTGTCGTACTAGTAACTATGCAACAAACAAACAAATAAATAAATAAATCAATTCAAATTGCACCAAACGCTGCAAATTAGCTCTTTTTCAAAGTAGTTTTTAGGTCCATGTTACTACTTACTAGCCGTTTCGAAGCTATCAGTAAGTTAGAGAGCTATCTTTCTGGACATCCACCAAGCATACTTGTATTATGCGAATGCTTTCGGCAATTTGGAGTACCACTAGATAGGCAATTTTATTTCAGCCTAATTCTGTTTAAAGTTGCTTCATATCGTAATAATAGTTAGAGCATTCCGCATGCGCTTGACGTTTACATTGTGCTTTATTCGCATATTAAACTTAAGCCTTTCAAAATGTGGGAAGACCTAAATAGCCGAAGGCTAGAATACATTTTTATGTATAGACCTACAACAAAGGAGAAAATAAATAGCATAAATAACATGTGACAATGAAAGAGGAAGCAAAAAACAAAAACCAACAAGAGAGAACGCTACAGTCGAGCAAGCCCGACAGTGTAATACCCTGTACCCAGGTAAGCTTCCGTCACTGAGTTATATGCGCCCATAGCAGCAGCAAAAAGAGGAAGAAGAAGAGCGAACTTGTTGCTGCAGTTTGTGGGGGTTGTACTGGCGAGAATTTGTTTCGCTACTAACTTTTCTTAGAATTGACAGAATTGAATAAAATTTTAGACAACAGTAGATATTTATTTATAAATTATGTGTGCATAGTTTAGTTTAGGTAGCATTTGAAATGTGGACGCTATTGACGAAATTCTGCAGCGGGGGAAGGGGGGAGAAAATTAAAAAAAAAAATAAATAAACTCGTCTTTACTCGGATCTAGGAGAATCTGGGTGCCAACTTTGGTTATTCTAGCTTTTATAGTTTCTGAGATCCTCGCGTTCATCCAGACGGACGGACAGACGGACGGACAGACGGACGGACAGACGGACGGACAGACGGACGGACATGTCTAGATCGATTTCTCTCGTCATGCTGATTCAGAATATATATACTTTATGGGGTCGGAGATGCTTCCTTCTGCATGTTACATACTTTGCACAAACCTAATATACCCTTTTTACCCTACGGGTACAGGGTATAAAAACAGAAAATCAGAAAACAATGGAAAAGTAACGAATTTAAATCCTTTGTGCTCCTCTGAACTGCTAATTTAAAGCTGCTGACACGTGCACAATTGTCGACAATTAAATGGAGAAACATTTTAATTTATTTGTTTTACGAATGTTTGTAGCAGTAGGTTTACTTTTAGTTTGCGTGTGTTTTTGAATAGGGATTGCCTTGAGTGGTCGGTTTTTATCCGTAACAAAGCTACTGGGAAGCAATTTAAACCGATTTTGTGGTCATTTGGTTGGTCAGATGTGCCTGCTAAATTTACGAGAAATACAAGTTGATGCTACTCGTACCAGGAGTGTTGCCGGCATTTTGCGAAAATCTTAAATTACAGAGCAATTAAGCGATGATTTTGAAGCCATAGCATCGCATATCACAAAGTAAAATGCTGAGGTAAAAATAAACGACATCTACTCGTAGTAGGACTGTTTACTTTTGGCTACATGGTAATTCTGAGAACTAAATGTAGACAAAAGACTCAAACAGCCTTGGATTTTAATTGAATTTTGTTCAAAAGTTTGCAGGTGTCTGTGTGGAGTGGTGTGGTGTGCATTTTGCAAGTTACGGCTCAGATTTCATTTTAGAACCTAACTCCATAGGTACGTTCTACTCGCATGTACAGTAACTGAAGCTTATGTATGGGATATAAAGTTTAATACTTCCCACTTTTTATGTAGACATTACTGCCTTGTTTTGATCTTTGCTTGGCTACATAATGTCTATTTCAATTATTCGCTTCCGCCCACCTGTCTGTGCAAGTTTGCAGCTGTTTGGAAGTTCGCACACCTTATCAGCCTCGCCATTGCAAGAATATTTGAAAAGTTTGCAGGTAAATTGTTTCAAAAACCGGCTGAATAAAATTGATAAGAGCCGTGCGACTACCAACTTGATGTCTTCAAGCAAAATAAACTTAATTAAAAGCAACGCAAAACGGTTGAATTTTCAAATACCATTCTCTGTTTTTCTCTAATTACGTGGTCGAACATTCAATTGGTTCGTTTGTTAGCTGGTTGGTTGGTTGGTTAACTGAATTACTGCATATGTTGTTTTTGTTGTTTATTTTCACCGACATGCAAGCGGAATGCGCATTGCTTTTATTATAATGCCAGCCAGTACTTTTGTTTGTTTTGTTTTTTTCACTTGGCTAATCGATTGCCTGAGCCCAGTGACTCGTTTAATTTATTTTAATCTAATTGTTTTCTAATTAAAACATATTTTCATTTGATTTCACCTGCCCGTGTGTTGTCTGCAGCAATCGGCAAACAGTTAGGCGCAGCCCCCAGTATTTTCCTTAGTCGACCATTGTTGTTTGTGGTTTCTTTCTAATCTTGTTTTGCTATTGTTGCTGTCATGGTATTGTGATTATTTTACCACCAAGAGACGCCGCAGGATGTTGACTTATGCGAGGGTATAAGCATAAACACATTTATGATTACACATACATATATACTCGTTTTTTTTTTTTTTTTTTTTTTTTTTTTTTTTTTTTTTTTTTTACATATATACAATTTATTAAACTAGTTTTCTACTACCAATATGGCAGCTTAAGCTAGTTGAAAGTTAGGGAATACAAAAGTTGTCTATAGTAAGCATCTATAGGACGCACTTATATCTATGTACATATATACAATATTTACAATGTTTTACATTAGAAATGAAATTATATTTTATGATATATATTATATATTTTATACAAGGGATCTTGTGGGGAGATCCTTTGGATGGCACTTCTTCAATCTTCTCTTCTTAGGTTTGGACAGGAGCCGCCTCGCTAGTGCGTTGGGGTGACTGCCGAGTCGCTTCTCGTAATTGCTTGCGTGCATTTGAATGACATCGCCAACCTTGGGGACACATAAGTCTCTTTCGATGTCCCTAGTGCGCATATACCAGGGAGCGTTGCATATTTTTCTGAGTATTTTAGCTTGCGCAACTCTTATTTTATTTAGGTTCGATGCAGCGGCAATGCCATAAATTGGTAGCGCATACTTCCATATTGGACTTAATATGGACTTGTATACTGTCACCTTACTGTGCAGAGACAGCTTGTTGCAGGGTGCAAGCAGCCATGCCATCTTTCCGGCTTTTGCCATGACCGATCGCTTGACCATTGTTGTATGCTTGCTGAAGTTGAGCCTTCTGTCCAGAATGACACCAAGATATTTGTGCGAATTTGTATGACTGAGCGTGGACCCCAACATTGTGATATCTCCGCATGACGACGGCCTTGTTGTAAATGTGACATTCGCACACTTGCTGGCGTTGATACCAATGTTCCAATTCAGAGCCCACTTCTCGAAACTACTTACATACTGCTGTAAGGCTTCCGAAGCTACATCGATATCTCTGCATCTGGTAAGCACCGCAGTGTCGTCTGCGTAAGTAGCTATTAGTGCGTCATTCTCGTCTACTCCAAGGATCTCTTGCGGTGCAGGCATATCAGCAGTAAATAATGTATACAGGGTAGGACCGAGAACACTGCCTTGGGGCACTCCTGCACAAATTGAGCGCCTCGTGGATTTCACTCCATCAACAGCAACTCTGAAGCTTCTGTCCCTTAGAAAGCTTTCGATGAGTTGAAACAATTGAGGAGTTAGTATGCCTTTCAATTTGCAGAGGAGACCATCATGCCACACTCTATCAAAAGCTTGTTTAATATCCATAAACACAGCCACTGAGTACATCTTTTGCTCCATGGCTTCCAGGGCGAAGTTGACCACACGGTGGAGCTGTTCCGGTGTTCCGTGACTTCTTCGAAATCCAAATTGCCATTTTGGAATTCTGCGCGTCACGGCTTCGAGCTGGAGAATCCGGTCCAGAATCACGCGTTCCATCATCTTCCCGAGGGCAGGTAGCAGACTAATCGGCCTATATCCATCTACTTCAGTATGCTGTTTCTCTGGCTTTGGAATCATCGTAATTAGCGCCATTTTCCAGCAGTTTGGAAAGTGCCTCAGCCTGAGTATGTTATTCATGAGCAAAACAATATACAGCAGAGCCCTTGTGGGGAGCAGTTTCAGCGTCCTGTTGTCTAAAAGGTCTTCTCCAGGCGCTTTTTTGACCTTTAGATTTTTTATCTGCTGTACCACTTCTTGCAGTGTAACTGGGCTTGCAGGCAAGGCCATTTGGAATGGCATCTCCAGCCTAAGCTCGACTACCCTTCGCCTATCTGCTGATGTAAAGTCAAAAGGCTTAAATCTTTCCTCTAGGCTGTTTGCAAAGATTTCAGCTTTCTGCTGACTGGAATAGCTCCATCCGCCTGAAGGATCCTTAATTGGAGTCTTAGGGATGACCAGCCTCTTGAATCGCCTCGTAAGCTTCCAGAGCGAGTAATTAAATGATGCATCTGGACCAGCACTTTCCAATATGTCATCAATTCTGCCTTGTCTGATTTTAGCAAGCTCTTTTTGCAGTCGATTGGACAGTCTTTTGTAGATTTGATGAATGCGAGTATCTCCAGTTCTTGCATATTCTTTCCTGACTCTTCTTTTCAGGCTTAAGAGCGCAGCAGCCGTTGGTGGTAGACTAGCTTGACTATGTTGGGTTGGCAAGCGTAAAGTTTTCGGTGCAGCAGAAGACGCAGCCAGTGAAATGTTCTTCATGAGGATTGATATCGCGTCTTCGATATCCTCTGGGCTGTTAATTTCGACGTTCAGGTTAATTCTTCTTTCGAGATCGGCTTTAAAAACATCAATACGGGAGCCAGGTGGTAGAATATATTCCCTCTTGGGATTATATTGCGGTGCATGATGTAGCGTCGCTACTACTGGAAGGTGATCCGATGCGAGCTCATATTTTGTTTCAACGGTGAGTCTGTTTAGGGCAATCCTGTTGACAATAAAGAAGTCTAGTGCAGAGGGGTTAAGCCGTGTGTTGTAAGAGTAGAAAGTTGGCTCTCCAGTAGCAAGAACTTGGCAAGTAGTACTAGCTATGGCCTCTTGCAAACACCTTCCTCGCCTGCAAGATCTGGAATTACCCCACCATTGGTGTTTTGCATTAAAATCACCGCCTACAATAAACTTATCTCCTAAGGTTGCAAGCAATAGATCAAAGTCGGCCCTGCACCAAGCTTCATTGGGAGGAAGATATAGGGAGGAGACTTTGATGCTTCCACCATTCGTCGGTATAGTTACGCTGGCCGCTTGGATGCTTGTTTTTAGAATTGGCTCATTCTGTGAATGAGCGATACTTGATCTAATGATGACTGCAGAACCACTTTTAGCGGTGCCACTGGGATGATTAGCGTAGTACTGGTCGTATCCTGGCAAATATGCGTTCAAGCCAGGACGCATATGCGTTTCGGTTATTAACATGATATCGATCAAGTTTGAACTTAGGAAAAGCCTGAGTTCATCATTGTTTTTGACCAGGCCCCGTGCGTTCCATAATCCGATTTTTAACAGCGGATTTAACATTTGGATATTAGTTTTTGTACCAAGTCACGGAAGGCTCTATTGGAATCCATATTTTCCTGAATGAGCTTATACATTTGATCCATTCTTGCGTTTAGATCAAAAATCGCCTTTTCCAGCATACTAAATTTATTGTTTAGATGCCAATCTTCAGCGGAAATGTGTGCCCGGGGCGAGTTTTGGTTTGTTGGCGCGATGGTACGCTTTCCTTCAATTGGCCTTGCTGCATCAGCGTAAGAGAAGCCACTCTTAACAGCAGAGCTTGAGATGAACTGTACTTTATTGCCTTGGTTGTTTGGGTAACTCCTATTGCTACCGATGACTAGACCATCTCTCGGCAACCTCACAGCTGGCTTAAGTTTTTTGGCTAGATCAATTCTTACCTTGCAGCCTCTGAAGCTCGACATGTGGTCTTCGCCGCAATTAGCGCATATAAATTCCCCATTATCATTCAGGTTACATGATTTTGAGCCAGTATCATGGTCCCCCGAGCATTTACCGCAAACCGGCTTTTTAAGGCAATAGTTCCTCGTGTGCCCGAAATCTTGGCATCTGAAGCATTGTACCAGCTCTTTACTCTGTTTGGCCTTTGATATTGTAACCCTGTGTCTACCAATTTGAGTTATTTTTAGTGCCTCAGCAACGTTGGGTGCGTTCTGGAGGTTAACGTAAAACATATTTTGTCTTGTTTTGACATTATTTATGTCCTCACCATCCTCCTCATTAATTTGAATGTTACGCCAGTCCGGTTTTCTGGGGCAATATATATTCAAAACTGTAAAGCCCTTGTCGGTAAAGGTGCGCTCTATTAATTGCCTGGGTACATTGGGATGAATATCTCTGAGCACCAATCTGCAGGGTTTGTTCTCCTTCAACTGGTGGTGCCAGAATTGACAATTTTGATTGGACAATAATTTGATTATTGCACGAAACGCATTCGAATTCTTCGTATAAATACGCGAGATCCCAGATTTCGATGTGCGTATGTCGTAATCGTCAGGGGAGACAGCAGAATTGAGCGCCACCTCCAGCTTATCCAATTTGTTAACTTGTGGCACACATATAGCAGGAGGCTTAGGAATACTACTTCCCTGCTGGAAACGGCTGGCTTCATTTTGCTGGCTCGATGGATCTTCGGAATCTGGCTCTTCCATTTCCTTAATGGAATCAGCTTCTTCCGAAAGGGCTGCAAATCTATTATTTTGAAGCGCTGCCGGAGAGGAGGACGCAGTTCGTTGTCCCTGGGTTGTATTGACAGGAGTTGGCTTATTTTTTTGAGCCGATTTTAGTGACTCGACGGCTCCTTTCCGCTTCCTATTAATACCGGGTACTGACATTTGAAACGAGCAAAATTTGTCCAGAGTTGGATTTGCAACTAAGTTTGTGATTGAAGCCGGTGTACTCACAACGGCGGGTGTGGAGCACAAACTGCCATTTGATGTCGCTACTGTAGTATACATTGATTGAGAGTTCACCACAGAGAACGTTAGGGTACTTGTAGTCGATGTACAAGTGGTTGAGGCAATCCAGTTACTGGTTGAGCTTGACGGCTTTAAGTATGGTTTTCCCATTGACATATGCAAGTCCTTGGTTATTTTTGCTCTCAGCTCCGAAGGTGATTTACCAGAAATTTTTCTCATCTCCACGTACTTCGGCAGCTTATTGACTACTTCCTCAGCTGCTCCGAGAGCGGCCGAGTCTTCATCAGCATTCATTTACGTGAGATAAGATGACTTGCAAAAACAAGCAAAGAAGAAAAATTCTGGGCTGTCTCTGCTTCGATGACGTGTATACGTCAGCAGAGCAGCCCCATACAGCAGATTAATTGTTGATTGGAATCCAAGAAAATAAGGATACTAAACGATTGCCAAAAAGCCAAGGTGAAACTAGGTTTCCGGGTGATTTTTTTTTTTTTTTTTTTTTTTTTTTAACGCACTATACGCGAAATAATTGAAAAAGAGGAATTTACTACAATTTTTCACGGAGCGCACAATAAAAAGTCGACTAGTCACTTTGACAGCTACCAGGGTTGTGATATATACTCGTACATAAATATGTTCATGCTACGTAATTTTGTATGCTCGCATGTAATTTCTCATGAATATAATGTATACTTTTAGGCTGATGTTGCCCCAGCCATTGTTCGGAATCGTTGTAGTCTTCGTGGCACAAAGGTAAATATGTACAGTGGGGCGCTGGAATGAAGAATGCTAAGCAGGCATGTATGGGCGGACATGCAATGAAGAAGCAGACATTGAGCTTTAAGAATGAATATTTACTGGACCTCAAGGCAGGTAATGAAAGCAAAGAGATTGCACTTAAATAATTACTAAGCCACACACTAATATGAGTTACACATTTGAGCTAGCAGTGGCTGGCAAAGGCTGGCACTATAATCAATCAATTAAATTGATAAATGTTATGCCTGCCAGGCTAATCCATAAATAATAAAGTTCTGCTGAAGAATAGTGCAAACAACGTGTTCTTCTTGGCAATTGTTTGTTAATTAGATAGAGATATGTATAGTGTAAGCAAACACAAAAAGTTATATGTTGACTTCATTTAGTGATTGGTATTGGCATTTCTATGACCATTAATATGTTTCATTTTAAAGTGGGGTATTGTGGGGGAGTTTTAAAGCAAGCAATCGTTTCCGTTGCATCAAATTTACTCTCGAAAATGTACTGACATTGCGCAACGCTTTAATTTTTTTATGGAAATTTAGGTATGTGCGGACTTCTCCGTGCCAGTACACCACAAGGCAGTCTCACTGGCAGCACTGAAATGAAAATCCATTCAATTCAATTCATTCAGCGCTACTCAGTATCGATGCGTAGAGTGCGTTTGTCGCCTTCTCCTCGCTTTCCTCAATTGTGTGTCCACTAGTCTGTACCGAGGTATCTTCCTTGTTTGTTCGGGGTCCATCCATTTGGTGTGACGCTCAATGCTTAACATCTCCCATAGTTTGTTGTCCACGACTGTGTCAAAGGTCGATAATAATGCTGTCTATCTTATATTTAAAATGTATAATCTTATACTGAAATATTGTGTTTAAGTTTCAAAATATATAGTTAATTTTTATATGTATCGTGCACACTAAGAATTACCAATTAACAGTTAAACATTTGGCTCAAAATCAAAAGAGATACATTGATGGAATGACTATCCGAAAGCGTTTGGAAATCTCAGAAAATGTAAGTGATTTTCGATCATAACACCGATCAAAGTTATCCGCCTATCTCATTACAATATCTAATTGTGTTAAATGGATTACTCATAGCTCTATTCAATGCAAGTCGATTGAGGCAAGACAATGCAATCGTTGCTGCAACCAATAATGCAACTGCTTCTGAGCTCATTGAACGCACCGCAGAGCTACGATGATCATAATGATGATGATGCTGCAAACAATCAATTATAACAAGTTGCCGATACAGATACAGATGGCCAGCTACAACAACAATAACAATAAAAACTGCAACTACAACAGCAATAACAAAACATAACAAGAGCGAGTCAAAAGCCTCACTCCACCAAAATACAAATACAAAAATAAAAACTCAAATGAAACGAATCGAACTTTGTGTCTTCTGTGTGCGCTTTCCAACCCAAGCAAAGAGCGCTTGCTGTTGCTGTTGGTGTTATTGTTGTTGTTGTTGTTGGTTGATGATCTGCTGCCAACGGTAGATGCGAGACGAGATACTTTCTTTTTATTGCCGTCACAAGGCACAACGTAACGAGTTCAGATCAATTTTGGTTGACTTGATGCGCGTTCAGTTCAATAGCGTTTTCAATTTTATTGTTGTTGCTGTTGTTGTTATTATATATTGTAGATAAGGTCTCAAGATTTCCCGAAAATGTTGTATGTATTGAGCAACAATATGTTAAAAATAAAAATTAATACATTGAGAGTGAAAGTTATTGCGTTTGGCAGACGCAGAGAGGGGCGGTTAAGATGTCGGCGGCAACAGCAGTCGATCATGATCATCATCGGCAACAACACCATAACAACGATCATAATGTTGATGATGATAACGATGGTGATGATGATGATGATGATACTGCTGCTGCTGCTTGGAAGTAACCCACACGTTGATTTCTTTCGCAAACAAAATTAATGTTTAGTCGGGGCTGTCGTAAAATTTAAGTCACGTTAACCGATTTAATAACTTTTACTTCATTTTCCTATTACCAAATACCGACAAAAAAATAATACCAAATACCGTTGTGTTCACGCCTGCCAATAAAAAAATCCACCTTATATAGGTATGCGTGTGTGCTTTAATTAAATTAGCTAGCCTGCTTCGGCTTTCATGCACTTTTTTCTGCACCTCGCAACACACTTGACATGCTTTTGTGCAGCCCAGTAGCAGTCTCCCATGAACTTGGCCATCAGCAGTTCTACGGTCCAAAGACACATTTATACGATTCAAGGCACAGTGGCTTATTGGACCGAAAGTAGTTGAACAAATTTAAGCCTAAACACTCAAAAATAAAAAAATACTCTGACTTGCTTATGGAGTCTACATCAAAGTAGCTGAGTACTAATTTGGCTGAAAATTATATATCTGTAACTTATTTAAAATAGTTAATATTTTGAAATAATTAGACAATTGTTCATCTTTCATTTAAATTCATTTCTCATCCTGCATATCTTAAATAAATATCATATATTGCTGACAAGTTATTTTTGATGAGAAATAGGAAAGATATAGAAAAGTTTTAAAATCTATAAGTTACACTTTTAGAATCTTAAAAGGATTATAATATTTGTAACACCAATATAATATATTCCAACAAATCTTCTCAACAGATATGTTGGAAAGATCATTATAATTTAAGTATAAAACCCGAAAAAGATTGTTCCATTCAAATTAATATAAAATAAATAAATAAAATAAATAAATAAAATAAAATTAATGTAAAATACAAGGCTATTTGGAACATCTTAAGATATGTGGGGCCACGATAGCGTTCAAATAAAATCCACCACTTAGCTAATACTCGTAGATATCCGTGACATCAAGGTTAAATTGTATTTTGAAAAACTTTGCGAAGCTGAAGGTTTAATCATGTTGAAGATGAAATATTAAGACCCTAATAAATCAGGCCACCAAAAACAATGTTTAATTTGTATACAAAAATACATTTTAGTTTGTAATATTACTTAGAATACATGAACCAATTCGAACTTTCGAAAATTTCGAAAATTTTCATCTACACTTTAAAAAATACCCTCAGAACAAATTCTGGCTTCCTAGCAGCTTGGTTTGTGAGTTAATCTCCAATCGATCAGTAAGGAAAAGCTGTTCATTTTCGGAATGTTTCTTGTGAATTGAAAGAGAGAAGGTTTCAAGTTCGAAAAAGGAAATTGTAAATGAGTCACTGTCCGTTGCGGTGGTTTTTTTTCTTGTAGGCCAGTAACAAATTCACGCGAATTTTTATTAACTGAATGTCGGGCTCAAGCTATAAAAATTAGGCATATAACAAAAAAAGTAAAAAATAAAAATAAAACGCCACCCAACTGTAACTTTCGCTTTTGTTACCGGCAGCCAAATTGTCATTTTTTATGATGTGAGCTAATAGAGCTGTTTGGACAGCGAGACAATTGTGTGAATGGCGATTGTGGAGCAGCCGTGTAATGGCCAAGGTGTGCTTAGTTAGATAGAAGAAGCGTCCAGCACTTGACTGTGGCTAATTTGTATAATTTCTGATTCCATCGCGTTGCAGCCGCCGGAGTTGACTGAACTAAAGAAGAGCTCATGCATGGCATGGCTGACTGACTAGCTGACTAGCTGGCTAGTCGAGCGGTCGGGTGGTTGGTCTTCAGTGGCCAACTGACCGTAGAAATTGAAAATTGCAACGCCACTGAAGAAGAAAATTGCGTTTGAAACGCAAACGAAAATGCTAGGCCGAACATTTCTTTGCTTGCAATTGCCATGACCATTGTTTTAATTTCCAGTTGTGACAATTCACTTATTATTTTTTCTATATTTTTTTTTTCATATGGGGATCGGACAACTGCTCTGTATGCTTCAGTGGCCCTGGCCTTGCTTTGTGGTTGCATTTGGGAAAGTGACCATCCGTACGTATTGTAGAAAATTTTCCTAGAAATGGCACTATAAATTGTACCGGAGCATTTGTCAAGGCTTTTAGTTGACATTCAAACGGTCTGGCGATATGTGCCGCGCGTATTTATTGTTCTGTCTCCTTGGCTTTGCCCTCTGCCTGGCCGAAGCTCAGTCCAAGGACGATGAGTGCGTCCAGCAGCCGACGCTCTATTGTCGTGGGGCCCGAGCTTTGCGCATTATGCTGCGCAACTTGAATAAAAGTGATAAGCCGCTGGTGATAATGCGGGGTCTGGAAATTGTGCCGCTTCACAACGAGACGGAAACGGAAGCAATGCTTAAGCATGCAGCGGATACGCAGCCCACATTGTTGGACAGCGTGGCCTTCTATTTGCGCACACACGAAATTAACCTAAAGCTGGCTGATTTGCTGGACGAACCCACTACAAGCCTGGAGCGTAACAGTATCGATGGTGGTGGTGCCGATGCTGGTGGTTATGTGGCAGGTGGGTCTTGCGCATTTGTGTGTGTGCTCAGCTGATTGTCAAATCCTTTTGGGCCTATAAAATTTAACTTCAGCCATATCTAGCAAACCTTCGCTACATGAAAACGTGCACATAAAAACTCAATTTTATATTGTCGACACTGTAAGAAATCGGGAGATATATTCAGTGTAGTGTTCAACAAAAAGCCTTCAATCATTCTAAGGCATTGCTTTTAACCAAGAAACGATATAAGTAGCTCAGAGCCCGTGTTAATGTTTCACGAAAATATTTAAAAGAGTGAAAAATTCAAGTTGGAATAAGAAAATGTCGTCCTCAGGCTAGCCTCGAAAACAACACTATTTTCAAACGTTTAATTTACACCGTAAGCAATTACTAAATAGTATTAAAAAGTGTTTATTAATGTCATTTGCAATGCGACCTTCTTGTTGAATATACTCGTACTTTTGTTAATCTTCCTCTTTTTCTAATCGCAACGTTGTTGCTGGCGCAAAGAACATGTTCTTCCCCTTGACGAACTTTTTGGTCCTTTTTGTATATTGGTATCTATTAGTTCTCTTTTTGAAATAATGACTTATCGTCTGTTTTATATCTAAACTTCCTTGGTTTTCTAATCTAAGTGCTTAAAGGCTCATATTTTGATTATTAGGCACTTCTTTTCGGTAGAAAGGAGTTCTGGGATTATTTTCTATTTAAACCACTATAACCACCTATTTGTAATCTGGAACTGAATCTGATTTCCCGATGCAAATATTTCAAAAAAAAAAAATTTTAATTTTAATATGCAGATCAATAGATTTTTATTGATTCTTAATCAATCCCATTATGCATATTAAAAATAAAAAATATTGTTCTTGCTAAATTATAACTAAGGCTGGAATAGGATTAATTTTGATTGATTGTCTGTTTGAAAATATAGTCCCTGCTAAAAATTACTTACAGATTAAATAAATAAATAAATACATAAGTTTTGATGCCTACCCCAATAACTCACAAATATTACGTAAGCCTAATTCGGAGGGTGGATCGGGAAAAAGAATCCCACCAAGTCGATGCATTTTTTCAGCTAAGCCCATACAGCGTCTCCAACTATAGCCAAATTCTTAAAAAAAGAGTCCTTTCTTTGACACTAACTTCTGCCGAAATCATTATTTTCACATAATTAACGCCTCAACTAATTTGTTAACGTTTTATGAAACACGTGTATTTCTCCAATACTTAGAAGAGTTATAAAAAGCTACACAAATCTAATGAACCTTTGATTTATCTACGTCTACGGTAGTTTTTTCTCTGTGTAGCGAAAGGATCATAAAGTGCTGGTTGTTATTTTACAGTCAAACATTAAACTCGTCCAAATCTTGACAGAGGCGCACGATATAAATACACACACTCTACAAAAAATTGCCAAACAAGGACTAATAAATATGGTTTCTTCTATTTTTTCTGTATAGAGGGGCGCAAAAAGGATAAAGGCCAGGGTGTACTTCTGGCCGTGGCACTAATGTTTGGCAAAATGATGGCCGTAATGGGGCTGGGTGGCATCGGAGCACTTGCCCTTAAGGCGCTAGGTGTAGCTATGATGGCGCTAATGATGGCTGGCATCCTGGGCTTGAAAACGGCGGCACAACACGGTCACGAAACCAGCCATACTGTGTCCTATCTCACAGGCGAAGGCCATCACCACAGGCGTCGACGACGACGACGCAGCGCGGGCACCACTCAGGTGGTGATTACCGAGGGGCAGCGACCACTGGCAGCTACTCTGCCCTACAGCGCTTGGCTGCAGCACTGAGCTATGAATTTTTATTCTATTACCTTGTCTAGTTTATAGTTATTTATTATTTCGGCGTGCAACACATTTTATAAATAAATGAAAAGCTGGCACATGTTTTTGCCTGCCACAGAAACGAGTTTATGAAACACGTTACCGGCCTTTACTCTTATTTATTGCTGCTGGATTTTCCGCGCCTCAATTGCAGAATTGCGGCACAGTTCTTGGACGCCTTGGAACGAGAGCACAGCAACCTGGTCAGTAAATTGGCGCCATTGTCAACAGGCAGGCCAGCCATTGAGTCGCAATCTCAATCGCAGCATCCAAACCTCTGCCGCAACCGCTGCCCCAACCGCTGCCGACCGTTGCTGCTGTTTGGTTTATGAAATCGGTGAAAGTTTATTTCTGCTGCTCAGCATTGTATCCAGCAACCTACACATCAATACAAATACACACACACACTATACAGTATAACACACACGGCAGCCGAACGCTCTTCATCCACCAGCGTACTACACTTGTCTGTACAGTCATTCCATTTTATAACGGCGTGCAGAGAAGCTATTTTTATTTAAGACGAATACTCGGCGAGTGGGTCAAATAGTTGTCATACTATTAATTCAAAAAGTTTGTGTTCTTTTAAAAGTTATATCCAAAGCAGTTTGTTGTGGTAGAACTGGACAGATATGCATGCAAATTATTTGGCTGCCTGGACTATTCTTTAAATCACACTTCCTTTGAATAAATAGGAAAAACATAAGTGTCTTTAGAATCAAAAAAATATCTGAACCATATTACTTAAGTTTCTTCGTTGGTTTGCTGATATGAACATGTTTCTAATTAAAAGACTACATTGTATATATAGTTAATTGTATTTACCTATATTAAATAAAGAATAGAATTAAAATATTTATTAAAATACTCATAAATAAATAAAATGAAATAACTTTTATCAGATATTGTTTGACTTGATTTTAAAATAGTCTATGGTACAGATAATTTCCTAATTGTACAGATAAGATACAAAATTAGCTTAGTTCAACTTTAAAGTCTTCCCAAATATTCTTTCATCTGTAAATGTCGCTCGATCGCAAAACCCTTCCTATTATATTCGCAAAAAGTGTTAAGCAATTTGGTTGAACTTTCCATCAAATTCGTGCCAAGGAATTACACCTGTAGCATGATGTTTTGTCATTTCGCTTTGGTCGTTAATTTGTCAGGAATTTGACTGGAATCTGGGCGCTCCCCTGCTCTGCTCTGCTCCGCTCTGCTCTGCTCCGTAGTTGTTATCGATGCAACGATGTCAACGACGCCAGCATCTCATTTCATGTGCACAGCTGACTAAGTTTGGCTTAATGCTTTGACGTTCTTGATACAGGCCGATATACGAGCGAGTATGTATATTTATGTAGAGTGGATGCGTATGTGTGTGTGTGTGTATCTGTGTGATAGAGAGATGTAGTCTGACCGCTTTGGTTTTTGTGGATTTCATCTTTAACTTTTGTTTTCCTTTGAATTCGTTTTGCATTTGCATAATGTTAATGTAGATGTGATGGGGAACTTTCACTGAATTTGGCAGCAAACGGTTCTTTTGGCGTGCTCTATAAACAAAAGCAGCCAACGGTCAAAACAATGCGGAATTGTCCGACTACAAAAAATAGCACCTCTAAAAACCAAATTGCTCAGCATGAAGACATTATAGGCAGTAAAGCAACAACAGAAACCGGACAACATGCAATTAGCTTGGCCAGACCTACATTGAGACCACTGCTATACATATCGTATATATATATATACGGTGTGTATATACGGCCAACTTATGTACGTTCTGTTACACAATACCATTAAGCAAAGCCAGCACTTGAAAAACCCGTTAAAGCTCGGAGGCACCAGCATCGTGGTATCCCTGAAGCGCGACTTGCTCTACCAAATTGTTGTCGTGGCCAAGACCGCGGTCACTTCTGCTGCCAACTTTGTTGATATCACTGGAGCTGTTGATGTTGTTGTTGTCGTTGTCGTTGTGGTTGCTGCTGTTGGACGATGGCCTGCGATGCTGTTAACTTTCCCTTTTCAACGGCATTTTACGAGCGCTCGCATTTCGACTTTTTTTTAATATTTTTTTTTTTTTTTTTTTTGGTCGGCGGCGCTAATTTTGCTGCCGGCTGCCGAGCAAGCGAGCGAGCTTCTGTAATTAAATTATAAAATAAGTTCATAAAAGCAAATACGCCCGGCAATTTGATGTTTTATAATTGTGTTGTGTGTATGAGTGTGTTTTCTTTAATAAGAGCAACAAATATTTCTGTTATATTTTGTTAAATCGCGTGCACAAAGGAGGCCGTGGTGGAGGAGATGGCGGGGCTTATGTAAACACAAGCAAGTGAAATGCTCGTTTGCTCATCAAATTGATTTTCTAAAAATGTTTGGTCTTTGATTTTATTGCACATAATCGCCGAGAGTTGGTTGACAACAATAAAACGCTCGAATGGAACGAAATGAAATGATGATTTCGGTTTCGCCGTATTTATGAACACGACGACGTGTGTGAATGCCGCTGCCGGCCACTGCATAAATGAAAGTTCATAAAGAAATTAGCTGATTAATCGTTGTTCGATGAGCTTGGAAAATGTTCGAGTCAACTTAAGTTAACTTAACTTCAGCTGAGTTGAGTTGAGTAGAGTAGAGTGAAAAGGAGGGGAGTGGAGTGGAACCCAAGCTGAAAGTGTCACGCAGCCTACATATTAACCAGCGATGCTGATGCTGCTGCTGCTGCTGATGCTGTTGGTGGTCACAAATTTCACTTTTCAACTCCGACGATTATAGGCTGCCAACAGCTGTCGATGAGTCCGAGTTGTGTACGCGTGTTCCGCTCCCCGTTTCACATGTAAATTCAATTTGTAACCCAAATACCGCAAATTCTTTTCGCCTCGCCGACATTGCAGCTCATCCAATGCCCAAAATAAACCTCAGACTGTTTTATTCCATCCATTTGGTTTTGTGTTTTTTAAATACCCTCTTTTTTTTTGATTATTATGCAAATCTTGCATTAATTCAAATGGCCCTCATAGGCAAATGAAGTTCTATTAAATTGGTTTCTTTATGGTTTGTGAAATTTTATTCGTTGACATTCTCTCTTTCTCCCTCTGTGGGGGCTGGACTTTCTGTGTCATTTACATTTCCACTCTTGACGCTGTTGCCATTGTCATTTATAGCCGGAACTCAGTTCGACATTGTTAGCTTTTGAAATATCGTCCACTGCTGTTTCCTAAGAATATGGCTTATTCTTATTTGTATTGATGTCCAGAATCGCAAACGGCACATTTCATAACGCGTTCGCTTTATGCCATATGACCTTGCCAAATTAGTAGATGAATTTAAATTACGGATCATTTGATTTGATATGTTGAGGGATTCTTTCTATCTTCTGTTTTGTCTACCTTTTCTGTTGTCAGATCTTATCAGTTCTCATGAATATTCCTCGATTTGTCAATAAAGTCAACATGATTTTTATGCAGTTCGTAGTTAACATTTGGTGAGGAATTACAAGATGTCCATGCCAAAGAAGAAACCTTTGAATAATTTAGTAATAGAAAAAGGTGCGAATTACTCTCTCTACGCCATACCCGGTCATCGTACCACAGAAAATCGTATTACTTTATCGTCAAGCGTCCTGCGACTCCGAGGCAGCTGACGGGCTACAAGAATGCTTTAGAGCTGGCCTCTCATGTGGAACTTTCGCCCTAGCCAAAGGCAAAATATACTAACGCCTGCTAACAATAATGTCACGCATGATATTTAATAGGTCCAAACTACCCCTTTGGGGGATGGCTGCCGCATCTTATCACTAGCTGCGACTGCAACGTTCGCGACTGTTTCACGACCTAAGTCTGGAGAACATAGAACTTCAGATAAATAAACAGACAAGCCGATACAGCAACTCCTTGCGAGCTCACCAGAATAGACTGCCTCGGCTCCTCAACGATGCCCGACCCATTATCCGCTTAAGATGGCGACAACTTGCTGGCTAATTAATTAGTTAGTATGTATAAAATGGGCGGCCCTGTGCAATCTAGACTGCATTGCCACTTATCCTTATAAAGCAGTTTAGTTGTGTCGTAAAAACAGAGAGAGGGATAAGCACGGTTCGTCCGCCATAAAATGCGTAAATTAATTAATCCCGACAAAATAAACTACAGTAGTTAAGAGAAGAAGAAAAGTAAAGCGAGTGAAATGTGTATGCTAGTTGAATAAATGTCTCTTTACTTCTTGTCAAATGCTCGAGGTTAGGCTATTAATATTTGTTAAAATGTACTTTTAAGGTGCTAAACCTGTTTCCACGGATTTAATGTTTCTATTAAATATAGAAAAAAACTTCTTGTCAAATACTTTTCTAACATCTTAGTTAGCATTATGTTATATTTAGTTATATTTATCGAAAAATTTAAACTCGAGCCGAAACTCCTTTAAAAATCAACGTTTTGTAGTCTTTTTACAAGGACTATTTCAGTAATTCTTTTGTGTTTTAAAATAGATTTATACATCCAGGCTCATTTTCTTTAAGTTTTTATACCCTTTACCCGTAGGGTAAAAAGGGTATATTAGGTTTGTGCAAAGTATGTAACATACAGAAGGAAGCATCTCCGACCCCATAAAGTATATATATTCTTGATCAGCATGACGAGAGAAATCGATCTAGACATGTCCGTCTGTCCGTCCGTCTGTCCGTCTGGATGAACGCGAGGATCTCAGAAACTATAAAAGCTAGAATAACCAAAGTTGGCACCCAGATTCTCCTAGATCCGAGTAAAGACGAGTTTATTTATTTTTTTTTTTAATTTTCTCCCCCTTCCCCCGCTGCAGAATTTCGTCAATAGCGTCCACATTTCAAATGCTACCTAAACTAAACTATGCACACATAATTTATAAATAAATATCTACTGTTGTCTAAAATTTTATTCAATTCTGTCAATTCTAAGAAAAGTTATTAGCGAAACAAATTCTCGCCAGTACAACCCCCACAAACTGCAGCAACAAGTTCGCTCTTCTTCTTCCTCTTTTTGCTGCTGCTTTGGGCGCATATAACTCAGTGACGGAAGTTTACCTGGGTACAGGGTATTACACTGTCGGGCTTGCTCGACTGTAGCGTTCTCTCTTGTTATTATTATTTTAGGTTATATGGAGATAAAGTTGAAGTTGGATCAGTCTTAACTTACTTAACCGGAGCCTCTTAACTGCTTTTACAAGACTGTGCACCAAATAATCGGATTAGTAATGGGAAGCAAAATTTACGATTTGGACGTTAATGTTGCATCAACTAAATAATAAAAGGAATTGCGGTAGCTGAATGAGTTTCCAGTTTTAATTCGGCGGAAATTGTAATGGTCCTTAGTATCAGGATAACCCTTGCATCACTGCTTATAGCACAGAGAAACAAGCAACTCTTCTGGGAAAGGGTATATCTAACACAAACAGCTAATTGACTCCAACAACGCTCCAGTTTCTTATTACTATTTTAAAGTATGAATATTTAGTTCAGTACTCTATTAGTATTTACCATAATGCCTTTATGAACGTACGAAAACATTGAGAGAAAGCATTTTATTATGATTCTGACAAATGAAAATCACTGAAAGTGTAAGCGGAAACGAAAATAGATGTGTGTGAGATAACTTCGTTATTGATGAATTAAGGATGCATGAAATTGACGAATGATTCGACTTGAAGTACTGGCTACACACAAGTTACTTTAAATATTATTGCTGCTTTAAGAGATAAAAGAGTGTAAAATGCATGCAAGCAGTTTATTCACAAGTAGGCTTAAAAAATGAAACTACTATTCATGATTCGTTAAAAAACTATATTGCATCAATACAATTGAATTTCCAATGAATTTATTTTAAATATTATTGCTGATTCAAAAGATAAAAAGAGTGTAGTAACATGCATGCAAACAGTTTATTCAAAAATAGTTTTTTTTTACAAGTAGGCTTAAAAAAAGAAACTAGTATTTATGATTCGTTATAAAACTAAATTGCATCAATACAATTCACTTTCATTGAATTTCCAATCAATCAATGCCGAATTGATTTCCCAACACATCAAATTCAATCAAATTCAATCAAAATCAATCAAAAACGAGGTGTATTTTAATGCAAATATTAAGTTTGCAGTTGTGGTTTTATAGCTTCGAGTCTCTTTAAATATATATAGTATACAAGTACGTATGTATATGAACATTGTATATACACATACATACATATACCCTATTCATATGGCTCACTTCTTGCTACGACTTTCTCCCAAAATTTTCTGTTATTTATTCATTAAATTTTTGCTTCTGCTGCTGGTGTGGCGGACGCTGCCATTATTATTATTGTTGTTACTGTTGTTGTTGATATTGAATGATTTTTTTTTATAAAATCTACACACACATGCACACCTACCTGTGTACAATGAGCACTGCGCAGTTGAAATATTTTTTGCATGAGACTGGTAACAAGAAATTTAATGTAAAATCAACAGAAACAACAAAGAATGTGTGTGCTGGGTCGCCATCGAAGCAGAAGTGGCAATTGATTGGCAAAATACTTGCGCAGAGAAGTGGAGATGGAAAAAAGATGTCAGCAATAATTTCACATTGTTTGCCGTGCTGCCAATTGGAACTGCTATTTGCTGTGGTTGTTGTTGTTGTTGTTGCTGTTGGTGGTGTTGCCGCTTGGCAGCACGGTAATTTAACAGCACCGTTAACGTTAAGTGTGCCGCTGCACTGTGAAACCGATTCGAGCGATAAACATCAGCTGAGCAGCCAAAACTGGAACCCAAAACTCGACCGAACGAACGAGCGAACGAATCTTTTCTAATTTGTGCGTATTTAGCTATAATGCAGCTGTTTTCCTCCCTTCTCCTCCATCTCCGGCTAATCTTTGTTTTCCTTACCACTTTCAGTCTTTATGCAAATTAGCCAAAACTGACAACAACAACAAATAAATAAACTTTCACGACTATTTAGTTTTAATTTAATTCAAATACTTAGAGCAAAAAGCAACGGCAACGGCAACGGCCTCCGTCTGCCGATAACTAAAACTGTAAAATGGGCGCTGTGTGGGCCCCGGCTAGGTATCTCCAAAAGTTGTCGCCGCCAACGCCAATGCCAACAATGTCTGCTTAATGACTCTCAGATTCTCAGATTTGTGTCAGGCGAAACGAAAGTGAGAATTATAATTACTTCAGCTTTTCTACAAATTTTCTAACTACATACTATACATACTACCACGATATTTTTTATTGCCCTTTTTGTCTGGAAATATGGCCAACTGCTGATGTAATGCTGCATGACTGCACGATTCTGTGCGAGCGCTTGAACTTTTGCATTGTTTCATACCATTGTCGAAAATTTTCCAGTGCTCTACAATTTGTTTGCCCGCCACTACACAAGAGTCGTAAACGACAACAACTGCTGCGAATTTCATTCATGAAAACACGACGCAGTTGGACGCGCACTTGACTGCCTGAAGGCCCGACAAACTGACTGACTGACGGACTGCCAGGCTGACAAATTGAGGAGGGCCTGGGTGGCTGACTAGCTGGCAGCGTTTCGCATGAATGGCTGCAAGTCGCAGTTGATAGATGGAGACCAGCGCGTGAACAAACATAAATTTGTGGTCGTATAAACGGATATATGCCATATGCCTAGGTCTCTCTCTACTCGTATGTGTGTACTCGTATGTCTGAGTATGAACTCATTTGCATTTAAATGTATGCCGATCGTTCGACGGTGAAAATCGAAAATGAAATTTCAGCTTCAAGATGAGCTGCTTTGCTTTTCTCTTGTAATGCGTTGGCTGCTGCAAGGGCCACACTGCAAGAAATTAGAATGAAGGGAAAAATTCTGCAGTTTTATGATTGTTATTAAATTTAATGCACATATCTGCTATCGGTTTCAATATTATTGGAATTTATTATTATTTTAAATAAGTATTTTATTATTTCGTCATTGTTAAAGGAGGTATTTTCTAAAAATTTGTGCCTGTTTTAACACAAATAGAACAATTAGTATGTACTATCGATTACCGATAAGCAACATCTTCAAAAATCGTAACTGAAGCCAGCGCAACTATCGAAGTTATACAACTGAATCTGTTTTAAAAAATATACCTATACTAATTCTAAATAATTCTAAAAAAGGAATGCCTTTAGTTTTATTTAGTTATTGATAAATATCTGTTATGCTTTTGGCTTTATTTGTCACTTGGCATTTAAACATAAGTATGAGCACTAGTATCAATTATTGTTTAAAATTAATTGTTTTTGGAACTTTCTATGTATATTTTTCCTTAAAAAAAAACAGCCAAACTACTACTGGTAGTCGATTCGGTTGATGATAGCCGGCATTGCCACTGCTATATATATTTAATTTAAAATATATAAATAAAGAAACTTAGACATTTCGAATGTTGTGGGAAAACTTTTTCTTACTTAATATATCAGAAATATCAATAGTACAGTACAATTTAATCGTTATCGACCAGGTGGTCGCAGGTACGTGTAGCTTTATATAAACAAGTACTATAAATCATGAATTTGTTGATAAAAAAGGAGTCGTAAAAAGGTTGTTAAATCTTGTCAGGGTGTGTTTTTAATGTGAGATCATGCAATATCCAATTAGCTACCCAGATATCATTTTTTCAAAGTGATCTATCAACTACTCTGATTTAAAATTGTACAACTTCACCCAATTAAAGATTCTAACGTGATTATCGACAAGAAAAAGTTTAAGGATACTACGAATGCCATGTTTTGCTTTTGCGCAATTAATAAAATGGGCTTAAGCTTTCTAAAGTGGAAATGATCTGCCTCGTTTAAAGGTATACTTACACCAATATTAGTATAGTAAGTTAACTGCAACGTTAACAGATTGATTGTTAAAACTAATTTTTGTGTAGTAATTAGCATTGCCAATTATGTTACACGAATGCGGTGTTGGTTTTTTCCAAGTGTTCTTTCATGGTGGCTGCGCCCTTTGCCAGGCCCTGGTTACGAAATGCTTGTTCGTCGCATCTTAAAGCGTTTCACACTTTTAACCGTTACATCGGCTTTGTAGCAAGCGGACCGGATTGACGTCATTAATGCATGTGCGAGCTAAATCATTATATGCGAGCCAAATCACTCATACGCCCCATTTGCAGGGCGACAACAAAAGAGCTGCAAAGCCGCAAATCGCCCGCCAGGCATACAAGTAATGACGATGATTCACAAATTTCATAAGTTGCCGCCGCATGCAGATCCGTTTTGATAGTGTCGTCTGCCACAGACACATACGAGTACATAAATATGTACATATACATAGGTTGTATGTATGTGTGTACGAAGTCGCATTCACCTTGAAATGTGAATAAAAAACTGTTGACTTTTTCAACTATTTCGAGGCGCGTTTGTATTTGACTTCGACGCCAGGCACGCTATCGTCCATTGCGATCGACATCGGCTCCATCTGGCTGCTGCTCATCTAACTGTTCATATCCGTTTTTGTTTGCTTTGTGTGTAATTTCTCTTTCATTTCACTTGGGCAATTGAAGCGAGCCGTAGCTGTTATTTGCACTTTTGCTGAAATTGTTGACTAATGTGTCACAATTGCAAAGTCAGGCGCATTTCTCGGTCGACCCTCTTTTACTTTTCTTTGCTGTCGTCGTTGTTGTTGTTGTTGTTGTTCATTTTATGATTTTGTGGATTTACAGTTGCAGTTTCACTTGTTGCTGTCCTGTCTGTCTATCTGCCTAGAAGATTTCACTTGACAGCATTTTTAAGTGGCTTAGAACGCCCTTTCTTCCAATTATTGTTGCTATTGTCTTGACCAGTACATTGTTGTTGTTATTGTCATAATTGCGTAATTCCAAGTCATACGAGTAAATCACAATTTATGTTGCGTAATAAATGCGGCAGCAACAACAACAACAACAACAATTACCACAATAACGGCAACACATTTGTTGTTGTGGCAGCCATAAAGTCACGAAAATGAAAAGTAATTTCAGGGCGCGCACATGCTATAAACAAAAACTCAATGTGCCACCATCCCCTCCACCTGAAAGCCCAAAAAAGGTAGCAACTACAACAACATCAACGAAGATGACACACACACATAGTCAGACATACTCACACCTCAATAGAGACGGACACACAAAAGATGGCTGAGGCAGAGGCAGAGGGCAAAGTAACAGTAGTATGAAAACTTTCATTTCTTGCGGCCAATATGGTGAGCAACAACCAGTTAAAAAATAACAAAAACAAAAGCGTTAAAATTGAACAAAAGCAGAAGAATATGGCACAAAAATTATGGCCAACTATGGAAGCGGGAGGAGCAGGAGGAGCAACAGCAGCAGCAGCAGCGGAGGAAAAAGCCGCAGGCTGCAAGCGACGACGATGAGCAGCACCTGTTTATCACCTCATGTGTTGTAATCTGTGAGGCTGCCACAACAACAGCAACAACAGCAACAACAACAGCAACAATAACGCCGACGAAACTATGTGGAACATAAAATTCTACAAGAGCTTGGCCCGTCTCTTGGTGTGTGTGAGAGCAATTGGTGCGTGTGAGTGTGTGGGGCAGATGAGACCCTACTCCTCGGCTTTAGGGAGTGCTCTAGTGTGTGTGTTGGGGAGAGAGTCTAAGCGGCAGCCAACGGCAAACAACCTTGGAGCTGCATGCTCTCAACATTGCTCTTTGAGCCACTTTCTCGCGCTCCCGTTGGCCCTGCGCCGCCAACGGCTTACCCACGACTTTCTTTCGTTAATGCGGAAGCAGACAAAAGCGCGTGAGCATTTAGCGCCATGGAGCTCGCTCCAAAACACTCAGCTAATGTGTCTTCTAAATGTGCCCTCTTTCTCTCGCTCGCTCGCTCTCTCTTTCTTGCGCTCAGGTGGCTGGGCTGCTGGGCAGCTGGGCAGCGAGAACAACAAACAAGGCAGCACCGGCTTGAGTAGCAGCCGCCACTCGATCTTGTTCGTGGCTACAACAAACATATTACGAAGCATCTCGTACGTGTAGGTCGCATCGTGTAGGGAGCGCACGCGCAGCCCTCTCATCAACCATCAACCATCTGCCGCTGCCACTGCGACTGCCTCTGCTCTGCGACTGCGTCTGTGTCTGAGTTTTTACATAATTTGACGTTATGCCGCCGCCGCCGCCGCCGCCGCGGACAGTCCGTTAGTTGAAAACTCTTTAAAAACAGCCTGACATCGTCGAAAATTATCAAACCGCAGCTTGTTCCATTCGAATGAACACACCAGTGAATTCGGTGGTGCTTATTAAGGAAGTCAGTTTAGTTCAATTAAACACAACCATGAAGTTCTTCGTTGCTACCGCTTGTGTCCTGCTCTTGGCATCCGGCATCTCGGCCGATCCTGTCAAAGTCGATGAACAGCCCAGCGCGTTTGCCAAATGCCTGGAGGCTGATTCAATCTCGTGTCTGCAGCTCACGGTACGGATTAATGAAATAAACACCTCCCAAGGATTTACATATTTTATCAAAAAAAAAAAGCAAGAAAGAAAGAGAAGCAATTATTATATAAAAATTGGAAACCAAAGAACAATAAGTGTGCCACAGTGAAAGTGAAATTGAAATTGAAATAGAAATTGAAGCATGAAATATTGATCGATTGATTGATCAATAATGCAAAAGCATGCGAAACAGGAACAAAAACACAAAACAAGAGTGAAAGTTACAATTACATGATTTAACCCAAATCACAAAAAGAAAGAAACAAAATCTGAAAAAAATAAACTTTTTTAACCAACCAAGTGATGCATCGATATTACATCAGCCAAAGGATCCGAAAGTGAAAGTGTCGATTCTGATAATATGGACTACGTCACACAATTGCAATTTCAATTTCCATCATCCATGGCAACAATAATGTGCACCACACAACCTACAATTACAAGTACAACAACCCAAGCTAATTTGTGTCTACCCCTCTCTCTGTGTACCCCCAATATAGCTCTTCCGCAAGGCCAAGTCTATCTTTGAAAATCCCCAAATCGAACTCTTCGGCGGCGTCTCACTGGTCAAGGCCAATGAAGGACGTCAGGGCAAATCTCTGGATAACTCGCTGGCCGTTGAGGCTGCCCCCAGTGTTGAGGCACGCACCACCGAAATGGGCAACTACTTCATGGACAATGCCAAGAGCTTCTTTGCTGAACGGTCGTTGAACTTCAACTTCGCCAACGCCGCCCGTTCCGTCGCTCGCGCTATCCCCGATGACATCAAGGCCGATCTGCGCGAACTGGTCGTTGAGTCGCGTACCCGCAAGAAGAAGCTGTTGAAGAAGTTCCTGCCCATCTTGTTGGGTGTTGGTGCTAAGATTGCCGTTCTGGTCGTTGGCTCCATCTTCGGTCTGTTGTTCCTGGCCAAGAAGGCTCTGGTTGTCTCCGTGATTGCCTTCTTCCTGGCTCTGGCTGCTGGTGCTTCAAGCGGTTTGGGTCGTCTGGGCGGTTCCGGCGGCGGTGCCGGTGGTCTCCTCGGCGGTCTGGGAGGTCTCTTCGGTGGCAAGAACTCCGGCTCGGCTGCTGTCAGCTCAGGTGGGTGGTCCTCGGGCGGTGGTGCTGCCAGCAGCGGTTGGTCCTCGGGCGGCAACTCTGGCTGGGACTCCCATGGTGCCTACAGCTCTCCAGTGGCTCAGACCATCGCCTACCAGGGCTACAAGCAGGCCAGGCGGTAAGCTGATGGACTAATCCAAAATATATTGAGAAGCGACGCGTAAGACAAGGAGAGAGAACATTGCAAAAGCAAAAGCATAAGAAAAATGATGACCATTTAATTAATGTTTATATTTATATTTATTTATAAATTATTTATTTTAATTTATTTACTTAAACGAGAACGAGAGTGTGCAGCGTGGCAGGCTGCGCCCGCAAAGTGCCTTCCAAAAGTAACTCTCGGCTGAGAGACAAGAATCAAGCAACCACAACAAACACCACCACACACCACCACACATGCAAAATAGCCACACAAAGTTTCATTGACCGCCACAACCACACAAACAACAACCACTTGAACAACCATCAACTACTGCTTCCACTTCCACCTTCTTCACTACTACTATCTATCTATATATCTATCTCTGTCTCTCTTTTACACTATCATTATTTTATTTTCACGGCCGTTGTCTTTAATTTATGGCCACAAAATGCTTGCAACTAGTCGAGCTCATAAATCAAAACAGCTGCGCCAACTCTAAACTCTATCTGTGAACTATTCCTGTAACTGTAAATTCTAACTTTCTGTTCTTTCAACTATCTATCTATCTATGTATAAATCTGTATCTGAATCTGTATCTCAATCTGTTTCTGTATCAACCATACTCTACCGAAAAGAAAACCTCTATAAAATGCTGCAAAATCAAAGAATCAAATAATAATTCATACAAACAATCTAAAACTCTATCTCTTCTTTCATTTCATTTCATTTCTAACTTTTCTTTTCTATTTCCCAGCTACTCTACCTACACTATCTGCATATCTATTCATCTTTTTGGCTATCTATTGTGCTCTATAGCTGTACACATCACTCATACGCCTCATTGTGCGCGTTCGTCAAACAATTTGCATTTGAATGGAAAAACTTTCTTCATTCATTCTTCTCACTAAATTCTTCTGTTTCTGTCTGCTATCAGCCAAAAAAATCGAAGCAGAAAACCCTAAAAATTTTCGAGAAATTTCACCCACTTTTTCATATTGTTATTTTTTTTATTTTTTTTTTGGTAATCTTTCATTTTCACTGCACTTTCTTCTACTCCTGCCCACATCTTGCTGTTTTGTCTCTCGGCTGCTAAAATATCTACAGATCACAAAGAAATTTGCTAAAAATAAAAACAAACATTTAGCTACGCGTCTTTTTGGCTCATTCAAACGGTTCAATGCAGCGGCCTCCGAACAATGGGGCCCGACAACAACAACATCGCATTAAAGTTTGCACCTGCCAACTGGCAAGTGTAACTGCTATTGGGTTTTTTCATACATACATATATATTTGTAGTTGTTGTTGTTGTTGTTTTTTGCTTTAAGCCACGCTATTATTATGATGGCTATTGTTGAGGTGCTAAAAAACAAATTGAAGAAAGTTCGACGTCGACTCTTGGCAATTCAGCTTAAATAACTGTGCGCGAGCGAGTGCAGTCGTCTTCTGACTGTAAGCCCCTCAGGCCGCTTACAAGCCTGGTGCTTTACTTATGAATACGACCCAGTTACATGGCTCATGGATGGATGCTGCGCTTCGGTTTTTTCAACGTTCAACGCTTACTACAAGCCGTTGACTCTTTTTACTCAATACTCATACATTGCCTTACTCTTGGCCCCAACTACAACTCTGGGCTTTCTTCTTCAGACGCACTCGGCAGCAATTAATGTGAAGCTGCCGCCGTCGCTGCCACTGCCTTTTGAGCATTTTTCTATGCTCATTTAGGCCGTATTCGGTCTCTCGACCCTTTTTCTCAGACCAATTTGTTATTGTGTTTGATTTGCTTAGCATTTAACATTTCTTGTTGCCTGTTGCCGCCGCCACTATTTGTCGTGCCTTGACTGTCGCTTGCCTTCATGACTGCCGTACGTTGTTAAGTGAAATTTTGAAGTAGTTCACCATTGAAGGTGTCACGCTTGAAATCAATTGTTGCCAGTGAACGAGGGACAGTAAAGAGCACTTAACAGAGACATTCTTAGATGTCATGCAATGCGTTTGGGATGTGTGCTGCAGTCGTTAAAAGTGAAAGTACTTCGGTTGTAACTCGAGGAGCTGTCGTGCCATGCAAATCAGTTAAGTCATTACATTATTTAAAGGTGTTGATTTAACGCGTGGATTTAATACAGCCATCTGCTGGGCCAGTCTTTGACCAAAGAAAACAATAGGAATTATAAATCACTTAGGAAAGATGACTATTTATTTACTTTAATCATCGTTTCGAAAATGACTTTTAATGACTTTCATTCATTACATTGCTAATTATTACATTAACTTTAATTGGTATCTAGGCTTATTTAAAAGCAAAATATTTAATAATAGTGATTGAAAAGGCTTAATGAAATATTCTATTAAAGCTAAAACATAAGTACTGTTAACATTAAAACATTCTTAGTATAGAACCTCACAAGTTTCTGATATTGGCGATTCAAGTTTCTATTGATACCATTAATATTTTGCAAATAGACTTCGTTTTCTTGAAAGTCAGAGTCATAGGGGATAGGTCTCTCCAGCGAAAGAACAACTACATTCACGTTGTTCAATCTAGATTTACCCCATGGCTCTTACGCACCAGATTTCCGGATCATAATCCACACATAAACTAATTCGTTGACCAAATTAATTATTGTGCTAGTAACTCAATGTTGAATTCCCCAGGATACATCATCTGGCGATTATGTAATTCAATAGACTGTCCTGTTATCTCTCTTAGAATGCAAAATAGAGTCATTAAAAATTTGCTAAATGTTTTGCCTCTAAAAACTCTTCTAGTGCTGCAACTGATTTACGATATTATTTTAAAACCTGTTTTATACCTTATCTTAATTACGTTAGAGCCTAAATTTATGTGTTTTTGTAATGAGCTTCGTTTTTATTCATCTTTGTGTTGTCTGCAAGTTATTTAGGTTTTCTGGTACTCGTTGAAATTTTGGAAATAAATCATTAGCGCTCGTTGATTTTCATTATTTTTAAAAATTCTTCAGGAGTGTCTGTTCGACTCTATAATATTTTATAATTAAAATATTTGTATACCCTGTACCCGTAGGGTAAAAAGAGTATATTAGGTTTGTGCAAAGTATGTAACATGCAGAAGGAAGCATCTCCGACCCCATAAAGTATATATATTCTGAATCAGCATGACGTGAGAAATCGATCTAGACATGTCCGTCTGTCCGTCCGTCTGGATGAAGGATCTCAGAAACTATAAAAGCTAGAATAACCAAAGTTGGCATCCAGATTCTCCTAGGTCCGAGAAAGGACGAGTTTCTTTTATTTTTTTTTAATTTTTAAAAACAAACAAGTACTCTATACATATGCGTGGAATATTTAGAAATTTTTTGATAAATAAAGAATATTAAAAAAAATGGAAATAAATTGTAATAATTGTAATATTAACAAAACCTTTTTTGATTGATAATACCTCCCTTTTCAAATTAATTTTTAAAACAATTTTATAAATTTTTTTCTATTTTTGATGGTATTTAAAAACTTCCTCTTGACGCTAGCATTCCTTTCTTGTTTTAAATATATTTCTAAGTATGTACGAACGGAAAGAAAGCCGGCAGTAATAATACGGCACAACTTCAATGGAAATAGGCAGTATCATTTGCTTAATTTATACTTATCGTATATATTCTACGCATACAGTTTAAGAACTTTCATGCGGTTTGTTTTTGAAAAGCAATACTCCTTTGGACACTTTCCCTATTATGCGAGACTATTATGTACTGGGCAGCTCAATTTAAACTTGGACGTAGGAGCTTAGTAGATAAGAGACGTCCGGAAAGGCCAAGAACTGTAGCCACTGACGAAAACCTCGCCAAAATGGATTGAACGACCGCCGAATCAAAGTAGGAGTGTTAGCTGAGATTATCAAGGATTCTAAAAAATAGGCCATGCTTCAAATACTAGCAATGCAATTAAGTATTTTCACTAATGAACACCCCGTAGAACTGCATATTACCACTATCTGTAAACACGTACAGGGTTGTGGCTTTTTCAGAAAGAAATGGAGGTCAGAGGTGAAAAAAAACGAAGCATAAGCAAAGCAGCGCTAACTATCTGAGCTGTCAAGCCTAGAAGCATGCCATGTAATTGGATTAAAAATCAAGCCCAGCTTAAAGCTAACAATCCCCGACAGGTTGTGTTGCGTGCTTGGTTGAGTTGAACTTTCTTTACGCCTTTCTCTCGTTTCCGCTTGTTCGCAAGAATAGTGCAACCTAAAAGTAGGCAACATAATTTATTTACCACAGCAACTGTTGTTGAAAGTACAAAAGAGTTGCTTAAAGCGCTTGCTTTACCAATTTATCCAATGACTCAACCAGGGAAAAAATTGAGAAAATTGAAGCTAACTTTTTCCCTTATCTTATTATGGATAGTTGTTGAAAGAAATAATGGACGCCTCTGGGGCTAGACCGATTATCAATGCTATGCACGTGCGCTTTTGTTATGGCCTTTAATGGTCGGACAAGTGCAAAAAATAATATAGTTACATGTGCGAGTATGTGTGTGTGTAGCAGCTATAGTCGACTGTGGCTGCTGTTACTGTTTTTGGTAACTGTTGTGGCTTTGTTTTTGGTAGCGACTCGTGCACTTTTCCGGTTTGTGGCAACCACAAAATCGAACAACCTGCCTGCTGGGTCAATGCACACTTTACGGATTTGGGGTTTAAGCTGCCCATTTCACTACACACACACGCACACACTAAAACGGCGAATGTGGTTTGAGCTGCTGCTGTTGCTGCTGGTACTGATACTGTTACTGCTACTGTTGCATTTGTGGTCGCAACCACAACTGTGATTGCAGTTTTGGGTGCGCGCAATGTGAGAAAGTGTTGCAATATATATAGCTAGTTATTAATCCAATACGTATTTGAGCTGGCCTGACATTGAATAATACACAACGATGTGCACCAGTCATTTGGAGAATAGAGTAAGAGTGTTGTCTGTCATTCATAGTTCAACATTGTACAGGCAAACCAAAAAAATATCACAAAAAATATGCAGCAAATGTGTGAAAGTTGTCAGTTTGAAACTTTTATTGTCCACATATTAACGAACAATGATGATGATAATGACGAGCTGAACACCACAATGACCAAAACAACATTGGCACACGTGGTTATTGCTGTAGTTTTTCTTGTTGTTGTTGCTGCTGCTGCTCTTGTTGTTGCTGTTAACGATTACACGCGTATCGTGTAGGTAAGTAAGTAAGCAGGCAGGCAGGCAGGCAGGCAAGTAAATGAGCTTGGCAACCACACAAAAGAACAAATGTTGAAAGTGAAATGCAAGTCTCGACGATCGTATCGCTTGACAATTTTTGTAATGAAATGAAAAATGCCTTGAAAGTGAAACGCGCTCTCTTGCAATTAAAAGCAGAGGAGGCCAACAGCCACAGCCACAGCCCCGTCGTCTCCTCTCTACCCATCCCCTCGCCAGTGCAGGTCGGCATTTTTTGGTATCTTTGCACACTTGCCGCTTTTGCTTTCATTTTGCGCAGCCGCAGCAGCCGCGGCAGCCGTCGTCGTGTCGATTACACAATGCCGCTGAACCCAGGCAGGTACGTATAGGGAGTGGGCGT
Source organism: Scaptodrosophila lebanonensis (assembly GCF_003285725.1). NCBI lineage: Eukaryota > Metazoa > Arthropoda > Insecta > Diptera > Drosophilidae > Scaptodrosophila > Scaptodrosophila lebanonensis. The sequence goes on from NW_022060538.1 coordinate 5,634,447, forward strand.
GGTCAGTGCCCATAGGCAAAGTCTAGGCAAACGACATTGGTTTCCATTTCATGGGTATTGTGCCTTTTTCTTAAAATTTCAAATATGATGATTATGAAGTGGAAACTCTCACTTTTACGATTATTTTTCTTATGGCTTTCAGTCTCAGCGTCTTTTTCTTTTTTTTTATTTCTTCTGCTATTGTTTGTCCCATAATGATTAGACTTTCGCAGCAACAGCGAAGACGTTTCTTCTACATATCTAAGCCAAACGCTAGATAGAAATGTTCATAAAAGTCAATTTTATGCTCAGTTTTGTTACTGATTGGCCTAATCGTCTAGAGCTAATGCTCAGCCGCATGAAAGTGGCCCAGGGGCTTGGAAGTCACTGCGTGTGATTTGGAGCGCTAAATATCTCAATTAGAAGTATTATATACACATATATACTCCTATGTATGTATTTATAAATAGACGCAGGCTCGTATAGAGGGCGAAATCACGTGATGTAGGTCAGCCTTTCTCTGTTGAAAGACGCACAAAAATTCGAATTCGTCATCGCAGCCCAGGCCGAAGTAAATCAAAGTAAATAGCATTAAATTGGAGCGATGTGGCGATGCGTCAATGGGTCTGAGGCCGTGCTCATTTAGCTAAGCATCGGCCCAGCCCAGCCCAACCTGACAATTAATTAAAATCAAATTGTGATCGCTTGGATATTTTGGCGTTGCCTTTGGCAGCACGCGCATAAAGTCCGAGGCGGCGGCTTTTGGTTTCGCTTGCCGGCTATTTTTATGCTAGTCATTTTTATTTTGAGACTTGTTTTCGTCTTGCTGGTGTTGTTGTTATTGTTATATGGCTGCCGTTGCTGTCGCTGTTGTTGTTGCTGTTGCTGCATTTGTTGGCTAGCTTTTCCAATTTGAAATTTCTACAATGGCCAACATTTTTAAGGCTGCTGCAGCCGGCTTAACGAGTTACCGTCTCCGACACCATGTCGTCTCCATGCCGTTGCCATGGCTATTGCCTTAGCGAAGAAAGTGCCGGTCAACCTTTTTTGCCGCTGCTCGAGTTTGGCTCGAGTTTGGCTGTTTGTGTGTTTCTTGGTTTGTCCATTTGTTTGCTCGGCTGTTTACTTAAAGTTGCCCATATCCGTTTTTAGTTCGATTTATGCGTTTTGATAAAGAAAACACACAGCCCCACAATAAACTAAGCCCCGCGCACGTGTAACTTACAACCGATGGGCTGGACCGACCCAGCACCAGCCTCAAACTTGAATTTATGTTCCCTCCACTGCCAATCTGTCTACATCAGTGTGTGTAATTGTGTATTTGTGTGTGTGTGTGTTAGCGGCTGGTCAGCGCCGTAGGTGAGGCGCAAAATAAATCGGAAAGATTAAAAAAATTTCACTTTCTCAACTGTTTACAGTTACTTATAAATATGGAAACTGTTTCTTTTCTTTCGTTTTTTCATTTTTTTTTGGCATTTTTGTAAGCAGCCCAACGTTGACTTTGCGTTTGGCCTAAGGATGAAAGATTGACGTGAACATGGGCAGCCAACATGGAAGAGGAAGTGGCAAGATAGCGATAAGAAAGGGTTCACTTTTTATTGAGACAAAATTGCTGAAGTGAATAATTGGTACGGGCCTCAAAAGTCGCAAGAGCGAAGGGCAGCATTTAGGTTTGTGCTTCTTCCACATCTTTATGCAAGTTTAATTCTTTAACTTTAACAAATTTGCCAATTAATACAGAAATTGAACGAAATTTAATTCTGATCAAAACTACGCAAAGAATTATTTACAAAACATGCAGCCATCGGTTTTTAAATTGTAAAAACATTTCAGCTGTTTCCACCTCTTACAAATAAGCAAGAATGGAATGCTTTAAGAGAAGAACGAGAAATACATTCTCACTTAATATCCTTAAGCCTTTGGGTACAGTATAAAATGCTTCGCAATCAATTTTAAAAACATGAACACATTTAGCATACTCTGTGTTTTTAAATAAAATATAATTTCAAAAGAAAAACAGCAGTGTTTGCAATGAAAATTATTCAAAAAACCAAGCCCTTCGGACATGATTTCTACATTTTTGTAAGATAATGTGCATTCATGTTTTTTACCAAAAGATTGCAATGAAATACTGCACTAAATAATACATGAAATTATAATACGCAACTGCTGGGAGCTTTCTTCAAATAATTCACTCCAAAGGGAAAATGAAGTGCATTTGAAAAACAAAATGTAGATGGGTTCTGAGATGTAAAATTTAAATAAAAATTGGAAATATACCAAATACATGTAAATCGACATTTACGAGAGCTTTGTTTCAAGGCGTTATATCGGCTCCTAACCAGCTTTTTGAATAAATCAATGTTGCTGGTAATATCTCGAGTAATAATTAGCTATAAATAAATTGTTTAGAGGGCTCCTCAATACATGTGAGGTCTGCGCTGTCTTTTTCAGCTTTGTCCACACACCTTTAAGCATTTGTTGGTTGAAAACAAGCAGACTGACAACTTCCCTTACACTTCGCCTAAAAGCTAGCTGCGACATTGAGCGAAGAGGGTCAGATGTTAGCGGCACAACATCAATCTTTCATAGATGGAACAACTTTCATTTGCTCGCCCCACCCCACCTTGCATTGCACCGCAGACAGAGAGCAGCTGTAGTCACCAAAGTTTGGCGTCCAGTTTGATTTATGGCGCAAACACTGACCAAACCACACAATTGACAATGTCAGGCGGCCATCATTGAAAGGTCAGGCGTATTTCCGTTACGACTGGCAACTCGTCCATTTATATACAAAGTTATAAATGACTTTGTGGCTTATTTTCCAAAGTCAACACATGGAGCTATTCAAAAAGGTGTTAAGGGGCTGCCCGCATGCAAAATACAAATATTAGCCGAATGCCCAGGGGTGTCTACACGAAAACCTTTCAAACTCTTGCAGACACGCGTCGAGAGACGCGTCGAGAGACGCGTCGAGAGACGCGTCGAGAGACTCGTCGAATATGTATTATTGCATACTAATTACGCACAGCACCTCAAGAAAACCACATCATAGGTTGTTGTTGCTGTGGTTGCACTCGGGCCGTTGCCGCTCTAATGGATGGCTTCAAAAGTGCTTTTCTTTATGGCACGACGCGCCGTGGCGGTTGCAAGTTCAATTTGCGCATGTGAACGAACACAAGTGAGTTTTAACACATGTTTGGGCTCAGGGTGTGTGTGTGTGTGCTTGCAAAAACTTTCACTGAAGTTGATTTTCGCGGCCTCGCAAGCGACTTTTGGAGCCTTGTCCCGCGTTCCGTCTCGCTGTCTCGCTGTCGCCGTTGGCTCCTGTCAAAAAGCATGCATACTTCATTATTGCCAGCCCGACTTAACATCATCATCATCATCGTCAGTATCATCATTATTGTCGTCACCGTGACCATCATCCGCATAAGCCGCGCAATCGTGACGAAAAGCCATCAAGTGCAACACTCGATCGCCTAGAGTGCCGGCTGGACATTGACACTTGTTTTGACCGGCACTCGAGTGGGCACTTTTGCGATAGCCATGGGCCTTCCAAACACTCTTCATGCTGCATACTTTCATTTGGCAAACACTGACGCACAACACTGTATGCGAAAAGATAGAGCATATTTACATATCCCCGAAAGTGCTCTTAGGCCATGTTCTCTCTATGCTCCGCTGAGAATAATCCAAAGGGGTTCCGTAGTCAGAAAGCAGCTAAAAAATCTTGGCAAATGGGTCAGCCATTCGTGATCGTGGTTTCAATAAAACCAATAACTTTCGATTGCTACTTCAAAGAATCTGAGAAACTGAAAGAAACCTAGCTATGCCTTAGGGTGCCAAAGAAGGGTATGTTTAGATATTCAAATATTAAACAAATAAGTTTGTGGTATTTCACAACTAAGTCATGTTTGTAATTTGAATTAAAGCCATTACGGATTCTCATAAAAAAACATACTTTTCTACTACAACAAATTACCTTGGTATATAATTTTGTTTGCAAATTATTTGCTTAGTTTAGGATTTTTATGATTTCGTACCGTGATTAATTGTATTAATACTTGTATGATACGTTAGCGATCCAGACTGAAGTGAAATAATTATTCTAAGTAGTCTACTGGATCATGCAGTCAAAGCTTACATTTACATGCAAAAATTTAAATACAAGTATGAAAATTAAATGGAAAATTTGTTTTAGCTTTGATGTCTTCTTTTGTTGAAGATTTTCATAATATTTACGGGGAAAAACTCAAACAATTTATTAATAAAAATAATTATATTAATTCCACTTCTCAAAGCTTAAAAAAATGAATTTTCAAAATACTTTAAATAATCTTTTCGTACAATTAACTTTTCGCTCAACACTACGTTTTAAAGTTATTTTGATGGAAGACAGTTGGAACAAAGAGAGAAATGGAATCTCAACTTTTAGGAGAGGTTCTGTTTGCTCGCCAAAAGAATAATTACGTGAAAACAAGAAATTTAAGTTAAAGATGATCATTTCTCAAATTATGTCAAATTATAAACATTATTCAAATATGTATACTACAAATATATAATGGTATAATAAAAAGTGCGCGCTGTTTAAATAGAATAGACAGTTATCGGCATCCCAAACATAAGTTGCTTATTAGGTTGCTAAAATTCCCAAACAAATATTGCACATCTTACACTTAACTAACTGCTTATTAGAGACCCGTTTGCTTACAAATAGAAGTTCTATAAAATCTGATCAAATAAACAAATTCTGAAATAATTTTGATTTGATGATTACCCGAAAAATTCCAAGTTATCAAAACCACAATAAAAATTAGGACAAGATAAAATATAATAATTTAAGTAAATTACAATGAAAATTCGGTGGAAAGATATCGGAAATCTCCATATCTTCATCTGCAAAATTCTGGAAAACAGTTGGATTAAGCAAAGTTTACTACTTTATTAAAAAGTATGCACACTTCATACTTAATTCCTCTTGCACACTTTTGCCATATTGGACACGCTCTATCTATCAAGAGCGTAACACGGTCCAAAAGCTTACACCCGCCTGTAAGGTCAGCCGAATGAAAAGCAAGCCAGCAACGGTTCATCTACAATTAGTGCCTCATTGTTGCCTCCGGCAGTAGTCTGCATTTTGCCCTAATGCCGCATTAAAATTTTTAATTGGCCATATCGCACATGCAGTCAAGCACCTCATCGACTCCGAACTGAACTGAACCGAACCGAATGGGCACCCATGGCTCAGTTGGCTATAACCGCAAAACGGGAAAAAAAATCAAATGGAATCAAACTGAAACCGAACCGACAACAACAAAAACAAAGGCAACAGCAACAACAACAGAGTTTAAATGAAAGATTGAAGATTCGGCAGGTTGTAAGTATGAGTATATGGGGAGTAGTCTTATGCGCGTGTTAGCCAACTGAGTTGTGCGAAGCCAAACGGAAATGCCGTTTTATCAATCAGACGCTGTAATGAAGGCGCTTATTTGATTAGGTGACCGACTCTCGGATCGGTCGGATCGGGCTAGGCTGGGTCGGGTCGGTCGGGCTGGGCGGCATTTTGAACGCATCGTCGGTTTGAGCGAATTATTCCTTTTGATGTTTTGACCGAAATACCATTGAAAGCAAAAGAAGAAAGTTTTTCAATGCTGCAAACACAAACACACGCAGTTTTGTCTTCCTCTTCTTCATCTTATTTTATTTACTTTTCTTTGGCACGAAGTGCGCTTCCTTCACCGCCCAACCAACCAACCATCCGACCAACCAACAAACATCATCATCAGCAGCAGCGGAGGCAGCAGCCGCTTTGTGAGCAAGTTGGTTATGCGCCTTTTTATTGAAATTAATTAAATTAACAGCGTCGTTTTTTGTTGTTGTTGCTGTTTGTTTTTGGTTTTGTATTTCGCCGACTTACTTGTATATAAAAAAGTGTTCAAAAATTTGGGTAATAACAAGAATGATCGTCATCATTACGATTACCAACATTAACGTAATGGCCGAGCCAAAAATTTCACTTTAAAGAATGCATCCGGCCTTTATCAGAGTTACTGCATCGTTGGCTTGGACCAGCCAGTGCCAACCAAGCAGGGTGAAACGTTGCAGCAGCATTATTTATGGCCCAAATGGCGGCCAGCATAACACGCCCTTCTGCAATTGCGTGAAAGTCGTCGATGCCGCCGTCATCATCAGCATTATCTGCATCAGCATTATCATCATTGAGGCGGAAGCTGCTGCTGCTGCTGCCATTATCCTCCTAAAAAAGCGAAAGGGCTGGGCACACGTGCGACATGGCCAGGCGGTCGATATGGCTATAAAAACTGCAATTTTGGCAAGTTTCTCAAAAGCGACACAGCGAAAAAAACAAAAAAAAAAACTGAAAACCCTTTCTCTTTCGAAAGAAAGCGGTTCGTTTAGTTGGCTTGCCTGCCTGCCTGCCGGCCTGCCTGATTTTCGTTTTATTTTGTTATTGTATATGATTTTTTTTTTTTTTTCAGCGTGTGAATTACTGCAGTCGACGAGGCTCATAAAAGTTTTTCATAAATTATATAATATTTTAAAAGAGTGTTACTTTTTTCTGTGTTGCGCCATCATTTGTTTGCACTTGCCAGCATCGATGAGGCAAGCGCACGAACCAACCAGCCAACCAACCAACCAACAAACGATGATGATTGAGGCAGACAAGAGCACCATCATCGCCATCGCCTTCGCCATTGCCAGCATCAAGCAGCATCGATCGAACCATTGCGTGTTGAATCAATTATTCAATTTTTAATTTGATAAACAACACCATATCTGCCGGTCTCTCTCGCTCTCTATCTCTATCTCCCTCTTCCTCTCCAAGTGACGCTCTCTGCGGTTAACACTGACCGCCACAATATTATGTAAAAAAGGCAGAAAATGAAGAAAAAGGCACAGCCAAGCACATATAAATTATTATTAAATGAACGTGGCCATAAAAAATGTCACCGCCATGTCCGTAGCGCATTTTGCAATACTTTGGTTTGACCAGTCAGCGATTTAAAACTGTAAATTTGTGGCATTATGTTTGTCGCGCATTAGATAATTTTTTCTTTTTAATGCACATTAGCAGGGCAGGCTGGCAGGCCACCAGATGTATGCTCAAAAAAGTGAAAGTGCTGCGGTTCGTGCATTTATAATTTTAAACAACAACTTAAATAAGTTGCTAAGCATGCTAACTATTGTATATCATGCTAATGATCGGTCTGCACAGATGCTTGTCTTTTCCACAGCACGCCCAACTTATGGAGGCAGATATTGAAAAAGAGGATTGAAATAATTAAAAGTTGAGGTAACTTACTTTTAAATCTGTTAAAAGAAATATATAGATAGTAATTTAACAAATTTATTGCACAACATTCACTAATATACGAAAGCTGAATTTATTTTAGAAAACAAAAAGGGAAATAAATAAATACAGTTTTTAAATGCTATTTGTTACAATTTATTCCATTACTTGAACTTGATTCTAAATACAGGATACAGAAGACCACACAACACCTACTTCCAACTATTGCAGGTATTCTAGGACAACCAGCTCCAGTATCATTAATGACTGAAGAACACCTCCTAACGAGGTAACCCAGCAGGTCTGTGTCTGTGTCTTATGGGTACTGGAAGAGCTAACAAATGAGGGAACTACACACGTCACATGAACCGAGTACCGCAATGCTGACGTGACCAGACTCACGCGCATTGCTCTCTTCATCATGAATATTCATATTTTTATTAAGTACATATTTTCCATATTGCCCTACTTATTGGTTCGTTCAAGTTAAAAAAAAAGATGGAGTTAAAAATATTATTTTTAAAAAGAAATGTTTCAAGACAATAAATTTCTAGTTAACAAATATATTGTTTGCAAGTTAGTCTAGTTATAAGTTGCACAATCAATTTCTATTGGCAATAAATTAGATGCTGCCTGAAAGTTTGTAAAGTAAAGTATTTAAAAACAGCAAAATGTTCCCCATCTGCGGGTTAAATTCTTGAACCGCCGGTGCAGGTGTGTTGGTCTGCAATTGTTTGTGTGTGTGTATGTGCGCGCGGATCTTGTTCGTGCGTTCTTCATGGAAACAAATTACTACTGCTGTTAATGACTGCCCACTAGCTGCCCAGACCCGAGCCGCCTAATTAAATGATAAAGCCAGCAATCAAGCTGATGTGAGAGAGCCCCTAAGTAGGTCCGTGTATCTGTGTGTGTGTGTGTATGTGTTTGTTTATTTGACCCAAGTGCAGCGCATATGTGTTGCATCTGTTCCGTTTGTTTGCATTTTCACTCGAACGCTTCAACAGTGGCCATCATCGTCACCATTACTGGTAGGATTGACAGTCATCGTTGTCTACATAGACACCCACTCATTGCCACCGGCTGGGCGCTCACGCACACATACACACACACACACTCACACACTCATATAGTATTTCAGTCCGCTAGCCATTCATTCATTCATTCAGTCACTCATTCATGCTGTTGTATGTTAGCTTACACTTTGAAGTTGCAAAGTTAGTCGCTTAGTTAGGCGAAGAAGGCAGCAGTGAATGTTTTATGAAAAAAAGAAAAAAAAATGAAAATTAACGTTGAACTTTCTTTTTTTGCTGATTGCATGCAGCAGCAACAACAGCAGTCCTATACACAAATAAAATATCTAGTGCCTTTTGTTGTTGTTGTTGCTGTTGCTGTGGCCTTATGCATATCCATGCCTTGGCTTATATGGTCGCACAAGCTAAAACTCGTTGAACTGTTATGAATTTTACTTTTGGTTTTCATTTGAAAAGCAGCAAATGAGGCACAAAGAAAACCGAAAAGAAAAATAAAACCAGTTACAAGTCGCTAACCACAACAAAAGAACAAGAAGTCTGGGTCGCCCAATGCCAACTCAAAACTCAAAACGAAAAACTGAAGCTGAAGCTGAAGCTGAAGGTGGCGTTGGAGTTGGAGTCTGACTTGGAGTTGGAGTTGCTGCAGACTTGGCTGCAATCGTTGTGTGGCATGAGCGCAGTGAAAGTGCCGTTTCTCATTTTCTGCACAAAAAGTTAATTAAATGTCAAATAATTCAACATTCGACAGCCGCAACAGCCACAGCCTTGGCAGCCTTAGCTGCCTCGGCATCTGCATCTGCATCTTTTGGATGCAAAGAAGGCGAGCCTGCGTCACGCAATGCGTCCGAAGCAGTGGCATCGGCGTTGGCCACAATTTGTACCAATAAAGCTGCAGCATCTTTGCCACGGCTAGTTGTTGCTGTTGGCTGTTGGCTTTGTTTTTGGTGCATTTTTATGTATGAAATTCGCTTTCACTGAACGTCGCGTCGTCGGCCGCCATGCTGCGGCTGATCTGGAAAAGCGCTTTTCACACCATGGCAGTGCTTTGCTGCACTTGTTGTGTCTTTTGTATGAGTGGATGCCACAAGTGGCTGTGGCTGTGGCTGTGGCTGTGGCGGTGGTTGTGCTGCTGCTGCTGCGCCCAATTCATAAGCGCTTTTTATTGCATTTTCACACATTCATAACACTTTAATTAACTATTTTCAACACTTTCATGCATATGCATAATGAAAAGCGGCAACCGTGCCTGAAGTGCCCGATCTGCCAGATGAAGATGTGAAGCCATAGACTTAACGTCTCTGTCGCTGCTGCGCTGGTCAATGACAGTCGCTGGCCGCAGCTCTGTCCATATCCTGTACGCGGTCATTTGCACAGTTTCGACAAACAGGCTTACAACAACAACAACAACAACGACAACAATAACAACAACTACAGCAAAAAACTCTCGCTGATGACTTTCATTTATGCGCAATGGCACAACAGCCCCCGCTCCTGTCCCTCTCCGTATCTTGCAGTCTATTTGCGCACTTTTACTTGCAGCTTTGGCAGCTTGGCTACTGTATTTGTCAATTGACTTTCAGCACACTTTGCACTCACATCAAGTGTCAATAACTCAAGCTAACACCACATATATCCACGCACACACACACACGCACACACACGCACACACATCTCATCGCTGTTAAGGGGAACATCAGCTTCACAACTGACTGCTGTTTGTTTTAGATGTTTTTATTCGTATTTACATGAAATTTGCACACAAATTTATGCAGAAATGTGCGACCAGTTTCAGATAAATCAAAACAAAAAACAACAAAAACAAAAAAGGGCACAGCCACCGCCACAGAGTCCCCGATTCATGCGCTGCAGCCATGGCATGCCACAGAAAGATGTGTCGCTACTTTCCCTTTTTCGTGGACCAACACACAACAATAACATAAACACAAAACATATTTACAGAGATAACTGAATGGGGTTACTAGTTTTATTATTTTTATTATTATTATTGCTATTGTCAATGGCATTGTTGTGCTTAGCGATAGATATCTGCATTCTTCCCAATTGGCTCAGCTCGAAAGTTGGGACTATGCCTTTATGTAACTTGAATTCTAAATGGCGTTAAGGTGCTTTATGCTTTATGTCCAGAATACACTCATAAAAATTACTACATTAGACGTTGAAGCTATTTAGATTACATTTAGGATATTTTAATAGCATATATTACAAAATATTCTTTTTATTTCAGCTTTGTTGTTGTTAAACCTAACAAGACCTATTTTAGAAAGAAGGTAGGAGAAAGATTGAAGAGCCTAGTTCACCTAAGGGCACAAATGGTGGCGGAGGCCCGAAGCATAAGGATGGTTTCTTAAAAAAACAATTCATGAACAGAACCAATAGTCTCAGTAAGGCTTACACTTATTGGTTAATATGAAGAATAAACTTTTAAGTATATATCCTTCAAATATTCTTCTCTATATCAACTTTTTAGGTTTTTTAGGATTAAATATTCGATAATTTTCGTATGTATATGTACTTATTAATAGTTATGTTTTATTAAAATTCTTAAATATTGCAATTCAAAATAGTTGCTTTGCTTTGCTTATCACAAAGAATTTCTAAACATAATTATTTCAAAATTATGTAACACACTTTTGGCACAATTCTTTCCCTTCCCTCTATTTATGACAGACATAATATTTGCATTTTCTTTAGCGATCATTTTCATTTTCTTGTTATTAATTAAATAAATAAATAAATAAATAAAAATGTATGCTATATATTCAGTATTTATTTCTAACCATTTAATGAAGAATTTATTATGTGTTCTTTATTTAGTACAAATATAACTAAAAATAAAATTAAGAAAACAACTGTCAACTTTCTAACCAAACTAAGCGAACAATTTATAACAGTAATACTACTAGTAAAAATAATAATAGTAGTACAAATATATTTATTACAACAAATAAAATTTGTATTACTCTTGCAAAAGTTAACTTGGGGTATTATTTTAACATTTATCAAAAAATAATCTTTAAATTTGTTGGGGTTCGACAAAAGTTGTTTTATTTGCATTTTTTCTCTGAGTGTATGGCTTGGAGATGTTGAACCAATGAGGCTTGGCGAAAAAAATAGTAGTTGCACCTGTGCATTGTGGACCGCTTCAGTGCACACTTGTCACTTGGCCTGGTGGTTGGCTCGAACACTTATTGAATTAGAATTGGCAGCTTGGCATGTGGCATGCGGCATGCAGCATGCAACATGCAGTGTGTAGCAAATGTCGCCACTGGCTTGGCAAATTGAGTGCAAGTAACGGTAGGCGAGAAGAATATACAATACGCGGCTGCAATCACAGGAGTTGCAGCTGGAGCTGGAGTTGGAGCTGAAGATTCGGCTTGCAATTTGCAATTACCATTCACAATGCGAGCCGAGTCGCAGTTAACTTTCAATTACGAAAGGGAAATGCTTTTACTTTGGCCATCACTGGCTTGTCACTGCATCAAACAAAAAATTCATTAAAATTTTCAATTTAAAAGCAATTAAGATTAGATGCGGTTTTTAGTAAAAGTAACTGGCCAGTTTGACGGAAATCAGTGCGCAAGGCTTTCGGAAATATTCCCACACTCACACGCCTAAAACAGAAACACATTAGTTGGTGTGGCAGCGCCAGTTACACCCAGGGCAGGCACAATAGAGTTGAAGTGCTGCCGGCTGCGCTGTCGGCGTTGACAATGTTACATGAACTTGCAACGCGCCACGAAAGCAGCGAGAGAGGAGTGAGTGAAGCGCGCTTCGAAGACAGGCAGCACATGGCTTACAAGCAGCAGCAATAGCAAATAATAGTAGCAACATACATATTTCCAAGCCATGGAAGTCGACCTCGACGCGGCGGCGAAGACGACTGCTGACTGCTGCAGAGGTAGTGGCAGTGCGTTACCGTTGCCCGCTGCCAAACGAAAGACTTAGGCGAGAAACTTGCACGACTAGTTTGGGGCCGAGAAGAAGAAATGCTTTCGTTGGCTCTGCGCTGCGACTCGCTGGCTACGACTTCTGCTTTTGCTTCTGCTTCTTCTTTTTGTGTTTCTTCGGGCACTTATGGCATCGGCTGTGAGCATGCCGCCTATATAAATTGTCGAGTCCATTGGAAAATTGTATCATTTCATCCTTACTCGTCAAAGCAGCAACACAGCAGCCGAAAAATAAATTACAATTTTTGTGGCACGGTGCGACAAGCGAAAAAGAGAAAGTGCGTTCGTCGTTTTGTGTGCGGTACAAACAATCAAGCAAAATTTTAATTACAATATAAAACATAATTCAAAGTGGTGTGCAGCCCTTGAAGGACTATACAAAAACTTGAATAAGTGCTTAATTAACAACAACAACAACCACAACTACAACAACACCAACAAAATGTCAAACAAAATAGTTATTTTCGGTATCATGTGTTTGGTCACCTTGGCCACGGCGTTGCCCGCCGAGGAGACGCGCGGCCATGCGCGCAACGCAGTCGGTGGCGGTGACAACGACATTATGGATAGCATCTATAGTGATTGCCTGCGCAAGGATTCGGTGTCGTGTGTCAAGTACAAGCTCTTCAACTTCGTTGACAAGGTGCTCGGCGCTCGCGATCAGTTTGCTCTGACCGAGGGTGTGACTGTGGTGCGTTCCCCCGATGCGCCCGCCCAGGAGGCTGCACGCTCCATCTCCGGCGATGAGTCGTTCGAGTCGTTGGCTCTCAATCGCATCTCCAGCTTCTTGAACTCGCACACCATCAAGGTTGAGCTGAAGGGCGCCGATATTGTGCAGGCTGTGAGCTCAACTGGTCGCGCTCTGGAAGATGCCTCCGAGTCGCTCTTCGGCTCCAACGATCCCAATGCGCCTGAGGAGAGCCGTGGCAAGAAGAAGAAGGCTGCCAAAATCTTGGGCCCCATTCTCGCTCTTGTCGCACTGAAGGCTGCTGCTCTGCTGCCCCTGCTGTTGGGCGCCATTGCTCTGATTGCCGGCAAGGCTCTGTTGATTGGTAAGATCGCGCTGGTGCTGTCGGCCGTTATTGGCCTGAAGAAGCTGCTCTCGCAGGAGAAACATGTCACCTATGAGGTGGTGGCCCATCCCCATCACAGCGCCAGCCACTCGGTCAGCCACGATTCGTACGGCAGCGGCTACAGCGCCGATGCGGGTGCTTCCGCTTCATATGGCAGCTCTGGACATGGCGGCTGGGGCCGCTCCATCGATGCCCAGGACTTGGCCTACGGTGCCCAGAAGCCCCAGCAGGCTTAAGATGGCTCAGTCAATAATAACAACCCCGAGATCATAAGGAACAACCATACTAAACAAAACAACGCATCACAAGCAACCACTGACTCAAACGCACGCCCCTGAGGAGGCGACGACGTAACAGACTCTTGAGGAGAACAAACACAGACACATTATTTATCGTTCGTTTTAATTAATTTATTAATTTAATTTATTTTTATTTATTTTCCACAAAAAAAAAACGCACAAAAATCAAGAAAAACCAAGACAAAAAAATGATGAAAAGGACATAGTAGGAGGACATAGGAGAGGAGGAAGGGAAGCCACGTTAAGTTTGTAATGCTGAGCTGAGCAGCAGCAGCTTTTGTGCATTTTGTGCATTTAGTTTTTTAATATTGTCGTCTCTAATAACCAACCACAGGTCGTATCTTATAAAGCTAAGCTTAAGTTGTAAAAAACCAAGCGAGAGTTGAAGTCGGTACCTAAACACAAGCACGAACTTGGACAACGTTTCAAATACTCAGAATAAGTCAGGCAAGCCGTTGAGCCTTAAGCACATTGTTAAGTCTAAGCAGGTCTGCCGAAAATTCTATTTTGCAGCACACCCTGACGCACATGGCACTGACGCTATACAACCTCTGTCTATCTGTCTCACTCTCACTCTCTCTCTCTCTCTTACATACTCTCTAACTCTCTTTTCTCTCACTTATATTGACGCTGCATCTGTTACTGTCATTGTCACTGGAAGAACTCATGCACTCCTTCATACTGTCACGACGCGCCTATCAACTATCAACTGTCATTGTCAACTGTCACTGTCAACTGTCACTGTCGACTGTCACTGTCTCTTTACATCTCTATCTACTTCCATTACTCTAACTATCACTATCATTCTAAAGACTATACCAAAACTTTGTCGGTTGCAATGCAGCCGTCTCTAACGTACAAATCTTAAAACTTATGCTACTCTTACGTTCTACAATCGACTCTATACTATACTACTTTACTATTTCAACTACTTCTACATTTCACATGCAATTCTAGTCTTACATTACAACAACAACAACAACAGCAAGCATGCCTACTACTAGCTTTAAACTATCACTATACAACTGTCTCTTTCTCTACGTATTACTACTCTCCTGTTCTAAACTCTCTCTCTCTATCTTTGACTCTTTTATACACTGTCGCTGTCTCTCTCTATTTCTCACTCTCTTGAGTCATAGTTTTGGTTAATATGCACGCCATAACTTGCCATAGTTTTTCCTGCCTCACCTCCAGCACACAAAACTGAACTCATTTCTATCGTCAACGTGACTTTTCACAACTCAACTCAACTTCAACTTCCACTTCAACTCTTCAACTTTCTCATTTCTCTGCGCACCTTCATCTATACGCTCGTCTATCTGTCACTTTCTAACGCTCTACTTTCCAAAAAAAAAAAAAAACAACAACAAACAAACAAACCAACCGCACAGCATACTCTGAAACATTTTCTTGCGTGTACGTTTTCTATAACAATAGTTCACTGTAATATTTTTTGTTTTTATTAATTTATTTATATATATATATAAATATTTATATGCTCGTATGTAACAATGTCGGCAGCATCGTCGGCGATTTGTTGTTGGCGCCACCTGCAGCAGCCTCTGCACTGTATTTAACTTATTTTTAATTGCATTTAAAAATATTCGTTTATAACTTTGAAAGCGCTGCGGGTCTAGCCACAAAGAGTCGTCGTCGTCCAAGTCGCCTGTCTACTTTAATTTAAATATTCCTTAAGAAGAATCGTACAACACTTTCACAACAGCAACAACAATAAGCGTAGAAGCTGCAGATGTGGGCAACTCACATAAAGAATGTAAATTTTTTTTACACTCATAAAAAACGAATACCTTTTCTCTGTCATACATGCATGTCATTAAAAAATGAAGAAAAACAAAACAAAAAAATTAATAAGGAAGATTAATAAATAAATAATAATAAAAAATCTATGAAAACTTTATAACACAGAAATAATTTATTTTACACAATCGTCGATTTTATCCCACACTTTTCTATTCTTTTTGTTGTTTGGGACAATCTGGGGGAGAAAGCGAAACGCCGGCCAGCGGATGGTGCACAAAACGAAATCAATTTTCGTCGTTGGCCTCATGCATAATGCCAGTCATAGTCATCAGAGTCGGAACCAGAGTCAAAGTCAAAGTCGGAGTCGGAGCCGAAGTCGTCATCATCATCAACGTCATCGCCAGATCGCCGTTGTCGCCTCTTGCCGTTGACAAATCTATCTACGGGTATGGTCACAATGCGAGCTCGCCACATGAAGCCAAAAGTGCTTTCATTTCGAGTGAAAATTGATTTGCGACCCAGTTGCTGCCTATGTGCCCCCCAGCCACCTGCTCGCCCTTCCTGCCAGGCAAAATTTTAAAGAGCAAAAGTTAATAAGTGTAAATAATTATGGGCTGCTGAGCTGCTTGAGTTCAGTTTTGAGAGTTGGCCAAAAGCCATAAACTGGACAAGACAGGTGCGGGCTAATGCAAAGCAAGCAATCAATAAAAAAAAACAGCAACAGCAACAACAACAACAACTCACAAAAATGTGGCAGAAAGCGTGCGTTGTTAACTTCCGTTGTCTTTTTTTCTTTTTGGCGGACAACGAACAGTGAAAGTAAACAGCCAGAACAGCAACAACAACAATGCCAACAAATGCAATAAAAAACGTGCATCATTTGCTTAGTGAAAAGCAGCAGCAAAATAAAGAAACGTACAAAAAATTGGTAGCACATGGCCTAACAACAATGGCAACAACAACGGCAATCATCACAACAAACTGGCAGGCAAGAAACTGCTGTTTAAGCTAAAAACGTTTTGGCCCTACTAATGCCATAAAAATGTGTGCGAGAGAAAGAAAAAAGTTAAGCAACTAGGCAGGCAGCCCACCGAATGGCCAACGAATGGGCCAACACAAAACAAGAGGCAAGCAGCTAATGCGCGCTAATGTTAACAACTCATTTGACCAACTCTGGCGAGTGCACGGCAGCGTCGCTAAAGTAAACATCGTCGAAGACAATCAACTTGAGCACAGTCAACCCTTGCTATAGTGGCTACTAATTAGGCAATTGTTATTTAAAAGTCTTTCTTCTCTTATAAACTGTGCATAAGTACGGATCTGCGTCAATAAGCTTTTAGCCTCATCAGTGAATGGCAACTATAAAATACATTTAAATTTGAAAACATCTCATGCCTTTTACGCTCATAGATTCAAAACTATTTCCAAACATTTGGTAACGAACTTTGAATTTCTTGCTGGATTAATATGAAACTTTTTCAACCGAAACTTTGCTTGCTCAGCCACTAACCTGAATAGTTTTGATTAATGAATGCTGCAGTGTCTCATCTACCCCAACCAGCTCGCATATTCCTTATGGAAATAAATTACAATCGTATAAGAACTTTAACTTATTACGAGTATGCTTAAAGAGAGGAAGTTAGTTGCATGCTGAATAAGTATTCAGCATGAAACCTTTGCTTCGCGAGCTACAAATTTAAAAAGCCAAAGGATAGGCCACTGATTGGGAAAAGCAACATTGAAATTAATTTGAAATCTAATAAATTTAATTTATTTAGAAGTAAGGAATGGAATTTTATTCCCTTATTCCTGTGGAGTATCCGTTTGTTATTAAATAATGGGGCTTGTGTACATCTCGGCAACAGGTGCGCCCATAAATAAGCCACCTTTCTTTTCTTCATTATTATATCGAATTAATGAAGAAGTGGATTTTAGATATCTGCAGAGTGATTTACTCATTAATAGGAGTTTAATAATTCTTTTATTCGGATTACACTTCATAGCAACTGGCACGTAGCAACTATATACGTGTACCAACAAATCATTAAAGGCGACAATAATAATTGAGTTGTAGATGAGTTAGAAGACATTTCTGTAGTCTCACAGATCATATCAGGATTATCCGTATCTTGTCAGCAATTTCAATATAGCCAAGCTGAGCTGTACTGTGTCCGATGGCTGGCTGTTGTCTGTGGCAACGCATAATCATAAAAAAGACAAAATGCTTTAGAAATAGACTGACGAATTTGGCACAAAAAGTCAGTTAAAAGTGGGCAAGTATGTGACACCAAATGGCGCGAGTGAGCAAAAGAAGAATAGGAACAACAAGCAGCAGCAGCAGCATCGTCATCATCATCTCAGAGAGTAACAGCAAAAAAGTTTATGTGCCATCGAGGCATCATTAGAATGGCTAGGCAGTTGCTTGATGAAGGTAACAGCACCCGCAACAATAACAACAGCAACACTTGGTCAATCAATTGTGTGCGGTATGTAAATGTAAATGTCGTTAAGTGCGTTGGCCGGCCTTTTTGTTTAGGTTTTCATTTTTGACTTATGCAAATTACGCACAGACCGCAAATCAAACACAAAACGAAAGCAGCAGCAGAAGCCGCATCAGAAGCAGCACGCCCGCTGCTGATTTGGAACATTTTACCGTTGTGTGGCTACATGCCGCTAACTGCCGCTATGCATTGAAAGAGAAATGCAAGCCGCCACAAAAACAACAACAAGAAATATTTCGTGCAACCCAAACTGGTGCAGCAACTGTTGGCGTCACATTCTAAAAAACCAGATAAAAAGCCAGCCACAGAATGCGCAAAATTCATAAAAGCCAGCAGAACACACTGCAGTGGCAGCAGCAGCAGCAGCAGGTACAACAACAACAGCCACAAGTGGCTAAAAGCAACGGCTTAGCGACTCTTCTTGCAATCTGGCCTTGCACTGCACTCTCAACAAATCACCTGCCACAAATGCGCGCACTCTCAACACTAGCTCGCCTGTAACCGGGACACTAAGCAACAAAATCAAACAAAATTTGTTAAGAATTTGTTGACTTAAACAATAACTACCATTAAAAAAGTTCAGTACAAGAGTTCTAAGGCAAATAAATGGTAGAAGCTAATAAAGGATTTATTTATCTTTCCAAACTATTACATTTAAAAATATCTTTTAAAACGACCATTTGTAAACAACTTAAACAAGGTTCTAGAGTGGCCTTAATAAAATAAAACTGCATTTAAAAGTATTAAATATTTGATAAAAAATAACAAAACCACAACAACCATAATTTTGGTTGTAGGCAGCTTTTTGGCTTTCCCGATGTCCTCTGCCCTGCAACGACAGTGGTTGGAAAGTTGAATTTGTCTCGTGAAATGTAAAATTTCAGCAGGTCGATGAATTTGGCCGAATCAGTGGGCTGAAAAGTCGGCTCATCTGTAAAGGGAATGGTGAGATTTTTTCCTGCCACCTCGAGGTACTGCAGAGCTTCTAAACGATTACCTCTGCACCTTTATTATGCAAATGGAGCTAGGTATGGCAACGGTCTGTTAAATTATAAAACTTTTTGCGGCTCGACACAGTCTCTCTGATCTGGCTATCAACCTAACATATAGCAGTGAACACAGAAGAGACACCAACTATTTCATACTATTCCTACAAACAAACTTAACTTGTTGTTGATAATTTAAATATGTTTAATATTCCTATTACCCACTTTTCAAACAATGCTTAAGTTATGTATTTTTTAAGATGAAGGATATTATCAAATGTAATTACCAATAGGAAAGGAAATTAAATATTAATATAAAAGTATAATATTAATATAAAATTTTTAAATTTGATGCAAGATGGCTAATAAAAGAAAGTATAGTCATTGTATTAAGCGTTTTTCAATTAATTACAAAATATTTACTGCAAATATTCTTTCTATATTTTGAATTTGCTAAATTTTACTCAATTGGATAATAATTGTTGTCATCGGTTCCACAACAGTACCAAATGCTTCCAAAGAAGAATTTGTTGCTCGGTGTAATCGTCATATTATTAAGTGTTTGTATACCATTTGTTGCTGTTGCTGTAATTTTCCGGTCTAGCACGTTTTCCCACAGTGCTATCCTCAAATGAATGTGCCACGGTTCAGTTGCTTTAAAATTGGCGAGCGCGCGTAAAAATTATAATTTTTACCAAAACACGCACAATTTATGGATGCTATGATTATTATTGTTGTTGCTGTTGTTGTTCCAGTTGTAATCTTATTGTTCATAGCGGATCATGCACACGGCTTCATGTGTGTATAAATATATGCTGATGATTAATTGAAAGTTAATTAGGTATTTGTACAGTTTTGTTTGGCTGCCACTGCACCTGTAACTTGGCCAAGTAAGCTCGACCGATTCATAGTTGTTGGCCATTTAAATAAACGCTATGGTATGTTAACGTTTCAATCACTTAACGACAGTTGGACAATTGTTGGGTAATTGATCTGAACGATGGTGGGTTGCGTGGTGGTCGCTCGGTCGATTGGTTGTTTGGTTGCCATTGCCAGTGGTTAAATAAATGGTCGATTGACCACCACCTAGACGTCAGTCGATTGCGTGACTATTTTGCATTAGCCATTGATTTTGCATAAGCGAGCGTTGCAGCGCTAAGTTGAGCATTTAGTGAAGCATTATTGGTTGCTTCGGTGGAATGAACTTAAATAAAGGTACGGCTAGGCAGTTTCTTAGAGAATCAATGTCAGAGACACTTCGTTCAATTAGTACAAATTGAACTTTATTCATTTAGCGTTAGCTTTAATTACGAACTGTATGCTTAGTATGTTTTAATAGTGATTTCCAAATGTAAGTAAGTTTAAGTAACTTGCTAGAAATTCAGACTCCAATAGTACTGGGGCATCAATTCGATCGATCATGTTCGATTATCTCGTTCATTTCGATCATTTTCGATCATCAATTTCATTCAAAAATTGCGTATATAACCCAGAACATATAATTATGATTTGTTAATTTGCACGTAATGTAAGTTTTGAATAAAATTTCGTAGCTAATTGTAGAGATTTGGCAAAAAAAATATAACTAATAACAAAGCTCACAGAGCTGCTTTACTTAAATATTCCTTACATATTGGAATTATCCCTTATTGGAATATTGGAATATTCCCTTTTTATTAAGGAAACGACTTCTGACCAGAAAGCCTTTACATTTGCTTTCGTTGTTAAGCACAAATTATATTATTAAACCGAATCTTTATTAATTATGATCCAAATGTATAGACTTTCAAAGATTGTGCTAAATGTAGTCAATCATGCACCGAGACAAGTTTAATTAGAAATAGTCTGGTCTGCAGGGAACTGCAAAATTAGAACGCCCTCGAAGTGTAAAGCAGTCTACATTAACAATAAGCAACTTATGAAGGAAGAAGTTTTCTTTCTCTGTTCACTGTATCTTTAAAACCTTTATGGATGTGGAGAGCACACTGTTATGCCAATAAGAAACGGTAATAGCAATTAATTTTCGCCCTACTTGTATAATACAAATATTTGTCATCGATTGCCATTTATATTTTGTTTTGTATTTAGTTTTTCAATTTGAACATTGCTGTTTATAATTAACATCTTCATATAACAGTAAGCGTTGCTATTAACATCGAAAGCAAATAATTGTAAGCTTTTAAGACTTTCGTTCGGTGAGTTTGTGTCTTAACTCTTTCGTTTAAATACTTTTTACTTGTGCGCTGGAAAGTATGCCACAGGTTTTTGCCGCGTTGCTTTAAACATGAAAAAGAAAAGTTAATTCAGTTGAAAAGCACTCTTTAAGTGGCCATCAGTGAATCTGCAAAATAAACATTAAAATGTAAGCTAAATTGTTGCGGTCTACTAACCCACAGAATTCTCTGCACACTTACACACGCAGTTATATGTTCCTGCCATCAATATACTGAGAGGAGCAGCAACCAGTGGCATTGGCAGTCACGCATGCTCACCGACAGAGGCGTCGGCGTCAGGGGCGGCGGTGCCGGTGGCGGCTAAACATGAAAACTCAATAGCTTAGAACGAACTGCAAATTTTGAGGTGCAGCGCAAAATGCTTGAGTTTAATTACAAATGAAATCCGCGGCGGTGAATGTTGCATGCAACAGCAGTGCCGACAAAATCACGAAAGCGCAGCAACAGGGGGTGAGGTAGAGACGTGTTTGCTGGCCAGCCCGGCTAATTGGCGTGATATTTAGACTAAAACAAAATCTTTTTTTCAATTTCAGCGGCCGCTTGACATGCAGCAAGCCAACAATTAGTCGGAGGAGTTGCAAAGATGTGGTATAAAATGCATATGATGCGCTTGCCAGCATTCAGTCGAGCATCTGAAGGCACAGCTGTGAGTGCAGTATTTTAAGCTAGTGTATGTGTGTGAATGAGTGCCCAAAGGATAAGCCCAAAAGGATCATACTACTCAACCAGTTTAAGTTGCAGCGACATCAACACCACACAGACATGATTAAATACGTGTGGCATGTGGCTGCCCTCATGATTGTCTTCTGCTGGGTTCAAACGACCCATGCACGAAGCGCCAATGCCGGCAGCTATCAGCACTTGAATGGCCTTGAAAAACAGAAACAACAGCAGCAGCAGTTCCAGCACCAACAACAAAATCAACACCAACAATCCCAGCAGCAGAATGAAGAACCACAGGCCGCTACCTCTGGCGCCAGTTCCCTATCGAGTGGTTTCTGGAAGGACATGTCGCTCGTCTATCGCATCTATCAGCAATGCGTAGGCGCGCAAATGTCCGTCTGCCTCAAGGTCAAGCTGCTGACAGGACTGGAGAAGGCCTTCCGCATGCCCAAGTCACTGCAACTGTACGAGGGCATACAATTCGTCAGCAATCTTGACGACGATGGCGAAAAGGCCAGCAAACGGGCCAAGCTGCCGCCCATTAGTGAGCAGGATATCGAGGCCGTGCTGCCACGCAGCTCCGATGCCAAGGAGCAGGTGCTCAACAACATGATACTGAAGCGCTTGGGCAACTTTCTTCAAGAGCACACGCTGCAGGTAAGCAAAGGAGCTTAAAATTTGATCTGAGATAGAGGCATAATAAAAATTGCTAGCTATGACAAAGAAATACATCTGGTACAGCAATTTATTTAATAGACATGAAAACAACTAAAAAATGTGTGCAACATAAAGTTAATTCTGCAATAATTTCGACCAGAATAATTTCTGATTAGGGCCCCCACCGACCCATATTAAAATTAGTGATTGCTGTTATAAATAACAAGTTTCAACTGCAACTATCGATCTATATATTTTTTAAGAATTTTCCGAATCTCTAACTTCATTTTCATTTGTATTCATTTATTTCGAACATGTTGTTAGTTTGACGAAACACTAGACCCCCACTCCAAAAGCTCGAACATAAATGCAGCGCCAACAAACCTTAAGCTCGTGATCAAATTACAAAGTTTCAAGCATTGATTTTTGAATTAATTGAAAAATGACTGACATTAACAATCACCTTAACTCGCAGATCAAATTTCCCGAAGACAGCAATTCTGGCAACTCTGTGGAGGGCCGCAAGAAGAAGGAGAAGAAGGGCAACGGGTCCATGATCATGATACCACTGCTGCTTGGCGGCACCTTCGTGCCCATTGCCTACGGAGCCCTGGCCATGCTGGCAGGCAAGGCGCTAATTGTGTCTAAGCTGGCGTTGGTGCTGGCCTCCATCATCGGTATCAAGAAACTGCTGAGCGGTGGCGGCGGCAAGGAATCCTCACATGAAGTTGTCGTCTCCTCTGGCGGCCACTCGGGCTGGGGACGCGACTTCGACATGGCCTATAGCGGCTGGAAACCTGCGAAGGAGATGGCTGCCAGTTCCGTAAAAAGCATGTGAGGGACTTTGCTAAAATTGCATTTGTATTTGCCGAAAGTGCAGAGAGAGAAAGAGAGAGAGAGAGGGAAGGGAAAGATGAGGAGGAGATGGAGAAGGAGCGTTGGGGCATGGGAAAAACCAAAGAAGCGTTGGCCGCACGAACTGTCTGAATAATGTCTAGTTTAATTTACAATGCATCTAATCTACTTGTTAAACAACAATAATAACTACAATGAACTAAATGTGTGTGTTAGGTCTTAAGTAAGTGCTAATTAAATATAGTATTTATACTTTTTGCTATAAAAAAAAAACCGTCTTAGCACAGCCTGCCTTTGATTGAATCGAATTGACCAAAGTACGCGACCATCGGCGATTGTGGCTTGGGCGCCACGCCTCGCACGTTCCCTGAATTTATGATAACATTTTCGAAAAGCGCTTACGTGCGTGCTAAAAAGAAAAACAAAAACAAAAACAAGAAGTAACTGTTGGCTGTTCGCTTTCTACCAGAAATCCCTCAATACAGAGAACGCGACTCGTAAAGTCCACTGCAATATTCATAGATAAAATATGCCCGAGTGTACATTCGTCTTTACTCACATTTCTTCTTCTTTTATTTGTTGAGGTATGCGACATTTTCACTTTTGAGCCGCTGCTCAAAATATTAATGAGCCACTATAGCCACCGTAGCCACTGTAATGGAGTGTCGGGCAGAACATTGAACCTGACCGTTTATCGCTTCATTTAACGACCTTCCCACGCTAACTTCTAAAATCACGATTAAGTTGGCTTTAAGATGCGCCATTTTGTTTCCTCTAGGCGCCATTTACTTTCATTGACGTCACGAGACTATCATGCCCTGCGTCGGAGACTTGGGACTGCGACTGACAATGCTACTGCCAGTGCCACATCCACTTCCACAGCTCTTGGGCAACACTTTCATTAATTGAAAATTACTCAAGCGCAGCGCAGTGATGTCGGCGTGTAAACATGACAGCTTCGCTACCCGGAATTGGCATTACGGGACTGTCTATCTGTCTGTCCGCCTACCGCCTACCGCTTACCGCCTGTCACTCTATCGTCGTGGAGGCAGCAGTGGCTCGAAAA
Source organism: Scaptodrosophila lebanonensis (assembly GCF_003285725.1). Taxonomy (NCBI): domain Eukaryota; kingdom Metazoa; phylum Arthropoda; class Insecta; order Diptera; family Drosophilidae; genus Scaptodrosophila; species Scaptodrosophila lebanonensis. Next base: position 5,658,829 of record NW_022060538.1, read on the forward strand.
TGAAAGTGAAACTTTTTAAAAGGTGTCAATTTGAAAGATGCCACCGGAAGGGTTGGGCAGCTGTTAACGGGGGCGTCCGAGGTGCGAAATGTTTACCTGCAGAGGCCGATAATAAGCAGTCGCTTGTTTTGCATGTCCATTAAGGCCATAAGTGGCTTTAATTGGCAAACAGATGGAATGTGCCAAATATTTCGAGTTAAGCTGCCACTTTACTTTTCTGATGTAAGCAATAAAACATATTATAGCGATAGTTTGAAAAAAATTTTCATTCAAATCATCATAAGAAACAGCTTATATGGTTTCCTCGTCTGCGACAAAGTCTGTTACAAAGTTACAGACCAAACTTGCAAATTACTTATCAAATTATTAGTCTGCATTTATTTATTTATTCGAAATATGCAACATAATTTTCAATTCACCTACGAACTAAGAACTTTGACATAGTTTCAGTTTTAGACTGGAAATTTGGATATAGGGACATTTTCTGTTTCTAACTACACCACAGCACATACAGACAGAGTTTCGAATCAGGAGCATGCCTACTCAAAGAAGATGACATGGCCAGGACCTCTTTTTTATTTAAGAATTGGCATTGGAGATGCCTTACTTGAAAGATACTGATTAATTGATTTATTATACGTATTCAAAATTAAAAATAAACTGCATTTAAAATTTGGCGAACATATAATTCTTTGCAAAAAAAAAATTTTAATTTCAAATATTCTAAGTATATTATATCCTAATTTCAAAATAGAAAATGCGTTTCTTGAATCTCCTTTCTCTTTACTATGTTTTAATGTTCAAATATAATTGATTCCATGGGTAAACGTTGGCTTTTTCAAATATGTATTTGAGCTTTTCCGCCCAGCATGGTAGTCTTCATCTCAACACCTTTGAATGCAATACTAAGTATTTGATTAATTAATAAAAAAACTTGTTGCACAACCAACGAAGGTTTAGGGTCGTTCTAGCCAATGTCTTTGATTTTCTTTTCTGTCTACGAATATGTGTACTTTAAAGTGAGTTTAATGTCACCTCTTTATTTATTTATTATATAATCTTTTTTATTATTAATATTATAATCTTTACAGCATTTTCTTCCTTTCCCCAACATAATTTGAATTCTGAAGTTCCACTTGAAAAAGGAAGAAAACGAAATGCAGAGGTTTTCAATTTCTACTACAATTGAGATCTATGGAAGTATATATTTTAATTACGTAAGCCTTGCATATAAAGTGCGTAACTCGAATTAAATTGTTGTACGATTCCATATTTTTTTGTTCGAGAGTTTTCACTTTCTTTGCGCACGCATGAGGGCAAAATAATTTTGTTGAAAAATAAAAACAAAGCAGCTGCCCACAAGTCGAACAATTTATGCCCTTCGATGTGTCAACCTGCAGACAATAATTTACACAAAATCCCAAACTTAGTATACATAAGCTGGCCACTTAAGTGGCTCCTCAATTTGGTGTAGGGGATTAAAAATACACGCGTTGCCTTTTCTGGCACAACTGAAGGCGAGTTATTGTCGACCTGCGGCCATAGATTATCTGTGGATCTTCACAGTCCAGCACAGCAGAGCACAGCATGCAAATCTTGGCACATGCCGCTTTCTTCTTTCAATTAGTCAGCCAGTCAGTTAGTCAGTCAGTCAGCCAATCAGGTGGTCCGGCAGTGAGTTCAGCAGTCAGTTAATGCGTAAATTACACAAAAGCGAGAAACGTGCGGTTATTTTTTCGAAAATGAAATGACTGCCGCAAATTAAAGCGACATAATGGCAATGTCTCTCGCTTCCAAATGAAACTCGTGTGCAACTAAGTATGTATCGGCGGATTTGCCCACGATTGGCATACGAAATTGCAGATGCACACACACTCAGATATATACATAGACAGATGTATGTATATACATATACATATGTATATACAAGTATATCGTGCATTTATACATTATGGCTGCAATAAATAGATACGTCTGCGCGTCTTTGACCAAAGCAAACAAATTAATAAAAAGCAAAATTAAAGTGAAATTTCTTCATACGACTGCAAACTAGTTAATTTTCTATTTTACTCCAATTTAGCTGCAAATACATACATACATACATGCGAGTACACTTTTTTTGCTGCCTTGCTTTGCTTTCGAGCTTTTTACGCTGCATCCATCTTAATAGCCGCCAACGGCGATGTGGTTGACAACGGCGGGGGCGACGCCGACAACGACGGCGGCATTGATTAGCCACAACTACGTCTCGCCGCCGCCACCAAGCCACGTGTCTGCAATTTCTAATAGACCGGCCAACTGGTTTGGTTTGCCGCTTCTCGCAATTGTTGCGGTTGTTGCTCATGCTTGTATTGTTGCTATTGTTGTTGTTGCTGCCACTGCTGCCACTGCTGCTGGCGATGATGTACGCACTGTGACAGGCAGCTTGCCACACATGCAACAAGACGAGCATCTGCTGCATAAATCTTTGCGTTTTACGAATGCTTTTCAGCTACCGAAAGTGTGTCGAACGCAAATCAATTGAGCTCCATTTCAACATAAAGCGAACATGTGTTGCTAGTATGGGCATTTAAAAGAAAGAAAATTTGCAAACACTTTCAAATAATTACACCAAAATAATCACAAATACTATTTGTTGTAGCAATATTGCTAGCATTACAAGTTAAAGTAAAATATTTAATTCTAAAATTAAGCAACTTGGCAAATTCGCAACAAAACAAAATGATCAAAACATATTCAAATTATATAGAGAAAATTAAAAAAAAAACATATGGGAGTTCAAAAAATAGTTGTTTGTTATTTTTGGCCCATCGCGGAATTGTTAATAATATATTAAAACAATCATCGGAACAGTTCTACAATATGTTAAAATTTGAGCTCAATTGGGGAAGAACTCTTCGAGGGACAAACTAACTTCAGAGACAAACGGTTACAGCATTTTTATTTTGCGATTAGTATTTATAAATTGTTTAATTAAAGTAAATTGATAAATTAAAAGTGGAATAATACATTTATAATTGTAATTTAAAAAATGTATATTTAATACTTAAAAAACCATATTACCCTTATCACAATAAATAAACAAAAGAAACCCAATGTCCATACACAAATTTTAACTCAATAATCAAAATTAAAAATTAAAAAATGAGGAAATGAATTCATTTTACTTAATAATATTCGAATTTCTTAGCTTAAATGCACAACACTGTCGAACCTCAAATCTCTGTTTGCCGGAATGCCAAAGGGTTGATTTTAAACATCTTGTGCATCTGATTGTGGGCTCAGCCGTCTCCGAAATCCTATTCTATTTCAAACCCAGACAAATTGCAAATGTATCCAATACAAACTCATTTAAGCGAAAAGCAATCACATACTAGCGAAAAGCGAATGAACCCACCAAACAAACAACCCAAGGGCAAGCAAGGTCAAGCATGGTGGAGGAAATTTTATGGTTGAGGGTGCTGCTGCTTCTGGACACCCTTGAAAACTGCATTAGCTGGCGAGTGGCACAAAGTTAATCCACAAGTGTCCAATAATGAGGTAAGAAATATGCACTTATTTTAAAATATTGAAAATTTAATAAAGATACTAAAATATTTTGAAAAGGAATAATTGTGAGTGATTTTTGTGTTGGACTAAATTTTTTCTTTGCCACATATGCATTTCATTGTAATTCTAGGAAAAGTACACATGTAATAGGTATTTACTATGCTTGATTGATTGATTTTTGATTTAAAATTGCTTGCTTACAACATTCAATTATAAGTTGGGGGTGTACGAATACTTGTCGTGACAACTGTAGGCACAGATTTACAAAAATAAACCTTTTCAATTTAGTTATCGATTATTCGTAATGAAGCTAACAGATAATCGAGTTACTACTGTATATGTTATTGATTGTTCAAAAAAATTTAATTGGATCTGAAAAGCTTAGAAGAAGCTAAAACAAAGGGGAACAAATTATCTAAATTATTAATAACTTAACCCTTAATTTTTTCAATTGATTTTATTTTAAATTTTCCGAAAAGGTTCAATATTTTCCCAAAATTTATATCAAACATTTGGTTTAAAACCAATTTTCGCTAAACAGAAGAAGAAAAAAAATTGTTGCACTTTGAAGAAACTGAGAACCCGTGCCATTTTTTTTAATGTTCATAAAGCAGCCTTAAAAAGCGCTTTAAATGCCGCCATAAAGCTTGAAGTGTTGGTGTCCCCGTCAATTTAACGCCAAAACTTGTGCGCAAAGACCAAACAATTAGCGGCCACACATGCTAGTAGCCCGGCGAACTGTGTGTGTGAGTGGAAAAAATTGTTTGCGTTGACAAAACAACAATAACAATAATAACAACGACAAAGCAGGCAAACGAGCTCAGCTGCTGCGACGACTGCGACTCTGGCCAAGTCAGCACACACACACACATGCACATACACAGATCACACATATGCCTGCACATGTGTGTGTGAGTGTGTGTTTAAGCCTGGTAACTGGCAATTGTTGCACTCAGAGCCGATTCGGCTCGTCTTCGACTTCGTTGTCGCTGTAGTTGTTGTTGTTGTCGTCATCGCCAGGTTGTTGTTTATTTAAATTCTAAGCTCGGCTACCGTTTGTGACCACCAGTGGTAAGCGCTTGGGGATTGGCCAGAGTAAAAGAGAGAGCTAGAGGGTGAAAGGGGGTAGCGAGGGCAGGGGGTCGCATCGTAGCCAGCTAGCTTTCGCAGCCGCGTCGCTCGATATGCTGTTGTCGCCGTCGTTTGTTGGCCGCTTGTGGACGGGAATAAAACTCGATCCGCGTGCGTCTTCTAGTCACAGTTTACCGGTTGCCTTCTGACCGACAGATCGAACAATCCAATCGAGCGCAGTGCACTTAATCAAGTGCGGAAAAAGCAGAAAATCAAAAATTTTAAAAGAAACAACTCAACAATAAACAACAAATACGCACTTGTCCTAAAGTGCAAGCAACAGCAACAATAAGAAGCCAAAAAATAAACTAAAGTTGAATTAAAGCCAAAAAGGATAACGCCAATATCTCACTGTGTGTGTGTTTTGTGTGTTTTTGCGAACAGTCCGAAAAAAAGGAAAATGTTGAAATTTGTGTGCCTATTCGCGTTGGTGGCCTCAACGGCCGCTGCAGCCTCCGAGGCGGACAGTCTGCTGACGAGCGCCTTGAAAATGGTCAAAGATTGTGGCGAACGCTCGATGGTCTTGTGCATGAAGGTATGTAAGACGAACATGTGCGAGACAGGGAGGCTGGATCTCAAAGTATTAACCCCACACCCAACCCATCTACATATACATCTATCATCAACAGGAACGTGCATTGCATTATTTTGATACCGAAAATGGTGATGTACGTCTCACCGAGGGCATTTCATTAGTGAAGACCGACGAGATACCTGTTGGTCGTGCCCTCAACGATGTCACGTTGCCGGAGGAGGCAGAGGCTCGCGAGTCTGAGGTCGATTCGTTGCTGGTGGAGCGTGTGGCACGATTCTTTGGCACGCACACACTGCAATTCAAGGTGCCAAAGGACTCCATACAGGACATGCAGCGAGCACTCGAGGAATGTAAGTAACAGTGTCAATGAGTTGGAAGATCGGCCAAGCAACCACTATACTCGTACATATAATGAGCAACGGCACATTGCACATACTGCATAAATTATGGCACAGGTTCAATTACAATCAGCACTCAAGCGCTCGCAGCAACTGTTGTTGTGCTGCTCTTCTTCTTATTCTTCATCTCGATGTTGTTGCTTTGCTGGCTGTTCTGGTTTGTATGCTTCTTGCCAATTTGGGTTAGTAATGCAATTACCAATGCCAAAGACGATGGAACGCTGACTAGGGGCCAGCAGTCACAGATGCGTCTAGTCTGCTGCTGCTCTGCAAATCTGTGTGTGTGTGGCAAAATCCTGTTTTCACTGTTAAGTTCCCAGGTATTTTGAGGTCGTCAAGCAACTGTGCATGTGTTGTCATGCCCACAGACATGATACTCAGCAAGGATGTTAATGCGCAGACGGCAGCAGACACCGATTGCCCATTACATTTGGCAAAAGTTTGGCTCAAAATTTGCATGGCTTTGACTCTTGATTTGGCGCGCAAACAAGCTAATAACACAAGCAGACATACTACATGCATTAAGCCACTTAGCAAACTTGTTGCAAATCAGTTGAAACGCCAGTTAGTTAGCTCTGTTATTAATTTCTTTTTGAGCCGTAGCCTTACTTTCTTTTTTCGCGTTATCGCTGCAATTTCCGTCGTCGTCGTTGTTGGTATCGCCGGCAAATTTCAAATCGCTCGCGTAGAAAGCTGTCCGCCACTTTGCCAATCCGTCGATCCGTCAATCCTGTCCACCACACATTAATTAAGTGCAGCGTTTTGTGCTCCAGTTGCTTCAATGTTGCTAATGAGCAGCCATTTAAACGCATGTGCCAATTGGCCATCGGTACAAAAATGCAATCAAGCGAAAGTAAATAATGTAAATATTCTCTCTCCTCCCTTCTCCATACGCGACCTTCCCAATACTCTCCTTGCAGCGCGCGGCAAGAAGAAGGAGAAGAAGAAGTATTTGATGCCACTGCTGTTGCTCTTCAAGCTTAAAATGGCCGCCCTGTTGCCCTTGGCCATTGGTTTCCTGGCTCTGATCTCGTTCAAGGCTCTGGTAATTGGCAAGATTGCGCTACTTCTCTCCGGCATCATTGGCCTGAAGAAGCTGCTGGAGTCGAAGAAGGAGAACTACGAGGTCGTCGCGCATCCACACTACGAGCACGAGCACAGCTATGGACGTGCGCTGCATGGCGACGCCCAGAAATTGGCCTACGCGGCGTATAAGCAGTAAATTTCATCCAAAAAACAAAGAAAGAGCAAAAAAAAGAGTGCAATAAACACAACATGAAACAAAGGACCGAGCGATTGAAAAAGAGGAGGAGGAGATAAATGGAAGAGCCAGCGAGTGGAGCAGGAAGAGCACCACACACATTTTTCAACTGCTCATCTAATTTATTTTATTTATTTAATTTATTCTTAGCATAATTCATTCAGCAAGAGAGAGAAAATTATTTACACATAAGCCGCCATCAATTGTTAATAATTTAAACACACACACACAAGCTCATGTTAAAGCATAGCATTTAAGAAGATGAAACAAATAATAAGAAGAAGAATATAGATCAGGGCAGCGCTACAGTTTTTGGCAAGCACAACACACATGACTGCGCTCAAAGCTTTACTATTTAACTACATTTATTACTTAACTACTACTGTAATTTACTCTAATTTTAACTTAACTAAAACTAAACTAAAACTTTGCATAAACTGCCGCTAGTAGCCTGACAAAAACTGCTGCCAGTAACACGCCCACAGCACACCACCCTTTCCTTCCTTAAACTGAAACTTAAAACGTCTCAAGAAACAGAAACACGAAACAAACATGCATGAAAAAAGAAAGAAAACTCTCAATAAAGCCGCATTTATGTATTTTGAACATAATTTGTACTACATTGCGCATACGCAACGTGAGCCGCATGCTTAAGTGAAATGCTTTCACTCTTTTGCCATTTTAGAGTGTTTTCACACTAATAAGAAATTACCAACTAAGGCCGAAACGAGGTCAGTGATATCAATTGCATGTGCGACACACAAAATCACAGCCGCTGCACAAATTTCACTTGAAAACCAACAACGGCAACGGCAACAACAACAGCAACACAAACAGCAGCACAAACAGCAACTACGACTTCAACTTGTTGGCCACATGCAGACATTATTTATTTGTTGCTTTGCATTGCTTTGCTGCGCGGTACAGAGCCGGCACTGAGGCGTAGCTTATTCGCTCATTCTTAGAATTGGTCGCCTATAGCTTCCTGGGTCGCTTGCACTGGGTTGTTGGTTGGCGGGGCTAGCACGTCTTCTTCATTGGTATCCGATGTCGCTCCAAAATCCGAATGAAAGTCTCTGTTGTCGACCTGCTTTTGGCTTGCAAGTCATTGGTGGGTGTGTGTATTTCTGTATTTGTGTGTGTGTATGCAATGTCAATGACATACACACACACACACATCGAGGTGCAATTTATTGCAGCCGGCAAGTAGCATTTGGCATGTGTGGCATATAAATGGCCAATGGAGCCAAAGGTTGCGCATGTCTCCCATATGTCTAAATATTTATAAACAATTTCTGCACATTGCACGCAAATGCAGCTGTTGATGTCTCTGCTGCGTAGCCAATGAATTTCAAATATTGCCGGTGAAAGTGTTTATTAATACGTTACAATTTCTTTTCTTTTTCCATAAAGCCGTGCCCAATGCATTAAATAAACCACACCAAGCAAACAGCCGATAAGCAGACAGCGTGCCACACATGAGTTCATATAGCAAAGCATACTTCATACATAGTACTCTATGCAAGCGTCTTTAGGTATAATGGCCATGATTTAGCATGCTTGCGTTCTGCCTGACTGTTTATCAAATAAACTTTTCTGTTTGCAATTGTCAAAGTTTGCAGCAAAAACAACCAAAAACACTTTGAGACAAGACAAAGTTTTCCCACAAAGGTTAAGCCGTAAATTAAATTTGTGTTTGTGTGTGTGAGCATAAGCCTGCCCTCAAAATGCTGATGCTGCTCCGTTTACTTGCCTAAGGTGAGGGGTGGAGACGGCTTAAAAGTTCACGCAGTTCACTAGGGTGTTAAGTTTCATTTGGAATACAAGTAAAGGAAAAGTTTTTACTTAACGGGTACTAAAGGGGCGCACTGACTGACTACTTATGATTTTTTAAAAGTAACTGCCAAGCTCTGCTTATGCTATGCACAAAAGCCGGAACTCTGGCAACGCCAAACTTGCCTTTTAGTTTTAACAGCGCCCGCCTAAAAGCAGGCAACGCTTTTACACTTCACGCCTAGGCCTAGGCCGTTGTTGTTGGATCGTTGGGAACGGGTGCGGGCCGAAGGGGTTTTATAAGCTCGTTAGTTTGTTTACATTTTGGGTTTTTAATGTGGCCGGCAAATGTGCAGCCAATTTGAAGTTAGTTGAGCTAACAGGGTCCGTCTAATAGACGTATTTAGGCCGCAATGCCGCAAAATGTCGTTTGTTTAATGGGCCAAAATTAGCATTTATAATGCAGGGCAACGTGCCACAATAACAACCAACACATCAAGCATACGACATTTCATAATTTTGTGGCAACAGTAGTGGAAAGGTTACATAACCGTCTTGATGTGCGAAAATTTGGCCAAAATGGTTGGTCGTTCGGTCAGTCAGTTGTGTGCACTGACCATGACCATGGCGCGCGCTCCTCTAGCAACAACAATAATAATAATAATAACAACAACAGCAGCAGCAGAGACCTGTAGCCGATGTATAACAATTTCCGTTATTGGCCCACCACCTTGCCACCACCGCGTTACATGTGCAAAAAGTTTGAACTGAATTTGAGGCACATTTGGTTAAGCCCACGATGTTATTGTATAATATCGCCACCAACTGCTGCTGCTGCTGCCGCTGCTTCGGCTACTGCTGTTGGTGGTCAGCTATAAATTGTTGAGACCTGACCTGCGACTCGCCTAGTTGGCAACTTCAAGTCGAAGGCAAAGCAGAGCCCTTCCACAATGTTATCATTGGACGGTCTTATATTCTCCATTAGTTTGCTCCACTTCAGCGCTATAGCCAGCAGCGATTTATTGCGTGTCAGTCCAGATGAACTACAGAATTTTAAGCAGTGCGTGCGGGATGCGAAACGTCCACGCTTAAGTGAATGTCTGGGTCGTTCGGCTCTAAACTTTATTCAACGCTTCGATGAGCGTGAGAACGTGAGTTTTGTGGAGGACTTTGTGGCTGTGAAAAGCGAGAATGCAGCGGCACGTTCTCTGGTAAATGTGCTGGACACAGACCCTGTGGATTTCAGGGGCATATTGGAGAATGCGGGCGCAGTGATGGGTCAGCGCAGTCTCGAGTGGCATATGGATGGCATATACCCGGGACTTATGTTTAAGATTGGACCCACAGCGGATGCAAATAGTGTGGCGGAGTTCGTTTTAGACAATGGAGTGCAGGATGAACGACAATTTGGCTACGAGGAGCCAACAACGGGTGAGCGATAATTCAAAGAGTGTTTACAAATGAAAATAGATGCATTTAAAAAGTGAATTGAATAGCGGAGTTTGGAGGGGTTTACAGACTCACACAATGTAAACAATGAATCAGATAATATAAATAGTAACACAACTAATAATAATAGCAATAATATAAACTTAGGGAAAACCCAAGCTATAAATAAAGGGCAACAACGCCAGGAGCGACGAGGAAGCAGAATTGCTAAGCATTTGAAAAGTGCTGAGACGATCTGGATATGAGAAAGCTATGTGCAAAAAAAAAATGGAGGAATGAAGACTGCAGTGGTTATGTGTGTATTTTGAGAAGATCGACTTGTCTCACTATAAACAGCGTATCCAAGCTATTGAACATGGGTGGGAGATGTGAATTTTATTTAAACCGCAATTACTAGTTTTTAATTGTATGTCTCTATTCAGGAACAAACTAACATGATGGGGTTCCCCCTATAACTATGCCAGGCCCTACCAATACATTTTATTTTCTGTGTCTTAGAATAAATTTTAAAATAATCATATTTTTATCAATATAATTTAAATAATTTCCCTAATATGTTGTAGGACGTCTGCTGGCCAAGCAATACCTGCTTCCTTTCTTGCTCGGACTCAAGTTCAATTTGGTTGCTCTAGTACCGCTCCTCTTCGCTGGAATTTGTCTGCTGCTCAAGAAATCGCTTTTCTTAGTCAAATTGGCGATTTACGTAAGCAGTTTTCTTGGTCTAGGTGGCGTTGTGAGCAGCTTGGGTAGTTTTGGCGGTGGCTTTGGAGGGCTAGGCGGACTTGGCGGACTTGGGGGTTTTGGTGGAATCGGAGGAGGACTGGGAGTCGGCATTCCCGGTCATCGACCAATAGGTCATTTCCCTGGCAAAACATCTGTTTATGGGCACTACGATGAGCTGCATTATCAGCACGATGTGAATGACGCTCCGCAGCCTTATAAACGAAACGATCGAAAGATGCGTTTCGAGCAACCCCGCGAAGCCTCAGGGGCAGAGCTAAAGCGACATACTGAAGACCGCTTTTACGACTTCGAGAACCAGCGACATCAACCTAACAAAATGGCTAGCAGCATGGAGGACAAGACCGTCATCTCAAATGCTTTTGTGCATGGATTTCAAAACAGCCCTGCCACCATGAATGGCTGGCAGGCGGTGGATGTAAGGGCACTCTAGGCACAAATTTAAGTGAACACCCAAGTCTCTTTAGTTCAATTAATTAATTTATATTTAAGTAAAATATTTGTACAAACATTTGACGTATGCTTTTTATATCAGAAGTCAAAATGAAAGTGGTCTATTTGAAGCTATATTTAGATATGTGGGCATGACATTTTCATGGTTCAGTGAGCATCTGCCGCCAAGTTCCAAGCCAGAGCACCCGCTGTGCCGGCATTGCTGCTGTCATTTAAATGCGCAAAAGACTTTCCGAAACTTTTCTTATTAGATTCCTATCACAGAGAGCGCACCTTTGGTGGGTCGCGCTTTGACAAGCATGTTAATTACGGCTGCCAAAAAATCTGACAATTCTTGACGTCATGGCCGATGCTACAGGTGAAATAGAAAATGCTTCCAGGGCCTATACGTATATATATTGGCCCACTGACGAGTTGGTGACTTATTTGAAGTTTGAAAAGCATCGCGGACGCTTTGAGTGACTCTTGCCCGGGTCGAAATTCACATTCAAAATGTGGCGCGTGTCGGTTCTTTATGTCAACCTTTTCATCAGCTGTGTTGTTGCCATAACACTGCCCCATGCGCAGCCGGAAGCTAAAGTGCTAAACGAGACCTTCGGTTGGAATGCGCATAGCATGGGCCGCATTCTGGTACGGTGCTTGGGCGGTGCACTTCCTGGAGAGGTGTGGCACTGCTTGGGCGCAGAGGCCGAGCGAATACTGGATGCGGCAGCAAACGATAATAGCACATGGCATGTGAGCGAATTTCTAAGTGTCGAGCCACAACCCGTGGCTGAAATTGGCGCCCAACGAGGGGCTCGCGCGGACCGGAATGACAGTGTGGGCGAGAAGCTGATACATCTGGTGCAAAGACGAGCTTTACGTATGCATGTGCCTCGAGAAACAATATCCAATGCCATTGATGACTTTGGAAGCGACCTGGGCTTGGATCAAGGTACGGTTGGTACGGTATATACAAGACTGATAGACGATAAAATCGATAGAATTATAGCGGGCTTTAGTAGTTTTGATGAGCAGACTGATACATATACAGATAAAGATAAGAAGAAAAAGAAGAAGAAAGATAAAGATAAGAAGAAGAAAAAGAAAGACAAGAATAAAAATAAAAATAAACACTGCTCCAATAAAACAGGTCGCAAGAAGAAGGACAAAGATAAGCACATGGCAATGATGGGCGGCATGATAATGCTTGCGACCCTTGCGCAAATGTTCCTCGGGAAAGTAATACTGATCGCTGGTTCCGCCTTCGTCATGGCCAAGATAGCACTGCTCATCTCGCTGCTGGTGAGTCATAAGCCCGAATAGATAACTCGCCCAAATCAAAGCTGCTACGCTTCCGTTGCAGGGCAGTCTAAAAAAGGGATCAAGTGGACAAACTGGTAGCACGGATCATGTCATCGTAACCAGCGCTGGTAGTAGCCACGGAGGTGGTGGCCACAGTCATGAAAGCGGCTGGCACCGCAGTATGCCCACCAACGATTACTCCTCCGCACACATGGAGCTCATCGAGGAGCCCGCCGAGACGGCAATTGAAATGCCAACTGCACATGGACACGCCTACTATGCCTATCAGCCCAGCACCAGTGCCGAGCTTTTCCAACGGCGCCAGACAACAATCGCGCATTCAAAGAACAAGGGAGCGGCAACAAGTGCTTTTCTCTAGTTTACATATTTTTATGTATTTGTGTGTATTTTTGTGTGCAGCTGTAAATATAGCGGTAGCTCATAATTCCTATTGTAACTAACATACATATAACACTTAACCTATCATGTGGGGCAATGGGAGGAAAGGTCACAAGCATGCAGCCAAGCAGCAACCAACTAACTAAAAAGTCAGAACCAAACAAAGGTATACAATACAATGGGATCATCAAATTCAACTAATCTCGATAACTATTCAAAAGTAGCTCTTTGGTCATTAGAAGACGACGGAGTTTGGCGTCCGCTTATCGCGACGCCTTGCTTGGAGTTGGCTGGGGCATCCAGGCGTGGTAGGCCTTATCCTGCATCATCATTTCGTCGTCCATGCTACGATGATAGGAGCCGCTATCATGGCCGCCGCTGTCATACTCGCCCTGATGGCTGCTCGAGTAGGTGTGGCTCTGTTGCACTTGCGGATGTTTGACAATCTCATAGGTCGTCTTCTCGCCGCCCTCGGAGCTCACCAGCTTCTTAAGTCCGATAATAGCGCTAATGATCAACGCAATTTTGCCAACAATTAACGCCTTGCCAGCCACTATTGCAATAGAATGGTAGGCCATTTTCAGAATGGCTGTCTTAAGTAGGACGGCAGCAATAAAGGGTCCCAAGTACTTCTTATCGTCCTTCTTCTTGCGTCCCTCGCTGTCCAGCGTCTCCGGGGAAAAATAGGACAGCAACGATTGCAGCCAATTCTGACTATTGCGCTCCCCATAGAGCAGCAGACGCGGCAAATTGACTTGCAACTGATGACTCTGCATGAAACTCAGGAAGCGATCCATCAGTAATGCATCCAGACTCTTGGCCGACATATGCTCGAGATCGCGATTGTTGAGGCTATTCTGATCGGCGCTAGCCCGACCTGTGCGCGTCTCTTCACTGCCCGCCTTTCGCACCAAATTAAGGCCATCCACTATGCTAATGTGCTGGACCTTAAGCGCCCGACCCAGCAGGCGAGCTCCCTGCAGCTTACAGCACCAGAATAAATCCTCGCTGTCAGCGCATTGCGCAAACACGTGGCGTACGGTGTGTAAGAGGCCGTTGTCCCTCTCGGCATTGTTCGCTTCTAACGCCCAACTAGGTCGCTGGATAAAGAGCGCAGCGAACAGCAGAGCTATGAACACACCAAAGCGCGTATCCATGCTATAATTTTATCCTTTTTCTGGCAGCCTCTCTGTGTATCTCTCCAGCGTTCCTAACTCAGTTGATCTCGTTTCAAAGCCACTCAGCCGACTGATCTTGTGCGCCCGTTTGGCCGTCAAATTTATACACTTTACCTTGCCACAATTAGCCAAGCAGTCGAGTTGGACCCACTTTTCATGCTATCGCAATCGCTGTCGCTTCTGCTGCAGTTGCAGTTGCTGCTCTTGTTGTTGTGGTCGCTCCAATCCGCTTTATCGCAGGCCAATTTTGCTTTTGACTGCAGTTGGTGGCTATTCAGAGCGTAATATGCATGATAAGTGCAGCTTTAGCTGCCTGCAGGCAACCGCCACCGCCGGCTGCTGCGCTTGCAAAGCTTCGCTGCAGATTTAGTGCAGTTGCTGGCAAAGGCGAGCTGTCAGGTAAGAAAACCTCTGCCAACAGATATTTTCTTTACTTATTGCCGTAATTAGCAAATCTTGGCAATTATTTCAATTTTACACTGCCGCGCGCGCCTTTCTGTTTAATGATACTTGCCCCAACGCCCACTTTCATCTGCTCGCTGTTAAAGCTTTGCTGCTCTCAAGCGGCAGTATCCACGGCAGTATCTTGTGCTACGAATGCTTCTGCTTGTTTGGCTTTCATTGGACACGCACTCATCTGGCATGGATGTTAGACTCACTGCATAGAAACCGAAATGCATGATGATTTTGAATCTAATTGTAGAATTACACACAAAATTGTCTCGCTATGAAAATGGACCAAAGAAAGTGCAGCGGATAGAGGCATGATGAGAAAGACTCATCATGTGTGTGCGGAAGTGCCACCGCAAGCCGTAATTTGAAAAGGGGCGGCGATGGAATGAATGAATGCACAGCTCTTGTTATGCTGAGGGAAGGTATTTTAAATACTGCACGGTCATCTATTCCAAATTTATGAATTATGCCAGTTGGTCAGAATAAAAATGCCCTTAAAATAAACGAATCAGGATAACAATGTATCCCAGCATATTCATAATATAAAAATGTAGCTAAACAAAAGCTGTAACAAAAGTTTCTGAGGAGAAGTTGCCGGAAATTATTCATCCGTAACTTTACTAAGGTAATAAATGAATTTAAAAACAAAAACACACAAACTGCTTCAACAAAACTAATTACTTATACACATGAAGAATTTTATAAGCCAAACTTTTTACGTAAGTACACTAGAGGTATCCAATTTTTAAAATGCATTGAATTTTCGCTTGATTGATATGCCACTGAATGATGTACAATAGCAGCTTTTCGGGGCGATTCTGCTAATAAGGAAAATGGTGGTGTTTCCGGAAATACCTACACAGACATTCCAACGAACGTTTTCTGTTATACTGTAGTTGATTATCCCTGCTAAAAATATAACAAATTGTTCTTTAATTTCATGACCTGTTATAAATAACAAATTTACTATTTCTATTTATATTTTAAAGAAATAGTATATGCAAAGCCTCAGCATCAGCATATCTTAAATGAAGTATTCAATTGTTAGGATATTTCAGTTATTTTTAGATTTTTTGTTTAAAATTTTTGTTAAGACTTAAAGCTGATCCTCAACATACAAGTATTATTGTCAACAAGGACATGATGGTAAGCGATGAAAAATTAAAATATTGTCGATTTATTTATTGTTCGAAATTAAATAAGTTTTTATATTTGTAAATTCCTGCAACAAACGTACTTGTATAATAGTTCAGGTTTATAGAGAAGCTTCTGCGTAACCCCACAGAATATGTAAATACTTATAATTATCATTAATGTCGGAGTAACTCTGTAACTCTGTTAAAGAAGAAATGACGTGGAAAGAGTTTGTTGCGACTTGTAATTGTTAGTAACAAATGGGATAACAAATCTATAAATTCCGTCGGCGCTCGAAGGTCCAACATGTTCCGACTTGTAATTGTTGACTTGCCATCTGGCTCTCAGGACTAAAATGAAGGGGAATCTAAAAACAGTTGAACTATATTTTATTGACCTAAAATCAAGCCTTTTTTACTAACATAATGTACATTTTGTATTTTTTAAACTCTAGCGTTTCCTTCGCAACGGGGTCGTATAATGGATAGCTTCCTTTATGTTTTCTTCTAACAACTAGCTATATAACAGTGTTTAAAAATATTGTGTGAATTTTGTATTTGTTTCAAGAGATTTTTTGGTTAAAAAATGCATCACAATGTTGAATCTAAAAGATTTGTAATATGTATAATTAATAAAAGTTATATATTCCATTGGCAAAGTAAATATACGGACAATAGTGGCATTTCAGTGCCTCCGATACGCGAAATCAGTCCCATAATAAATATTTTTAAGTAAACAAATATATATTAATTGCTTATTATTTCCATAACAATTGATATTTAATTTGAGATAAATGAGACAAGCTAATATGTAGTTCAGGCGCACTCCACTAAAAATGTGATAAAAATGAACAGGCAATACAATAAACAACGACAATTTTTTTTTTTTTTTTTTTTTTTTTTTTTTTTTTTTACATATATACAATTTATTAAACTAGTTTTCTACTACCAATATGGCAGCTTAAGCTAGTTGAAAGTTAGGGAATACAAAAGTTGTCTATAGTAAGCATCTATAGGACGCACTTATATCTATGTACATATATACAATATTTACAATGTTTTACATTAGAAATGAAATTATATTTTATGATATATATTATATATTTTATACAAGGGATCTTGTGGGGAGATCCTTTGGATGGCACTTCTTCAGTCTTCTCTTCTTAGGTTTGGACAGGAGCCGCCTCGCTAGTGCGTTGGGGTGACTGCCGAGTCGCTTCTCGTAATTGCTTGCGTGCGTTTGAATGACATCGCCAACCTTGGGGACACATAAGTCTCTTTCGATGTCCCTAGTGCGCATATACCAGGGAGCGTTGCATATTTTTCTCAGTATTTTAGCTTGCGCAACTCTTATTTTGTTTAGGTTCGATGCAGCGGCAATGCCATAAATTGGTAGCGCATACTTCCATATTGGACTTAATATGGACTTGTATACTGTCACCTTACTGTGCAGGGACAGCTTGTTGCATGGTGCAAGCAGCCATGCCATCTTTCCGGCTTTCGCCATGACCGATCGCTTGACCATTGTTGTATGCTTGCTGAAGTTGAGTCTTCTGTCCAGAATTACACCAAGATATTTGTGCGAATTTGTATGACTGAGCGTGGACCCCAACATTGTGATATCTCTGCATGACGACGGCCTTGTTGTAAATGTAACAACGACAATGAAATCAACTTTTTCTTAATTTTTTGCTTATCGTTTTAAAAATGATTGCATACTTTCTGGCTGAGCCATAAAATGCTTTACCGAATGAAAGCGTTTGAGCGGGCAGCCGCCAAGTATTTCTTGCAGTGCAGCAGCAGACATACAACGCACATGCATAATTCATGCTTAGCGCATTTTATTAATGAAAATATAATTACGAAAGCAGCGCACACGATCCTAACGGTGAGATTTACAAGTTTATCTATACGAGGCATGCAGTGGGTCTTCTGCCTTCACACGCGTCTGCACGAGCCTGAGTGTGTGTGTGAGTTTATTTTGGTGTTTGTATATTTTGCGGGAAAGTGTCTGTTATTTTGAAACTAATTTGCAATGCACAAAATTTTACTTACAACGTCCAAGGCTTGTTCTACATTTTGTGCATGCGAAGGTAAGACTTACTATATATCGAGCGCCTGTCCAGCATGCCATATATCATGTGCGATCTGCACGCTAATGCTTGATTACCCACGTTTAACACACACGCAATGCAACAACTTTCGCGCAAGAGGCGCCCAGCTCTAATAGCCGCCAAAGCGGGCAGCAGCGCCAATTTGCAGTAATTGCCATTTGTTAACACAAAAGCAAACAAAACATTTAACAAGCAGCCGGCAATCAATTGCCATTGAGATTGCGGGTGAAGTGTCTGTGGCTGTGCCAAAGATCAGCGCCTAGAAACGAAAGACTTAGACGACGAACTTAGCAAGATCAGTTCGAAACTCTTACTACTTCACAGGCAGAGGCAAAACCAATGGCGATGGCGTACGATTTATGCAGCTTTTGTTTTGCCTGAAAAACGATCAATGAGGCAGAATACATTATGTGAGTTGGCAGTAGCTAAAGCAACAAAAACAACAACAACAACAGCAGCAGCAGCAACTGAACAACTACAACAATGGGAAAAACATTAGGCAATTGCATAAAAGAAAAGTCGGTTCGCTACGTTTTTCGTTAACAAATTTTTCACTTTCACTTTGTTGTGCTGTGTTGACATTCAAAGCGCCCACCACCAGCCTCCGCCACCACTTGCCACATTTGTTGTTGCTGTTGTTTTTGCTTGTGCGGGCGCACAGGTTGCTTTGAATTGCTTTGTTGCTTGCTTGTCTTCAATCAAATTAAAGTGCAGGCCAATTACGTTTCACTCTGACCCCAAAACGTTGGCACCCTCGGCAACTGATGATGAACTCCCCAAAACCTCAGGAGTCGCGCAGCAGCTGACCGTGACTGACTGCATGAATGACTGCTGGATTGACAGACTGCCCGACCGCCGACTGCCAACTGATGAATTTATTATACGTTGCTACTCACTAAACATTTTGCTTAAATTCATTTTTGTTTGTTTTCACGAACAATTTTTGTGCAATTTTGTGGCTTCAACTTGATGTGAATTATTCCGGATTTACTGTCGCCACTCCGCCTCCTCATCCTGCTCTTTGCCAACCCACCATCAGGCATTAGCCATCAGCCATCAGCCACCAGCCAAGAGCTCGACTGGCGACATTATTAAAATAAATTACAAGTCTGATTTGCTGCAACGTTGGAAGTTTTCAAAAAGAATTTCAATTTCAATTTGGCATCCAGTTGCCCCCGGGACCGACTTCGATGCTGCCACACCCCTCGCACCTAGCAACATTTTATACACACAACACTCGAAGCAATTGTTGGCACATTTCAGCCACTTACATTTTATTTCATTCTTTATTTACCTTGCCAGGTTGTTTTCTGTCCAATTGTCTCTGCTTACAAAATTATGGATTTTCATAGTCTGCTCTTGGCATCGTCACTGTTGGTATTGTAATTATTGTTGCTATTCTTGTTATTTTTATGTTTTTACTCAAATCCCTGGGGCTGCCTTGTCGTCAGCTTTGTGCACATTTGAATTATGGCCGCAAATGTTGTGTGTTTGTGTGTGTGTGCGTGTGTACCTTTGTTGGCAGCATATTTATTTACGGTTTGGATAAAAATATCTCGTGCACAATCAATTATAGCTCTGCGTCCGAATAAGAATTAACCTGTACTGAATATTTTACGGCATGTGCCAAATTTTCCCGGTGAAAACCTGGAAAATGGCCATGAGAAGACAAGAGGAGGGCAAAGACTAAGTCAGTTGCAAATGCCACATTTGGACATTGGCTGTGGCATGCAATGCAAAGTTCAATGTTAAATGCCAATCAAGATGGCTAAAACAACGTTTGGCTGCTGGAAAAGTTGGGGCCAACAGCTTGCTGACTCGCTCATCAATCACAGTGCCAAAGATGTTAACCGTTGGCGGCTTTTTGCTTCGCCAAGAAAGTAAGTACACAAGCAACCACATGTGCAAAGCGAATGAAAAATACGAAATATGTTGCCAAATGTCGTCGCATCGCATTAAATCTTTTTTTCTTATTTCTTGTGCTCACATTTTAAGTGAGTTTCATTGCCCGGTCTCTGTCTTTTTGGTTGCTTTGCTTTAGGCTCATGTCACACTGTCATGACACTGCAGCTCGCAGCGCACAAAATTTCATTTTATTTTCGCATAATTTTCCATGTTTTGTAGTTGCAGGGCACAGCAAACAACAAACAACACATGACAACGTTGTTGACATCCATTCTCAGGCTGCTGTGCACGCACGGCACGCAGACGGAGAGACAACAAGCTTCCAAGCCAGAGTCGTCTCTAAAAATTGTGGGGCGCACACACATTGTCGATCCCTTGAATAAATTGAAGGCGAAAACTGATATATTGTCAGTTCATCGATGACTTTTTCATATTGTTGGCTTGGCCCTTTGGCAAAGTTTCTTTGTCGAGTATACTTTTGTACAAGTAACTACATTATCTTTCAATAAAGACTTTATAATATTTAATATATAAATAATTAGTTTTAAAATACAAGTTGAGATTTATTTCAATTATTCAATGGTTTGTTACTTTCGAGCTACTCTATTATTTGAGAAAGCTTTAGCCAAATACTTAAATATATTTGTCTTTAGGTCCTTTAGTACTTAAAAGTAAGTCTTAAAGCTTCATTTGAGACTTAAAAAGTATTTAATTTATAGCTAATCGGTCAAATCAATTATGTTGAGAGCAACTAACACATTATACATCCCATATGGAAAGTCGAATTTCAATCAAATTGTTTATAACTATGTATTGAAATAAATGATTATACCTATATAATTTTTGCATTTAATTCAACATATTGCACATCAATTTATAAATTTAGAAAAAAAAATGCATAAACTATATACTTTTTTTAAGAGAACATACAAATTAATTCAAAAACCATTCAAACATTCAGATTCCGACTGACTAGTAATCAGTGTTATGGATGTTGCAGCCCTCTTTCGCCGTCGGCAGAGATGCTGCGATTCATAAAATATATTGTAAAATCTACAACTTTATTAGTTTTTGGCACAATCCCATAAACTTCAATACACAAAGGCATTCATTCAACTTGCATACAATTGTTGAGAATTAAAGCGAAATATCGCCGAGTACACCATTAATAATACTATCATGTTACTTGGTGTGAGAATATGTATCAGAATGAGCGCAATCCCCATAGTTAAGGCTGTTAGGGCCCAAGAAAATCCTACTAAGAGTGAGCCAGAAATAAATTACAATTTAAATATGAGCCTGCCTGTCCTGTCCTTTGCTGTCCAGACGTGTGGCAAACTTCATGGCGAGTTTGTTGACGTTGACGTCGAAACCCAAAGGGTTTGCGTCACGCGCTCCAGCCGTGCAGCCTGACAAATGAGAGAGCTCAGGGCGCATCAGCCGTCGCCGCCCATGTAACACCTTCTGATGTCTTTTATATGATTTTGCTTCTTTTTCTTTTGGTATTTTTCGGCTGGGCTGGAAGTTCATTGCACTAGAGGCGGGTGGCCCCGACGCGGCGCAAATGATAAATTGAAACACTGAAATACTGGCGAACGTGACAACGGTAAAAAGTGAAAGCATCTTTTTGCCTGAAAATTGCTGTGTGAGAGAAAATGCTGGCCACGAAGGAATAGGCAGCAGCACCAGCACCAGCACAAGCACCAGCATTGGCAACCTTTGTGGCCACAATGTAGCGAAATTGCAAGGCAAGTCGCAAACTTTTCTCGGCAGCAAAGTTCACTGCACACTTTTGGCAGCAGTAGATCCCAGTACCGGCAACATGTAAACATGCCAGCCAGCCAGCCAGCCAGCCAGCCAGCCAGCCAGCCAGCTTGGCTAGATGATTGTCTGATCGGGCAGAGTGCCTGGAAGGCAAACACTTGGCGCACAGATAAGTTGAGATGCCAAATACTTTTGTAAATATAAAATGTACACATCTAGTAAGTTGCAATTTCGAATTTTCGAAGCTGCAATTGCGCTGCCTGTCATTAGATCGCAGCACTGGAAATACTGACATCCTGTTGCTCGGCGCCAACAAACTTTATCTGTTTAAAGTTTTCGAATTTTCCCACCACCACAGCTCGGAGCAATGACAATAGTTTCAGATTCACTTTTCAATAAACAAACAAACACACAAGCACACAATAAAGTTCAGGGCATTAAGTTGCGCTTTAATTGTTACTTTCTGTGATTTTATCGTTTTAATTAGCACAGATGGCACAGTTTGAGGGGCCATTAAAAATTCATGGCTTACGCACTTTCTGGCTGGCAGTAGTACGAGTACTCGTATATGGGCACTTAAGAATATAATTGCACGTATCTGCAGATGACGAAGACGTCATGGCAAGGGGCGTGGCGGTTCATTGGTCAAGTCATAGGCGAGAGTGCGTATCCCATGATTTGTGGCCACAAAGAGACACAGCAGATTTCACTGATGCGTGTCAGCAGCCGCCGCTGGTGCCAAAAGAAAGCGAAAATCTCCTGGCATACCATTAATAATTCCAAATGGCAATAATAAAAATAAATATGCTTCGACGCGCGACGCAAAGACACACTTGCCCGCTAATAAGTAAACGCCAGCTGGAAAAATGCTTAGATATTTTTCTCAAAAATTTCGTTACTGATTATGTTGATGGCAGCTGCTAGAAGCGAAAGACCAGCTACATAAGTAATTGCCAAAAGTTAGCAAAACAAAATGAGCGCAAAAAAATTAATGAAAAACAACCAAGCATTTATTTTGCGCTCGTTTAGTTTTGTGGTTAAAAGTTACACTAGACAACAATCCAAGAGACGGGGCAGTGTCCGATTTTCTTTTGTGCACATTGTTTGTGGAAAATAATAAAGGAATTCAACATTACAAACGAGTGATTTGTTATGCAACTAACTTTGCAAATCAAAAAGGGTTGAAATGATTTTAAAATTGTAGTTAACTTTGGCTTTGTTAAGTGCAGAATAAAGCGCTTCTGTATTGTTAGAGGTGACTTTGGAAACACTTACTACACTAGTTTAGTAAATGGAAGATTCTGATAAGTCAAAAAATAACTTAAGCCATTATCTGTAATATTAAAGATATTAACATTACACATATGGTATATATGGTAATCTCCTTTTTATTTATAAAAGCAAATCTTTTGCAAACATTTTGAACATAGTACAAATTTAAAATTTATTGCAATAATTTCAAAACGCAGATGAAAATATCAAAAAATGTAAGCTAAAAAGTAACTGATTTTAATACAGCTTTAGGATTAAAAATGTAAACAATGAAGGTCTGAAGTAATAAGACCAACCCATATCGAAAAGATAAACATATTTGGTTTAAGCTGCCAAAAAATAGTATATTGTAATATAGTGTAATATAGTTTATTAATTGTGTGCTTATTTTACAATGTTGTTTAATATATACATTTATACATTCACTGTTAGGTATTTCTAAATGAACTCCGTTTGCTGTCCGCCTCTGGCGACCACACAAGCACAACTGAGTATATAGTAATTGATTGATATCGATAACGCAGTTATCGTAGTTCATCTTACGAGCTAGATCTACGAACTAGGTCATTAGTACAAATGAGAGAACTAGTAACTGCCACTTTGTTTACAACTCGGCCAACCTGACAAACAGATCGACCTCGATCTCGGTCAAAAACATACAGAAATTGTCTTATTTAATATTTGTGTCCAAGGTTTTAATCTGGCCGGTTCTAAAATTCCTTTATATGGTATTTGTGTTAATTGACAATTATCTATATCAGTAACTTCATATCTATCATTTTCAAAAACACGGCTTATCTTATATGGCCCGCGGTACTTTGGAGCGAACTTTTTGCATGTGCCTGTAGTTACATCAACGTTACGAATGGCTACGTAATCTCCACACTTATAACTTAACGGCGGCTTGTTTTTCAATACACTAATTTTTTCGTTCCTAACCTGTGACTGCGTTATTTTTCGACTAGCTTCTTGTCTTATTTCTTCGAGATTATTTTGATTATTTGTAGTAAATTTTTCCTCTAGATATTCCGATAAATCATCTATCATGGCGCCTCTCTGATTAACTCCGAATAAAAGTAAACTAGGGGTTTTATTTGTACTGCTATGAACCGAATTGTTAATGGCGAATTCCACCCTATTAACTAACTTGTACCAATCTTCTTGATTTAACGGATTTGACAACTTTCCCAACATAGGCGTTATTACACGGTTTACCCGTTCTACCTGCCCATTTGCTTGAGGAGCAGCAGTTGCTACCTTAATATGTCCAATATTTCGTTCAGACAAAAACTCAGTAAAAGCCATTGACGTGAAACAACTTCCGCGGTCTGAAATTATTCGGCGGGGGCGACTGTAATAGTCGAAGTATTTTTTCAAACAAGCGTTAACTTCCTTTGTACTCGTCGAGTTTACTGGATATAATTTTACGAATTTGGTAAATGCGTCTATCACCACCAACAAGTGTTTTTGCTTTGATTTAATACTAGGAAGTGGGCCTAAATGGTCTATATGTATCGTATCGAAAGGGACAGGTGCTTTTGGGATACTGTGTAGTGTTCGGTTGTTTACTGTCTTCGGGACAGAATGCAATATACATCGTAAACAATTCCTTACAAACTCTTCTATTTTACTCCTCATTAATGGGAACCAGTACTTTGATTTCATATCGTTATAGCATTTTTCGGCGGCTAAATGTCCAAGTTTCTCATGGCTCATTCTAATTAACTGCTCCTGCATACTTAACGGAACGTAAAGCGCTAATTCATTACTTGCGTTTACACGATAAACTGCTCCATCTATTAATGCATAATTATCAACAGGGTGATTCTCTAACTCTTCTCTTAACTCATTAATAGCCTTGTCTCTCATCTGCTCAGTTTGTAATAATAGATCCATATCCTCTGAACTCGCACCGACTACACCAACACACTCTGAATCTACGCATTTTAACGGATATGTACCATGAACGATTTCATTATTGCTATTTTCTAACGGATTCTTCTCTTCACTATTACTGACCGCGAAACTTTGCCCCGGCCTATCTAACGGTTTATCCAACGGGTTTTCTATCCGGTTATCAAGCGGGTTACCTTCCTCTATCTGCTCGACAACATGTCTTCCAAAACTTTGAATAACATTTAATAGCTCTACACCTGACTTACTAATATTCATGGGGCCAGGCTTGGTATCTACCTGACTTGGCAAAACACACGGTTCTACTGGCAATCTTTCATCATCGTTTATAATAAACTGAGTCTGCCTACTCAAGGCATCAACATGTGGCATACTACTTCCTGGCCGATGTACTAGACATTCTATCGGGTAGTTTTGTAATTCGAGTACCCATCGGCCTATTTGTGGGTTCACCTCCTTTTTTTCTAGGGTACAGGCCAGTGCGTTACAATCTGTTACAATTTTAAACGGTCTATGTTCAAGATAAACTCGGAAACGCCTTAATGCATATATTATTGCTAAGGTTTCAAGCTTAAAACTGGTCATTCGTGCTTCATCTGCAGATGCCTTAAGAGAATAGAAATATACTGGGTGCATTCTATTATCATCCTGCTTCTGAAACAATATCGCACCAAAGCCTCTTGAACTTGCATCCGTATGAAGTTCAGTTTCCCGTTTCGGGCTGTAAATTGCAAGAACTGGCGGTGTGGACAAAAGAGCCTTTAATTTTTCAAATGCTGCCATTTCTGTTCCCTGCATTGGAAAAGGTCCCTTATTTTTTAATAATTCTACTAGCGGTTTACAAATACTTGCAAATGATTGGACGAAACGGCGAAAGTATGAAAACAACCCTATACAAGAGTGCAACTCTCGTACATTTGTTGGTATTGGATAATTTTTTATTGCTTGTATATGGGTGTCGTTCGGCAAGACTCCACTTCTGCTCACACTATAGCCTAAGTAGTCGATGGTTTTCCTAAAAAATTTACTCTTTTTAAAGTTAATTTCTAATCTGTTTTCACTCAACCGGCGAAGCAATTTAGTCAGTGTATCAAAGTGTTCTGCTATACTTGTTGTTGCCACTACAATATCATCCATAAAGACCACAATTTTATTGTTTCGAACTAAATCATTTAAAGTGTTTGAAATGAATCTTTGAAAAACTGAGGGGCCATTTTTTAATCCAAACGGCATTCTGAGATACTCATACTGTCCCTGTGGAGTTACAAAGGCTGTATACTTAATTGAATCTTCATTTACTCCTATTTGGTGAAATCCGCTTTTGAGGTCAATCACCGAAAAGTATGTCTTTCCTTCCAAATATTCTAGGCAGTCCTCAATTAACGGCAGAGGAAAATTATCACGAACTGTTAGCTTATTTAAGCATCTATAATCAACGCACATACGTATTTCACCGGATTTCTTTTTAACGAGTACAATTGGAGATGCATACGGTGAATTACTTGGTCTAATTACTCCTAATGCCATTAATTCCTCAATTATTTCTGAAACTTTGCCCTTCTCATAAAATGAAAGTCGTCTCGGACCAAAGCTAAAAGGGGTACTATTAGTTAATCGGATGCTTATTTTTCCTATCGGTTCAATCATTGTATTACTCCAAGAATTTATATAATTATTATAAATAAGATCTCTACACTGTTCAGCTCTATTCAAACCAAATTCGCAGCCAACATCAACCTTTTCGTCCACTATTGCCGCCACTCCGGCACATACATCATGCAGCTCCAACAACCAACGGTTATACAAATAACTGTTTTTTACAAACTTAATTACTGAATTGTTACCGGCTACATTATTTTTAGATATGTTCTTAAACAGGGATGCACAGAAGGATTTATATTCACATTTAATGACATTCTGATTTACAGCTTTAACATTGTTTTGTATTAATCGAACTTGGAGGATACTGAGGGCATCTCTCCCAAGCACTAACTGTGTTGGTAGTCTACCATTATCTATAACTAAAAGTAAAATTTCATAATATTTTCCATTAAATTTAATACGGGATTTCACTTGTCCGCAAACAGAAAGTTGGGTTCCTCCCAGTCCATGATATTTCTTCATAAATGGATTTTCCAATACAAAATCATTTGGTACTACGGATTTATATATAAAACTAACTGGGCTGCCAGTATCAAAAAGAGAAAGAATTGTTGTAAAATCTGTGCATCCACATTTACTACTTAACAAACAAAAACTCACTAATTGTATGGCTGCCACATCGTCTTCTTCCTTTACCAGCTCTGCAGTAGCGGCAACTGTATCTTTCATACGGCGTTTCGGGCAGTCCCGATGCTGATGGCCTCTCTCCCCGCAAGTGAAACATCCATCGATTGGACGTTTCGGCTTCTTACACTCAGTCGATATGTGACCCATCTGACGGCAGTTGTAGCAGCGGACTTCACGTACTGTAGCTTTATTCGTAGAGCCTGCTTCGTTCAATAACACCAACGGCCGGATTTTGTCGAGCTGGATCACTTTCTGACGTAGCTCTTTTAGGGTCTGACAAAAGAACAACGATGACGTAATACCAACTCCATCGCGCAAGCCACACACAATGTGTTTGATGACGTCGCAATCTTCCAAATCGGCTTGACGCGCAATACTGCACATTCTTATAAAATAATGAAAAGCCGATTCGTCTTTAGCTTGCTTGCATTTTTTTAACTGCTCGCCAATCTCCAAGCGCGTGCACTCCTCCCCAAATACATCCATAAGCTGCTTACGTAAATCGCCCCACGGTATGGCTCCTTGATGGAGGAAATATTCCTTTGCCGATCCACTCAATAAACGCTTTGCATAGATCCACAAACGTTCATCTGGCACTCCAAGCATGCTACAAGCAGTCTCAAATTCGACAATCCATAAACGAACGGGCAAATTATCATCGCCAGAGAATGCTTGCACGACCGCTTCCAAGTCTTTTATATCGATACGGCTAGGATAAATTTCAGCAACACTGGACGCTCTTGATTCCACAGAAAGGTGACTCATTCCTACTTCAACACGCTGCAACTCCGCCATTTTGTCTTCTTCAAAATCACGCTTCTCAGCCGCCTCCACGGTTTGAACGGCGTTGCAAAATTTCGAAGCGTCGTCGCATACCACCATGGCGCCACATTTCTTCATAATTGTGTCTGCATTGATTTCGCCTTCAACGTGATTTGACTCGATATTAATTTCATGCGGCTGTACAGAGGTAATTTCTACCAAATTCTGGGTCTTGCATTCAGTTTGTGCTCTTTCCCTCTCCTCATCCATCACTGTTTTTACCGCTGTGCGCAGTTGGTAAATTGAGGCGCCGTTATCTAAGCGTACACCTCTTTCGGTTAACAACGCGCACAGTTCTTCTTTATTTAGCTTTATAATTTCGGTATACTTCATTAACTTAACAGAGGGCTGTGGCTTCACCCCACATCTGAATTGTAATATAGTGTAATATAGTTTATTAATTGTGTGCTTATTTTACAATGTTGTTTAATATATACATTTATACATTCACTGTTAGGTATTTCTAAATGAACTCCGTTTGCTGTCCGCCTCTGGCGACCACACAAGCACAACTGAGTATATAGTAATTGATTGATATCGATAACGCAGTTATCGTAGTTCATCTTACGAGCTAGATCTACGAACTAGGTCATTAGTACAAATGAGAGAACTAGTAACTGCCACTTTGTTTACAATATAAATATGTATCTTCTCTAGAAATAAAATATATATATATATGTATGTTCCGTATAGACTCCGAAACCGCTCGACCGATATTGTCCAAATTTTGTGACAATATTAAAAAAAAAAAAAGTCTGATCCAAGAAACACCAACAGGGGGCGTCCTTTGTACAGACGAAAGTGGACGAAAGGTGGACGACAGTGGGTACTCAATCAAGAACGTATTCGAAGCCATAAAAAGCGAAGGACGTATTGGGAAAGATGTGACGGCGGAAAGATTCAAATTCAATTCAGTGGCGCAGCAACGCAAGCCGGAAGCGCCATTTATTTATATTTAGATTAAATTAAATTATTTACAAATTTGCATATTTTTTAAATTTTAACTTTAATATATACTTAATATTTGGTCTAACCAACTTGACCTGGAATGCACTACCAGTATTATTGCGTTTGGGCATTGAAATTCCATCAATCAGATTGATCGTCGCTACCCTTGGTCGCATTCGTTTATATTGATTCGATAACCGATTTTTTTGCAGGGTTGTAAATAAAGTACAAAGCATCGATGATTCACAAAATCGATCTTAAACTGCCATCGATTGTAGTTCGATAAATCGCGACAAACCATCGATGCATCGATTTGTTTATTTTTCGGCATTGTGAAATTTATATTTAGCTTTAACCCTTAAGTCTCCAACAAGATTCCAGTTGCTTTTAAAATTCTTTTAAAACTAATGTTCCGATGTTTTTGGCGTTCAAAAAAACATCGGAAAATATCGAATACTCTTTATCAAATCATCGACGATGGCAAAAAAATCCATGTTTTTTTACAACCCTACCAATAACCTTATTAGAGTTTTGTTGGTTGGTGTTGTTGCGGTCGCTGATTGCGCTCGTATGTTTGACACATTTTGAGCCTGGCTTGCGATTTCCGTTCGGTGGCGTTGAAAGCGCGCCAACTGTCACACGATCTTATCGTGGCATCGGTTTTTACCTGTCAGTCGGTCACACATAAAAGCTAATTAGCGTGAGATTTGTGAGCTTGGCTTGCGGCAAGTTGCACTCGTCGCTTTGATTAATGTCAATTGCAAGCGACAAGGCCAGCACCACCTAAAATAAAAGTTTTCACTTTCTTTGTTTTGGTTTTCCACACACATATACCACTCATATGTATATGTATACTTCTCTTTGTTTTCATAATGGCAAGCATGTAGTATACTTAGTGGTTGGGGTGGCACCGCCCGCTATGGCCCTGCATGAAATAGAAAGTTGACCATAAAACTTTTCCATGTTCTGAAAAACCGAAAGTGCGCGCAAAATGTTGTTAATTGGCCAGCAATTCAAGCTGCTGGCAAACTTTGACCTGAGCACAGGTTTTTGCCACTACAAAGCGAAGCCAAGCCAAACCAATAAAGCAAAGTCGAAAGAATTCAGAACATAACTATGGTGTGTGTAGTATACAAAAAGTCTTTTATTTGTTGTTGTTGGTTTTTTTTACTTTCTCTGTCGTAAAATGAAAAATTTCACACACATTCATAAGCCACAAAGACTAAATACCGAATGCAGTGGTGAAGTGCTTTAGCTAAGCTATCGTTATTGTTATTTCAGTTGCTGTTTATTAAAGCGTAATTCTTGTTTTAATTTTCAACGTTACCACAAAGAAGTTGCTGCTGTTGTGGCTTCGCTTCTTGTACTCAACCACAAAATGGCACAGAAAAAAAGTTCAAATATCTATGTGTTTGGCCAGCCATTGGTAAAGCTCGAAGCTTAAAAACCAGTGAAAAGTGTAAGCGGAAGGCGGGAAACGGCAACAATGAAGCTGCCACTGCCACTGCCCCTACAAGCTGCCACTGTTGTTTGGCCTTGCCAATGGAAATGTGGTTGTAGCCAGCTGGTTGGCTGTTGGTTGTTGACTGCTGCGTGTGGCACTTTGGAGGCACGTAGCACAAACAATCGCAATAGTTTCACATGCGCTTCAGATCTGAAAGAGATATGTACCAGCGACATGGATATGCATGCTGAGGCGTATAATCTCGTACGGATGCGAACATATACGCCTGCATAATACAACAAAGGCAGCCACCCGGGTCAGGGAACATACTATGAGGCCCAACTATGCGCAATGTTTGCTCCGATAGACAGACATTTTGACAGTTTGATTCGAACCTGTGATGATGGACATGAGTTGTATGAATGAATAAATGACTCGGCGCTTTATCTGTCCGAGTTTCAAGAGTTCAGCATTAGTTTTTCGCTTGTTCATTCTAAAGCCGGTGGTCATGGACATGACTTTGCATTTGCTAGAGGGTAGACTTTAACTACATCACAATAATAATGTGCAAATATTTGTGGATAAACTGACTTGTAACTTGTCAATGACTTCAGTTGGTAGGGTAATGCGCAGACATTGAATTGTCACTACAATTTAGATCTTTGAAGAAATTAAAGCCGAAATGGAGCAAAGGATGTTTCTGCCATCAATATTTGTGTATTTTTATTTTAAAAATAAGTTGTTTGGGGTTTTGCGGATCCATTGCCATTTTATTGACTATAAAAATGTACAGTAAACTTAAAGCCCCTCTCTTATATCCCACCACCTTCATTTCCTTTACGCTTCAACCGTTCAATCAATCATTACTCTGACAGCAACAAACATACTTTATGATATAGCTTACCAATTGCATGAAATTTATGTACCAATTTTTGTTAACATTTGTTGTTTTTAATTTTTGTTACAGAAATAAACAAACAACTTTATCTAATATTTTGTGATATTTGAACTTATTTTTCTCATGCAGGCTATAAAGCACCGTTTTGAATGAATTCTCAGAATATCTTGTGCCACTGTAGCACATAGTATGATTAGGAAAAATCGTATGAAAGCTATATAGGAACGATAAGCATACTTACAGTTTAGCTGTTTTCGCTGATTTATTATTTTTTTACCTAAGCAGGCATCAATTTGTGGTAAACATTTCAACAGATCGAGGAGTCAAGGAATCGCGTTTTCGATCTTACTATCATTTGCACATAGAAAAAAAGTATCAGAGAAAAATGTGCAATGACAGGAATCAAAAGGAAAGGGAAAAGGTTTTAATTATATAAAAATATCTTGCAGATATTACTCATCGATGTCGGTTTAAATAATTATATTTACTATAAATATTTCCCCTCCCATATTAAGCTCAAGGAAAAACAAATGGACAGACAGACATGTATTTGTATTTATACTTGTAAAATGGGATCTGTTATAGACAGCTGCATGGCTTCACTCATAAGGTACGTTGAAAGGAATGGAATCGAATTGAGTTGAGTAAGTGGGACAATGAAAATGAAATGAATTTGTATGAATATGACTGCGTCTTGTGTCTCATAGCATACGACATTCATTGAAATGAGTTAGAATAAATGAAACGTAAAACGGAAAGAAACAATTGACGTATCGGAAAACATTCGATTTATTCGAGTTACTCTAGTTATTGTAAAATCTGCTCACTTTGGTCCGATAAAGGCCGAAATTGCCTTTCGATATGCCATCACCAGTGATATATGGACAGATAATTATTTAAAAGCGTCGTATTTGTCCTGTACAATTCATTATATAAAGGAGGGAGTTCCTCTGTTGCCCAAAACAAGCTGCAAAATATTTTGCATTCCAGCCAGTAGCGTGGCTTCGGAACGCACATTTTCAAACGCTATAAATTTAATAACAGAAAAATGTTGTCTATTAGCCAACAATCCTGACAAAATTAACCAAATAATGTTTTTAAATTCGAATATAAAATAAATATGTTGTTATGTTAGTAATAAGTAAAATAAATACAAATGAAAATATAAATATCAACCATTTTATTGACTACAGTTTTTCTTTCTTCTTTACCGGTTTGTCATTCGAATCATTCGAGAGTTACGTCTAAGTTTTTCGTATTCTCACTCCATTCAATTCGTTTTTCTACATTTCGACTGAGTTGTACGTGTGTATACTCATTCATTCATATCAGTTTACCTTGCATTCTAATTCACTCAACTCATTTTGAGCATTGTGCATTCGAATTTGGTTTTTTTGCCATTCATGCAACTGTCTAGTCTGTTACTATGCTTTTTTCCAGGTAAATAAATAAGCTGTTTAGTTTGTAAAACCTCCCACTTTTCGGCTACAGAGTTTATTGTTTATTGATAACATAAAATGCTTAAATAATTGACGCTTTTGAGTGAGAATTCTTCAGCGAAAACAATACAACATGCCTACGGAGAGCCCGCACACCAAACTTAGTAATCTCTTTAAAAGCTACCGATAAGCTTTTCTTTAAGCAGGCAGCTGCTAAACGCACAATATATTTCAAATAGCCATCAAGTTTTAAAGGAAAAACAATAAATCGGAAGTAAAAAACTGTAAAACCGACAGTAAGAAGCAATTTACGAACATGTCAGTAGAGCGTAATAATTGTAGCATAAGTATATCCGCTTTTATAGGACGCTAGCACAAATTTCTCATTAATTTGATTGAATTTCCCGACTACTTACATATAGTAGTTGAGCATTTGTTGAACTGCCCTACACCGCAATTTTCATTTGAGTTCATTGACTTTAATTCACGAACTGAGCTTGATATCATTCTGTAAACGAGACAAAAGGACGGTCGTTAGGCTCTCAAAATATATTGCTATAATAACGCTACCGCATAATGTTTCGAACATAAAACAAATAACTCTCAGTCCAGTCATGATGGCGGATCAATGGCGACCACTTC
Source organism: Scaptodrosophila lebanonensis (assembly GCF_003285725.1). Taxonomy (NCBI): domain Eukaryota; kingdom Metazoa; phylum Arthropoda; class Insecta; order Diptera; family Drosophilidae; genus Scaptodrosophila; species Scaptodrosophila lebanonensis. The sequence goes on from NW_022060538.1 coordinate 5,692,017, forward strand.
GCCACCTTCGACACCTTTCCACCGAATGCAGTGAAAGTAGCGTGAAAAACTGGCAAAGCCATTTTGCCGAAAATCAAAATTAGTAGCCCGAAAAGGAAAATCATTAACCAAAGTGCCGCTGTTTAGGGAGGCATTTGATGTGCGGCAAAGGCAAAATACTGATAGCGGAAAGGCCAAGAGCAACAGTAACAGCAACGGCAACGGCAATGCCAACACCAACAAGTAGCTGATGTGGCCATTAGTCAAAATCTGTGCAGTGGAGGGCATAAATTTCAAGTTGAATAATTTTGAAGCTTTATTAGTTGAAAAGTGCCACGGCTTGCGGCATGGCAATGGCACAAAGTGGCAGTGGTATCCAATCCCTTTGTGCTTCGCCAGCCACCTGCAACACTTCCACTGGTCAAGTGGCAACAACGGCCACGGCGATGACGATGGCGACGGCGAAAGTAAGGCGCAGCCTCGCCAAGAATCCAGAAAATGTGTTTTCATTTAAAATTTGGTGAAAAGCTGGCAACAGCAACAAGCAACAAAGAAGCAAGAAATTCAACCACAATTATGTAGTACAAGAGGCCCGGTCGTGGCTTTCCTTTCGCATCGCATGTGCCCAGGCACGTTCTACACACAGTTACTCGTACACAGGTATCTATGTATGCATGCTTGTACTTGTATGTATGTATCTCGCAGATACATCAGCTCAGATATAGCCGCCTGGACTGGCTCATGCATAAAACACCAGCTTTGGCAGCTATTGGGTTTGTCGCCACATAACCAAACGTGGCCAACAACGACGGCGACGGGAACGACACGACATTGGCACTAGAGTTGTGTGGCATGTGAATGAATGAGTTGAAATAATTCTACCACTCGTAAAACTCACGTAGTTCACTGTTTTGAAAAAAAGTTTTTAAATATATTTAGGTAAAAAGTAAAACTTGCAATTATAATGAAATTTCAATCATTTTTCTAATGCAGATAATAGACACAGTTTTGGCGTTCTCTGTTACTTTTGAATTTTATAAACAATATGATTATAATAACAGGATGCAACATTTAAAAAACCATTATTGAGAACACATTTGTTGATGAATTAGGAATTTCGAATGACGAACACAATTATTTCACATTTTTGTATTTTTCTGCTTTTATTATTTTTTCTGAGAATTGGACTGCATCTTTGGACAGATACCCCAGTTATATTTACACAAAGTTTAAGTGTGCAACTATTGAAGACAGATGGAGAAAAACATTCAAAAGGACTTTATGTTACCTTAACCTAATCTGCCGGTATTCTCCTCTTGAGTCTGGCGATAGTTCGATCGACAGGAAGGTACCTAACAAGCTTGCTGCAGTGGTTTCTTTCCGTTCTATACCACCCAGAACGAATTAGCCATAAATTAAGAACATCGTAATTATTAATAGATACATAGATATATATAGATACATAGGAAGTATAATCTATTTAATGACCGACAATATAATTTTGAGTAGCCAATAACCATAGACCAACAGAAGATCGAGCCGAAGAGTGGCGGAGTGCCTTTAATTTTAAAATATAAATTAAAACAGAATACAAATTCCAAACTAAACCACACCAAAAATTTGTAGTAGATTATTATTTCTAATTATTATAATAAACATATACAAGTAAAGAGGGCTTAACAAAATTTATAAAATTAGTTCATTTAACCAATTGTCAAAAAAGCTAAAGTTATTTGAAGATACAGCATACATATATGTATACGAGTAAACAATTTACAAAATATATGTATGAGTATGTACTTTATAAAATAGAATACAGAATTGACTAGGCTTATATAAAAACAATATTTGTTTTAGTTTTTTGTGAAATTTGTGTATAATATAATTCAATAAAGATAAATAAAATTAAGGAAGTAAAATTTCCAAAATTAACAAAAAGCTGATACTGTTATTTGAGGAAGATTAGAGTAAAATTGATTAAATTAGCCGTTTATGCTAATTTATTAGCAGCAATAAAAAGTTATCGTCTTGACCATTTTGTTTTTCATGTTAAAAAAGCACTTTTCAAAATTTGTTTTCCAAATATTTTTAAAAAAAGTTTCAAGAACTTATGAAAAAATCGTGAGCAACTGAACTTAAGAATAAATAAATAAATAAAATTAAATTAATAAATCGAGTAAACTTTAAATTCAACAGAAGCTCAAAAATTATTTAATCGAATTAACCTAAAATTCATTTCAATACGAAAACTTGAATCCACACAACAATACTTCAAAGCAAGCAACTGCTTTATTGAAACAATATACTGAAGATTCAGTTGCCATACTTGGGAAATGCTGAATGAATGCTTACTTTCAAAAACCTATCAATTTTCTTTTCTTGTGTTGTATGTAAAAGAATAAGCATTTAGCCGGATAGAATTTTCTGCTTTTTGTAATACTCGACACTTTCCAGTATACTGAAAAAATTCACAACATAAATAGATAAATAGATTTACAATACCAATACGAACCAGTTCCGTTTAAAACTGTAGTCTTAAACGTCGCCCACAGCTATCGACATCAGCACTCAACTGCAATTTGTAAGTGAGGCAGCAACGGCATGGACTACTCCTTGGCTGCGACCAGGTTGTGCCTCAAATGGCGCACTTAGATGCATATCGCTGCCCATTTCACACCGGGCACACCGCACAAATGACCCTAATATGCATAGTGAAATTGCTTTAGTTACAGGGCGAATTGCATCTGCTATGATTGACGGTCTGTGGGCTGGGGTGGGGTGTTGTTGGGTGTGGGTTCTGGAAATAAGCTGCTTAGCAATGCAAAGGAATAAATCAAAGAGTACAAAAATGCCACCCTCAAAGGCTAAAACCCCATTTGAAATTTGCATAATAAAACCGACGGATTGGCGTGTGCGAAAAATGCCGGCAGAAATGACTTTCCTTATGGCCAATATACTATAATAACAGCAGAAATTGGCAATTGCTATAAACTTGCCTATAGGCGGCAGCCAGCTGAAGCTGCTGCGAATGGCAAACTTAATAGCAGGTTAGTTAGCGAAAATGCGAAAATTGCGAATGCCAATTGAAATTAAAGTGTCAACGGCAAAACGGCAGCCAGTCGGCTGGAGTTGTAAAAACATCCAAAATGAAAAAGCTAACATTATTGTTAGGAGCTAGCCACAAATGTTAGTAAAAGAAGCAACAAAGAAAAAATTGTTTTTGGCCATGGCTCTTCAACGAAAGCGAGGCTGGGAAAACAAGTTCGTCTTCTCTGCATGCATGCACGGTTCATTGAAGTTCGGGCGAAGCGGCAAAGTAATGATCATCAAGTTTATGGCAACATTGACGCTTACCGCCAGCAACTGTTGCCAACAACATATTCCCAGCAACAGCCATAGCAACAATAAACCCAGCAACATTACTAGCGTAACGACCATGGCATTGTCAGCAGGCAGCACTCGAAACAAAAACAAAAGCTTAAAAAGCCACAACAACAACAACATCAGCAGCAACACCATAAGAAAGAAAACAAATGCTAAGCTTGAAGAGGGAGCGAGCGAGTGAGCGAGTTGCCGAAGTTGCAGACGATGACGACGCTAAAGAAAATCAAATTGTGATTAAGTCCGACGAACGAGACCAAGAAAACGACGCTGACGATGACGATGACGACGACGACGACGATGTTGCCGACTATGAGGAGGCAAAGAAAGGTCTATAAAAGAATAAAGCGCGCCAAGTCTGGGCATCAGTTTGATTTGAACTAGCTGTGAAGTGTGCTGTGCTCGAGCAAGAGATATACCTAGAGGCGAGCGATCAAAAGTTAATAACATAAAAGACACCGAAACGTAATCCCCGCAAGGACAAAACCGCAACTGTCGTGTGTGCGTGTGTGTGTGTGCTTTTAGCATTCATTGTGTGTGCGTGCGTGTGATCGCCTCAAAATGACATTCAAACAACGCCATAGACGCGCCTCCTTATCGTTCATCATTTGCCTGCTGTACAGCCTGTTGGCCAGCTGTGAAGCGGGCACGGAGCACTTAAGCAATTTGCCGAGCAATGCCCAAAGTGCCGGCGCTCGAACCATTTTACGGGTATACGATGAGTGCACCCGTGCCGAAGGCGGTTTCGTGCCATGCCTCAAAAAGAAGGCCATCTCGTTCATCGATCGCATTGCGCCCATCGATGCCATAACCGTTGCCGATGGCATTAAGTTGGTCCGCTTGCCGGGCGCCGCATCCGGCGGCGAGGCGTCTGCCGTACGCCCCTCATCCTACAGCGAGAACGAATTGGAGTCCGCGCTGCCACGTTCTGGCAGCGATCGCGACGCCCAGCTCACAGACATGCTTGTCGAGCGTCTGAGCCACTTCTTTAACGGTCACTCGCTGCAGGTCAGCTTTCCCAAATTGACTTCCGATGAGCTTGGACGCGGCCTAGAAGAAGGTAAGCAACAGCTCCAGCCAGTGCTGAAGTGTGTGTGTGTCAAGTGTGTGAGATAATTGAGTTAATTGCTCAAAGCTTGACTTTAAATAATGTTCTTCCCAGTGCCACTATGCACAGTGGTTCCCAAGGAGAAACTATGGAGCCATTTACAAAATTAATTCAAAGTGAATCATTTTAGGAATTGATACAGTGATTGCATTAAAAAGGGGCTATAATTTTTAAAGCAACAAAAAAAGTTACAATTTTTTTTTTCAAAATCTACTTCTAGTAGGAACCTTTTTTACGGAATACCATCTTCATAAAATTTCCTCCTGCCTCCCATAAGCTCCTATAACTACTCCTAATTGTCTTCCTTCTATCGTATAATCTTGTAATCTTTTAATTGGCTATGGTCTTCGGGTTATGAACTCATAGTTTATTCGCTTGATTCTTCAGTTTGGAGAACATGTTATATAATTATATATACAAAACGCAGCGTCTCTGCAAATCCCGGGCCAAACCAATATTTAAATATATATACATATAAAAAAATTAGGGTTTAGACAACATTTACTTTTTTGTACATTTGATGTGAAGAAATCTATTAAAATTTGTTTATTCATCATAAACATTTAACGAATATAAAATAAATGCTTTCTCTAATAAAAATATTTTAATTTGCTTATTTAGAGCAATTATTGTCAGTTATTTTGTTGCGATAAAGTAAATAGAAATTGGAAGCAGCAATAAAAAGTTATCGCCTTGACCTTGTTAAAAAAGCACTTTTCAAAATTTGTTTTCCAAATATTTATAAAAAAAGTTTCAAGATCTTATGAAAAAATCGTGAGCAACTGAACTTAAGAATAAATAAAATGAAATTAATAAATCGAGTAAACTTTAGATTCAACAGAAGCTCAAAAATTATTTAATCGAATAAACCAATCTACAAAAAAATTCATTTCAACAATACTTCAAAGCAAGCAACTACTTTATTGCAACAATATACTGAAGATTCAGTTGTCATACTTAGGAAATGCTGAATGAATGCTTTCTTTCAAAAACCGATCAATTTTATTTTCTTGTCCACCCAAAATTGAGAAAATGTGGAGCGTTGCAAATCGTTTCGGGACCACTGTTTAGCCGCACAGCATTAGCTGGCATCAAGCACCGCTAAATGTATTCATTGCGCGAGAATCAAGCCGTAACAGTGACATAATTTCTTGGCTTCGCTAGGCGTGCCTAATTGGATCAGCGGCAACATGGGCTGCCTGCGTTTAAAACCGAGAGCATGAGTCCCCATCGCCATTGACGCCATCAGCTCAGCATCGCCACATGACAATGCATTAGATTACATGTGTGCATTGTTTTTAATTGAAAAACTGTCGGTATCCACAGTCGCGAGCAACAGCAACACACAACGTTCGACTGCCTGTCGTGTTCCCATTCTGCCTACAACAACAAAGCCAGCAACTGCACATTGTTGTTACCTTATCATGACTATGTACATATATATTCTATGTATTCTATAGGTATATACTCACTAGACGCAATGTATGTACATACTGAAATAATATGAGATGGCGTGGAAAATTGTCTTGTGAAAATGCGCAATTGTTTTCAACGGCTCATTGCGCCCGAACGAAACCCGTTCGTTCAAGCTCATGTGGTTGGTTAAGGAATGACCCAGAAACCTTAACAAACAGCACAACAAACGAAAAACAGCCAAAACTGTCATACAAGAATTTCGTGTTCTTTCTGTTGTGGGGCTTTTGTGTTTTTTTTTTCCTGTGGGGTAAAGCCAAAGCCGCAGACACGCTTTGATGTCATGACTTGTACATTTTGTTTGACCATTTCGTTGACCATTTTCTTGACCATTTCGAGCGGCGACTGGCTGTAACGAAAGTGGCTGTCTGGCATTTCCCGAGCCTAAAACTTCAATCAATTTCAAATTTGACACAACCACTTACAGCGTTTGGACGCGTGGATGAGCGGCAACATTTTCACGCAGCGCGCAAATAAATGCAATAAAAAGTGAAGTTACTTTCACGGCATTACTCCGGTTTTTTTTTATATTTTGGTTTTGTTTTTTTCTTACTTTCAAATCACAACGCATTTATCAAAATCTTTTATCGATACGCTGTTGTTGTTGTTCATTATTACCAAATAAGCGCAGTGCATTAGCCAAATGCAATCGTCGTCTAGGCGTGCAAAACACTTTCCAAACCGCTTTTCGCCACCTGCCACTTGCCACATTTGGCTAATTGTTGCAGCGCATCAGTTGCATATACATACAACATATATATGTATGTGTGTGTGTGTGTGTGTGTGTGTGATCAGCTTGTTATTATGACAGGCAGGATATTCAGTTAGTCACGCCTCCAGTGAGCCAACGCCATCGGCTTGTGGGTTGCATTTTCTTTCACGAAGAGAAATCGTCACAGTCCCTAATGCAGACATCATCAGCATGCAGCATAGCTCGGATATAAGTACAAAGTGACGGTAATAAGTACATATGTGCATAATAAAATGAAAGCAACACACACACACACTCATGCAAATCTAGATACGGGGACGTTGTCATAAAGTAACGAAATACCAAGCGTCAAGGTACAAAACAAAAAAAAAATTATTTGCAAAATATTCTCACAGTACCGTGATGTTGTTATTATTGTTGTTGCTGGTCTCGTTGTTGTAATTGAGCGGGCACTTTCACCAGGCGCCCAGCGGGAAAACAACGCAGACCAACAACAGCAACAGCAACAACACCTTCAAAGCAGACACCAACACCTTTTGACTAACCTAAGCAACATTTGCAACTTTCTTACAGGTCGCGGCAAAATGAAGAAAATGATGGGCATGATGATGATGGGCATGGCCATGAAAATGATGGGCATGATACCAATTGCCATGGGCATGCTATATATATTGGCGGGCAAGGCCTTGATCATCTCCAAAATAGCGCTGCTGCTCGCCGGCATCATTGGTCTGAAGAAGCTCATGTCGGGCAAGTCGTCGGGCGGTAGCTCTGGCTGGTCGTCGGGCGGTGGCGGCGGCGGCGGAGGTGGTTGGTCCTCGGGCGGTGGAGGTGGCGGCGGTGGCTGGGATCGGCGTTCGTTGAACGAGGCACAGGAGTTGGCCTATCGTGCACATAGCAGGCAACAGCAACAGCTGCAGCAACAACAGCAGCAACCGTTTGTGGCGCAGCAAGCGACGCTGCAACAACAGCAACACCAACATCAACAACAACAGAAACCGCAGCAAAAGTCATAGGCCCCAGCAAAGCAGTAGCAGAAGAAAAAAAGATTGTTTGGCGTATCAATTACAAACGCTGCTCAGATGTTATGTATTTGCATTTATCTTATAGATAAATGTTAATCACACACATAGACGCACACATACAAAGACAGGCTGCCGTTTCTTTCAAACAAAATGTAATTAGATTTCAGCTTTTTTTGCACTTTCATTAGACTTGATGCGTTTCCAACGGTTAACAAACAACAAACAAAGAGACAGACAGATAGAAAGACAGACAGACATACGCACTAACGCGCACTTATAGATACATTACGCGTTTGTATCTTTAATGTGCCCCCGTTCTGTGCAGCTCACTGCAGATTTAATCATTATCATTCGCTTTATGTAATCGATTATGTTTTGTTGTATAATGTACTCTCTTTTCTTTACTTTTATGCTATGTATTTACTGTTAGCAATCGGTTCCGTATTTGCCTAGCAGCACTCAGAACACCACCATAACATCAATTTCAACTGTATCTCAACTTTATACACACTCTTTGCATCTTGCAGCTGCTGTTATTTTTCAATTACACATTGTACTTCCGTCTTTCGCCTGACATTGATGATTTTTTCCATCAACCTTTATGCTTCTTTTCCCATTTATTCTCAGTCTTCTGTCCATTTTCCATGCGCATTCTTTATTCATCATTAACGTTAGTTGCCTGCTTAACTGTAGTTAAATGTATGTAATAATTTATTATTTATTAACATTATTTATTTCGTAATTTTAAGCACAACCACAACAATAACGCAAATAAATATGTTTAAGCTGTAACGTTTTCAAAAGAAACAAAAACAATCAACAAAAAAATGAATAATTGTATTTAAATAAATAAAATTAAAATATGAAGAGAATGTGTTGTTTTTCAGCCAAAAGGAAGCTAGAGGAGTCCTTCCTCTCCCTGCTCAACCAGTTTTTTTTATCGCTAAGACTGCGATTGGAATTATCTGATTATAAATCTGGCTATTTTAAAGCAATTAAAACTTTTTGCTTTGCTTACAAATGTTTATTAATGTTCGTTGATGATTAGATAGAGAGAGAGGGAGAGAGAGGGAGAGAGAGATTTAATAAATATTTGATACAAAGTTACTTTGAATGAACAATCATTAAAATATTATGAATTAGTACTTGCGGAATATACCAGAATGCAATACAAATATGGAATTATATAAAAGTTATATAATAGGCCTATATGCTGGAACATTTGCATATACGGAGGCCGTTGGACGCTCTTGGTCGACGTAACGATACAATGGTCTCCAGAATTAGCTAGCATTCCCAAGCTCTGACACTCCGAGTATGAAATAAGCCGAAATTCCTTGATTTTTGTTTTTTTTTTTCTTATTTCAATATGCCTCTGGGTTATTATCGTGGTGTTAAGAAAACTACAATTTTTTCTTGTTAACCCTGAAGGGCTGGCATCGGCTTTATAAAGCGTATTTCAGCCGCTAGAGGATAATTTTTTTTATTAAATACAGTCGAGTACAGTCACTTCTTAAAGAAGGTTTGATTATAATTCAGTTTGAAAAAATTTATTTATTTGTTCATTTCGTAAAGTATTATAAGCTATAAATATAAAGAAGTATAATTTGTTTAAAGATGTCTAAAACATTCACAAACATGCTGTCTTTTTAGCAAGCATTTTCATTGTTTGATATTTGCTTTTGGCTTCGTTTAAATGAAAAGTTTTCCCGTATAGTTTTTCTATTTAAATTGTCTGCCTCCAGCGCATGCAAATCTACGTATGTAACCATCACAAATTTTCCCAAGACATATGAACAGCTGTGGAACTATGGCTCCGCATGATACAAAATGCAACAATAATAATAAACCAAAATGTCAACATTTCCGTTTCAGCTAACTCCTATTTCAGCATATAAATTCAACTTCAAACCAAGTGCGCTTAAAGCCATGTGCGTGCCGTAGAGATCTGTGTCTAGGTCTGCGTGTTTGCGCCTCACGTTATGTATTCCGTTATGTATTCCGTCGTATGCAAAAGAAAATCGAAACTACTTCCGTTCTACCTTTTGGCGTGTGTTCAGCATGCTTTTTTTTTGCTCCGCCCACTCATAAATTCGCTGGCTTGTACGTGTGTGCGAGCGTGTGTGAGTGTGTGTGTGTGTTGGTGCTTCTCGACCCCGGGGTATTTATATCACAGCATACTTTATGGCATACGTTTATTATTCGAGCCCTCTTTGGCACACAAGCTCGAACTTACAAGCTTACAAACACACACACACACACAGCCAGATGTTCATGTTGGCCCCTCAAGTGCAATTTGCACAAGTTATGCTTTAAAAATTGGATACGAAATGATGTCTATTACGTAGTCGACAGACTTGAATGGAGAAAACACAAAATTAAAGAGCCCACAGCCAAAGAATCATATTCGAACTTTCTATGCAACGCTTTCTTATGCCGATGAGCATACATTCAAAATGTGAATTTCTTTTCTAAACCTTACTTCATTCCATTTAAACTTTTTCGGGATTGTCTAATTGCGAAATATTTCAAAAAACATTTTTCGCCTTTTGATATGTTTCCGAACTAGCGATCACAGGGTAGTATAGTACATAAGGTAGTTCGTTTTTTTTTTTAATGAGAAAAAAATTTTTTGTTTTTTCCAAAGAGCAAACTTTGCTATTTTTTATAGAACACGATTTCCATTGGGTGGGGCATCCTGTTTGCCCAGTTTTCCAATATCTTGGTGACGTTTTCTCATAAAAGGCTTGCTCGATATTCGCCACAAGGACATGTATTGTTAATGGTGTTACTTTACTCGCGATCACGAAAAGAAAGTGCCAATTTGAAAAAATATAGTCAAGTAATTTTCAGTAATTATGTCTTTTTGAGAAAGGTGTTCGTTATGTCTTTTAAATGTATAGGTCTATACTAATAAAATATAGGTATTTTCTGGATTATATAAAAACTAAACGGCAAGTTATTAGAAAATTTCTACAGAATCACGTGTTATTTACTTTGTTTGTCCTATCTTGTTTTCGTCTTTTGGAAATAAATAGCCATCAACCTCAGACAAGCGCAGTAACATTTTGGAAAACGTTAAAAGCCCTTTTTACAGCCTGTACCCAAAGGGTGAAAGGCTATACTAGTTTTGTGCGAATGTATGTAACACACAGAAGGAGGCGTGACAGACTCCACAAAGTATATATATTGTTGATCAGGGTGACAAGCCGAGTCGATTTAGCCATGTCCGTCCGTCCGTCTGTATGAGCGTAAGTATCTCAGGTACAAAAGCTAGAATTACCAGACTTGGTATCCAGGTTCCCCTAAGCCCTAGGCAGGTCAAGTTTTTTTTTTTATTCTGATACACTCCCCCGCAATTCGTGTTTTTATAGCCTGTACCCAAAGGGTGAAAGGCTATACTAGTTTTGTGCGCATGTATGTAACACACAGAAGGAGGCGTGGCAGACCCCACAAAGTATATATATTCTTGATCAGGATGAGAAGACGAGTCGATATAGCCATGTCCGTCTGTCCGTCCAAGAGTACAAGTACAAGAGCTAGGATAACCAAAATTGGTATCAAGGTTCCTATAAGCCCTAGGCAGAACGAGTTTGTTTATTTTTTCTGATCCACCCCCCCCCCCCCCCCCCACTCCCCCGCAATTCGTATTTTTTCTTATAACTTCCGTAATTCTCGGAATTTTAAAATCAATTAAAATCAATTTCATCATGATAGGTAAATTCTGAAGAAAGTTATAGCCATAAGTAAAATCGCTGCTCATGCGCTACCTCTGTCGGCAGCGCTGCCCGCTGCTTGCTGCTTTGGTTTAACTTTGTGCTGCATACATACACGCATGTAAACACGCATAGGTACGTGATGTAAATGTATGCTGTTTAAACTGAACATAAACATGTATTCTAATTTAATTTAATTAATTATTTTAATTAATTCATTCATTCATTTTTTTTTAATAATTTAATTTTTTTTTTAAATTTTCTTTTTTTTAATTTTTCCTTTTTGTGGAGAGTACAGGCTATTTTACTGTCGGGCTTGCTCTCTCTTGTTTTCTATAACTACCGTAAATCTTGGAATTTTGAAATCAGTTTTAGTAGTTACGTCCAGTTAGTGCTTATGTGTCCGTATGCCATCATGATGATAGGTCAATTCTGAAGAAAGTTATAGTTATAAAGTTATAAACAAAATTTAATATATTTTTTTTTTAAATTAATTTAATAAATGAATTAAATTTTTTTTAAATAATTTAATTTTTTTTAAATATTTTTGTGGAGAGTTCAGGCTATTTTACTGTCGGGCTTGCTCGACTGTAGCGTTCTATCTTGTAATTATTGAAATCGATGCTTGATTTTTATTGAAAATCTCGTATTGAAGAGAATTAAAGAAATGGATCATCAAAGAAGCTGACAAAGGCTGCGTACTCGAATCGGTCTCTCAATGTATGGTAGTGGCAATATATATTGATGGAAATAGTGGAGGTAGAGTGTCTTCAAACTCAAAATGTTTGTCATCTATTGGCAATTCTGCCAATTTTTAAGTTAGACAAGAAAGTAACTATAAGAAGACTGAGACTTAGACTTTAAAATATTTATTTATTTCATTGTTTTTATACAATTAAGAAAAATAAACGACTTTTGAACAACTACAAGTATTCCACATTAGCTGGCGGACGTGTTTTGCATTTCTTTATAATCGTAGTAAATATTTGATTGTTCATACATCGAGATTCTTAATAGCGCTGTGTGATAAAATATATAAAACTTTTAACAGAAAATAAAATTAAGCCATTAAAGTTTGGATGCCTTTACACAATGGTCCCAATGGTTTATCTTTGAGTTGTATCTAGAAAGGTTGTTCAATCATAAAAATCGAATGGTTTTCGAATCGAATCGGTTTTCTATCGAGTCATAGCTATTATTAGACGGGCTAGTGCCATGTTTTTGTATTGATCAAAAATCAATTCGAGCATCTATTCAAGAATGATTGTTTCGGTTTACAAGCCATTTAGACAACTTTGGTTAGGTTAACACTAATTCTACATTTAAAAAGCAGCTTGCATAATTATTAATGTATTGCGTTTCAAATTATTTAATGAACAGGTTTAAGAAAATATGACGCCTGCACGACACATTTCCAATAAAAGCATAGCAATCAATATTATTAAATAATATAAGACTAGTTCTGGTTTGTTGGAGAATAAAGCAAAAATCTTCAATAAATTATTACTGACCATAAAACTTAAGACATTTATGAGCAACTTTTGAAAATGCTATGTCACACTTATTCAATTTCGAATGCACAAATCTTTAAAGATTTGCATTAAGATAGTCGCTGAGAAGTCACCGTTCGGCAAACTTGTTCAACTTGAGATTAGAACAGAAAAGAAAGGAACACTCTTTTTTTTAAACTAATTTAATTTAATTTTTGTGGAGTCATTTATTGTTGAACGGGTTTTGCATGGGATTGCTATAACTAAGTGGTTAAGTGGTAGGTGGGACTTGTGGCACTGCTTATTTCTTCCACCAACCGGACTTGCCGCTGGACCAGCCACCGCCGCCTCCGCCGCCGCCAGACCAGCCACCACCGCCATAACCGCCACCGCCATAACCGCCACCGCCATAGCCGCCACCGCCATAGCCGCCACCACCATAGCCGCCGGAACCGTGAGAAGTTGTGGTAATCACCTTGTAAACCTCAACATGACCACCACCGCCCCCACCGCTGTAGCCGTGACCTCCGGAATAGCCACCAGAATAGCCTCCGGAATGGCCACCAGAATAGCCACCAGAGTATCCACCGGAATAACCTCCGGAGTGGCCACCAGAATATCCCCCGGAATATCCTCCTCCGTAGCCACCGCCTCCGTACCCACCGCCTCCGTAGCCACCGCCTCCGTAGCCACCGCCATCGGTGTGAATAACTTTGATGACTTGTACGCCGCCGCCACCGCCGCCGTGGCCGCCATATCCATAATTACTGGCATATCCACCGCCACCACCTCCACTCCATCCGCCTCCGCCCCCACCGCCGCTCCATCCGCCGCCGCCGCCGCCGCCGCCGCCATATCCTCCGCCGCCGCCGCCTCCGCCACCTTTCAGCAGACCCAGAAGTCCTGCATTTGCTGTTGCCAATGTGGCGGCTAGAGCCAAAACACACACAAAGAACTGTTTAATGAAAAAGTTGCATTTAATATAAATTTGGATCTTGGCCGGCCAGAGCCTGATTCCAACTCACTCTCATGCTGTACCGTACGCGACCAAAGCGCACTACCAACTAATGCGAATTGTCAAAAAGCGAGCAATTTTAAAGCTTCCCCCCGAAAAGTCTTGAGCCGGCTTGACCAACCACAACAAAGGCGATTAAAGCCAGCGCTTTAAATGTCGAATCATCTCAAGGTATCTTAAGTCTATGAGCTACACTGAAGAGGCCCATGCATGAAGGCAAACAACTAAACCTCTTCGACACTGAACTGAAGCGCTCAGTTAGCTGCCTGCTATGTCTGGCCCGCAGCAATCTGTTCTAAACTGAACTTGTTCCCTGTTACCAAAACATCGTCTATAATTTATTATTTTCATTGGTCAAGAGCAACTGAAACAAGATGAAAGAGGAGGAGAGAGATTATTTTAAACTAGTTTCGGTTTAACTCATTAAGTTCAATCTAATGGCAGAAAAAGCAACCGCCAAATGAAAACGAAAGCGAATCGAAGTGCACTTCCCGACTCTCGACTAAACGAATTGTTGGCAGATATTTTCTGGCCTTTGTTTGTCCATGAATGGCAGCATAAATTTTTGAGTAGATGGCATTATTGTTGCTGACTTTTGTGCTGCAGTTGGCATAAACCACAACATTCGCATACATTTCATGGACAACAAAGGATTTAAGTGCTTGGCATGCAAATTATTGTTCAAACTGCACGCGGCATTCGGAGGGGTGTGACTCTGCACAACTAACTAGTTTGCGGCTCATCATAGAAACAAATCATTAGCAACGTCATCATCAACAACATCATCATCATCATCATGCAAACGTACATATTATATATCGCAATTCCGTTTTGTTTTTTTTTTTCTTCACAAGTTAAATTTTGAATTTAAATAAAACCATTAACGCTTTAATGGCCAATTGGTTTGCTGGCAAGCATGAGAATTTCAAATTGGCCAAAACAAACAACAGCTGACCAAAAAAGAATGTTAATATAATATCTTTAAATACAAAATATACGAATGTATATGGCAAAGCACATCATTAGCAGTGGAAAAATCCAGCAGTCTCCACAGCTTAGTTGTAAAACTTGTAAGTTCGCCTTTAATTAATGAGCTTAAAGTTATCTATTCTTTCTAGCTTAGCTCACATAACTATAATACCAAAAAAACATAAATTAATGACTCGGTTTGTTCAGCTTATTTGCATTTTCAACGCCAATAGCGCGAATATTAAGCTCAAAACAAAATATAAACACGTTAGGGGGAACTCCCAAAATGAAACGAATTGGTCATCAATGATAAACCTTTCAACATCCGGACCTTGAACGACAAATGCTTCTTTTAGGAGCCACTATTTTAAAAGCGTGGTAATGCGCTCCTATTACAACAGTTGTTGGCAAGTTGTTTCTTCTTTTCAATACTTAGCAGCAATGCTTGTTGTTGGAATTTGATGAAGTATACAAATTAAAAAACAAAAAATTAAAACTCCGCAGCTTTTGTACAAATTAAAGAAATAATATTGTTTGATGAAAACGGTACAATTCCGAACTCGAAGCAATATTATAATATTCAAAATCGAATATATTAAACCCAAATTACTAATTACAAGTATATGCTAATGCTCAGCTTAAATTAACACCAATGCTAGGCTTAGTTAAACTCAAGAGCTCAAAGGCAACTATAATTTATAGTAGCTGGCTGCTCTTAACTCATCTAGGCAGTCACAGTTCAGACTAAACTTTAAAAAACGCCAAAGTACAGACAGTAACAAACGTTTGATGTGAAAAAAGTAAAGAGACAAACTGCACGCGCTCAGCCAAAAAGTATGCCATGGCATGTTGGCCCAAGGCTTCCGTCAACTTGGCGCCTAAAAGCCAAGAAAAAATATTTACACTTAAAGCGTGTCAGCAAAAAAAATGAATCAGAAGTACTTGCGGAGGCAGAAGCCATCATATCCAATGTATACACTTAGACTGACTGCTGCACATTGCCTTTGCCATAAGAAAATGGTGAGCTTAAGATTCACCTTGACAAAATCTTAATGTGGTAAAAGGTATTTAAAAGAAAGAAGCTTTTAAATATATGTAGGATGGATTGTAATACATAAGCCAGCAACATATACTCAAAAGTAACCCTAGATAACAAGGAGTATAACGCAGCTATAAAAGAGATGCAAAACTACAAAACTACGTAGTTACGAAGGCGACAAAAATGAGGTCCTCAGCAGCGCAGGAATCTAATTCTGTGAAATAGTGAGAGCTGACAACAGTGGCAGCAAAATATATAACAGAGAAATGTTTGCTTTACGATTTCCTTATAGCGATTACCGATTTAATTTAAAGCAGTTGATCGAAAAGATTTAAAACAAAATCTTGTGTACGAGTTTATATCTATAATATTTGATTTGTGTCGACCAATAAGTGTGGGTGGGTTTGCTGAAAACAGTGTAAAACAAAGCTTATAATAAAAGAAAAACTAAAACGAAAAACACGATAAAATGAAATGTTAAAAAAAAAGAAAGAGTAATATCGAAAATCTCTGATGCTGTAGGGTAAGATTTTATAGTCTATGATAAATACAAAAAGACCAACTGTTTATTATAGTGTTATAAGCATTCTTTTAATGTTTTTGAAACGGTTTTTGAAACTCTACCCACATCTATTAAATCCAATTTCGGATCTGACTGCACAGAAGTTACACATTCTTTCACTTGATGCTTTCGCTTAGTCCGATTAGCTGTTGAGCATCTTCAAATAAAGATTTTTATGACATAGCTTTAAAGACAACGTAAATATTGAAACCACTGTGTTTTGTACTGCCAGTCTGTCTGCCATTCTCTACTCAGCTGTAGCTGACCGGATATCGCTTGGCACGCGCAAATAAGCACCAGGCAGTCAGCACTCTGGCTGGGTTGGCCAAAAGTGTTTGTGTTGCGCGAACAAGTGGCAGAAGGCAACGAAATTGTGCCAAACAGACGCGAGAGTGCAAACTGCAGGCAATTAGCGAGCTGTGGGCTTTGGGCCACTTTGGGCCGCACGTCGTCAAATTACGCTAATTCAGTTGAATGGTCTAAAGTCTGGGCGCATTGGGCACACTTTCCCAGATGGCGGACTGGTGCCACAGATTCCACACTTATATAGAATCATAACGCCAACTCTACAATACAGTGACGTTTGTGACTCTGAACGTGCAGCAAGCAGCAAGCAGAGCGACAAGAAAAGTGCTGCCGCAATACTATAAAGTGCTACAAAGGAAAGTGAAATTAATGTGAAATAAATCATAAATGGATGGAAAAGGGGGCTGCTCCCACTCACGAGTGTGCCAACGATTTTTCCCGCAATTGTATTGACAACTCATCAATAAGCCAAACGTGTGTGAGCAGGCAGCACTCGATAAAATTGTGCATGACGAGAGAAATTCGGAGCAAATTAATCAATTTAAAGCCCAAAACAAAAGTTATCGTCCATTTGGGCAGTTCTTGTTGCCCACATAATCCGTTAATATTCATTATTTATGCCACAGGCTCAGAGCAAATACAATGGGGGTCTGGCCACAAGTTTCCGCTTCAGAAACAATACAATAAGTTGGAGGAAGTTTAGCTCCCCTACTCTTGCCTCTTGCCAAGCTCTGTAAAATAGATTCGTAGTAAAATTTAGTTGACTTTTGAGGTTTTTAGACGATTGCTGAAGCGTAGTAAAAGTCTCGAAATTTTCTACAGACGAGCGGACGGGCGGACGGGCGAACGGGGTGCTGACCACTTTCGGCGAAAGGCCGTAAAACCGCTCAACTAAAACCCAACAATAAAATGTCGAATGCTGTGTAGAATTTGGTTTATTTGCGCGCCAGTTGCTCGAACTTTGAGCCGAGTCCACCGATCAGTTTGATTCTAGCCGGCGTTTGAAGTGCGTGCGTGTAAAATCTTCATCGAATCGTGTAACTACAACTACATATATATTCATACGCATATACTACATATATATAAACTTTATTGAAGGACTAAGTGCAAAATGTGGGAAAAGCAAGTGTTTGTGCTTATCGCTTTTTTACTTATATTACAAGTTGGCAACAATAATGCTCAACAGCAATTCAATCGCTTTAATAGCGGCACTTCCGGGGCCCTTACATCGGCAACAACAACAAATCATCAGCTTAAACGCGGCAGCATCAGCAGCCACAAAGGCCAGGCGGAGCATTTAGAGCTTGAGCTCGATACCTGGCAACCGTTGACGCAACATAACAATTGGTTCATCCTGCGAGCAACGGCGGCAAGTGGCAGCAACTCATTGCAGCAACGTCAGCTTAAGAAACAACAGTCGCAGCCGCAACAGCAACAGCAGCAGGAGCAACGACTTCCTGTCAATTACTACGCCCACAATCATCGCTATAATCAAAGCAATGCTGGCGACGGAAATTACAAACAGGTGCGGGCAACAGAGTCGTATGATGAGCCCAACAACTACGTCCTGGCCATAAGCCAGGCCATGAGACGCGGCGAGATGTTGACACACCGTCAATTGCCTCCATTACAAAATCGACAGCAACAACAAAAACAAACCCAACGACATTGGTTGCCTGATGAAGCCTATGTGCACAGCCAAGCTGAGCCGGAAGCGCGTGATGTTGCAGACGCAGCGCCAGCAATGCCCCTGATGGCTGATGGGCCCGTAAGCGATGCGACAGCAGCTACTAAAGCTATTGACACAACAGCTGCGCAAGATGCCGATACTGATTCTGAAGCTGAAGCAGAGGCTGATGAGGCAACTCTCGCACTTGACGCCTATCTAGCGCCATTCGAGCGGGCGCTTGTGAAAGTGCGCAACTTTTGCGACATCGTAAGCAACATCATTAGCGACGAGGACGACAATAACAATGAAGAGTGGGAGCAACATCATTTACAGACGACAGCAACGCCATCAAGGACGACGACAGGTGGGTGCCAATGAAAGCTAATTTAAATTGTCATACTGCTGCTCCTTCCAAGCGACGCACTAAGAGAAATATCAAAGGGCATAAGTGAGAGCTTCAGTTAAACAGCATTGAAAATAACCAAAAGACGTCCCTAGCTGCACTGCAAAGCTACCCACTTCATTAAGGAAAAGGACTTTAATATGATCCTATAATCACCATCATCCCAAGCTTCAATTAAAAGGGGAAGACTTCAAGTTTGTCCCCTTGTTAATTTCCAGGCACCTTACCTATAGTTTAATCAGTTCACTGGTCCGGGAATAGAAAGATATCCTTGACCGCGGATTAAAAATTGCAATGCAGGGTTTTATAAATCAACTCCCATTTACTGACGTTTTACAAAACGCTTATTACGCAAAGTATTTCTTGATAAAGGTCTATTGATTTTGAAAATATTCATAACCGAACCATATTCAATGTGTCAGATGAATAATTTTTAACTGCAGGCATGAAAATAGGTATAAATTAAAGAAGTTTCGCTTTTCAAATGGATCTAGATTTAACAAAATTTTCTTAGTTTAACTTCTTGAATCTAACTTAACTTCAATTAAAACTCCCAACAATTTAAACTTAAATATAATTTTCTGCTTGAAAAACATCTTCAAAATGAAATCTTTAAGAACCTACTTGAAAAATATGATATAAATGTTAGCTAAATATATACGTAATGATAATTATTTTAATGTATTGTATATAAATGAAATATTCAGCCAAAGCAGTCCCGATTTGAGTGAGATGACACTCTTTAAACGATATGTACTCTTAAAATTTTTAATCAAAATTTTATTCCAATTAATTTTCTCATAAATTTTTATTTTTATTTGAAATTAGCAAACACTTTTGGCTTAGAAATCTAATATATTATAAAGAAACGTGATTTTTTTTTTTCTTATCAAGCTCAAAAATGAACTACTTAGGCACAGACTTGAAGAAGGGAAATTTAAAAATATATTGTAGAAGAATAAAAGAAATGTGAAATTTTATAAATAAACAATTCACAACATTAAAGGAGTTGAAGAATAAACGCATAGTTGTTTTCTACACTAATTAAAAGTCGTGTGCTGGAATCCTTTATGAAGAAACCGACTTCAACTAGAAAATGTTTTAGGGCTAGCTTAGAGGGCCATCAAATAATCAATACTTAATGTCTATCGCCAAAGAATCAATATTTGGTCGTATAATCATATGTAAAAGTGTTAAGAGAACTGGTCCAATCCATAAATCGAACTTGAAAGGTTTACAGATTTAGTCTGCCACCCACCTATAGTAAAAGGTACTAGTATTTCAACTGCATTTTCTCCAAGTGTAGTAGAGGGCTCAGGTGTTTATCATGGGGTATGGCCGTCGTTTTAATTAACTGCAAAATGGCTTAACAACTACGTACGTTTCATTTTCTCATGACCCACAGGAGTCGACCCAAATAAATTGGCGCACACAACATCAAAGGAAGTTCAAGGTCGTCAAAGTCGAGTCCATGCAGTGCTCATGTCAGGGCCATTCAGCACCAGCACTTCCAGCAGCAACAACGCCCATGGCCGAGCCATCGTCAGCACGAGTCGCAAGTTGAAAAAGTTGAAAAAGAAATTACAAAAGCTACTGCTGCCGTTGCTCATTGCATACAAGTTAAAATTTTTAACACTTATACCGGTACTCATTGGCGGGCTGACTTTATTGGTGGGCACCACAGGCCTGGCGGGCTTCTTCTTCGCCCTCTTCACCGCTGTCATGAGTCTTAAGTCGGCTACGGGCCATCGTAGTAAATCGCTAGTGCTTAAGAAAATCTAATTAAATAAATTTAATGTGAAGATCGAACAGCGCCAGTTGTTAAATCGAACAATTCATTTAAAAGCATTTATTGATTTTTTAAGTGCCTTTATATAAATATCAACTTACTAGGTTGATTGGTAAGTATTTAAGAGCTAAAATGCGATTTCGAAGCCGAAGTTATTTTTATTTTATTTTATTTTATTCAAAATATCAACAACACTACTGTCGATTATATTATAAAACTTAATATAACAAATTAAACTGAAATTTAAATAATTTATGATTATGACTGGTTTATCAGAAGTCTCAGCTTTTGTATTGGGGTATTGTACGATAAAGCCCAAGCCTTTTTCTAATAAAACGAAAACTTAATTTTTACATTTTTGACCAATCTCACTGGAGTAAGAATACGTAGAATAGCTCCATTCCACTAATGATAATGTTTGGGTCCAAGAATATTTAAACTGTCCTTTTTAAGCATTTCGCCGAATAGTATAATAGCTATACATGATTTTTTCCTTAATATATATATTGTAAACAAAGTGGCAGTTACTAGTTCTCTCATTTGTACTAATGACCTAGTTCGTAGATCTAGCTCGTAAGATGAACTACGATAACTGCGTTATCGATATCAATCAATTACTATATACGCAGTTGTGCTTGTGTGGTCGCCAGAGGCGGACAGCAAACGGAGTTCATTTAGAAATACCTAACAGTGAATGTATAAATGTATATATTAAACAACATTGTAAAATAAGCACACAATTAATAAACTATATTACACTATATTACAATTCAGATGTGGGGTGAAGCCACAGCCCTCTGTTAAGTTAATGAAGTATACCGAAATTATAAAGCTAAATAAAGAAGAACTGTGCGCGTTGTTAACCGAAAGAGGTGTACGCTTAGATAACGGTGCCTCAATTTACCAACTGCGCACAGCGGTAAAAACAGTGATGGATGAGGAGAGGGAAAGAGCACAAACTGAATGCAAGACCCAGAATTTGGTAGAAATTACCTCTGTACAGCCGCATGAAATTAATATCGAGTCAAATCACGTTGAAGGCGAAATCAATGCAGACACAATTATGAAGAAATGTGGCGCCATGGTGGTATGCGACGACGCTTCGAAATTTTGCAACGCCGTTCAAACCGTGGAGGCGGCTGAGAAGCGTGATTTTGAAGAAGACAAAATGGCGGAGTTGCAGCGTGTTGAAGTAGGAATGAGTCACCTTTCTGTGGAATCAAGAGCGTCCAGTGTTGCTGAAATTTATCCTAGCCGTATCGATATAAAAGACTTGGAAGCGGTCGTGCAAGCATTCTCTGGCGATGATAATTTGCCCGTTCGTTTATGGATTGTCGAATTTGAGACTGCTTGTAGCATGCTTGGAGTGCCAGATGAACGTTTGTGGATCTATGCAAAGCGTTTATTGAGTGGATCGGCAAAGGAATATTTCCTCCATCAAGGAGCCATACCGTGGGGCGATTTACGTAAGCAGCTTATGGATGTATTTGGGGAGGAGTGCACGCGCTTGGAGATTGGCGAGCAGTTAAAAAAATGCAAGCAAGCTAAAGACGAATCGGCTTTTCATTATTTTATAAGAATGTGCAGTATTGCGCGTCAAGCCGATTTGGAAGATTGCGACGTCATCAAACACATTGTGTGTGGCTTGCGCGATGGAGTTGGTATTACGTCATCGTTGTTCTTTTGTCAGACCCTAAAAGAGCTACGTCAGAAAGTGATCCAGCTCGACAAAATCCGGCCGTTGGTGTTATTGAACGAAGCAGGCTCTACGAATAAAGCTACAGTACGTGAAGTCCGCTGCTACAACTGCCGTCAGATGGGTCACATATCGACTGAGTGTAAGAAGCCGAAACGTCCAATCGATGGATGTTTCACTTGCGGGGAGAGAGGCCATCAGCATCGGGACTGCCCGAAACGCCGTATGAAAGATACAGTTGCCGCTACTGCAGAGCTGGTAAAGGAAGAAGACGATGTGGCAGCCATACAATTAGTGAGTTTTTGTTTGTTAAGTAGTAAATGTGGATGCACAGATTTTACAACAATTCTTTCTCTTTTTGATACTGGCAGCCCAGTTAGTTTTATATATAAATCCGTAGTACCAAATGATTTTGTATTGGAAAATCCATTTATGAAGAAATATCATGGACTGGGAGGAACCCAACTTTCTGTTTGCGGACAAGTGAAATCCCGTATTAAATTTAATGGAAAATATTATGAAATTTTACTTTTAGTTATAGATAATGGTAGACTACCAACACAGTTAGTGCTTGGGAGAGATGCCCTCAGTATCCTCCAAGTTCGATTAATACAAAACAATGTTAAAGCTGTAAATCAGAATGTCATTAAATGTGAATATAAATCCTTCTGTGCATCCCTGTTTAAGAACATATCTAAAAATAATGTAGCCTGTAACAATTCAGTAATTAAGTTTGTAAAAAACAGTTATTTGTATAACCGTTGGTTGTTGGAGCTGCATGATGTATGTGCCGGAGTGGCGGCAATAGTGGACGAAAAGGTTGATGTTGGCTGCGAATTTGGTTTGAATAGAGCTGAACAGTGTAGAGATCTTATTTATAATAATTATATAAATTCTTGGAGTAATACAATGATTGAACCGATAGGAAAAATAAGCATCCGATTAACTAATAGTACCCCTTTTAGCTTTGGTCCGAGACGACTTTCATTTTATGAGAAGGGCAAAGTTTCAGAAATAATTGAGGAATTAATGGCATTAGGAGTAATTAGACCAAGTAATTCACCGTATGCATCTCCAATTGTACTCGTTAAAAAGAAATCCGGTGAAATACGTATGTGCGTTGATTATAGATGCTTAAATAAGCTAACAGTTCGTGATAATTTTCCTCTGCCGTTAATTGAGGACTGCCTAGAATATTTGGAAGGAAAGACATACTTTTCGGTGATTGACCTCAAAAGCGGATTTCACCAAATAGGAGTAAATGAAGATTCAATTAAGTATACAGCCTTTGTAACTCCACAGGGACAGTATGAGTATCTCAGAATGCCGTTTGGATTAAAAAATGGCCCCTCAGTTTTTCAAAGATTCATTTCAAACACTTTAAATGATTTAGTTCGAAACAATAAAATTGTGGTCTTTATGGATGATATTGTAGTGGCAACAACAAGTATAGCAGAACACTTTGATACACTGACTAAATTGCTTCGCCGGTTGAGTGAAAACAGATTAGAAATTAACTTTAAAAAGAGTAAATTTTTTAGGAAAACCATCGACTACTTAGGCTATAGTGTGAGCAGAAGTGGAGTCTTGCCGAACGACACCCATATACAAGCAATAAAAAATTATCCAATACCAACAAATGTACGAGAGTTGCACTCTTGTATAGGGTTGTTTTCATACTTTCGCCGTTTCGTCCAATCATTTGCAAGTATTTGTAAACCGCTAGTAGAATTATTAAAAAATAAGGGACCTTTTCCAATGCAGGGAACAGAAATGGCAGCATTTGAAAAATTAAAGGCTCTTTTGTCCACACCGCCAGTTCTTGCAATTTACAGCCCGAAACGGGAAACTGAACTTCATACGGATGCAAGTTCAAGAGGCTTTGGTGCGATATTGTTTCAGAAGCAGGATGATAATAGAATACACCCAGTATATTTCTATTCTCTTAAGGCATCTGCAGATGAAGCACGAATGACCAGTTTTAAGCTTGAAACCTTAGCAATAATATATGCATTAAGGCGTTTCCGAGTTTATCTTGAACATAGACCGTTTAAAATTGTAACAGATTGTAACGCACTGGCCTGTACCCTAGAAAAAAAGGAGGTGAACCCACAAATAGGCCGATGGGTACTCGAATTACAAAACTACCCGATAGAATGTCTAGTACATCGGCCAGGAAGTAGTATGCCACATGTTGATGCCTTGAGTAGGCAGACTCAGTTTATTATAAACGATGATGAAAGATTGCCAGTAGAACCGTGTGTTTTGCCAAGTCAGGTAGATACCAAGCCTGGCCCCATGAATATTAGTAAGTCAGGTGTAGAGCTATTAAATGTTATTCAAAGTTTTGGAAGACATGTTGTCGAGCAGATAGAGGAAGGTAACCCGCTTGATAACCGGATAGAAAACCCGTTGGATAAACCGTTAGATAGGCCGGGGCAAAGTTTCGCGGTCAGTAATAGTGAAGAGAAGAATCCGTTAGAAAATAGCAATAATGAAATCGTTCATGGTACATATCCGTTAAAATGCGTAGATTCAGAGTGTGTTGGTGTAGTCGGTGCGAGTTCAGAGGATATGGATCTATTATTACAAACTGAGCAGATGAGAGACAAGGCTATTAATGAGTTAAGAGAAGAGTTAGAGAATCACCCTGTTGATAATTATGCATTAATAGATGGAGCAGTTTATCGTGTAAACGCAAGTAATGAATTAGCGCTTTACGTTCCGTTAAGTATGCAGGAG
Source organism: Scaptodrosophila lebanonensis (assembly GCF_003285725.1). Taxonomy (NCBI): domain Eukaryota; kingdom Metazoa; phylum Arthropoda; class Insecta; order Diptera; family Drosophilidae; genus Scaptodrosophila; species Scaptodrosophila lebanonensis. The sequence goes on from NW_022060538.1 coordinate 5,717,091, forward strand.
CAGTTAATTAGAATGAGCCATGAGAAACTTGGACATTTAGCCGCCGAAAAATGCTATAACGATATGAAATCAAAGTACTGGTTCCCATTAATGAGGAGTAAAATAGAAGAGTTTGTAAGGAATTGTTTACGATGTATATTGCATTCTGTCCCGAAGACAGTAAACAACCGCACACTACACAGTATCCCAAAAGCACCTGTCCCTTTCGATACGATACATATAGACCATTTAGGCCCACTTCCTAGTATTAAATCAAAGCAAAAACACTTGTTGGTGGTGATAGACGCATTTACCAAATTCGTAAAATTATATCCAGTAAACTCGACGAGTACAAAGGAAGTTAACGCTTGTTTGAAAAAATACTTCGACTATTACAGTCGCCCCCGCCGAATAATTTCAGACCGCGGAAGTTGTTTCACGTCAATGGCTTTTACTGAGTTTTTGTCTGAACGAAATATTGGACATATTAAGGTAGCAACTGCTGCTCCTCAAGCAAATGGGCAGGTAGAACGGGTAAACCGCGTAATAACGCCTATGTTGGGAAAGTTGTCAAATCCGTTAAATCAAGAAGATTGGTACAAGTTAGTTAATAGGGTGGAATTCGCCATTAACAATTCGGTTCATAGCAGTACAAATAAAACCCCTAGTTTACTTTTATTCGGAGTTAATCAGAGAGGCGCCATGATAGATGATTTATCGGAATATCTAGAGGAAAAATTTACTACAAATAATCAAAATAATCTCGAAGAAATAAGACAAGAAGCTAGTCGAAAAATAACGCAGTCACAGGTTAGGAACGAAAAAATTAGTGTATTGAAAAACAAGCCGCCGTTAAGTTATAAGTGTGGAGATTACGTAGCCATTCGTAACGTTGATGTAACTACAGGCACATGCAAAAAGTTCGCTCCAAAGTACCGCGGGCCATATAAGATAAGCCGTGTTTTTGAAAATGATAGATATGAAGTTACTGATATAGATAATTGTCAATTAACACAAATACCATATAAAGGAATTTTAGAACCGGCCAGATTAAAACCTTGGACACAAATATTAAATAAGACAATTTCTGTATGTTTTTGACCGAGATCGAGGTCGATCTGTTTGTCAGGTTGGCCGAGTTGTAAACAAAGTGGCAGTTACTAGTTCTCTCATTTGTACTAATGACCTAGTTCGTAGATCTAGCTCGTAAGATGAACTACGATAACTGCGTTATCGATATCAATCAATTACTATATACGCAGTTGTGCTTGTGTGGTCGCCAGAGGCGGACAGCAAACGGAGTTCATTTAGAAATACCTAACAGTGAATGTATAAATGTATATATTAAACAACATTGTAAAATAAGCACACAATTAATAAACTATATTACACTATATTACAATATATATATATATATATAGACCTCCGATTTTAATGTAATATCAGATTTGGTTGAGCACTAAACTTAAACTAACCTCTATCTCTCTACCTCTATTATTTAAAATTTAGTTCATAACCAAAAGTTATTAAAACCAACACAAGAGGAGATTTAGAAACGTATATTTGATACCCTTTATGGGAACGGATGAATTTTCTTGTTTTCAAGCATTCCAGAAACCATTAGCTTGCAGAAGACAAGAATATTTATACATTTTCATAGAAAAGTCTTAATATTGATTTATATGTATATTGATTTTTACTTTTTAAAATGTTTGCTCCAAAATCCCTCAACTTTAACTAATTATGCATTCTGTATGGGTTTACTGTAAAGAGGTAAAGAGCAACGTGTGCAATGGTTTGTTTACACAATTTTTAAATTGTGGTCAGTATTGAGAGAATTGAGAAGGGTAAGATAAGAATTAAAATGTTTAATTAAACATATATGTATACATTTTGAAAGTAATTAAATATTAAAAACTTTTCATCATATCACGAAATTTAGTTTGCATCCCCAATAAATGTATTTTATTTGAAAAAAGATAAGTGGCCTTAATGAGCGCACATTTCTCCTAAATACGTAATTAATTGCTTTCAAAAACATATAAAAGTGGCTTTAAGCATAATTAAAATTGCATATGGAAATAAATAAATATGAACTTTTCATTTGTGCAATTAGCAGCTGCTGTACAAACAAATGTTCGGCCCACATACATACTACATACTTCATGTGATGGAAAACATTTTTGATTAATATTTGCATATTGCGTGCCTATGTACATATAGTATATTATTTAATTTCGAGCTGCAGTAATAAGTATGTATGTTTATTGACCGAAATGTTATGAATGCTAATTTTGTTACAACGCCGTCCAGCCATTGTCTGTTGTCCTGTTTATAAATAAACTTAATTAGGCTGAGCTAAACCTTAAGTAAAATCAGAGTAAGTGTGTAGGTACACAATTATTCAACGCTCGTGGCAGTTACAATATCTTTCGGTTATCAAAATGCCAAACGGAAATTGAATAAAGTCAACAGTAAATTGGGTTAGCTGAGTGGCAACAACAACAACAGCTATTTGCTGGCATATAAGCCAATTGCAAAGGCCGAGACCGGGTATTTGGACACGCTTTTGAAATGCCTTCGTACACAAGACAGACATTACATTTCAAGCAATGTTTTACACAAGTATATACAAAAGTTTTATATATAACTATATCAGTATATACGTAGGAGTGTATGTGTGCTTGGCAAGTGAGTTTAAATGGCCACATTAAAATGCACACGCGCCCCACGGAACCAAACAAAATTGGCCGAAACGTTAGCTTGGCACTCAAATGGCATTTATAGTATTGTCACTGTGGTGTCAAGCATTTGTATCCGGTTGTTTTCATTACTATTTTCGTTGTTGCTGTTGTTGCCGATTACCGTAGCCGGTTACTTCATTTCATTGAAAGGTGTGTCAAGCTTACTTATCACTACAATCACTCGCCTTTACATTGCATTAACCAAAGCCTTCTCCTTTCGAAGTTAATACTCAGTACAATATACTAAATATTGTGGCAATATTTGTCCTTAGTACGAATATACTACTGGGAAGACAAGTATTTATTAGCTTAACTAACCAAGTAACTATAGTTTATATGTAATTCTCAACCTGTGTTTAAAATTTCAGTGAAGCCCGTTCTATACTCTTCAAAATTGAGCTTGTAGTATAACAAATCTTTATCTTCCAATCATCGTTATCATCTGGGTGACAAAGCAATTAAAACTAAACCCTTTCCTCCTACTCAGGGCTAAGTAAATGCCTTTATTCTGTTTCCGGTTAAAGACCTTCTCAATCAGGAGGTCCAATTCCCTGATATCAGTCATCGATTACGAATAAAACTACTAAAAACCTTATTTGTTACTTTTGCTTCTGTGTAACACTCTTTCTAGCCTTTTACTTTTTTAATTTACAGAAGATAAGATGTATACTAGCATAGTTCTCCCACAATCTTGGAGCATTCGCGTCAAAAACAGCCTTTAATTTATTTTTATAGACAAGGAAAGAAAAAAATTAAGTACATTAAGTATAAATATAATATTTGTGATATACCCTCTGTGGTTTGCGAAAGTTGACTAATGACTAAATGGAAAATAAAGTTCCAAATCCAAGGTCAAAAAGGAATAACGTTTCTGTTGTAAGCTACAGTAAGGCATATACATATGCATTTATTTGGCGCAGAAGAGGATATCTTCATATCTCATTTAATATTCAAATTTTAAATGTTTTTGAGGGCTCCCATAAAAGAACCTAAGTGTACTTTCTTCTAAAAGTTAAACAGTGCTTTTTGTTATTTCCTGAATGTTTCATTTAATTAAGAAATACTTGTAGTTTAAAACGAACCAGTATACTTATTTTCAATTTATGTATTTACAAAATTTTAAATACCAATCAAATCTTATCAAATTTGAATGTTTTTATTTACGGGAGCTGCAAATTTAAATAAGCCCTTGAAGGTGAAGTTAAGCATAAAAATCTTATTTCTCTGAAATTTACCAGAAAAATAGATTGAAGAACTTTTTTTTTAATTTCTAGCAAAAATATCTCTACTGCAATATTAAAACAAATGTTTATTTCAATAACATGTTGGTTTGCCAGAAATTCTTTATAGATTCTTTATATATTTAGTATAGAATTTTTAGTTTGTTATTTAAAGCAACAACAGTATCATTCAATTGTTAATGTTTTTCAAATTATTGCTTAAACTTCACTGTGCTTAGTTGGTAGTAGCATAAAATTTCCACTTGGTTTATATCTTAATACAATTAAGAGATTTAAATTTTTACACAACGCAACGTGATCAGCAATTTAGTTAATCTAATTCAAAGTTTTTAGACGTAATAGCAACCGATTAATGTTTATTATTTGTCAAGTATTTTACTTGCATGAGCCTTAATTTGCAATAATAATTCGTAACAAACTTTTAAAAAAATCAGCCCAGACATGGTGATAAAAGTGCCTGCATAACTAATTGACTCAGACTTTTCGCGCAGTTCAAGGCCAAGTGGAAAGGAGACCCATTAACAACAACGCCGTATTAAATTGAAAGCTGAACTTGTTTCGACGAAAATAAAAAATTGTTGTAACAAATCTCTTGCTGACCCAAGGCTTCTTTTCACACACACACACACATCTTCATTATAGAGTGAGAGCTGTGATAGCTACCTGTCTCTCATTTCTCTTGGCAGTGTGCGGCACATTTGTTTAGAAATGAAAAATTTTAGCAAAATGACAAGTGAACTGAAACGCGGCAAGCAAAACGTTTGCAGACAGCAACGATAATGGAGTTTTTACTTGTTGTTGATGTGTGGAGCCGTTGGCCCAAGACGAGCGGCACACAGCGAAAATAACAGCAACAATAACGCCGACTAAACCGTTTATTAAAGTAGGGAAATTTTAATGGTGTTCACGCTCAAGTAATACTGAATCGAAAGCCACAAGGCAAAACAAGCCAAAATATATATATACAAATAAAACAGTATGTACAATTGCGCACAATAGAACCAGAAAAGATGGGCAAGAAGAAAAAGTTGAGGCAATCAGCCGACTGGCAAACCGATTAACTAAAGTGTAAGAATGAATGCAACTAGGCGGTGCAACTACAGCTGCAGCCAGCAGCAACAAACAGACAAAACTCTGAATGCGTTGGAGTGCAACGATGGCTCCACCATCCACCAGGTTGATGAGTGGATGAGTGAATGACTGCCGGAATGTTTGCCGCAGTTCGCTCAGAACTGTGCTGCAGTTTAAAACGTTCGCTGAAATGTTGCTCGCTGTTTATTTTTGGCTTTGCCTCAACATATCCTGGCTAATGGTGCAGAGTGTGCCACCTGCCGTACAGCTGGGTAGCGCTATTGTGGCTGCCGTCGAGCAGGATGCCGAGGAGGAAGCGGAAATGGAGCAACGGCTGCAAAGGGCATGGCTCCAGAGCGCCGAACAACAGCTCTGGCGCTTTATTAACGGCGAACTAAGTGGACAGGAGCTAAGCAGAAGTGTCAAAGCCTGGCAGGATGAGGGTGAGTACATCAGAAGTGTAGATACAATGGGACTATACGACCTCTTTAGATAATGTAATTGCTTATTTCCACATTCAAAATTCGCCAGGTGCTTAGCATAGAATAGTCATCGGCTTAAAGCTACGCAAGGAAAATCTACATCTTTGTAGATTAGGGCAAAGAATTTTTTAATTTCTTCAAAGAGTTATTGATATTTTAGTGTATATTTTAATAAAAGTTGGTATCTCTAATGATCACTTTTAATTCTTTATTCCTTCATTTACAAACTTATTAAAAATCTAGAGAGAATTTTATATTTCTATTATAGACCTATAACCCTAGACGTAAGACTGGACTTGAAGATTTACTTGTTTAATTGTTGAAAAGATAGGATAGCAAGCAAGCAAAAAACAACAAATAGATCAGCAGCTCTTTTTATTTTTAGCGAAAAATTTCACTTTTTATACTCTTTAATGAAAAGTCATACCATTTTTCGAATGTAAATTGTAACAAGCAGGATCGGAACACCTGACGATAAATGAACTCAAATGAAGTTAAATTTGCTCTCTAATGAAAGATTTGGTAATAGGGTATTTCAATTTTGTCGACTGTACTCTATCTGTCTATCTTCCTTCAATTTCAAAAAGTATAATTGCTACATATATTACCATAGTTAGGAGTCGGGATCACCTGTGGGTCACCTGTGGGTCACCTCGAATGGAGTTAGAAAATCTGTCTGAATGTATGAAAGCAAAGATCTCGAAAAGTTTAACAACTAGATTTTCCACAGTTAGGACTCAGGTCCTCCTAAACTAGAGCAAGTGTGCATTTTAACGATGTTCAGATAGAGTAAGAGAAAAGGAACGAGAGAGAGAAGATCTAAGCCACATTATTAAATAATTTGTATTTCTTTCAGCACGCGGCAAACATCACAAGCACAAGAAACTGTTGAAAATGCTTTATCCCCTGCTTGGAGCTGCCTTACTGGCAAAGTTGGTGCTGCTGCCGCTGGTTCTAAAAGCCCTCACTGCTCTCTCCAGCTCCTCGTTTGTCATGGGCAAAATAGCACTTATAACTTCGAGTTTTCTAGTGCTCAAGTGGATCTTTTCCAGTGGGCATGCACACGATCGTCTCGAGATCATACACGCTATGGCGCCCTCACTAAAGGCGCATGCTACCGAGGATATATACGCAAGTGGCAGTAGTTGGTGGCCGATGCGGCAACGCTACATACCTCTGGGACCGGGGGCCGCCGGCAAGGATGCTGCCTATCGCTATCCACAACATAACTACGAGGCGTTACAGCTGGACCGGCCGTTTTTATAGACATAAGTGTAGACACGAACATATCTTAGAGAAAGGGGGAGCAGCTCAGCTCATCTGTTTAGTGTTAGCCAATAAGCAAAAATGAAGTGCAAATTAAAAGATACACACACACAGATACATAACCACACAGATCCACAATTCACTCAACTAGCGTTGAGTCAAAACTGGCACGCCGGCTTCATTTCCATCAATTAATTAGCACATGCGCATGCCTCGGGGCCGCAGCGTCATAAAAACGCAAATGAGTTACGTAGTCGACGAAGCGGGCCGGGCCGGGCCGAGTTGGGTTGGGTTCGGCATGCGTACTTACCCCAAAGCATAGCTCTGCCATGACTGAGACGCAACTACGCGCAAAAATTAACAGCACTGCTGGCTATGCCGTTATGCATAAAACGGTTTATTGCGCATGCGCGTCGACATGGGCCGCACTGCCGCCACGGCCACTTCCGCAAGTGCGTGTTGCAATAGAGGCGATGACAGCCACAATAACAACAACAGCAACAGCAACAATGCAGCTTACATAAAGACGCTCGTGTAGATGGATAGGAAATAGAGAGTTTGTCACAAATCAATCAGCATGCAGCCGATGCATCGCTATTCAGCCGACCTGGGTGCTCGTAAAAGCAACGACGTTGAAGCGCTTGCTCGACTTATTGCCCGCCTCTTTATGTAAGCTTCAAAAAAACAAGAGACATCAAAAAGTTCAGTAGTTCAGTTCAGAACTAGTATTAGTACCAGTAATCAGTACAACAACAGCAACAGCTTACATAAAGACTAGTACTAGTACTACTACTTGTACTACTACTAGTTCTAGTAGTTCTATAATTGTAGTACTAGTACTAGAGCAGCAAATATATTTATGGCTATAACTTCTTGTTAAATCGGTCCATCATAATGAAACTGGTGGCATACGGACACATACTAACTGGGGGATATTTACAACATTTTTGCGATTTGCGGGGGAGAGAGGGAAATTCCAAAATACACATAAGGCATCTTGGAATAAAATTTGGTGTCCCTAGATCTTATAGTCACCGAGATATAGGCGATTATTCGAACGGAAAATCGGGAAAACAACCATGGGGGGAAGTGTGGGGAAAAATCAAAAAAACAAGAAAGGAATGCTAAAGTCGAGCAGGATAAACTCTCAAATATCCAGTACCACCCCACAAAAAAGAAATTAAATTAATTAAATAAATTAATTAATTTAATTAAATTAAATTAATTAACTAAATTAATTTAATTAATTAACTAAATTAAATATAAAATATTCCATGCATGCATACATACATTTACATTTATATCAGAATCGTGCCTTATGCGTGTTGGTGTACTTGTACATATGTATGTATGTGTGCATTGGGCCTGGTTATATGGCTATAACTTTTTTTCCGATGTCTCTATCATAATGAAACTTGGTATACGGTTATATAATCACTAACCTAATGTGACTAATGTGTGGATCAGAGAAAATTAACAAACTCGTCCTTTCTCGGTCTCAGGAGAATCTGTATACCAAGTTTCGTTATTCTAGCTCTTATACTTTCGGAGATCCTTGCGTCCATACAGACAGACAGACGGACATCGTTATATCGATTCGGCTTATCATGCTGATCAAGAATATATATACTTTGTGGGGTCTACCAAGCCTCCTTCTATGTGTTCCATGTGCACTCGCACAAAACTAATATACCATTGTACCCTTTGGGTACAGGATATAAAAATTAAGATCATTAACAAAAACAAGTAATTCAGTAGAATTCCAAAAAATAATAGCAGTACTAGTTAAGTATTTAATTAATTTTTTTATTTTCTATAATTATGTACAGAGTTTTCCACAGTCGGGACTTCTAGTAACTAGTAAACTAGTAGTAACTAGTATTACTACAATATTCTAATTCTAACGAATTACTTGTTTTTTTTTTTAAATTTTCTTAATTTTTTTAATAATTCAGTAAAATTTAAAAAATAGTTCATTGTAGTTCTGTACCAGTAAAGAACTATTACTACTACTACTACTATTACTAGAACTACTGACTATTTACTACACATGCTCGCACACAGGCACCAATAGACACAATTTTGAGGTAATTTTATGCTATAATAATATGCCACATATAGTTCTCTGTTGTTGTTTTATATTTCATCAGTTCCAGTAAAGAACTAGTTAAGAACATACATAACTACATACAATAATTATTGTTTTTTTTTTTAATTTTCTTCATTTTTTTTATTTTCTACAATTATGTACAGAGTTTTTCAAAGTCGGTACACCCGACTACTATGACTATTTACTACACATGACTATTTACTACTACTATGACTATGTACTACACATGCACACAGGCACCAATAGACACAGATAGACACAATTTTGAGAATACAATTTTTTTGTTTGTTTCTTAGCACTGGTAGTTTGTTTGGTAACAGCATTCTCTCTTATTTTATTCTCTTATTCTCTCAGTTTTAGATTTTCTGCAAATCCAGAAAACGGACATATTTTATTTATCTTACTTGATTCTTACACCACACAGTCTAAATTGCCTTTTGACAAAGGAGCGTTTAAGTTTACAGTTTACTAATCTACCTAGAACAATTGAATCATGTATTGGATGTGGATTCAGTAGCACTTTTCTTTATTTTCTACAATTATGTACAGAGTTTTTCAAAGTCGGGACACCCGACTACTATGACTATTTACTACACATGACTATTTACTACACATGCTCGCACACAGGCACCAATAGACACAGATAGATACAATTTTGAGGTAATTTTCCCGATTATTTACCTAGAGAAATAAGATTATTTTTGTAAATTTTCAGTAGTATAACAGATTCATACATTTTTATATCCCGTTAATGTCACCACCTTTATAGGTTAAAGTCAGTACTAGTACTAAATAAGTAAAGTAATTCTACGGAATTACTTGTTTTTTTTTTTAATTATCCTAATTTTTTTATTTTCTATAATTATGTACAGAGTTTCACTAGTAATAAAACCAGTACATTCTAGTATGTAGTATGTACTAGTACGGATATTCTATTTGTTCAAACAATTCTTTTTCTAGAAGGGAAACTATTTCGTATTCTACCAATTGCTGAAAAATCATTGAAGCATTTCATTCATTCATTCATTCCATTTAATTGGACATTATTTTTAAACGACTTCATTGAATATACAGTCATAACGGAAGCATATTTTAATGACTCTTCAAAGCATATTCTCGTACGATAACATTTTGTGGAGTGTTAGGTAACAGCAGCAAGAACGATAAAGACACTGGCGTCTCATATACTATATAGTAAGTATGAAGCCCATTAGCATCAGCGAAGCGTCTCGAAGCCTCGGAGTAGAGCTCGTTGATTGGCGCTTCGCCCAGCTGCCAACGCGTGCGCCGCAACGAGCAGTGAAAGTTTAGGGCGCACATTTCATGGTAAACACAATTACGGCCCCCGCCCAGCACAACGCAGCTGAGCTGCGGTCTGTGGCGTGTGTTGGGGTTTCGGTCTTGGTCGGGGTCTTGGTCTTGGTCTAGGCTTCGGCCTGGGCCTGGGCCTGAGCTTGCTCATGTGCGGTGCGTATCTGAGCAAATCGATCACAAAACCGCAAGAGCAACAGAAACATCAACAACATAGGCAGACAAAATGACAGCAGCAATAACAACAACAATAGCAGTAATAGCATTGAAAGTGAGATTTCTTACTTGAAGGCGTAACAATTAGTTGCGGTGTCGTTGTAGTCGCTTCTAGTTGCTAACTGTATTTCGTATACTACCCATACATATAGACAAGATTCTCAGCATTGTCACCATCGCCGTTGACGTTTACGTAGAGTCGTCTTCATCGTCATCTTCATCATCGAGGTCTCTGTTGACTGCGCAATGTTTGCGACTCTCACAAGATTACTTAACCAGGCCATTTAGCACGGCCACAACATAACAACTACAACAACAACCACAACAGCAACAGCAACTACAGCGTGACTACTAGGTATAGCAACTCGACATGTTTGTTGTTCAAACATTCATACATTTGTGCCATCAATTTCACTTTCCTTTGGTCTTAACCAAAATGGGTTAAACAAAGCGTGTGCTCTGTTGGGGCGGCGACTTGTGAAAGTGTTCCCACAGGCGCAGTTAATCGATTTGCCGCTGCCATAAATTGTTCAAAATACTCACATCTATGCAGGCCAAAGAGCATGTGTCAATAACAGTTTAGTTGCCCACAATATGTCGCCTGTTTGTCACACCAAAGTGCCAGGTCGTCCGAGCCGAGTGTTGCTTTGCAAGTGAATTGAATTTGTTTTGGCTTGATGTCGAGTCGAGCCCATCCGAGCCGAGCTGAGTCGAGTCGAGTCGAGTGCTGTGGAGTACGCGACGCAATGGCTATGAATTTTTTAACAGCAAATAGACCAAGACTAACCCAAAGCCCAAACCCAAACCCAAAACCGAAAAGGCTAGCTCACTGCACAACGCTGCAGTGCACTTTCTCAAGCGGCTCTAACATCAGCAGCAACAACAACAATAAGAGCAATAACAACACCAAGTACGATGGCAACGACGCACAATATTGACATTTCATATTTGCGCAAATGAAAAGAAAATCAATTTCACCTGTTGGTATTTATGCGTTTAACCCAAAAAAAAAACGTACAAAACACATTTTTGCCGCAGCTTGTTACTTTGTATTTCTCCACTGTTTTTGGCTTTTGCCGTCACATTTACGGTAAAGGTGCAGATCTTCACGCTTCTACTCCAAACGAGTACGTGTAATGCGCATGTAAATTATTCCCATTCTCCATTCTCTTACGTCACATTTATCACATTTTTGAAGCATTAAATCATCCCTTACTTCTAAATGTTCCAAATGGAATGAAAATGTGGAAGTACATATGAAAGACTTGGTGTTGCAAATACTTTGTTATTTTTAAATCGTAAAGATGTTTGAAGTCTTTGTGGACTGGCAATAAATAACTCAAAACTATAGCTATAGTATTATTACAAGGAAATACAAGAATCTGTTACTACTACCACCCACATTACAAGGAGTCTGCCTCCCATTCAGATACAGAGCCAAATACTTTCCTAGGGAGTAAGCTGAAGTGGCCAGATATTTAGCGCTATGAATCGAAAGAAAGCAACAAATACTCTTTACGCGTGTAAGAAAAGCAAGGGCGTTAGATGGGGCTTCATCTACCATTATTGCTATAATAGTTTTATGCACACATTTGCTTATCATGTAATAAAATTTACTTTCATTAATATTCTTTCTAATAAACAGACAACTTGGATTTGTAAGCAAAAAAAAAAAAAAAAAAAAAACCAAAACAAATGCTTAGACTATCCATTAAAGAGTTCGAAAAACGTTTCAATATCCACGTTCGTATTGCAATGTAAAGGAGCTGCGGTGCCGAACTGGAAAATTCTCTTATCAGCTAGAACTATAAATGCTAGCTTGACTTTATACCCAATGAGTAATTTCATTGTTTAATATATTAATAAGAGAAATCCCTCCTGCTTGTCTGACTTCATATTTTCAAATATACACTTCCGCCTTCTTGCAGCCCAAGTTGTTCGCAAGCGCAGAAAAATACTCTTTGCTCAAGCAATTTAAGCGTGTTAGCAATTATTTTCAAGGTAAAATGGCTCAACCGCAATATGCGACTTGTAAATATAGGTTATAAAAAGGCTCTTTTGTCCCATATCGGCTGGAAATAAATGTCAGTAAGCATGAAATATGGGGAAAATCAATAAATCAGTTGCCATGAAAACTGTTCTGAACCCTGTCCCAGTCATGCCAATCTTTCTACCACACATGGTGGCATGCGAGGAATGTGGTTGCTCCGCCATTTCGTTATTAATCATACAATATGCATGCAAGAGTGGAAATGGGTTACTAGAACATGCAGACCCGAATGCTGCCAAAAAAAAGCTCACACACAGACAAACAGAAAATAAATATAAACAAATAAACCTGCTAAGTTAATTTGAAAAGTAAATGGCAGTGGTATGCCAGAAATACCCGTACCAACAACAGCAACTACCTCTTACCTGCCACACCCACGCAACGCAAATGAAGCGGCTAGTGAAATGTTTGAGAGACGAAAGTAACTGAGGCAATTGGCTCTTTTGGTAACTTGTTGCGGCTAATTGAGCAGCAATAGCAACAGCAACAAATTGCACAAAAGAAATGAAGCTAATTTGACAATCGTATGAATAAATAAAGGCAACCACAACAACAACAACGACACTAACATGTGGTCTACCATGCAGTCGACCATTTTTGGCTGCCGCACGCCTTTTTTGCAAGCACCGCTCGCCCCCGTTGTCATCGACTGGCAGCTGTCAGAAACACATTACGCCCCAGAAAAATAGAAGAAAATAAATTAACAACATTGACAGCAAAAAGAGAAATTACTTATTTATGATTGGCATTTAGAAATTTCGTTTGATTTGACAGTTAAACACGCTTATAGACTCTCATGCGAGTACTCGTACATACATTTGACACTTGATGCGAATATCTGTGCCCAACCGATTTGCAATCGGATTGCCGTTGTTGCCACAGGCGACGGAGGCCGGCGAAATCCGGTTTCAGAGCCCGTTGCAGATTGCAAAATTCAATGAAAATTACATAACTTTCACTCACACAACTACAACAACAATAACAACAACACAACAATAATGACAACGATGACGACTTCGACTTGGACTTGCACTGCGGCTACGTCAATGAATGAAACTGGACCAAGAGCGTGAGCAAAGGCAATGGCATGCGGCCCCACATCGATTAATGAATGAATGACTGAATGAACGAATGTTGAAATAATGCATATACATACATGTATGTTGACCTACAGCCTGTTTTAAGTTTTATGATTTTTTTTATTTTTTTGGCAAACTATGCAAATTAGCGCAGCAAGTGAATCACAATCCAGCATAAATGTGAGCACTCGTCTCGCCGTGTGGCATGCCTAGCACACTTTCTTTTTTCTTGCTTCTTTTTCCCCCCCCATCTCGTTTACATGGCTTGCTTAAAACAATGGCCGAAAAATAAAGGCGCCTCACTCATACGCACCGTGTGACAAGCGCGTATGCCGCCACAGACTACCTGCGGCGCTACAAACGCAACAACAAATACAGCAATAACAACTGGACAATTTCGAGGGCAGCATTTAGTGTCGCATTTGTTGTAATATAAATGAAAGTGAGTGAGTGAGTGAGTGAGTAAGCCGGCCTGTGAATGGCTTGCCTTTAATAAGCTGGGAATAATAAAAATACAAATTTTGTGACCATTGTTTGGCTGCCAAATTGAATTGGTTTTCGATTTTTTTTTATTATAGGCTTTTCTTTATACTCATAAAAACAAATTTTACCAATTAATGTCGGATTTTTGCCGCAGAGAAATGTGGTGTGCCTGCGTCCATAAAAATGAACAACAGAACTGTTAGTTGGGCTCGCCTAATCTCGGCCAATGCAATTTTTATTTAATTACAAATATGTGAAAGTCAAACGAGAGAATTTTTTAAAGACATTTGACATTTTCTAAATTGACAGCTCGTGTTGTGGAAGTCAAATAAGTCGTACAAATTTTATTAAGTTCTAAGCTGGCATGTTAAGGATGATGACAGAATTAAATTCCACCCGAAATTATAAAGCAGCGGTGAGCATGAAATATTTAATCGGGAGCACTGCAATAAGATTTATAACAAAACTACCGGCCGAGTTATGAGTAAAGTATGTTATAAAGTATCAAGCTGCCCTCGGAATGAATAGGGACTAGAACTGGGACTGCAAATCTGGCGGCTGGTTCATCGTAAGAGCGCCTAACAATGGAAGGGTCACCGATTTTTAGACCGAACATCTAAAGAATTAACTATTAGGAACTCTAAGTGCCAAATGTGCATATAAAACAGGCCCAAGAAGGCTTTACAGACGAATCGATTTATTAAAACCTCCGATGCATTAAAACCTCCCAACAACATCCATTAACAATCAATAGCTTCGAATAGTCTAATTGTGGATAGTAGAGGTCCAAATTCAGTATTTGGTCAAATGTCCAATGTACTGGCTTGTACATCGATTGAACTGCTTCAACCAGCTTTAACCAGGATACGCCCATCATTGTCGTATGTGACACATTTTAAAGGCTCATGCGACAAACATATACATCTGCTAATTTTCGCTATTATGAATTATAAAAACTAAGTTAATAGGTTATAAATATTGAATCAATTAGTGAAGCATTGTCGCTTATAAACTAACCACCATATGCTTATAAACTAAAGTTTACTTAGTTACTCGTATGAGCTAATGGCTTATAATATAAAAAACTTTACAAGGGCATTTTTAAAAGCACTTTCTTTTCGACAAATTGATAAAATATTTATTTACATTCATCATTACTCTCAAAAGCAATGTTTATTTTATTGGGCATCTACGCTTAGTTTTTTTGGTGGGTGTATAGAGTTTAAGAGTGAAGAGATTGCGAGTTTTCAACATGTTTTCAGCTATAATTTAAAAGAGTGATATCTGTTTTGTACATACGGAAGCGATGCATTATATACTGTATACTGTATTATATGTTCATACTATGTCATGCAACATAAAACCTCCCACTAAACAGGGACAGTTGATACAAAGGTAGTTTTTATAACAATCATAAGATTCTTTTTTTAATTTATTTGATTAACTTTACGTCTTTGAGAGGATAACAGTTTCACATATGTATGACTTATCGCAATGAACCTCGCAATGAGCATTACGAGAGTATATTATCTAATACTTGGCAAATAGTTGCTGTCAACAGATAAGTAATAATATGCACAAATACGCACTGCTGGTCTGCTAAGAAACATTTCACAATACGCATACCAATTAGGGAGATGGAAAGAGAGAGGACAACACTAGCTGAGCTAATAGCGACGACCCATTTACGGTCAAGTCGTAATAGCGAACTAAAAATGTGCGCCATAAATGGTTGGCATGATATGGTTGGTATAATATACCCGTGTGCAGACGGCAACCGGATCATCGACGCTTTCGATGCATATGTAAGTGTTGCAGAAGAAGCGTCAATAAATTAGCAAATATTGCGAGAGTCGAGACTCGCGAGTCGAATGAAAGCTGAGCGCAAACGCAGACCGTGCGTAAACACAACAACACAGGTATCGATACTGACGATGCTGCCGCGTTGAGGGCGTGTATCGAAGCGATGCTGCTGCTGGCCATAGTCGCGGTTGCGCGATTGCGGTCGCGGTCGAGGTAATTGCCACGTTCAGCCAATGATGCCAATTGTTTACACGACGCAGGCGCGCCGCCGTGCACACACACTTCTGGCTCCACAGCCAAGTCCAAGTTTCTCTCCACGGAGCGTTTTGACGTTGACTGATGGCAGAGACGGTGGCAGCGGCGGCTTCGCAAAAGAAATGAAGAAATGAACATATTCACTTAACAAACAAGTTGACTTTATTTTCAAGCTGTTGCTCGGCTGGTTGTTATTGTTTTCTAGATTTATGTATGTGCGCTATGTCTTGTGTTTTTCGGGTTTTTTGTTTTTGGGGACGTGCGCTTTTTGCGTTAGCTTCCGACACCGACTTCAACTCCACAGCCGCGTCTCTGGCTGGTTTTGTTTAATTTGCTTTTAAATTGTTTTGTAATGCGTGCGAAGCGTCGCTGCTGGCTGCCCTCTGTCAGCTGCCTGCTGCGACGTCTCAGTCCACTTTTTGGGCAGCAGCAGCTGCTGCGCGCTGTGACTGTGACTTTGACAGCGTTACAAACGCCGCCCAATATAAAAGGGTAGACGTCTCGAGACGCATACATCAAATTCATCTCAACGCTCTCGAGTGTAGCAGTAGCAGCAGCCGTCGAGTGTCAAAAGGATTAAACGCGTCGCGTATTCAAAATCGCAAATTTTTCTTAAATAACTCCACCGAAAATGAAAGTGTTCGCCATCGCTTGTGTGGGCCTCTTGGTCGCCAGCTGTGCCTGGGCTGCTCCAAATGTGCAAGATAATAAAATCGAAAGTGATAGTACATTCGGACGTGCCGCCCGCTATTTGGGCGCCTGTCTCGAAAGTGAAGACATATCCACCTGTTTGGCAGTCAAGGGAATTACGGCACTGAATCGCGCCGCCAGGAGCAACAACATCGAGTTGGCCAATGGTGTCACCTTCAAGAGGTGTGTGTGTTTGTGTGTGTGTGTGTGCTAGTGAGAAACGATATAACCATGTTTGAAAAGCATTCCAAAAAGTGCTAATTTCAAGACTATCCGAGCTCAAAAAGTTATAAAACCTATTCAAGAAAGTGAAATGAAACCAGGAAGCAATGAACGCATGAACTCATACCCCTCTCCGATCATCAATTAAAACATTGTTACACATATCCTGACTGACTTACGTTAAACATTTCAGTCGCTTTAAAAAACTCATACAACTAACACGATCACTGCTTAACCATTGACTATTAATCACACGAATCAATTGATAATAATAATACCTATTTGTACGATCAGTGATCGCCACTTGCTGAACACAATTCTTTGCGGATAATATTACTTTTCCCTGATCGAAAGCAAAATCTACGATCACTTTACATTTTCGAAGCATACAAAAATATTGAGATCTTTTCAAATTGATCATAATAAGCTACACCTATTCTGCTGCTTTTATCACTGCTCTATTTATCCAAAAGAAAAAATAAAACACAAATATTGCGATCACTTCCAATTGCAACGCTCTCCCGAATTGTTTATAAATGCTATCATTACTTCCTCACCGAACGTTTCTGCTAAAAGAACTTCTCCTAATCACTTCCTCCATTTGTGACCAGCATGAATTTTCTTTCGACGCCTTTAATCACCTCTTTTTTTCCCACTTCCGCTTGCAGAGATCCCGCCAGTCCTGTTCAACGCTCCGGCAAATCCCTGAGCGAGCAGGATGTCTACGCTGAGCTGCCCCCGTCCACTGAGGAGCGCAACAGCCGCCTGGTTGACTTGGCCGTGTCCAGCGTTGCCGAATTCTTGAGCACACACAATCTGGAGTTCAAACTGCCTGCCGAGACCACACAGCAAGTCGCACGCGCTTTGGATGAAGGTAAGCCCTTGTGAAGGTTCAAGTCAATCGCACAGATGATTTACTTCTCTTCTCTCCTATTTGCTTTGCAGGCCGTGGCAAGATCAAGAAGATGATCGGTCCCCTCGCCCTGGCCATTGGTGCCAAGCTCTTTGCTGTTGTGCCCCTCGTACTCGGCTTCTTGGCTCTGCTGACCTTCAAGGCTGTTGTGGTGGCCAAGATTGCCTTCTTCCTGGCCCTGCTTGTCGGCGGCTCGCGTCTGCTGGGCGGTTTTGGCAAATTGGGTGGCTCCTATGGCAGCGGCTACAACTCAAATGCCTGGTCGGCACCTGCCAGTTCCGGCTGGTCCTCTGGCGCCTCCTCCGCTTATCCATATGCACGTAGCCTGAGCGATGCTGATGCTCAGGAGCTGGCCTATGCTGGCCAACAGCAGCAGCAGCAGCAGCAGCAGTAGAAGAATGAGAACTGCAACTGCCTTTGGTCCATCGGCCAATCAGCCAAAAATGTGCCTTCATTTGAAATTAGTTTGTAGTAATTTATTCGAAGCGTGAAGTTGACGCGTAATTAACTAATTTACTGCTTAGCACTATCTGCAAAAAATTTGTTCCAATACCATAGCTTACAAAAAAAAACACGTCAGCAGCTGTAATTAAGTTGAATGAATAATTGTCATAATTTAACAAATGTAATAAAAACAACCAACGATTAATTTCTTAAATTCCACATCAATGTGTGACAGTGGGTGTGATTGCGGTTAATTTGATGAGAGGGTGTTAGTTGGTGTGTGTGTGTGTGGGTGTGGGCGGCTTAATTGACAGGAGGGCGTCATGTCAAGTCCCGACTCTTGCGTCATTAGGCTAATGCTTTCTGTGGCAACTTTCCCAAAGCAGCTGTGGAAAATCGAAACTGCTCACGAACTTGCGAGCAGACAGCTTAATTGAAAAGCTCAGGTACACTAGCACACAGGCACTTAACTGGTTAAACGGCAAAAATTTGGGGCTTGAACTCGACCCTCAAAAAAACAAAAAAAAAAAAACAACAAAAAACAACAAGTTTCGTTTGCACGCATACCTTAGAATTTTGGTGACGTTGGGCAGGTTCCGACAGTGACAAGTTAATGGCACTGTGACTTGAAAAGGGCGAAAAACTAAGTAACTAAGTAAGCACTCTTGTCGCTGGTCATGTCCCGCCTTCTGACAAGATTCTGATAATCATTGCGCGTTGATTGAAATTGGCAAGTGTGCGACATTTGTGGATTTCTTCTACGAGTACAACTCCTACTCGGCTCGAATTGTTCAATTGTAGTTAGTGTATTTGTTCGGCATGCCAGTTGAATGACTGCCTGTCTCGGCAAGTTAATTATTTATCAAGCAAACTTGACGCAGTAGAAACTTTCTACTTATGCTCATAAAAGTGTCACTTTTGCTGTGTGAGAGTACGAGTGCGAGTACGAGTACGACTACTACATGTATATGTGATCGAAGGGAAGATATATGGCTGTGTGGACTCAGCTTTCTTTTGCACGTGCCATCCATGGCCAATTATGCGCAGATTTGAAACAGATTTAGAAGCAATTGAAATAGAAAACGCCACTTGCCGCCAACATGCACAGGCATAGAGGCACAGGCACAATCGCAAAAGAGAATGAAATCGAAAGCGTTGAAAGCGTCGCGACGAGTAGCGTCGTCCGTCCAACTATGTGGGACAAAGCGCGCATTAAGTCACCACGTTCGGGGCATACCAAATAGGGCAGGCAGGCGAGTCAGCTTACTTACTTACTTGCTTACTTGTACTGCCGACTGGCCAATAATCAGTATAATGAAATTCAATGGCATGGCTAATGAGACACCAACAACAACAACAACAACGGCCATGTGCTGGCCAGACTAGCCAGCTTAAGAATCTGGCACAGAGAGACAAGCTGAAGAAGATTCATAATCGAATTCAGTCACGTCCCTTGGCTCTGCAAACATCGCTGCATGCCAATTATGAGAGCCTAACGGTGCAACTCCAATTGAGCGCCGAGTTACAGGAATTGGGGCATTCACTTATACCTACATATAAAAATATACATACATAAGTATATGCAGAGAGAGAAAAATAACACAATATTTGATGACTTCCCTTTCATTTGGCCACAGACGTGGAAATATGGGCAAGAAATTTTTTGTGCGCGACAGTTGGCGAAGATAGGGGGAGACTTCCACAAAGACAGGCAAGTAGGTAGCATGCGCATATGCTTTGCATAAATTGTGCGCTTTTGTTGTTGTGGTGCTGTTGTTGTTGTTGCACTTTTGGCCACAGCCGCGATTTCTAGCTACCAAATTGGACAAAACAGCCCAACTGGGCACGCACGCACATTGAATGACTTCGAAAAGGTATAAAACCTCGACACAATGCATACAATTAATCACAAAGCAATCTACATCCACAAAGCCAACAGTGTGTGGCAGCAATCGCAAGGACTATAAATAAAAAACCAATATAATTTATCCCAAAACAAACAAAAAAAAAGAAGTGAATCAATATGTGTGCGAAATTCGTTTGTGTAGTGCTCGTGGCCAGCTTTGTGTGCGGCGCTATTGCACTCCCCTCGCAGGATAACAGCGAAAAGGATTTAGTCAATATGCTCAACAGACTGGATAGTGAGGAATCGGTGCCATTATTCGGTGGATTACGCATCGATCGCTCAGAAACGGGTCGCAGCTTTGGTGCCAACAAGGCTGTCGAATCTTTTGAAGATCGTGCCGAACGCTATCTAGAAACTCACGAATTGAATCTGTCGTTCTCCGGTGACGAGCAAGATGAGAATGCTGAGAATGTGTACAGCGGTCGTGCCATGGAAGGTGAGTAGCAATGCCATACATGCTTGAAACCACGTAATGCAAATTAAAAGAAATTAAAACTTTCACTGTCACAACGCATTGGAATCTGCAAAAGAGCACAGTATTTCAGTAGTTCATTTAAAAAAATATTATTTTTTAAAGAAGTCAGCTGAAAAGAATTGCCTCGTTCCTTGTTATTGAACACTTAGAAAGTAGTTTGTGTGCTAAGATTAAAGAGGCAAATAATTTGCACACAAAACTGCCAAACTAATTTTGAAACTTTTGAATCTTAAACATATGTTGAAAAGTATAACATTTTCAATTTATTTGCAAATTCAAATGTTCAAATTAAAAAAGGTTTGATCAATGTGGACTACAATAAGCTTGATTGAAGTAAAGCCCGTCTTAAACCATCTTGAGCATCCTGGATAATAATAGACCTTAGGTTGTCTTAGCCTGCACTTTCACGGACGCTTGCATTACGCATACGCCACATGCCACAAGCAGGGCATAACCGAACCCCTTTACCTGGCATCGCCGTGGCATGCTGCTACACATTTGGTTGCCACTCATATTGCATACTTTGCGGCTACCAACGAAATAACATGGGAGCCGCACACACACACACACACACACACACATAGAATCTGACAGAGAGCATTGCATACCTTTCAGCATGCATGGGGCAACAACTTAATGCAGAAACTTATGCAATTTCCGTTTTTATACAGAGTCGCGTAGCAAGCGCATGAAGAAAATGTTGCTGCCACTGCTGTTGGCTTTGAAACTGAAGAAGGCTGTCGTCGTCAAGGTGCTCTTTACAATCATCAAATTCATCTCCCTGAAGAGTTTGGCCATCTCCTTCCTCGCGCTCATCTTAGCTGGTGAGTGATGGTTATGAATATTTAAAAGAGTTGCTTATGAATTTTGTAATATTCTGTTGCTCAGGTGCCACCTTCTTCAAGGATCTGCTGGCCAAGAAGAAGGATCACATCACCACTGCCTACATTACTGGCAGCCCATTGAACGCTGAGATTGTGCACTCCGATTGGAACCGCAACGGTCAAGCTGCCGCTTCGGAATTGGCCTACAACCACTATGGTCTGGCCCAACCCTTCTAAGCTGTAGCTGAAAGCTAATCCATCTACCCTATTGCCCGCCCACTTTCCTACCTATGGTCTGCTCCCAGCACCACCTACTCCATTCCTATTTTCTTCACTGTCATCCTGCCTATACAACTATCGCTATCGCTAAAGACTTTTCTATATCTATGCTTATCAGAAAGGAGACGAAGAATGGCTAAATTCGTTGTAGTGTTGTAGTCAATAATTATTTTTAGTATCTAGTTAGTTAGCTGCGACATACCAAAAACCAAAACAAAAACAAACAACAAAAAAATAAGAAAAAAAAACATTCGCCCCACGACAACCAAACGACTTGGCTAGCTCAGGACAATGCACACGGAAATCTTTGATTATGTTTGCGCCATATTTATTGCACAATGACTGCAGAACAGACACCCTACCACACCATCCATATATGCGTAGCTCAGGTTATAAATATAAATGGAAACGCGCCATGGATTCAAAATGTCTGCTAAGGAATTGTATAACTAAGTATTTATTTTGATAATTTAAAGCAATTGAATAAAAATGATTCATGAAATTCAGACCTCCAATTGTGTTTCTAATTAGTCGTTAACAGAAACAGCAGTCGCAGCAAAAGATTTATTACTTCATAGATGAAGAAAGCCGAGAAAAAAAGAAAGAAAAGAAAGAAATGTTATCAGCAACAATACTTTTACAACAACAACACCAAAAGAAAAAGAAAATTTAGTAATAATTAACTGCACATAGTTAAATGGAATCAGGTAAGCAAAACGAGTGTCCAACTTCTAGTTTGTACAACTTAATTTATTCGGCGTTTATTACAGTGGACGCCCCTGAGAGACGGACGGAGGGGGAGGCAACTGAAGCGTTTTGCACGCGACTTTTACGTAAATTTTTCTTTGAGCCTCATTGGGAACTCATTAGGGACTTGGCGACAAAGTTTCCGGTACAGTGAGCGCCGGTTTCTGGCCGAAAGCGAAAGTGCCAGTACCCTGGGCAGTTGCTCGGTTGGACGCAGCTGACTGACGCTGGGAAGAATTTCGACCACAAATCGAGGCTATGTAATTAGAAAAGCAAAGACAACAACGCTTGGCAGCTTAAACGCGGCAATGACTTTGGTGCTGCTGCTGGTGCTGGGCAGTGAAAGGGAATGTTTTCCAATGCTGTGAAATAGAAATGGGCGGCTGGCCACAAAATATTTGTTCGGGTATAAAAGGCAAGGCCATAAAATGTTGCCACTGCAGTCGCAAGCACAGCTGCTAGTCAATTGGACCGTACTCTGGGCAACACAATTTTGCATAGAACTCATCAACGAAATGTTGCTCTTAAAGACCTTGGAGTATTTATTTTATTTGCTGCTCTTGGCTTTTATGTGCAAATATGCACAGGCGGCCAGTTTACAGCCAACGGAGGCAACAGCAGCACCGACGATGCCCGCAGAAACCTTGAAAGAGCCACAGAAAGAACCAATGCGAAATCCAATGGATGACTGCGAGATTTCCGCGTTTAGTTGGATGTGCTTGAAAATTGAATTCGTGAAGATTATGGAACGACTAGCTGAGCTGCAAGAGGTGACGGTCTTGCCGGGCGTTAGTGTCGTGAAGGATGTTAATGCCACAGAGCTGAAGACCTCCGAACTCATGGCGGGTACGTTATTTATTCTATTGTTTTAATTTCATTTATCATCGAGCATCATTCGAGAATTGTAAATTGACCTCGCAATGGCTAAACAAACAATATTTTTTCATTATATGAAAAAATTGGCAAGCAACAGTACCCATTTGTTGACAAGTCGGAGATTGTCCGAAACTTCTAAGCTATTATAAATGGAATAGAGATATTTGCTTTCAAAAATATATTCCAAGTTCAATTCGAACTGAATATTGAGCAATGCAGAGCTTAGAACTTAATTTAAGTTGTAAATAAAAACTTTATTATTTCATTTTTTAGAAGTCGCACGCAGCTACCCTAGTGACCCCAACACACGTCTTAATGGCTATATACTGGCAAAAATTGAAAATTTGTTGAAGACACGTTTTCTACGCTTCCGTTTGCTGGACGATAAGGGGGTTCGGGAGGCACGCTCTGCCGTTGAGAGCGGTCGCAAGCACAAATTTGGCAAAAAGGGGGGCCTGGAGGCTCTGATTGCCGCCGGCGTCATGATGAAAGGCATGATGATGGCTATGGGCTTCGGTGCAATTGCTTTGATAGCTGGCAAGGCGCTGATGACAGCACTAATGGCCCTCACACTCTCTGGTGTACTGGGCCTGAAGAGTTTGGCGGGTGGCGGCAAGTCCACTACATATGAGATTGTGGCCAAACCCATCTACACCTCGAGCCATTCACATTCAGTGAGCCATGAGGATGGTCACGGACATAGCGCCCACTACGGCGGGGGTGGTGGAGGAGGCTTAGGTACAGCCAGTGGGTATGGAGGCTACGGACGTGCTCTTAACCTGGAGCCACCCAGCCAGCTGCAGAAGTTGTAGATTTATTTAAATATTTTATTTATTTATTTATTGTATTTATTTACTCAAATATACCAAAAACTAATGTGCGAAAAGCACTCCACTTACTGAACTCCACCGAACTCACTTTTGAGCAACTCTACCCGCTACGAATCAATGAGTTGTAATTACGCGTCGCATCAAGAACAATTTGCTGCGGTTCCACTTGCATTTTTTTCATCTCTGGTAGTGAAATGTGATTTATTCGGAGCTCACTAATAGCAACGAAATGTTTAATGTCTGCGTGCGGACCTATTTTTTTTGTGCGCTCATAATGTTCGTGACCGCGTCAACTAAGGTACCAAAACGTAAGTTTTATTTATGGTATTTGTCAGTCCAAAAACTTAACCCTCTTCACATAATTATTAATAGGGTGCGACGAAATTGGCATGTGCCAGAAGAGTTATTGCTTTGTCGCTATTGAAAGCAAAAACCATTGTAAGACTGCAGAAAAATGTTGCCTGCAGTTGGACAGAACTCTAATCAAGCAGAGAATAGATCACTAGACTCTTGGGTAATCAGCCATAGACCCTAAAGTAAAAAGGCTCCCACGCTTACCGCATCCCTTTTACACAAACATATCCCGAGCTTCTTAGCCCACCGTTCAATCCGTTTCACCCGAAGAATAATACAAATGGCAAACCACATTTTTTTTCGCACAAACTGATTAGCACAGGAAGCTGTGAACACCTTGAGGTAGATCATAACTATTTAGCATATTTTAAATAAAAGCTTGCTTTAATTCGTACTTTCTCTGTGTTCCACATGGTTCTTAATTGGAATTTAATTAAATGCCCCAGTTACTATTTATATATAAAAGGCTTTCAACTGGTCAGAATTGTGAGTATTGCGCGAAAATGAATTCGAATCGCAACCATTTCGTCGGCGGAATATCCTGTTTAAGATTAATCTTAGTAATATTTACGATTGTCTCTGCTCTCCGTGTGAGTTTTGGCGAAAATGTCAACGAAGATTTTTATATAAAACAAAGCGATGTCAGATTTGACGTTGTTGGTGATTTAAATGGTGAGGAGGAGACAAAAACAGCCTCGAACGATCTAAGCAACCTGAAACGTTTTCATGGTGGTCCACTTGCGAATCGTGAGAAGCCTTGGCAGCGTTGGAAGGACAAACAGTCGACTACAACGACAGTAGGAAGCAGCACAACGACCACCCCTAAGCCAACCAAACGCTGGGTATCCAAAATAAGGGAAAAATTGCAGGCAAAAAGGAAAACTACAACGACTACAACAACAACTACGACAACCACGACAACACCAGGACCCACTCAATCGACAACAACTAAAGCTACAAAGAAACCACACAAAAAATGGCCGCTTCCAGAGCATTTCTTCCATGTGAATAAACCAAAGCCAATTCAGAATTTGATCAACAATATATTGAACAGCCTGCATAATCAAGCCAATATGGGTACAATACCAATGAACCCTCCAGTCACAACTCCTCCAATTACAACAACACTCACACCTACAATTACAACAACACAGACTCCTCCCATTACAACTACAATGATTCCTCCAGTTACAACAACGCAGACTTCTCCAATTACAACAACTCTCACACCTCCAGTTACAACAACATTGATCCCTCCAATTACAACAACACAGACTCCCTCAATAACAACTACTCTGATACCTCCAGTTACAACAACACAGACTCCTCCAGTTACAACAACACAGATTCCTCCAGTTACAACAACACTAATACCTCCAGTTACAACAACACTAATACCTCCAGTTACAACTACCCTGAATCCCCCAGTTACAACCACACAGACTCCCTCAATAACAACTACTCTGATACCTCCAGTTACAACAACACAGATTCCTCCAGTTACAACAACACTAATACCTCCAGTTACAACTACGCTGAATCCCCCAGTTACAACTACAATGATCCCTCCAGTTACAACAACACAGACTCCTCCAGTTACAACAACACAGATTCCTCCAGTTACAACTACAATGCTTCCTCCAGTTACAACAACGCAGACTCCTCCAATTACAACAACTCTCACACCTCCAGTTACAACAACATTGATCCCTCCAATTACAACAACACAGACTCCCTCAATAACAACTACTCTGATACCTCCAGTTACAACAACACAGACTCCTCCAGTTACAACAACACAGACTCCTCCAGTTACAACAACACAGATTCCTCCAGTTACAACAACACTAATACCTCCAGTTACAACTACAATGATCCCTCCAATTACAACAACACAGACTCCCTCAATAACAACTACTCTGATACCTCCAGTTACAACAACACAGACTCCTCCAGTTACAACAACACAGACTCCTCCAGTTACAACAACACAGATTCCTCCAGTTACAACAACACTAATACCTCCAGTTACAACTACCCTGAATCCCCCAGTTACAACCACACAGACCCCCTCAATAACAACTACTCTGATACCTCCAATTACAACAACACAGACTCCTCCAGTTACAACCACACAGACTCCTACAATTACAACAACACTGACTCCCCCGGTTACAACTACTCTGATACCTCCAGTTACAACAACACTGATCCCTCCAATTACAACAACACAGACTCCCTCAATAACAACTACTCTGATACCTCCAGTTACAACAACACAGACTCCTCCAGTTACAACAACACAGACTCCTCCAGTTACAACAACACAGATTCCTCCAGTTACAACAACACTAATACCTCCAGTTACAACTACGCTGAATCCCCCAGTTACAACTACAATGATCCCTCCAGTTACAACAACACAGACTCCTCCAGTTACAACAACACAGATTCCTCCAGTTACAACAACACTAATACCTCCAGTTACAACTACAATGCTTCCTCCAGTTACAACAACGCAGACTCCTCCAATTACAACAACTCTCACACCTCCAGTTACAACAACATTGATCCCTCCAATTACAACAACACAGACTCCCTCAATAACAACTACTCTGATACCTCCAGTTACAACAACACAGACTCCTCCAGTTACAACAACACAGACTCCTCCAGTTACAACAACACAGATTCCTCCAGTTACAACAACACTAATACCTCCAGTTACAACTACAATGATCCCTCCAATTACAACAACACAGACTTCCCCAATTACAACAACACTCATTCCCCCAGTTACAACTACAATGATCCCTCCTACTACTAGACCCTCGGAGCCAACTAGAAACAGAACCAGAATTTAAAGAACATTGTTGTTCGACTGGATATAATTTTTTTGAAAATAATTGTAAATAATTGCCCAAAAAAGAAAGAACCTCCAATAATGTTCTCGATTTAATAATTATGTTAAACAATTTTACTTAGGCATACTACATATTAAATTATTGAATAGGCTAACGAAAAACATCGAAGTAGTTTTTTTTATTAATAAAGTCGAAGATTTTCACTTGACAATCATTCATTACCACCATTAGCAAGTCTAAGACGGTCAGAAAGCTCTTACCGTTTCTTTGATTTCTGTGCTAGATCCGCACGTGCGAAATTTCAATTAGCAACTCAAGCGATTTTCTAAGCGATTTCTGCGATATAAAAGCAAAATTGTGCCAACCACAGATCAATAGTACGACAGACACCATGAAGCTGATTTGCAGTGGTACGTAAGAATTGCTCTTGATCTCAAATAAAATGTTTATTAATAAATTGCGTTTATAAAGTTATAGTTCTACTGGTATCCGTGTCAACAATTCACTCTGAAGATGTGGATACTACTCAAGTAGTTCAAATCACAACGGAACCTTCAACAGAACTGCCAGCTCAAATAACGACGGATGCTGTGCCAACACAATCTGGAGAGGAAGTTCATCAGCAGAAACCTCGACCAACTCGACACCCTCACCCGCATTGCGATCAGCACCGTGAGAACAACCGCCTACTTCCGAATATGCCATTCGCGCCTTTGCCGTATTTTATCCCACAACCAATTTACTACCCCGTGCCTATCTATCCGCCATACTTTTACCCATATCAGTATCCAAAGTTCCCTCACCCCGCATACAAAACTGATGCCATTAAGCAAAAGCCAGGGAATGCTAAGAAAAAATTTGTTGCTAGCCAGAAAACGCCGAAACATGTCGTAAACGAAGAGATAGGCGAAAAAAGTATTGGCAAGATTGTAATGCTACCTCTCAACGAAAATGAATTAGTCTACCAAAAAGTGGAACAATAACTTTTAATAAATTGTAATAAAGAGATTGTTAAATTCGTGCATAGACTGACTTGAGGTTGGCGGGTTTGGTCCAAGCCTAGGAAAGAAAACTGAACACCCAGGAGTTTCTAAAGGATATTTAGTCCGAAATAGACATGATTTTTTAAACTATTTGTTTACGCGTAAGTTTAATCCTGAAGTGCACTTAGGAGAAAATAAAACGAAGAGTTCTGAAGCTTCGATTTTGACAATCATCAATTCTCATGTTAAGTTTCACAATTGCATCGTTAAGCTTTCATACTCTGTACATGGAATGCGTTCTCTCTTGTCTACTTAAAGGAAGACCAAAGAGGTTTGTTGTTTTACTAGGTGTGTGAATATTTCGTTTGAAACCGTCATTAGCAATAATAAGTAGACAGTCATTGCGCATTTAGAATAATAGGCCTACATTTTTAATCACATCAAAATGGCGCTGATGCCCAAGACTCGTATTTAAGGTCCGGGCCATTTATGCCTGAGTACGTAATCGAGAATCTCAGGTACTTTAATGTTAAATATTAACAATAAAAGTTTACGGAATATATAAGAATGCGTTTCCAATACGGCCAAATCACAAAAGACGCTTACGATCAAAACGGGTGTGTTCGTTTGAGCATTGATATGGATATGGGGGCTCATATGGATTAATATGTTAAGCAGCTGTCAGGGTAACCCATATCGTATACTATATAGTTTTTTATTAATTATACAATAGTTTTGCTCAGACAGCATCTTACTTGGAACACTGCTAACTCTGAAGTGAATAGATACTCTTTCTTGATATTATTACTAAATTTAAATTATCTTTCTATTCCTACCAGTGTTGCCATTTCAGCATTTTTCCGGACAGATCTGTCCTTTTAAAAATTGCTTCAGCCTGAAAAAATATCAAACAGCCCCTATCTGGAAATCTATCCTTTTTTGAGCTGACTTAGCATTTTACAGCATTTTTTTTAAAGCTGAAATTTGTGCAACTAATATTTAATTCACTCGTTTTAATCCAAAACTATTACGCCCGATGTCAAATTAGACATTTTTGTAGAAGATTTTGAAATACACATAAAATGGGATGTATACTTAGGAAAAGATCACAAATATTAGTGAAAATAATATCCGATTGAATTGCACAGATTTTGTTACCGAATTAATGAATCAGCTGAAACAAAGGTATGGGAATTGCTGTTGTTTATACCCCAATATAACAATTAAGTCTTCTTAGGAATTTCCTACACTATGTGTGTATACACATCTTTATACAATAAGAGATGTATTGCCTTAACCGTTTAGTTATTACGACATTTAGAATGTAGTGCACACTTTTAGGCTGAAAAAGAAATGCTCTCTCTGCAGAGCTGACCACTCTCTCTCGCTCTCTCTCTCTCTTTTGCACAGTTAACACCCAAACGCAGTCGCAGCTAGACACATCTTTCACGTACAACTTAACGAGTTTGTTGCCAGAGGTGCCCGCAAAAAGCCATGCCACAGCAGCACTTCACTTCAGTTGGTGTTCAGGTCTTGCCGCCAAACGTTTCCCACATTTGAAATTGCCGCGTCACTTGGGCATCGCGTGTGTAAAACCAGCAGATAAATAATAAAAAGCCCACACACATACACGCGCATAAAAAGTGAAAGAAGCCGCTACTTGACAAGATTAATTCTTAATGCGAAACATGAAATTTGTTTATTAAAACGGAGAGCGAAAGTACCTAGCGACAACAATAACAATAACGATACCAGCATCAACAACAACAACAGCAACAACAGCAACAACAACCAAATCATACACTAATTAGACGTCACGCTAACTGAAAAATGTGCACAAGAATTACGCGGTAATTGCCAAAAGAAAAGAAAAAACTTGTGCCCGTGCGTGTGCGTGTCTGTGTCCATTCGGATGGTTCAGAAACTGCAGCCTTATATCCGTTACGTGCGGGTAAAAGTCGGGCGTTAACTAACACACACAGTTAAATCGAAAATTATTGTAAGTGAATGCAAATATTTGACCCAGATTTGACTGTGACTGACTGAGTGACTCGCTGACTGACTGACTGAGTGACCAACAAAAAAACAGCTGGCTGATGCTGCAGCAGCCGCTGCCGCTTATCAACGAAACCCGTTTCTTCTCACATTTTCGTTGCATTTTTAGTGTGGTTTAAAGCATTTCTTTTGTTAGCATAAAAGTGAAATTTGTGGCAGTGCCAACAGCTTGACTTGCGGCTTCAAATGAGCATACGAGCTCAAATTAAGTTCTTAAGTTGCATTGTGTCCCCATCTGTGCTGCTGCTCGCTTAAGTTATTAGCGCATGCGCTTGGTTTTAGGCGCACGCGAAGCCACAAAAATATAAAAACATAAACAGATATTCTCGTACCTAGATAAAAAATCTCAACGCGCTCTAATACACAAGGGTTCCTCTTCTCCGGTTAATGCTTGGTTGCCCGACATTTTTACCGTCGCACATTAGAATGCCAATTAAATGCGACTCACGTGTAGCATGCTCAGCTACAATTAGTTGCCATACAAAATGCTTTCAATGTTCTATAAATGCCTGCATATTTAACTTGCCATGCCAAAAGAAAGTTACATGGCAATAAAATTACAACGTTTAAGATAAGCTCAAACTTTTTGAATTTCTGGCTGTTGAAAAAGTTGAACGGTGTACTGCTCTGAGCTGCATTTCACCTTTGCGCTTTTTCACATGTGTGAAGAAAAAATATTTGCTCGCACAAAAAAATAACACAGCAAATGCAAATTTTGCTGCCAAGAATATTCTACACCCTTGCTTGCGGCATACAGCAAACAGAGCATCAGATGCACAGATAATGAAATTGTAACAGTAAGAACCAATTTTTGTTTTCTTTTTTGAAGGCAATCAAGTGGCATATTGATTTACCAACTAGTAGAAAAATGTTCATTCCTATCTAAAAGCCATGGAATTTTACTAAACTAAAAGAAATATTTAAGCTGATATATTAGGATTACTTGATCCATTGGGACTGGTCAACCATACAACAATATATGTTGCAAGAATCGCGGCAGTCTACATTTTATTCGCATGATAAAAGGATAAATTATACTATAAGAACAATAGCAAGCAGTATTTAATAGTAAAAAGATTCATAAGCCTATTACAGTAAAATTTTAGTCTCTAACTTAACTTAAGCTACATCTGTACATGCACGTCATGAGTAAAATGTGGTTTTAATGAAAACTAACAAGAATTCTATATTAAAATTTAACATTCTGCCTCAAAAGACTTTTTTACGAAATATTTTTCAAAACCAACAAATTTGTTTGCAAATTATTCTCAGGTGTTACTGTAGTTTTAGTTTTCACGGTCAAGGTCCTAACATCTTTACACTTGTAAATATAAAACTTCAGAGAAGTACAGAATCAAATTTAAAATTTTTAACATCAACAAAACTTTAACGATAAATGGAAGAATAGCGAAGAGAAAATTGAATTGGTTATTGCCGAGATCAGGTGTTTACAAAGAGAGTAACAGTTAGATCAACGCATAATAACAAGAAATTACCATTTGAAAAAGAGTCAGTTTCGTTTCTCCTACAATTTAAAAATGGAACTAACGTTATCGTCTGATCTTTAAAATTAATAAAACGAAGTGAAAAAAAAACAAAAGAAAGATACCAAGATCAGAAGTGCTTAAACGGAGACGCAAACAAACGATGCATGGCTCCACTAATTTAGATCGTTCATCTATAACGCGGAGCTGGTGACAAGCTTCAGAGCAAATCTAAGAGCAAATTTGTAAGGGCAGCAAAAAAAAAAAAAAAAAAAGCATTCATGCAAGCCCAGCGCAATAAATGTTGGCGTCAGAAGAGAAATGTGAAACGTGTAAATTGTTTTCATGATTTCTGCGCTCCATTTTCCCCCCAACTGCACGGAAATTACATTTCCATACATATAGCAAGAAATATTTAAATTTAAATTGTGATATTAAATGTAAAACGTTGCACTCTCTTGCACTTTACCATAGACGTATGTATGTATGTATTATACAAGTATATAGTATATAATAAATGCCAATCCATTGGACTTAATAAGCCATTAGTAAGCTGTTGGCTGACTGCGTCGGGTTGGTTAACCGCAACGAAAGTGAATTTGCTATTTGCTTTGCTTTTAGATAGATTTCTCTTAGCCCAAGCAATAGTATTT
The DNA here is from genome assembly GCF_003285725.1 of Scaptodrosophila lebanonensis. Lineage (NCBI taxonomy): Eukaryota > Metazoa > Arthropoda > Insecta > Diptera > Drosophilidae > Scaptodrosophila > Scaptodrosophila lebanonensis. The sequence goes on from NW_022060538.1 coordinate 5,749,780, forward strand.
AAAAAGCGCTAACGTTACAAAAAACTTAAACAGTTTATAAAATAACAAAATATTTGCACGCTAGACGAGTTCGTTTTACGAATGAGCAAATCAGACTCGCCAGCACACACGCACAAAGTGAAATTAGTAATAGCATTCATTATAGGTATCTAATAGATAGATATATAGATGGGCAGATAGACACATTCACAAAACGTTCGAGTGAGGCAGAAACCGAAAGTTGCCAGTCTATTAAGATGCTTAGCATCTATCTGTTACCTGCTCGAGTTACATTTTAGATCGTTGTGTAGACTCGAATACATGTGTAATATGTATGTTTATATTTTTTTCAATTTAATATGCAGCTTTACATAACAGGCTGTTAAACATGAATGACGACACTTGGCACTTGATGGACGCGCTTAAACATGCCAAATAGACGCATGATATCGCTGCTGCTACACAAATAAAATTGTCACATAAAAATGCAATGAAATCTGTATCTCTGCCTGCCTGCCTGCCTAGCTCCCTCCCCCTTCCTTCCGGCCAACTGAAATGAACTGACAGAGCCACAAGGGAAAGCTTGTTGAATTTAATCTGTACACGCGGCCGGCCTGTAACACCGATATCTACGCATCTTCATACTTATTGCTGGTTTTGTTGTTTTCCAGTGCTATTAAGCAAATATAATGATATATTTAATTGAGAAGAGCGATGGCGGTAGCGTTTAAGTGAAAGCTATAGCCGGAATGTTTTCAAATGGTCAACAAAAATAAAAAGCCCTCACTAAACGGTTATATAAGCCACGAAACATTAGTTCTAACCACCGTCAAGAGCGAAAACACAAGTTCTCCGCGGGCTCTGTCATCTTGACAGACAGACTGGCAGGCAGGCAGACGACCCGGCCGGTCAAGTCTTTATGTAACGGTGTCTCTGTGTCATTTGCCGTCTAATTCAGCTGAATTTTTTAACAACAACAACAACAAATACAACAAAGTTTAAACATGTCGCTTACATAACAAGCCCAACTTTGTCAAATTCTGCGACATGCCGCCAAAAAACTTGTTTGCCGGCCATTATTTTCATTGCACTCTCATGTTTTATGGTCATTAATTTTGTATTTTTCAAGAGTAAGTCGCGGCCATTTTAATAGAATGTTTAATAGCTAACATATGTGTCTGCTGCTGCTACTTTTTGAAAAACATAACGACTCTCATAACGCATAAAGCACATGTCGTTGCCAATACACTTGGCCTGACTTGGGTTTGCTTGGCGCTCTGCCCATTTCTCATGCTGGCAACAAGTGAGCTCATTAAAAGCAATAATCGTAAGTCAAGTCTACGAGTGTAGCTGTGAGCGAGCAATTTAGTATAATTGATTTTTCATAGATGTTATAAATGTTATAAGTGTTGCTCGAGATTATATCAAACTGCTTGAATGTCAGGCTATGACATAAGCGACCCGAAGGCTAAAGCTCGCAACACTTACGATTAAATCATCCGACTGTGTTAGATAAAGACCTTTAGTAATTAAAGTGAGCCGCGATATGCAACCGAAATGAAAGTAATAAATTAAATGTTTAGTGGCCAAGTGGTCCATAATAATTAATCATTCCAATGTGGCCGATAAAAGAGTTAAATCAATTACCTCCTTGCTATTCTCGACTAAAATTAAATGAAAACAAAATCGAACCCAGCTTTTAAATATAACATCTGACAAATTCTAGCTTCAGGAACTACAATCCTGAAAAAATGTGTGTTGCATACATTCGCGCTAAACTAGTGTATCCTTTTACTGTTTGACTAGAGGGTATAAAAAGCAAACAATGAAAAGCTGTTTAATTGCATTCCGACCACCGATTTATTTGCATTTATTGCCAAATTAATGTTTATCCATCGAAGCTAACATTCAATTGCATTTTAATTTTAATACAAAAGCCGATGGCCAAATTGGGGAAAACAAATTTGAATAGCTCCTGCTTTGCACGAATTAAATTCGACTAGAAAATAAATTTCAACAGCAACAACAGAAAGTTGATTATTGTTGGATTAAGTGGCATTTAAAAGAGTTCAGAGCTGGAATAGTTTAAATAATTTTTTATCACTTTAAATACGAACAATTGTGTAAGAACGAAATTCGATTACTTCTGTTTTCCATCCATTTTCAACTTTTAACCAGTTGGGAATACTTCTAAATGAATGTCATTGCAGGGAGATTCAGTAATGATTCTAAAGATTTTAGATTGAATAATTAAGAATTTTGATTAAATAATGTCCACAATGTTTGCATATGGCTGACATTTTCCATAGGTTAAACTGGCTTCCTGGTAGTGTCAAAGAAAACGACTTTTTATTTAAATTTTAAAAGATATTGTAACCTGTTTGTTTGTGTTCTTTTTGGCCTCAATTTTTTTTTTTCTCCAACAATAAATTACTTGTATTCCTAATTTTATATTTGTAAAGCAAATAAAGCGAGTCCCAGTTGTTGGGGGTACTTATGAAGTAAGTACTTATTCTTAGAATTATATAAATTAATTTGCATTTCTCGTTATATACATTTTCGCTTCTTTAAAATTTATAAAACAACGTGTATAATATAGTTAAGGAACAGAAGAGTTCATTAATGGAGTTAACTTTTTCGAATACAAATCAGCAACTAGGCCAAATGCTTAGAAAAGGAAATAAGTTACCCGCCGAGAAAGCGGCGACATTTGTCATATAAAAATATTATACATATATGTAATATATCTTAGCTATACTTACGAATTCTAATTACTTAAATAACAAAACATATATAACTGATATCTTACAAAATCTTTGGCCCATGTGTGTTTATATAAATAATGAAGTTTCTGAATGAAATTGTATTTACAGACAAAACACGTTTTTGTGCGAGCACAACTGATTTAAGAGCCGTGAAAAAGGCAACCACAAAGACGGAAAACACAATCAACAGGCAAGGCGGCCAACCAGGCAGACAATCTGCACTTGAAACAATCAAAACTAACTGGAAAATGTAAACAAACATAGCCACAGTGGCTAGACAACTTTCAGCGGCCAAGGAAAAACAACAACTACTACATCTAATACTACTTAACAGCAACTGTGTTGCCAACTACAGTTAGTGATTGGGACGCACAAGAATCGCGGAAAGTTCACTTTAACACTGAACTTGAGCGCTGAGAGGAAGGGGAAGGGGAAGGGGAAGAGGCGGAGGCAACCAAACTCGTGCGAATGCAGTGCAATGCAAAAACTGAACGAACGCTCTTAGCTTGAGCTTAACGAAAGCAGCCAGTTTTGAACCACTTTGAAGCACCAGCACTAGCACCACCAACACCGCCGCGGCTGCCACTGCCACTGCCGTTACCGTTGCCGGCTAGTCGCGTGGCCATGATCTTGGCGCACATTTCGATCGGCTCAGTCAGTTGTCAACTAGACGCGCACGCATGCGCACGCGAAACGCGCTAAGCAGCTTATTTGCATAACGAAATTGTTCAGGCCTTACTTTACTTGTAAGTTTGCCGTTAGGCATAGCTGACTTACATATGTACGTACTTGACTGAGCGTTTGTCGTAGGTGTGTCGCGGCTTTTTTGTGATGATATAATTGCAGAATGCGACAGCAAAAATAACTGAGCAAAGCAAATAGAAAATGTGCTAAATGAAGCAGCGAAATTGCAAATACGTACTAGCTATAACGATAGGAAGGAAAGGAAAGTCGCGCGTTGGATACGCACGTTCGAAGAGTTTGTGAAAAGCATAGCAACAACAATAACTACAACAATTCGATGAAATTGTGTTTACGTGTTAATCTGGTTTTGTCGGAATTGTTCAGTGCTCATAAATTGATTTATTAAGTGCAGGCCATTCAGTGTTGATTTCGCTTTTGCGGCCAACAAAATAAAATACAAAAATAAAATAAAATAAAGAGAAAAAACATAAACCGACAATCAAATAAACAGGCATTTGCCATTGTTTGGCAATTCTTTTCTGCCATTGTTTGTGATACCTGGCTGGCCACTAGCCGCTTAGCCCCAACAAACTAATTGCTAGCGCAATCGAGCGTAGCCGCAGCTAAATAAACTTCTTTGGACAGCCAAATTGGCGGATTGTTGGCTACCACCAAGCAACAACAATAGCAACAACAATAGATACAGCAGTGATTCCTCAGCTGTCTGTTTCTTTCTGAAATTGCCGGGCTTAAGGTGTAAATTGCTGACACATTAACAGCAATTCCAGCTTAGGGCTTAGAGGGCTCACAGAATAAACGCGAACAAGCTAGTGAAATTGAAGGAGAAGACACAAAATGCATAAACGAATACACACAAACCACTATAATTGGCACGGTCGACTGAACGACAGCGACGACGATGCGTCAAGTGAGAGCTGCATATCCTCAACAGTTGCCGCCGGACGACTAAGGCCAAATCGAACAACAAACCTTGCTCACTACCGCTGTAGAAATCGCCCCACAATGGCCAAGACAAGCTGCTGCTCAAGTTGGTTGCTCATGCTGAGCGCCATCATCCTCCTAATCGAGTGCGCGACTGCCGTCCAGAAAGCGGATGAGCACACAGCGCAAGTAAATAGTCGCATTGGTCGATATGCGGCCACGACACCTTTAAGCCATGACATTGACACAGAGGCGACTGACATAGCGGCAGCAACAACAACAACAACATTGACGCCATCAGCAACCACCGAGCTGCCGCAGGAAGACTGGCAACCTATAAGCTTAAATGCGACACCACCTGATAGCGCCAAGAAGGTCAGTGGAGGCGGAAGAGCCAGTGATTCGCTGATGCTCCGCTTTGCACGCCGTTTCTCGACCGGGAACGAGCTCTGGGATGGCATTATTAGGGACTGCTATATCAAGCCCAGCATATCGTGTTTTCAGAAGAACGTCTATAGCTATTTGGATGGCGCGCTCGATGCGCACGATGTGAACGTGACACAAAGATTCAAATTTTACAGGAATCAAGTGCAATATGAGACCAAGGACGAAGTAGACCCAACGACAACAGAGTCAAGTCAAGGACGTTCTGGTAAGATCAGTAAATCTATCGGTAGCAAACATCCTTAATTAACAGAGCCTTCGAAATAAAGTTCGAAGCAAACTGATTATGGAACAATTTTAGGGCATAGGAAAGATGCTTCTGAAGCGATAGAGCCCTTAACTTCTTAGACCTTACTTTTCTGAGATTGAAAAGAAACAAAGACATTTAACAATATTTGAGTATGGCTTAAAACTGAATATTTTGTTCATTTTTCCACAGTTTTTCTTTGCTGTTAGAACTTCTTAGAACCGCACATCATTTACATCGAGTCAGTCCGACTTTTTACACCCTTCTCTGTCACAGTCCCGCAATTTAAATAAACTCAGATATAAAATGTAGTGCAGCGCTTTAAATATAACTTCAGATCATGGTGAAGTATTAAGCAAAATGCATACAAAATCAAAAAAGTCTTCGGCGCTAATTATTTCATTGATGGTTGCTTCGGTTGCTATATGATATAGTGAACCGATTTAAATATTGGCACTGCCTATTTATATCAAATTCTTGCTTAGATATTTTAATAATCAACAACGTTATTCTACTAAATCCACCTTAATTTCGTATTAAAATATTGTGAAAAAATGAATGCAACAATGCGCAGATTTGAAAAAAAAAAAAAATAGCATGAATTCGGTTTCCGATAAAAAGAGCAATCTAAGTGCAATAAAAGCAATGCCTGCAATTAAAAACAAGTTGGACTACAATCAAAATGAGTGAAATGTTAACAACTTCTTTAGAGAAAGAAATACAATATGCTTCCCTATTTATTTTAATAAATTGCTAAAATGTGCAAAACAAGAGTCCTACATGCGAGTAATTCCATTGAAACCTAAACAGAACTTTACTTCTCTGAGCTTGAAAAGAAACAAAGGCATTTCACAACATTTGAGTATCGCTTTCATTTTGAAGACTGAATATTTTGTTTATTTTTGCACAGTTTTTATTTACAGTTAAAAACACAAAAATATTTAAAGAACAACAAAAGAAACTACCGTAGGTCCATTCGCTATTCACAATGTTGGAGCCAAATGGGTTTGCCCAACTCTCCGTGTTATGTAAGCGCCTGCAGTTAGTTTCGATTTCGTTTAATGTTACAATTTGGAATGCTCGTCTGCCTTCGCTGTTGTTGTTGTCTCTGTTAGTTTTCACATCTCACAGTTCGATTCTTTGCCGCGTCGAGGTGATGTGTTTTGTTTACCTTTTGCTCAACACGTTCAACCGCCAACAACTTTCACTTGCCGCTGAGTTGTGATTTGATTTTATATGTGAATATACACACATATATACTATATACACTTTTGTATGTATAGTTCAGTCAAAATAAGAAACCGTAGAAAAATGAGCGACAGCGCTTTATACATGTGAGTCACGATGCTTAGTCGGCGCTCAATTAAAGCCACACAGTTGGATTTCTATCGGTGCTACAAACACTTCAAGAGAGCCGCAATAAACACCAAGAAAAACAACAATTATGCAAGCATAAACTTGTTAGAATTGCTTCAGAGGCCAGAGTAGATCTCATCCACTTTCATTTGCCTAAAACTGTCAGCATTTATGAGCATTTCACTCAAATGCATAAATTATTGCATTCCATGCAGCAGCATCCACATCTGCAGCGCCGGAAACTCCAATTGAGGAAGTGACCAATGCACTTTATGGCAAAAGCATCAAATTTGCCATGACACACGATCTGGAGGTGCAGCTGCCGGAGCTGATGTTCGATGGTGCCACATTTCGCATCTCACCTCGATCCATCGAAGGCAATGGCATCATTGCCAAGCTGGAACTCATACCCAAGCAGGAGGTCCAAGCACGTCTGGCCGGAAAAATTATCATGAAGAAAATACGTAAGTAGTAGCACAACAGATTTGTTTCTTAACTGACAAATTTCAAAGTCTATGCGAACAACACACAACAAGAGTTTCTGCCATAGGAGGTTAAACAATACCTTATTTCAACTATTATTAGCAACAAGTTATTAGCTATCAAGTAGCTTTCTAGAATGATTTTTTTTAAAAACTACGTCGAATGAATTGACGCAAACAAAGAAGACACTAAACGTAGACGATATTTTGCTTTTTAAAAATGATGCCTTCTTTCACAAAAAGCGACTTAAAATTTACATTTAAAATTATATTAACTTAATCATTGAATAATTAAAGAAAAACTTATTTTAACATAATTGGCTTGAAATGCAGATAAAATTAATAAATAAATATGAATATGTACCATTCATAAATATAAATTTTCCCTTCAGTTTTTATCCATTATCTTGTTGGCATTTAAATTCCTCAAAAAGGCATGCCTTGAAAAGGCATTCGTGCCACAACGCATAGCAGAAAAAAAGTTGTTGATTCAGCCACTTTTTCAAAGGGCACAGCACAAGGATACATGAAAAACAATATATATGTTAGTCCAAGGCTATGTACTCAGCTTTATATTTTCATAAATTCTTTAGCCTTTTTTTTCTTCACATTCATCTCATATACCGAAGAGTTTCTCGCAATGTGCACACTCATTTGTTTTATCTCTCAGCTATTTACTTTTATTATTATTATGCTGTAAATCCTTCTGCAGGCGTCGTACAACAAACGCATATACTTGTACATAGTTGCATGAATCAATACATTTTGTGCAATCTTGATTTTTCTTCCATTTCAATATTGTGCGAACATTTTAAAATTAAAGATAAATTTCAAGCTAACAGAAAGATCTACCGTAGTGAAAAAAAGGTCGAAAGTTGGCATCAACAAAGTTACTTATGTTGAATGCTATAGCCAAGACTTGCTTTCAAACAGCAGCCAAAAAATATTGGTAGCTCAACACCCGGGTTTCAAAAAAAAAAAAATATGCATAAAACGTCATTAAAAAGTTATTATAAAATTTTCAAATTATCATTCTACAAACATTTAAGTCCTTTAAAGCCTTTTAAATGAAATAAATTTATAGAAAATATATAGAAAATATTTTATGTGCAAATCAAGAAATGTCTGCAAATTGAATTCACGATTTTTTCTGGCTTCGCATAAACGTAGGATGGATATTGAATCTAACCGGAAAATGACTGCAATTTGTTGCAAGGCCCGCTTTCACTATCATTACTAGACAAGACTGCAGGTTGCATTCGGCAGCAGCTGCAATTGCATTTAAATAATATCAATTGGTTAGAAAAACTACCAAAATTTGTAATTTGTAACGATGCTTTCATTTCGTTTGGTTAGAAAAATTTCTACGCAGCAAGCTGTTGTTGTCATTCCTCGCCTTGCTGCTCATCATCAAAATCATCAAAATCAAGTTATTCTGGTTGCTGCCGATTGTCATTGGCGTTGGGGCGGCGAAGAAGTTGTTGCTGAAGTTTCTACTCTTCCTCTTCCCGGCACTGTCGCATCTGTTTAAGCTCTGCTCATACTATCAGCAGTCTTATCACACGACAAAATACCATCATCATCATCATTTGATTAATCATCATCATACGGTAAGTACATAGGCTGACGAATCAAAACAAAAGACAAGAAAAAGTTTGTTGTTTATTTGATTTCATAATTTTTGGACCGGTGGCTTTTAACTAAGTACTACGTGGAAGTGGAAGTGGAAATAGGGTTGACAGAACACATGCGCGCTTAGATTTCTTGCACGAGGAAGTCTTTGAGGAATTTCATTAAAATAACAGCGCATTTCACTCGGATGTGTCTGTCTGTCTGCCTCTCTGTTTGTTTGTTTGTTTATTCTGTGCCTTTTGTTTATGAAGGCATAGAATATTTGCCTACATTTTTTGCCGGTGTTTGTGGTTGCTGCCCACTTTTGAAATTCAATTAAAAAGTAAATAACAGAAAGGCATCAGTATCATATGCATAAATCGTGGCATATCTAACGTAATTGAATTTCGCCATTAAATTAATGAAATAAAAAAAAAAAAAAGTCGGGTGTTAAACTTAAAGTCCCGGCATAGAGCCTGCCATTTCACAACATAAATGCGTATTTCGCACAAAGCCAAAATATATGCACTCACATTCCAAGGATTAGTAAACACACAAACACACTCACACTCCTACTCTTGGCAAGCACAAACTCGCGTAGATATTTATGAGATATTTATATACACACATATGAAGATGTCGCTACAATATGCAGCAAATCCAGGGCTGCCAGCGCGTCGGCAATTCTATAATTCATGTGGAACAGCTTGCATATGATTATCAGGGGAGTGCTTATATATAGTATAGCCATGTGTGCTGCAATTGCCATAATAACGGATATTTATGCAATGAATATGAAACAATACTATTTGCATATTTCCACATGAGCAATCAATCGAACGCACGCACGACCCTATTGGCGTGAGAAGCGCAGAGGACAGCGCATTCATTTGTACAATTGCTACTATTCACAAGGACGTTACAAATGGCATGTGAACACGCACTCTATTAGATAATTTTATTAAGGCTGGCATGTATATTTTTAGCCAGCTCCATAAATAATTGATATATGCACTAAATAATTTGCTCTGATATCAACAGAGGAAGGAGCTAATCTTCACTTAGATACATACGCAATCTATGTTATGGAACTTGTTAGCTATTTGAAAAAAAGAGTAATAAATTGTTAAGCAGAAACCTTAAAGTTACTTCGCATTAGGAAAATTATATTCGAATTACTCCATTATCTCATGATAATGACGAAGTCTGCAATCCCTTTAATAAGCTTAAATATCAAACGTAAGACTTAAGATCATGGAAGGAACAATCTAAATATCTAATCAATGAAGCGCACTAAATTGATTGTAAAACATGAATTTAAAGCTAAAGTATCAATATTTATCCGATAAAAGGTTTTCTTACTCATTAGCTCTACATTAAGGAAGAAAAGACAAGAGGAAGCCAATTCACAACTGAATCTAATTTCTTGTCCACTAAGAAGTACTTACAGTTACATATATGAGAAATCTTACTTATGTTAAGGACAAATTAGTTTCATTTTAAATGTTTCCGATATCTGTCCACACCAAATCATATTTTATCGTGTTACATAAATAGGATATACATATAGTATGTAATCTCTTTTAAAGTTTGTAGTTCAACTATGGAGCAATTTTATTGCACATTTTTTTCCTCGTTGGTTATCACAAAATCTCTCTTTGACTGCAAATTTAAATTGCTTTTCACAAGCTTTTTCGCAAATCTTTATTAATCCATTGACATTTATATGGAATTTGGAGAAGTTCGTAGCCCTGTTGCCAACAAGCAATCAAAATGCGAGTATAACACACACAGACGAACACGGTCGGATAGAGAACATAAATTAATTTATGCCGCGTTTGCCTTACACGTCATTCCCACACATGTTCAGACACGCACAGACATGTGTACATGTGTATTCTTCACTAAGCCCAGGACACGATGCCATCTGTTTCGGATGTGTCGAAAATGTCACTTCGACTGCCTGCCTGCCTGCTTGACTCCTTGCTTGCCAGGCAACCGTTGGCAAACAAAGTTGTTCAGGAAAACTGTGAGTTCAGGGAACGTGAAATGACTTAAAACGTCTGCGAGTATTTGCTAACGCTTTTGGATAACAACATCAACAGCAACAGCAATACAACAAGAACAATAACAACAACAACAACAGCACAAAAGTGCAAATACAAACATATTTGAGCATCGATTTAATGCGCTCCAATATTCCAGCTTGAACTTCTATGAACGTGTATTTATTAACGGCTATTTAACAGTCAATGAACTGCTCAGAAAATGTGCCATCATTGAAAAACATAGCTCTATAGAGTATAGTGCTACATACATACATACATACATACATACAGATACATATATACAACAGCAATAGCAACAACTGTAGGCGCATTATGAAAGCGTCTGTATTTGTTGCTATAAATAGCCACAGCATAAAGCACTCTACCGATGATGAACAGCCGTCAAAGTCAGAGCCAGAGTCAGAGTCAGAGCAAGAGCCGGAGCCATAGAAGCCGCAATAAAAATGTCAAAAAACTTTGTGTTCAGTTTATTAAATGTGACATACGAAGCCCCGTCAAATTGCTTGGCTATTACTTTTTCTCTTCTTATTTTTAATTTAACCGTACGCCCACATCCTTTTCTCTCCCCTCCATCTATAGGTGGTGCCACCATGGCATAGCGGTGAGCATCAGTCGGGACCGGAACTTATCTACACAAACCCACCCAAAGGACATCCGTCGGCTTATTTGCATGGAGCGCCAGTGCATGAAAGCTATGGACCTGGACCAGGCCATGAACATTTTGAGGGCGCTTGGGAGAACTCCGGACCAGGGCTGGGATCAGAGTAAGTCGCTTTTCAACAAAATTTATTCACTTTCTTCTTTGTTTGTTTGTTCGTTTGCATAATCAAACTTCTTAACTGAGTGTTTCTAACTCTACTTTTTGTTCAAACATCAAACATTAAATCACAAACATACTCAAATTGCATGCAACATTGACAATACTCCCCTGCATTGTAATAGATATATAAGCGATATTAATCGCGTAGCACAGATTGAGGACAATGCGCATTATTTTAAGCCACATACTGCAAACGACGCAAATGAGTTGCATGCTTGGGGCCTTGCCACAACTCAGCCGTTTGGGAAGCAACCACAACAAGCACAACATCAGCGCTGGCCAGCCACACAACAACCAAGACCACCCATTAATACCGCTCCACATAGACAACAGCAACAACAACAACAGCAAATCAATTATCAAAAAGCACACGCCTCTAGTCACAGCTTAAGTCCATTCCAAAATCAGGAGAAACAAAGGTACCTCACCAAACCAGAAAGTCAACTTAACACACACAACAAACAGAGCACACTAAACACATCCTTTCTGCACACACACCTCTGCGCACGCACACATACACACACATACACTCACACAATAAACAATGCACACCAAAGCGAATGCTTGATTATTGCCTCGACTTCTCAGCTAACAAAACTCTAAAATATTTGCATGAAATATGTAATAAGAATTTCATTGAATGGCAAAATGAACGCAATCCGGGGCACTGAACCATAACAAGCTGTTCTCGCCAATTCGCTGAAATGTTGATTATATATTTAACAAGAACAATAACAGCAATAACAGAAATAGTAACAGCACCCCAATGCCAACTGTCAGCAGCATTCGTAGAACCCAAATTCAACTTTACATTCTCATCCTCCATTGCCGTTACAGCTCAAGGCCACAATTCGCACAATCAGCACCAAGTCCTGTCTATGTGGCAGGACCGCCAGGATCTCAGGCCATTGGGCCTGTGCCCGGCGGGGCAGCTGCACAAATTGCGGCACAATATGACCCAGCACGCAATAATCAACAGCATCAGCCGCAGCAACAACTGTCGGTGAGTTTACACAGAGTGTCCTTCTAAATGAAAAATACAGCCTAGTTTACACGCACAGTTCTAAGCATATAAATTGATAGTTTATTTATTTCATCGACAAACAAGGCTGTCGATGTAAACAAAAATGCAATTTAATAGAGAACTTAAGCTAATAAAAACTGAAATAAAAATAAAAAGCCCACAAAAACTCAAAAAAAAAAATAATAAAGAATTCAACCTTGTGGGATTTAAGATTTGTATTTCTAAGGTTTTCATCTGAAAATATATTGTGTTTATTAGATAATTTCTTTAAAGCTTTTAATAACAGGCCTTTAATATTAGAGGTACTCTTCAAATACAATTCTTACAATGACACTGTCTCTCCATAGCTATGTATAGTCGGGGTCACCAATTTAGACGATCGTAGGTCATCAGTAGTTTAGCAAGCAAGTTTTTAACTTTACTTTATGGTTTCAATTTGAAAAACTAATGAAAGACAATCTCTACACTTGGGGTCACAAAATGTAGATCATAAGTAAGCAAACCTTTAGCTTTATAACTATATGTTCCCTTTCTGCATCTCGGACTATTTACCAATATAATTGTTTCTAATCTTAGATAATAGAATTCAAGATTTTATGATCTTTCTAAACCGAAAATGGTTTGAAATTATTAATTATTTTAAATAAAATGAGAGGTGTGTCTATGTTGTTCAATTCATTCGAAGTCATTTCAAAATTCAAATTCAGTTGACTGAAAGCACTTATGAAGCTCCATTTAAATTACAATTCAATGAAACATTAAATGGGAAATGGTCAGATATGTATGTACACCTAATTCTGTTACCAGAAAAACCGTTTAAAAAAGACATTAATCATATGCATAACGGCCCATTAAAGAATGGTTTCTAGCTAGGTTTGTCAGCTGTTTGTGTTTTTATTTATTTATTTTTTATTTATTTGTGTTATTTTGAGCCGTGGTAAATGGAATAACAATACATAAAATTTTTAATTTTCAAAAAATACCGTGTAAAAACAGAATTATGTGTTTATTGATTTGCCTCCTTAAAACCTAACGTCTTAAAATGCAGTTACGAGGCACAATTTTAAAGTATTTGTGCATTTTGAAAGTTGTCTACATTTTTTCAAACAATATTTCGATTTAGTAGCAACTGAAAGACGATTACTGATATATTTGACAATATGAAATTTGTCCAGACTTTGTATTCTGCAGAAGTAATAAGACTCGAAGGCGAGCCCTCGAAGTGAAAATTGCATGTGTAAACGGATCTTTGTCTGGGTCAGTGGATCACTGGGGATTTACTGCTGAAGCAACAGCAATTGGTTGGTATATAGCATACTATATAGTCGTATTTGCACAAATGCATATGTCCATGTCGCAGCTGTGCAACAACACAATCAATCAAATTTCAATACGAGTAGGTGACGAGTGTCTCTGAAAACAACTACAATAACAATAACAGCGAAAACAAGTACAACAAAGTGCAGCAACGACCATTGCAAACAAAGTATTGGAACTTTTACCGAACTTAGCGTTTGCCTTAACGTCAGACACAAATAAAGACAAATAAACAACTAGACGTGGGCTCTGGCACATATTGACACTTTCCTCAAATGTGTAAATAGTTTCGTCAGGCCTTTCAATCTTTCAATGGCCTCTTCATGATTTTAGACTGCACGGTACATGCAAATTGCTGGGCTGGGTAAGACACAAAATTTTCTTATTGCCAGTTGAAGAGGTCTCTGGGTCCGCCACCAGTTTTCACTTTTGCAGTACTTTAACCGCAACATTGTCTTTAGCCATCCTCTAAGCCATAAAGCACCAGACACAAAGTCATAATTAAATGCACTTTGTCAGTGCGTTGGCCAAGTTGCAAAATCGCCCGCTGTTGCATTTAATTAAATGAGCGCACTACTTAAAACGTTGTCTACAGCACTTGACATTGTGAGACGGGCCATGGGAATGCCTAGTCACCAGACCAGACAACTAAGTGCCAGTTAAGTACGCCACCTTGTTGCTCCAAGAGCGAAAGTATGTCAGCAGTTTTAAGGCACCACAATGTCGCACCGTTAACAGCAGGATATACTCGCATGTACACATAAGTAGGTGTCTCTGTAAGGGCTGCGTAGACATTGAGACGAACTCATTGTCTAATTTAAATTAAGTCTAGGGCTCATTTAGCAAAGAGCCACTTAATTAGTGCAATAATATATATTTATATATATATATTTGGATTTACATTTATCTAATTTGTGGCATGCTTTTACGACCAAGTCATAAATCTAATTTCAAAATATTACGGTCGGCTTTCTTAAATCAAATCCCCCCATCAGTCAATCAGTGAGGAAGAATATATTTATTTATTAAAAAAAATTAAATGCTCGCAAAGCAGACCAAAATACCTTAACTCGCAAAGACTTATTTAACTACTCTTCAAACTCATCTCAAACACTTGACAACATTAAGAAACAAAAAAGTGTACAATCTGAACAATGTGCCAAAGGGTTTGAACATAATAAGCTGATGACAGACTTCAGTCTCTTGGTATGGCACTGAGATGCAGGGCATTCGATAAGTTTGATTACATATTGTCTGCAATGGGGACCTTTCAAACCAGCCGCTTATCCAGGATGACACCCAGGTGCTTGGTCTATGTGGAATACTTAGTCCTGGCACCCGAGCTCTCTCAAGCACCTTCTTTCTAATTTTCCAAAAATCAGGTTTTTATACCCTTTACCCAAATGTTTGTTTTTAATGATAGCCGAACATTTTTAACATCATTTGAAAATTCAGTGGGCAGATTAGATTAGATTAGAAGACTCATTTTATATAACAAACTTTATTTAAATATTCGGCAAAACCAAAATTTGTAAGCAATATTATCAACAAAGCAAATATCAATATATGAGTATATACATAGTATTAGATGTTTTGCTGTGAATGTTAAAGAAAACAATAATGAAATCACACAAAACTTTGTGGCAATAGAAGCACGTTCGAATATTATAAGCAACATTTCAACTTTACCTTAAACAAATATAATACTTTATCAGTTAAAACAATTAAATGATAAAGATTAATAAATATTTTATACTGCTTACCATTAATAAAGTAGAATGTAACGAATTCGTTTTACTAAACTATCAGTGAAACTGAATAATATAATTAAACTCAATTTCATGTTGAGCTCATTTATTTATTGCCCGAACCCAACCTCACCTCTTTATTACAGCCCGAGCTGTCTGCACAGCTAAAGGAAGCCATACGCATACAGGCTGAGCAGAGATTAATTGCACAGCAGCAGAAAATACTGGAACATCAGCCATTTGTGCAGGATGGGCAGGTTTGCAGCAGCAGCATAAGCTATAAATGCAATCAACAATTAATCATTTATTTTCTCACCACCCACCAACACACAGCCACTCTATCCGCTCAACTATGATCCCTTCTACAGTCCCATACTGTTGAAAATCGATAAAATCATTGAACAGCTGGGCGTTAAGAACGATTTGTGCAAGGAGCGTGTGGTCTGCAGCATGTATAAGGATCCGGCCAACTATAGTCCGCACAGCAACTTTGTCTCCGCCGAGCTAAGTCGGTAAGTATTGTCGTTGCCTGGCAACTTTGAGTGCACTGCTAATTATGGGTATTGAGGCCCAAACCATTTGCCTGGTTAGGTTGGCTGACTTGGCTTACTTGCTCAGTGCCGCCGTCAACGGCAGTTTGTCAAATAAAGAGCTCACTAAACTTTTGGCTTATGGCTTTCTTGTGCTCTAATAGTCGCAGTCGCACTTAAATGTCAGCGTTTCTAATTATAATGTCAGGGGCTTGTCAAGATGCAGCTGCAGGCCTCATTGCCGCAGGCATGGCGAATTCGGAATGAGTGTTACAGTTCAGTGTTTTCTTTCGGGGTGAAACTGCATGCCACACGTTTTCAATTAATAGGCACGAGCGTGAAAAGAAAGCGACGCATTTGTCACAAAAGTTGGTATCAACGCCCCCTCCATCGAAGCGTAACTCTTGGCGCCAACGAGCGTGTAAAGTCGGCCCGCGAATGTGCGAATCCTCATCACATAATTGACTGACGTTTCGGTGTCCAGTCAGGCGGACACCCACCCACATAATACGAGCAGCATGATCACAACCACTATTCACGCTCAGACTTGGCGCTATCTTTTGCACTGTCGCTCAAGCGTGTCGTAGGCCAATGGCAGACCGACGAACAGTCGGACAGACAATCAGACATGTAATTTTAATAAATTATTATTGTTGTCTGCCGCAGCGGCAGCAAACGAGAATGACAATGACAATGACAACGACAACGACATCGGTGACAGCAATGACAATTGCAGAATCTTATCTGCCACCTGGACAGACGTAGACAATGCACGTTAAATTACGAGACGACTGCGATGTCGTTCATTGTCGTTCGTTGTCGCCGGTATCTCTAGGAGAAGTTTCATGACATTTTGCTTGTTGGAAATAGGACGAGCAGAGAGATATGCTGACAGGCAGTGGCATTATTGTTGCATATCTTTCTGCGCGCCAAGCCGGTACCTCTAATACTTGTAGTTGGCCTCGTTGGGTGATTTATGACTCGCCCGGCAAAGTCAATGCCAAGTCATTAATTGAAAGCCCAAGTGTGTTTAATTGCTTATCAGCAGCAACAGACAAAGCTCCGAAAACAAAAGGTCATTCAGGTGGAGAGGCATCAACTACAGCCATTCTTTTCGTCACAGATACCAACTTTTAATTAATTAGCCGCCAGGTAATTGAACGCTTATACTACTTGAACAATTGTTAATGGCAAACTGTAGGTGGAACTCTAGTAACTATCCATGGAAAGACAAACAAATATTTATGGAACGATTCATTATGATATAATTTGAAGGCATTGGCATGTAATAGATAGAGATAGATTCAAATTTATGACTGTCTCTTCGGTTATATATTAATTGGGAAAAATGTGTAATGTGTTTTTGTGCTGTTGCCCCAAAAAAAAACCCAATTCAACATTTTAGTAATAATAATAGTGGAAATAATAGAAAATTTTTTTGTAAAAAGAAAGAAGTTTAGTTTTTACATAAATAATGCACAAATATCAATTTGCAAAAAGACGATAACTTATAAATTATTAGCAATTGAAATAGATAGAATGAGTTTTCTAAAAAATTAGAAGATTATGTATTCTTATCCCAAAAGTTAGTTAAGAAATACTGTCTTAATTTCGAGATATTTAGAAAATGTTTTCTTTTTCTTTGGTGCATATATAAGTTTCAAAAGTAGTTTTCATAATGAGATGTTCAAATTAAATGGTCGCCCTTTAAAATAGATATGGATTCCATCTTCAAGTACACACTATAAGTTTCAGATAAGATTGTTTTTCTGAATATACAAGTATGTACTTATAAACAATAATACACATACAGTTCGAAATCTTGAATGTTTTTATATGTAGAAATTCTATAAGAATTTAATAATGTTTAAATGCATGATTATACAAGTATATACTAAATAAATAGGGGTATTGATAAATCTTCAGCAAATGCTTATCAATAGTTTCATTGCTCCAGCTTTTATAGTCAAGAATATCAAGGCGTTCATAAAGTCGCATTGACAAACGAACTAACAGATTATCAATATACTTAGTTGTTAATTTAGACAATAGCGACCCCTTTTGTTCTCATGATATTACATAATTTTGTTAGTTATGCATGAATTAAATAGTTGGCTAAGAACAAATTCATTTCAATTTTTATAGAAAGTTGAAGAACTTTGGGCTTTTAAGATAAAGAAATTTCGTAACTCTCTTCCTATGATTTTTTTGATTGGGAAAGCCAATAAAAATTAATTAGAACTTTAATCTGCAATTAACGAATTAGGCACATCTATAATTTCCAAAGACCACCAACGAATGCAAGCATTTGTTACAAAGTTGCCATGAACAAGCAAAACACTAACTAATAGCTATTTTAGACAAGCTCTGATCGATTAAGAAGCCAATTTTGCATCATATCAATTCTCTTTGTAGCTATCGTTCAAATAAATGATTGATTATAAAAGAGCAAAGCAAAAAGGATCAAAGTCCATTGTCTTTAATAGTAAAGTCATTAAAAAGAGTTAATGTAACAAAAGGACTACATCACGTATCCCAAAGAAATGCTGACACAAACAGCATATTAAATAGATCTACAAGTAGTTGTTGTTGACTTAAGCGTTTCAACACACTGTCGGCATGGAATCCATTAGCCTAACACTTGAACATAACGGAGGAAGAAAAAAAAGGACACGTTCAGCATCGTTAAGTTGCATCTGACATGCCGTTTTATAAAGACGTCGCACTTAACAACTGAACAATTCACGCCTGAATAGTTAGCGAGACGTCTGAGTCTGAGCCCAAAATAAAAACACACACCTACGTTCACATGCAAGTATTCTAAAGCATAACAACAAATCTATGGATCCACACACGCAAGCTCCGAATGAAAACCCTTAAAGTCCATTTGTGAATGTGCGAAAAAGAAATATATTTGTACTGTACTCGTATATGTAAGTGTGACTGGCGGTCTGTTTCGGAACAAAGTTAATTATCCAAGTTCAAGCCACTCATTGATTTTAGCCCAGAGCCTTTACAATTGGCCAAGCAGTAGCAGGACAGCTGCTGGCAGTTTCCAGAAAGTTAATTGAATTTGCAAAAGTTATGTAAACTTTGCGTTATCTGTAGCAGCATACTACACTCGAAGAAAATTCCCATGTCATACATTCAAGTTCTGCTTTGAATGTTTAACCATTTAAAGAGTAAATTACAATCTCCAATTGCCATTTGATTTATTAATAAATAAATAAATTTTTTTGATACTTTTTGTTAAATAAATTAATGATATCATATTATAATTTTAACTGTACCGCGCACATGTTTGCTTAATTAAAATACACTTATATGAAAATCTCATTGTATTTAATCTTTTCTGCAATTCACGAACTAAATATTATGCACTCAATCTTTGATAACAAACCTATTTCCGTAAACAAAGCTGATATTCGTATTCTTCCAAAACCTTAGAAGAAAAAGAACCTTTTAAGGACAGTACAAGTACTAAAAAAATCAGAATCCTCCATTATTTCATGCTTGTTTAAAGAGCGATGCCCGAATAGATAAGTTGTCGCCGGAATTAAACAAGTGTTTTCAAAATTTCAGTGCCAGCAAGAAAAGAAAGAAAAAGAAAAAGCAATGCATTTAAGTTGCAATAAACCAATTTTAAATCTGAATACAAATTCTGATAATTTGAAAACAAGTGATTGCCATTTTCTACCTAAATTCAGCAGCGTTAAGTCTAGTTGAGTTCAGACGTTAAGTGGAGTTGAGTTAAGTTTGAGTTAACCTAAAAAGTAAAATTTAATTTCATTAACTCGAGCTAAAAAGTTAGAAGCGCTGAGTTGAGTGGTAAAGTTAAGCTAAAATAATGAGTTTAGATGAGTTAAGATAAATTAAATATAAATAAAAGCTAATAGAAAAGTAATTCATGGTGCTCTGGTTACCATTTAACGGTGAAGCTAGTTTATCAAAAATAGTTGCAGAAATGTTCTGTTCTTTACAATTTATCAACAATTTTAATTCCCTAATTATAGAATGAAGATGCAAATACAAAACTCTGAATGTTTATAATCAATGATCAGACATTACTTTACATTTAGTGCGCAACTTTATGCAAACCAACAAACTTTTTATCTATAACAAAATTATTTAGAAAAGATTAAAAGGAAATAATATTCTGAGTGTTGTATTATATCTTTTATAGAGACACCAGCGAACTGGAGCCCGTAACGAAAGCGAATGAGGCTGTGAAACGTTTCTATCGCCTCATACAAGCGGCGCGCGATGGTCAGGATCAAAAGGATTGCGCCAGCCTATATCCACAGTGCAATATGCCAACGAAGTGAGACTGGACGAAGCGGCCATCGATGGCCGACGATGGCCGTCATGGCCGCAGGTGCTTTCCTGTTTTTGAGTCAACATTTTTTCTGTTTTTTTATGTGTTAAACCGAACTGTAAATAGGCGCATATGTTAAATGTTTAAGCGTAATTTATTTGTTAAATTTTATGTATTTATTTATTTATTTATCAATGTACTGTAATTGATTGGTTTATTTATTCTTAATTTAAGACCTCACCCAGTCCAGTCCATCCCAGCCACATCACTGTTTGCATAATAATTATTCTGATTTTGTTTACAGTCAATCAAATTTTAATGCCTTAACACTTTTTAAATGATGGCACATAGAATAGCCAAATCGTGAATCACTTTTACATGCAATAACATTGCAAAAACAAGAACTAACACTAAACAAAAAAAAACAAAAAAAAAAAAATGAAATCAGAATTTTTATTATTCGCTGCGCTATATTTAAAAGAGCGCAAACAAATGTGGCTAAATCAAATTAGTCAATACAAGAAAAAAGAAATTTTTGCTAGCAACAACAACACATTTTGTATGTTTTTGTACTTTTTGCATGCACGCAAGAAAATTTCAAAATAAATTGAAAATTTGTTAAACATCATTCGAATTTTATGGTATAGGCATAAATAATGCAAAAAAAAACAAAAGAAAGAAACAGGAAATCAGAGCAACAGCCAGCGGGGCGTATGCGTATTAAAGGCCCCCTCGAGCGACATGAATCAATTAGCACACATATGGATGGATGGAAACAACAACAACAACGACAGCAGCAGCAGCAGCAACAGGCAAAGCAGCAGCAACCACAGCGAACAATTTCTAACATACGCCGCGTTGTTTTCATTGCATAACTTCAGGCGCTGTGGCAGACTCGGCGCTTGTCGCTCAATTGTCGTCAACAACAGTCAAATTAGAAGGAAGTCATTTGCATAAATACATTTACAAGCAATTCTATTGAAATCTGTGTGGCTTTGATGTCGACAGGCCACCCCCCTGCCCGCACAACCGACGACAAGGAAAATATATATGTATATACGAGTGTATAAATACGAGTATATACTTATAAAAAAAGGAACGTAATGAATATTAATGCAAGTGTGTATACTTCGAGCACAATTAACGCGCAATGGGCCAATGGCTTTCACTTTTATTTCGGGTACGCGCTATTGTCACATCAAAATTCTTTGCCAAAGAAACAAACAAAATTACGACGAATGCGGAAATAAGCAGGAAATGTCGCTACAACTTGCGCGGCTTCACCTCCGGCTAGCCAACTGCAATGACATCAAAACACCAATTGCCAAATTGGCAGCTCATTAAGTGGCATGGCAGCCAAGGCAGGCAATACCTGCACCCTGCCCGCGCCGCCTCACTCGCATTTCATTATCGTTTATGGGTTTAATTTCGGCCCATCAAAATATCACCGCTATTCGAAACCTATAAAAAAATCTATGAGGCACTTAAAGTGGCAGCCAACGCCAGCACACACAGCAAAAGGAAAATGTCACGAAAGAAATTGACACACCCTGTTCAATATGAAGAGGCCGGGTTCGCTACTTGAGCGCAGACGACGAATTCCGGGGTTATTTTGAGTTCAAGAGCCATTTAGCTGCCACTTATTTTAAAATAGATACGTACGTTGGATGTTCAAAGAAGAAACGAAATTACAGAATAAATTTAAAACTAGACTCTGTTTCAGTTCGAGCAATAAAGAAGTTATATAGCATTTAAGGGCGTAAGCAGAAACATATGTGCTCGTATTTTTATACCCTGTACCCAAAGGGTGAAAGGGTTTACTAGTTTTATGCGAATGTGTGTAACAGGGAGAAGGAGGCGTGACGAACCCCACAAAGTATATATAATCTTGATCAGGATGAGAAGTCGAGTCGATATAGCCATGTCTGTCTGTCTGTCTGTCTGTCTGTCTGCCTGTATGAACGCAAGGATTTCAGAAAGTATAAGAGCTAGAATAGCCAAACACCGTCCCACTCCCCCGCAAATCGTGTTTTTTTAAATACATAATTTTTATACCCTGTACCCGTAGGGTAAAAAGGGTATATTAGGTTTGTGCAAAGTATGTAACATGCAGAAGGAAGCATCTCCGACCCCATAAAGTATATATATTCTGAATCAGCATGACGAGAGAAATCGTTCTAGACATGTCCGTCCGTCCGTCCGTCTGTCCGTCCGTCTGTCCGTCCGTCCGTCTGCATGAACGCGAGGATCTTACAAACTATAAAAGCTAGAATTACCAAAGTTGGCATCCAGATTCTCCTAGGTCCGAGAAAGGACGAGTTTATTTTATTTTTTGGAATTTCCCCCCCCCCCCCCCCCCCCCCCTTCCCACGCTACAGAATTTCGTCAATAGCGTCCACATTTCAAATGCTATCTAAACCAAACTTTGCACACATAATTTATATATAATTGTCTATTGTTGTTTAAAATTTTATTCAATTCGGTCAATTCTAAGAAAAGTTATTAGCGAAACAAATTCTCGCCAGTACAACCCCCACAAACTGCAGCAACAAGTTCGCTCTTCTTCTTCCTCTTTTTGCTGCTGCTATGGGCGCATATAACTCAGTGACGGAAGTTTACCTGGGTACAGGGTATTACACTGTCGGGCTTGCTCGACTGTAGCGTTCTCTCTTGTTTTTCTTAAATTTTCCTTTTTTTTGTGGAGAGTACAGTGTATTTCCCTGTCGGGCTGGCTCGACTGTGGCGTTCTCTCTTATTTAAATTATAATAAATCCTTCTTTAAAGGTCTGGCAACCATTCCTAAAGCTAAAGCTAAATCTTTCTAATTAAAGCGAAAATGTTGCAAAATTATTTAATTGATGCCAGATCTGTTCGCCGGCATTTGTCATCATTTATATCCCTACATTCTTATACATTTACAAAATAGTAGCGATGTTAAATGCCGGCGTAACAGCTAAACACATTGCACATGACTTTAATTTGTCGCATCAAATAGTGCACCATCAAATAAACAAATCTAAGACCCATACAGACATCATCAACATGTCCAGAGTAGGTGATGAGTGCAAAACAACGCCCAATTAAGACTGTCAATCAACAAAGATTCGAATCAAGAAGCGTACATTTCGGAGATTTAAGACATGATATATCTGGCATATGAAAGGCGAACAAGCTCAAAAGATTGACCTCGCAGATGCTATAAAAGTTTGGGAGAAGCGTGCTGTGGAAAGATTAAAGCTCCCTTAAATAAAATGCATCACAAAAATGTTTCATGAATAATAAACAAGCATTCGCAGCTGAGCTATATGCGTCTATATCAGAAGCAAAAGAAGAAGAAAAGCTAACCCCCTCCTCCTAGAGTGAAATTATTTCGCTAATAACTCTTTCTGAAATAGGCCGATTTGGATGCCTTTTGAAACAAAGAAACAAACTATTACTCGTATATATATATGTAAAGAAAAAATACTATGTATACCTATTAAATAGGATAAGGATAAAGAGAGCTTACATATCAAGTGTGGTCCATGTGCGCTCTGCCAGACAGACAGACAAACGGACGGACAGACGGAGGTTGGCTGCATCGATTTCATGCTGATTATTACTATATATTTACTTTATGGAGTTGGATCTGCTTCCTTATACCTGTTACATACTTTACACAAACCAAAAACTTACCAATTTTGGGTGGAGAGTACTACAATATCCTTGTATGGGAAAAAGTGAACCACGGAGGCGATTCAGTTCAGCTCATATTTTGGGGATACACTGCCAACAATGGGTTCGGACTGTTCGTTTTAAATGACTCGATGAACTAACTCCAATACTTTCTATGTTTACAATGTCTAACAAATTCCATCGTTGCTTCTAAAAAGTTAATTTTTCGCTGTTAAATGAACTTCTTTAAGGCAACTGTTTGTTCTGATAATGCCTAGAAAAACAAGAGAAAGGTAAACAATTATGCATTTTAAGAAACACTCTTCCCATTATCATACAATCTAAATATAATTTTCAAAATGATGCAAAATCTTATTTTCTTTGAGACTTACCACAAAATGATAAGTCCCTTGGTTTTAAAGCTAATTCAATCAATAAAAAGAAATATTTTATGTGTCGCGCCTGTTAATGCAGCGCCTTCTGCTGCTTCAGTATACTCGTACTATACAAGTATATTGTGTTTAGTCTTGCCATCGAGCAAGATATTCTAATTGAGTTTCCAAGCACGCACGACGATTGGAAGTCAAGCCACTTGATTTTACGAGCACAAAACGACCCGCCCCTGTCAACGATGCGTGATAGAAACTGACAAATGCCGAAGATATAAAATAACTTTCAATTATGAGGGTGTCTCCATTTTACGGCGCATATTATGTTCAAAAATTGTTTGACGCACAGCTACAGCCACAGACAATGACAAGGTGGCCATAAAACGCACAATTAACCCAAAACCTCCCACTCGTGCTGTACAGAACCAGAAGGTAATGGGAAGCTAACCCACGAGCAGGTGAAACTACAACAACTTGCGCTTTCCACGGCTTTGGGCTGCGAGAGCCCCGCCAGAAGGCCGAACAAGGTGAGTGCGAACTGACGAATGTGACGAAGCGCAATGGGCGCTAAAGAAAAGGCTCAAAGCGGACAGCGGAAAGCAAAGAGGCAGGCAGACAACGAAATCGCAGGCTGCATACGCAATTCAATTAACAAAGTACCGACGTATAAAAACCAGGCGCGACCCACAAGCCATTTGCATAACCCACTGAGTGGCCAACGCGTGCGCACCACCACAACCACCGCCACAACCACAATCACAATCACGAGCGTAGCCAGGAGTACTTCAAGTAAGAACGAACGAAAGTGAAAGGATGAACAGTTACGCCTGGCTTATCGTCGCACTGACGACGACATTGGCCGCCGTCGTCGTCGACGGAGCGCCCAGTCAGACGCCGCAAATGGCACCACAATCCGCCACAGAGCTGGCATTGGATATGTACAACAGTTGTTTCAAGGACTTAAGTGTGTCGTGTGTACGCCCCAAAGCCATTCAGTGGTTGAATGAGGCCCTGCACCAGCCGCAGGTGAAGTTGACCGAACGTCTATCCATAGTGCGAACCTCGGCACAGCCCATGGAGCAGCAGCGCGCACTTGGTCCTCAGGAGCAAATGTTTGACAACATCGACAGCTATTTGGCCACACACGCGCTGAATATTGAGGCGCCCGAATATTTCCGCAGCACGGAGGCACGTTCGCTAGTGCCAGACTTTCTCATGCAGAATGCTCTGACCCGGGGCGGTTTGGTGCCCCTGGCTGCTGCAAATGAGGGTAAGTGGGACTGATATTTGGGTTAAGCTAAATGAACTTAATGCATTGCTTCCGCGTTGTGGTAGGTCGTGGCATGATACGCAAGGCTGTGCTGCCCTTCCTCATTGGCCTGAAATTGAAGACCACCGTGCTGGTGCCCCTTGCCCTGGCGCTCATTGCCCTGAAGACCTGGAAGGCCATGACATTAGGTCTGCTCTCGCTGGTGCTGTCCGGCGCTTTGGTCATTTTCAAGATAGCCAAGCCGAAAATCGTCAACTACGAGGTTGTGCACTACCCCCACCATGTGGAGCATGTGGTGCCCCACCACATTGAGCACATAGTGCCGCATCACATAGACCATCACCACTTGGACCATCACATCGACCATCACGTCGACTTGCCAGTGGAGCATATTGAGCATTTGGAGCATCCTGCGCCCGCCTGGGATCCACATGCCTGGGCACGCTCCTCGCAGGAGCCGCAAAATGCACAGGATATGGCATATGCGGGCCAGAAACGCCGCTAAAAGCAACAAAGAAAGAGCTAAGGAAACGGCCAGAGCACGTCTTTATTTATTGCTATTTTAAGTAGTCGACACGCAAAGCTGCAAAAGCTGCGTTTGTTTTATTTATGTATTTATTTATTTATTGTTTTTATGAGAAGTGTACAAACAAAAAAAAAAAAAACGAAGCGAAAATAAGAAAAAAAAAGGAGAACCAAACAAACAATTAGAAAGTATTTGAGGAGGAAGGAAGTCCGCTCAGCAGCATTTCATGCTCTCTCCTCTTTCTCTCTCTCTCTCTCTCTCTCTCTCTTTCCCTTATGTGTGTGTAAATATTTATGAAATAAAGCATGAACAAGATTATTTACTTAATTCAAGGGACTAACTAAAAAGGAAAATCAAAAATGCTTAAGATTGCGCGCTCGCAAGTGCCGAAAATAGAACGCACATCAAATCATCCAAATTGGGGATCAGACGAAAATGTACTAATGCGCTAATTTGCTTAGCTTTGAACCCTTTTCTTTCGGAGGTGCCCGCTGTGGCCGCACAAATCTCCTTGGCTTATGCAGCAAAGCGCTGCCGCTCGACCCATGAGCTGAGCAAGTTATTTGCCAAAGACGAGTAAATCATGAAATTTCATTTTAATTTTTCTGACCTTAAGTATCTCTCTTGCTCTCGCTCTGTCCTCCATAAGCTGTGAAAGTGGCAAAGAAATCAGTTTCTTTTCTCGCATACATCACACCGAAAATCAATAGTAATTCATATCCAATGCAGTCCCGCCACCCCTCAGCGCCCGCTCTCTGCGGTCAACCCTAACAGACAGATAGACGGACAGACAGCCAGCCAGGCAGGCAGGCAGCCATGTGGGAAAGCTAGCGATGGCTGCGTGCAACAATGCAAAATGGCGTCGGCGCCAACATCAACGCCCCGGTTAGTGTGTGCGTGTGCGTGTGTGTGTCAACACCATTTCTACGCAACAATTTCGAATGTGAAAATTGTATCCAATTTTAATCAAATAAGCACGCATGTGCATGCATGGTCGGCACGGGGCAAGTGGGGCCGCGGCAGCTGGGGCAGTAGTGAGTGCGCCCGGAATTGCAAATTAAGCGCCAATGTGTGTGCGAGGTGAAATTTTTGCTTGACCAAAGCTCGACATTTAAATTGATATCAAATTCAATTTTCATTACGTTTTACGCGGCAAAAGGAAACAAAAACAAATACAGAAATCATACATTATAGTGCCCGACACATAAATACCCTTACACAGAAATGGAATTAAATAACCATAAGCAAGTGTATACAAAATATGGTATTAAAATGATTTAGTTATAAGGGCTAGTCCCGTAACCACCACTCCTTTATTTGTAAGCAAGTAAGATCTTTTAATGTTGAACAATTTAAATGTTTTCACGACTCCGGAGAAACGTTCTACTAGCTCAGCACCTGATACGGGCCTCCAACAAGGGGAAAGCCGATAAGTGTTTAATCTAAGATTTGAACATTCATTTAATTTAGATAATTCATTAAGACTAAGTAGACCCTTTTCCAACAGTTTACTTGAAAAAAATACAAAAAATAAGTTACGATTTAAGTTATTAGTACAATATTTTTAAAAAACAGTTTCTTTTACTATTATTTTATTTGGATTTTATAATTTTTATAATCAATACCCAGGATAATCGAAATTAGAGACACGATCTGATGCTGCTTTATTATGATTATTTAAAAATGCTTTTCATTTTGCCATTAAATATATATTTAAGTTTGTTTTTAATTTTAACAATTCCCCAAGCCATTAGTTCCATTTAATATGAATTTAAGAAACACATTAAAAGCTAGACCCCAAATAATCTACAGATTTTTTCAAAAAAAATATAAGCAGACTTAAAACATATTTACTAAATAGTATTCTGCATCTACCATTCGATCAAACAATTATTTAGATAATTAAAACATGAGAACATTTAAACAAAAATTAAAAATAGTTTAATTAATTAAATGAGAAAATCATTTTTAATGATAAAACACAAATTAAAAGGTAAATCAAAGTTCAATTATACATAAAAACAATTTTAGTGTTGGCCGTTGCTGCTAGTTGTTGTTTGGTAACATTTATTAGATACTTATTTATTTATTTATTGTATACTCTTTTTCCATCTCACATTGAGCTCATTTCCAGAAAAGTCTCTATTGGAACTACACAGAAGCAAATTGATTTGTTTTCAGCCTGAGTGTTTAAAAACTAGATTTTAAATAATTCAACATTTAAAGCCCATTTTCCCCCTTTGGGAATCGAATTTTCCAAAACTTTAATGTTCCCCTACAAGATAAATGAATCTTTTTCGAGCTTTGCAATGATTTACAATCAATTAGTTAGGACACACTGTTTTACGTATATTTGAAGATTAATAGAAATAGAAGTTAAAAAAAAAACAGAGGCTGATAAGGAATAAACAAGTAAAAAAGCTAAAGTCGGGTGTCCCGACTTTGAAATACTCTGTACATATGTTTACAATAATTATAGAAAATAAAAAAAATTAAGAAAATAAAAAAAAAAAATTTGATCGATTTTACCTCTCTCGGTATTCGAACTCACGTAAAGGGTGTATAATTGCACATTTACATAGCAATTGCGTCTGTGTGAGTGTATGTATGCCTATGCGCATCAATTCGTGTCTGTGTAAGCATTTTCGCAGTCAACCAAACAGCAACATCAACAACAGCCGCGGGCAGCGCTTGAGCAGCGCTGCAGCAGCAAATATGTTTATGGCTATAACTTCTTGGTAAATCGGTCTATCATAATGAAATTTGGCATACGGACACATAATAACTAACTGGGGGTATTTGCAAAATTTTAGTTCGAAATTCCAAGAATTACGGGAGTTACGATTTGCGGGGTAGAGGGGGGAGGGAGGGGAATTCCAAAATATACATTTTCTGCGTATTCACATAAGGCATCTGGGACTAAAATTTGGTGTTCCTAGGTCTTATAGTCTCCGAGATATAGGCGATTATACGAATGGAAAATCGGGAAAACCCCCATAGGGGGGAAGTGGGGGGGAAAATCAAAAAAATAAAACAAACTCGTATAGAATACACACATAACGCATCTTCGTGCAAAATTTGGTGTCTCTATCTCTTATAGTCTCTGAGATCCAGGTGTTCATACGGACGGACAGACGGACAGACGGACAGACGGACAGACGGACAGACAGACAGACAGGGCTAGATCGACTCGTCTCGTCATGCTGATCAAGAATATATATACTTTGTGGGGTCTGCCACGCCTCCTTCTGCCTGTTACATTTTTCAGCTCCCGCAAACCTAATATACTCTTGTACATTTCATGTACAGAGTATAAAAATCGAAATGAGGAACAAATTCGCATTGCTTAAGATGTGACTTACAACATTGCAATTCTTCAATACCCTCTTGCATTCGAGGTATTTGATATAAAAGAGCAAAAAAAGCGGCAAGGCGCTTAATATGCGCGAGTATGAATGAAATTCATAACTTATTGGTGTGTTTGTGTGTGTGATTGGATTGTGTGCGAACGCAAAACATTTCGAAATTCGAGGCATGACATTTCGTGCGTCGGTTTTGGCGATTTGTGGGAGGGGGGAGTAGCCCTGCAACAATTGCACTTTCGCTTTCGTTGGCCAGGAAAAACACTTTCTTTTTCATTGACATGTGCACGCTGTCATCACCAAACTCATTGACAGCTGCCACCCAAATGGCCAGCTTTGCTTTAATTATTAATTATGCGTATGTCCAGTGATTTAATTACTCAACAATAAGTTTGCATAACTGACGCTGTATATAATTATGAGTTAAGCAATTCAGTGTGGCTAGTTTTGGGCGAGCCACGAACGATTTATGACTGCCGTTTATTATAATTACGCAACAGCAGCAGGAAATAATCAGCAATTCTGTATTTAATGCTGATTAGCTAAAATGAAATCCTTCCACTTTTTCCCAACAAACATTTCTTTTTTCTTTAGAACTCTGCCGGCAGCACAGCTATGAAACGCTACTTGATAAAGGCAGCTCTTGAATTATCAATGGGGTTCGACTTCAAAGACTAACGCTTGGCACAAGCACGCGTTTGAAATTAAATCACATTGCGCATACGACACGTGGTACCCAAAAGCACGCACACTTGCATGCTTACAAAACAGCTCAGCAAAGCAGCAGCAGCAACAGCAACAGCAACAACAACAATAACCAGTTGTTGCATTGCTTCTCTGTTCGTTGGTCTTGTCTTTGCATTAATGTCTTCTTCCGCCATTTCTTTTGCGCCGCCATTCGCGGCAACGACTTGACAAGTCCAATCCGAGCGCCATTCGCTGCCTTAACTTAACATTGGGAGTATAAAAATCGTGAACAATAGAAAAACGATTATTAAACGCAATTGTGCGAGCACTGAGACGAGTTGTGTGCCGTCTTCGAAGCGAAACGAAAAGCGATTTATCGACAACGTGCACAACGTTTACCACCAACATGGCCAAGTTGCTCCTTATAGTTATCTGCTGTGCGCTGGCGGCCCGCAGTGTGGCAGGCGCTGCACCACAACAAACACAACAACAATTGCAGCGCTTGATTGCCGAGGAGCAGAGCAAGTGCGCCAGTGGCGAAGATTCGATGGCCTGCATTAAAGAGCGTGCCATGCGTTTTGTGGACACAGTGCTAAGCAAAGATAGCTATAAAGTGAGTGGAATTTCCCCCCCCCCCCTTCCCCGAAACACCCCACACCCAATTACTAATCAATGTACCCCGTAGCTATCCAATTTGGAGGTGCGCGCCAATGGCTATAAGGCAGCGGTGTCAAATGAGGCTCGTGGTCAGAGTGCCGATGGTTTCATTGCTGCGATTGAGAACTATATACAAGGACACGATGTGACCATGGACTTGCCTATGGCCGATGCCCAGGTCACCGTCTCGGCACGCAATCTGGCCAATGACGAGTTGAGTTTGAATTTAAAACTGGCCGATGGTGTCGTCGAAGGCAAGGGTAAGAAGGGCAACCTCTTCAAGAAGGGTGTGTTTAACAATGTAGAGTAAATTTGTATATTACTCATACGCCCCATTGCTCCAATATTACAGGCAAAAAGCATCGTTTGCGCAAAATGGCCATGCCCATTATGGTTCTCATACTGCTGAAGGCTATCACAGTCATACCGATGGCCATTGGCATCTTGAAGATAAAGGCATTAAATGCACTCGGCTTGGGCTTCTTCTCTTTCCTTGTCTCGGTTGGTTTGGCCATTTTCCAATTGTGCAAAAAGGTAAGCGGCAGCGTATTAAAACGCATCTCTATATTCATTTTTAGGCATTCGCGGGCTGTGGTAATTAGGCGTTAGGGAGTGTGAGGGAGTGGCGTTGGGTAAAACTTTATAGAGAAACAAAGATACATAATATTGCAAATATAAGTGACATACATAAATATAAGTGACGTGCACGGTAAGTCGAGCCAAGAACCCTCCAACACCACCAACCCTCGCACTCACTCACATACTGGCTAAATGCCACCCCACCCCAAGCCACATCGCCTGCACCGCCCACCCCCTCTCACTCCCCTCCCAAGCATTTCAGTTTGTTGTGCCATAACATTGTATTGCCACATTTTATAGCCTTTTCTCGTTTATTTTTGTTCACTCAGATTGCGGCTGATCATCACCACACCGCACACATCACAGCGCACGGTCCTTGGGATGGACGCATGTTCAACGCTGCCGCCGAAGCTGTCGCCCCCGCGTCCGTGCTGGAGCAGCCCCAACAAAATGTGGCCGCACATAAACTGGCCTACCAGGGCTATGTCTAATACCTAAGAACAAAAACCAAAACAACATCAAGCACGAGGACAATAGCCAGCATGACAATAACGTGGCTGCCATAGCACTGTATCTGTATCTTTATATCCTGTGTGGCAGCAGGAGCGCACAAAATTATTAGTTAATTGTTTAAAAATATTTTGTTGCCTTTTGTTCGCCACTAGCTCTCTGCTGTTATTGTCGCGCTTTGGCAACTTTTTGGCATGCTGCATTCCTTAGACTTTAATTTCTTATTTATTAACTTATTTATTGACAACACAAAAACAACAAAAAACAAACAAAAAAACACAGAGATGAACAAACAAAAAAGAGAGAAAAAGTACCAAGCCCCAAGAGAATAAAGTAGCAAATTAAATGCTTTGAAGATGATGAACTTCATTCAATTAATTAAACACTTCATTTTAACGTTAACGCCAGCGCCAACACCAACACCAACACCAACGCTGAGGGTGTCGGATTCATTTATATTAGACGCTGCTAAAGTTCTTATGCCTTCAAACACCCACAGCACCACAAAAATTGGTCGCATTTTCCGCTCAACGTCAATCCAGTAGCATCTTTGGAATCTATTTAATTAACTTGGCACTCGGCACCTACATAGCTTGCCTAAGAACTACAATTATACCCCCACCCCCACAACCGAGGGCAGGGCCAGCTGCTGCCTAGAAAATTTCACTCAATATTAAATATTTATAAGCCATCACGTGCAATGTATTTGCGTCCTAATTAGCCAAATTTAAACACGTCAAATCCTCTACATAAAACCTGATTAAATATTCTACTCAAACCTTGCTGATTGGCCGTATTTATTTTTTTTTTTTTTGTTTTGCTGTTGTTAACTTTCTTAAGGTGCCAGCAACAAAAGGTAATCAGTTATACGATATTGATGAGCTGCACATAATTTTAATTTATAATTTTCACTTGCGCGAAAGTCGCCGGCAACGATGGCACGAGTCGAAAGTGAAAGTCATTTGTAAGTAGGTATGAATTCTAGGCCACAGCGAAAAGAACTTGCGGCCTAAGTAAAAACAAAATATTATGCATATTGCACATTAATGTCAGTCGAAAGTAATGATTAATGTATTTTATTGAGACTGTAATGGATGGTCCAAATCTTACACTTACTTATGTGCCTATGTATCGGTTCTACAGCTGAGTTTTTGATTCCAGCCCTACCCCTCATTAGTGCAAAGATAACTGTTTTAGCACAGATTCAATAATAATTATGCTCGTACTGCGGGCACCAATGCTTGATAAAGGTACAAGTATATGATGTGATGAAGGGACGTTCACCTCGCTCAATAGTGCCCGGAACACCCTTAGCTTTACTTATGATCAAAAAGCAATCTCACATTTCAACCATGCAGATACGCTCAAGTGTGATTTGGTTAATAAGGAATGGATTGGACGAATTTCAGACTTGACCTATATACTACTATATGTGCACCAGGGATAAAATTAATTCAAAACAATTTTCACTCCTGGCTATATAGTATATACGATTTTATGTATTCCTAAATTCCTAATATGATCAAATTATTGAAACGAACAGCATTATCCTCGTAATTTATCGTCTATCTGAATACATACTATATTAATCCCCTTTCACTATAATTCTGTGCCAAATCATACTTTGTTTTCACAGCAGCATGCCTAAATAATGCTTCCCAGTTTTTCTGCAAATATGTATGTTTGTTGATTAGTAAATCAACAGTATACTTAGTATGTATCTTTATTACTCAATTTTTGTATTCGTTAAAGACAATGCTATATTTTCATCAGATTTATTAGTGCCATAAAATGAAAAATTATATAAATATTAAATATTAATTGCAAATTTTTAAGCAATTATTACTGAGCAGAAGAACTGCTTCACACCCCTTGTATGTCAGCACGTCAGAACTTGTTTATTAGCATGTGAAGACTGGGAATGTTATAATTATGATACGCTGTCCATAAATCCTTACACAGGATTAAAAAGAATAGCAAGGCGGGCAAGAATGTCCAGACAGGCAGGGAATGGACAAACTGACCTAAAATATCACCCAAAAAACGCTTTGCTTTATACCTTTGTAACGGGCATTACTTTAGGGCAGAAGGCCTGGCCTCTGCAGAATATTTATCAAAAAAATATAAGTATTTGCCACAAAGCACTTTTAATATTAAAATCAATCAAATAAGTTTGCCTTTCGCAGGTCTTCTTCTTCTAAATTTCGCAAGAAACCAATTTTATTTAACGTGCTTTGAACACGAAATTTGTTTTTGCTTGCCACTTAATATTTTTTGTAACACAAGCACAACTGTTGCCTTTCAATGGCACACAAATAGTGAGACGGTGTATTTTTCTATTAAAGCTGCCAATGTCCAGACATAACACAAACCGACCACAAAGATAACGAATTCGACTTGCTGCGTCTGTATTCAAAATGCGGTCAGCCGCATGACATCATTAAGGCAAATGTAGGATACATTTTTCCACATCTCAATGCATACCAATTCAAAATAAAAAGGAATCGAATGCCTTAACACCCAGTGCTCGGCTTTAAAGCATTTTATTCCACAGCAAATTCTAATGGGCAGCAAAGTGTAAACATTTTAAAGCTTTTCGAGTGCAAAAACCCATAATAAATTCTTACCAAATGCATTGCAACACTAATGAAATGAAAAAGGGGCCCATAAGTGGAATGGGCCAGGTGGACCCGAATTCAGTCTGCATTGTGGCTTCCAATCCTCGACTACTTTCATAATCATTTGGCATGCGCCATTGTTGTTGCCTCTTTTTTGGACGACACACGCCACCAGTTTATTGAAATTTACGATATGCCTTTTTGGACATTGTTATTTTGATTTTGGCACGATTTGAACAAAGTGTGGCGCTTGTGAAATATACATGAAGCTGTCCGAAAATTTCTTTTATGTGGTGATAAGAGATTAAAACATGCAACCACGACACTCGTTGCATTATTTAAATCGACAATTAGGTAATCTATGACGATCGGCGTTTTGTGTTTGAAACGGATTTCCATGGGCATGTACGTTGCTTGTTTAGTAATGACATGGTTGAGAGTTAAAACTTTGGGCATCAGACCAGGAAATAGGATGGGGGGTCTGTTTACATGCGATAGGGATTTAAACTACCGTATCTCGGAGCCTAAGCTAAGCGAGTAGAGCGTAGAAGTCGAGCCAGCCAGACTGCTGAATGCCCTGCCCCCAAACTACTCAAATTTAGTAGTGTAGGAATGCCCTAACTGGGTAATAATAGGAACACACCGAATCACTAACAATAATTAAGCAGTGACAAAAATAGTGATTGAATAGCGAAGTAGTGATAAGTAATCGATAATCGATAGTAAGGACTAACAGAGAAGTAAATATTGACCAGCCGACGAAGTAGGACGCCAGTGAAATTTTGAAATTAAGCGGACATTTGTGAAACATGGTTGATTGTAATAAGCCAACGTAATCGAACAATTATAATAATAAATTAATTAATCCAACAGTAGTGTAACAATTTTGATAAGATTTAAGAATATCATGAGAATCCCTTATAATTTCGTAAATACAAGATTTATTTAAGATATGTTCATCTGCTCTTCCGTTCAATGAGCTGCGAAGACTCACACCAGAGGAAGACGAGACGAAGCCTCGTAATACCGTAAGAAAGACTTTCTGACCATTCTAGATCTAAATGTGACATTTTTACCCTTATTAGAATGGAAGGTTCTAGACATAATCTACCCACATAACATTAAGAAGTTCATATAAAGAAAGGTAACGCATGTTACCCTTGATGATAATATTTTAAAAAAAAGCAATAGATAACATATTCGATATTAACACCAATAAAAACTAGGGCACGGATATATACTGCAGCCGTTATCTCCATCCAATCAGTCTATTTATATTTTATAGAAAGTAATCACACGTAGACCTTGGACGGTTTTACGATGCTACTCTTTCCAGTCTCCTTTAAATATGCAACAGTTCTGTTTAGTTATTTCGTCTTCAGATATACTCGTATGAAATGCTTCTTTAAAGATAAATCTTCTTTTATTCACAATGAAGTAGTATTATTTTTCTCTTTGTCAAAAATAACCATTTTTTTCAACCTAACTTTAATAAAAAATTAATAAAATAAATTGTTAATTAAATATTAAAATGTCGATTAATTATTTTGCTAATTTTGAGATAGCAGAGAAGATCACCACAGATATTTTCTCATGTTAGATTGGAAAGCGAATATATTCGCTCATACTTGTGTATTTCACGGTTATATGTGTCTCCAAGAGATTTTGAATATAAAAATTTTTAATTAAATAAGTTGATGTTAAAAGTATTAATGGATTCTGATGCAGACTATCAAACATTTCTTTAAATACCTTTTATCTGAAGGCAATATTGGGTTAGGGGCTAGAATTGAACAAGCAGAAGGAAGCATATTCCACTCCATAGTCCACGAATCTGTCAATTCCTCTGTATAAACGGTAGGATTACGAAAAACGGCTGAGCCCACATGGATCAAACATGGAAAATACACTTTTGTGGTCCCTAGGCAACACGAGGTTCTTTATTTCTGTCTCCCTTCCCCGCTAAAGAATTTCTTGAATGCTAAATTCCCTAACCTTATATTAAATTGTATCCAAATCGGACAATTTTAAGAAAATGTATTAGGAAAAACTTTTATTCTAGTATTCCACCCACTAACTACGGCAGCGGTCTTATTCTTATTTTTCATGTAATGCAGCAGCGGCGGATTGTTGATGATATCTCTATTTGACGTATCATTGTTTTACTTCGTTGTTTCGTTTAATTACCACGGAGTATTCAGACCCAGACCAGTGTAGATAGTCATTGGCTGATTAAGAAATTTTGCTTAATTGAGTCCACATTTTGAACATACTATATTGATTGTTCAGATACCGTCAAATTTTGTTTACTCCTCACATGACGACGTTACAGTGCCTGCGGTCTATGGATAGTATAATTAGGTTTCTTACGACACACTCATATTATTCGTAGATAAATAGATAAAGCTATGTGTAGTTGGATGAATTTGTTGCTTTTAAGGCCTACAAGGTGGAGGAACAAAAGTTTCTGCATTTAGCTTATCAAGTGTTTTTTTTTTCGTTTTGACACATTTTTGTAAAAAACAATTGAAATATCAATTACCTCATGTAATCGTGTTAAGCATTAGCATCAGAAACTAAATTAGATTGCTCTATTTCTTATAGCAATAAATTATAGGTAATTGAAAGCATCCGTTTAAACTAGGCATTCGGATATCGGTATTTCAGAAACCTAGAAAAAAAAATTGGCACAAATAAAAACGAAAATCAGTTTCGTAATCTAACAAAAAGCAACAATATTAATTGAATCCGCTATGAAATTCGGCGAGCAGTTCCGCATTTAAAAGACCAGGGCCCCTGAAGACCAATCCCATGGTCTATACGATAGGCAAAGGCCAATACCAATGCGTAGTCGAGTTCCGTACTGATTTCTTGTATCGAAATTTGACACACTACGTTGAAAAATGTACGTGACCCAACAAGTTAGCTCTACCAGTGGTGTTCAGATCGATCGCCCCCGCTCTTCATACAGGTTGGCTTTCTTGCAGTCGCGTAAGAGTTAAGGCCACGCATACTAATTGGAAAAAGTTATTTTCATTCGTCCGTCAATAATGCAACTTTGGTCAACGGAAAGGGGGTGACTCTAGACTACAATTGATTATGTGTGTTTGTGTGTGTGTGTGTGTGTTAATGTCAATGGGAAAGCGAGAAAGCTTGCGACATGGGTACGACTTGGACACTTGCTGGACACCGACTGGACAGGCAGCGACAACCCAAATATCAAAATCAAAAAAAGCGACACAACATTTTGGTGAAAAACTCCAACACTACTACTCTGCGGATTGGCTTGGATTGGATTGGCTTTCGTCACTCGATACGTTGCGGTGCGGTTGTCCAAAAACAACTGAAAACGAAGAATGTGCGCGCTCCAAAACTTTATTACACTGACCACCACTCTCTTGAGCCCTCACACACAATTCAATTTCTTCGATATGCCAATGCGGGGAGCGGCAGTATAAAATCGTCGGTACTCGCACAATTGTCCATCATTGTCGTCGCATCGACATCGCAGTGAACACACTACGCGCACCTGTAGTGTATATATAATAAATTGGTAGTGTAACATAGCACAGAAAATGGCGTTCCGTTTCACGTCCTTGCTCGCGTTCGGTTGTTTGCTGCTGGCGGCCAGTGCTCCAGTTAATGGAGCTGCCATCGACAATGCGGTCACCCCACGAATTCACAGCTCCGATGAACTCATTTCGACGATTGTGGATAAGTGTTTCCATGCCAATGCCATGCATTGCCTGAAGGAGAAGGTGCTCACCTATTTGGACACAGTCGCCAATGTGGAGGAGGATGTCAGTGGTCGCGCCTTTGATGACGATGTCATCGATAAAGTCATTTTCGACCGTGTGGCACGCATTCTGCGCACCAATGAAGTGCGTGTTCAACTGCCCGAGACTTTCTTCTCAAGCTCTGTGGTGACCTACCGTTCGGATCGTGGCTTCGACTTGGAGTTGCCTCAAGCTGAAGGTGCGTAAGACTTTCGGTATTTTTGAAGCATGTGGCCAGCGTTTTAAGATCTTTTTGGCTCTTTCACAGGCCGTGCCGAGAAGAAGAACAAGGACAAGCTCTTCCTACCTCTGCTGCTGCTCATGAAACTCAAGCTGAAGGTTGTTATGCCCATCCTGCTGGCTCTGGTGTCACTTAAGGCTACCAAGGCTTTGATTTTGTCAAAGATCGCCATCAAACTGGTCCTTGGCTTCCTCATCTACAATTTGATTCAGAAACTCGGCGGCATGAAGATGACCATGGCTCCCATGCCACCACCAGTGCCAGCCACTGAATACGGCGTACCCAGCACCACAGCCTCTTCGTACGATCCCAGCAGCTGGGAACCCATGAGCGGTGGTCCATATGCGCGTTGGGACTCACAGAACCTGGCCTATAGCTCTTATCATCCAAGCAGCTCGTCCTCGTACTCGTCGGGCTCCTCAGGCTCCTCCAGCCATAGCTCGTCATCATAAATGACACGCCAAGCGCCAGTTTGTACATACCAAGGAATCGAGTACCGCCCCCATGCCACTCAGGTACTTGGAGAAGCAGACCAAATGGAAACGGAACATGCCTAGGCCATATATTTAGTTGTAAGGATAAACGCGCGAGTTAATTAGCCATTCTTAGCTATGTATATCCATCAACTAGCTCATAACTTAGTCTCATTCGACGCCTTCCTCTACCTCCTCCACTTTCCTGCATGCTTTCTCTCTACTCTCTTTTCTAGTCTATCCTTCACTCGCTCTCTCTTTCTCTATGTCTGACGCTCTCTTACCCTCGACTGCTCTATGCCTATCAACCTTTTCAGCACAACAACACAAACAAATCGACCAAAAACAGAGGGTACTTAATTGAATTATTATTTATTTAATTTATTAAAAAGCAAAAATTGAAAACTTAGCTTTCGTTTTTCATTTTGCGTGCTTTGTGGGTGGGAATTGTGCTAAATCGCTGGTTCAGAGCGGTCATCAAAACATGCATGGGCTGCACCTCTTTTTTTTAAAGTGACAGTTGACATCGAATTGTAAACACCCTTTAGAGCCAATGACTATGCTGATACACATACAAGTATGAAGGACCTTAATAAGGTTCCCAAGGACACCATTTCTGGCTTTATAAACAAACTTTGCAGCTCTGTAGGCCCTTAAAAATTTACAAAGGCTTGTGGGGATACTGTAATAAATATTTTAGAATATTTTATCATCTCATTGAGAAGGTCATGCCATTGTATTGTAGATAGTAAGTAACGATAGTAATGGAGGGTGCGCCATCTTTTATGTCGGTATGTAAACATTGAATATCTTTGAAAATAAACAGCCGATTTTCAAGTATGATATATTTTTATTTAATTTGGTTCTGTACAATTTCTTGAACTGAGGTTTTTAACATTGGTCTACTCAAGTCAATCGGTTCACTAATGACAAAGTTATTCAATATTTACATACCGACATAAAAGATGGCGCACCCTGTATGTAGTGATCGATAGAAATATTTAGTGGCCGATAGAATTAATTAAACCGATAACGATCGTAGATCAACGGATAACGATTTGGAGAGTGTTATCGTTTAATTATGATCTGTCCTGGGTTAGTCAATTATTAAATTGATTGCGAATTATTATCAACATTTGATGCG
This sequence comes from Scaptodrosophila lebanonensis, assembly GCF_003285725.1. Lineage (NCBI taxonomy): Eukaryota > Metazoa > Arthropoda > Insecta > Diptera > Drosophilidae > Scaptodrosophila > Scaptodrosophila lebanonensis. The sequence continues at coordinate 5,789,999 of NW_022060538.1, forward strand.
ATGATAATTGAGGCGTGGTTCGAACCGTGCTTTGGAACACTCACACTCGGAAATACTTGAATAATCAATTCTTAGTGGTAAAAGACGTCTACAAGACACATTGCAAAGTAAAGAGGAATTTTTAAAAACATCGCAATCATATCACAGAGTTATTTAGCTACATCTATTATCGACATCCTGCAAACATTTCATGACAATCGGATTTATGGGAGCGGAGCTATAAGCACAAGGTAACACTGTTTCACAAAAATTACAAAAAAATTAATAATTATGGCGTCAAAAAAATCAAACTCAAATTTTACTCAAAAACCATTCCTCGAGTATTCTTGTATTTCAGAAAATTGCATTTGCCTATTCGAAAGGGGAAAAAGTAACACTTCAAAACGTCTACAACACCTTTGACCACCTTACAAACACTTTAGTTTATTTATTCGATGCCTATTCTTAAGCTCTGTGTTTACGATTAGTCCTCCGTATGTTTTCAAAGCTATAATTTTAAATAGTTTCTGACAATTTACTTTTAAGAACTGTCAATAAACAAAATAGAGAAGATAGCATACCATTAAAATAATATATAATGTTAAGGGTAGGTTTATAATTCGGCGACACAATCCGTTGTTACTACTCGAGGTTTGTCAAGATAATGGGGTACTAACTGATTGTAATATTCATTTTGAAAATGCGTTGAACACGCAAGCCCAGCCAGAAAATTACTTTGAAACACGCTGCCAGCCACTTATGTTGTAATTGAAAAAAACTGTTTAGATGTGGCAGAATAATGAATTCTGTTGAATCGCAGCTGTTTTTTGCAAACCCAAAGCTAACTGTACTTAGCAAAAACACGTACTAAGCGTTTTAGACAGATGTTTTGTTTTGAAGATGGCCTGCTACTTCAAGAACTGCTATTTAAAGAGAAGAACATTGCAGGGCACTCCAATCAGGGAGAAACGATGAGGCCGAGCTGTCGGAAGTGGTTTTGCCTGCTTTGCATCGTCGGCATTGCCGGCGCGGAAACGGAAGTCACTAAAATTATGCGCAATCTAGACGTAATACCAGACTTGATAGACGAAGGGCCGCAGGAGTTCCTCAATGTACAGTAAAATGAGCGGCCATTGAAACGACCTGAAAACTAGCGAATTAAATCGTATTTCATCGCAAACAGGTCACCTACTCAGGAAATATTGAAGCCGATAAGGGCATTGAACTGCAACCCATACAAGTGCGAGACCAGCCAATGGTTAGCTGGCCTGCAGCCCAAGACAGTTACTACACACTGTTGATGGTCGATCCCGATGTGCCCAGCCGGTATTCGCCCACGCTAAAGGAGTACCTGCACTGGCTGGTGGTCAATATACCGGACAATCAGCTGAATCTGGGCGATGTGCGTGCCGGCTATATGGGCTCCATGCCGCCCGAGGGCAGCGGCCTCCATCGCTATGTGTTCCTGCTCTACAAACAGCCCGAGTACATGAAGTTTAAGATACCCACAATGGCCAAACACAATACCCTCGATCGGCCCAAGTTCAACACAAAGCAGTTTGCCGAGCTCTATATGTTGGGCGCCCCGGTGGCGGGCAACTTCTACACCGCAGCCTGGAGCAAAGATGTGCCCAACTTGTACGATGCCATCTCGTTTGGGAAGGCCAAGGGCAAGAGCTTATCGTACCGCATGTTATAGGAGTCTGAATTAAGAATGCAACCGTTGTACAATTACGAGTAAATAAATGTTCCCCAAATATTTAATTGATAGGTATATATATACTTATAATTTGATCTGGAAACCCTCCGAGAATAAAGGATATTCCAATTTATTCCATCACAAAAGATATACAGTCCTAGAAAATGTAAAAAGATTTACAATTTGATCAAATAATAATAGCTATTATAAATAGCAGCAAATTAAATATACCAATAAGTAACCCACAATAGATTTGGCTTGCATCTAAATTTCCTAAAGTTCCAATTATAAAATCTTTCCAATGGAAAAATATTAGAAAATTACGGCACGGAAATCTAGTTACTAGTACTACAAGTAGTTTTCGTTTGCAATGGAATTTCTCTTCAAAATTAAATTAATAAAATTAAATTATTATTAATTTTAATTATTCTTTCAATCTACTGTTTAAATAAAAAGCTTAACAAACGCAATGGAAGCACTAGAAATGATTTGAACAAATTATTGAAAACCCCTAATAGTTATCGTAAATAATTGCTAATTGTAGAATTAACTAAGTCTTTTTGGAATTGTCTTAGAAAACTTTAAGCTCGAATTCAAAATGGAAAACTACCGGGCACATGAAAAGCACAACAAAACAAACACAATAGAAGCACTAGAATTGATTGGAAAAAATAGCTATACATGGACAGAACAAAATATTTTGTTCTGCCCTTTTTTTTCCTGCCAACTTATGCGAAAGTCTGTGAACAATAAGCAATGTGTTCATTAAGTGTGTAGACTAATTGAAAAGCCTGGCAATCAAAGCAAGCCATAGCTCTCTAGTTCTTCAAACAAAATAAAGCAAAAATTGCCTCAATCTGTTGTGCTAGGCTGTTCAATTGTGAAAAATGTCTGCACCCCCCATTTGCGAACCGGGCGAATGCTTCATGCAGCATAAAATCATACCGGATATTGTCAAAACTGCGCCCATGGCCATGGCTCAGGTAAGTGGAATAGAGAAGCCCAGAAGCAGGCCTTTTACTAAAAGTACACACGCACACGCAGGTGACCTATGCCGGGGGCTTGGTGGTCAACAAAGGTGATGAGCTGACACCCACCCAGGTAAAGGCTCCGCCCACTGTGGAGTGGCCAACCGAGCCGGGCGCTCTATACACACTGCTGCTAACCGATCCAGACGCGCCAAGTCGCAAGCAACCCAAGTTCCGGGAATGGCATCACTGGCTAGTTGTGAATATACCAGGCAATGATATCGCCAGTGGCGAAGTTTTGAGCGCCTACGTTGGCTCTGGACCACCGCAGGGCTCCGGCTTGCATCGCTATGTGTTTTTGATTTTCAAACAACCCCAGAAATTGACTTGCAACGAGAAACGCATACCCAAGACTAGTGGCGACGGACGTGCTAACTTCAATACCGAAAAGTTTGTGGCCAAATACAAGTTGGGCAATCCTGTGGCGGGCAATTTCTATCAGGCCCAGTGGGATGACTACGTGCCGAAGCTCTACAAGCAGCTCTCTGGAAAGAAGTAGCAAGCAACTTGATTGATAATTGTTATTGTCTTTTTTTGTTAGTTTTCAAAAATTGTGAAGTATTGTTCTGCAAACTGGCGAATAAAAGTTCATTCGAGCGTGGCGGGTGAACACAAAATAATTTACTGGGTGTTGCCAATGGAAAAATAGTAGTTCGATAAAAAGCTTCACCCTCGACCTGAATGAAACTTTAAAGCGTAGCTGGCAAGGCAAACTGGTTTCAGTTGCACTCAGACTTCTCCACGGGCCGGTCGATCCAGATAGTTTGAACACATTTTGTAAGTTGTAAACGGTTTGACGAGGGAAACAAATCTCCCATTTCTTTTTGAATGCAACTACTTAGTACTCTTTCTGGGGTACACACAATTCTTTCAGAAATTACATTAGTTTCGACTGATCAGTTACAGAAATAAAAATTATCATAGTTGGGGAAAATGCTGCTATTATCTCTACTGCTGGCAGCCATTGTGGCTGTGCAGGCCAATTCTGTGGAGCAGGTATTCAAATCGCATGAAGTTGTTCCCGACGTCATTCCCCAAGCGCCAAACCAGTTTCTGGAGGTAAGTAAAAGCTTCAAGATTCAAAACAAACAGCAATTCACAAAAACTGATGGAAAAACTCCGTTCAAAGGTCAGCTACAGCAATGGATTAAAGGCCAAGGAGGGCGTGGAACTAACTCCCACGCAAGTGAAGGACCAACCCAAAGTCGAATGGACTGCTGCCCCGTCCGACTACTATACACTTATTATGACCGACCCAGATGCACCCAGCCGTGCCGAACCCAAATTTCGTGAATTCAAACATTGGGTGGTGGTCAACATACCTGGCAATGATGTTAGTGCCGGTGAAGCTTTGGCCGAATACGTGGGTTCTGGACCACCCAAGGACACTGGACTGCATCGCTATGTCTTCTTGCTTTACAAACAGCCCGGCAAACTGCAATTCGACGAGGAAAGCGTGAGCAACCGCTCTAGACGCGATCGTCCAAAATTCAGCGCCGCCAAATTCGCTGAAAAGTACCATTTGGGCAATCCAGTCGCCGGCAATTTCTATCAGGCTGAGTACGACGATTATGTGCACACACTTCACAGCCAGTTGTCGGAGTCTTAAAAGGATGAATATTTGTGAGCGTTTGAATTGAATTTGTGCATGAATTTTAATTAAACTAAAGTGAATAGCGTTTGGTTTTATTGATTGTGGTTGTTTTTGTGGTTTTCTTTCTATTTTTGTTGTTGATTTGTTTCTTTGCGGGGCGCCCTATTATTTGCCCGCCGCAGTAGCAAGCGGATTACGCAGCACCAGGATGACGGAATCGCCACGCAGGAACATTTTTGAAATGAAGCGATCCTTGTTCACGGGCTTCACCTTCTTCTTGCCCTTGCCGGTGCGCGGCAGTTCAGTCCACATCTCCTTGACGTTCTCCAACACCATGTTGCAATGGCGATCGAAGGCTTTGACACGGCCCAGCAATTTCTTGTTGTTGCGGCAATTGATGAGCACCTGTGTGTTGTTCTTGACGGATTGTGTGAGCACAGAGAGCGGCCCAGTGTTGAACTCCTCCTCCTCTTGGCGGGCCAGCTCCTCGGGCGAGAGCTCTGATTTTGGTTTAACAAGCGCCCTGTAAAACAATTCTGCATTAGTATTGGTGTGTTAAAGGTGTACGAAAAAACATGCACGCCGGTATAATAATTTTATTATAGTCTGCAGCGCAATCCCCACTACTTACATGTTACAAAGTTTATGGCAAGTGTACTGTAGCGCAAATGGGTCTTTCTACTCTACAGTTGTATTTTTTGTAAAGAAAAATTTGGTTTTTTGCTTGGCAAACGTTTGCACCGCGCGGCTTTTCTTATTTCGTTTTGCGTTTGTTTGGGTACACATTTACCAACACTGTCTTAGCAGCGTTGATTTTATTCCAGTGCAAGGGCTGCGTACACCAAACAGCGCTACCAGATCTCTTGAATTTTGTCAGCTGTTGCACGTTGTGGAAGATATATATATAAAAACAAATTGTTTATTTCAAATGGCATGGCCGACGAAATTTCTGCTAAGCGACCCAAGATGACCGGCGAGTCGACGACCACCTGCGCCCACTGGGTCGAGCGCAAGAAGCGTTACTGCAAAATGACCGTAAACAAGGGCAGCGAGTTCTGCGGAGCCCATGCGCCCGCCAACAAAAGCTCTGAAATAGAAAATAGCGACGCAGAGCGCATTCCCTGCCCCCTGGATCCCAACCACACGGTCTTCAAGCGTAAGCTGGAGAAACACCTCAGCATCTGCAATGCCCGCGAACAACAAAGTACCTTGCCTTATATAGAGAAGGGCATCAATGCCGGCGATGCACTGCTGCCCGAAGATGAGGTGGCACTCGCAGACTACCAAAAACTTAAGCTGCACGAGCTGGAGGACAGCGAATTCTATGGCGTGATTGACAAAGTGAACCGTTTGTACACAGAGCATATCGAGAATACAATTGACGAGCTGCAGCTGCAACACAAATCGCTGGAAAGGGAGCTTAAAATAGAAGATTATGGGCAGGAATCGCGGAAGCATTTAATACAAACAGCGGCCTTGTTGGGCATCCTAGAACACGACAAGCAGCTCGCCAGCAACACTAGCTTCATTGAATTTGGTGCAGGCAAGGGGCAACTTGCGTATTACCTTGCCAGTGTGCTGGAATCGATGCAGCTGGGGAATTCACAAGTTGTGCTGCTGGATCGGCTCTCGCTGCGTCACAAAAAGGACAATAAGGTGGCCAACAAGGAGCTGGTGCAACGCATACGCGCCGACATAGCCGACTTCAAAATGTCCCAGTTACCGGAGCTGCATCGCACCCAACATAACGTGGCGCTGTCCAAACATTTGTGCGGAGCAGCGACAGACTTGACGCTGCGCTGCGTTCTGGGCAAGGAAGCCACCAACACCGATTACATACTGATTGCGCTTTGCTGTCATCATCGCTGCGAATGGCGCTCCTATGTGGGCAAGCAGTGGCTGCAAACCACTGGCATCACGCCCAGAGAGTTCGTCATTATAACCAAAATGGTTAGCTGGGCGGTTTGTGGCACTGGCCTGAGTCGTGAGCGGCGCAAGGCCATGGCCGAGGATAAGACCAGAGCGGAGCAGGAGGATACGGAAGAGCAACAGCAACCGAGTCAACGACTAAGTCGCGAGCAGCGCGAGGAAATCGGCTACAAATGCAAGCGAGTCTTGGACCATGGTCGTCTGAAATATCTGCAGCAACATGGCTATAATGCTGCACTAAAATTCTATGTGCCACGCGACGTAACGCTGGAGAATGTCGTGCTGCTGGCACGACAAAAGGACAATAGCTAACATGATTCTTCCAATACTCATGCAGACCTGGGAACAGGCTTAAAAAATGTGTTGCTTTGCAGCTCCATGAGATATTTTTATGTGCCGTTGACGTTTTCTGTAAATTTAGCTTTGCATTAAAAGATTATAATTGTTTTTGAAATTGTAAATCTGTTTAACATTTTTATACAAACCTAAACTTTTCCCTTCTAGCCCTTGAAAAACCAAAGTCTTCTAAGATTATAATTACATACTGGTACAATAGTTTTGAAAACAAACAGAAGTCGAGTTAAGTAAAAAGTCTAAGCCATAATTCTATTCCTTCTTGATTGAACTACTTATCTTCTAAGATAATCACATTTTACTTGAAGCATTTTGTATGAAACGATGCAAAAACTTTTGTGAATTATGCTTAAAGTTGGCGAAATTTCTCTCTTTGAATCAATGACACGATGCTCCTTTCGATCCGACACCCATCTTGAGCTTAGCTTTTTCAGATGTAAGCTCTCCTACCCGATATAGAACCCATTCATATTAAATGCTCTTAGATATCTGACTTAATTTCATATCAATTGATTAATATAACCCATATCATGGAATCAGGAAAGATAAAAATTATATTGAAAAATATTTAAAACAAATAAATAAAATATGTCGTTACATGTGAGTCAAAAATTAAAACCACACAGTTGAGAACTTTCGAGGTTTCAAGATTTTCAACAGCAACAAAAATTTCATTTGTATTTATAAAAATTAATTAAAGAAAGATCTAGTCGAGTTATTCGTCTTTTAACTGTAAAATTATGGCATTTTATGTAGTCGTTGCGTAGATTTTAGAGATACACGAAAAATCTTCAGCACAAATATTCGTTTTACTGAATATCTTACCTATAAATCGAATTTTTAGTTAATAGTATAAATAATAAATAATGGAATTATAAATAAATCGTAAATTCATTAAATACTTGTGCTTTTAAAAGACATTCATTATTGGCTTACAATTGAAATTTGTTTTGTTTTTGAAAAGGGATTTCAGAAATAATCTAACGTCTGCTATCCGTCATCTGTCTAATGCGCATGCGCTTCCAGTTTTTCCAGTGCGCACACATCGACACATACATGCGTACAAACAGGTCTACACATCACGGTTTCGATCAGCTGTTCGGCTGTGAGTCAGTGTGTGCGTTGTCAGTTGTGAGTGGTGGCTGGAAGCAAACAAGAAAAGGGAGAAATAGAATTTCGCGCTGGTCGGAGTAGAAAAGTAAAAGTGCTGCTGAAATCCAACAAATTATTCGTCTAGCACTACGAAAAGTCAAGGAAAATGGCCTACCGCATGAAAGCAGCCAAATGTCCCACCGACGTACTGTCGCTGACCAACAAGGCGATCGTCAATATTGCCGATTTCACCGATGAAGTCAAGTTAGTACATTTGCGATTGTTGTTGTTATTGTTATTGTTGTCTTTAAATGACATTGACGGCTTACTCCCCTGTTCCTCCCACTATTCATAGATATGCAGACATTTCGCCTGGACCTGGACAGCACTACATTTTCGCGCTGGAGAAGATTGCGGATTTTCCACGTGGCCAAGTGGGCTTCTCCTTGGTGCAACGCAAGTGGGCCACGTTGTCCATTAACCAGGAGATCGATGTGCGACCCTATCGTTTCGATGCCAACTCCGACATCATCACCGAGGTGTCCTTCGAGACGGACTTTCTGCAAAAGAAGACCATCACGCAAGAGGCATACGACTCTGATGAAATGGCCAAAGAGTTCATAATGCAGTTCGCTGGCATGGCTCTGACAGTGGGGCAGACGCTCGTCTTTAGTTTCAAGGATAAGAAGCTGTTGGGACTAGCTGTGAAGACACTGGAGGCACTCGATCCGAAGACAATTGGCGATGGCAAGGAGCCAAAGACCCGCAACGTGCGCTTTGGACGCATTCTGGGCAACACGGTGGTGCAATTCGAGAAAGCCGAGAACTCGGTGCTGAATCTGCAGGGCAAATCGAAGGGCAAGATAGTGCGACAGTCCATCATCAATCCCGATTGGGACTTCGGTAAGATGGGCATCGGTGGCCTGGACAAAGAATTCAATGCCATCTTTCGCCGCGCCTTTGCCTCGCGTGTTTTCCCACCGGAGCTCGTCGAACAGCTGGGCATTAAGCATGTGAAGGGCATTTTGCTGTACGGACCGCCCGGAACAGGCAAAACGCTAATGGCTCGCCAAATAGGCACCATGTTGAATGCACGAGAGCCGAAAATTGTGAATGGACCCCAAATTCTGGACAAATATGTGGGTGAATCGGAGGCGAACATTCGCCGGCTATTTGCCGATGCCGAGGAGGAGGAAAAGCGTCTTGGACCGAACAGTGGGCTGCACATAATCATCTTTGATGAAATCGATGCGATTTGCAAAGCGCGTGGATCTGTAGCTGGAAACAGTGGCGTCCACGACACCGTTGTCAATCAGCTGCTGGCGAAGATCGACGGCGTGGAGCAGCTGAACAACATTCTGGTCATTGGCATGACCAATCGCAGGGACATGATCGACGAGGCCCTTATGCGACCGGGTCGGTTGGAGGTGCAGATGGAGATCAGCCTGCCTAATGAGCAGGGACGCGTCCAGATTCTCAATATACACACAAAACGCATGCGCGACTTCAATAAAATCGCAGGAGATGTCGATAATAAGGAAATTGCATCGATCACTAAGAACTTTAGCGGTGCGGAACTCGAGGGTTTGGTACGTGCGGCACAATCCACTGCCATGAATCGCCTCATTAAGGCGGACACGAAAGTCACCGTGGATCCTGAAGCGATGGAGAAGTTAAAGGTAACAAGGTCGGATTTCCTTCACGCACTTGAGAACGATATAAAGCCGGCATTTGGCACGGCCCAAGAAATGCTGGAGAACATGTTGTCCAGGGGCGTTATCAATTGGGGCCAACCCGTCACCAGTCTCCTCGAGGATGGCATGCTCTATGTGCAGCAGGCCAAGGCCACCGAAAGCTCTGGTCTTGTCTCTGTTCTTATTGAGGGGGCGCCTAATTCTGGCAAGTCGGCGCTAGCCGCCAGACTGGCCAAGATGTCCGATTTCCCCTTCGTCAAGGTGTGTTCGCCCGAGGACATGGTTGGCTTTACCGAGTCCGCCAAGTGCTTGCACATACGTAAAATCTTCGACGATGCCTATCGCTCCACACTCAGCTGCATTGTGGTGGACAATGTGGAGCGTCTGCTGGACTACGGACCCATCGGTCCACGTTACTCGAATCTGACTTTACAAGCATTGCTCGTGCTGCTCAAGAAACAGCCTCCAAAGGGTCGTAAACTGCTCATACTGTGCACCAGCAGTCGGCGCGAAGTGCTCGAGGAAATGGAAATGCTCTCGGCCTTCACCTCTGTGCTGCATGTGCCCAACTTGTCCAGTCCGGAGCATGTGCTCGGCGTCTTGGAGCATGCAGAGCTCTTCACTCGCGATGAATTGATGAGCATTGCTAGGAATATGGCCGGCAAGCGTGTCTACATTGGCATCAAGAAGCTGCTGGGACTCATCGACATGGCACGGCAATCGGATCCACAGCATCGCGTCGTCAAGTTCCTGTCCAAAATGGAGGAGGAGGGTGGCCTGGACATGATCGCCCGGACCCAGTAGCTACCGCTTGTCTCTGATCTCAGAATGTCCGTTGTGGAGCTGGACGACGCTTTCTAGACACGAGCGTGTGCCGAACACAGTGCGCGCCAAAAGTAACCTACACCATCGAACTAGCTCAAATCGCAATTTTTATACATTTATACACCGAAACAACAACATCAATAGAACGTTTTATACATTTATAACGCAACAAGTAACTAAAAACAAAACGAAAAAGAACAGGCGCCACGATGCAAATTTTGATACATTTATAATGAAAAACAAAAATGAAGAACAGCCGCAGAAATAGCAACACAAATATGCGAAAGCTAGCAACAACAATGATGTTAATTAGCGACAATTATTTTTAGAAACATTCCACACAAATCCCAGCGTGTGGCAGCCACGCCCATAAGCTCCATTAGTATCCTTACGCGTTCAAAATGTACTTTGTAGTTGTGTATTAACCCTATAATCCCCCAATCTAGCACCCATATTGTTTATGTATGTATGTGTTTGTATATGTATTAGAGTATCGAGCATTAAAGTTGTACAAGTTTACGTTAAGCCGACGAGGTTAATTACTGTAATAGGGAAGGATTAACTTAATAAGGCTGTTTCATGCACCGCCCTCGCTTCAAGTTCAAATCGCAAGGAATTATTATGTATGCACTAACATATTAATGATGTATGCGAAGGAAACGTATTGTTGGCTTCCTTTTATTTACAATTAAATAAATTATTAATTAATACATAAAACTAAAATATATTAATACAAATAATCAGGCAGAAAAATAAATGCAATTTTTTGACAACAACTATCGAGCCCAAGTTTTAAATTTTGCAGCATTAGCTTCTGGTTCCTAGTTTCTGTGAAACTTTAAAAACTGTATCACTGCAACCTGTATTAGTGTTTTTCTTATAATTTATTTAATTACTTTTATATAATCGTATCAGAAAATCTATTCAAAAATAATGGGTGTGCCATTCCTTTTGTGACTCACTGTATGCCATGTCGAGTACATATATCCTTCCCTTAGATAGTTTTTAAAAATAAAATTCACCATCTAGTAAGCTACCACATGTTAAGTTTGCCCCACGAAGTGGTAGGTTTGCCTAACAGCGTGGTAAGTTACTGTTAGTGGTTTGAATCTTGACTAAAACGGTTTTATTTTCGCAAATTTTTTAAATAAAAAATATTAGTTTCGTTCAATATTGGTTTTAAAAACATTTAAATAAATATAATATTGATTGATAAATAATATAATATAATATTGATTGAGAAAAATATTAAGATTCCAATAAATTCGCGTTAATACCTAAACCGAAATGGTGACATGTAAAATTTTGGCACAAATTTCTTAGCAGCTAATAAAATTGCTACTAAAAATTAAATGAAATGAATGAATGACTAAAACCACAAGTACATGGGTCTTATCCTGGATTGGTCTAACATTGTGGGCCTCAATTACTCCCTAAGCTGAGAGAGCTATACTGCTCCTGTTCAAGGCAATTTTAAAGCCGGTGCGGACCTATGGCATTCAGTACTGGATCTACTTTGCTGTATAAAATAACCCTTTCTGCACTATTGAGGCAATACGTCCAAGAAAATGTCTAAATTATTTATACAAAATTGTATATTTGGCAGTAAAGGTCATAACCCAGACTATCTTCTTGAAAATTGTTGCAAGGATATGCTGATGTACTTTTTTTAAAAAACAATTAGTTTTATTTGTAACTCATAGCTATGCAAATAGCAATTAATAAAAGACAAGACATTGATAATTCAATTGATATTTGGATTTATAATCCTAATATTATTGCTAAATGGGACACATATGACTCAAATGAGCTTTGAAATAGTAAAGCCAAATGAAGGTCAAGGATTTTTTGTGATTCCTAATGAAATATCCCCATGGACCTTTTGCAGGGTAGTACTATAGTGAGCTGTTGGATCGATTTGATAAGAAATTGAAGAGAACACGGCTCCATTTGGCTGAGAAAAAAGTCCTCTTCCCTGACGATAACCGACACATTCATCTTTAATTCTCGTGACCCAACGATATTTTTCTCTTCTCTAATTTAAAAGCATGGCTCGCAGAAGATAGAATTCAGCTTAAATGACAAATAATAAATGCATTTAATGGCATTTCAAAGATTTCTATTTCATCTGCACTGTAAACAAAAAACAATTATATTTCTCAATTGTTTCTCGCTTTTCAAACTTTGTTAAAATTAGGGGGTTTTAAAGCTGAAGGATATTATCATATTGAATAACTGTCGCATTAGGGACAGTTCCATAAACAAAGATACAATTGGAAAAGAGAAAACATTGCAAATAGCTGACTTTCAGGCCACAGTGCATTCAAATGTCACCGTTATAGGCGTTATCAGACGTTATAGAGACAACAAACCGCATGCCAGTCGATCAGCTGTTTGACGCCGCACCGGGCGACAAACTGACCCGCCAGCTTGGCCGCCTCTGCCTTCAGTCTATATACAAGACTTAACTACTGACCAGCCGTCTGCTTTCCGCACACAATTTGAATAAATGATTTATAATGAAAACACTTGAAAGGCGCGCGCGCGCCTCGGCGTATACGTAATATTTAAATATGTATATTGCACAGAGTAATTGATATATTGCGCTAATTACGCGCAACGCCCGTTTAAATAGCACGAGTATACATATGGACCAATGATTGAGCTATTCGTATAATCATAATTTTATCATCGTCGACTGTCTTAAGAATCCTGTGTGTGGCGTCTATATACTTAGTATCTTGTTGTGCCACCGTCAGCTGCGCATGCCAGCGAGCTTATTAGTTAATTAAAACTGCATATTTCTTGAGATACATGTGCGATTTGCATTATCTGATGGAATGGTTGCCCATTCCGACAATTAGCCAATTGGCGCCCAGCAGTGTCATAAATTAGCGTAATGAGAAAACTATCGGAAAATGTTTAGAATAAATGTATATGTACTTATATTATAGTATGTTAAAAGAAATCAATTCTTTTATTATAGTTTTAAAGAATTAATAATATAGAAATTCCGTTGAAGAAATAATTAAATTTCACAATACATAAATAGTAATAATTATTTACTTTTAACATTCCACCAAATTTACACCATTTTTAAAAATTTTAAATATAAATTCTTAGTATCGCATTAAAAATAGACTTCTTTTGATAGAAGAAATTGTTAATGCAGTTTTATCTGTTTTATTCTTTTATTTTAGTTTTAAAGAATTACTAATATAGAAATTCCGTTGAAGAAATAATTAAATTGCAAAATAAATAAATAGTAATAATTATTTACTTTTAACATTCCACCAAATTTACACAATTTTTATAAATTTTAAATATAAATTCTTAGTATCGCATTACAAATATGCTTCTTTTGATAGAAGAAATTGTTAATGCAGTTTTATTTGTTTTATGATTTTATTTTAGTTTTAAAGAATTATTAATATAGAAATTCCGTTGAAGAAATAATTAAATTTCACCATACATAAATAGTAATAATTATTTACTTTTAACATTCCACCAAATTTACACCATTTTTAAAAATTTTAAATATAAATTCTCAGTATCGCATTACAAATATGCTTCTTTTGATAGAAGAAATTGTTAATTCAATTTTCGTTCTGAGCAGACTCCTCAATAAATTTTTGCAATATTTTCAATGATTTTGCAGCCATAATTCAAGAACCTCCAGGCAAACTTTTCCCGTTATGAGTAAATAATTAGCTGCCAAACACACACTAATTCACATATCCTAGTCATACTTGGTACTAAGACAATTAAAAAGATAAAAATTGTTGAATGGACAAGTTCGCGTCAAATATATAATATACCCATCAATGCCCATATATTATTATACTTTAATAAGAATATGATAATGCATATAGAAGGTGCGATATGGATATCAGACAAATAGCGGAAAACATTTAAATAGCAAGGAGGGTATCAGAACCATCTAAATTTTTCAACGTATGCGAAAAATATAAGAAATTTGAAAAATACTATGCACTAATTATCAGTAAAATTCCACAACTATTCTAAATATATAATCATTGAAAGTCTTTGAAGTATATTAAAAGTAAAATGAATTTAATAATCTCCTCCTTTTTTGAAATATAACGAAACTATAATTTGTTGTACTTTTGGACAAATAGTAGAAGGGTTAAAAAGCCCCCATACCTTTAGTTATTATTATCATTTATTAATTTCTAAGGGCCCTTAATATGTTTCTGCAGCCACAGTGCATACATTTTATTCTATTATGTATATACTATTTCCAAAATAGAGGCATAACCCTGATCCAGAAATAAGGATGAAAGCTAAAGGTTCGTTTTTTTAAAACTCTAAACAATAGCTGGAAAATTGTATTTCGTTGGAGCTAAGGGCGAAAAAGCGCCAATACTTTTAGTTATTTTTATCATTTTTTAATTTTTAAAGGCCCTTAATATGTTTCTGCATCCACAGTGCATACATTTTATTCAATTATATATTTCCAAAATAGAAATAAACCTCTAAACAATAGCTGGAAAATTGTATCTCGTTTGAGCTGAGGGCGAAAACTGAAGTTAATTGTGGAAGTTGGATAAGGCGTCGGCCAGACGCTCACCTTAAAAATAGAGTCATAACCCTGATCCCGAAATAAATGCTGCCGAACGGTGGGGTGGTGCGGGAAGGAAAGCGAAAGGTGGCGCCTGTTATGGAAATCAAATGAATGACGATGACGACGACGACGACGATCACGAAACCCACCCATCAACCCATAAAGTGCATGCAAAAAGTGCCTTGTCATTGTGCGCACATCGGCAGGCAGATCGGTTGATTGGTCGCTCCACTGCGCGAATGCAAATTTTTAGTGACGAAAGTCAAGCGTTTTACAGGCGTTTCAATCGGACAAAGTTCAACGACCGCCACGAGCCAAAAACAAAAAAAAAAAAAACAAAAAAAAAAGCGGTGCGCGCTTACGCCCCGCGGATACAAAAACAGAAACTGAATTTTCATTCAGCAATGTGCAGTCGTTTTTAAAAATAAATATGAAACTTTTACAAATTTGTTTAAAATCTGTTCATTTTGTTGTTGTTGTTGTTAATTAAAGACAGTGGTGCGAGCGGCGGCAAGCGGGCGCACTTGTCAGCCACTTGCCGCCCCAGTCAACAGACACAGTCGCGCCCCTCTTAGGCTTTGAAACCGGCTGCTGTGGTTGTTGCTGTTGTTGTTGTTTTTGTTGAAAAAGCGCAAACGCCGGCAGCAAAGGTTCGATTTCACTTTCGCACGCTGTCGCAGTCGCTGACGTCGACATCGGCATCGGCCACCAGTGACGCGTACCGCTCGAGTCGGGAGGGCAGGCGCTGGCAGGAGCTGCCACTGCGACTGCGACTGCGAGTGCGGTTCAAGTTTTTATTATCGCTGCTTTCTTTCAAATGGAACTCGCGTGTCGAGCGTACGCTTGTCGTCTCACTCTCTCCCCTTCCCGCTCCCACTCTCGCTCTTGAAATGCACACCGGATCTGTTCAACTGTTGGCTGTCTGTTGAAGTGTGGCTGAGTTTGTGTTTGCGCCTCTGTATGTGTATGTGTGCGTCACTTCCTTCATTGAGCTTGGTTTTCCAATAGCTTCAGAAATTCGTGAAAGCTTTGGAAAATTCGAGTAACGCCTTTCTAAGCGCTTCACGCACAGCGCACAACAAAAACTTGCGCTTTAACAAACTTTCGATACAAAAACGCTGATAAGATGGATGTGTGGAGTGAAGCACGATTAGAAATATTTATTATTATTTATATTATAATATTTATAATTTAAAGTTACTTGCTTCGTTCTTCGAAGCATTGCATTTAAAAAAAATGCTCTCGTACGCTAAATATGACTACTTATTGGTCAATACTTCGGGTGTTCCTTCAATCTGTTACTAACTAGGGTGTTCCTATAGATGTAACAAAACATCCATGTCTATATATTTATAACTGTAAGTCTACCCGAAGTAAATATTGAGTATTATAAAATATTGCAACGTTATTCTAAACTACATGAGAAAAATTTATATTATGAAAAACTAGAAAATATCAACTTGTATTTTCGTTTTTATTCAAACATAAAAACGTATTGAAATTTTTATTCGATTTTTATTAAATTTGCATGCGAACTATCGTCAAAAAATATCTCAGGTGTGCGTGTTCTTCAGCTGTGTGTTGATCAATAGTTTTTGAGTAAATTTTCTATTATCCTTTTCTAATTTGATTATTTTTAAGTATTTATTCAAACCCTGTTAGCTGTAAGTTTCTAACTTTAAGCCAGCATTAAATAAATAAATAAAAAAATTAAGAGCTTATCTCGATGAATATTCAAAGTTGCGCATTGTGAAAATATTTTAAACACTTAGGAGCTAAGGCAAAATAGGTTGCATCTGAAAGTCGCTTCAAATTAAATAAGTTTCTAAAGCTTGTCGATAATTTTCTTACAAATTTGTGCTGTATTCCTTTCTATGAAGAGTGTCATTTCAAATAGCTGCATTTTGATATAGAATTCCTACTGTTTTTAATGGAATTAATTAATTTTCCTTTTCTGTTTTTCATTATGTGAGAATATGTTGCTGTAAAACAAAGATTGGAATGCCATAATTCATCATAATTATCATAATCATAATTCTAAATGTAACAATTATTGTTTATTATACCCTGTACCCGTAGGGTAAAAAGGGTATATTAGGTTTGTGCAAAGTATGTAACATACAGAAGGAAGCATCTCCGACCCCATAAAGTATATATATTCTTGATCAGCTTGACGAGAGAAATCGATCTAGACATGTCCGTCCGTCTGTCCGTCTGGATGAACGCAAGGATCTCGGAAACTATAAAAGCTAGAATAACCAAAGTTGGCATCCAGATTCTCCTAGATCCGAGTAAGGACGAGTTTATTTTTTTTTTTTTTAATTTTCCCCCCCTTCCCCCGCTACAGAATTTCGTCAATAGCGTCCACATTTCAAATGCTACCTAAACCAAACTGCACACATAATTTATAAATAAATATCTACTGTTGTTTAAAATTTTCAGGTATTAATTTTTTTAATTGCAGAAAAATTTTATTGAAACCCTTCTTGCTTCAAAACTAAACTTATTGTAGTTTTAACAATTCCCTCAGATGTCATTGATATCATATACGAAAGGCATTTTAGATCACATCATCGGGATTTCCGAGCAGCCTAAGGGACATGGCCGGCCCATTTATTTTATTTAGAATATCAACAATAATTCTGTCGATTATACAATATACATTTTTATAAATTATCATGCTATCCAAGTAAGCAGCTGTAAGATTTTTGGGAGCATGTCATCAATGTCCTCCACAAACTCCCCACCATCATATCGAAAGCATCTTAAAGCTTGGCTATCTGCGCGAATAAGGCGAATATAGCCAGAAATTAGCTATATTCCAAGCAAACAAAATGGTTAAGTTTTCTCTTACACTTTCTGGCACAGGGAGCTGAATCGGCCTATAAAAATGCATTCAACATTTTGGCTTATATTTAGCTTGCTAGGCCCTATGCCACTATCCTAGGCAACATCCAAATTGCTGTTGTATTCAAATTTGGTGGTGAAACTGAACATCAGGCAATATAAAGTTAAAACAAAGCCAAAGCCATCATGAAGAAAGAAAAACAATCTTCCTGAATTACACAAACGCGGAAGATTTTGCGTTATACGTTTCATGGATTTTCCAGTGCTACGACGTCGTACTTGCATAGCTTTTCATAGCGGCAATTTTATTGAGGTTTCTGCTTTATACTCCACACACAGATACTCACAATCATAGACGTATGTACTTACTAAAGCTGTAGGTATATATGTACTCGTATGTACATACTATATACTGGTGGTATGTGAAAATAACAGTTAAATTAGCAGTTTTTGTTTTGTGCGACTCTTTGAAAAACCCCCAGAGACTGACGCTACAATTTTACATTGCCTGCCTGGCTCATGGTTGGTTTCTATATCTGTTGCTGTTGCTATGTTTTCTTTGGTCGGTTTTTGGCCGTCTTTCTTGCAATTTATAATTAAGTTGCAATTTGGCATGCGAGCCAAGAAGCTGAGGCAACGTCGCCTGCGCCCAAAACTATTCATGGTATGCATGTATGTATGTTTATATATACTTTTATGTATGTACTGGCCGGCTGATTTTTTTCGTGGAACTTGCATGCATATTAGTCATCATAAGATTGATATGGAAAAGCGATTAAAAATAAATATGCCTATGATTATATCGTTTTGTACATGAGCTTAAACACAAAAAAAAACAAAAAAAACAGCAACAACAACATATTAACCCTTAAGCTGGCAATATAAAATCTGTGATATCTTTAAATGCTTAAAAGAGCTTTCTTGCTCAAGAAATTGAAAAATTGCAAAGCCAAAAAGAGAGCGGTTGCAACGAAAGGAGAATTTGAACATTACAGACAAGGAGACTCACGTGACCACCCACAGCCCACTATGGATCATTTATAACTATTTTGATGGACTGGACTTGACATTCGGGGCTCAGAAGATGAAAAGGTGATGACATCAGCATTTTCACGGATATTTGAAAACTAACCTTAATTTAATATAAAAATTTACCAAAAAACCACTCTTTGTGTTAAATTCTTCATCGATTAAAACATTGTGGTCCTGAAAACTGCAGTCCAGGCTGCTCCAACTAAGTGCAGATACTCATAGGATTGTTGTCTGTTTTTCCTGATCTAAGAAAGTTTCTGCATAGTGCGTGTTTGTGCCTTACTATCTTAATTATTTTTCTCTCAATATTTCGGGCAGTACTTCAGTGCTTCTTTTCTTATTTCCGTTTAATTAGTTTGACAATTCATAGAGACACGTGATTTCAGCTATAAAAGGCGCTATTTGGGAATGGATAGATTCTTAGATATTTTGGATTATATTCGCAGAATTTTTAAAAGTAACGAAATTTTAGATAAAGGTTTTGTATATTAAAATGTAAGCAATTAACTGGCAACTGGTGATTGGTATTGTATTTCAAATGAATGATTCCTTCGTGATCTTGGAGCTATAAAATCCTTGTTGTTAAGGTCAAGGCTCTGCTAATGTGTGAGTCCCATTCTAGTTAAGGATTTATCAAGAATGTTATATTTCGCTATTGGATCTTAGTTCTACCATACACAATACAATACAATACAATACAATACAATACAATATCAAACATATTTATTGTAAGGTCTGATTAAATTAGTGAATGAAATTATTACATTTTCTTAATATTTAAATTCGATGGAATGAAAACAAATATTATTTTATTATTATTATCTGTTTTCAAAACGGAGAAAAGTATATTGATAGGAAGATCGTATTGAAACAGTTTTAGAAAGATATTTTTCTATAATTATCTTGGAAAGAAAATAATACCATAACTAGCTTGAGGACATACTCGTTAAGATATAATTTTAATATTCATTAGCTTGTATTTCCTTTTCCTACTTTTTTATTTGAGGGATATTTACGATAGAATGGAAGAAGTATTCCTGCACGTCTTTTTCTTTCCGTTCTTTCTGATGCTCCACATAAAAATCAGACCTCTAATATAGGTTAAATGTATTTTTATATGGCATTCACACAAATTTGGCAGCAACCCCCCAATGAAGTATAACAGCCGATAATACTAAAAACACGAATCAAGAATGCAGGGAACCACCAGCAAAAACCGACTCAGAAATCTGTGAAAATGTTGCCGCACGCGATCGAGACATTCGCATTCGCATTCGGATTTCGATTCATTGATACACTCGCGCCACAGGAACAACAACAAAGCAATGCAGGGGGAAAAAAAGAGGAAGAAGATGATGAAAAAATGTTCATATAGGCGGCGCACAGTTCCAAATTAAATAATACGAACAGCTCCGGCTCCTTGTTATTATTATACTATTGTATTCCACCCTTTTTTTCTGTCTTGTTTTGTTTTGTTTTGCTGCGTGCCGCGTTATTTTTTTGTGCGCATTTTCTTAGGAATTCCATGCGGCACGCAGCACAAAAGTAAATCCCAGTTGCAAGATCAATCAGCAATCAACGCGGCAATGTCTCAGCTTTGTGGAGCCGAAAAGTTCGGATCGCAGTTGACTTACTTGTATACACGTAAGTAGAAATGTATAGATCTCTCTCACTTTCGTTTGTGCGTAGCTGCAAGGCAGCTGTTGGCAGCGACATTGGGCGGCACGTGCCTAGCTCTCCTTTACTTTCATACCTTTCTCAGGTTACCCCTTTTTTGTTGCTGTTGTTGGGCTCTGCACCTTGTGCCACACCTTTGCGCTCCGCCCCGAAGTCATTAGAGCGCACACTTACGCAAGACGGATATTGATTTCTAGTCCTTGTGCCAAATGTCAACTGGCAGGACATTTCATTTCGTTTCGTTCGCCTTCCGTTTCAGATGCGACCTGACATCTGTTTTCCCCCCTCCTTCCATTTCACTTTCCGCCATCTTCAACTGACACATAATCAAACTTATTAATTTGTTTTGCCATAATTAAAGCGAATTCGATATTTCCGGCCGCAACGATGATGTTCTAGTAGTTAGTTGGTGGTTCAATGAACTGTCCAAAATCCTTGAACTTATGTGCGACGCTTTCTGGCAGACAAATAAATATTTTTGTATACATACATATGTATTGCCAATAATCTATTTAAAAATGAAAAAAATAAACGCCAGTTAGAGCCTGCACATTGTGTCTGCCCTTTTGGCGGCACCCTCACAAAATTATTGAGCAGCCAGCCAGCCAGCCAGCGTTCCATCAAAATTCGAGGCAGATGAAAAAAAGTAGCAGTCGAACTGGACCTAAATATTTCTGTTAGACAGGACGCCCATTCTGTGACTTCTGATCGTTCTTATTTTTTATACTCTCCAGCTTAGAAGACTGTATTGAATTTTAAAGAATTTTTGCTGCCACTGAAGGTTGGCAATGTAAAATTTGTTTGTCTGTATGTCTGGCTTAATTTTAAAATCTATAGAGACACCAAATTATTGTATGGGATTGATTGAATATTTGAAGCAAATTAAGTTCATTTTAAATGTTTGATGTTGCAAATCTTTAATATAAAAGATGTGATTACAAAAATCGTATTAAGGCGTGTATTTTTAAAAATCTTTGGACAGATTAATGGGATAAATAAGTGCTCATCCAAGGTGATAGTGACAATTGGAAAGAAATCTTCCTTCAACAATAACAACCACAATACTAATAAAATAAAAAGAATTTGAAGTTTGCAGGGTTGTGGTGATCTTACGGGCTATTGTCCATGCTATTGATTGTGAATCGAGATTTTGAAAATAGCAAAGAGTATTAAAAAACCTGGTTGGTTAAAATCAGATCTATAGAAACCAAGCGCATTGACATTACAATGGAGCTCCAAGGCTTAAGGCAGGTGGACCGGGAATTATCGCCCGTTCTCGACCTAACCTATCCACAAATCTTTGTTAAAGTGTGTGCGATAGTCGACTGGAATTTGTGTTGCTTGGTTTTTTATATTGTGCTCTGCAGAAGCCCTCACATATTTCATTCTAATCAACGTGCTGACCATTTTGATGTTGCCCTTTGCTTTACAAAACATATAATTCCATTAATATTTGTCTGCCTGCTTTGGCAGAAAATTGCATTTAAACGCTTATTATGCGCTTTTTATTTGCAACCTATACTTTAGACTTGAATACGATTTGAAGAAAAATAAAAACATAAACCATTAAACGAACGAATGATCGTTCGATCATGCAAAAATGCAGCTTACGAAATGTTCATATACAAGTATGTTTGTATGTACTTGTATATGTATAAGTAGTGTATGTAGATGAATGCTTCCTGCTTTTAGTAAGTTAATTAAATTAATATCGTAAACGTTAGCAAATAAAATAAATTGTTTTCAATTACATAAACGACAGGCAGGCATGTGATTGACCTCTTTCAATGCGACATTCTTCGACCGATGATTACATTGAACTTCAGCAACGGCAACAGTAACAGCAACAGCAACAGTAACGGCGACATCAACGGCAGCAAAGGGCAACAACAGTTGTCGCAGTTGTCAGATAATGTAATTTCATATACATACTATATATAAGTATATACACTTGTACATATATTGCAGATACATGCGAAGTGAGTCGAGCACTTAATCAAAAAATGCGACAAAATCAAAAGTAAACAAAAATGCAAGGCACTGCAGAGAGCCCAGAACTTGCCTTAACCAACGAGTGCATTGAACACATATACACAGTAAATCTACTCACATATACATATATATGTATATGTATGTATGTATATACTCGTATGTACAAAAGCAGAAATTTAAATACGCTCATATATACTTGTAAGTGCAACCAACTGCAAAAAATAGTTGTTGAAATGTTTTTAAATTTCAAAAATTCATTAAAGGCATGCAAAAAATTATTCAATGTCGAGGCTGTGACGCAAAATGCACAGCATTCATTAATACATGCATAGCTATGTATGTAGTATATAGATAGGTATATATATACATATGTATACTATGAATGCACAGCATTCATTAATACATGCATAGTATATAGATAAAAAAATATATACAAGTATTTAAATAGGCATTTGCATAAACCAAAGCCCCATAATCATAACAGCTTCAACATCAAGTTGAAGATACATTTCGAGTTAAATACCAATCTATAACATTGCAACAACAGCAACAAAGTATCCACCCAAAATTTCGAATCGCATCATTATCTTCTAATACAAGTGGTTGACCTTGTATTTTGTTAAAAGTTTATTGTCCTTTCAATAGAACACGCTAAATACAAATGCACAGACACTAACCCACTCATACAGTTGCATACATTTAGCAACGACCCTGCAGTTAGTCGAACTAGCTTAAAACCCACCCACCGCCACACCACTAGTTAGCAGTGGCTATTCCTTAATTTACGACCCTTAACCACACTTGGAAAACATTTGTCAATTATATTAGAATGCGAAATGTTTATTAAATTGGTAGAATCAGTTTTGTTCCAGATCCAGAAAATATCTATTCGTTTAAATTTACTATTCGAATAGTGTGCTTTTAATTTAATTATTGTTGCTCCAAACTTCAAAAAGCGAAGAATGAATTAATTGACTCGTAGTAAAAGGTGCAAATTTGTTCAAAATGATCAAAAAAGTCAATAATACATGATCTTATACAGTTTTGTTGATAACTTTTCATTAAAACCTTCGTGCCACCTTTTGGTATAAAAAAGAAATTGTCCACATTTATGAGTAAATTGAACATTATTATTGTAAAATGTTAACTTTGACTAACTTTTTCCATATTCATAATTAAAGTAACACTTGCACTCCAAGTTCCGAAACTTTTCACATTTTAAAGCATTACTGAATCAGCTGCCTGATTGATCGCTCTCCAAACCCCAAAAAGTCTCGTATTAAAATTATAAAAATAAATAACTGACAAAGTAATGATCGACTTGGAAACATTATCAGGATCTGTTTTTCAAATTTTCTGGAGTTGGTTTTGCAATTGCACAGCTGACAGTAATTTTAATTAATTAACCTTTTTTTGATATTTTATTTATTGAAGAAGATCTTTCTTTATCTTAAAACTAAGTATCTATAGGATTTTAAGCTCATATACACATTAAATGCTTGTAGTTTTAAGGCAATAAATAAAGACAATAACAATACAACTAGGTGCGGAGTTAGCAAAAAGATGTAGTTCATAATAGTGGCAATAATAATAATATTTTCACCTTGGAACCAGCACCACTGATCTGCGGGCAGCCGCTCAAAAATATTGTCTGGCAATTCATACCTTTAGCTTTACATAGAACACAAGTCCAATTACTAGTGCAACAAAGGCAGTTTCCACCTTGAAACTACTGGGTACATACACAAGAAACAAGCGCCATAAATGATAAGTCTGAGCTTAACTTTCGGATTATTTACTGCACTAATTTCTGCAGAACTAGTTTAGCTTAAAAACAGAGATGTCGGTAAAATTCCTTAATCGCAAAAAAGTGCATATAAAGATATTAAAATAAATGCTTCCCCTGCCATACCCCGCCAGCCAACAATATCTTCATCAGCTGACTCGCGCCTCTTTAATTGCATTGTCGTTGCCGTTGTCGATGCCGCTCCGTTGCGGTTGCTGATGCGATTGCGGTCTGCGGGGGGATTTCAGTTGTGGATTTGCACGGCTCTATGCAAATTAAACGAGTTCGGTGCCAAAAACAAAAAAATTGGCATCGCTATTTGATTTGTCGTCGTTAGCCCCATCGAGTGTATTGTGTGTATTTGGCTTTAATTATTTATTTGCATTCGTATCTTCTCTCTTTAACGTAGGTATAGTATGTGTTCCAAAGCCACCTTATACATAGTTTGGCAGTCAGTTGTCCAGGCCTGCGTAGTTGCTTTGTTTTGTCTATGGAGCATCAGCAGCATGATTTGACGTTTGTCTGAGGTTTGTTTGCTGCTCGGTTTGGTTGTTTGGCTGGTTTGTTCACTTGGGCGTTTGCTCTGGCTCATTTTTTTCTTTATTTTTTGTTATACGTATTGTTGTCTGTGTCCATTGATTAGTTAAAATATTGTTAATTAATTTGACTTTGAACTTGATTTAGAGCTCGTTTTGGGCCAAACGGCAATGTGTCAATAGTCATCGGACAAACGTTGTGTGTATATGTACTAGTTTTTATGACTATGACTTGGCAGTATGGTCGGAAATAAGCAAAGATTACAAACTGGTAGCAGAAGTGAGCTCTGGCTCTTGAAAGTGTGAAGGAGGCAATTAAATGATGAAGCTTTCAGCTATTTCAGCGTCTGTTGAATACCAACTTTCAGCGTTTTACACCATTTCGGACAAAAAAAAATCAAACTTCAGCATTAAATTCAAATAACGAAACATAATTCAAATTTGTATCAACAAACTGCAGAAAAAAATAAACAAACTTGATAGAAGCAAAGAATTCAGGAAAGCCCGTACGTACATATTAAAGTAGTTCGTCAGAAATGGGAAGAAGACACTTGAGGGTAGGCATGAAAAATGAAGTTTTCTCTTCCATTAACTATTTTTTTTAGTTTGTTAGATCTATTATGTCTCTGACCAAACATGGCTGTGAATCGCGGCATAGCTGGCCAAATGGCAAATCAAATCATTATTTTTAAGGCTTTTTCATTTTTTAAGCCGAAATTAAAACATACTATTATTTTATACATTTATTGTAATGTAGTTGAAAACATTTTATAGTAATCTGTATCGATAGCACAATTTGTTGATTTATTAAATAAAATAAACAGGACAGAATTCTGTCAGCTGTAGACTATTGTGTAATTTCTGAGGATAACATACAGGGGCAGAGAAATTGATAGAGCTGAATAAATAAACTGCATAAGAGTCATAAAAATTTACCACCAAAAAAAAAAACAAAAATAAAATTGCGTTTTTGGAACAATTTCCAAATTTAAATAATATTATATTATGTAGCGAATCGGCCTGCAGATTTTGCCATAAAACGACAGTTTGTCATTTTCATATATTAGATCACTCTTACAGGATTTTAAGACTGCTACGAAATATTTAAACCACCTTTTTGCGATAATGGTAGCGCCAAGCCCCATATAATGTTTATTAACTAAGGATCAGGGATCAAGCATGACCTAGCACGAATTTATTTACTCTTATCTAAGAAATTCCCGTGCATTAAAGATTGAAATATTGTTTCGAAATAAGATATAATATAATTTTAGAGAGATTTGGATACGACAGCTTGACATTTTCATATATTACATCACTCTTACAGAATTTTAAGACTGCAAGGAAGTATTTAAATCAAGCTTTATGCGATGATAGTAGCGTCAGGCCCCATATAATGTTTATTAGCTAAGGATTTGGGATCAATATTGGTCTGGCATGGATTTATATAATCTTACATAATACTCATTCTTTTAAGATTGAAATATTGTTCGAAATAAGATATAAAATAGTTTTAGCGCACCTGCTCGACCCAAATTGTCCCTCAGAAAGTTTTTCATGATCATGACTAAGGTCAGATTCATAAAACCGCATAAACTAGACCCAATTTAGCGACTAAACATAAATTGCCACAAATGACACAACCAGACTGACAGATAAATGAAACAAAAAATCGCATTCGCAAAGAAATTATTCTATTAAAAAAATGAAATGAAATGAAAATTGTTTGTGTTGCCGCCTGGTGCCGCATTTCCATAAACGTTTGCACACGTACCCGGAGGCCATTGCGGTTTTGGGTGTCTAGAGCGTAACATTTGAGTAGACGACTGACTATACATACGAGTATAGGCCCCCAGATAACAGAGCACAATTGAATGCTTCCATTTGCAAGGGTTCGCCTTGGCTAGCAGCTCGGATTTGCAGTTCCACATTGAACTTGAGCTGGCTGGCCTGGGCTGGGCTGGGCCGGCCGACTGGGCGGTCTGACTGCGGCGCGATCAGGTGCAGCGAATTGTTGCCGGATCTTTTGAGCACATAAATCATGCGCAGCTGATGATATCACGTGTTATAATTAGAACGATTTCATTTTCACTTTTCACCATTCGCAACATCCGCAACAACTTGCTAATGCGAGCTCATGTTGCAGTTTCGCTGACAGCTGAAAATCGTGATATTTGATGTTTGTATCTTTGACACCAGATCCAAGTCGAGAACGAGCCATCATGCCAACCCCCCTATAGTCTTTAGTCTTTGATCGGCAGTCCATAAAGTGGCGTTCATTATGGCCGACTGTTTCTAACAATGTAGCGGCGACTCTTTAAATTATGCAGCGTCGCCGTTCGGCGCATATCGAAACTGTCAATAGAATACTTGGTACTACTCGTAGTACATACTTGTAGTACTCGCATTTTGCACCACCATGTTGACCATGAGAACATGTTATTAAATTACTGTAATAATGTATAAAGTATGTAAGAATGCTACAAATGTTAATATGTAATAATAATTGTAATAGGTTGTTGCTACATAAATTAAACGCCAATGTGACAGAGACCGATCAACTAGCAGACAACCTCAACCTGAACCTCAACCGATTCATACAAATGTCGGCCATTGTGTCCACCACTACGCACTATCTGTGTATGTACGTGTACGTGTATGTGTGTGTGTGTGTGTGTGTGTGTTTGTGTGTGTGCGTGTATTTGTGTAATTGACCAAATGCGCGTTTGACATTTTCATTTTCAATTTCAGTTTCAATTCCATGAAAGTGCCAATAATGTGCGAGCATGCACATGATATATATACTTCTATATACGACTTGCATAATATCCGAGAGAACAACAACAACAACAACAATATTGGCGATGACGACTCTTCTCACTCGGCGGTGGGCATCGCTTGCGTCAGACGGGGCTTGCTTTTGGGGTGTTAAGTCCAGTCCAGAACAGGTCGCACCAGGCTTAAAATAATAAAAGTGTGCCGAATCAGAAATGAATCGCATAAATTTTATTTGAGAATGTGTTGCACTGAATTCATTTATAGTATCTGTAAGACTGACTTTTGTTGTTGTTCTTTTTAATTAAAAACACCGCACCTAAGAAATGAAACAATGCCCGTAAAATGGTAATTGTGGAAAATCAACCACATCTAACGCTTTTATTATTAAATAATTGAAGAGAGTTGGAGAGATGACGAGTAGTCTTTTGAGTCGAAAACATAAAGTTAACTTAGAGTCACTTTTACGAAAATATCCTAAATTTTGATATTTCATCCTTAGCTTGCAAAACGCTTTTCCAAAGAGGTTGTAAATCAACCTTCATTTAAAGAGTGCAGCCAGTCCTCGCATAACAAAAACTCTTTTAATGCGAACTCGGTCTTACACTATTAACTTAACTTTTTAACGATGAAGCCCTTGTTCTTAAACAATTGCAGTTGTAAAATATTTAAAAATAAAAATTGCACTTTTAAGCGCTTTTGTTGTTTGACAATTTTCCTGATCCCTAAAAAAATTTAAGCCATCCGAATGTCAAAATAGGATTTCTTCCACCTAATACCTAACACATCAGTTCTGCACTTCTGAATTGATAATTAACACTTTTTGAACGCAACTAAAACTGACTCCAACGATGTAATCAGTTGTTGGAAGAAATTTTGTATTAAATATTACCCTGAATTGGTTATTTTATGCCCACAAGGTGAACTTCTTGAAATAGTAAAAGAATTTGATCATTTAGTTGAAGTTTTCCAATACATAAACATCGATAATGTTTAAGAGTTGTATAAAGATTTGAAGAATTATTATGTCTAATTGCTCTGAATAAAAAAAAATTCATTAAAAGTCAAATTAAAGAAGCTTAGAAGAAATGCAACCTATAACCATAGAAGCTGTAAAAGGCTCAGCAATTGAAAATCACAGATTTTTATTGCCAAGCAGAATAAGCAAAAAACATATTAAATACGATAACAGCTTAAATTTATAAATGAACCCAAATGGATCTCAAAATGTATACGATTATTCATATTTCATATTTTAAACGCGTTGGAGAAGGACAACAAATAATTCCAATACTTTCAACACAAATAAAGTGAATACAAAGCCGAGCCGTTCTCTGCGCTTCTCAAAATGTTGTTTGCACGTATGAACACGTATGCTCTCTCAACACTTGGCACGCGTGATCTTTACAGTGTATCAACGCTGTTTGATAATTTGACAAAATTGTTAACAATAACTTTGACTAATTTAATTAGCATGCTAATTACAATATAAACATATCATGCGCGCTGCTTTGTGTTACGCAATCTGTACGTTAATTTCACCACCAAAACAATTTCAGAAAATGCAAAAAACAAATAAACGTAGATGCGTTTAAGGATAATTCCAGTTTTGCAACAATCTGTGTTTGATATTTTTATGCGAAAATTTGACAACACGTTTTGCTCGTAGGAGTCAAACATGTAAATAAAGAATAATGCGCTCCACATTCCAATTAATTATCATTATAATCAGTATCAATTAATTCATGTAAATTGCTAAAAACGCAAACAAAACAAAATATACGAGAATAAATTTTGAAGAAATGACAAAGAAACAATTGTGTTTGTTTGCGATTTGGCATAACTTATTCTAAAAAAAATAAAATGCAGGCAAATGTCAGAGACTTCTGATTGGACGGACTTTGATAACTGAATTAGCATGAAATGTCGACGCTGTCGTGCCTGTTGTTGTTGTTGCTGCTTATTTGCACAATTGCAACAACAATTGCAGACGGTTCGGATGGACAAATAAAATGCGTCTGCACTCGATATAGCGCGCCGTCTGACCACGGAGTGGTGGTGTCTTTGTACAACATTAAACATTTATAAACAAATTATGTCAATTTGTATGTAAACATGAAATTGAAAAACCAAAAGCGGCGACTCAGTCGATCGATCGGTCGATCGTGTACGTGTTGTCGTTTATGTGTAAATTTATGCCACTAATCGTTGCTCCTAAAAAAAACCAGCAACTTAACGCTACATACATACATACATACACTTACCAGAAAAACTATGCATACAAAATCAATGCATAAGTTTGTCGATCTATTTACTTATTTCATATCTTAAGTATAGCTTAAAGGCCTCAAGCTAGAAGCTAATAATTGACATTTTTTTAATGCCAAACTAAATACGTACTAACTATTTAAATGGATTTGTAACCAAGTATTTACATAAAGTGTAAATATTCAGTTGGTGTTCGTACTTTTAAATTATGTTATAAGGTGTTGAGGTCATGGCTGTTATCGATGTATCGGATTATGGTTTTTATATTAGGGGAGTTGAGATCGAATAGGGATTAAAGGAGGCTTTTAGTGGGAAATTGAGAACTTCTTACTATTGAGGGGATTATACACTGGTTGGTGCAAAGGAACCACAATGGAGCTATGGGTAACTATGAGTAAGGTTGGTGTGGTAGTTATTGGATTGGAATGCTTGTAATTGAAATTATAATATAATATTATTGGTGATTAAGGAATTGATGGATTAAATTGTTGTTTATATGATTAAGAATGTCAGCGATATTTAGATTATTTGACACTCTTCACGTCTGTAGGACACTTTAGACAGTAGTTGTCTACAATTGCTTGGCAGTTAGATTATTTTAAATTAGATGCACGGTTACACAAATTTTAAAGGAAATTTTTATGTAGGTAAAATATTATATATACATATTGTTATTTAATCATTTGATTTTTTATATTCATTTAACTATTCAAGTACATTTTTTCTAATTATTTTATCTCCAGCCAGCCTAACGAATAAAGCCCTTATTCTACCAACTAGTTCATTCAAGAATATCGGGCCATGAATAACAATAATATAATTTAAACATACATATATATTCCAACTAGCAGGTATTGCCCGTCTTAAAATTGTTTCAAATTGTATTTATTTTGTGTGTGCATGACCTACTCATTGTTTTCACCTCACTAGTTACCAGTAGGAAGGTATTTAATTTTCTGTTTTTCACAAAAAATTGTTTAGTTTCACAAATCTTGATCGCGATAAGTACGCATAGTTTTTCTGGTAAGTGTAAATAAACGCAGACATATACATACATATTCATTCATATGTATGTATCGTGTTCACAAATTACAAATATTGAATTGCAGTTGCAGCGCCGGCAACGGCGACGTCACGGCTTGTCACGTCGTCATGTTTGTTTTTGTTTTTTTTTTTACTGTGGACTTTTAGTTTGGCTTTGCATTTTGTTACTTGAGCTAAATTACAGCTCATGAAATACGGAAGTTGTTATTACTGCTAACTGCATTGCATATGGCGCTTTACTTGTACAACAACAACAACAACCACGTCGATTGTAGAGACGCTGCGGCCACCACCACATGCGACTGCCGGCCAAAGGGCGCGGGTCCAGCCCCGGTCCAGTCCCGGTCCACCCCCTTTGAGACAATTCGTTATAGAGCTCGCATTTGCCGCTAATTTTTATTATTTATAGCAAATATACCGCCTATGGCGTCTTAATCTTCACATTACTTCCTGTTGCCAAAATGCACTTAACAAATTTTTAACATATTTTTTCTTAAATTCTCTAATTTATTTCCAGCCATAAATGTAGATATTTTTCTCAACAAAAGCCTTTTAGAATTTAGAAAACTATTTATCTTGAAATACTGTTTATAAATACTTCTGAAGTTATGAATTTGATTTTGCAATACAAAACTTAAACCTAACGGGGCTTAGGTTGAGCTTCAAAAAACAAAAATAATAAAAATTATATTCTCCAGCACCAAAGTTATATACCCTTCACTATACTTTACAATATGAATCCAAAAGCAGGACTTTATATGTGTACCTTATGTACCAGAATGGTACAAAAGTGTATTATGTTTGTGCAGAGTGAAAAATTGATCAGGCCAGACCCTACAAGAATAGTATGCATATATGTATGTATATTCTCGATCAGCATGATAAGACGAGTCGATTTAGCCCTGTCCGTCTGTTTGGCCATTTGTCTGTATGAAATTCAGCATCTCAGGGACTATTTGGGAATTTTTGAAAGTCAACCCTTCTCCCTCATTTTAGGATTTTCAAAAGCTCCCGTAATTCTTGGAATTTTCATTTAACATTTAGCAATTAGTGCCTCTGTTTCCGTATGCCTTTTGTGAAAGCCAGCTTAAAAGGAAATTATAGCCATAAATGTAATCTCTGCCCGAGCTCTACCTGCAGCTGTTGTAAATGTGCAAAATTAACATCTGTTTTGCGAGTATGAATCCGAAAGGAGCTATAAACGATCTACCAATTTTTTTTAGTACTATTTTGTTTTTTTGCTCTTTTGTAAAATTTTGCTAGCTAAAGAGTATTTTAAAGTCAAGTGCTTTAGCTTCTCTACTTGTTTAACTTTATGCTTCTTATTTTTAGGTTAATTATTGTTTTACTTTTGTGAATTGACAGCTTTGTTTGTCGACGAATAAGTAGGTATAATTTCAAGTCGGATCTAAATAATAATACGCTTAGCCTAGGAACGAGCATGTTGTTTCGATGCACCGTATCGATACATTTCAATACATCGACATTCATTGGATTTCCATTATACTTCAGTATTCTTTATCAGTCAGATATGTCATCCGATTGACAATTCCAATAACAATACCTGCTTTTGTTGCCAGCAACTAGAACAGATCTCAGCTTAACATTTAACTCCACTTTCCTAATAGACTTAGCTCGAACAGTGGTTTTTCCTCTGAGTGTATGACTAAGAATGTAAGCAACTATGACACACACACACACACACACACACACATTTAAACGCACACAGACCCAGTCAGAGAGCATAGCGTGCATGTCACTTATTGATATTGAACTTGGCTTTGACTTTGGCTCTCAAACTGGTGCGGTTTTAATGCTATTCTAATTTATTAATTATTTATTTATGTTGTCAGCAATATGCTGCATGGTGGGCGTTAACGTCGTCGATATCGGTGGCGTTGGCGGTAGTGGTGGCATTAAATTAAGTACGCTATTTGTATGCTTATGGTAAAAATTTGTATGTAGTACGAATAATTTTTATTTAAAATGGAAAACAAGCTCGGACTCAACTCAAACTCTTTCATATCTATGCATACGAGTATATATGTAAGTATATGCCTCAGATTTACCCACCATCGGAGACATTACAAGAGCGGTAATTCCAAAATTAGTCGCACATGTGTTCATTATCTTTAATTAATTTTAAATAAATATTTGCGCGACTGCTAATTGAAGCGATGGCTTTACATTCGCGTCGCATATGTGTAAATATTCAGAAACAGTTTTCCTTAGTAAAATGCATATCCAGACACACAAGTAAACCAATATTGATATCAAACAAATGTTGGCAGCTTTGAATAAACACTGATGTAACTTTATCTAGAAGTGGCTATCAAAAAAGCTTTGTATTTCTTATAATATTTATGTTTATATATTTTTTTTTTGCTTAACAGTAAACAGAGTCTCACACTTCTCTTGTTTTTTTCAGACTTGTTTATACGAAGCTGAGTAGAGGCAGGCAACAAGTTTATACATAAGTATATGAAGCATAGCAATTTGATTAGGAAGGGGGTATTAAAAATTTTGCGTTTAAAAGCAATGGTCGAATTATTTCCCTTTTTTTGGAACGAGCAATGACGTTTGCACCAAAAAGTCCAAAACTCCATGTTGTTAATGGCTAGAATGTGTTTTTAAATTTACCATTCTATAGTCGATGATTTACTTTTAGAATAAAATCAACACAAGTATTTCTCGAAGAAATTTGACACCAAAGTTTAAACTTATCTTGACATTGAGTCGCAACTAACTTCAGACAATTCAGCAGATATTTCCATGTTTTTCGAACTAAATCAATAAAAAGAGTCTTTAAAAGTAAAAGATAATTGCACATTCAGTGCATCTTCACTTGCATGAAAAATCTGTTGAAGGGCTTGCCTTTGAAAAAATGCCATCATTGTTAGCATAATGAAAATGCACAGTTCCTTAAAGATGAATATGAAAAATCGTTTTTGAAAAAAAAAAAGAGATACAGGGAGACAGTTATGTTTAAAGCAAGTGAGAAAGGTCATTATCATCCAAACATGTTAAATGGAAAATAATTTCTATTTAAGACAACCTAAAAGGGTGGGGAAGTCCACATCGCTTCGCATAGAACACAACTCCAGGGATAAAAACAAGGGTATAAGGAAAGTCAACGTCCATGGTCAGGAGGGGAAATTCTCAAAATAGTTGTACCAATGTAATATGAAATGAATGAACAATTCTTATGATAGGCTGAAAGCTGTCTTATATCTTTTAGGTTTTATATTACATACTATATGTCCATTAAATATAAATTTGTTGGCAACACCTGCAATAAAATATAAAATGTTCGCTTATCTCATTTCAATTTTTGTTTTTAAATAGATTTTAATTTACATATAGTCCTCACGTAGACCATCTACAATAAATTTTAAGCGATCGAACAGCAGATCTTATACATACATCGTACATACCAGTATTCCTGTTTTCTGAACAGTGGGATACAGCATACGTGTACAATATACATTCTATATAATATGTATTAGTACCTGTGTGCAGACATGCCTAAAAAATACTCGTTTGCTTAAAATACAATAATTAATTTGTGCTAAACTGTGCAACAAAGAAACACCAGCAACAACAAAAGCACAGCAACAGCCACAAAAGTAATGACAAAAGCGCATGTCAGATGCCGCCAGTCAAATGAAATAAATTAATTAAGTGCATTATTTTTTTGTTGGTCTTCTTTTTTTCTTTTCTTCTTTTTTGAACTACACGGCAGCAGGCAGACGAGTTTATCGAGCCCAGGCGGGCAGCCGTCACCTGTTTATATTGACTGATTAAATTTATGTACTATACTTAGGAGTAGATATGTCTGTTTGCCGCCGGGTACTCCCGATAATAAAAATCGTAATATGCATTGTTATATTTGAGATTTAAATACATAACCTTAAGTATACAAGTATGCGCTGCTTATTCTCATTTTTATGGACTTCTCACACTTGCTAATCCCAAGGTCGTTCAATCTGTAGCTTTTAATTGTACATTAAAATGTCTGGATCTCGTATGGATCGGAGCAACGTAATGTCAGTCCAGTTGAAGGCGTCCCGCATTTTACAGGTAGCCGCATATAAATCTTATTTGTGGTGTGTAAGTGCTAATTAAGTCGCAGGCATCACAAATATATAAAAAGATAGCAAAACATTTCGATATGCTGCACTCAAAGAAATTCTGTTTTAACGGAAGTGTAATAAGATCTTTATTATTTCAGAAATAATTATTTTTTTTGGTCACTGGATAGGGTATTTCGATAGAGCCAAATCTTTTTATTTCTCCGACTGCCAAATGTGTTCAATTTCCAATCCATTTTCTTTATTTTGGGTTTTTGATTAATTTTTTCCCTCGCTTTTGTTACATATTAGAAACTGTCCGTTCACTCATAACTTGTAAAAAACACTCTTTACATATAATTAAGTTTATAAGGTTTTATAACATGTACTCTTTATTATTAACTAATTATAGATGCACACCACCTTTTGAAAAAAAATGTTCGTTATTGCTTTGTGTTTTGTGAAGTTATAAATGTGTTTTTATACCCTGTACCCGTAGGGTAAAAAGGGTATATTAGGTTTGTGCAAAGTATGTAACATACAGAAGGAAGCATCTCCGACCCCATAAAGTATATATATTCTTGATCAGCATGACGAGAGAAATCGATCTAGACATGTCCGTCCGTCTGTCCGTCTGTCCGTCCGTCTGTCCGTCTGTCCGTCCGTCTGGATGAACGCGAGGATCTCGGAAACTATAAAAGCTAGAATAACCAAAGTTGGCATCCAGATTCTCCTAGGTCCGAGTAAGGACGAGTTTATGTTTTTTTTTTTAATTTTCCCCCCCTTCCCCCGCTACAGAATTTCGTCAATAGCGTCCACATTTCAAATGCCACCTAAACCAAATTTTGCACACATAATTAATGTATAATTGTCTACTGTTGTATGAAATTTTATTCAATTCGGTCAATTCTAAGAAAAGTTATTAGCAAAACAAATTCTCGCCAGTACAACCCCCACAAACTGCAGCAACAAGTTCGCTCTTCTTCTTCCTCTTTTTGCTGCTGCTATGGGCGCATATAACTCAGTGACGGAAGTTTACCTGGGTACAGGGTATTACACTGTCGGGTTTGCTCGACTGTAGCGTTCTCTCTTGTTTTTTTTCAATTCTTACAATGTCCGTATAAGTTTTGCAAATAAGTCCCTTACATTTTTTGGTAAAGAATGAAATTTCTGCATTTTTTAAAACCACTGAGACTGTGCACAAGCCACTTATTTATTTATTTCTGACAAACTACTGTCAATATCATAACATAAACAAGAGAGAACGCTACAGTCGAGCAAGCCCGACAGTGTAATACCCTGTACCCAGGTAAACTTCCGTCACTGAGTTATATGCGCCCATAGCAGCAGCAAAAAGAGGAAGAAGAAGAGCGAACTTGTTGCTGCAGTTTGGGGAGGTTGTACTGGCGAGAATTTGTTTGGCTAATAACTTTTCTTAGAATTGACCGAATTGAATAAAATTTTAAACAACAGTAGACAATTATATATAAATTATGAGTGCAAAGTTTGGTTTAGGTAGCTTTTGAAATGTGGACGCTATTGACGAAATTCTGTAGCGGGGGAAGGGGGGGGAAATTCCAAAAAATAAAATAAACTCGTCCTTTCTCGGACCTAGGAGAATCTGGATGCCAACTTTGGTTATTCTAGCTTTTATAGTTTCTGAGATCCTCGCGTTCATCCAGACGGACGGACGGACGGACTGATTCAGAATATATATACTTTATGGGGTCGGAGATGCTTCCTTCTGCATGTTACATACTTTGCACAAACCTAATATACCCTTTTTACCCTACGGGTACAGGGTATAAAAACATACTAGCTATACATTCAAATATTACAAAGAAAAACAATAAAAACAAAGAAAAATTAAAATTATATAAAATATATAAATATATATAAAATTATATAAAAAAAATAGAATTACAAGCATTCTTAAAAAAGTAAAGACGCATATCATATTCGCCTGACATAGCTTTGTGTGGCTCCTGGCTATTAAGAAATTTATTGAAAAGTCCACTCCAGCGACACCATTGTGACACGATTGGGGAAATTCAAGCCGAATCGAAGAATGTGTTGATGGTAATTCCATAAAAGGATTTTTTGAATTGCCTCGAAAAAGGTTTTGCTTTGAAAAAGTGTTAGCATTTGTGCATTGGCTTGAAAGCGATAAAATGTATTTTAATGAATAAAGATTTTAAAAGCTAGTAGTAGTAGATGGAGTTTTAAAGGATTCATGTATTGAGAAATTACTACACTTCAATAGTTGATATTAATAATATTTATGTTTGCTGTTATTGTTGCCATCTTCAGCACTAGAAGCGTTCTTTTTCAGTGTGCAAATAATAAATAAATAAATAAATATAATAATTTTGCTTTATCACCATTTTACACCTTATGATCTCGCACTTCAGCTAGCGTTCAATTGCCAAGGGCCATGCCATTGATATACGAGTACAAATACTTATAGTATATATATATCGATATAGAGATGTTTGCAACACATAAATACATATGTACATATGTATATACAAGTATATTCGATTAATCACACACTTCAGCGCCCTATCAATTTAATTTCAATATAAAAGTTTAACATTACAATGTAATGGCCGCAACGTCAACGAAGCTGCTGAACATACCAAGAATCAGAAAACAATTTGAAAAAAAAGTGGAAACTCAAAACCCAAAAACAAAACTAAAAGAGAAAAAAAAACTTGACACCGACACCTCGAAGCATTTAAGAAGCTATATACATACTTACATACCTACCTACATACCATACCTGTGTGTGTGTGTCTTACTGCTTGGGCTATGATACCATAATCCACGAATAAAACTAAAGAAACCCGCAGCAACAGCAACAACAACAACTACCAACAACTACCAGCTAGCCAACGCACACACACACACACACACACGAAAAAAGCTCACAAATAGTTCAATGAACTTTTTTGTTGTTGTACTGAGCGTGTGTGTGTGTGTGTGCGTGTTTGTTTGTATGTTTGTTGCTACGCCGCGGCTCTCTCGCGCGCTCTCAATGTGTATTTATTTATATTTTTTGTTGTTGTTGCTGCTGCCACGCAGTTGTCTATTTGGAATCATCATTTTAGTTGTTGTTGTTGTAGGGCAACAACAACAACAACAACAACAGCAGCAACATCTTCAACTGCACTGAAAGCTTCAACAGAGGAACATGAAGTTCAACGCATGTTTCGGAAATTCGACGCATTTTCGATGAGACTTTTGTTTTTTGTTAACCATTTCTTTTTTTTCTATCCAACCATCTATCTATCGCTGTATCTATGTATCTGTTGATCAGATTTTGGTTTTTGTGTTTGTTTTGTTTCTTGTGCGTGCCTGAATTTTTTGTCACGTAGACCCTTTACAACATGCTCGTCTCGGCCCGGCTCCACTCGGCTGTAGTTTTGAATACATTTTTAGAGGGCCCCGTGCAATTTGGTTAGCCCTTTACTCGTAATTGCCACCAACGCTTCCCATGCCTCTAATCGGGCGTAAATAATGCGATTTTGGGCTAATAAGCGAGGCATTTAAGCTTAATTGTTAGATGGTTTTCAGTGTCTTTCTTCAGACTCTCTCTCTCTCTCTTTCTCTCTCTCACCTGACAGGTGTACAAACACACTCATGTGTGCGAATGTATGTGTTTGTCAGCTCACGTTTCGTCAGCTCTTTTTTGGCAGAGTATTTTAAGTTTGTTGTTGTATCGTAAGCAACAAAAATTGGTAATAGTCTTTTAATTGAATTGTCGCAAAAAGCGCAAAAAAACACCACAAAAAAAGATTATTGGTGAAATATTTTTGTTGGCAGTGTTTTTTATTTTTTAGTGGGCGTGCGCTATTAATTAATTGTCGTATGCTTGTTGTTGTTGTTGTTATTTCGATTGTGAATTGTGTAACGCCATAATGCTATATAAGCGTGTGAGGCTGCTCGAAATTACGCAATTCGGAGCGTTTGTACAGGTGCTACGCACGTGCCCTGACGTCACTAGATAACGGCCACAAATCCAAAATACTTAACCAAATAAACAACCAAAATATTATTGTACTTTTCAAATACTCGCTTGTGCGTGTACACATTAAGTATTTTTGTTGAAATTAAATGGTATTTGAAACAAAATTTCCACTTCATGTATAATATTTATATGGCAAGTACTGGCTCTGCAAAAAAGAAGGAATGACAGACAGATAAAAGCCCGCAAAGTGACGTATTCTCTGGCCCGATTGTCCGTCTCTTTGTCTCTTAGTTTTAAGGCTAACATGTTTTTAACAAGCCAATCAAACGATTTTGCAATAAAAAGATGTAAAACGGATTTTTAATGTGGTGGTAGAACTAAATCTAAATCATTACATCATAGCAACGATACGATTAAATGTTATTTCAAAACTGTATAAATCCTTATAGGATGTATATGTTTGATATTTGACACTATGTTTCAAACTTCGTTATGTACTATATTTGTTCCTTTTCACATGAAATATTTGGTACTATATTTGCTGTTTGTGGTACTATGTTTGGCGCAATGTTTCAATTGAACTCACAGAATCAACCAATACCGGTATTTAACTAACTTTTTTGAAGAGATAATATTTCAATCTTGACTTGTGATTAAAAGCCTCTCCTTTTTGTGCTCACGTGTGATTTATTGTAATATATCCCTTTGTGATTATATTTCGTATCCAAATACTTGTCCCCTTTAACAGCAATCAAATTTTAAAGTGTAGATAAGTAAAAATATTAAAAAGAAATACTTAAAATATACGCTATTTGTAAATAATTTTCATCCTTTAAAATACAGTATACTATATATTTGACTTTTGATATGACTATACTTGTACGAGTACAGTAAGCCCAAAATTCAAGTAAAACCATTTATGCTTTATAATACTCGTATAGTCACACCAAATGGCGAAGATTGCGGACAATATTTAAAGCGAATGAAAAATGCACTTGTTTCAATTTTCGTGATCATTCTATTTATTTAAATTGAACGGAAAACAAACATAGGGCTTAGGGGTATATGACTACCACATTTTGGGACTCTAGCTCTTGTACTTTCCGAGATCCTTGCGGTCATACAGACGGACAAACGGGCGACTCCTTCTGTGTATACCATTTGAATGCATGTCCCATTCACAAAACTCTCTCAAAAATGTGCCAAAACAATAAGAAATAGTTTGGCACTTTTGGTTGACTGGGCGGGCATGTAAGCACATACATATATGCACATATGTATATGTACTTATATATGTATATATATATATATATATATATATATATATGTATGGCTGCGCAATTTCATTCACTTGGACTTGGCCAACAACTCTTAAAGTCAGTGCCAAGTAATGAAAATTGCAACGTGTTCGTGGCATTTTGGCATTAGACGTGAAAGTGCGAGTGCCAGGCCAAGCGACCAGGCAAACAACAACCACTACAAAAACAACAATAACAACAACAACGGCAAAGACAACTAAGCTAACAAATAAGCAATGGCCTAAACGTATGCCCAATCGACAGACCACTCTTGTGGCTCAAATGTGGGCGTGCTGCCCACGCCGCCAGCGCGCCAAATGCTCTTTGCAGTTATTTTGTTTTTATGGCACGTAATTTGCAATTGGCAAACAACAACAACAACAACTACAACATCTAAGCAAAAACAATAAACACAAGCCACACTGCCGACCATACATGTGCAGACATTTCGCCCCGGCCACTTTTCACTTTTCATTTTGCATTTTGCGTTTACGCTTTTCCAGCAACGCCTCATCAAATGCAACTGCCAATTGCGTATGCGTACGTGTCAGTTGAGTATATTTTGGCCTGTTGGCCTATTAAGTGAAGTAAGTGAAGTCGCACGCCTTGCCAACGTTCTTCTTAGAGTCTCAGGCCTGGCATCCAGCCAAATTATGCAGTCCATAGCTGTGGGTTGGCAGTTGATAGGAAAAACCTCAGGTAAGCTTTAACTATGGCTCTGCTTGGCGATCAGCATGGTCTGGCATGTCAAGTGCACTGGCGACCCATTTTATTAATTTGCCACATCGCGTATACGCCTAGTTGTGCAGAGAGACTAAACTAAAATTAAGACTTGCCTCATGAAAATGTGATGCAAACTTATACGTTTTTTGGATTAATTAAAAGAGTCCTTTTTGCAAATAAATAAGCAATTGATGAATCAGTTACAAAAATCTCAACATCGGTTATTTATGAAATCTTTTGAAAAACATTTGACACAACTTTGAAAGATTTCATTTTTCGAACATATCCCCTGCAAACAGCTGCCATCAACGTGTTTGGATTTTCTTTCAATTAGTATAAAGAACTCCACGAATTTTTAATTAAGCTGCAAACACTTTACTCATGAATAACGACAACATAAAATTTAAAGTTATTTTTTCTAAGCTAACATGTCACATTAGCGATACACAGATTTCGTCAAATTAGTTTAATTAATATATGTACAGTCTGTCGGTGCTTATTTGAAATATGGTGGGGTTTTATTAAAGCTTTCATTTAATTCAAAAAATATAAATTTACTTGAATGTAAAAATGGCATTTTTATTGTTCGGTTGTTTCAGTTGCTATGTCTGAATTTAATTAATTAATAAATTAATTTAATATTATCCACAATACTTAATATTTTTGATGCAGATTGTTAGAAAACCCAATTAAGATTATATTTTATGTAGGAAAATGTCTTTGTATGTAATGTTTGTTATGTTATGTTTTCAACTAAGCTAAAAAAATAAAAAACTGAGAGATTTGAAACAAACCACAAGAAATTTCTGTGACACCGAGAATGGGCTTTCG
The DNA here is from genome assembly GCF_003285725.1 of Scaptodrosophila lebanonensis. Classification (NCBI taxonomy): domain Eukaryota; kingdom Metazoa; phylum Arthropoda; class Insecta; order Diptera; family Drosophilidae; genus Scaptodrosophila; species Scaptodrosophila lebanonensis. Next base: position 5,831,627 of record NW_022060538.1, read on the forward strand.
GTTGAAATTTGGTTGGAAGAGATTTCTTTAAAGCCCTTGAATATTCTCAAAATAGTTGAAAAATTATTGGACTAGATAGAGAAAAGACTGATATAAAAAGCTTGGCATGCAGTAAACACCCTTTATCTTATAATACATCTGTTAGACCTATTCGTTATTTTGCTTTTACTGGAGAAAAGGAGCCTCCATGACTCCGATGAGCCTCAACTCTATTGGAGAGAACTGCAAAAAGAAACTCTCTTTCAAACACAATTTTGGTCGCAGCTCCTTTGTGGTGTGGGGTATGGTTATATCAAGAGTTATGCTGTCTTTCCATTTGTTGAGCCAAACAAGGAGGTGTCATATATTTTAACAAGATGATGCTCGTATTAATGTAAACAGCTAATTAGTTTATGTCTTTAGCCATACTAGACGCCTTGTTCATCTGACCATGGAGATGATGAATTATCTGAAATAATGCAAAAAGGATGGCCTTGTGTTGGGACTCAAGTGATTGCTATAAAGTCGAATAAATCTATAAATTCTGAGAGACAAACCAAAAATTTAAATGGACTAAAGAAAACATTTGACTACTGACGAGAGATTTGGGTGAGGAACTTTGTCTATCTGCCTCGATGTTGGCATAATAATAATAAATCATTGGAAAACTGTTGATCCCAGGGCTGACTACTCAATACCCAGAACAAAATCCTTCAATGCAGTGGAAACGGCAGTTCAGTCCAACTATATTAATTTTTGTTTTGTTTCAAATCATCCAATCTTTCTAAATTTTTCATTCCGAATTTAATTTTTTATTAAATTTTAAAACGTTAGTGTCCTATGAAAAGTAGCGTACTTATGATCTGAGGTCTAGTTTGATCGCATTTTATACTAATGAGTAACTAGGCCAACACAACTCCATTATGATTCAAGTTTGTCGTTATTGTAACTACTAAGTGGAAGAAACAAAACAAAACAAATTTGCCAAGACCTGGGTGATTCACAATTGGCTTACAAGAAATGAAACATTGCAACATTTGGCACGTGAGTCGTCATAGATGCGTTGTTCCAAAACTATGCAGCTAAGTATGTGCCAGATGTTCACAACATCTTGACAATATTTTTGCATACCTGTCGGCAACAACAACAACAAACGAAACATACAACAATATTTGCAAATTAGGAGAAACTTTTGCTGTCATATTATTTTCAATAAGTATATAGATACACATGTTTGTATGTGTGTGTGTGTTGGTGTGTGTATGCGTGCGTATATAAACCTGACCAAAGATGAAACTGAAACTGAATATATAACAAAAGGCACTTGTTTGGGTGAAATTTTCACCCGAAATTCAAATGAGTTGCTAACAGCAGACAGAAACAGCAACAACAAACAAATGCTGACTGAACAAACAAACAACCAACACACACAAAAATAAAAAACGGAAACCGTTAAAGCAAAGCAACAAATACAACAAATGCTACAACAACAAATGTTAGTTTTGGAGTCGCTTTCAAATTATACGATTGGTCTCTGAACTTCGCTATAATGAATTATTTCTGAACATAAGGAAACTGGCCCCCCCTTTTACATTTTCTAGGCACCATCCACTCTCTAAGGATGGGTGCACGATTAGGCATTTCTTCTGTAAGCCTGCTTTGAATTCTCTTTAGCGAATTGTGACTGTAGTTTAGTTGCTGTCGCTCCGTTGATGAGGCGTGCGTCGTTGTTTACCCCACTCGAAAGCATCGGAGAGACCACGATAGTTGTGTTGTGTGAAGATCAATGCGGCGGCACAAGAAACTCTTGATTGGTGGTGCTGGTGGTGCTCTAACGATTTGTGTAGCCGCCAACTAACCCGCCAGGTTGCTACCAAAAGTTGTCTGCTGCCTACCACTTTCGTTGTTACTCTTGTTGTTGTTGTTGTTGATTTTCGAGCTGTTGCTGTTGCCGTTGAAGCTCTGAACGATTTTTCATTGGAATAGAAAGTGAATTGAATTTGTTTTCATTTTTTTGTTGCTGGCTCATTTTTTTTGTTTTTGTTTTTTTGTTGTTGTTGCTGTTATTTTGGTGTGCCGCCATCATTGCTCTTGAGTCGCAGTCGTCTTCATTGTGTTGCCTACAATGAAAACAACGACAACAGCAACACAAAAATTAGACCATGTCATTGACCTTAGGCTGCCAAAATGTAGTGAGAGTGCTGCTCGCTGTTTATTTTGGGTGAAAATCAATCTAGCAAAGCTTTCTGTTTCTATTGATATTTGTATGCTGGCTGTTGTTTCACAAAAACAACAAAAAAAATGTAGTAAAGTAATAAAAAACAAACCAAAGAGCTTGTACGCATGTTTATTCGGGAGTTTGTCTGGCGGGGATTTTAGCTTAAAGTTGGTGAAAATTAATGTGAGGAATTTCGACATGTGCCATTCCTATTATCACTTCTATGGCCATTCTAATGATCATCCATCAAGCAAAATGGGAAAGTGTGTCATGTTTAATCAAGAAATTTGGGTAAAAGCAAATCAATTACATACTTATACGTGTACAGCAATGATCAGCATTGTATTTGAATTCATTATCTATTTTGGCTGTAAATTCGGATCTCTTCTCTATATATGTACTCGTGAATGACGGTCAGTTCCTCAGTTCCTGCGTGCTGCTCTCGCTCAGACCTCAGCTCAATAAGTATCAGCTTTTGAAATGAAGACTTCATTTTTGTCATAATTTAGTAGCATTCTTTTAGGTTTTTACTCTTCTTCAGTATTAGAGCCTTTTGCTTTTTTACCGAAAAAATATGATTTTTCAAACTGTCTACGATTTGTTTTTCTCTCAGCAGTAACCTCCTTATTTCAAATAAATTTATTTTCCCCGAGCCATATCTTCAAGTTAACGAACATCCTAATCCTCCTTATCTCCTTTACTTTATTATCGCATCCCACAATATCGTGACCATAGCTTTTGCGGCTGATAGAACTGTTTCTGCGTTCTTCGAAACGGAAAAATCCATTGTGACTGTCTCATAGTTTGTGGCTTGTAAAAAGTACGGGGGGTTTCATTTAAAGCGATCCATTGTTGGTTGACGCTTGTCCTCCACTACGGGCAATCGCGACACCCTCTGAGAATCGAGTCACTTTTATTTCTTTGCATGTTTCTCCACTCAAAATTAAACAATATAGAACGCTTCGGTCGAGCAAGCCCGACAGTAAAATAGCCTATACTCTCCACAAAAAAAAAAAAAAAAGAAAAGTTAAATTATTAAAAAAAAATTTGCATAAAAAAAAAATCAAACTCGTACTTTCTCGGTCTTAGGAGAATATGGAAACCAAGTTTGGTTATTCTAGCTCTTATACTTTCTGAGATCCTTGCGTTCATACGGACAGACAGACGGACGGACGGACAAGGCTATACCCACTCGGCTTCTCATCCTGATCAAGAATATATATCCTTTGTGGGGTCTGACACGCCTCCTTCTGTGTGTTACATACATCCGCACAAAACTAGTATAGCCTTTCACCCTTTGGGTACAGGCTATAAAAATGAATTATGGATTGATATTGCGTTTGTTTCATTTGATCAATAAATACCCAACACTTGTAACTTAAAACTGCATTTTTGTGATATTATAGCTTTTAGACGATGGTACAGATTTTTTACCAAAGACGGATGTCTATTGATTAGCCATCGTAAAATATTACATAGGTATTTATATATTTGTATTTTTTAATACTAAACTAGTAAAGTTTCCAAATATGATGCTAGTCATATACAACAAAAGACTATACCAACATTTTTATACCCTGTACCCGTAGGGTAAAAAGGGTATATTAGGTTTGTGCAAAGTATGTAACATGCAGAAGGAAGCATCTCCGACCCCATAAAGTATATATATTCTGAATCAGCATGACGAGAGAAATCGATCCAGACATGTCCGTCTGCCCGTCCGTCTGGATGAACGCAAGGATCTCAGAAACTTTAAAAGCTAGAATAACCAAAGTTGGCATCCAGATTCTCTTAGGTCCGAGAAAGGACGAGTTTATTTTATTTTTTTTTTAATTTTCCCCCCCTTCCCCCGCTGCAGAATTTCGTCAATAGCGTCCACATTTCAAATGCTACCTTAACCAAACTTTGCACACACAATTTATATATAATTGTCTACTGTTGTTCAAAATTTTATTCGGTCAATTCTAAGAAAAGTTATTAGCGAAACAAATTCTCGCCAGTACAACCCCCACAAACTGCAGTAACAAGTTCGATCTTCTTCTTCCTCTTTTTGCTGCTGCTATGGGCGCATATAACTCAGTGACGGAAGTTTACCTGGGTACAGGGTATTACACTGTCAGGCTTGCTCGACTGTAGCGTTCTCTCTTGTTTATCTCTATTTTCTTCTTTCTTAAGCACGCTTTTAATCCTGTTATAACACATTTTAACTGACTGTCCCTTAAACATTCCCCAACTTTTTTTTAGTCCCTCTGAAGACAACAAACTGCTCTTATGTATTATGTATTATATAGTACAAAAAGATACATTATAGCTCAATACAAATCTGTCTCTGGGTTATACTTAAGGTCGCATCGCTATAGCTTAGACTACCCGAGCTACTACTATCTGTAAAATTAATTTCTTTTAAGGTACATATAAATAAATACAAAATAGAAATAAATAAATATGTTTCTTATTTTGAAAGCGTTTATATATAACTTAGGAGATTCATCTTAAGAAGTATGCAAGCATTTCCATTGTAGCTCAGTCAGCTGCAGTCCTCCATTTTATTTTTATTTTTTGACTGCTTCCCATTGGTATTTATAGCCCATTATGCACTTTTGTTCGAGCATTTTCCAGTTGGCGGAAACGTTCGTCCGATTTCTTTTACAAAATGTGTAAATTAAAAAAATGTCCAACAGCTCGGCTAAAACAAAAACAGCAACAAAAACATCGCCATACAGCCGTACAACAGCAACAAAAAGGCAATGGGTTCGTTCACCTTTCGCCTAATTATCAAAATACATAAACGAAACGCACCACCAAAAAATCGAGCTATAAGGCGCGTGCAAAAGAGTCAAACATTGAGTCAGTCTGTCTGTTTGTCCGTCTGTCAGTCAGTCGGACATTTAGTCAGTTGGTTGACGCGACTCGACAACTTCAATGAAATCAATTTAACGATAATAACTTTTTGAAAGCAGCAGTAAGAGCAGCAACAACAACTACAACAATAGCAACAAGCGCCTGTGAAGCCCTGCCGCTGCACAGTGGGCCAGTTACGACGAAAACGATGAATTCAAGTTCGCCATTACGGTTAAAAAAAAAAACAGCATATTCTTTGAGTCGATTAGTTCTAATGAAGTGACATTCGTCTAAATATTAGTAAAAAGGATAGATAGGATTCAACAGTCGGAACACATGTTTCACATTATTTAGTCTATTAATTATGGGGATTTGTAATATTTTTGTTTTTTATAAATATTGGGACATTTATTCAATACACTGAAATAAAGCTTAAGGAGTTTAGAGCATTGCATATGAACACTTATTTTCATTCTTTGATTTGAAATTTTAAACTGACTTTAGTCTCTAGCCTTTTATACTTACATTCAATTCGTATTATCTATAGTCCTGCTGTGTTTTCTTTGCAGCCGAGCTGTAGAAATTACCTTTTCTTCAATGTCTATTTAAACAGACAAGTAATGCTCAAAGAGAGGGGTTTTAAAGTACTACCTTCATATTAGTATTTGGGTAATATTTAACCGGTTTATATTTAAACAACAAAGGCAAAACAGATCTACTAAAATATATAATAAGCATTATTTGTGATATAATGTAAATGAAGTCTTTCCAAATGAGATGCTAACGTGGAATTCAATCTAAAATTCTAAAAATATTCTGTTGTTACAAAGAAATTAAGAAAACAAAATAGAATATACTTAAAAGCTGGAATTTAATAATATACTACACCAACACTTCATCTAATTAAGGGGGAGGCGATACACCAATCTACTACCAAACTGACTGCGTAATACAAACATTACTAGCCAGTAATGAACTTATTAGCTGCTAGAGACAACATTATTATTATTGTCATTGTTCAGAACTAACTATATTTCTGTATTCTTGATCTGTTTTTAGGCTTTTGAAACATGTCGCTGGAGAACGTTCTTATCAAAAACAAAAACTTGTCTCTGACAATTTCAAAGCTATATTTTTAGGTACAGCAAATTAAGTGAGTATTAGTTACTGAAATGGTTTTTGCTGACAACATTTAATTATTTATTTCAAAAATTAATAATTCAAAAATTATTTTGTTTTTGGGCAATGTATGAGCTGCTTGTACCACTGTGCGCTGCCGCTACGCTCTCGTAAATGGGCATAAACATTGAATCAGCCGCCGTAGCCGCCATGTACCGTTGGAAATTTCTTGCTTTTTCTTTTCTCGACGTATATAAATTTTTATGTATTTTGTTTTTTGTTATTGTCTTGCACAAATGTAGGTCAAGTTATAATGTGTGCCTGTGTTTATGTGTGTATGTGTGTGTGTGTGTGGTGTAGCTTGTGGGACGTTGACGAAGGCTTGGTACACATGCGTACCAGCCATCCAGTGAGCCAACCAGTCAGCTAGCCAGTCAGTCAGTCAGTAAGTCATTCATTCAGTCAGGTGACGTTCGAGCCCGGCTAAAAGAGCTGGCGGTCTTTTCTAGTCGCATCCAAGCAGTCGACTTTCACTTAGAAAGTTCTGCTTGCGGTTATTGCGTTGTCTGCCTTTTGTCTGTATGTATGTGTCTGTCTTTTTGTGGTAGGGGCGTTATGAATGCTGCAGATGTAAATGATATGAATGAACAGCGAAGCCAATCAGCCAGTTCGCCTTTAACTGGGTCAATACGCAGCAAGTGTGTGTGGCCTGAGAAATATTTTGTTTGCCTGTGTATTTCGCAGGCAGGCATCAAATAAAAAGTCAAACATGTGCGTATAAGGCTGTTAAAGCTAAGAAAACAAACACTCACACACACACACGCACACATGCGCATACACGTGCACGCGTTTCTAATTGCATTGCCAATGCAAAATGCATGCTTGACGGCGAGCTTTCCGTTAGAGCAGCAGTAGCTGCAACAACCTTGCCAACAACAGCTGCTGAGAGTAGATTTCCCTGAACTTCAAACCGAGCAACGACGACGGAAAAGCTAAAGCGTCTGTCTATTTATAGCTCCATGCTTGATACTCATACTCAACATCCGCATGGCGTCTGCGTTGGCGCTTCCTGCTGGAAAAACTTGCGAGAGCGATTCTAGCCGGAGCTTTGGGAGAGGAGGCAAGCGCCAATTCGCTACTCGCTCTCGCTCTTGTAAGATCTACAGCAGCTGGGCTGCATTCAGAATGCAGTTCTATTTAATGGCTCTCTCACTCTCCCTCTCTCGCTCGATCTCTCTTTCGTGCTGCTGCTGCTGCTGCGTGTTGCTGTTGTTGTTGTTGCACTATTATTGACCTAATCACTTGTGGAGCAGAAACGAACATTGAACTTTTACTTCCGCATGCATTGCATGCGCGTTTTGTTATTGTTGTTGTGTTTTGATATTATGATATTTCTCTTTGTGCTGCTGCTGCTGCTGCTGCAATTGTTGTTCCTGTTGTTGTAATTTCCTATGAAAAGCTGTCAAGCTTGTTGGGGGGAGTGTGGCGGGGACTAGAGTTGACATTAATTAATGCACAAAGATTCATCAAATATGTATGCGCTGGCCGTTTGGAAAATCATATTTTAAAAGACGCTGCTGCAACAGCAATTTGTCTGCAGCACAGGTAGGTGTGTGTGTGTGTGTGTTGTCGAGTGGAAAATCTTGTAATTTAATGCGACAATTTTGCGCGCCTTGGGCGGCTCTGGGCGGGCCGTTGGCTAAGGAGGAAGACAAAGCTGCTGTGGAGGGAAATAAAAACAAGAGCAGGAATTTGTTGCATACTTTAAATATGTTTCTCTTTTAATATTACATTTTAAATATGTGTGTGTATGTTGTTGTTGATTTATGGTTGTTGTTGTTGTTGTTGTTGGTGTGTTATATAAATAGCGTATAGTGCTTATAGTCTAAAAATTGACGCTTTCTTTTTACAAAATAATGAAAATAAGTATAATGGGAAAAACGATCAAATAAATTGTTTAAATAAATTTCGCATACAATGAAAACGATTAACCATAAATTAAACATGTCAATAAAATGTGCATAAATACGTTTCTAGTAATGAAAGGCATTCTCTATAACTCTATACTCGAACATTTTGAAGTTGTGTGCGGCTTTTGAGTTTGGCTCGTAAATATGACACTAATAGTTTATATGTTTTATGGATAGCTGATATATGTGTATATATATTTATAAGTATGTATGTATAACATATATATAGTATGTGTGTGTGTGTGTTGTGGTTGTTGTTGTGGTTTGTGAACAGTTTCAATGCAATTGAACAATATTTAAATTAAATTATCATAATAATAAATAATTTATGATATACTAGTATGAAGTATGTATGTATAGGTAATTAATTATACAAGAAATCAATAACGCTATTAACTAAACACAAAATTTCCAGTGCATTTCCTTAGCGTTGCAACAGCACTTTCTTCTTCTGCGGCAGCTGGAAGTCTCCTCACGGCCGCGCAGGCGCAACCAACGCGCGCCTCCGATCATACCAATAGTTAATTATTGGCAATATATACCTTCTCAAATGTTTAACAAATTAGTAAGGCAAAGGCGGTGTTTCTGTGTGTGGGGTGTGAATTGTGTTGGTGTTGCTGCTGCTGGAAAGCGCACTTAGTATTGCCCTGTAGGATCCAGGCAGTTAACACGCTGCTTGTGGCGTGTCTCGCGCGTGTCACGCGGCCGACGATAGGTGCCTGTAGGATCAAGCATTTTGTGGCTTAAGTTCTTTATTTTTCTTTGCAAATTTGTGGTTTATAGCTGCTGGGCTATAGCTGTTTACTAGCAATGAAGGCTTCCTCCTAGTAGGTGCCTGTGGGATCCAGAGCCAGCGACATTGTTTTGAATTGGTGTTGAGAAGGTTTGGAGCGCAAAAAATTGGTTAAATCTGATGCAATGGATTTTGTCACTCAATATTGACCAGTGGGATCCAGATAGGCGGCCATTTTAATAGAAATATGTTCCTTTAATTCTTTTTGTGTGAGTTGCTGCTTCCGTTTAGCGTCTCTTCTCTCAATACTGACCGGTAGGATCCAGATAGGCTGCCATTGTAAGATTAAAAATTTGCCGTGCCAAAAATATTTCAATGATTTCAGCTGAGTTGCTCACGCACTTGGGTAGCTGGGTAGCTGCTGTTCCTTTGTTTAATTTAAATAAAGTTTATGCTGTCTGTTTATTTATTGAACTTTATACTGGTTCTCTCAGGCGTTCGCACGTTGTTGTTGTAAGTTCTTTTATCACCAGCGAGACGTTGTTGTTCTTGTTGTTGCTTGATTATACAGCGACGCGTGTGTATTTTTTTTTTTTTTTTTGTTTTTTTGCTTTGTTACGACGTTTTTTCTATATAGTTTTGTTTTTTCTTTTGTGTTTATGAAAAAGAGTCACTGACACTTAAAATCCATTAAATATTTGTGTCTATGGATTTGTCTTTATTGTTTATTAATTTCAGCGGCAGTTTGCCTATTTTGCTTTGTTTGTTTTGCTCTTGGTTGGAGGAAAAGTCTTACGCGTACACGCAATGATCCAAAAAATAGTTTTACAATTTTCTAGGTAGACTTTTTGTTGTAGCCTTTATGTTTCTGGGACGTTTTAACATTTGTCACACGGCAAAGAAACAAAAAAATGTTCACTCGGTTGAATCGTTGACTAACTGACTGGCTGACTGACTAACTGATCTGCACTCGTCGAACGTTGTCGATCTTATGATTTGATTTTCGTCAAGTCGTAAGCTTAAATGCTCGGCCGCAACGCACAGCGTCGTCGTCGACGGCATTGGAGTGCGCATTGAGCGCGCCGAGCAGCAACGGCGTGCAGTCGACGCAGAAAGAGAGAGGTAGATGGGCAGGTGTGCTGCTCTTAGGTAGGTGAGAGCGTCTGCTCTTAGCTGTGCGGCATTTTCATTCATAGTAGCTGCTGCTCAGCGGCGCTCAGTACAAGCCGGCTTAAATGCTGGCGCTGTTCTCATACATTTATGTATGTGTGTGCAAAGGTATGAGGGCAACGCAGCTACTCGCACACACATGCTCACACCCACCTGGGTTTCATTGAAGAAACAGCTGTTTTTGTCGAACTGCGACACGATCGAGTGCCCTCGTTATGCGACTGTCATTGTATGAGTGTTTATGTGTTTCTGTGTGTGTGTGTGTGACGCCTCTATGTAGCTGTGTGAGGGTTTGTTATGGTCTGGCTTCTTTTTTTGTCAGATTTGTTAGGCAGGTAGACGCCAGCTTGATCCTATCCGATGCTGATATCTCTTTTGGCTCTATGCCGATTGGTTGCCCCTGACCAAGATCCTGAATCTTGGCTCCACCTACAGCAACAACCCAGAGTATGTTTCGTGTGTCTGAGTGTGTGTGTGTGTGTTTGTGGTGCTGTTTAGAACTCTGACTAACTACAGACATTTAGCGCTAGTTGATAAGCATCTTTGCAGAGTCCGAGCAAACCGCTTATCCTGGACCTTAGATGACTTTGCAAATCGTTTAAGCGGTTGTCACAATTGTTGGTTGTGAGGACAAGTAGACAAATAAAAAGACACCTTGCAAGCGCAAAACACTCGGAAAAAAATTTTTTTTTAAATTCAATCAAATATGAAATTTTTGTAACATTGTGCAAAATGTTTGTATTTAAATAAAGAAAACTACTGCCGATTGTTAGATTGTTTATTAACGAATGAGTAAATGAGAAGTCTGATCTTTTTAAATGCTATAAAGCACAATACATTAATAAGAAAACCAGTTAAACCAATTTATAAACATATTTCTGTACTGATATTTGGTCATAGTATCAGTTTTTAGATATACTTGTATATCGGCCTGGCACCATGCCAAGAAAAACAGAGAGAGCTTTATTTTCGGAGTTGTAATTAATCGTTATCACCACTTGACAAACAAGCCATTTTAAACATTTTAAATGATATACCTATTATATACTATAAGTAACATTTTTTTTACAATAATACTAATATATATAATTGCAATACTTTATTTGATGATTGAATGAGAGGAAGATCTGAATATTTCCCAGAAATAAATTCATATAAGAATAAAATAATGGGAAAGAAATGAAATAAACTAATTTAAATTAAAATAAAAAACTTGACAAATACGTTTTGAAATTACCAAAGGACATATATGAAATTTAAAAGAATATCACGCATAAGATCAGATAGGATCTAATAAACGAACATAATAATAAAATAGCTTATTTGGATATTAAGTTGCGAAAAGTATGGTTCCAATCGCAACTGTACAAATTATAAAAATATTTGACATACAAGTATGTACATGTTCATTACTTTAATTTATTTTCGATTCCTACAATTTAACTGCAATATCACTCTTTCGTTGGCACACCTAACGTAGAGTATTAACTAAGGAGTTCCAATACAGGTACATATTTAAGCTTTCTAGTATACATATGTACATGCAAATTTTTGGACAGAACTGATGCTACCAGATCTACACTCAAAGCAAAAAGATCATCGATATGATTCTATTCAATCATAAATTAGAAACTTTCGGGCATAATTTTTGCCATCAAGCTCGGATTTGAAACAAAAGAACATCTATTTTGGAGCTAAAAGCCGGAGAAATCAACAATTTTTTTTGGTTTAATTTCAAACATTTCTAACAAAATAAATAAATTGAATACAAATTTAATGCATTTTAAGAAAAATCTGATGTTATTCTAAAGAGAGTTGACAATCGATTTGCATTCAAAAGGTATTTAATATCTGATCCAGCTTATAATGGATTATATAGAGTTTTATTGTAATTGTTTTGAAACCTATCTTGGCTTACTTAAGCCATATCCTTCAATTGAAGCCAAAATAGAGGTCTATCAGTGCTTTCCGAGATTACAAGTGCTTACATATTATTGTATTGGAACTGAATAGAATTGTTAAGTTAATTGATAATTGCTATAATTTATTGACTGTTGGTCAAAAGCAATCAGAAAAGAAATTTTCAAGCCTCTTTATTTCTTTGAGTGTACCTTAGCTGACGCAGTCATTTTAGCCAGCAGCTTCTCAGTGTCGCCGTTGCTCAAACAGCGGTCCTGCCAGATCCTTTTTGCCTTAAATGTGGCGAAATGCTAATGTTTTTACGACATAAGCCCGAAATTAATGGTCTTTACCGGTTGCTGCCCACTAAACGTGACATTTGCGGTGGTAGCCTAAGCCACATGAGGTAGCCGCTCGGCTCAAAGGCTTAAGCGGTAGGACGACGGCAGTCGCTCGCATCATAAAAAGGATAAACATGAGTCAGCAATGCAGACGCTTCCGTGAAATGCGAAACCGAACACGACAATGTGCAAAATAAAAATGTTGCAGAATTGCATTTTTTGACACTCTTTTTTTCTTTCTTTTGGACGCCAAGACAAGTCAGCTGTTGCGACTGCCCGCCTCTATAGATCGCGGCAGTTTATAAGATATAGATGTAGATACAATGGGAAACATAAATCCTTTCGTTTTATGGCAACGTAAAAAACGCCGAAAGTGTGTAGCTGCCAAAAATCATAAAAGAACTTCCGGCACGGGCCTAGACAGCAGCAGCAACCCTTTGGCACGGGCCTTCCAAGTTGATTGGATAGATTGGGCCGCTGCTTTGGGCAGCTCTAGGACTCTATCGAGAGTGCTGTGCTGTGGCACAACTGTCGTTGGTGCCACTAAGGCGGCAACATGGTTGGGGTGCGCGCTTGGTCGCCTCCGTTAGATTGTTTGCTTTGTTTTTTGTGGGCTCCCCACTTCACCGGCTGTCAGGACCAGATCAGACCAGGAGTGGCGAGCGGATGTGCCGCATTTTCGCACTTCCGCTTTTCCTTTTCACTTTTCAAATGTATATGTAGTGTTTTTTTTACCGGTATGCCGGAGAACTCGATATGCATAATTTGGGTTTTCGTTTTCGTTGCACCTTTTGTCCAACAATTTCCATGGCCACGTGCCAAAAGGTAACAACAAACAGCACAAGAACAGCAACAACACAACAACAAAATAAACATTTGTTGGCACAACTGCTGCTGCTGGTGTCTGTCTGTCTGTCTGTCTACCTTTTCTTGCTTCGTAAGCCAACTGGCATCCACTTTTCCTCGCATTTGTTTTGTAATTCGATCAATTTTTGGAGCATTAGGAAGATTCACTTTTAAGCGTTGGCTTCGATTACGCAACGTGTGTTTGTTCTTGAGAATGGCTCGTCTCATGGGAAATGCAAAAAAAAAAAAAAAATATGGGTCAATGTTCCGGCATGTGTTGTGCTTTGATTTCTGCACAATTAACAGTAATTCTGCTGGCATTAACTGCTGACTTTTCTTGCTCTTGCTCTTGCACTTGGCCATGCAAATGCTGCACAAAATCAACTTGAATTTTTTGCCCACTACCTTCAACAGTTAGCATTTTCTTTTTTTTGATCAAAGAAACCTGTTGTTGTTGTTGTTGCTGCAACGTCGAAAATTCGAGCAAAAAATGTGTGGAGTGGCGGGCAGTGGCTAACTGCTTAGTGCTAACTGCTGACTGGACTGACGTGTGGCCAGCATGTTTGTTAGCTAGATGGCTTGATGGCTTGACGAGACTTGGCCCCCACACTTCTCCGAAATTAGACAAACTTGCAGTGCTTACAGTTACCGTTAAGCAGCTGTCACCAGTGACCCAAATTTTTCTGGAGCAACTAGCAGCAACATTGTAAAGATTCAACATCACCTTACCATCTTGGCAGCAAAGGCAGTATCACAATGTTGCTGATCTAGCAATGTTTGCGATTCTCTTCAAATCAGTGCGACAGAAAATGGTAACAACTTAGAGGCCAATTAAGTGAGCAGATAAGCCGACGCAACACAATGATGCCAAGAATATTGTTCAACAACATGGTACTTATACTTGTAAGGCCAACAACCAAAATTAAGGAGTTCAAAGCAATGAGGGTAGAACAATTTATTTCCCGGCTTCTTTTCTATGAAAACAAACTGGATGATAATATTGTATTAGATAAGATTGGATTAAGAGCCTTTTTCCAGCTAAAAAGCGATTTCTTTGTTGACCAAAGTTGATAACACAAAGATCAAGCAATGTGAATAAATTTCAAAAAAAAATATATAAAACCTTAGAAATGGTATAGAAAATTAATGAAACCCGTTCTCAGAACATAAATACCTTTTTTTGAAAACTAAATTCAATCAGTTGAAACAATGCTTAGGAATCCAGGGAACCCAAACTTGGAAAAGTCCCCAATGATTCTGAGAGTAGATGGCATTGAAAAGTCCCTAGAGGCGATCACCTGAAACCTAAACTGCGTCCTGTACGTTAAAATCATTCTTCCAATAATTTGAAATCGACTTTTTGGAGTTACAATTTGTAAGGCAAAGAAACGAAACATAATGCAAATGCATCAACAAACACGCATAGCTTCAAAGGCTTTTGACGCACAGCTAAAGTTTTGGAGCATAAGACAAATTTATTTAACCTACGATAAGGTATCCTAGATAAGAAAAACTGTGACTCATTTTTTGTCAAATCTTGAATGCTCTTCGCGCTTGCCACTCAAGCCACTCACTTTTTCGAGAATATTCCTTTGTTGCAATCGCTGTGGATGTAAACCGCAATGCTAACTTGCTGCAATTTCCATTACACACCGTTAAACACAAAAGCAAACAATCGAAACCGTATTTTAAATTGTTTTACATAAATTCCGAAGCTCCAAAAGCCACAGGCATCGCATTCACCAACCACAGTCCCTCGGTGCATTGACTTACCTCGAACTCGAACCGGACCCAACCAGTGCAGCACCCACAAGTGAGGAGGAGTTCCAATTGTCCGTTTTACATCTCAAATCCGGCAAAGCACATCCCTCTACCACGTGCATTCCAATGTCCAACTAACGTATAAATTATCTGATGAACTTTTACTCCAGATTTGGTCAAATGGCAATTAAATCAAATAAAACGTGATGCGGCCGACTGATGGAACTTTTCTCGATTTCCACAGCATCCGAAAATGCCAGCCACCTGAGCAGCAATCAAGAAATCCACACACACACACATACCTATATATATATGTATATACTCGTATATATAAGTTGTATATGTTAAATGGACTGCAATTGAATATGTTAAGCCGAATCAGATCGCCGCACGCTTCATAACAGGCGTTGACGCAAAATTCAAATTGGCGCCGTTCGCTTTTGGTTCACTTACTTTTCATTTGATTTGATTTGATTTTAGTTGGCGACAATTGCCGAGAAGTCCAAAATTAAGAGACTCAATGAAAGCGCCCAGCAGAGGATGTTAGGTAAGGTGGTGGTGGTGGTGTTGGTGGTTATGGTGGTTAACTGTAGCGGGTGGCGACGGCCGTTAATGGCACCAATATGACGATGCCGAAGATTATTGAAATGGTGCTGGTGTTGCTGTTCGTGATGATGATGATGATGAAGATGCGTGTCATAAGCAACAATAAACAAAAGGCCAATGCATAAGAATCTGCATATTTATGGATCATGCCGCAGCGGTCAAACGGTCATTGGCCTGCTTGCGTATCGCCTCGACGCGTCGAGCATCGCATCGTATCTGAATCAGTATCTGTATATTTGTATCTCTAGACAGTATACTCGTAAATCGCTAAAGAGAAACATTTTGAAAAATATATGACCACGATGGTCATCTTGAGGGTGATTTATTTTTTATTCCACATAAGAAAAGAGGAAAGCTTTATTACAAAGGCATCCGTGGCAGCCATTCGTGGATGTTTTCAAAGGTGAAGTACTTTTCAACTTATCTATTATCCAAAATGGATTGCTTTGGATCCTTAACTTGTTTCTTAATATGATTGAATTGTGCTATTGGTTGTACATTCGAGAAACTATGGAGTAAATACTATAGATCAAAAATCATATTTTTGTAGTTTCCTTCACAATTTCAATGGAGCCGAATGCTGTAAAGATTGTTTCAACGTCAGATTATTGAAACCCTCTAATGATCTTTAAAATAGTTGTGAATCAGGAAAAGATTGTTGCAATGTCAGGGAATGGAAACCCTCTAATGATCTTTCAAATAGTTGTGAATCAGGAATTTTACTTATATCAGTCGGCTGTGCGTAAGTGAATTTGTGGTGAAGAGGTGCCGGAGGATCTTTTATTACACCTTATCTCAATCCGGAACAAGGTTAAAGGAGGCGTCTCTATTGATTTAATTGATTATGTATTTGGGTATAAAATGGATTACGAATTTTTCGGAGGCTTTAATTTTTCTTGTGACCCAATGGACGATCCTAGAACTAACTAAACAATAGGCAGGTTAAGTAATTAGCATAAATGTGTAGAACTAATCAAAATACAATGTTTATATTAGCAGAGAAGCCCATGTAAATATAAAGTCAATAGCTATTCTATTCCAGTTACCTATGACGATAGAAGAAGACTGTTAGAGCCGTTTGAATGTTAAAGATGTGATTAAAATTTCTTAAAGTATTTTCGACCTTTCGATGAATAGTTTTAAAAATCGGTTACACTTACTTATTTCAGGTTTGCAAATAATTTGCACAGAAATCTGTATTATTTTTTGAGTTTGCTCAGAAAAGTGATTCCCGAAGCAGTTTGTTCTCTCAAAAAAGTAGAATATTTATTGCCTTCATATTGGTTTAGTAGTTAGTTAAATTTTTGCAAATTATTTGCTCATAATTGTTCTTAGGTTTTGGGACAGTATTTGAAGAAACTTAAATCTTCCTTTTACATTCGCCATTTGATTGTAAGCTAATCGTTGACAAAATTTGAAGTAGAAAGCTATATAAGCTATAGAAATACTGCGAAAACAGATAAGTCATTGACGAGACCAGCTGTACAAATATATTTGAACTTCTACTCGTTTGCTTACGTCTCTTTTTCCCAAGGCAGCATATGCTCAATAGAAGAAGTAGTTTCTATGACAATGAGAAAAGTCTAAAAGGTTTCTTTTTCAGAGAAATCTTTGGTAAATTTCTTGCACCAACCTGGATGCCATACCCTTACAAAGGGCAGCTGGCTATCAAATATCAAACTTGATTGTTTATAGGGAGTAACAAATTTATCGGGAGGGAATCAGCATGCTTTTAGTAAATACTGTTCCAAATTTCACATTGCCTACATTAAGGTAGAATTGAAACGAATCTGTTACTCTACACACTGCCATGAAACTTTTTAAACGCTCTCCACTGTATTTGTGTCAGTACAGTATCTGTAACGACTACTGCGGTGGATTGGCACGTATGCAGGCCTCAGAGTCGCCTATCGGCGTCTTTCCACCATGTGGCACAGCTTACGCAAAATTATTTATAAAAACAGACAGCAGCGCAACAACAACACCAGCCAGAAGCGAAGAAATAGTGATTTGGATTCTTGCTATCAATCAGCAACGATACGACGAATGGAAATCACTCGAAGTTTTTGCTGTGAGGAAATTCCGCATCCATTTGCATACGTGTATTGTGACAAACGGCTTCTAAGTAATTACTTGGCACTTGTGTCTGTCTGTCTGTCTGTGGCTAACTCTGAACCTTGCCCATGTCCCTGTCCCATGTCCAACATCCACTGTCCATGATTGGAGCTTTGTTACAGCTGTGTTATTGATTTCATAATTTATTTTCCAGTTCGCTGTCAATGGCCGCTTAAATCAATTCATCCAAGCAGCCGTGCAAGTGCATAACAAACGCGCCGCATTTTGAATGAATTACGAAACGCGGCAACAACGCAGGCGGTGGCAACATCGACTTCCATGTCGACATCTACGAGTGTGATGGCGGCAACAGCATCAAAACTTATAAACAAATGACAAATCAATCTGCCGGCAATCAAAAACAACTTCCCTGTGTAGCTGCAACTACAATTTTCACCCAATAAGGAAGCAAAACGGCAGCCAGAGACGCAGTAGCAACAACAACTACAACAACAACCAGAAACTGCAGCCAAGCAAAACATAAAGCAGCAACAGTCTAGGCAGAGCGCCAACCAACTTGGCCCTACACATTAGATATGGGCGCGTGATTAAAATACGACGATCACGTGAAATCTTACAACACATATAGCAGATACACCACCAGCTTTGTAAGCGGTTTTCCAAAATTTCTTTTACTACCTTACTTTCAATTTTGGCAAAATTTAAGTTAACAATCGAATGGGGAATGCAAACAGGAGACTTACGTTTGAGCAATTATTATGCTATGTGACCAGCTATGGACACAGAGGCAAATATTTACACTACCGTGTGCCAAAAATATACTCTACTTAGGAAATCACTTTTCACATCAAACTTCTGAAATAATACAGAATGCTTGAGCAAATTATTTGCATGTCAATTATGTTTTTATTGAAAGGCATAATGAAGGGTATATATGTATGTAGCTTCGAAAAAAAAGATAATATGAGCATTAAATGCGAAAAAAAAGCAGAACGGCGATGTCATCTTTCAGAGTCCACACCGCGTTGCCAACTCAATTCAGAAACAACACAAGAACAAAAAGGCATAAAAATGGCAAAGGAATTAAACACTTTATAAGCCAAGGTAAAAAGGTTTTCATTAAAAATACATAAGTATATTTTACAAAATGTTTTAGCACATATGTTTCAAACTTACCATTATCCTGGCCATTTAAAAACATTAAAAATTTAGATAGCTCTTGCCTTTTTACATACATGGAGGCGTGGCAGACCCCACAAAGTATATATATTCTTGATCAGCATGACAAGACGAGTCACCTAGATCTCAGAGACTATAAGAGCTAGATACACCAAATTTTGCACAAAGATGCCTTATGTGTGTACGCTATACGAGTTTGTTTAATTTTTTTGATCCCCCCCCCCACTTCTCCCCTATGGGGGTTTTCCCGATTTTCCATTCGTAAAATCGCCTATATCTCGGAGACTATAAGACCTAGGAACACCAAATTTTAGTCCCAGGTGCCTTGTGTGAATACGCAGATGAATTTAGATCCCTCTCCCCTCTCCCAAGCAAATCGCGATTTTCTCTAACTCCCGTAATTCTTGGAATTTCGAACTTAACCTTAGCAAATACCTTCAGTTAGTTATTATGTGTCCGTACGCCAAGTTTTACCAAGATAGACCGATTTAACAAGAAGTTATAGCCATAAATATATTTGCTGCTGCAGCGCTGCTCAAGCGCTGCCCGCGGCTGTTGATGTTGCTGTTTGGTTGACTGCTAACATGTTTACACAGACACGAATAGATGCGCATAGGCATACATACACTCACACAGACGAAATTGCTATGTAAATGTGCAATTATACACCCTTTACGTGAGTTCGAATACCGAGAAAGGTAAAATCGATCAAATTTTTTTTTTAATTTTCTTAATTTTTTGTATTTTCTATAATTATTGTAAACATATGTACAGAGTATTTCAAAGTCGGGACACCCGACTTTAGCTTTTTTACTTGTTATTGTTGGTTCTGCATTTATTTTTACTCCACAAGCGCGTTCAATAAACATAAATTGAAACATTTTTTACGCACACAGCAATTTACGCGTCGATCAATTGCTCAGAAAGAAGTTTACATATCAGCTGCTTTGACTTCATTGTTGCCCCGCATTGTCCTGGTTATCGATTACAAGCAATCGCGACAATATCAATATCGCGCTTTATCGCTCTAATTGGCACGCGAAACGACCTACTGATGCCGTTGCGCAAATATACATAATTGTTTAAAGTTCGCGTGTGTTTTTTAAGTTGCTAGCAATTGTTTAACAAAATACTATTTAGTTGTGGCCATTAAAATCAAGAAAGCGTGTTGCGAAAATTGTTGATCAGTATTATACATACAAGAATGTGTGTATGTACATCAGAAAAGCATACATACATATGTATGTACGTTCATTTATGCTTATTGTTTTCGTTTATATTGCAATTACATGCTGATTCAAGAAATATGATTTACATGTGTAAATTAGTGTAATAACATGTGAGCAAATAAAAGTTCAAACATAATTTCTCATTGTTTACGCGTACAAGTTGCGTGCGGCGCATAACGCGACTTTAAAGTTAACAGCTTAGCCTTAACAGCAGATGTAAAAGAACTAACAGCTGTAAATAAATAACCAGATAACAGCAACTTAATGGTAAGTGAACATTGCTAAAATTTTCAAAATTGAATAATGTTAATGTTACATATATATTTGGCATTTCTTGACTGCATTATTTACATTATTATATTACATTATATTCAGTTCAATATATGTGTTTAAAATGTAACAAAAATATTTTCTATTATTTGTATTCAAAATTATTCGAATTAATGAAACAACGCCCACAAAACCTCAGCAGTGCAGAAGTACAACAAAAACTGCAGCTACAGTAGGCCAAAGCATTACTTTGACTGAAAATTCATACTTTCTGTACCCTGACTGCAGACAATTTTCCCCTATTTTAGGGATATTACAAAAATATACAAATACATTATACGAATTTTTTACCATACTTAAATTAATTCGAATTGTAACTGAAGAGCTCCATGCCTTGTTGAGAACCGAAAATTTTAAATTTTCGGCATTTTTACATAGGTATTCATTGGTTTTTATTTGAAACATCAAATAATCTCAATAATAGTGCTACATATTTTAAAAAGTAAATACTAAATACAGCTTTACACCTGCATTATTATGGAAATTCCATGTTTCATAAACTTTAATAAAAACCGTTCGATATGAATTAAAATTAAAATAATGTTGAATTTTATTTGTGAAAAGCGATTCAAAAATTTGAAATTCATTGGAAACTTCCAATTTTTTTTTAAATCGAACACCAAACATGTAGTATATTTATTTTGTTCTGATTTACTATCGGCTAAATATATTAATTTTGATAATCAAAAATCGTCAAGATTATAAATAGAGCTGCTTACATCAGGAATCTCAGAACTTTATCATTACAGATCAACTGATTGGTAGATGGTAGATTTCTAAAACTCTCAACAGTTTGTTGGTCTCTAAGTATTTTAAATTTAAAAGAGTAAGCTTATTTATGAATTTCCTTTTGAAGAAACATTTCGGCGAATTTCCTGCTTTCCGACATTTAGTTAGTTAATATACATTTTAGTAGTATACTGTTTGGTTCTTGTTCACGCTACACTCCCATCTCTACTAGTCTCATTTGCGAAAGCATGGCAAAGCTCTCTTTGGTGGTAAGAGTAAGCGACTTTGTGGCTACGATTGTGGATGCGGCTGCTGTCCAGACCAGTTGTTGTTATTATTATTGTTGCGACTAGCACGGCAACTTTGTTGTTGTGACTACCAGGCGGAGACGGCAGCGTGGGGCTCACAACGTCAGTTGGAAGTAAAAATAACCTCAGCTAAGTTCACTGGGGCGAGGTTGAATGAACTCCAAGACGAAGTGAAGTAAAAAAAGGCATAGAAAAACTTGTGACGGCACTAAATGTTATTGTTGGTTGTACGAGTAGTTGTTGTTGTTGGTAGCAACTTGCTTGCAACTTGTTGCACAGCCCCATGAAATGACCTGTTGAGCCAACCTGCAACATATAGCAGCTTCCCAGCGGATATATCAATGAAGTCGTCAGATATCATACAATTTGTTGTAATCCAACCGCTGTTGCATTTTGTTCAATTAATATTTTTCCATATATTTCTTGTTTTATTTAGTTTGCGAGCAATTTCGCAAAGCGCTGCAGACGACATACAATTAACTTATCGCGAAAAATTTCCGGAAACTGCCCACACAATCGGCAAGCGGCAAGGAAATGCGCGCAGACCTCGAATCTGAGTATAGCTGTGTGTGTGATGTGTGTAGTATCACAGACGAGGCTGCCTTTTAATATGTTTGTTGACATCCAATTAGAGCGATTTCCTTCCTCATTAAGAGCGCCGAGTGAGCTCGCGAGCTGGAACGGGAAGCGGGAGTCGAGAGTCGGGAATCGGGAGCACAGCGACTGGGACGTTGCGCAGACGTTGACGTTTTGAAATTTAACTCAAGCGTCAACAAAATTATAGCAAACATGAAAGAGATGCAGAGACACACTTGGATACATATATACAAGTATATGTATAAATATTGCAGTCGGTTGGCTGGCAATCTCAACGGCACGACAAACAATTAGAGCTGCTGTGGACATTGTTAGCAATGCATTTTCATAGACATGCCATGGCCCTCACACACAGCTACAGATACCACACTAAGAGCCCCAACACTCCTCAACAATTAGAGCTGGGCTAATGCCGAAGCTAAGGCTGAATCTGCTGCACGCTTAAAGTACAATAAACCCAGATACCAGCGCATACATACACCATACTTATAGATATACACAGATATATATATACAAGTACAGAGTAGAGTCGTGGGGTTTTTGAACTTGCACATTCGCCGGCGCTTGCCTTTGGCGAATTTTCTTTTTTTATGGCCATGGCGCCACTTTATGGCAAACATTTAGCAGCATTTAGCAGACAAATGGCTTGATTATTGATGCCTATGCGGGAATAGTGAAAGTTTTTGCACTTTATAGTGCCGTCCATAGGGTGTCTTGTTCTTACACATAATGCACTCTTTCTCGCTGATTGAATATGTAATTCTCAGTCATACATTTGCATAATCTGGCATATCAATGGATTGTGCTTCATTGCCCATGTAAATGGACTAGAATTAGCATTTTTTTCGTTCCACCTAACCTATACATATTTATAATGTTTCACACACGTATATGTATCTGAGAAATAATAAGAAAAGTCAGCTTTACTAACGAATATATTAAAAAGTTATCGGCTTAAAGTCAGAGCAAAGAACTTTAAAGTAAAAATAGTGTAACTGAAACTATTTTAGTGCAGTAAACCAATATAAAAGTCTTTTAGTATATGTAGGTAGAATCTAGTTATACTATGTATGCCAGTCCAAAGGTATTGAAACAGAGTAAAAGTTAAAGAATTCGTATTGAGATGTTAAATCGTTTAAATATACCAGAATTTATTGCAATTTAAATGACTTTTTCAAAAATCAATTGGATGATACTTCAAAGTATCTATTGTAGTTGAAATCCATTTTTCATTTCTCTTTCTTTTTTTTTTTTTTGTTAAGTTATAAGCAATTTCGTGAATTTTGGAGTTGCAAATGAATATATGTTGTTTGTTTTATTCGATTTTGTTGGACAAGCATCAACTGTACAAACAATTCATGTACAAATATTATTCCATTCCGCAACGATATTAAAGACGCGCTATTTAATTGTTCGCTTAGAACGTATCTGAAGAGCATTTGTTAATGAATATACATACTCGTATGTACATTTATCTGTCTTCTTTGGCCTGAATGATAAATAGGCTTAAAATAGGTTACCTACTATATATTAAGATCTAATGCAGTTTAAATTACTTTGAAAAGAACAAATTATTTTAGAACCCTAAAAGAATATTCCTTAGTGGAAATAAACATTTGATTCCACGTCCGATGGCATATAGAACTTCAACATCGGACCACCCGTTAAGCAATATTCATATAAGACCATTAATTTAATGTGCATTCACAAACTGCATTACAATTGCATGTGTCGATCCATCGATGGCTTTTGGAAAAATGAAATATTCATCAATACCACCGCCTGGTTGTCAAATTATAGATTCGAAAAAAGGTTCTATGAATAAAGAAGAAGAAGCATATACTCATTTAATCTTCTTCATACCTCATTTAGTTGAGGCTACAACTTTGCCGACCGTGGCAGGACGTATGCTTTTGGAGGTTTCCGAGAGGTTTCGAGGGACTTCGAGATGTTTTGAACGTCATCTTCACTTGCTTATAGCCTGCGTTGATATTGATTCGAATTTCCAATTCGACAACTGTTAAAGTAACGACGTATTCCAAACTTTATGCTTTAAAAAATAATAATGTTCATCGATAATTTCATATTTGAATAATAATTTACAAATCCTTAATGCCCCTCAAATTTTAAATTGCTTTACATCCACCATTGCATAAAAGTAGTAGCGTCAACAGACAGCCAAGGAGACTGCCGACAATTATGCCAATAATAACTTAATAAGTATAACTTTTGTGTTCATAAAATTTTTTAGCGTTTCTGGTAATTAAGGGATTTCCCAAAATGAATTAAAGCAGCAAGCCAATAGTTTGAATGTTATCCATGATAAAAGCACTCTTCCACTATAACTTGACGAATTGTTTATAGTGGAAGAGTGCTTTTATCAGTAATTTTGGCTGGACTTGTATTTTGTCTCACACATTATGCATCTTCCCGATTTATTCAACTAATTTAATTGGGCAGCAAAAAAGCCTTAAATTATTTCTGGCCTTCTTGTCTTGCTTTCCTTAAAAAGGAATGTTTTTTCTTATGCTGCTCTTGTGTAACAGCTTATTAGCCCGAGAATGTAACTGTTTGATGTCGTTGTGTGTGGTGTGTATTGACAGTGATTTGGACTCATGCAGCTATAGATGATGATTTGGGGAATGCTAAAGTTGACTCTGCTACTCAAATAGTCGAATAGTAGCTATGTGGTGGTGTTGGCCGATAAATACATAAGGACCATTCACTACATGCCAAGCTGCGCCAAGCCAAAACACATCTATATAGTAGACTATACTATATATCTCCCCCCTGCTATTTATATATAGACATAAAAGCCGACTATATGCCATATACATATTCCATTTACTGCACATAATACAAACGGAGGCCAAACACAATGTAGCTGTGTGTGAGAGAGTGTGTTTGAGTGTGTGTGAGAGTGTGCCTGCATAACAAATCTAAACATATGTACTACACATAAATATGTGTACCCCTGCTCGGCTAACTGGGGGGCAACATTATCCAGCGTAAATGGGAGAAAGAAAAAATAACAGGAGCGCTAAGGGCAAACAGGGTGAGTGTCGACAGACAGACAGACCGGCAGGCAGACAGACATACATATTTATATGTATATATAGCTATAGAAGACAGAGATAGGTAGAAGTACACACACACAGAGGCAGACTTGCAGTAGAACAATGTTAAATAACACGGAACGTGGAGCGTGTCGTCATGATACGAGTGCGAGTACCGTTATGCGGCAGAGGCACTCCAATAGCGCACACCACCCCCTTTTTGTTGCTGATGATACCCACGTAAATGGTCTGACACTTGCGCGCATATCCTGCGAACCTATTCGCATTTCATATACTTACATCATTGCGTTTGTATTTGTTTGCATGCGCCCCATGGCCGGGGAACGGGCGGGGCATGTGTGCAAGCAGCATGTATGTGCAGGATGTTTGTTGTGCCAACCCAAAAAGAATTACATTTAAATACATTAAATTGTGTAAATAATATGCTACACATGTTGCCACTCCATTAAATACATGCCACAGATATACTCGTACATGACCGTCAGCATGAATATACCAGCCTCCACACACATACTTGTACAAGCTATAGCTATAGCTGCTTTTATATGACTATATCATTGGGTGGGGGGTGGTTGTTGCATGTGTTACATGCGGTTGTAGCTTTACATGCCATGTCCTTGTCCGTGTCCGTGTGCCCTGCACATTCATTTGACCAGCAGTTTATTCATAGCTTTTATCAATTTTATTTAATTCCACGCGCATTCTTTTTCTTTCTTGTTTCTGTTTGTTTTTCTTTTTTTTGTGTTTTCGTGTTGTGTATTTTTCGTGCTCTCTCACCTCGAAAATTTGGTTAGTCGATTGTTGGCTGCTCGGCTCTGCTGTTAGCCTGTTAGCGTATCCTTTAAATGCGACTTGCGCGACGGCGCTGCCAGGCAACGCCCCAAATGACTGCTGAAGTGCCTGACAACAGGGCCAGGCTCTTTTGATCCTCTTAAGTTAATTAAATTGAGTTATGCCTGGAGCATGCTCAGGCGCTCGACATCAAAGCGTCTCTTAAGTGAGTTTATAATCTTCAAAGCTCCAGAAATTCATTTGTAACAGGCACACAGCGTCCATTGCCAGCATTTCCATTGCATTGCATACTTTCAGGCGCCCACCAAGTCGACCTCACTCGCTCAATTCGGTGCTTTGGCTATGGCTCTGTGTGTGTATGCGTGTGTGTGTGTGTGTCGCCATGCTTCTTAAATTGTATGTTGGAATTTTATTTACAGAAACTCTGCGCTACGTGACAGCATATGCCATCAGGCCACCCACCCAGTCAATGACACTGCCCTCATGTGCACACAAATACAGTGAAGCATCGTTATGAACAATATTCTGGCATGAAAGGCAAACAAGTAGCTTGCTTAACAAAACACTAAATTAAAATGTCCTGGTTATGTACCAAATCTTAATCGAAAACTGAAGCACGTGTTTGTCCAGTTTAAAATTGAGTAAACCACTGGGCAATTTTTCAAATATATAAGTAAATACTTCTTTTTATATTAGGAGCTTCATCCTGTAATATAATCTGCAATGTTTAAACAGTCCTTTCCTACAAAAATTATTGCAGCTAGAAAAGTACGATTTTAAAGTATACAAGAATACTCGCATTAGAGACTGACTTCGTTTGAATAAAATTAACAAAATTTCAAAGGTAAATTGCTCGCTCCTTTCTATCTTTAATATGAAATAAATATTTTATAAAACGTTCATGCAAACTAATTTGTCTATATAGGTCTTAAAAAGGGATCATTATTTTTTCCAATGATGATTACTTCAGATTCCTTATTTTCTCTCCATTTCTCTTTTGAAAAGTTATATCCACAAATCGGAGAATCGTGAACAGACAACTGCAGCCGAAATTATATGTATATGTTACACACTATCTATATTTACAATTGTAAACGTTGTATATATTTAAATGGTCGTTGGACATATTGAAAATTTAAACAAGTCTGTTTAATTTTCTATAATTAGTAAGCATTACAAATACATTGCTCATATTTAATGATAACGACCTATTATTTTATACAAAGATCAAAATAATATATTTTCGAATTTCGAATAAAGTGATTTTAAATTTAAAAATAAATGCTTCCACTACATTAGTTTTCAAAGTTTTTTTTGGAAAGTAGAACAAATTTTGGTAGAAATTAGTTGCTTCTCTTGCCGTAGCGTAACTCTATCCAACCATCTAACCTTTCTGGGTTTTTATAAAGCCTATAACGAGCATATGTGTATTAAATAATGCATTGCTGAAATGAAAATAGTTGTATATCTAAAATGTTGTTAGATAATGCGTTAGTTGGCTGCATTTGATCAAATTCTGAAAACTTAATGTTATTAATTTCAATTAATAATTAATTTAAAAGTTCACTAAAGGTTCACAAATTTTCCAACATTCGGACTACAATAAGTATTTCAATATAATAATTAGTTTAGATTAAATACGTGGGTTTTTTGTAAATTTCCTTCGCTTAGCCTTCTCCACTGTGCTCTTTAACGCCATACTGCTCAGTCCCCCATGAAAGTGTTATAGAGTTTGTAAGTATGCTGAGTATTCAAGCATATACTATAGTATGTGTGTATAGTATATGTAAACCACCCAGCCATCCATAAACACATACACTGCTTACACTCGAAAGCGATTGACAAAAAGGCAGGCCCCCAAAGATATTAGACGAGCATGGCCCATGCGCACAGCTGTCAGAGATGACAGAACACACACACATACACCCACACAGGCACACAAACACGCACACTCGTGCATTTGGTGAGCATTTGGCTTGTCTCTCTTAGCTTCGTCAATGTGCTAATGCCGAATGCCGCCTACTTGGGGTTGCTGCTCGCCTGTTAGCTTCTAATATCAAAATTCCCGGCATGTGCCAAGCTTAGAAATTTCTAACGCTTCGGCATCTGCCACCCCCCATTACCTGTCCGATTGTGGGGGCACGTGGCGTGCTTTAAAAAACCAACGTTGGCTCACCTTTTCTTCCATTTGCGTGTATTTTTATTTTGTTTGTTGTTTGGCGTGCGGCACGGCACCTACGGGAATTGAGGGCGCCAAGTGTGCTGCGACTTTTCCTGTGTGCCGGTTGTGCACAGGTAAATTATGCAATCTTTATCAGCTCAGGTGAATGTACCTAAAAAATACCTGACTGTGTGTGCGGGCCAATGGCAATTATAAAGAGGTGTTGCTGCCGCAGGTGAGTTCGGATTGTGGCCAATAGCTTGGCGCTCATAATATGTAATGGATTTTTCATATATTACCACAAGGCGCGCAGCATTTATTGTAGTGTGTGTGTGTGCGTGTGTGTTTGTGTCTGTGTGATGGTATTTGTATAATACAAATATATCAAATTTTATTTGCGAACAAAGCCATTATATGCACACTACCCCTCAAAATACACACACACGCACGCACACATACCCAAACACTCACACCCATACATATGTACACATACGCTGGACGCAAAACTAAAACTATGAAACTATAGTGTTTCAAAACTAACAGTATTACCATATCAGGCTATCAGGTGCTCAGCAACGAGTAGAATAGTAATCCACTATCTCAGTGTTCAGCTCTATACAAAATAGTTGCGCTCTCCCACACACTCGTGCATATGTGGGTGTGGTCTACGCACTAAAGAAAACGAAAGTGTCCTGCGCGCTCGTTACAAAAAACTACACACATGCGAAGGAAGCACAGCTACTTTGTCGGCTTTGCAGGACGTGCCAAGCAAGTCTCAAGGAGCAAGCAGCAAGCAACAAGAGTAAACAGTAAAAGCAATCCCCTCCCTTCACTTCGCACTACTCGTCCATCTAACACTGGCATGGCAAGCATGCTAACAGACAAAAATATAGTATTTCCTTAGCATTTTTCTGTAGCATACATTCAAGCGCCAGCAACCACCAGCCGTTGAAGGGCTCGCCCTTAACTGCCAGCGTATGCGTGTGTTTTTTTTGTCTGTGTGAGTGTGTGTGCAGTAAGTGAAAGTAACCCTTGCCGTGTCAAAGAGTCGGGCGCATAGAACTTATCAATAGGCAGCCCTCGACAGCAATTGGCGAGTAAAGCGCGCGCTCCAGTTCGGCGTAGGACGCACAAATATTTTTGGAGCTGCTATAAAAATACCGTCATTAGGCCAGCAGAGTGCCGTGCAGGCAACATCGGCATTCCAATGCGTGTGTGCAGAGCCAAAAAATGCCAAAAATTGTTGCACAAGTTCAAACACATTTTTGTGTATTTTGTAGCCACACGTGCCGCCGTTGGCGCCTCAAAAATGGCGGCCCCATAGCAACGATTCAAGCTAGAGAGCGTAAAGGCGAACTTTACAAATACATTGCGAGCAGGCGAACAGCCGTGGCAGGCAGAAAGTTCTGCTCTTATTAGGGGTTTTTGTGTGTTTGTTTTGGGCTATATATTGAAATGCGGCCGAGCCGGAAGTAAGCTAAATTATTCACTTCCGGTGTGGCGCCTGCTATGGGGCGTGCGTGCCTGGTAATTGAAAATGCAGTAGTTCCGCATGTGCGCGGCAGCTGTGGAATTCCATCGCATGGCGGGCGTGGCGGCAAAAGCTATTGATCCGTTGCATGTGTGGCATGCGGCCAACATAACAACAGAAGGCGGGCAGCGAGCATGTTTGTGCAAGTCAGCTGCCATAAGCCCTTCAAAATGGCGTTAAGTTCGAGCTGGCGAAGTTGCCTGCATTTCATCAAAATGGCGCCCGTTTCTTAAAGTGCCAACTTGTGGCTTTTAACGAACAGGTGTACAGCGTCCCCAGGCAGCTACAATTACAATTATTTTCATCTTGTCTTCAAAACATTTTTAAATATTTATATAATAAAAATAAACCGTCCTTTGTATGTTTGGGGAGGCAGGCACTCAGGACGCTCGCCTCTGCATATTAGTTGATTTAAAAAAATATTTTCGAACGCTGTCGAGCAGGCAAACATATCCAACGATATGTGTTTGTAGATAAAGGAAAAAACTGAGTTTCTTTCCAGGAAAAAAAGAAAACAAACACTCATCCATGCATACGTATGTGTGTGAGCGAATTCTGGTTGACTTTTATGGCCATTTAACACATCATTAAAACGTCAAGTCATCAATCTTCTCGCGCATTTGAACAGGCTCGCAGGCGCCATTGCCCATAGGCTGACCCTAAAAGCCGCCCAAAACAGCCTGCAGCCGAATTCAAATACTTTTTCGGCAAGTGCTGCGCAAGTTTTAAGAGCCCTCTCTCTCTCTCTCTCTCTCTTACTCGCCTTTCATCTCTCTCTCTTTCTCTAAGCTGAAGCCTTGGCGTCGTGAGCCACTACACCGTGTGGCCTAAAACATTGCTAGTTGGTCTAAACGACCATTAGAAAATTTCCATTTTCGTCACACGGTGTCAGGCACACAGCAGACGAGGGCAGAGTTGCCAATGCCAACCAAAGCGAACAGCTGAGCAGCTAAGCAGCCCACTTGGCAACAACGGAGCCGCATTCCAATCACCCGCTGGAGGTTGCTTGGCGCCTGTGCCGCAGATATTTGCATAGAAATTTTAGAAAAAGAAATGCTGCCGGCTTAGAAGTTGCTTAGAAAGGCAGACGTCAGCAGTGGCAGAGCAATGACCCAAGGTCATTCTGACAGTCGGTGGCTATAAATTTTGTATTTTAATGCGAAAACAGTCAACTTAGCGACGTCGATTTACAACAGGCGTCCAGCATTTGGCAGCAAGTCAGCACACGAGGTGACAAAGGACATGCGCATTGCGCGCTTACCAGGATAGGGATGCAAGAGTGTGTTACTAGCTACAGTGGAAAGGGTACATTAGCTATATAGAGCAATAACCATCAAGCTCAAGTTATATAGGTTAAAAATAAAAAAAACAAAAAAATACAAAACTCAGTTTAGAGAGCAGCAGTCAGAAGACTAAGTTATAAATACAAAAATAATGGTAATCGTTTTATTGCTAGATTTTACTTGGGCTTATATTACGAATATTATTTAGCTCAGCTTAGTAACAATACCAAAAGTTGCATCGCTGGATTTTACTTGGGCTTATATTTCCAAAATTTCTGAGCTCAGTTTAGAGAGCAACAGTCTTCAACTGAGCAGTGAGCAATCGCTTAATTTTTGAATTGGACAGATAAAGCAAAAGCTTCATTGCTGGATTTTACTTGGGATTATATACCCAATATTTCTGAACTCAGCTAAAGGAGCAACAGTCTTCAACTGAGCAGTAAACAATCGTTTCATTTCTGAATTTGACAAATAATGAGAGTAAGGACGTGTTAGTGCTTGTCGGATTCTTAAAGCATGAATCATATTTTCTCTCTTGCACATTTCGAAAACTTCCTTATGAACGTTTTTTCATTACTTATGTATAAATTTATGGTACTATTTCAGTTTCATACAATGCTTCATACAAGTAGTGAGATTTATCTACTGGAGTAAGGGCATTAGAAGTTCGTTTTGTTGAAATTCCAGCTTGTCTCCTATTAGTTTTTGTGTTTCCTACGCTAGGGGTGCCAACGTCGTCACCACCCACGCAACAAGAATTATGAGTGGCTACCAGGCAAGACATGACATTCGGTTGGCGGGACTTGACACCCCAGATACAGAGGTAGTTGTTACACCCACGACTTACTGCCAAATTTTGGGTGCCTAATACCGATGCGATAATGATAAGAAATTTTTATGCGGAGCACGTGGTACGACCAGGGCAGTAACACACATCCATCCATTAATACACACTGAGATACTCTAAGATATATCCTCTGCATACATTATCAATGCAAGTTTCGTCGCTGTTTTGGCGCCAAAAGCTTGGCGCTGCCTTGCGTGGGCGTCACATGCCCATGGAGAAAAAGAAATGTTGTAGATTCTGTTAGCAGGCACACAGAAAAGACCGAGTCCTAAACTTACAAAAACATGCACATGCATGTGCGCAGGTGCCGTGAGAGGGAGAGAGAGAGAGAGAGAGAGTAAGAGTGTGGGAGAGCCTTGGGCAGGATATGCACACTCATGATATCTCCCTCCCTTAGTCACACCATGGGCTCACAATGGCGTCTAAGTTATTAAATTGTTGACTGTTGACTTCATTCTAGTTACAATACACTACCACAAAAAGGGGGTGAATTGAGGAACAGAAACCTTTGTAAAATCAGGCATTCGCCTTTATTCCAGGTGATAAGATTTGACTTCCCAAGGCAATTGCAGTTGCATCTGTGAAAAATAATATGAACATAAATAATATTATAATTAATATATAAGTATTTTCGGTTACTACTTGAAAAACTACTCTGTTGCAATTACAAGAAACAAATATTGTGCGATATTCATTTAGGTTTCTTGATGTAGAGATAGGAAAGCAGCTCAGAACTAATAAAGTAATAAAGTAAAGGCCTTAAGCACCATTTAGACGAGCACTTATTCTATCACAGCTCTTTCTGGCAAATAATTTTGATGCCTTTTTATACCGAAAAACTGACTGTATCAGCTGTAGTCAACAATGAACTGACTTTCCCCACCCCATTTTGTTAAAGTTGGGTAAAAAATCCTGGATAGATGGAATTCAAAAGGGAAGCTCGTATGCTGTTATCTATTTTATTTAAATCATCTTTCTATCTGAGGCTGTCCCAGAGAATCCGAAAATTCTTTTAATTGTGCTATCTATTTTATTTATTTTATTTAAATCATCTTTCAATCTGAAGCTGTCTTAGAGAATCCGGAAAGCCGTCTTTTTTTATCTTTTAATTGTGCTTACATTTATTATCCGTCAACTATCTATTTTATTTATTTTATTTAAATCATCTCTCAATCAGGGACTGTTAAAGAGAATCCGGAAACGCCGTCTTTTGTTATCTTTTAATTGTGCTTACTTTTATTATCCGTCAACTATTTATTTTATTTAAAACATCTCTCAATCAGGGACTGTTAAAGAGAATCCGGAAACGCCGTCTTTTGTTATCTTTTAATTGTGCTTACTTTTATTATCCGTCAACTTTTGTTTGCTACTCTACAACATTAGGAATGCATTCTTTTTTCTGCGTGTACGAATATGTAACAACTAAGCCCTAGGACCACCCATCGCGCCCACTGTGCCACCACCTCTCAGAGAGACGCATATGGAGCATACAGACATACGAGTATGTATGTTTTGAGTTCTGAGTTGTGGTTCGCCATACGAGTACTCCGTGTACATACATATACGTGTATGTAAGGCCTGTTGGGCAGGCTGTTGCTGCTGTTTTGTAAGTGATGCCTCTAGTTGCGCCACATAGTAGTAAATTGTTGCGCGGGCTTAACAACGCTGCTTGCCTATTACCTTTTACAGAAATTTGTGCTACAAATTGAACAAAATTTACATGGTTAGCGGTGCTCTGTCCTCTCACAGGCTTACACTTCCACAAAACCACATGACATGGTTAGTTGGAGTGGGGGAGGGGGAGGGGGGCGCCAACATTGTAATGGCTTGTAATTTACTTTTGCTCACAACGCTGTGGCCCTAATACAAGTTTGCATATTTCTAAATTCT
Source organism: Scaptodrosophila lebanonensis (assembly GCF_003285725.1). NCBI lineage: Eukaryota > Metazoa > Arthropoda > Insecta > Diptera > Drosophilidae > Scaptodrosophila > Scaptodrosophila lebanonensis. Next base: position 5,865,139 of record NW_022060538.1, read on the forward strand.
AAGCACATCTGTTGAGCAGACGCAGCCGCAGGGTCGTCCTAGAAAATGAGAGTAAAATGCGCACCCTTAATAAACGCACACACACACACAAAAGACTGGCGTTTAGCATAAAAAAATAAGCTGCGGCTGCTGTTGCTACGCCTCCAAAAAAAAAGAAAAGAAATAGGTAAAAAAATCATTTCCTCGATAACATCAAGGACTCTTAATAGAGGCGCAGACAATTGGCACCCCGACCACAACAAGGAAGGATCTTTTCACTTTTTTCTACTCAATCTATTTTTTTTTTTTTTTTTTTTGAACTCGCGGCTGCCACACTTCCTGGGGTACACAAGATGCTGCAATTTGAGGGTGCCTGCTGCTTTGGCCGCATCTTTCACTTTCAATAAGAGACGGAACAAAGCAAAACACAAAAAAAAACTCGTGAAAAAAAATATAGAAAAAACCAAGGCTGTGTCTGTGCGTTCTGTTTTTTTTTTTCTTCTTTTTTATGCAAAAGACAGCGTGTCCTGTGCCATGTGGCGCATGCCAGACGCTGGAGGAGTAGTTTTTTATGCCAAACGGATATGCGATACTTGGGCGTAGGCAATAGGGAATCCCTCACTCTCTCTGTCGAGTCAATGGCTTTTGTGGTCGCTTAGCACGCGTTTTGGTTTAGCGTTGCAGCTGTTGGGAAGCGAGCCACCGAGCCTTTGCATATGTGAGGGGTTTTGGCCAAATAGCAGCTGCCACAAGCTGAAGATTGTAAGGACGCCCCCAGCTCTGGCTGACTGGCGACTCAATCAAACGCTGTCCACTTAAGGACACGCTCAATTGAAGCGACACTTACATAGCTTACCTGCGCTCACCTCACCTTTTGACCCATCAGCACGAAGCCATTGAAAGCCATTCAAAGGGCTTGTCAATGCCATTCGTCACAGTTTTGCCTGCAGCCAAACAATGAGACTGCCCATCGTCCAAGTGCAATGTGTCAACGTCTGCGTTAATAATGCGATTTGCATTTCCCTTTCTACGCCTGCATTTGCTGTCCTTGCACACATACATGGCTGGCCTTGCCTGGCCTGCTGCTGTTTGATTGAGCTGTTGGCCATTATGCAGCCTAATCCTCACCTTTCACTGCCTGTGTCGCTCACATTGGTCAGCATTTTCTGTTCCGGCTTAGTTTAATTTGGCCATTTAAAAGATCACATGCTCATCTTGATTGACAGCCACATGCCACTGAATAGAACCAAAAAAAAAAAAAGAACAAAACAAAAAAAGTAAAAGTAAAATAAAGAGCAAAAAGTCTTGGTATTGCCGAAACCCGGGATTGAACCGGGGACCTTTAGATCTTCAGTCTAACGCTCTCCCAACTGAGCTATTTCGGCGCCATGGCGCAAAAGTTCCACAGACCCACTCGCTAACACACGGCCCCCAGCCGGCCGTCGCACACGCCTGCCTCGGAGCTTATCTAATCGGGTTGTACAAGTAGTATTAATAGAACTTTGCCGGCTGGTCGACGCTACAGTGTGTGCGTGACTAGCGTACCGGCCCAAGGTCCAACTAATGGCATTAGAATAATGCTATCAAGCAATGTAAATTGCTAACACATTTTACTATTTTCATGAGAAGCTTCCACGGCAATGTTTGGAAACTTCTTTAAAAGATATATTTTGTAGTGACTTAAGAATATCTCCGCTTAGCATTTTAGAGTCGAAAAGAGCTTACACTTAATATATATGTATGAAGATTATGCTATCGACCATTTACATATAGCACTTAAGAGTGATGATCCGAAATGTACCAAAAAATTTGCTTCAAATTTATACTTAATGTAGTTTTAGAAAATCGATTTTATTGAAAAATATTATTAACCACAAATTAAATTTATATAATTTTTGGTCACATAATTTTTGGTTATATAATTTTTGGTTATATAAATTTTGGTTATATATTGATTTAGGTTTTAATATTTAATTCAAATTTTTGTACTGAAAATTATACAAACTCTCAGATTTGTATTTCATTGTTTTAATTAAAATTTATTTTAAATGTTAAAATATGATCTCTTTTTTTAGGCTTTCTTCTCTGATTACAGGCAGAAAGAAGAAGCTCAGACCCTATACAGTATATAGAGTGGCGAACACATATGCCTCCCCCCACTCACTTACGGGTTTAAAAGCTTTTTTTGTGGTCGAAATTTCTTCGTTCCTGGTCTGTTCACATTGCTTCTTGTTCCGACTTGTTTCTAAAACGGCTGACCCCATATTGATCAAATTTGTTATGTAGACTCTGCGAATCCGTGGGCAACACGTGTTTATTTTATTCTTTTATTGATGCCTGTCCTCCTGCCTCGACTATTGCTTCCATCTTGTTTTGATTTATAAACTAGTCTGGCTATTAAAAAATTAGTTTAAAGAATTTTCAAATTTGTAGAAAAAAGGTTGATATGCTCCTAAATAGCATAAAAGACAGTTTAGTTTGACTAAAAAGTAATTTAAAGAAGGTTGATGGGACTAAGCGCTACGCGCTAAGTGCGAAATATTCATTTTTTTTTTGGACCCCTTTCCTTTAGAATCGAACGTCTATTTTACCAATTTTTTTATCCAACCTGGAACTAAATAATTTACTCTAATACCATGTTGCATATATGGTCAGCATCCATCTCTGCCTGTCCATGTATTTATCATATTTGGTACTGAACACCAAATTGCTGTTCTTGGAATGAAAATGACTCTTAGTCTCAAAAACATTTTCTTTTATAACGATAACACAACCAAATTTTATAGTTTATTTCCTTTTATAAATATACCATAGAGCCGTGGTAGAATTAGTATACTTAATGAGGCTCGCGTGTTGTTGCATCCCTTTTTAATTTGAAAAGTTTATTTCTTTGGTAAATAATTCAGTCCTTAACGTTAGCTGATAGGCGTGCAAGTTGGCAGTCTGAAGATGTTTGAAATATTCATTATTTGTTACACATATTCGTACTTAGTATGATTGAAAGAAAACTTAAATGCATTTAAATGGGTCTACTTATCAGTCTTTTTTCGGTCTCAAATTAAGCTTAAGATCGTGTTATTTTTAAGCAATTAAATCAATTGCAGTAACGCAACCAAAATCAGAATCAATATCTGTAATCGACGGTGCAGCGATTTATTTATACTTGTATACCGATGCATTTATCAGTACAAGCTGAATATAAATGCGTAATGAGATCCAGTAAGAGAAGAGAAAAAGTCTCTATACAAATATTATTGTAAAATATTTCATAACCACTACTTAAGTTAATTTGGGGACCAGTGTAGCTTACGCTAGCTAGAAACCCACAGTCAGCACCCAAATCATGTTTGTTCCGCTACGACACCGCATGGCATCTAATAAGGCAGAAGCTAGAGTCCAGAGAGATGGCCAGGGCCGGGGGCGGCGTTTGGAGTGTCGCACAGCTTTGCTGTAGCAACAAATCACACAACGACCGTGTCGGCAACTATGGCTATAGATATATGTAGCTATAGCTATGACTATGACTATGGCTATGGTCATGCAAGTTGAGGCCGAGCGACGAGCAAACCAAACCAAACCAGAAATGAAGCTGAAGCTTCGTGTTGTCGTTGTAAAAATGTTTGCTTGCACGCTTTCCAATGGATGTTGTTGTTGCTGTTGCTGCTGCTGCTGGTCGTGCTTTGCGGTCATTGCCCCGCTGTGACGTCACCGGTTCAATGGCAAAATGTGACCCAGATTGTCTGAGCTGCACAGCTAAGCTATAAGCTGCCTTTGTGTGCGTGCTTGTGTGTGTTTATGTGTGTATGTGTGTGTGTCTGTGTTAGCCTGGCGTGTCCAAGTGTGTCTAAGAGCGTACACCTCTAGAACCGAAAGAAAGAGAGGCAGAGCAGGCCTTGCTCTTAGCAGTTTTTCAACTGCCAAGTTCAATCTGAAGCCTCAATTGTAATATCCGTAACTAATCCACCATAGAATGCTGCCAGCTATGTGAACATTACCAATTTTTTTTCCAGCCGTGGGCGCTTTACAATTCTCTTCCCTCTCTCTCTCGCTCGCTCTCTCTTCGAAATGGGGACAACATTACGTCGATGTGTTGTTGTTGTTGTTGTTGTTCTTGTTCTTGCTGGCTGCCCGACCTCAGCATTGCGATTGTATTCCTTGCACTGTAATTATCGGCGATGTGCATGTCCACACGCTGGAAGTGGCAAGAGCATATATGCACCTATACTGGTAGTATATACGAGTACGTATTGAAGAGGAGGAGGACGGGGATCTGACGGGTCGGGTGGGTAGGGCGGTGCTTGGTTGGCCGGCCGCAGTGTTGCGTGTAATTTGTTATTTTATTTTATTGTTATTATTACCACATGCGACGTGCACTTTATTTTCATTACCAGTTGGGATTCTTTTCATGCATATATAAGTCTCATGTAGCCATGTTTGTATCTGATGCATGCACCTCGATGCTGTTGTTGTTCTTGCTTAGATATTGCACGTGCGAATGTTGCAGTTGGCACTGGGAGGAGTCGTCTGTCTGTGGCTGTGGCTGTGTCTGTGTCTGTGCCTGTATTTGTTTTTGTGTTTAGGTTTGGGTGTGCACGTTCGTGGCTAGGCTTTAAGCACCTACTAGTCTAATTAGAAATGCATAAATGGAAATTATGACTATAAATATAAATATGATAATTTCTTATGCAGTTCTCGATGGTGTTATGTAGGTGCTGTCCATAAATGAACGAATCGATCGAAAGAGAAATGTTAAGTACTTTCATAATTAGGCGAAGCTTTTGGCATTTTTATTAATTATCCCTTTATTTGTTTAGTTTGTCGAGTTGAAATTGCTTGTTCAATGAATTATCAAGGTGGTCTATTGAACTGTTAAATGACGATCTATTTTATAAGTTAATTAAGTTGTTTTTACAAAGAAATAATCTTTCAAAAGAATTGATGCATGATATAAAATTTGCTAAACTTGGAATTAATTTAAATTTCTGAAAAGAATTTTGTTTAAATGGCTTTACTTATGTTCCACACAGTTATTTATTCCAATTCGGTTTCAATTCAATAATTTTTCTTTTAAAATGTATAGTCTGAATAGAAGATTGAAGTTTACTAATAAAACACTGCTATTAAATTAAGATTAAATGTAGTTTGTTAAGGAACAAATTTAATACCGATACTGTTGGTTAAATTTCAGGACCAATTTTTTGTTTAAATATGGTTGAACTAGTATGTGTTTAATGCAGTCATTTTTTGAATGTACGTTTTTCCAGTACATTTTTACAATCCTCCCAGGTATAATTAATATCAGTGTTATCAGAGTTCTCTTTTGAAGCTGACAATGCATTAAATCAGTTCCAAGTCGATTCGTTTAACACCCACTTCCAGCATTTACTTACAACCGAACACTTCCTCATCAACTCAATCAGTCGATGATGTCCCCCAACTGTCCAAATGTCAATTGAGGCTAATAATGTGCGCAACTTAAACGCGCGACAAATCAACGGCAATCTGAGCAATTTTGCACAATTCATTAAAACGGTTTTGATTTGATATTGGCTCTGAGCAATTAATTGCACTTTTAACGAGCGGCGCTCAGTGCTCTCCTCCTCTGTCATGGCCAATGAGGCAGGCACCTCTCTTTCACATGTAAATTTGTAATATTCATGACACACACATGACAGGCAATATGAGCACAAAGACAGAGAGGGTGAGAGAGAGAGTGTGTGAGTGAGAGAGTTCAAACCGCAGGCAAAGGCGAGCATTTTGAGAGAGCTAGGCGAACAGTCTGTCAGTCATTCATACGAGAGAAAAAGTGCGTCTGCTTGGGGCATTAAGTGGGGGGAGCCCCCCAGACAAATGCTCGAAATTAACAATATTTATATAAACAAGTTATAAACAATGTTCGCCTAAACAGTGACAAACACTCACATACACACACACACACACTCGCACAAACACTGATGCTTAGGCCTGTTTTTTGTTTGCAGTCGAAACCAGTTCGCAGCGCCAACAACTTTGGCGCTCGGTTCCAAGTCACATGGGTAGTGTCGTCGACTGCGGCAGCAGCAGCGCCAACAGCGACGCTGACTGCATTACATGAGCGACGGATGCATGAGAAGCAGCAAAGCTGAACAGCAGGCAACGGCAACACTTCCGCATTACTTCGAGTTGTGTTGCTCAATCGACGTGCAGTTTGACGTCGACGTCAACGTCAACGGCACTGCAGCTGTGTGCATTGCCGGATCGTGCTCTCGCGCTCTTTGGCTCTTGTGTGGTGCTCTTTAAGACAGCTTTGCTGTGATAATTGTCGTAGTAATCAGCTGTTTTTGTTTTGCTTGAACTTTTGCCGGTGACTGAGCGTTGTGGGATGTTGCATTGGGGTGGGTGGGGTGTTGAAGAGTCCAAAGGTCGAGTTTATTTATTTTTCATTTCATCGCTCGTTCTTATGTTGCAAATGTCGCACCTTAGCATTAGCCATACCGCCGGGCGAGGGTGATTAACCGAATCAATGCACTTGCAAATAAATTGTCAGTAGTTCCTGTGCCACCCCACAATCTTGTGCTCTCTTGCTCTTCCAGTCTTTCTCTCTCTCCCTCTCTATCGACTCATCCATGGTGGTCATTAACGAAAAGTCAGCGCTCAAAGAGCGCGACTTACTGGCTGTCTGCTGTCCGTCTGTCTGGGGTCTGGGCCAGAAGCAGGCCAAACAGGAACGTGTTTCCAAAGCCATTACAACAAAATGTCGGCTTGTATATGAGAGTGTGTGCCAACCCACCGCCAGCGCACCGCCCAGCGGTTCCAGCTTTTGACTGTGGTGCCCTGGTCGCCACTGACAATGAAACGAAAATAAAATACCATTAAAAAAACTGCCGAAAAATTATACATGAATATGTGTACAGCCAAGCAACATGAAGGTGAACTTTTCCCCAAACTATTCATCGAGAGCTTTCATGCAGAAGCCTCAGTGGTTTATTTTTCGTAGTTTTCCGATTTCCTGTGGTCTGAAAACTTGCACAAATCACTAAAGTAGATTTCACAATCAAGTTTTTTTATTATTTAGTTATTTTATTGATGGAATGTAAACCTATTGATTGGCTTCTTGGTTTCCTTTTTTTATACTCGTTAAATTTGTATAAAAAATGTTACCTTTGATGATCGTTATCAACAACAAGTACTGGATGAAAAAGTTCTTAAAACAATTTTAAGCTTAAAAGAGGATTACTTTCAAGGTATTATTATGTTGAACGCCTTCGAATGTATCTAAGAATTCTTTTGATTGATATTTGCAGTATTTTATATGAAAAATTTAGTCTTGTTTCGCTATATTCTTTATTTTTCGGAATTAGTAAGCTTACTTTTTTGGGAGATCTTCAGACGAAACAGAATGTCAATAGCTTTGTCTTGCTTCTGAGCACCCATCTTTGTTTAATATTCTTTCCGACCCGGTTGTATAATATTTATAAGCAAGCTGTTGTTACAAGTATAAATCTGTAGAATTTACAAATATCTATGTTTTCTTCTACCATGAATTTAAGACTCTTCGACTTCCTATAATCTTGCATCTGAAACATTCTCCATATTTCTGCCGATCTGGTTGCAATTTTTGTTTAAACAAGCTGGATTGAACAAGCTTATAGCTCCATATAACTTGTTTTAGATCTGGATGTAAACTCCATTCTACCATTTTTGGGAGATCTTCATAATGACTCCTAGACTTTGCATCAAAAAATTCCAGCTGAGCGATTTCTCTAACAAGCCCGCATTGCATTGATTTCTAGAAACCTCTTTTTTCTATATTCCTGCCGATCTGATTGCGAATTCTTTATAAATAAGCTGGACTGTACAAACGTACACATCCATAGAATCGAAACGCACTTCATTATGTTTGTGTGTGTGTGTGTGTGTTTGTCAGTCAGTTGGTCTGCTGGCACTTTGTGTCCAACTATCGGCCACAGCTTGCGTTTGGTTACAGCACGGCATTGTTGTTGTTGCTGTTGTTACTTACATACTTTGTATGCTGCATATATGTATATAAGTATGTATATACATAAAAGTTTGTATATGTGTGTGTGTGCGTATATTTTTTTTGGGAGGTGAATGGCCGCAACTGTCGCTGCCACTTTGGTAACACCGTGGCGCATTAAACGTAGCAGCAACCAAGACCAAGACCAAGAGACGAAAGCGTCGTCATCATGGCAGCCAGTTGGAGTTTTGGCAAAGCCATCATGGGGCGGCAGCTCAATGTTTAATTTACTTTGCATTTGTTTGGCCAAACCAGCGACGCTTATGATGATGACGCTGCCCTGCCTGACTGAGTAACTGACGCGCTGACGGACTGACTGACTAACTGACGGACGACTCTGCCCTGCCGCCTGGGTTGGAGGAACGTAACTCACGCGTTTTTATGGCCCCACCAAATTTTTGTTGGTTTTGTTTTCATTGTTGTTGTTGTTGGTTCTTTGCTCGGTGTATGCCGCGCTTGCTTCCCACACTCTGATTCCCACTGATCCTCAAAGAGTTTGTAGTGTGTGCATGAAATGAATAAATATGCGATGTGTGCGCGCACTTGGCAACACAGTAGCTTATATCATACGACTACACACACACAGATCTATATTTGTTCAAGTATATAGTATAGATACATATATAAATTTATGAGTGAGTGATGTGTGTGTGTCTGTGATTGTAATTGATACAGTGCTAAGTAGCTTTGTTGCCACCGCTGCCAAGCACGGTACAAAATTAGACCAAACCTCTGCGGCTGCTGCCGCGGCCGGTTGCGGCTTAGACGCCACGCCACTGCGATAAATGAGATTGCTGGCAATTAAGAGCGGCCTTTACAGTTTGTTGCTGGGCCAGAATGCCAATAGGTGCCATCATGGGTCTCACACTCTCAGCAGAAACTACTATATGTTTATTCTTTGGCCACTCAACTGAGGCTTTATACACAAGAAATACATTTTTACACTACATCTTTACAATATTCGCCAAATTTGTTACATTTTGCAAACTCAAGACAATACAACTAGACTTTTTTAGGATTGTGGTCAGAGATTTCCCCGGACATTTATTTATTTTCATCGACAAACAATGCAGAGGATGTAAAAGAAAAAAATCAATACGATAAAGAAATTAAACTAAATAAAACTAAACAGATAAAAAAGCCTATAAAAATAACAAAAATAACGAATAAGGAATCGCTGGGGGAATTTACTTAAATAATAAAAGATAAAATATAATTAAAAGCTAAAGGTGAAGAACCACCCATCTGGTGGTTATAGATATCCGATAGAATAGAAAAAGAGTTCTTTTGGGAGCAGACGAGAAAGATAAATATAATGCGAAAACGATTTTGAAAAGCGTAATCAGTAGGCCAACAAGACAAGATAAATGAACACCAATTTTTTTTCGGTCTACAATAAACAAAAAGTTTAAACGCAGTAAGACAAACGAAAAAAAATTAAAATTTTGATTAAATAATGCACGATGCATTTCAAAAATAACTTATGCATATGATCAATGAAAAAACTTCAACAAATTCAACTAAGATTCATTTTAAGGCGAAATAGTTCGTCATAATAAAGAACGTGTGGTCGACTTTATATGGCAACAAATTTTCTAGGGGGGGACAACGCCCCCCCCCCCCCCCCCCGCCTACGCCCTTGAATATATGTATAGTACGTACTTATATCATAAACAAATGTGATATAAATTGTATAGTGCCTTGAGAGATGCTGAGGTTTCATCAAAATTGTCGCATTTTATCAAAGAACTTCCATAGGAAATTGGGCAACAAGTTATTTGTTTATGGGGATATCTAAAGCATATTACTTTTTAATTTCTAATACTAAGGGAAATTGCCTATTATCGCGAATGGTGTCTTTCTAATGAAAGATAAGATAGTACGAAAAGAGAGCTATATAGATTCGACGCAAATGAATATAACTTCTTGGCTTGATACTTATTTTGGGCTTAATATTTTTGTTGAATGTGTTTGTTTAACGTTACTCTGCTTTGTGTATTTATTACCTCTCCATTTGATGGGTGTATATCTTCCTTCAGGGAGTGGGCTTTTTAGTTTTTCACCTCGAAGTGTATTCTTCATTAGACTATCACAAATTTCATTCCATTAGATTTAAGACTAATGTTGTCTTTTCTTTGTACTCTCCTTTTCGACTGTCCATAGGTGTCATTTTCAAGTTAAGTAAATAAATATAAATACTTACCGATTATAAAGAGGAACTCATGAACATAAAATTTGCCAAAGATATCCTCAAAAACAAAACAGAAAGATCCTACTAATAGTGATTTTCCTATGACAGCTTTATGATATAGAATGCCGGTTGTGATGAAACTTCAGAATATCAGTTCACATCAGCAGATATCCTAATAAACAAAACAATTTTTAGTACTAGCTGTAGTTATATGATTAAGTGAGGGGGTTTTCCTAAATGGTGAGACGCTAGAAGTGTTTTAAATACCAAATTTTCGTATGATAGCATTCTTTTGTGGTATCTATTTCTCACCGCTGGGATACAGGATGATAATTATGATAAGAAGAACCCCTCTGCAAGGGTTCAAACTCCTATAATAAGACTATAATAACGCATTTCCGGGCGTTAATTAAACAGATTTGCCATTATGGGTCGTTATTGAACTCTTTTTTTTTTCTGTGTGTAGCTTAGAAGAACAGATGAGGCTCAAGAATCTCAATCAGTTGCCGATTCCTGGCCACATTTTCGTCATAGTTTATGCAACGGCTCGGCCCATGTTGCTCTTATTGTTATAGTTGTTGTTATTGTTGTCTGCGTGTGCAAAGTAAAACTAATTTTGTTTTAATTTCTCCTTTCAACACATGCTCGCGTGTAATGTGTACGAGTGAGTATCTATATACATACTATAGTATATGTACGTCGTATACCCCGCCTAGAGGTATTTGACCCTATGGCTCACAGCTGATTTATGGGAATTTATACGTCGCTCCTCTCCTCGTAACACGCCTGTCTCTATGTCTCCATGTCTCTCTATACATTTGTATGTATGTATTTATGTATGTGCACATACATACATATCTATGAGGCCAGCTTCTGCTTTGGCCCCAGAGTTGAATGTACGTTTTGCGTGAAAGTTTGTATGTTGTGTTTGTTGCTTTGCCGGCTTCATCTACGGCCAACAACGAATTGGAGGAGGAAGCGGACACGGACAAGGGCACGGGCACAGGTACGGATGCGGGTACGGGTACGGGTCGGGGCTGCGCTTCTGCGCTTCTGCGCGCATAGAAGAAAGCTAATTCATGACATGCTGACCATATTAATTTATCTTCTTTTTGCAAAAGCTTGTGCATGATTTGGCCATTACCACTGAGCCCTACTACGCTTCTCTGTATGTTTGTTGTGTATTGTGTATCTATGTGAGTGATCAGTTGGCTATAGCCATATGTTCGCCATAGTTTGTCGTACAATGAACTCCCGATGTGAGAATTGTTTGAAGTTTTGGTAACGAGATCATTGACACTATAACGCCGAATGCATTAAGTTTGTGACCAGCAGAAAGTCAGTGAACGGTTTTCGGTGCTCGGCTTTTATTGACTTGTGCGGTGTGCTAATGCGTGTGTGTCTCTGTGTCTCTGTGTGTGTGTGTGAGTGTGTGTGGCAAGAAAGTTGCTGCAAATGCGAGCCATTGATGTACTGGTTTTTCATCTTTCACACGTGCAACTCAACCATTAAAGCCAAACGAGTGTTAACCGTGACAAGCTTATTACCTTTCCTCACAAAAGGTGCCTTCAAATTCACGCATTTTTGTGAAATTGTTTAGACCTACATATATTGTTTAGTGCCTCCATAATCTAAACTTCTGAATGCAGCAAATTTTACCCGACCTGGGCCATTCAAACATAACTCCTTTCACAATCAAGGGAAGCTCATGCGGGATATGTCATTAAGGAATAATTTAACATTTTTGTAGAAGTGCTTGAGAAGCAAATATTTCAGTGGCTGAAAGCCTTCAATATCATCGGAAAATTTAAAGAACACTTGAGAATCATAGTGTTGGCGGCTGAAAATTAATTAGCATATGTCTTATGGATCGACTCAACATATTTTTTGGCTATGGAGCGCGTCGCCGCCAGAATCCCAATTCATAGATGTTTACCACGAGCCCATTTGTGGCTGAATTTTTGATCAAACATCGCTCAATTCTCCAGAATTGGCTTCCTATGATTTCTTCCTGTGTCGGAAACTCAAAAATCGTTAGAAATACTAGTAAAGGTAGTCAAGACCTTTTCGTCTGCGGTTCATACAGTTTTTAGAAGTGTATAGAAAACTGTATAAAATTAGCTTTAAAGAAACATGTTTCGATGTTGGTATTAGGGATTTATATTATATATGGTATATTATATTATGGTAATTTATTTTATTTGTGTTTTCTCAGTTAATCCTGTTCTGATAAAAACTAGATGTATAGTCTCCGTGTGGCAATTTCCACTTTAGATATAAGTGGGCGGCCAAATAATCCCACAATACCTAAGGGTATCGTGGTAACTTAAACACAAAAAAAAGATGTATAGTCTGTTCGAGCATTAATTGGGTAAATCCCTGGTCCCTCTTGTCATATCTCTTATAGCCTTTAAAATAAATTAAATTACAAAACCAAAGCTTATCGGCAAAATTTACTTCTCTAGCAATTATTTAAATTGTTGATTATCGAACATCAATGATTAATGATCCAACATCAATCACAATAAATTGGTAGCTGATACTGTAATTAAAAGACTCTACTTTTCCATTAAAATAAGCTTTTCATGCTAACCGCTTTTAACATAAAATATTTTTTATTATTAACTTCATCTTCCTATTATATTTCTCTTCAAAAAGAGATTATTTCACTTAGTTGTAATTTATTTATAAGATGCAAAGACTTAGGCCTAGTATAGTACTATTTTATAATCTATTTTCAAAATATTTAGTCTTATATTACTAGAATTTTATTGATTTATATAATCGAGTTGCGGATGTTGCTTGTATTATTAAATTATGGGAATTACATTTCTTTGTTTTTATTTAGGAATTATATTAATAATGTAGAGATAATAATTATTGCAGGATTAGTTACTATATGTGTTAGTTGCTAGTTATAACTAAGAGAGCACAAATTTCTTTTTCTTCTTCAATCTGCAAACAGTACTAGTATTTGTAAAGCAGATGAAAAGCTTAAGGCCAAACTCTGGCCCACAATAGGTAATATATTATATTTAAGTGTTTTGTTTCTTTATGCCCAGAAAAGCTGAACAATTCATTTAAATAATTTGCACATTCTTAAGACTTTGAAATTAGCATGAATGAGACACAAACAACGTTGAATTTATTATTATTCCTATAAATAAATATTAAAATGAAGAGAAGTGACAGCATATGGCTGCTCTCTGGGTTCACCGACACCTTATCAGGCTGTGGCAGAGTGCGGGAGATAAGAAGCCAAATCGACAACGACATTGCGAACATTGGAAACAATGCAATATTCTTCTTCTGCTTCTTCATCGTGTTCAGTTGCTTCTTCATCTTCGACTGCTGCTTGACAAGAACTCGTAATTACTCCATTACAATGGGTAGCTGGCGGCATGAGACGCTGCTAGTGCCAAAGCAGAGATAATGATAATGGTTTCAATTACCAGAAGGTAAAGAGAGATGGCAGCAACAACAACAACAACAACTGCAACTACAACAATAACAGAACGCCCCACAACAAAAGAGTGAACAAACATTTTTCGACTTTTTAGTGGTGTAAAATATGCGGAAATGCATTTCTATGGTCTTACTTACATACACACACACACACAAATACATATACACACATATGTATATATACACACACACACACACACACACACATTTGAAAAGCTGCAAGTCAAACAGCACAAGTCATGCCAGCCGGCAAACTTGCATGTGAGAGCGCCTTCATAAACATACAAACAGACTTACACACATACGCACACACAGTTGTAAGTATGTAAGCTAAATAAATATGTGTATGTGTGTGTGTGATGGAGATGACGATATTAATGTGGCTGTGGATGGTAATGATGATCATGATAATCACGAGAAAACCAAACCAAACCAAGCCAAGTCGATGGCAGCCAACAACATTGGACCTGTTTGGGGTATAATAAGAACACACAGCAATGCGGCTGAGTGTGTGTATGTGTTGGGCTGGGTGGGGGAGAGGGTGGGCGATAGCATTGCAACCAAAATGGCAACAACAACAACAACATTGGGCTGGGGGCCAGCAGGATGCATAAACGAGACGAGCGCTAAGAGATGCTGTGATGCTGATGCTGATGTTGTTGACGATCAACCTATAGCCCAAGTAAATTACGATGAAGGCGACGACGACGGCGACGGCAACTGCAACGCTGCACTCAGTCAAGTCAACCAGTCAAGTCAGTCAACAACAACAACAGCAGCCACAGCAACAACTGCCACACACGCTTGTGTGTGAGAAAAGTTAAGAAAGAAAGCCAGCCCCAAGTATAGAAGAAGCTGCCACAGCCACCGCCGCAGCTTCAGCTCCAGCTCCAGCTTCAGTCTCTGTTGACGTCGTAGTCGTTCGTCGTTGTGCTTTTTATACCCTGTACCCAAAGGGTACAAGGGTATATTAGTTTTGTGCGAGTGCACATGGAACACACAGAAGGAGGCTTGGTAGACCCCACAAAGTATATATATTCTTGATCAGCATGACAAGCCGAGTCGATATAGCCATGTCCGTCTGTCCGTCTGTCCGTCTGTCTGTCTGTCTGTCTGTCTGTATGAACGCAAGGATCTCCGAAAGTATAAGAGCTAGAATAACCAAACTTGGTATACAGATTCTCCTGAGACCGAGAAAGGACGAGTTTGTTCATTTTTTCTGATCCACCCCCCCACTCCCCCCCTATTAACGATTTTCTATAACTCCCGTAATTCTTGGAATTTTGAACTAAAATTTGGTAGACACATCCAGTTAGTAATTGTATATCCGTATACCAAGTTTCATTATGATAGAATGATCGGAAAGAAAGTTATAGCCATATAACCAGGCCCAATGCACACATACATACATATGTACAAGTACACAAACACGCATAAGGCACGATTCTGATGTAAATGTAAATGTATCTATGCATGCATGGAATATTTAGTTAATTAATTAAATTAATTTAGTTAATTAATTAAATTAATTAATTAAATTAATTAATTAAATTAAATTAATTAATTAATTTAATTAAATTAATTTAATTACTTTTTTGTGGGGTGGTACAGGGTATTTAAGAGTTGAGCCTGCTCGACTTTAGCATTCCTTTCTTGTTTCACTTCTTTTTCTTCTTCTTTTTGTTTTTTGTTCGTTTTATATTTACAAACGGCCAAAAGTTCGTTGACCGTACAAATAGTGACCCACTAACATCCGCGAGTACGTTCACCCTTGTGACGTATTACTTCCATGATCGAAGACGAACAAAGTGGTTGTCGGCTCAGTCTTCGTCTCAGTCGTCGTTGTAGCCGTCTTCGTTGTGCTTGGCAGCCAGCAGCAGCGAACATGGCTCAAACCTTTCAGCCTGGTTGTGGCTTAAAGCTGGTTTCGATGTTTGCTGGTTTGAAGCGAACCAAAACTGCGTTCGCATTCGGCCCCGATTTTAAGAGCATAGCGACGACTCACACAGTCTCTTAAGAGCTTTTTCGGATTGCGGCCCGTCCGATCGACTTGTCAAGCTGCTGCCTATTTTCGTTCACAATTTTGGTAATTAAAATGTTGGCTGCCCGACGCGGCCTCTTGATTTATAGTTGTTGAAGTTGCCGCCGCACGGACCACTGTGAGACGCGGAAATGTTGCACGTTGCACATTGCATGCACCGCTCCGTGTCCGTGTGTGCTTTAGTCTAATCTGTGCAGACATCTCCATCAGTGCAGATTAACAAGTTACCTTGCAGATTGGAATACCTTTGCTATTATTGCTCTTGTTGTATTTCTTGTTCTTAGTGGTATTTCAATTGGACAAAGGCAAGTGAACAAAAAAAAAATGAATTACACATATTTGGTAACAACTTAAAATGCATTCAGCATTTTTTAACAATAACTTGAAAGAACGACAATCCAAGATATCAATTTCTAGTTCGAAGAGATTTGTAACTCTTTTTAACAAAATGCTAATTTTTTAAACTCTACACTGAACACCTTTCATTTGAGCAGGCACAGAAGCCTTTTCGACTTCAGAAGATTCTTTAGATTATCAATACCTAAAATCGGAAACATTTTTGGCATTTTTTATATAAAATTGTCACTACTCAAAACAGTATTCCCAGTTTCTAATATTTCTCTTTTTTTGTGTATCATTTGTAGTCTCATTTATTGTTCCTTTGATCACAACAGATCGACTTCTTAAATTTTTTATGGAACTCTTCAAAATGTTTTGTTCCCGTGCCATTCTAGAACTTTGCCTCTCTAATTTGAAATATAGAACTGTTTTAATATAAGCTATACCGTCGAACGATTTTGTCAAATATTATTGTACAAAGTTCGAATTTTTGCTTTGGTTAACTTATTTTGAAGCTCAGTCTTGTTGTAAGAGCTAATTGAAACTAGAAGCAAAATCGATTTTTTACAAATTTTATAAAAATGGTTCAATGTCATAAAGTTCTATATTAAATTATATTTAAAAAAGGTTATTTGATAATTTCAGGAAAAGTACTTGATGGTTTAACTAATTGTTAGATGAACAAAACAAATTCCATGAACATTATAGCTTTTCTTATCAGTTATATTGGATTTACGTTTATTATTTTAAAACACCGATCTAGAACTGTAGTAAAACTAAAATCGATCGATGGAAATCAAACAGGAAACGAATTTCAGTTTAAATCGAAAGAATCGCTTTTGTGAAAACCCATATATCAATGTTTTCGCTTTTTAATCGCTTTTTTAAACTCATTCAGCCAATCTATATATTTGGATACCACTACTTAAAGGTTATAGAAATTAAAAAGGGGTTTGAAAAGAAACTTTGGACATTCCATAAATTATAAGTTCGAATAGAAACAAAATAATATATTACAACAACGTACAACTGGACATATGGATCTTTATACTTATCAAGAATAAAAAGTATGTATACATATATTTTGTGACTTGTGCCACGCGTCCTAAACTACAAAGTAAATCTTTCTATCCTGAATCAATATAAACATAAACTAAAAGTTTTGAAACTAAATATTTGTGCTAACATTTGAGTAAAATATGAGACATTTTCTGAAATGTAGAATTGTTTTATTTTAGTTACTAATTAAATATGTATAAAAATCCCGCAAAGTAAGTAGATCTGCAATACCTTTCTCCACAAACTTCTGATCATGCCGTAGGCAGAGAGTATTTCCTAGATGGGGCACACGTTCCCTAGAATATTGGGACTCGCATCTAAGCAACGTTACTTGCCAGCCAAACTCTATCATAAACTAATTAAACACTTTTTAACACAAAATAAACTTTGTATACAAAAATTGTGTTATTAACTATCTTCTCTTCTCGTCTGATCAATCATTATCAACCATTAATGCTAGTTATCTCTAAAGTCTCTACTTAAGAGTGTTTAACTTAAATGATTATAAATTCCTTAAACTATTCATTGCTGATGGCTTTTGAGCTTTTGAAACAATTTGTGTCTTGCATTTTCAAATGCCCACAACATTAATGCCGTTTTAGTTATGCCACCTAGTGTTTTAGTCGTATTATCTGTTCCTCTCGCTCCGGGCCTTTTGCTGGGTGTCAAGAGGACAGACCACACCTTCAGCTGCGACCTTTGTAGCCTTGACAATCACCATTGAGACAGCGCTTGTGTTCAAAGAAAAAGGCGGCTGACAAATGCCTCATGCGGTGAAAGTAAAAATTCATAATTTTTCACATTTTCCAGCGTGCGATAAAACTGGGAAAATGGCAATCAATGTGCAGCCTCTACGAGTGGATTGCAGCGTGCAACATGCGCCATGCGGTGTGCTGCATGCCGCGGCTTGCCGTTTCTCAAGCCCCTTTTTACCACTTCATTAGTCGCTGCGAGCGAAAGAGCGGGCCTTTCTTTTACTTTCGTTCGTGTGCGGCGCTTTTCCAAATAATTTTCCTCCAGCCAAGGTGTGGGTAAAAACATTTTCATGAACAGCAACAACAGCCACGACCGAGCCTCAAAATGCGGCTCAGTTTTTAAGGCCGACCCGACCGCTCTGATCATGAACATGACACAATATTGTAGATTATGAGCGTTGGCGGTGGTGCTGTTGTTGCTGTTGCTAGTGGTGCTGGCGGTGGTGGTGGTGCTGGTGTTGGTGTTGGCCTCGGCATCCGCTTTGTTGTCTTTTGTGCCTGCCGGCGTCTATGGTATCTCGTTGTTGTTGTTGCTGTGTGTGTGTGGAAAATTGGTTTGGCAAAACATTTTGGCTCTTACTTATCTCGTTTTGTAGTTCATAACTTAGCGTTTATTTATGAGTTGTCAAGCATTTCGTACGTGAGCGGTCTCTGAAGTTCAAGGTGTTGGTCCATTGGGTGAAAGTGTGGCGCCTCCGCATTTCTCGTTTAACAATTTTGATATTTATGAGTTTATGCAGAAATTTGTCTCGTCCTCCTTGGACCCTTACAGTTCTCAGAGCCTTGTGTGGCCCACACATTCTCACACGTTAAAGATTAT
Organism: Scaptodrosophila lebanonensis; assembly: GCF_003285725.1. Lineage (NCBI taxonomy): Eukaryota > Metazoa > Arthropoda > Insecta > Diptera > Drosophilidae > Scaptodrosophila > Scaptodrosophila lebanonensis. Next base: position 5,883,805 of record NW_022060538.1, read on the forward strand.
GAATGAAACATGGACAGCGCCAGACAGGCAATTGCATCAGGCCACAGGACACTCAATATGCCTACACTAAGAAAAATTATTACGAAAACTCTAGCTTTAATATTGTAATATAGATAACCAATACTAGTTCGTTAAAAGTTTTTAGGCAGATGAAGAAGACAAGCAAGAAAACGTTATACACTTATATACAAAAGTGAGCAACTAATGTTGTTTTCTATTTTTCTTAAAATAAGAAATTCAATTCAATCTATTTCGAGGATTATTTGTTGATCCTGTAGCTCAACTCTAGGCCAGCGACATTTTCAAAGCTTTTTAATATATAAGAAGGAGAAGAAGATCAATATGAAAAAGAAAGCAATTTTTATATTCTCCAGTGTTTCAAGGCTTTAAAAGATAACACTGTCGCTGTTCTAAAATATTAAAAATCAAAACGTAGAAGAAACCCATCCAAAATATTTTGTTTTCTATGAAAACATAATCCCGGGAGTTGGAAAGACTATCTTTTAAGTAAATCCTTTGACAATCCAGCATCTTTCGTTTAGTTATGCGCCTAGAAATAAAGTTTCTTGGAGTTACAGGTTAACAAACGACTACAAAAGCTATTGTGCCTTTTTAAGCTTCTGAGTTACGAGAGGCTTGCCGATCCGGGCAAGGTCAAATCAACTGACCTTATAAAACGAACCTCAGAAAGTATTTAAATTCCTTTTTAGCATTTACAAAAACATCTATGGATAATAGACTTACTTCTTACTTACTTTAGTTTAGTTTAGTTCAGAAGAATGAATCTGGCATAATTTCTTTGAGTGTAGATTGAAAAAGTGTCACTGCATCCTTGAACCCAACTCGAGTAGGGCAGCTGGGCCCAACTGTTGCAGCTTCTCGCTTAGCAGTGGCTGCTATAGCTATATCCTTTCCAGCTGAATGCGCTCGACTTTCTGTGAGAATTTTTGGCAACAATTTTTTGGCTGAGCTTTTTTGTGGCTCTGCGGCTATCAAATAACTGCCTGCAGCATCACCAGCAGCACCACCAGCAGCAACAGCAGCTGCTTCCGATTTATGTAAATTGTATCTATGGGTTTCACACGCTCAGCGCTAGCTCGATGATCGGCTGACTCCCCTCCAGCCAACGGGGGCGTGCTTTGAACTCCCAATGCTGGCCAATTGGCTAACAATTTTTGCGCTTATTTTTTTTTTGCTGTTTTCATTGTTGTTGTGCTTTTGTGTTTTTGTTGAAGCGCGCTCAAGTGGCTGCAATCATTGGATTAATTTTAATATGTCCATGGCTATAAAATGTTCACGTTGTTGCTGCCATGTTGCCTTGTTGCCTTACTGCCAACCTGCATCTATGATTATGGACTCACGGCAATCGACTTGAACAGAGCTAAGCAAGCACACAAACACATGTATATAAATGTAGCAACATAGGCCGTGATGTTGTTGCTGTTGTTGTTGTTGTTGTTGCAGTGGTTGCCACTGGAATTGCGACCTCTTTGGGAGCACCACTCGATGCAGCTATAGCTGGTTACGAAACCCCAAGAAAAACTTCCGCATTCATTTAAGATCATTTCTGTCGTTGGTGCTCCAAGTGGTGGCTGCTATGATTGTTGCTGCTGCTGCTGTTGCTCTTGTGGTTGTTGTTGTTGTTGCCAGTGTTGCTGCTGCTGCTGTTGCTGCTTGTTGCAGCGGTGGCAACTGCATCCCCCCTCATTTGGTGTTGTTTTGCTATTATTAATGCCGTCCATGCTGCTTTGGTTGCTGCCGCTGTTGTTGTTTGTTGTTGTTTTCTTCATGTGTTTTGCGACGCTGTTTTGGCGAATTTATGGATCAACGCGGCATACCGCGCAACATCAACACCAACTATAAAACCTGCGCCATAGCGTCTGCTTGAGTCAAAAATCCAAATTGTCAAAGCATTTCTACAACTGTTGCCGCTGTTGTTGTTGTTGTTATTTGTGATATCAGATTGCTTGGCTAGACGAATAGATGCGCTCACATGAGACAGCTGGTCAATGGGGGCCTGTCTAGAGGTAGACAAATTCCAATTCCAATTAATTTAAAGTGAGGTTTACGGGAGCTTCAAAATTATATAACCTTTATGAACATCTAATAATTATAGGGGTAGTTACTTAAATTTTCACAAAACTTACCCAATGAATGCGAATGAAGATGCATACTATTTTATTTTTTTATTTTTATTTAAGAAATCAACAAATACAAATAGTACTGTCAGTACCTTCTAATAAAATTATTACAATATAACATTATTCTCTCCCGTTGAATTAGCTGTTACAATATTATTGTTTCTCGACATTTGAAAATGATAGATTATTTGAGAAATGATACTGAAATAGAACATACATTGTTTAAAACTTCCTTAGCCACCTCATCGAATTAGTTTGTAAAGAGAAATCGATTTTCTCAATTGGTTATAATTTCAAGACTTCATTTGGTTTAATTGGATTAATCAATTTAATTGAGATTAAAATAATATCAGATTAGAAAACAAGCAAAAAATGAAATATGATCATCTGAGGTATACGATATTGTTAACCATCGATACGAATTGTAAATAATTAGTATCTGAGTTTTACAGCACCTGTTGGGGAACACCAGCGCGATTATGTTTAATTATTCATCACCTTTATAGAGTATTTTGAATGCGTATATCGCTTAACTGCATGCTCAATTATTCACAACATTTGTTTTTGTGGTAAAGCCCAAATATAATTCCATTAACTGGAACTCTAGAAGAAGTGCAATAATTCATTATTGTTAGATGAATAATATTAGTATTGGATGAAAATGAGGTTGCAAAAATTGCAAATAATTCTAAATATTAGAATTAAAGCGTAGACCAACATTACAAGTATTTCGTAAATGAATACTTACTACTTACTGTATACATACTTAGAATTTTCTAACTAAGAACTTATGCAATTGTTGACAGCGCTTGTATCTAATGGTCTTCATTTTTGTTGTTGTAGTTTAATATATGTGTAATATTTATATTTAAATTTCATTTTGAACATTTCCATAATAGTTGAATAATTAACTTGGTTTTAAAATGTATTCCTATCCTATCTTGAGCGAGCATATCGAACTACGCAAATATTATTAACAAATAGTTTTAATGCAATAACTATGAAGTTAATCAAAAAAGAGTCTAACAATTAAGTTACTTCGTTTTGAATTAGTTTAGTTTAGTTAGTTCGACGATTGGTTTGCGGCTGTGGAAGACTTTTTTATCTGATATATATTTATGTAGATTAAGTATTCATTTGTTCCAAATTGCTGTTCCAGACAACCACATTGCATGTCTAACTAACATGTCAGCTTTATTGGCTGCTAACGCTGTAGCTGGCCAACACAACAACAACAACAGCGGCAGCAACGGCTGCAAGCAAGTTGTCCACCAGTCCTGCCATAATCAGGTCAAGCCGCTTGGCCCGTTAAAGTTAATGCAAAAAATGCATTTGCAGCCAAAGCGTCCAGAGAGTTCCCAATAAATTCACACTAACGGCAATTGGACACGGGCATGCATGTGTGTGTGTGTGAGTGTGTGGAAAACATTTACGTGCTCTTCATCATTAATAAATACCGTTAAAACGGCGCGGGACGCCCACCACAGCCAATGCAAAAAAAAAAAAATAAACCTCAGGCCGCGCTTGGCAATATGGACAAATAAAACTGGTAGTTGTTATTGCTGTTGCAGTTGTTGTTGTTGTTTTGGTTGTTGAGGTTGTTGTGTCACTGTCAAATGTGGAGGCATACGTCAATAAATTACGTGGAAGCGCACCCAAGAGCCCGCTGTCAAGACCAACTCCAACTGCCAGCCAAGAACAGAACCGAGTCGAACCGAACAGAACAAAAACGGCAGAAAGAAGAAAGCCAACGGTATATTATGCAATCACAGCATGAATGAGACACTCTTGACCGAGTTTCCAAAGCCAGGCACTAACGGTAAAAGGCTTTTGTGAGCGCAGAGTCGGGCCAAAGACGACAACGACAGCGAGTTACGCGGCAGCTGACATCCGCCGCGACGCCCCGCGCCAATGAGGCAAATGCGGCACTGCAGCCACTTTGCAGCCGCAAAGCAGCTCAAGCTCAGCAACTAACGGGTTCTGCAGCATAGAGAGGCGCATACTTGGGACTGGCATTGGGACTGGGACTGGGAGTGGGACTGTAATGTGCTGTGCAAAAAAAAAAACAATAACAGCGAAGCGCATAGAGTTGCTCAGGGAGTAGTGGAGGAGGAGCAGTTGAGAATTGAATTTAAATGCAGGGCGCCTATCAATTATGTAAGCAGAAGCGAGGTGTGTTCTCACTAAAGGGCAGACCAATAAATAGACTTTGTTCACTCTTCCAATACTGCTCGTTTAATCATAGAAGTTTCGTCAGAATAAAAAAAAAAAACGAAAAAAAACTATACTCCTTTAAGCGCTATCGGTAGAGATTGAATTTGAATTTAGTTTAATTCTTTTTAAATGAAATAGGCAGCTATGGACAGACCTGCAAATCATTTGCACACAAATTTCTGTTGTTCTACTAGTAGTCGTTCAAAAGTAAGTCAGTAAGAAGAATCCGAACAAAAAGGATTCGGTTTTATTAAATAAGCAATACATTCTTGACTTGCTTGGGAAATTCACCAAATTTGGGTGCAGATCGTTTGCCTGTCTGGCCATGTTTTCAAAATATGCAAGACAATCAAATAAATTGGACACCAAATATTAAAAATATAATGCAATCCATTCTACATTTCTCATTTATTTTTCTTATACACTTTACGAGGGTAGTTCCAAAAGTATGCGAGCTGTCAAAAAAACACAAATTTTTGCAAAATTATCTTTTATTCGATGGGCAAGTGTCTCTCAAAATTTAATCACGTTCTTGGTTAATGCAATAAAGCATGTGTGAACTAGTGAATTGTGTTTATAAAACAAAACTTTGTTGCCAAATGTGTTTGTTTTATCGTGATTCCATAGTCAATAAGTTCGCAAAATTCTCGCTGTTCATTGTTTTTCCTTTTGAAAGACAATCAATGAAAATATATCCCAAAAATTGACCTCATTACCTTGCCTGTAGATGGAACTGTCTTTGTGTTCTTTGGAGGCGGTTCTCTTCTTTCCTTCGCGTCGGGTGTAAAGTGAAGATATATCCATAGTCATGAGTCAGCTATATTTTTGTTTAACATGATCAAATACTTGACTAAAACATCCACACGATGTTGTATTTGTTCCATATGTGTTATTTTTAAAATATCGAAACCATTTGGGTCCGTAGAGCGATAACAAACAATTTAAAATTAAGGAAAAGGAAGAAAAATCTTCCTCAAATATATAGCTTACGAAATCTCGACAAATTGTGTGTTATTTCAGTCCAAATTCGCTTCCTACCTAAAACAGTTTCAAAGTTTTTGAGAAACGATCGATTGGAATAATTAATAAATCATCAGGGGGAATATAATGTTTATGTTATATATTATCTTATTATGGAGTCTCTTTTTGTCGAAATTGCAGTTCTACAAAACTAATAAGGTGCAAAAACCTGTGAAACAGATTAATTTTGGAAGTTTCGAACGTTGTTGCATTATTATTGCGATTTCTTATGGTTTTCTAAAGAGAGCCTTCATTATTTTGTATAAGATCTGTCATAAAATTTTTTACGTTTCAAATCACTTTTTTTTGACAATTTCGGGGCAAGAGTATCTTTGATGTCCTTCAGAATATTTAATTGCCTTACTTGAGAGCATCCCCAAAGCTTATCCATTGAATAGATAGAACAACTAGCTGCCAATGTGGCTAACAATTGAATCAAAGGAATTAATATATGAACATGTTTTTATTGATTTTAAAAATTTCGGCACATGTATAAGTACATTGGGCGCAGTGTGATGCAAAGAAGGAGGGATAAGTACACGTATTTAAGTAAAATATTTTCTAAATGCAACGCGGTCGGCCTAATTAAGGAGGTGAGTCTTCACCAGCGCCACAATGGGTGCCGCAGTGGGCATAAATGGATACTCTCCGGCGCTGCCGGCAATATCCAGATGGGTGTACTTCAGTGGGGTCGGCGACTCCACACCGTATTTATCTAGGCCTGCAGCCTTGATCATAAATGCAGCGGGCATCTGGTGACCACGTGGTGTTTTCACCGATGGCGCATTATTCGCTTGCACCAGATCCTCCCCAATGGTTTTGGGGTCGTTTGCGTCAAAGTCGCAACGACGCAGCACCGACACCTCGAAGGGCTCACCAAAGCACTGGCCAGCAGTTTGCAGCTTACGGGCATGATCGTCCAATTGTGCGACACTATTATCAACAATGATGCTCTGACCCTCGCCCGCAGACAGCCAAGCATGGCCAGTGAGCGTGGCAATGGTGAACAGATGAGGATCGGGTAGATTACCCTCAACGGCAAGTTCTTTCATACGACATAGTACATCGGCCATGCACATCCTGCCCTCGGCATCGGTGTTGCCGATGCGAATGCGAACGCCTGAACGCGATTTGATCATCTCGTCGGCGACGTAGCACTCCTCGCCCACAGAGTTGCGCACCAAGCTCATCGCGCCGATCACATGAATGTCATCGGGCTTCAGCTCGCTGACAATCTGCATGAAGCCGGCTACGGCGGCAGCCCCGCACTTGTCCCGTGACATGCCGGCCATCACACCGCCAGCCTTGATGTCAGCGCCACCCGTATCGTAGGTCACACCCTTGCCCACCAGCATAAGTGTCTTGCGCGCAGGTTTGGGGGGCACGTATTCGGCAAAGATGATGCGTCCCCTGTGACGATCGACCGCGTTAGCAGCGCGATTGACAGCCGCAAACAGGGGATATTCCTTTGTGATGGTGTCAACGTCGCTAATGACCGTTACCTTCAGATTGGACAGTAGCGGCTTGAGATACTCTTCCACTCGAGGTGGGGCCATGCGCTCCGGATCACCAACGCCTGTTGGCAGATAAGAGGGAGAAAAATGAAAAGGAAACAATACAGCTGTTTTTTCCCCCGTAGCTTACCAATATCACGAGCTACAAAACGACCCGACTCCAGGACCAAAGCCTCTCGTATAATATCCTCGGCCCGGGGATTGTCAATAAACAGTGACAGATTGGAAATGAGGCTCTTCTTCTCAGGCACATCCTCACGTAATTGGATCGGCTAGCAAGGGAATTAATCAGTGCTCTTAAAATCAATTTACAGTAAAGTTGTTGAAAACTTACCACATAGAGCCCCTCTAAAGCACCCAGGACGGTACAGAGTTCAGTCTGTGCAAAACGCGAATTGTTCGGCACCACTAACAACGGAGACTTAAAGCCGCCCTGCAATTATACGAATTGAAGTTCAGCAACAGGATATTTAGATAAGTTGATAAATGATTAACAAACCTTAATAGCACGCTTTAGGGACTCCCTTGCTGCTTTCTGATAGCTACGCACATCGTCGTAGTCCGTCAACTCCGGAACTGGCGCATAAACTACGGGGATATCGAGTTTCTCGGACTTGAAGCACGAAACTGAGCTATCAAACCCCTTATCGAAGGAGCGCAACTCATTGAATTGTGCAGCCAGCTCGGCGGGCACTTTGCGATCAATGACGCAGAGTACATCGCAGCCCGACTTCTGTGCGATCTTCGAGAGTCGGACGGAGCAAGGAACAAGTCTGAAAAAAAATCAACATGTTTTATTTCAAAACCCAATCAGCAGTCACTCATTTTTAATGAGTAATATGCAAAATAATCACGTCTGCATTGTCAGCATTTTGCGTTTATCAATTACATACTTGTATAGTATGTATGTACATTCTTGTTTGTTTATTGCTCACTTGTTTACCACAACGCCCCCGCATTTATTGTTTACCAAAGCATAACATGGCAACTGATGGGCGAAGAAACTGCCCAGTGGCGTTTAGATAATCTTAACTCTATGAAGCTACAAACAAGTGCAATAAATAATCGCGATAAGATGAACAAATAGCATTTATTATTGAGACGTTGCGAAATAGTACTTGAAATGCCGTTAAATCTAGATGGCAAACGCAAGCAGGAAAAGCTTTTTATGAAGCTGCCTCTGACATTGCGCCGCGTGATCTTTTATTAATAGTGCTGTCAGTAATTGCCGCCACTATCCAACAATAGAATAATATTTGACATACAGATACATATGTATGTATGTATGTTCATTATATTGTACTCACTTGTCCATTGTGCTGATGAGCTAGATTTGAAGTTGTGGATTGATACAATGATGTTTCCAAGCAGGCGACGGGCGGCACAATGTTTGGCACAACTGTATCGGGCAGCAAGTGTTTCAAAACTGAGGAGGCAGCAGTGTAAAGCGATTTGAGACGTTGTATGCAGGCTGCTGATAAGAACGATTTTCTTATCACAACACAAACACAATTAATACTTATAAACGAAGGCAGAGTAGCGCTCTGTATTGGCTGGCAAATTGCAATGATGCGACCAATCGTCCACCACTGGGCTTTTATAGGAAATTGCGTGCAGCTGTTTTGTGTTTATAGATGGAGGTAGCTAGCTAACAAATTGCACGGTTTATGAATAATCATACGAGTGTCTTAATTGAAATTGTAGCTTCTCGTTGACGACAATAACAAAAGAAAAAAGTTTACTCACGTCGCCGGACAAAACAACAACCGAAACAGCTCAGGTTTGTTGTTTTTTTCTGCTAGTCACGTTCGATGCGAATGCCGGCGAAAAATCAAAACAGCTGATGCCCGCACAGCGTTGCCAACTACATTCATTAAAAAAAAAAATACATAGAATACATGTGCGTTTGTATGTATGCAGTAAACAATATTTATTATTCGCCATTTATATAGCCTTTGATGTCATTTATGAGTTGCGGCAATTGCTCGGCCTCAAAGATCAATACCTTCCGGTAAGGAGTGAGCACCGCATCACCCTCCAGCCAATCGCCCGCCATCCCCGAATCACATTCGCCGGCCACCGAGTATTCGAAACTGAGTTTCGCGCGCTCAGCAATGAGTTCCTCTTCGGCATTCGTGTAGGTATCCTCAGCTGGTTTGCCCTTTTTCGCCTCCTTCCGGTAGAGCTTGACCAGCATCAGGTATGTGCCAAAGTCAAATTTCATTTTCTTCGCCTTGGCCGCCACAATTTCCTCATGCAGGTTCTGAAGCAGTGGCACGGATATTTGTGCCGGTATATTGATGAAACGCTCGTTAATTATTAAGCCTACATGGCGTGTTGCATTCTCCAGCAGTTCGTGCAGTTCTTGCTGCACCTCCTTCGGGGCGTGCTTTTGTGCGCGTTCAAGCAAGTAGCTACGCAGCTGTATTACACTGGGCTGCTCCTTCTTGGCGGTCAGATTAAGCACCGATGTAATGCCAAATATGGTGCCATCTTCGACCATGCCATCGTCATCGGTTTCACTCTCGGCGCCCTCGTCCTCGCACTGACAGATAACGCTGCCCACATAGTTTTGAGCTGTTCAAATTCCAGAACATGCATTAGCTTATGAATAAAACTATCCGCTGGTATGGCTTACCAATAAGCAAATCGGCCATTTGATTACAATTGATGTGCGCACGAAGGAAGAGTCGCTGCAACAGCTGTGAAATGCCCTCTCCATCCGGATCAATTGGAGCACGGCCCTCAAAATCAACCTGCACTTCCTGTCAACAATATAATAATGTTTATTTGGATGCCTATTAAAGCGGGTATCGCCACGCACCTCGTTCCCCCGATACGCATCAGGATGGGTTCCGTCTTCTACATCGTCATCGTCATCGCTGGAGCTGGAATCCTCCTCGTTTGCATCGATTTCCATTTTATTTAAATTCTTGCGCTTCTTAGCCGACATTCTGCACTTGTATAAATATTTGGGACCCCACAAGAATTAAAGTCAATTAAGCCAAAACAGCTGATAGACGCGCTCACGTGGAGCTGCGGTCCTGCCAACCTGTTTGCCGCCGGCACTCTGCGAACTACAAGTTAAAAATATTCACTGGTTCATAACTCACATTGCAGTTAAATTTATTTGAAAGTTTTGTAATAAAAAATGCTAATTTCACGTAGCAACCGCTGCCTCGTCTACTGCAATATTGCTAGTCTCTTGCACATATTTTTCGTAATCTGCATGTGTCATCAGACTCGCCTTAATGTCATCACAGTTCTCAATTTTCGGCAGCAAGATGGCAAAATATCCTGCGCCTTCCTCTGCCTGTTCCAATAGTTTGGGTTGTGCGATTAGTTCCGTGTGTACCTCCACCAGCTTGCCTCGTATACAGCTGGGAATCTTGTAGACATTGCCTTTTTCTGTTGTGAGCAGCGCCAACGTGGAATCCGCCTGCAAGACCATGCCACCCCTCTTAGCCTTACCCTTGACCACGTTCTGGCTGCGATCCACATTTCCCACATCAAAATTAACGGAGGCAATGCCTTCAGCAAAGGCCGGATGTGAAGGAGCCAGGCATATCAGGCAGATGCGATTCGAGTGGTACAGAACTTGAAAGGGTGCCTGCTTGCCGCCACTTGTTTTGAGATAGTAATAGCGTGTAAAGAAACGGTCCACAACACTCGGATAGTTCTCGTCATAGTTCTTGGTAATAGGACTTACGGGTCGACCACAAATCTGCTGCTCTTCCTCTTTAAAGTAGTACTGTTCGAAGGGATCTTCGTGAGTTATTGTAAGGCTGCTCATTCTGTGTGTTTATTGCTTAGGCGGATGCTTCCTGTCGAATGCGCTCCTTGTATCTGGCCTGCTCCTCCCTAGCTCTGGCCCGATTTGCTGCTGAGCGTGCTATGCGCTCCGCTTTAAGGCACTTGACGACTTTGTCGTCAATGGTGTTACAAATGCCAATGAATTTGCGGAATCCGTGCTGTGGAGAATTGAATAAATTGTTCATATAGCCTTCTAATGTTGCGGACACTTACGTTTTCGTGGCACGCTTTAAGCTCCTCTATGAGTTGGTTGCAGTTGGGCGTATGCAAGTGCGGCGACAAATCCGTGTGCATCTTCCGATTTGTCCAAAATTCTACTCCGCTGCCGAATGTTTTGTTGTTAGGTAACACAGCTGACAAACAAATTTATCGATTGCTATTTGAGAAGTAATCGGTTACTCGTCGTTGACAGCTAAAGAGGCAACGGTTGCTTTTTGAATTTAAAAAGCTACCGACAGTTGAATTTAGAGAACTTACAGCTTCTAAAACATTTTGAACTCTTAAAACGTAAAATAATTCCCTGTAATTAGTTTTCTCCCTTTTTTTTTTTGGTAATATAATTGACTAAAATACAATTTTTTTAAATTAAACTGGTGAGCTCATTATCTGAGATTGCGATTTCTGAAAACTATCAAGGAAACAAGCGAGAATGTTTGCAGTTTGGTTTCAGCGTAAAATGTTTACGCTAATAACTCGGTTATTGCTGAGAAATAACCGATTTGGATACGATTTTTAACAGACAAAGAGATTTACACAAAATGTTTAGATTATGTAATTAAAATCGTAGACAGTACTGAGACCGTTGTGTAGGGGCTGAAGGAGGTGGAAGGTCCCTCAAAAATAATATAAATTCGTGTTTCCTAGTAAAGTATTTCTACCAATTTTGGTTTAGAAAGAAAGAAACGTTCCGACGGACTGTTAAACATATATGGTGTTAAGAAAAATAATATCAAAAACTGATTGGGGTTTTCTGTTGTTTTTTATTTCATTGTGTATTTTACCCGCTCTCACAGTTGTTTTTACATAGGCTCTCAGTTTGTAAAATTGATAATAGATATATATGTATTTCATTTTATTACAATATTTTATCTCACATGCTCTTAGGTCATTCATGCAAATAGTTATGTATAGTTATTCTTTTATTTTTTTAAACGTCTTCACTGTTCACTTTTATCAAAAGTCTTATCAACTACGCCATCGAAAAGGGTTTGTCTCAAAAACTAACATGTTTGCTGCTTCCTCAAAAAAAGTCTGAAAACTCGCTAACTCTCAAAATCGTGCGCTGTTGTTACAACTAATAGAAAATTCACAGTCGGGGTTGTGTTTTCCAATCGTTTGGTTGGTTGGTTGGATTAAGTGGCTTGGAGGTTGTATAGTATGTGTGTGTGTGTGTTAGAAATCGTCATTTTTATTATCGTAAGATTTGCTAATTCGTTAGGTTTACTATAAGTAGTTGTATTAATTAAAAGCTGATCTACTCGGCTACAATGGCATGTGCTATCTCTCTACCGTGTTGCTCAAAGACGTGCGTGTACAAGTATGTGTGTGTGCTTGTGTGTGTGTATATAAGTATATAATTTTCTGCTAATATATGCTCTCATTTACTCCCCTCTCATTAAGCTCTCAGTTCGGTTATATTATATAGTAATTAATCAAATAAAAATGTTGCAACTCAGTTGAAAATAAAAGTTGACTAAAGACCAAACATTTGCACAGCAACCGCTGCTACTTCAAATAACAAAATTCGCCTACAAATTCTCGCTCTCTTGTCTTACGCTGTTGTTCTCGTTGATATGGGTACGAAAACAAAGATTTGCTCTCACTTGTAGCCCTCTCCCAGTTGATGCTGTTAATTCTCCATAGACGGTTACTAGTGCCGATGTCACATTCTCTCTATCTCTCACTAAAACAAACTAAATGGCAGGTTTTACTCCCCAATCGGAGCCAACACCTCAACTCTTCGTCTTTTTGGGATCAGCCTCCGCATCGATTACTTCAGCCTGTTTGGCTTCGATGCTGGACAGCGCAGCCTCAGACATTTTCTTGTATTTGCCAGCCAACTCGGGCAACTCGTACGCAATGGCCACGTCCAGTTTGGTGATGGGACAGCCTCGGAAATATGTGCACGTTTCCGTCAATTTCTTGAACTCGTACAATGGATTCAAACGGAAGAAGTCACGATAGACTTCCGGATCGGGCAAGTCATACCGCGAGATGTTGGTAAGCGTGGAGAGGCCCTCGTAGATGTGATAATTCTGTGGATGATCGATGATATCATCGGCAATTCGCTTTTTGTTGCCAAAGAGCGTCTTATGGTTGTAATAGGTATTCAGATAACAGTCGACCATCTTCGCATGATTACGCACACGCACCTACAAAACAATTAAATGTTATCAGTGATAGTCCTGGAGTAGAGTTTCGCTTTGGGGACTTACAGCAAAACGACGAGCGCTGGCAATTTTGTGTTCAATACGTTTGTCAATAGCGGTGCGTAGATCACGCAGGAAGGCACGTTCCTGGGCAAGTAGCAGGCGTGCCGGAGCACCATCCTGATACGGATGCGTCCACAACGAGGTGGTGTACATGAGTGGTGGCTGCGCCGACGACATCAGCGGCGAGATGTTCCAAATGAGTGCGCCCTGCACGCGTAGCAATTCTTCAGGCTTGACGGTGTCTGCCTTGTTTAGAATGATGCGAGTCTGATACTCGCGGCCCTTCAGCTGATCGAGTATCGCCTCGGTCTCGGGGCCGACATCTAACTTGGCTGGGTCGTAGACCAGAAAGATGATGTCGGCGCGATCAATGAACCACTGGCAGGCGTCGTTGAAGGGAAATACGCGCGAGACCTGCTTGCGCACTTCGAGAATGCCGGGTATCTCAACGATGTTGACCTGAAATGCAGTGGCAAGAGTTTAAATTTAGTGGACGTCTTGTTATTTTCGGGGCCGACCAACCACCAATGTGGCTAAAATTGTTTCTGCATTAATTTTTTAATAACAAAATTAATACGAAATGTGTGTGCTATAAACGCGGTCGGGCACATTGCCAGAGAATTGCTAAATTTCGAAACAATTTCCCAATCGGCGGGATGCGCTGCCAAAATAATACTTGAGAGATAAGTAAATGCACTTAATAACAACAGCAAGCTTGTATAGTATAATGTCTGTCTGTCGAACGCACCTTCTCGAGCAACTTGCTCTTCATTTTCAAACCACGCAAGCGTTCCTCAAGACCCTGACCGAACTTCTGCAAGCCGGAGAACGTGTAGTCGGCGGCCAGTTGGGTGCCATCCAAAACCTCAGTCTCATTGCCCCACATCAGTATGTTGAAGTAGGCCGGTGAGGGCTCGGCACCTACATAAAATATATGCTATAGCCATTTGGGTCTTAATTTGAATACTAGATTGAGACTTACCAGTTCTTAGAGAGTTTGGCGTGTATTCGTTGTCTGTCAAATAGTTAAGAATAGACGACTTGCCGCCGGACCATGGACCCATGAACAAAATCAGTGGCTTCGAAAAGATCTCTGGATCGCTGAAGTGACGATTGCTCAAATCGCGGTATTTGTACATTGTCTCCAGTGGCTTAATGGCACTCTCGTAGATGCGTTTGATGTCGCGCAAGATAATCTCGGCGACATTGTCGGTGGCCTTTTCACGTGCATTGAACTCGTCGTCCAATTGCAGTAGCTCTGTGATGTGCTGACGGCTACGACGATTCTGGGGGACTTCGCCCTCCTAGAAAGAATTGTATAAATACCGTATATAATGATTTATTCTTTTTTGCAACCCACCCAAAGCAGCTCATCTTCTGGAGTGTCTTCCTCGTCTTCCTGAGGCTCGTCAGCAACGGCAGTTTCAACAGTCTGTGGTTCGATTGCTTCGGGCTCGATAACATCCTCATGTACCTCGGCTGCTTGTGGGACAACTTCTTCCTCGGCTTCTTCCTCGACTTCTACCACAGCAGGTTCTTCTTCTGCTTTTTCTTCTTCGACAACAGGCTCGGGTTCAGTCTCAGGCTCGGTTTCTACCGGGACTTCTTCAACAACTTTCACGATTTCCTCCTCGACGGGGAACTCATCAGCAGGATTTGGTGCTTCAACGTCCAAAACTGGAGCTGCATCCACATCGCGCTTACGACGTTTCTTGACGTCCTCTTCCTCCTCCTCTTCGTCATCGTCGACTTCGTGGCTATCATCATCGTGCTCATTTGGCACACCATCACCATCCACATCTTTGTCATGGATATTTAAGATGCCATCACCGTCCATATCCTCGTCTTTTTCGTTTTTCTTGTTGTCGCCATCAATGTCGTCATCCTCATCGTTTGGCACACCATCGCCATCGATGTCCATGCTCTTGGGTTCTTCGGAATTAGGCAGGCCATCACCATCAATATCGTTATCCTGATCATTCTTCACACCATCTCCGTCGATGTCGTGATCTTCTTCGTTATCTACACCATCGCCATCGATGTCCTCATCCTCATCATTTGGGGTGCCATCGCCATCGAGGTCAGTGTCCTCTGTACAATTTTAATTTAGTTCAAAAACAAATCAAACACACATTTTGAAATTTTAATACCATGATTGAGGGTACCGTCTCCATCGAGGTCATCGTCCTCTGCGCAAGCGTAAAATAACTATAGCACTACGATTGAAGAAAGCCGTTTGTTACTCACCATGATTAGCTTTACCATCTCCATCCAAGTCCTCATCCTCGTCATTTGGCAGGCCATCGCCATCCAAATCATTGTCGTCTATAATTCAAGATCAAATTAAATATCTTTCCGAGCAGTATATCTATATTGTAACCCTGAAAGTAACCAAATACCATACGTATTCGGTCCCTACCCACCATCATTTGGCCTTCCATCACCATCCAAATCATCATCATCTTTGTTAGGTATACCGTCGCCATCAATGTCATGATCCTTGGCATTTGGCACGCCATCACCGTCTATGTCCTCATCCTTGGCATTGGGAATGCCGTCGCCATCGATGTCGTTATCCTTGGTGTTTGGTATTCCATCGCCATCAATGTCGTCATCCTCGGTGTTAGGTATTCCATCGCCATCAATGTCGTCGTCCTCAGTGTTTGGTATTCCGTCACCGTCGATGTCATCATCTTCGTCATTAGGTATACCATCGCCATCAATGTCATCGTCCTTCTCATTCGGTATTCCATCGCCGTCAATGTCATCATCTTCATCATTTGGTATTCCATCGCCGTCAATATCATCGTCCTGATTATTGGGTATACCATCGCCATCAATGTCATCGTCTTCGTCATCAGGAATGCCATCTCCATCGAGGTCGTTTGCGCTATTCGCGTCCTCTGTGGAATCCACATCAGTTATTTCAACAGTTTCTTTCTCATTATTCCCAAGCCCACCATCATCGTCGTCATCATCGTCCCCCCTACGCGGTTGATCGGATTGCATTTCTCCAGAACCATTGCTACTCGTGACACCATCTAACGATTGGGGAAGACATGAAAATTAAAAGAGCTAAGAATGCTAGTCTCTAAGGTCTGTTAAGACTTACCTGTTTTCAATTCATTTATAGCCTTTTCAATGTAGGGTCGACATTCTGATTCGCTTGGTCCGACATCGGCATTGGCAAACCCAACTGCAAGTCATTACAATGAACATGACAGTTTAGTATTTATTGTTAGACTTAGTGGGGGGGATACGTAAGGAGCTGTGCTGACACTATTTTTGAGAACAATTGGTGCACCTTCGAGGCCATTTTATCTTTTTAAACTTGACATTATTTATGGTATGTACTCGCAACACACAAAAAAAATCTGCGCGCTTAATTTATGAATTTTATTTTTAAAAGTAGAATCTTCAAACATATTTATCGCCTTATATATGAGTGAATGGGTATAAATTTTAGTTGGCTACTCGCCCACTTCACCTTTCCGTTTCGCCTACTCTTCCCGCTTTATATACTTTTGTGTGTGTGTGTGTGTATCTGTGTGTGTGTGTGTGTGTGCGTTGGTAGATTCTAAGTAATTTAAGGTCGCTATTTCTTGAGTGACAGCTTTCTTTAAGGTCGGCGCTAATTACTAATAGCCAGGCACGTGGACGGGTGACTGAAAACAGCGGGACTGGAGTCCAACGAGGCTGCTCATTCTTAAGATCTAAGTATATATATATATTGGTATATAGCTAGCTATATTTTGTTCATGAAGCCATTTAGACCATTTTCGCTCTATTCAAGTTTATTTATGCTCGACTTTTATACGTTTTCAATATGCATTGTAGCCGTCAGCAGGTAATTCCTTAGATTTATTGCAAATACTCTGGGCAGGTTTTGTGCTATTTGAGAAATTTTGTGTTTCATTGCTTTCCGCATAAATAGAATTATTTATACAGTTTCGCCAGCCCTCACCGGCCCGCTAGCTGCATTATACTACTACGAGTATATTGTGTTTATGTTGGTGCAATCTGGCCGATCAGAACAAGATCACTTGTCCTCTTATTTGTGCTTCTTCTGCAAACAAAATCGCATACATATAGCAAAACATTTGCTCAACACACAAAATAACTTAAGAATTCTAAATATAAAAATATTACAAACGATGACAACCAAGAGCGACCAACCAAACAGCTACCGAAGGCGATCGTTTGCGTTTAGCAGTATACTAAGTATATGTATCGCGTATATATAATGTTGGGCAAAATTGTAGATAGTATTTTCAAAGTGTCGTCGCTGACGTTTGCACACAGATACAGATACATAGATACACACAACGCACAAGTCAGCCAAATATTTTTAAATATGTGGTGGTTGATACACATATATATTTAAAAATTTTTGTTCGCCGTTTTTTCCTGTCTTTTTGTTATAAAAATTGCATAATGCCTGGCCTGACGGACGCAATTTGCGGACTATTTAAAATTATGCTGCGCCCTAGACTTATATAATAGTAGGCCCTTCTAGGTTCTATTGTTACTCACCATTATTGGAGACGGCGATTAACGTTAGTCCCAGCAGGAACCAAATAGTTAGCCGCCCCATAATAATCAAATCAAAAAAGTATCCTTGAGTTTCCCAGCGTGGTTAGCACTTTTGCCACGTCATATATTTTTATTTTTTCTCGAACTTTTCCGTAATTATGAATAATTAGGAAAAATTATAAAATCACTTGCTCGTATTCTGCATATATATCCGCTATATATGCGCTCGTTTAAATGCACTGCATGAGAAATAAAAAATGCATTATTATTTATTTTAATATAAATTATTTTTGCAAATATTTATATTAAGCATTTATATGGGAATATAAATATATTTATTATTATTTATAATTAGGGGCTCGCACAAATTTCTTTGCTAAATAATTCTTTTTAGAATCTTGCACTTATTCGTTTTTTGTCACTTGGCAGGTCGTTTTTGGATTTCGCGTTTATTTCTTTATCATTGAATGCGGCCGTGCCTTTAGCCATTTAACCAACAATCGTCGGCTGGGTAATCCTTTGTGTCCCTTTCGACGATTGTCAGCTAAATAATTTGCTTATTTTTGGCTCGTCGTCTGTGCACGCCGTGTGCGTGTCGTTTTTTGAATAGCCACGAATTTATTGGTACATATATCTATTTTCTGTTAGAGCCAGCAAGCAGCCAGCAGCAGGCAAGCAATTTCAAATGAAATTCTAATTCAAATTCTACTTTGCGTACACGAGTATACGAGACGATCTCTCCCGGTCCAAAACCAATTCGTAACTCAACTTGCATATACCATGAATTTACCTTGTGACCGCGAAAATATTTTGATTTTGATATTTGTGTAGCAAAAATTGTCAAAAAGCACACAAGCTGAGTGAGTTTTTCTGCTTTGGCCGCCTTCTGATCTTCCTTCTGCTCAGCGTTCTTTTATGTGTTGGGGACAGTGGCGGTGTGTTTGTGGGATACCAAAAAATTGTGTCATAAATGAAAAGTTGAACAGAGAGAGAAAAATAAAAAATACTAAATTATTTATATTGTAGAACTTTTTAAAGTACAGCCTAAAATTAAATTACAATAAATAATTATTCTCAAGAGACGCTTTTTCTTGTCATAAAACAAATTAGGTGAACAATGGAAACGAAAGGAATATAAATGATAAATGTATGTATAATAATATGTGCCCTCCAACTATCTCTCTTTGTATTGCCTATTCTTTCCATATAAAATATAATTATATAATACGAATATTTCTCAGATTATCACTCAAACTCCAATCTGACAAATTTCTAAATTCAACTTGCATGAACATTTTTAGTTTTATAACATTTAAGAGACTGGTATGGCTCCAGAAGAAACTAGAGTAGAAGCATTGCTTGATTTATCTTTTCAAATCTTCTTTCCGTATACTGCAAGAACTCGAATAGAATCAGACAGAGCTTTCCTTCCTTATCCTTCCGATTGTGCTTCAAGTACAAACGGATAAGAACGGGCTTTTTAATCATGATCCTCGGGATTGTCGGGCTGCAGACTTCCAACGACTTAATGATGCGTAGAACTTGGACAATCATGCAGAAAGGTGCCGATTTTAGAAGTCTTCAGACCCGTCATCCTTAGCCATTTCAATTGTTTTTTTTATCACGCCAACAAAAAATTCCTTGTAAAATCTGTCGTATGAAGAAATGAAGTCTTTCTTCACATAGAGTTAGTTTTAAAAAATTTATGAAAATAGTAGTAGAGGATAGTATTCTCTCTAAGATCCCAGCACTGAAGAAGAAGCTCTGCTCATGTTCTGTTGGAGCACTGTTTAATAATAGCAAATGCTATCCCATTAGAAACCCACTCAAAAGTACACGCTGCTACAACGTTCTCATAATTTTTCATTTTGAGTAAATTATATGTCTTTTCGAAGGCAATGGAATGAGAATCTGCCAACGCTCTCGCTCAGCAGTGAAAGCTGTCAGAGATCCTCAAAAACATCGGCAAACTATAGGGCTAGGCCATATGATTTGTTTGTAGTCAGAAGCGATTTATTTCAACTCATCTCTTGGTGTCGCACTCTCGCGCTCAGTAGCCTGTGATTACAAAAATAAAATTGAAAATCTTAAATATTAAAATGAACATTTCTTGTAGCATTTATCACTGCTCATTTGTACGCTTGATTGCCCGAACAGCTGTTGGCTGTGTCTTTCGGTCCAAGGCGATGCCTCGCCACAGACAAGTGCAAAATGCCTCAACTCATTGCGTTTATTAGCGCATAATGCAAATCGAAATTTTGCTCGGATTCATGCGTCCCCGTCCATGTGAGAGGCTACACTGCATTCGATTTATGTAATACTTTTCTTTTGAATCTGATATTCTTCGCCTGAAACTACCTATGTTTGAATAAAATAGTTGAACAGTCTTCAAGAGAGAGGCTAGACTGCATTCGATTTACGTAATACTACTTTAATTTATTTGCATAAAGTTCTCTTTCAAGCATATCTTCAATAGCAATAGTTGACAGAACTCTTCAATTTTAATTTCCGAAGCGAAGTTCATGTTCAACCCTTAATTTCCATAGAGAGACTGCACTATATTAAATTTTTGAAATACTTTGCTTTTATCTGATATTATTTGGTTAAAACTGTGTTCGGGGCACTTTTTTTATGGCAATATTTGACCGAAATCTTATATTTTCATTTACAAAGTGAAGCTCATTTTTTCAACAATTAATTTTTATAGGGAGGCTACAAATATGAAATTAATTCTGCTTAAAGCTGTGCTTAAAACGAACTGTATTAAACTGGCATCAAATATTCAGCGGAAATCTTACATTTTCATTTACGAAGTGAAGTTAATTTTTTCAACCATTCATTTCCATAGAGTATAGCCTATACGGCATTATATTTACGTAATATTTCCTATTTAAGTGGGATTCTCTGCTTAAAGTTGTGTTTGATGCAAAACTTTGATGTCAATATTTAACAGAAATTTTAAATCTTATGCGTTTTTCATGAAATGAAGCCTATGTTTTGAATAATCAAATTCAATAAATTGAAAAAATGCTACTACTTATTTGTGTTGAACTCTTATATAAACGCATTCTTGTTATTATAAAAACTATATTATTTTACAATAGCGAACCCAATTTAAAAGCTAATCATAGAAACACGAATTAAACGTTTCAATAAGGTAATTGATATTTATCGAATCGCATTTTTCCCAAACAAATTACGAGAAAATGAAAAATGTATGAATGGGTTATTCTCTTACTATTAGAACTGTTTTGTAAAGAATCAGCCTATTAGAGCTAAACAAAATAACTGAAAAGCTTCTCTTACATCTTCCTCTCAAGTAAGAGATAATTCTTTCATCACATAGAAACGACGTGTGAATAAATTATTCATAGTAGCAACATTGTTTTTTGTTTATGTTTTGTTTTTGTTTTGTTAATTTATATTCAAACATTATATAAAATTTTATTTAAATTGGTGCATTATATCATAAAGCTGTTAAATAACCCTTCTCCCTGGTTTATTGGGTGGATAAGATTATATTTAAATATATACCAGTGCTTAACACAAAATTTAAAGAGAGCAAGAAATTTAAACTCTCCACACTTAGTAGCTTGGGCTGTGCTTTGATAAGTTATTTAGTTAATTACACTTTAAAATTTACTTTGATTATTATTTATGGCATTGTATAGTTGAGAAAGTCTTTTCTTTTAAACCTATAGAAGTATAATAGTGGTATTATATATTCCATTTACCTTTTAGTTGAGTCAACATTCATATTTACGCTGATTTATGAATTCAGCTTATGTGAGTCAGCTAAAATATTGCATTTAATGGCTCATCAAGAACCACTTTTCTTTTATCTTATTTGAAATTTAGTTTTATTGTTTTCGTCTCATGCATAAATCCTATTTGCAGGAATGTGCGGAAACTTAGTTTACGGCGCGTCGGAACTTTTAATATGAATTGCTTATAAAATTAAACACGCATCTCACATCGAGAATTTGCGTACTCTTCTAAATGTAGTCATAAATATAGGTTGCTATAAATAAATATAAATTTAAATATTTAGTGGGCTTCATTGCCACTATGTCTCTGCTTGTTTTTCGTGCAGTAATAACGATCGCTATTCTCGATCCAATCGCAGACATTCAAAACGGTATGAAAAGCTGTGCCCTCCTTGCACTCGAACTCAACGGGCTTGCCGTGCACACAACGGATATACTGGAAAATATAAATTCACATAGATATTCGGAGAATATACGAATGGGAACCCACCTTTCGGCAATTGGGATGAGGCACATAGTCACGATTGGTGCAGTCTATTTCGCTTGGATCGAATTGAGGACCGGCGGGCTGCTCGGGATCTACAATTTCCTCTGGCTCTTCTGTGATTTTCTCGGGCATTGGCGTGCTTGTTGTTGTTGTAGTCTTACTAGTCGTAGTCTTCTTGGGTTTCTTAGGTCTCTGCAAGTGTGTGTGTGTGTGTGTGCCTCGTTGAATGATGTGTAAAATAAGCGACGAACTGTCAACCTACCTTTGTAGTTGATTTCTTGGTGGTGCTGCTCGCTGTTGGCACCGGCGCTTGCGTTGTGCTCACTGGTGCTGACGTAGGTTTTGGCTTCGGTTTGGTCGGCCTACGCGTCGTCGTCACCGCTGGCTGTACAAAGGCGTCTTCATCGGGATTGGGCGGTGTGGCGGGCGGTTTCGCCCACTCTGGCTGCAAGTGCAAAACAGCAAAGCATATTCATTGGCTTTCGTTTGGCATGGGTCCAACAACTTACTCTTGGCGTCGTTTCGCGCGTCGGTTCCGGCACACGATAGTTTTTCATATTATCGTAGAGTATCTGCATTAGTCCATTCTTGGGACCGCAAAGTCCATGAAAATCGTCCATATCAATGGCCCAAGTCATGGCGCCCGCATAGCCCTTGGCCTTGATGAAGTCCATTTTGATCTGCACCGATGCCTCGTTCTCGTAGCCCACCCACTGTGTGTCCTTGTAGGTGTACGGCACCATGCCCGCATCATCCCATTCAACTGTCCAGCCTTTCGATTTGTCCATTACTTCAGTGCAGATCTCATAGTAGGCCAAGAATCCACTGGCATTGGTATAGGGTCCCGGAGCCCCACCACCCGCTTCCTTGTTGATATATGTGCCCATATTATAGTTTTTGTTGGACTGGCTCAGTGTGAATGTGCGGCCGTAGAATGGTACGCCAACGACCAGCTTGTTGGCCGGGCAGCCCATCTCCTCCCACAGCGCCAGGCCGTCATTCTTGAATGGCATTGCTAATTAGTTGGCTGTGTCCCATCAAAGCTGTATGATGCAGATACTTACGACATTTAGTTTCTCGTAGGCGTACTGATCGTGTTTGCGTTTGTACAACGGACTGTGCACATCGGCGAAGCCGGCCCAGTTTCCCCGCAGATCGTATGTCATTGCGTGTATGGCATCTAGTAGTCTGTGTTCGAAACAAAACTGAATCAGCGCCAGCAGATTAGTTCTAAATTTTGACTTACTCGCACAACTCAGGCACATGATAGCCCTCCTGCAGCCGGAACTTGGCCACCGGCACGGCCATAGTTATTTCCCAGCCACGTCCCTCACGATCAAAGGCACGCCGCAGCTCCTGCACAAAGTATAGGAATTTGTCCTTATCGCCGTAGGAGCCACCACGATCCGTCGCGCCAGGATATTCCCAATCCAGATCGAAGCCATCGAAGTCGTACTTCTTCATGAAGTTGACTACGCTTCGTATGAAGCTCTGACGACGCTCTCGCACCGCTGACATTTTCGAATACTTCGAACCACCCTCGGCCCATCCACCCACAGCTATTTGTAGCTTCAACTTGGGGTGCGTCTGACGCAGTTCCGTGAATTTCTTAAAGCCCTCCTGATCCACATCCAAGTCAGGATCAATGACCAACACATCCCAGCCCTCGTCGTTCACACCGATGAACGAGTAAACGAGATGTGTACACAAATCGGCGGGCACATCCTCCAGTCCGTAACGCCCAATGCCCGGACGATACACGGCCCAATTGCTGAAGTAGCACACAATGCGAGCAGGCTGATCGCTCGCCCGACACACCTGGCCGGCACAAAAGACGATGAGCAGGGCCAGCAGCAGTCTCTGGCAAACATGATGATGCACTATGTGGGGAAATAGAGCGTCGATCAGATATTGCCTGGCTTGGTTGCTTGGCATTTAAAGTGAATTCGAAAAGCGTCTGGAATCGTCTGGTGTTACGACTTGTCTTATTCGATTTGTGCCCTCTACACGACTTGCATACGTAATGCCACATGTTTCGTAAAACTCTTTGAGTGCACTTGAAGGTTTAGTGTTTATGTATTTTTGATCGTGCTAAGGTTACGTGCCCATAATTCTGGATACACGGAGTTCATTCACCGTTCGTACTTAGAAGAGAGACCAGCGCCAACTTATGCATTATGTATGCGCGACCAGGCTTACCCATTTCTTAATGCTCCACACTCTCGACACTCGCGACTGGGACTCAGTTTTTGGATTACGATGCGCAACCGACGTTCGTTTGCCACCAAATGACACTCAAATAATCGCCAGCAAAGCTTTTATAGTGGGAGGCACGGCGTCTGCTTCGGTCCGGTTCTTTGAGCGGGCCTTTGTTCCTGCGTAAAGTGCGTGAGACGCGACGCTTTGTTGTTTTGATGATTGTGTTCGTGTTGTGCTCATTTAAAGATCACCACCACCTCAGTAGCCGCGTCTTCGACTTTCTTTCATTTCGTTTGTTTTGCATTCGCTTTTTATGGGCTGCTTTTAAAAAATAAACCGCACGCTTTTGTTTATGTTCTAGAATTACCATATATCTGTGTGACTGTGTGACAGGCGCATTGGGGGGCACGACTCGGGAGCCAGGTTTAAGGTTACGCTGTGCATTCGCAACGATGGGCATCCTGGCATGAAAGTGCAGCTACAAATGGCAAAAGAGTTCAATGGCCACTTGACCAACTTAATGGACCAAATAACTTAGCCAGCAAATTATTTAAAAGTCAGAGGTTTTAATGCACACAAGCTTTTGCAACTACATATAGTATTGAGATTGGAAACTTAGGTCTAACTAAGTGCCAATACGCAAGTCAATATTCAGAGCTGGTTCCTCTGTGGGGGTAGTTGTTGTTGGAGTAGTTGTTGTTGTGACAGCAGCTGTGGGCTGAGGCTGAGGCTGAGGCTGTACCCTATCGGTTGTGCTTGTTCTGGGCTCTGCGGGCGTAGCTTTTGCATTATCATCTAAAGTAAAGTCACAAGTATGGTCTATAATTAAGACAACCTTAAAGGTAATGAGATGCACCTACCTCCAAATGGCGCCAAAGGTGCCTTAAAAGGATACTCTGGTGTCTTGGGAGGAAAGTGTCCATAGCCAGGCGGCGGAAATCCATGGGGTGGAAAACCATGAGACGGAAAACCATTATGCGCCCGTGGACCAAAATCATCAAAATCAAATTCATCGGAGTCATGATGACAACCCTGATGATGTTGATGGCCATATCCATGTTCCCACTTCCTAAGATGAGGATAGTCGGCGTGGTGGGGATGGCTACGATGGCGCTTGTGACTGTGGTTGTGGCTGTGGATGTGGCTCCTCTTCAAGACCGGCGCCACTTTTAACGAAAGTGACTTTTGCGTTTCCTCTGCTACCAGATCATCATTTGTATAGGCGCTGTGGTCGTAAAACAAGATAGATAGTTATAGTCGAGCAGGCCTGATAGTAAAAACAGATACTTTTTAATGTTTTCCACATCCAAAGCAAGAGCAAAGAAATAAGAACAGAGAACAATTTTTAAAAATATGATGTTCTATGATAGTTTTAGTGTGGTTTTGGAATTGTGAACAGTATTGACAAAATTCTGTAGAGGGAGATGAGGAGGGACTAGGAAAGGGTGCGTACCAAGTGTGATCAAAGTTGGTTCAGGTGTTTCCAAAATACAGGCTTTCATACATGCAGACGGACGGACAGATAGATGTACAGAAATGTCTAGATCGATTTGTCTTATGGTGGTGACAAAGAATAGTTTCAATTTATGGCGGTAGAGATGCGTCCAATAAGAATATAAATTAACTTTGATCCAGGACTATAAAAAAGCCAAAGCTTAATACTTACGCATTGTCAATGGAAGGTGCAGCCATCAGTTCTTGCACCCCGAGGCTCACCAGCAGCAGAGCAAACTATAAAAAAATATCGGAAAAATGCTCTGTTTTTTTATTTCTTTATTTAAATCGAGAGGCTTACCAATGCACTGCACGGCCGTTGCATATCTGTGAGGTTCGTAAATCTGTCGCTTCGAGTTGAACTTCACGGCTTAGCTACAGAAAGCTGACTAAAACGAACGAGTCGGCCGATTGACTTTATTCCGCACAATTAAAGCCGCTACAATGTCAATGTTAGGTTTTTTTATATTTTTCAACTCAGACTTTGAGTATTTTATCTGCGCATCATTGGAAGCAGCGACATCAAGTATTGTGCAAACCTGATTGGTTTAATGATTTTACAGGTTTTTGAACGCTCATATGCAGGCTATTTCTGAATGTATCAACGCGTGTATTTAAAGTTAATTAGCACATTGTTGTTGTCGCTTTTTTTCCTTATATCTAGAGGGCTCGCAATATGACTACAGTTGAGTGAAATATCGGAACGCGTTTGTGGTGCGAATTTTTTTTGACGTCACTTGGCAGCGAGTCTTTATCATTTTGAATACAGATGTTGTGGTAATTTACGCGGCTGTCTTAAATTTCGCAACTATTTTTTAACGGAAACTGTACAGTGAAGCAGCACTAAGCTGTAAAGAAATATATGTTCTTTAAAACAAAGTTTTACTCTCACTGTTGACATAAATATTTATGACTAATTCCCCATTCATCGTAGGCGTTTTTGCACGCATTTCTTGCGGCGCGTGCTCTACACACTGGAAAAAAACGACTCTCTGTTTTTCTGAAATAAAAGTTATATTGAAAATGTGATGAACAGATGGACCAGTGGAAAGTAACGATAATATCGTGATAGACCATTAATGGAATGAAAGCTTGACATTAAGCCGACCAAAAACATCCTAATCATCAATTTCTTTATAGTCTTGATATCAACAATCGTCGCCTTAAAGAAATATATCTACAATGCAATCCTCGGAAGTTTTAACCCTTTGTTTATTATATCTTAAAGTTTAATATATTACATTTGCTCAATTTTATATTAAAATTTCTTTATATATTAAATGGGTATACAACAAGCTACAACTTTCTGTTAACATTTCATCCACGACCTCTGAAAGTCCTTATCTTAATAATTACTTATTCTATGACTACTTTCAACATAGGTTTGTACCTTATTAATCAACCTGTCCGTGCATGGCTCTGCGTCCAAACAAATTCCCATCTGCCAATCAAACAGCTTTATAAAATTATAATGATCTCTTAGGCCTCCAGGGTCCAGCAGAGCCATTAAACTTAAATACTGCTCCGACTAGGCTACACTCTCTTGCATACAGCGACTCAAACTCAACCTCAACATCACCGTCACCGTGAATAAATTTCCACGATGTGGTCGTTCGGATGATCGGCCCATCAATCACGGTATTTTACGTAGTTGCACTCTTGGCGGTATGATAAATCCGCTTGGTAGCAATACGAGTATGTAGATCAAGAATAAATAAAGAAAAAGCCGTAAGCAAAGGTTTCTCGAAACCCACAAAGTGTATTTGTACTGTACATTACTTGTTAGTCATCGGAGCCAATACTTGTAGTTGTTTTCAAAATTGTGAACTCAAATGTCAAAAGTTACGATTGTTCGAATACACTAAAACACATTTGACGAGTGAGTTCAATTTAATGTTTTCGTAAATTAGTACATACAAAGCTGCCTTAAGTCTGGTTGGAACAGCTAAACCGAAAATGCAACCCATAAAGTATGCTTGGATTTTGTTCGAAACCTAGTTGGCAATGCTTTCCACTCGAAAGTGATTTGAATTATTGGACATTATTGAATGAAATGGACACCAGATTGCGTTCACAATGTAAATGAGAAAATGTGAAGAATTAATTAATTCCAAAAGATACATTCAGAATTTTCAACCGATTGCATTAAAAATGGTGTCTACACGTTGAGAACAAATCCGAAACAAACTGCTCTCGTCGTTTTTTTGTTTTAATTTTTGGGGCTGCGTTATTGGGTTTTTGTGTCAAAATTTGGAACTAAAAAAAAATTGTCTCAAAAATTCGAACACTAAAGGACTCTTAAGCTTGTACTTTAATAAAAGAAATATATCGGCGTTTGAACTTATTTAGAATTATCATCTCAAAATAATATATTACAAAATATTTGAATTATGTATGGTAGCTAATACTAGGTATAGAGTTTGATAACTCTTTCTTTATCACTAGGAAATCTAGCATTCAGAAAAATGATGTGATTAGTTGGATTAGGATTATTATTGTCCCTGTTTTTTTATAGCCTGTACCCAAAGGGTGAAAAGCTATACTAGTTTTGTGCGCATGTATGTAACACACAGAAGGAGGCGTGGCAGACCCCACAAAGTATATATATTCTTGATCAGGATGAGAAGACGAGTCGATATAGCCATGTCCGTCTGTCTGTATGAGCGCAAGGATCTCAGTAAGTACAAGAGCTAGGATAACCAAAATTGGTATCAAGGTTCCTATAAGCCCTAGGCAGAACGAGTTTGTTTATTTTTTCTGATACACCCCCCCCCCCCCCCCACTCCCCCGCTATTCGTATTTTTTCTGATAACTTCCGTAATTCTCGGAATTTTGAAATCAATTTTGGTAGGTACATCCAGTTAGTACTAATGTGTCCGTGTGCCGAATTTCATCATGATAGGTCAATTCTGAAGAAAGTTATAGCCATAAGTAAAATCGCTGCTCATGCGCTGCCTGCAGCTCTGTCGGCAGCGCTGCCCGCAGCTGTTGTTGTTGTTGCTGCTTTGGTTCAACTTTGTGCTGCATACATACACGCATATAAACACGCATAGGTACGTGATGTAAATGTATGCTGTTTAAACTGAACATAAACATGTATTCTAATTTAATTTAATTAATTAATTCATTAACTTTTTTTAATCATTTAATTTTTTTTTTGAATTTTTTTTTTTTGTGGAGAGTACAGGCTATTTTACTGTCGGGCTTGCTCGACTGTAGCGTTCTATCTTGTTTTCTTGTGAATTAAAGTTGAATATTTACCTGCGACTGTGTTTTTAAGCGACTTCAAAAAAGGAGGAGGTTATCAATTTGCCTGTATTTTTTTTTTTCAAAAAAAATCTAATAGAAAAAAAGTAGTCACTCGCTGGAGACTAATCAGGGATTGACATTATTAAATCATACACCCTGTTAATATAAGTCTGGATAAGCAAGGTTCAACTGTAACTCTGCACAAGAGTTAAAAAAATTCGTACACATTTTTAAACTGGTTTTGGGGCAATTCACGTTATTTATGATTTCTGAAAAGCTCTACGAACCAATAACCACACAAGTTGTAACCTAGAATTGTTTCCGGTGTAGTTATATGCTAATGTGATATTAAACATTTGATAAGGCTTTTAGAAAGTTATACATACGAGTGTGTAGAATGAATGCTCTGCTTCTGTGCGCTTGTGGTGTCAGAAATAAACCAATTTCACCAGCTTTACCCACATCTTGGCCACTGCCCAATCAACTAGTCGTCGGCCAGCCACCCACACACACACACAATGCCAGCAACTGTTGCCCCTCCCGTTCCCGATGCGTCTTTGTGGCTGTTTGTCATGCCTTAAGTGTCGTGTCGCGCCTGCCGCGGTTTTTATTTTGCTGTGTTTTGGTTGTTGTTGTTGTTGTTTTTTTTGCGGCACACGTATCAGCATTTTGATATTCATTGTGATTCATGCCGGAGACCAGCCCGGTTGTCGACGCATTCACATTTTGTTTTAATAGACTTAACATTGATCTTGAATTGCGCTGCGAGCGCTTCAATTGAGGCACGTCTCGTAACTGCGCCCAGCGGCTGGGCATTGTACAAATATCTTCCTGTTCCGTACTACGAGTAGTTGGCGAAAATAAGAGAATTTCCATTTGAATTTTCAACTATTAATCTTTATTGATAACATTTGTCGCTTGCAGTGTCAATTTTGTCTCGTTTGTAACTTGTATGTCGTACATTAGGTATATATATATATATATATGTAGTATATATATAATTAGGTATATGTGTATATATGTGCAATAAATATTTGTGTTTTATGGATGCTGCAGCGGGACTCAATAATTTTCAATAGATATATTTATATTTTTTTTCGACAATATTAGACTTCGGGCCGCTAATTATGGATGCAACTTAATTGTAATGATAAGGTGGCCAATATTCGCTTGTTTAGGGTCCTACTTAAGCTTTGACTCTGCCTGCTCCCTTTAGCTTTGTGCAGCAATAACTTAATCCGAAAAGCATTTGAAGCAAAATGTACAAATACATATAGCACCACGAAATATACAAATATATATAAGTGTATGTATGTATATCAAATAAAAATTGTATAGCGCTTGATGACGTTTGTTAAAGAACTAAACAAAAATTGTGTAACAACTAAAAGCTAGTAACTTAAAATATGTTTGTACAATTTGCATGCCATATATGTATGTCTGTATCCTATATATGTAGTATTTATGGATGTATGTATATAACTAATTATTTCTTACTTTGTTCATATCATATACTTGTATTTCATATTTAACAGTTTATCGTTGTATGCATGTGGCGATATATAGGTATGGGTAGGGTTTATGTTTATGTTTATTTATCTACGATATATTCATATGTATATTCTCTGTATAATTTCATGCAATTCTCAATAACTTTTCAAGTTATAGCATAGACAATAACTTTAACTAGCATTGTAGTATGTATGTATATTTAGATTTGTATGTAAACATTATCATTGACTTGCATTGCCGTTTAAAAACATTTATCAACACTTGTAATCATCTCATCTCATCTTTTCAATAAACGAATATAGTATGTATATATGTATAGTATATAATAAATTGCCCGTCTAATTGACCTAATTTAAATAATTTGATTTGTATGTACTATATAGTATATATAGATTTAAAATTAATATATATTAATATATATATATATATATATATATATATATATATATATATATATATATATATGCATGTATTTCAGCGTTATGTTGCTTGGGTTTTAAATACAATTAAATTATATTCTTGTGATAGGTACGTTTGCAATTGCAATTGCCAAGGTTTTGAAGGCTTTAAGGTTTCCGAAGTTCTTGAATGGTGCGCCGTGAGTCCGTGAAGTTGACGATTCTACGATTTCGTTCGATTTAGATATCTTATCGCTATCAACTACACACTATCTTTGATGCCATGCTGCTGTTTGATTTTCTATTTAAAAACTCTAATTTTATTTGTATATCAAATGCAATAGTTGGCTCAAAAATTGTTCTTATCATTGTTGGTATGTATATTGTTGAGTCTCTATATAGTTGTTGCTGTTGTTGTTTATTATAGTCTGTATGTCTGCACTATATAGGTATGTATGTATAGTATATTAAAGGACTTTATAGGGGAAAATGCGCTACTTCTCAAAGTCTATTACAAAAGTCTTCACTGTTATTGTATTTAGTTTTGTCAAGACAAATGTTTGCACATGCCACTGTCCTTTCATTAGCCTGCAATCGAAATGATACAAAAAAATGCACAGGAACGTTTACAAAACTGACATCAAAGTTACAATATACTCGTGCATGCAATAGACAATAATTAACTGACTGCCAACAATCTTTATGATAGTTTAAAGAACGCTTTTCTAACACTTTATGTAATTGATTTAACATTGACATTGATATGTTGCATCTTTGATTTCCACATATGTATACAAACACACATATGTACATAGAGTTTATATGTATATTGTATAGTATATAGTTATAGGCATATATATGCATAGTTTACGCTCTAACAACACAAATTGTTTACGATGCTTGCTCAAAAATTCGTTAATTTGCCCCTCAATTAATTGTTGCTGGTGAATAGTCTTTTAACAAATTTTTACTTCAGTCCCATATAAAAAACATTGATATACGAATTCGCTATTTTGTTGTTGTTTCGATTTCGATTAAATTGTTAGCAAAGTTTTAGTTTGATTTTTAATATAAATGCAGCTGTTATTGTGCTTCTTCTTTTTTTTCTTCGGTAGATTTTTATATATTTCTTCTTTTTGTTTTCATTTAACTATAAAAATTGTCGCGTTGTTGGTATATCGGCAGTGGTTCGCTTGGTGATTCCGAGCGGCGTTGTTCCTCATCGCTCGCCTGGTTCGACTTTCCGGCTGTTTTCGACATGGCTTTCTCTGTGGAAGAGAGTGGAACAGTTTGTTAGTTATATATGTTTTAAATGATGATTTCAATGATGCCACAAAACCTTCCGAAGCGTGCTGTAATAGTTAGGAAAAGTACGTAATAGAAAACAGTTGAATATATGCTTGTAAGTTTTTTGGTTTGTTTGTGTAGATATGTATGTATGTTGGTATGTAGCAAGTATAGTATGTTTGTTTGGTCGCTGACTGCAGTTAGTTTTCTGGTGCATTCGAGCTTATACTTACTCATCTGTTGAGCGTTTCTGCGCAATTGACTGTTTAACACGACTTTTTACGCATTTTAAGCAGTGCAGCAAAATTGATTAACCACTAAGCGAATATTTTGAATGCAAACTAAACTTTTCTCCTTTCTCATTTTTTTACGATATCCACATCTTGTAAATGCCCTTTTGCAGAATTTTCTAAAACCTAACTGTGTAGACTGATTGAATATTTAGCAGGCTTGTTCTCTTTTTTGAATTCGAGCTTATTTTTCAGACTGAAATGAAAATCGATAGTACATCACTAGTTTTGAGATAAAATCAGCATTCACCACTTTCGATTCCGCATTATTTAATCGAATTCGGAAGGAGATGCTGTCCCCTATAGTATAGAGCCTATACAACTGATAAAGTATCCTAAAGTCTATTTGTTTCTGTCCATATTTTGAACAAGCAGATTAATTTTTTGTTCTTTTTTTTGTTAACATTGTCACAATAGTTGGGTTTTTTATTACTTTAACTTTTATGTTATGGACACGTTATGCAAATTATCGCCATTATTATTAAATTATAAATTATTATACAGCGATTACATATTATTTATGTTTTCAACATCAATAGTTTAAATAGACTTTGTTACTGTATTATAGAATATTTAGTAAAATATATGCTTTTTAATAACCTATGTAGACCAACAAACAACTACAAATTCTCAACTTAAAATTTCATTTCTTTTTTAAATTTTGAATCAAAATAAAAAAAATAAAAAAAAATACTACGTCTTTAGTTTCAAAAGTTTTCTTTAGTAAAATTAAAATTATTTATCGAATATTTAACTATCAGTTTTTTATTTATTTTATGATGAACTTTTTAAAGTTTTTTAATAAAATATGTTTAAAGTCTGTTAAAACCATAGACGCCTGCATAGATAACTTAATAAATTGAAAAGTTTTTTCAATTTACTCTTAGTGGATATCACTGTGAATGTAAATTTAAGACTTCTGGGACTGCCTAACATTTCATTTATAAAAATTAATATTGCAAACCAAAATATCAAGAACTTCTCAGAAGATAATATGTCTTCATATTTGCAGTTATTTTTCCACTCTTCTAACTGAAAATGTCCTTTTAATATAATTCCACTATTTGAGTACGGTGCGCTCATTACAAGTGCTCTCTGGGTTGTCCGCTAGACTAACTTTTTTTTTGAGTGTATATTGTTTAACTACTTTGGAGTGTGGTTGTTTGTTGGGGAGTGACTTTTTGTGAGTGTTTGAGTGAAGGTTAAAATAATTGTATCAGTGCTTTAGGAAAGAGCGTGCTGGATAGTTAGACCAATCCAATATATATATAGTAGATATATCTATTATTTAAACCGCCTTTTCTCTTACAAGCTAATCAATTGAAGGCCGTTGATATGGACAGCAAACTACATTTATAAAAATGTGATAAATTGTACAAACCTTGACTTACGATATAGTTTATCTGTGGTGCTTATTGTTGTTGTTGTTGTTGCTATTGCGTTGATGTCTATATTGTTGTAGTTGTTGTTGTTGTTCTTGTTGTCGTTTAGTATATTTTGTGAATTGTTTGTTTCGATTTGCATTTGCAATTAATTGAATTGCGTGAGCTTAGCATGCTTTAATCTCAGCTTCGCGTGTCTTTACTGTGATTGCATTGTGGTGGTATTACATATATATGTATGTTTGTATGAATGTGGTAGTGGTTGTTGTTGTTGTTATTGTTTGCTGTTGTTCTTGTTGCTGTTAAGTTGTATTTTGTTACTCGTATGTGCGCGAATGTTTGCGAATTATTGCGAACATTCCTTTTCACATACATAATTCTCAATTAAATGTAAACAAACCAATTGCAACAACAGAAATGCAAAAGAACACAAAAACACAAAATGTGAACACAAAATAAAACGACGACAGCTACTACATATTGAATTAGTTTTGACTAGTGGGATTGCCTAGAAGTATGCAAAATAAATAAAATAAAATAATAAAATAATATTGTTAAAAGTATAGTACATGGTACAAGAATATGGTCGAACATAAAATATATTGTAACAATAAAACATTTCAAATACTTTAATAAACAAACATTTATTAACTGCACGTTTTCAAAGTCTTAAAATGTTGATATGCATGGCGTATGCGCTATTTATAAAACTTCATAGAACTTAATGCATATAGATATTAGGTATTGGGTATATAATTCGATTAGAGGGCTATACATAGTTATACAATAATGGTCGAGGTGCCATGTCATATGAGAAGGGCAATGTAGGCAACATGTTTATTGTATAACATGTATGATTGACTGACTTTATAGTATAGAGTTGGTGTTGGTGTTGTGGTGTATGTGGATTAGATGAAATGAATTCTCTTTCACGCCGCGCTGGTGATGAACACGCAATGAAGTGCAGGTGAAACGCTTGGGGTTTTTATATGGAAATCGTAAGGATGAACTTTGCGCTCTTTATAATATTTAGTATGCATATGGTATGTATTTATCTTTAATCATCTAAAAAGTTAGAGAAAGTTGAAAGAGATACATAGATTAGAAGAGAAGAAGTGACAGTTTCATTTAAAAGAGGGATCGGTCAGGTTGATATTTTGAAACACACGTATATGATAGAGAGCTGTACCAACTCTGGCCATTTAAAAAACACTGAATTAACGCTTAGAAATATTTACACACTCATTATGTAAAACATGAAAGAATATAAACAATTTCCTATTTAAGCATATTAGTATTTTGAAAATCAAATGAAAACATTGAACAAAAACGCAACTTGCAAAAGGCATTGCACACAATTTGCTGTTATATCAATGGGATTTGTTTAAAATAACGCAAAAATAATCCTTATGATCAGCGGCAGCACATGAAAACGTGCAGTAATGGGCGTCTAGGCGATATTCTTTTTACTCACCAGCAACTATCTTGCTAACTTGCATGACCTGTTGGGCCAAGATCTGATTTAGTTGCAGCAAGTGTTCGCGTTGTTTCTTTTCCGCATTGATCTTACTGGGCGGCAAGCTCTCGTTCTCCTGTAATTAATGTAGAATGGGAATTAATATTTGGCAGAAATCTCTACTCATAAAATACAATTGGTTTAGACTGGCTTATCGGGAGAAAGATTTGAACACAAAACCCGGAAAAAATTGTGCATCTAGACAAGATGAATGGAAAATAATTCATTCAACGAATAGAAAAGTTAAGACGACGTAAGAGGGCAGAGGAGTGCACTTCGTCAATAATCTGCTTGTGAAGAAAACATCATGTGAAGAACAAAACAGCGGATGCTAATGGTTATTTATAATTTTCTTAATAACATATTATATGTACTTATTTAAAATTCGGCATTAAGTCTCGACCCTCTTTCTCTCTTCAAAAAACCCATTAAATTGTAAGAAAGAAAACACAATTTCGGTTCCTAGAAGTACTTCTTAGTTTACTGAGGACCAGAAGTATTATGATGCCATAAAAATATACAATAAGCTAAATGGACCATTAGCCTTCGTACATTTTTGCTGCCTACTTTTCTTCTTTTACATTACTTGTATTGGTCTATTGTAGCTACGGTTATGTGTAAACCCTAAAAAGCAACTTACATTGGCAGTGCTTATGGGCGCCTCGGCCAGCATTTTCTTAATCGACTCGACCTTCTCTTGGCGACGCTTCTTCTCCTCAGGCGACAGTTCGGGCGTCTGCAATAAGAAATTAGTTATGAGTAACAGTTATATACACTCGCTTTTAAGACTTACTGTTTCGGGTATATAACGTTCAGGTATGACAATTTTATTCGGCGCCAACAGCAAGTTGTCGATGGTGTTCTCAGAGATTTTCTCGCCATGCCCGCCCAGAGCGGATCGCACCACATCTGGTGCATTCATGCGTGGTCGCAACGCTACCTCCATGTCCAGATCATCACGTGCCCGCCAGTTGGTATTCTGCAGAGACTAAAGTTTTAGTTAAATGGAAACTTCAGCCACAGAAAGCTAACCCCCCCACATACATTGCGGTTCATATCGTTCTCCGCCTGCACCTTCTCCATGGCCTTCTGATTCACATTATTGGGTGCTGTGTAGTGGCGACGCTTTTCGCGCGGCACAGCTCGCCGATGCTTATGAGATGCCGGTACTTTCTCCACTAACTTCTCTGTGTCCTCAGATGCAGAGCCAGCGGACATTTCGTTGATGATTTGACGTGCGGCCACGCTCTGGAACACCGGTTCAGGACTGATGTCCGTGAGACTCTTGTTCAGACTCTGCAGCGAATCGGTATTGGTGCGTAGAGCAACGCGGGCACTGTCCCGGGAGGGATGTGCCTGCTGCTGCAGTTGCTTAGCAAAATAGGCATTGGCCAGAGGATTCAGATGCTCGCGCGTCCCGCCATTGCTCAATGGGGCCTGCAACTGCTGCTGCTGCTGCTGCTCGTAGTTACTATTGCGATCGTAGTCGTTGGCAGCGTAATGGTGATGACCATTCTGTTTGGCCACACCGTTAAGATGCTTGCTGTGTCGTGGCTTTGGTGGCTCGCTGTAATTACGTGGCAACGACTTGGAACGACTGTGGCCATTCTGCATGTGCTCCTCGGCATAGCCGCCACTCACGGCCCCATTGGTGTGTGCGTAATGGTGGTTCGCATACTGCTGTTGTTGTTCTTCCTCCAGCACCTGATCCAAATTCTGCTGTGAGCTGCTCAGTCCGCGCTCACTGCGATCTCGATGCCGACGCTCCGACTCCCGCTTGACAATGCGCACCGTCTTGATCTCCTGCTTCTCCAGATTGCTTAGATTTGCAAAGGGATTGGTGTCCAGAAAACCATCGCTATCGACACCGCTCATCTCAAGCGCATCGCTTGAGTCGTTGTAGCGTTGGTAATCGCTCAGCTTGTTATTGGTGCTGGTGTCCACGTAGAGGGGCGTCGATAGGTTCAGTGTGGAGTCGCTCAACTGCCGGTTGCCACTGTGTGTGGCATCCAAATCGGTCTCTGTCCAACTGGTCGAATTGCTGCGCTTCTTTAGACTGCCATTTGTGCTACCCGGTGTCATTTCCTTGTTACCAATTTCCTGATACAAACGCGAAGAGTTCTCTGTTAGCTGACGCACCGCGGAGCTCAACTCATGCCGTTGTCTCTGCATATCGCCCACCAGCGACTGCACACGCTCGAGCTCAGACTGCAGAACGGCAGCCGTTTGATTGCTCGCACCGTTGCCATTTAAATGCGAGCCATCGTTGCCTACCCGGGAGGCTTGAACCTTTTGGCGCAGCACCAGCAACTCCTGCTCCAAGCGTGCATTTCCCGCCACTGTCTGCTCCAGTTTCTGGAAAAAGTACAAAGCACTTGTTTTAGTCTCGTAATTTGATTGCGGTCGTGGCACATGCAGCTAGAGGGCTACAAAATGAGGCGAGTGGACGTAGAAGTCTTTTGCATTCGTTTGCTTTGCACAAAACACATGGCTGTTAGTTCTGGTTTTGGTGTTTGAATATGGTTTCGAATTAGTTACAAAAGCGACAAAGCGACAAGGCGACATGCGAAGCTCCAGATACAAATATAAAGAAGTATCTGGCACACACATACACATATAGTATATAGTAGAGTACACATGGTACGACTTAAGAATAGTTATGCAAAAAACTTCTACTAGGCACCTTCGCTACCTTTGAGTTCTCGGCAAGCAGCTGATGGACACGTGACAGCTCACGCTCCAGTATGTGCTGCTGCTTCTTGGCCGCCTCCAGTGCCATCGGAGTGGCATTGTTGTCGTGTATGCGAGCTCGCAAGCCACCCAAAGCACGTTCCAGGTCCTCCTTATCCCGCTGCAGGCTCTGCAAAGTACCTGACTCCTCCTGCAGCAACTGATCTAGCTGATAGAGTTGACGCACCTTGGCCTGTTCAACGACAATAAATTGTAAATCATTTATAAGTTATTGGTTCTTGAAAATAGACTTAACATAAAGTATTTATAAGACTAGGCTTTAAACTATTTTAATACAAGGTGTAAATTACAAAATATAACTCGCCTGTAGCTCGGCTTGATTGGGACTCAGACGGTCCCATTGCTTTTGTTCCTCCTGCAACATTTGGCGCTCCTGCATGCGCTGATTGAACTCGAGGCGATCCAAGGTGGCCGGCTCATTGCTGCGCGCATCGTTGCGGTAGAGCGAACCCAACTTGACCATATTGTCCACCAGATTGACCAACGGCTTGCTCTTCTCATACTGTCGCTCCAGATCGAGCAAATGTTGCTTCAAATAGTCCAAACGTTGTATGCTCTCGGCGCGTGTAAGACCCTCGGCAGTGCGTAGCCGGTTCTGCAGAAGTTCCAAGATATTTTAAAAATAGCGAATAGTCAGAGCATATAGTCTGTTAAGTCTATAAGTAATATTAGTTAAGTAGTAACGCATTTCCAACACCAAAAATTAAACTCTGTTAGCTAGCCAGTCAGCCCATCCCACAACCGAACAAAAATGTATTTGGTTTTTGGTAACAACCTGCACGTCGTGTATATCGCTGCAACATTGTTCGATGGCGCGTGCCGTGTTGCTGCTCTGGCGTCGCAATTGTATTAACAGCAGTACCAACTCCTCATGTGTGCGACTTAGCAAATCGCCAGCAGATACATCCAGGTTCTGTGTGGGCAAGTGGTTCGTGTGTTCAATGAATAGAAATTAAAACCCACCCCAGCGTCCACACAAAGTTTCAAATCCATTCTTTTCAAACCCCAACAACTTACCCGTATTTGCGTGCTGGTCTCACGTTCCAGCATATCGATTTCAGCTCGACTGCCGGCACGTCGTAGAGCAAACTGCTGCTGTTGTTGTTGTTGTTGTTGTTGCTGCTGCTGCTGCAATGGCGTTGATGTGGATGGACCATAAAGACCGCGATCCGTCAGCGCTGTGGCCTTGGCGTATTTCGTCTCCTGTGCATTGCCGTAGTAGGACTGCATTTGATCGTACTGGTGCTGCCTCACATCCGACGGCTCGGGCTTCACAGTTAGGGTGCCTTTGGGCAAATTGTTCACGTTGCGCACCGAAATGGAAGCTGTAAGTTTAGCGGAAATGCAAAACGTAAAGAGAGAGAGCGAGACAGCACATTGGAAAAAAGAGCTTAATTCATGGCTATGGAGTAGCATGTAATTAAAATGCGTGCGCGAAATAAGAAGCAACGAAGCGTCGGTACATAAAATTATACAAAAAAAAAAAACAAAAACAACAAAAGGTTCGCTGTTGGCCGAGGTGCAGTCGCAGTTTTGTGGGGAGTGGAGTGGGAAGGAGTAGCGTAAATTAGTGCACTACAAAGTTGAAGCAACTAAATGGAACGCACATACTAGTGCTAATCTTTTTAATTCATTTTTGCTTGCTGTCTTTTGCTTTGCGCACAAATGTATGCTGGTTTTTTTTTTCAAACAAATCTCATTGCTCTAAAGAAATGTGTGTGGTGTGTGTGTGTGTGTGCGTGTGCGTGCGTGCGTGCTGTATATTTACAAGCGCTTGCAAGTTTACTTAAAAATGCATATGTGAAATGTTTTGTAATATAAGAAATTTGCTTACCATATTTTGTTTTTTCTTTTTCTCTCTTTTTATTTTTGTTAATTGAACAAAATGCAAAACAACACAAACAACAACAATAGTGACAACAACAATAACAAAAATAATAGACAAAACTAACTAGCAACATGAAGTAAGCAACAAAAACGTCGAGCTCAACCATTTAATGCAAGCGCCAATTGAAAGAGAACACAAAATGTAGCCTACTTTTAGGCGCGGCTGTAAATCGTAGTGGAGGTGGGTGTGTGGGTGTTTTTTATTCTCAGTTCTTTCGTGATTTCGGCATCTTGGCCGTCGCAACAATGGAATTGCCATTGTCGTCATTATTGCCGCTATTCAATTGTTGTATTATGGAGCGCACATTACTCGTCAGCGGCAGAACGGGACCAGCACTGGAGGGCACTGGAGCTGTTGGCTCTGCCACACCCGTGCCTGATTCTACATTATTGTTCTTCAAGAGACCACTAGACATGGCATCCCACTGTCGTATTGTCTCGCGATCCAGCTCTGTGGACTTGTGCGATAAATTCGAAGCCGTCTCTTCGCGCAATACTTCGTACACATCCTGCTCCTCATCATCCGGCATTGCCGAGCTGGAGATGGCATTGGAGGTGGCAGCTGCCAATAGCTGCACATAAACATCATGCTCGTCGGGGGGATGGACACGACGCGTCTTGTAGCTAGCACGCACATGGTGCGACACATTATCATTCACGTAGGTCACATCACGCGTGAGTCGCGAAGTCTTGGGCACACTTGGTGGGGGTGGTGGAGCTGCGGTTATGCGATCGAGATCATCTAGCGAGCGAGCATGACGCTGCGAGACGCGACGCAGACTCTCGCGCCACAGTGCATCCTCCTCCCAGAGCAGTTCGCCACCTAAAACTGAGAGTTCATTGGCATTATTGGTAGCTATTGCGGCTATTTCTGTTGCTGCTCCAGCTGCTGCTGTTCCTTCTGCCGCTGCTGTCGTGGAGGGCTTAACAATGTCACCAACACCAACCACGCCAACCAGGCCAATCAGACTACCATTACCCTTACGACTCAGATTTGTATTTTTAGTAGAAGTTGTGGTTGCAATGCTCTCAATGTTGCTGTTGCTGTTACTGGTAGTAGTGTATGAATATGCTGGATTAATTGGCATTGTCTGACTGCTGCTGGGACCTAACTCTGGACTAAGTCCCATGTTATTGTTTAGTTTCAGTTTGAACGGCATTTCGCTGGCCGACTTCAGATTTTTGGCACAGCTATAGCTTAGCTTCTCGTTGTTATCCTTGACGCTGTACAAATTCTTACTATCAATAGCCTGATCCTTGTCCACCAGCGCATCCATATTAAATTGATGCCGATCTATAGGATTGTGTATGTGGGCTATATTTAAGCCATGGGCGTGTATATCCCGCTGATTATTCAGCGGTGAGCTCGCCGGCAGTTCGGAATAGTAGTATGGAGCAGATTGTGTCGAGATGTTGCTATTGTTCCGACTATGCAAGGGCGTGACATATCGTTGCTGTGGTGTCAGGCAATCAGCACTTCCACCCGCACCACCACCCAATTGCTGTATGGAATCGGTGGAAGACAAAAAGTGTATATTGCCATAGAAATGCTCCTCATGTTCGGCGTTACGAAATGTCTTAGGTGGCTTGATGAGATTAGTGAGAATATCAGCGCCTGCGGCAGCATGTACATCGCTCATCAGCTGGCTGGAGCTGCCAGCATGCTGATAGGGCAGTAGCTCGCTGCCCTGTAAATGACTTAGGTATGTGTCCAGCTCGTGACTACTGAGTGTCTCCTCGAACTGCTCGCTGAGCGATTCGATCTCGCTTATGGATTCCTGGGAGAGGGGACGACGCGAACGTTGGCGCTCTAGCTCCGAGTCGGAACCCTGACGTTGCTGCCGAAACTCGACAGACTCATTCTCGCTGCTATCTCCGACATATCGCAATGGCAACGGC
Organism: Scaptodrosophila lebanonensis; assembly: GCF_003285725.1. Taxonomy (NCBI): domain Eukaryota; kingdom Metazoa; phylum Arthropoda; class Insecta; order Diptera; family Drosophilidae; genus Scaptodrosophila; species Scaptodrosophila lebanonensis. Next base: position 5,925,590 of record NW_022060538.1, read on the forward strand.
AGTGAATTGTTGCTGGAGCTGCGTCCCGGCGCCGGATTTACCAAGGCTGGCGAACGCTGCTGCAACTTGTGATAGAGCTCCAGATCGGAGCTGGTGCGCGAGGAGCTATTGTCCGTGTGGCAGCTGTAGTTCGAATCCGAGAGGGTGCGAGCATGTTGTTGCTGAAGCAGCAAAGTAGGCGTGGTTGCCATTCTTGGCACTTGACCACGAACCTTGGCAAAGTGATCGGGCAGCGAAAGACGACTGCTCTTCAGCACTGCTGCTGCAGCTGCTGTTGTCTCCGGTTTGGACAAATTCAGCGACGTGTTGCTCGCATGCATTTTTGGCAGCTGCTCGTAGGACAGGTGGACGGGCGCCTTGCTGCCGCTGCTATCACGTCGCTTCACCGTATCGTAGTGTTCCGAAGAGAAGATCTCCTCGGTCTTAAGCTCCTCCATGGGCGGCGGTGATGCTGGTATGGGGGGCGGAGGCACAATCTCACTGTCTGAGCTCTCTGCATAATTGTTGAGTGGTGTGGTGGCTCCCAAATAATACGAGGCCGGGCGGAAAGTGTCCGACAGACTGAAACGTGAACGGGAGCGCAACTTCTTGGCCTCCAGTTGCTGCTTGCTGCTTTCATCATCTGCATCGGAACTGTCGCTAACTAATGCCAAGGCACTCTTTGCAGGCTTCAGTATATCTGGCATGTCCTTACCCTGTCGCTTATTATGTCCACGTTCGGAGTTTGGTTTTTTGGTTTTCTTCTTTAACGTTTCGCTGCTGCACTTTTTACTCTTCTTTAGCGTAGAGCGACCAGAAGAGCAGTGAGATTCCTCAGCAGCAGCGGCTGCTGCAGCAGTACCTACTCTTACACCTGCTAGTTCCATATAGACCGGTTCAGTCTTTGCCTTGGTCTGACTAACACTGCTAGCTATGCACATGATCTCATAGTTGCTCCTATTATCATCCTCAGTGAGATCTTTAGTCATTTCAACATAGTGGTTCTCCTCCGCTTCGGTGAGACTTTCATTTGTGGCTACAAGGCTCAGCGTGCCCGACAGTCCCACTTCCACTTTCTTTGGTGTCATGGGCAGATAATGACTCTCATCAAACTGTTGGTCAGTGGTAAGGGTTATAGACTCATTCATATAAAACTGTTGGCTCTCCTCGTTGCTGGTCGTGGAGTTGTCCTCCTTAATTGCTGGCGCAGTAATATCAGCCTCATCATCCTGTGCCAAAGCCTCGTCTATATCATCATCTGTGTACTCTTCGCAGGCCGTGCTCTCCTCGTCTTCATCTTCATTTGGGGGTTCTTCATCATCTGTCGCTGCCTGCGCTTCAGTTTCATTGACAGGCTCTGATATATTGGGGACTTCCTCTGCCGTTGGGGTCAAGTCATTCTCCTGCTCCTCCAGGCGTTGCTGCTTAGCCTCTTGGGTTTCCTTATACAGCTTTAAGTGCATCAGCATGGGTGTCTCTTCGGCATCGTGTATTAAAGCTATTGGCTCCGGTCTCTTTGGCGCTGTCTCCCTACTGGGCGCAAACTCCACGTTCTCATAGGTGCTGTTGTTGCCGGTGACCAACTTGTTGCTATAAACTGGCACATAGTTTGTGTTCTGTGGAGATTTGGGCGCCTTTTTCTTTGGCAGAATGGGAAGAGGTGCTTCGTCATCGTCATCCTCATCATCGTTATCATCAACATTGAGTCTCGTAGGCAATTTTAATTTGAGTTTAGGCTTCGTTTCTGAAGACTTGGGCTGCACTTGTATGATGGGCGTCTTGCTGGCCTCGTGCACTTTTAGTATCGGTTTTAGCTGAAACTTGATATCTGTCGTCGGTGCTGTTGCAGTTGTTGTTGTTGTTGTGCTAGCTACATCTGTTGTTAATGATGTTGTTGTTGATTGTTTTGTATATGAAATATTCGTGTTACTAGTACTACATATGTTTGCTATTGTTGTTATTGCTGTTGCTGCTGCTGGTGCTGTTAATGTTGTTGTTGTTTTTGCTGTGTCTTGTGTACTTGTTGTTGTCGTTCTTGTTGTTGTTGTTGCTGACCTTCCTGCCGGCGCACTTAAGTTATCATCCACAGTCCCAGCTGTTTCGTGTGTGTGATTTGTTTTTTCACCCATTTACAACATATAAATACAGTTTTTGATTTTTCGTTTGGTACAAAGTTGTGTGTGTGTGAAAAAATCAACCAAAATGTGTATACACAAAAATAGGAAAAAAAGAGAATTATAAAACAATGTTTTTTTTTTCGTTTTTGTTTTAAATATTTGTTTGTTGTTATGCATTAGAAACAAATGGTTTGTTGGCTGATGAGTTTTAAAGACTACAGCGGCTTTAGATTGTTCGATGTACAAAAGGTGTTTAGTTGAAAATTGTTGAAAAAAAAACCCAAGAAATTACACACCAATCACCCATATACGAAAATACACACAACACAATCACCAACTACATAAAATATTTAAAATGTTTACACCATTTCCACGTTAGGCGGGGGCGTAGAAATCGAAAAAAGAGCAAAAAGTGCTACAGAGTTCAAATTGAAACGTAAACAACAATGTTCAAGAGTCAAGCTTACATATTTTTCCCATTTGCGGCATTAGACATTTAAGTTTGCCCCTCTCTCTCCCCCTGCCACTTGACCACATTGTGCATGTGTGCACACACACACACGCACACACATACCCACACATATACTACTAGAACTTTTACCCAAATACTTCATTTGCTTCAGTTGCTAAAGTACCGTTGGTTGTTTGCTACAAATTTGTTGCCTACTGTTAGGCTCTTCGGGCAACGAAACTACAATTTTCCATGCTCTTCCATGTTTCATTTAACTTCATTTGCATTAATTAAATATTTAAATCGTTTATGTGCGCACAGCAGGAAGGTTTCTTTGTTTGCTCGTTCGTTCGTTCGTTCGTTCGTACGTTTGTTGATTGGTTATAAATCGCATTTTGTTATTTTATTTTTTCTCTTTTATTGTTTGTGCATGCATTTGATAATATTAATTAAAACATAAAAGTGATGCATCAATAGCTCAACGAATATCAACTACAGCTGAACTAGCAAAATGAAATACAACTAAAAACAATTGGCATAAAATATTAGCAATGAAACAAGCAAAAAGCGGCATTAATTGATATTGTTTATACATACAAGTATGAGTTTATTTGGTTAGGTGGAATTACAAATAGGAATCATTATCAGGGTCAATTTAAATTTTGAAATTTGAAAATTATGTTTTAAGGGATATTTGTGGGGCTTTTCAAAACGCGCTCAAATTATCAATTAAATTGAGGTTACAATAAAGTTGTATATAAATTAATGTTTCCATATAATTTGCTGCAGTTGGCAGATTTATTTAATTTATAATAGAACCCTTCAAAACCAAACAGAGACAAGAACGGTGCTAAGTTATATTGAATGTTCATTAGACTTTTAAATGGCTTCTACGTTTGTTCTTTAATCGAAAACTGTGGCTTAAATCGGTAACGAACGCTTTTATGGCTTGTGCGATGCACACACCTCTCAGTAGCTGAAATAGCCGACAACTTTGAAGATACTCCTTCCTTATTGAAATTTAAGTATCATTATAACTAATCGTTGAAGAATTTTGATATAGAAATATATATATCCGTTCACTAAAGTTGACTTTGCAACGCAGCTTGTAATGTAAATGCGTTATTTCGCTTGGCCATGAAACTGATATAAATATATTTTAACAACAAATAACTGAAGCCTAGTGATTTAAAAGATTTGATTTTAGTTAATATCTAAGCCTCTAAATATGATCTCACTGCTTCACAAACAGTTCTCTTTAAGGCAGTTCTCTATAAAGACCCCCCCCCTTTAATATGATGAGAAATGAGTTCCACATGCATAGGAACTGCAATTACGGCTAAAAGTGATGTTAGAAGGATGTAGACACCAAAGGCAGAGTAATTGTCAAAGCATACATACGACTACGACTAAAAGTAATAGAGTAACAGGCAGCAAAGTCAAAGACAGCAACACGCAGTTAGCAACTGGACGAAGAGGAACAGAACAGTGAGTATACAAGTATATAGACAGAGTTGCATAAAAGTGACAGCGCATAGAGATTTACTCAGTATAGAAAAAAGCACATAACGCATACATAGAAAAGATTTGAGGCAAAGCAAAAAATACTTATACTGGTACGCACCTTCATCGTCCGATGAGTAGTTGCTGTAGACCACACCGCCGGGACCCACATTGGCGTGTGTCTCGGAGCGTGAACGCTGAATGCCCGCAGCTGACCCCGAAGATGTGGTTGCCGCTGTGCCTGGAACAGCAGCTACAAGGCCCGTTTTGCCAGCCTGTGGTGCATAGCGTGCTCCACTGGCCACGGCAGTGGAGGCCAATAATATGTTGGGATTGCTACCCAGCTTGGACATGGCCGACATATTGCTGCCACCCTGCTGTACGCCCTTGCGCGTCAGTGGCGATTGCAGCATGCGCTGTTTCCACTCCAACAGACGCTTCATGGACTCCTCACGCTTGCGTTCGCCATCTTGAGGGTTTAGGGATGGCGCTGGTCCGATTGGGCCAGTTTGTGTGGGTGATGTGGTAGCCGAGTTGCTGGCCGAGTAATCATCATCGAGGCCGCCACTGCGCTTAGGCAAACGCGCACTCGCCGACCGCAAAAATTGCTCATTTTTATTGATTATCTCTTGTGTGGACATCGAAGGCGGAAATATCGAACCAGGATGCACATTGAGGGGCGGCAGGTCCTCTTGCGATGAGGGCGATTGTGCCGCATGTGTGGAGGCAGATCTCACGCCGCCACTACCCGCTCCCTGACTGGCCGAACGACTCATTCTGGGCATGCTGGCGCCGCTTTGCACTTGGGTTTCTGCGAGCAATTCCTGCCGCTTGTAGGCACGCTCGTAAGGATTCTCATAACCAATGGTGTGCATGCCCATGCCCTGGCCGAAGTCCATGCCTGAGGCAGTGCGATAGCTGCCCGCCTGCTGCGGCTGAGCAGAGGCGCCTCCGCTTTGCAAATATAGCGCACTCTTCCTCATTTTTTCCGCATAGCTGGCCTCCGAGTAGTAGAAGCTGTCGGGCGTACGATTGATGTCCAAGCTAGACTTCGGTCGAGGAGCACGTCCCGCCTCGTGCTTGCCAGCACTCATTTGGGCGGCAGCCGCAGCAGCCGCTGCTGCCTCTGCACGCGCTTCATACTCCAGAAAATCGGCGGAGTGCGGCCTCACAATGGAAGCCGCAGAACGTGCACGCATGTCCAAGTTATTGATTAGTTGATCAGCCGGTGTGGGCTGCAAACAAAGCGAAAGAGAGAAAGTGTGGAAGTTAGAGGAATGTGAAATTATTGTTCGTTTACACTGCATTTAAAACATGGAAATTGGTGGGTCATAACTCAGGCACAGCTGCTAACCTAACCGCCTGGCATGCACATGAATGATGTATGCAACTTAAACACACTTGCCGCTTGCCGCCTGCCACTTGCCGCTTGCCTGCGACCCACAAAGAAGAACGCGCCACGAAATTGCGTTTTCAACCAAATTGCAGTGGCAGCCCTGCAAGTCCGAAATGTCTGCAATTTTACAACCCACTGACACACTAAACCATAATTAAGAAGTGTGTGTTTGTGTTAGTGTTTCGAGTCGTTGAAACAGAAAGTTAAGCAAATGCTCAAGTAGTCAAATGTTTGCAAGTTCTGTGGAGAAGGATTGAGGGGAAGCACTCGGAGTAGCTGTCTCGCAAAATGGGTCGGACTCACCCACCTTTTGACTTTGTCAAATCTTAAGAATCTTTTGACGCTTTTCGTTTCCGTTTCGTTTTTGGGTTCGACTGCATTACAATATGACTTGAATCTTGCGATTTCGTAGGTGCCATGGAATTGTATATTAAAACCAACATTGTCAGCTAGCTGGTCTAAGAAGACGTCTGTTTTGGGGTGCCAATGCTAAGTAACCTGGCACTACTAACAACTAAGTTAGTTCATAAACTACCTCGCGCGTTGAGACTCTAATTTGTTTGAGAGAAGCAAGAAATTTTGCACTTACCTCTAAATGGTTGGGCGTGTAACGCGACGGCATGGCCGGCACATGCTTGCTGCCATCATAGCTGGGTGGGCTAAGGGGTCTCCTATAGCTGGCTGCCTCCTGTAGCAGTGCTTCTTGCGCCGAAGTCGGACCATTACCGGCCAACTGTGACATGTTGTAAATGTCCTCATAGTCGGCGGCAAACATGCGCTGCTTGGAGCGTCCATATGCGTCCGGTGTTCGTCTTTCCGCTTGAAGCTGTGCAGCCGGATAGCCACGTTGTAGTAGCTTGGCCATGTAGAGTTCACGCTCGCCATAGATCTCCTCAGCAGCACGCTGCTGTTGCAAACGCGCTATCTGCTCCTCCATATCTATATAGTTGCTCGGGGAAATGGGCAGTTCACCGCCGCCGCCGGCCAATGCCAATTGCTGCTGGAATTGTGCCTCGAGAGTGTCTAGCGCGTAGTGCTGCTGCGCCAGAGATGTTGAAACATGACCAGTGCGTGTATCATAGATGGCGTGATGCTGCTGCGGCTGCTGAGATCGTTGCTGCTGTTGCTGTTGGTAGAGCTGCTGCGTGGGCGACATGATACCGCTGCGGCGACTAGAGTGATGGGTCGAGTGGTGCTTGTTCTCGTTTTCAAAGGATTGTTCGGGAGATGGCGATGAGTAGCCGCCGTCGTTGATGCGTCGCGGCTTGGGCGGTGCATTGGCGTAAAGGGGCTGTGCACCACCGCCAGCAGCATTGCCAGTAGCACTCTGAGTACCGCCGGTATTATCAGATGCGGGCGTAACCTGTCCCTGACTCAATTTTCCATTACCCGGCTGGGATTGCAAGGTGTGTATGCCCGAATCGGAATTTTCGCCGCTGTGATTCAGTGACGAGCTTACGCTCGGCTGCGATGTCTGATCCGATTCCCCACTGCTAGGAGCCTGCATCATGGTGGCGGCAGTTAAAGCGCGTACCCACTGCATCATAGCATCCGCAGTTTCAGCTGCAAGCCAGTAAGTGCGCATATTCTGATGCTCGCACTTGAAAGCGAACTTCCGATAGATCTTGTCCTCGGGCAGGCAAGCCGAAACCCGATACGAGGGCAGGAGCACCGAACCCAATAGCTTCTCCTCCTCAGGACCCTTGTAGTAGTACAAGCAATATTCGGCGAGAACGAACCAACGCTTGCGCCACACTTTCAGGCCATCGGAGCCCTGTTTATGCAGCCAGCCAGAGAGCGCGACATGCGATGTCGGCGGTCGCTTCGTTATAGGAGACTTGAGGGCCTGTATGGAACCGGCACTCTTCTTGCGATCCAATGGTGCATGCGTGGGACTTTTCGTCGATGACGTGGCTGTGGATTCCTCCGAACTGGGCGTTGACTTGTTGGTACCACTGGTGGCAGCCGTAGCTGCGCTACCGGGTACAGGCTTAACCGCCGATATCTGTGTCTGGCAGGCCTGATTGACCACGTGCCCCGGATGATTCTGCTGTATATAGACGGGTCCGTGCTCGCTGCCCGGAGTCTGCATATCCGACTTGTGCCGCTGCTGCTGCTGCTGGTGTTGTTGCTGCTGCTGGTGTTGTTGCTGCTGCTGAAGTTGTTGCTGCTGCTGCTGCTGTTGCTGAAGCTGTTGCTGATGTTGCAGCTGCAACTGCAACTGTTGCTGCTGCTGTGCGTACAATTGCTCTTGGTAGTGTGGCGGCATCTTTTGCTGTACCTTCAATGGTCCCGTGGCCGGTTGATATTGATTTGGTAGGTTTAGCGTGGAAGGCGGCGCGCGTTGCTGTTGTTGCTGCTGTTGCTGCTGCTGTTGTTGCTGTTGCAGCGTTATGTTCGATACCATGCTGGCCGATTGACTCATGTGATAATGACCTGTGGGGGGATTGAGCGCCTGTCGCATAGCAAATGTACGTTGCTGTTGTTGCACTGCCTCGTTCTGCGTGGCCAACTGGGCTTGCATTTTCGCCTGCTGTAGTTGTTGGTATTGCGCCTGCAGTGCTGAAATGGGATGATGGCCGGCCGTGGCGTTGCTCGCCTGCAGTCGGCCAGCGGCGGCCAAATATGTGCGCTCCGTGGGTGACTGATAGAGCTGCTCCTCGCGTCCACCTCCGACGCCGCCGCTGCTGCTGTATGACTGATGATAGGGCGAGCTATGGGAGCTGCTCGATGTACCTCCATGGCCATGCTTCAGCATGCCGTGCTTGGCCTGTGGCTGCATTTCAATAGGCGATAGTGGACCACCACTGGAGGAGGTGGCTGTTGGCGATTGCTGGTATAGTGCCTGTGACTGCATGTGATAACCCGCACCCATGCCCTGAAACACCGGCGAGTGTGTGGCTGTGCGATAGTCGATGAGGTTCGTTTGATAGGCCAGTGGCAGTTTCTTCTGCTGCTGCGCGGTTGCCGCTTGCAACTGTTGCAGCTTCTTGGCGTCCATGGTGGCGGCTGTGAAGAGCGGTGGCGCCTCCAACCTGCAACACAGAAACAAAGAGAGAGAATGACAGAGGGAACCAAATTAGTAATTGCTGTGATTGCATTCAATTAGCAAAGGTCGCGCGCGTTAATTCAATTGCGGACTGTTGCGAGTGGCCATCGTTAAGCCATCGCCAGGCCTTTTCAATTTGAAATCCGTGTTCATTCCAGCTTAATGAAAAATGTGAACGGCTCAGCACGTAATTGGCTGTAATTGATTAACTGCACAGCTGCAGGGCCCAGACACGCTGGGTCGTACTGGGGGCGACCTCGCGTTCTTATTTTGCAATTTGTTCAATTGGAATGTGCGCGAAAACCATACAGAAAATTTAAAAAAAAATGCATGCGTTGCATTTTCTAATTTAGATTTAACTTTACTCACCAGTCCCATAGCTGATAAATGCAGCCAAACATGATTGTTGCCTTTGTATTGTTACTATTACGTTTGAATTAATGTATTAATAATTTAATTGGCTCTATTTTGTAGAATACTCAATTGCACTAATTTCTGTTTTTTTCTGATTTTTTTTAGATATTATTATGGCGTATAATGCGTTTTAATTTTATTTTTCAGATGAGTGTGAAAATTCAATTACATTTTTCACTTTCCATTGAATGGCTTTTGTGAGTCTCTTTTCGTTCGTTTCTCGTGATATGTTTTTATGTGTGCTAGCAGGCAGAATAGAAAGAAAAAAAACGCACCGCATTCACCCAATTGCAATGAAAACAGCGTGTATTTTCTATTTTTATTGAGGACGACCGCACATTTTGTTAATTTGCGAGCGGGCGAGAGAAGAAAAATGTTGCTGGGCTAGTCAACAGAAAAAAGCTTTTCATTCGAGGCTTTAATGCTCTTTTTTCATTGCGGATTTTTGTACAATTTGTAAAATGCTAGCAGCAAGGATCGGTTGAATGGGGATTAGAGGACCACGGGCATAAGACGATTGATAAAATTACAAGAAAACAGTGTTGCAATGATTTGTACCTGCATTAGTAGATTAAACTCCCTTGAGCTGACGTAGAATAATTAGACAGACACCATGGAATTGATAATATTTTTTATGATTCTAATTAAATAAAAACTATTCTGACAATCCAAATGTTCAACCGCCTCAGAAGCTGTGAGGGCCGTGTAAAGAACATATTCCTCCAAGCAGGCGTTAATCCATTTAGTTTAGAGAAGAGTACAAAAATATTGAATCTATGTCGAACAAAGAAAATTTCTTAAGAGAAAGAAGAAAATCTGTAAAGCAAATGTAAAATTTCTCTAAAAGCTCAATTCATTCTAGCAGTTAAGTATTTTAGAGATACATAGATAAATATAAAAAACAATGTTCTCTAAAAAAGTGTGTGTCATGCGTAATTAATCGTTCAATTTTGTTTAAACTAAATTTATTGATAAACAAAACTGGAATTTCGAACAATTCATATAAGCAATCAATTATTAATTAATTAATCGATTTGACTAGCATGGCCCTAGCAGGTTCAGATTTCACAGACAATTATTTTATCAATTTGCTTGATTATAGGTAAATCAATGCGTTTATTCTACATACTTATATCACTCGTATGCATTTAAATTGAAGCTTTTGCATGAATCGACTTATTATTTTGTAGCTTATAGGAATTCAATGCTTTGCAAAGTTTGGTTATTGTTTGTGATAGACTCAGAGAAGTTGAAACTAAACATGACAACCGTATTAATAGTCATAGTATATGAGACATTTTCGAATTTTGTTTGGCAGGAGCTCATTCATAAAATGCACTACAAGAATGAATAAAATATATGGAAATCAATGCAATATATTTGACTGTAAACAGACATCGGAGGCAGGCAGGCACATAATCGCCATTCACCGCATCATTTGACGCGTTTAATACGATTGACCGCCGGACAAACATGTACTATACGTAAATGAAAAGTTATATGTTTAATTACCTTGGCATGTGGGCCACATTGCCACATGAATTACAAATTGCATTTATTTATGCGCACACAGAGCCTGAACACTCAATTCTGTCGCACGGGTATTCTACGTATTGTACGTACATATAAGTAATGTAGTGCAATGAAAATGAAAATGGGTTTTCAAATATTTAATGCATGCGCTGAGGCACAAACTGGCGCACACAAGTGAATTGTGTGAAGCTAAATGGCATATGTTACGACTATGTAAATCAAATGCGCCTGGGCTGCAGGGCGTATACGCAATAACGTATAATGGCTGCAAAGCAAACGATAGGAGTAACACCAACAACAGCAATATCCAAACAACAATAAAACTTGGCGCATACATCGTCTAAGGCTAAGGACTCCAGCACCGCCAACGACGATGCCGATGTTCGTGCATTAAAAGCAAAGTCCTGTTGAAAATTTTGCGCAATATATAAACAATTGATCCGAGCATTTTATGCACACAATTCACAACTCATGTGCTGTGTGTGTTTGTGTGTGTATGTCTATGTGTGAGTAACACCGGCTTGCCAGAAAATTTAAAGTAATGCTTTATCCAGCTTGCCAATAGCGTTTATTCTCGAATAGCAGGGCGCTAGAAAGTATGCAACAGAAATATTTTATAATTGGCCCTAGCCTTAAGCCAGCGTCGACAATGGAGAACGGCCATATTTTGTATGGATTTCAATTAACGCCAAGCCAAATGCCCAACGGCAACTGTAAAAGCAGTAATCAAGAAAAAGCAGAAGAAGGAGCATGAGCAGGACGTGACTAAAGAGGAAAAGGCACAATAAAATATTTGCAGGAACAACAATAAAATCGATGGTGATTAAAGAACCGAGCTGTCTGGACAATGTAAAAGGAGCTGCCTGTCTACCTCTTCCTGCCCACCTACCCCAACATATTGGTTTATTTGAAAGGCATTGCAAAAGTTGACGACTTTTTTATGCACTTTATAATCAAAATAGGAAATAAAATGCTTTCAAAAAGTGTAACGCATTAAAGAATATATAATATCAATACGAAAGCATTATAAAAACAATTGTAACTATACATTATTCTAATATAAGTTTTATAAGCAGAGCTCCTCCAACAAAATATTAATTCTGATCTTTCATTGAATTGTGTTTGGCTTCGGCTAATTAATAAGTCGAGAATTACACACAAAAAAGAAAAAGGGTCTAATATACAAAAAGTTTAATAATATTTTTGATTCTATTTGAATTTTTAGAATCTCATCAGTGTACATTGAAAATTTAAGTTTACAATTACAATTAAGGATTAAAGGCATATGTATATGTAATTCAACAATTCGACAAGTTACCTTCCAAATATGCCACATAATAAATATAGCTAAACTCTTTGGCTTTTACTTTAAATGTATTTATAAAAATGATATGTTTTGTTTCTTAAAACTGCCTTTGTTATTATTTATACTCCTGTCAGTAGTGGGTTTGTAAAAGCTCTCAAATATTCGTATAATTCATTAACTAAGGAGTACAAATAATTTGTTATTAAGCTTTACAATAGTTGAGAACTTTAAGAGATAATATCTCAAAAACCAATTACATTTCTCATTTTATTATCTCTATGGTTTTCGTATTTTCTCGGCTAGGCATCTTTTTTGTTACATTTGAATCCCAGCTTTAATCATCATTTCACTATCTCTATTAAATAAATTTCCATTGTGAAAGGTATTATGGTTTCGGTATTTTCTCGGTTAGGCATCTGTTTTTGTTACATTTGCATCCCAGCTTTAATGCGCCTTCTGACAGACGTCACGTCTGTTCTATATAAATATGTATATGTGCATAAAAAAAAGGCATGTATAGTAAAGCTTATACAAGACGTATGTGTATGGCATGCGAGTAAACTATATGCAACAGCTTCACTAATGTGTGCATGAAAAATTGCCGAAAAATATTTTATGCACACAACGAGCAACAGGGGGGGAGGGCGACAAGCGACAGACGACAGGCGACGAACACATTAAGCACAGTCAGGCAGCTCAGTGCCCTAGAAAATGTGCCAAAAAAAACCAGAGATGTTCTCATACATACATATATATGTTTGTGTATTTCTTTATATAAGAAGGAGGCATTACAAAGCTGCCACGGAATATGATATAATATTTGGCACAAAGCCAAGGGAATTATGCGCAGAGCAATGATGCTATTGGTGCTGCTGCTGCTGCTGCTGCTGGCATTGTTATATATTGCTGTTGATGCCCATAATATGCTTATTTATACAACAAATTACAATAGAGAGAAAGAGCTGATTAGAGGTCATCTCTATAAGAGTTTATGTATGTGTCTATGGGAGCGTATTATTACGCATTTTGTTTGCATTTTGATTTTGGTTTTATGTGCAAACAATTTGCCCCTTCAACACATTCCGAAATGCCAACAATTATAGTAAATGTAGCCTGCATCATGTATGTATGTATCTGTATGTATGTGCGCGGCTCAATTTCAATATTTCAACGCTGTCAAATTTTTGAAATGATAATGGGCAGCATTATGCACATAGCATGTGAAGACGGTGGGGGCTAGTATGCACAGCCCAGGGCGGCTTATGCCTTTTGATTGACATTTGAATTTGGCAGAATTGAAGCGCTCAACTGAACCAAATTATTGTGTATACGCAGCGTTGGCGCTGCCTAAATGGTTGCCTGACTGCCTTGCTGGGGGCTGGCTGGCTGTTTGGTTTTTGATTTGAACTGACGTGTATATTATGACGTTGCTAGACATGATGAAAAATTAAAATGCAACGAAGCATAATAAGGGCAGTGGAACAAACTCATAGAACATTAATGTTTAAATACGGCAAAAGTCGGATATATCAATACCATATGAGACGCCATAACGTTATTAAATTCCCAGGCGATGAAAAAATGTGCGGATCATTCGCAATCTTCACAATGTAATAAAGTACAATTCAATAAACTGGTTGAAAAAGTTAGTAAAGATACTAAACATCTTAGGAACAAAGGGAAGAAACATATTTGCACTACAAAACAAGCGGAGCGGCTGCTTTTTTTGTTTGAAATGAATCTTCTATATTTCCGTTAGGTAGGCGTGGAGTTAAGAAATGCAGAGTATTACTTATATCTTTATTAAAGCAATGTGTTGGTGGGGTGCAAAAATGTTAAATGGTTAACCATAATTTAAACCCAAACAAACAAAACCTTTTTTTAATATTTATTTTTCCCACTACCCTTTTTGTGAGGAGCAATGATTGCAATGTGGTGGAGCATATGAAACGATACTATACGATGAAGTAAACAACTTTTTATTGTTTAAAGTTTAAAAGTCCTAAACAAAAATTTGCTGCCTTCATTTTAATCCTATTTTTGATACGATTAATAAAATAAAACAAATCAATGCGGTCAATCAAAAACTCAACTGTGCTCCCGCCAATACATGGTGAACGTTTATTGAAAATTGCAATTCTGTGTTCGCTTAAGCCACATTTTTATTATTTTCTCCCAATTCAAGAATTCATTAAGAATCTGGATTTGTTTTTCAATTGACCGTTTTTTTTTCTCTTTCTTTTTTAATAAGAAACAACATATAATGTTCATTGTCTTCATACATTTACCATCTACGACGTTTATTTCACAAATGCGCCCATTGAGTCGTTTAAAATATATCTTCTATATTTCCATGTTTGACTAACAATTGCTGCTTTTAATCTCTCAATTGTCAGCGTTTAACGTGCAGGCAAAAAAACATTGCCTATTTCTGTGTGCTACCAAGTGTTCGCATTCACTTGACGGCACTTAAGTCTATTTGTGGTACGTTTTAATTGCTGCGACATATGCAACAGCACGTCAACCACATACAGACAGATAGCTCACCCACACACATACAAACATAAGCACACATACGTGCACCTTAAGACCGCTGCCAATCAAACCGCCAGCTGTCCATTTTCCACAGCCGCAATGACGTCATTACGCGTTAGTAGAAAATGGGCACTCAAACCAAGAATGGCAACAGTAACAACAAAGGCAACAACAAAATACTCAACCAGTCATTTTGGCTCAAATTGCTGTGGTAGCCGAATTGAAGCAGCATAAGTAGCCGGACAGCAGCCACTAGCCATAGTTGGCAAACTTAATTAATATTAAAACCTCCTTCGGCCAGGGGGGGAGAGGGGCGCCAAAGACAGACAAACTGTCCATGCAGCTCTCGTAATACGTTAAGTGCAATTATAAATACTCATCAGGCAGATTTCAAGTGGAAACGGGAGCAGCAACAACGAAAGCCTTGAGCCATTCTGCCAGGACAACCAAATTGCCAGCACTGCTATGAGAGCGACTCGACGGGTTCTAGAAGTTCCAGAACTAGAATTTCAATATTTTTGTAATGGAAGAACATTACAAATGCAACTTCTGGAATAACTAGAATTTTTATTATAGAATTTTATTTTATAACTGGCAACGTACGATTCACAGTCTTAACTGTCCATTCCATTTTCCGTGAGGTTGTGAACATCTAAAGGTTAGTTATACGATTTTTAAAATTTCCCAAATTATTCCATAAAGAAACTCTTTAAAATTTGTGTGCTAAGAATGCAATGTCTGCAGTCGACAGGTTAAATATATTGTAGAGAGATTTATATAACCAGGTTATGTAAAACCACAAGTTTTTGAATGGCACAAAATGTTCAAAGAGCGTCGAGAAAGACGAGCAATCAAAGAATCTATTGACAACTAGAGACATTGCTGATGTTATTCTCGTTTCTAATAGATCTGTCAAGAGGAGATTTGTGCCTTCCTTTTGGCTCCATAAAATCCCATTTATCTTCACTGAAAGCAGCTTCGAAATCAGGATCCATACCATGTTTTTATCAATTTATTATAAATAGTTAACTATTTAAAAAAGTTCCTTACGAACTAGTTTAGCAACTGCTAGTTCACAGCATTGGTGGCTCGAAAGAGAGGCTATTTGGCCTCTGGGCGTAAAAGCAAATGGCCAAAGCGACAACAAATAAAGTGAAAAAATGTGTACGGCGGCAGAAGCAGCGGCGAAAAGGGAAAATCAATAAACAGCAAGCAACAAAGGCGAAGAAAATAATTTGCCCCCGAAACTGTAACACGCTCGCTATACACACACATACAAATACCCGTATATGTGTGTGTGTGAGAGTATTTGTACTTTCTGTGACAAGCACAAACAAAGTCGAGTGGCAGGCAGATAAAAAAGAAAAACAATTTTTTTCCATCGCCTTAGGGGGCAAGATGAACGAACGACCTTGCTGTGTCTGCTTTGATGACTTGTCAACGGGCAACGATGTAGCGTTTTAGTTTCTCGCATAGCATACTTTTTTGGGGTCAGCAAGTGTTGTTGCATAATATTTGAGCCCTTTTAACAGTTTATATTTATGATATTTGTATCGCCATTTTGGCACGCTTCAATGAAATTAAATCTCAATGCAGATGTAAATGTAAATGAGTGTGTTTCGCAGACGCGTTTATTGTTTTAATATAAATGTTGATAAATTTGCATTTGCAAACAATTGAAAGCAATTAAACTCATATCAATCAATATGTTTATATGTATGTATACAAATATATATATACATACATATAGTATATCTGTGGATGTGCGGTGTGCATGTGCTTTGTCATGCTTAATGACAAGGGGCAGCAATCTGTTTTTGTGGGCGGTGTACGCATTAACATTGCAACCGTAAATGAAACTGAAACAGAGACATCGTCAACTGGCCACCACATTGGTCAGCTCCCTCCACTGACTCTCCCATGGACAAGTAGATTTGCGTGCAGTCATAAATCAGGACACAGTCACACACACACACACACAGCCCACTCACTCATACGAACACGCACAAGTTAGCGTCTAAGCAGTGGCCATTAAAGTCCAATAATTGGCTGCATGGTAGCTTCAAAATGGTGCCGCTTAGCAAAACGCAAAGCTTGCATTTATACAACTCTAATTTCCATTGACATACAAACGGAAGCTAACCAAGGTACTCTGGTCTACATGTTAGATTTCTTCGACTGATATTCTACTCGTAAATTCTATTCTTTAAGCACATAATTAAATTGTATTTGGTCGACAAAAAGGTGTTAGTGAGTAGTTTTCTGAAAGTTGAAATTTCTTTCATATTATTGCAATCGATTAATGGTAGGCTTTTGCTTTTATATTCATATCGCTTTACATGCGTGTTCAAGTTAAAGGAATATTTTCCATAACATACACATTTCATTAATTTAGAATAGTCGTAAATGTATAATGTAGGAGGGGAATGTCGAGATTTAAAAATAAATGTATAGTGTAGCAGGCCTAAAGAAGAAGAATTTCACGACCATTTCCTTTTCTAGTTGGCATATTGATAACTTATACCTTTTTATTGAAAAATCTATAAAGTAGGAAAACTTCAGATTAAAGTTTTTGGCCAGAGTTGGCCAGGAGAACACATTTTAATGCTAAGTATTGATTTAAAAAATAATGGCGAGGAATGCAATTAGGTGGTGTGAGAACGTTAAAATATATCTCTATTCCCTTTATATCCCTCTTCGCCTGTCAATCCTGGTTTATGAAACAGTATTAACTGGTCTATGAAACAGCATAAGCTGGTAATTTTCTAAAACAAATCGGAAACTAAAACAATCGCTAGAATTGCTAAATATAGGAAAGGAAATAATTGAATGAGGTTAACAAGCAGCATAGGAATTAACAACAAGCGTATTTTATGAAACCACAGTTTTTGTGCAATTTTTTAACGATTTTGCAGACTTTTAATATATAATTACAAGTCAATGCCAACATAAAACAACCAACTTGCGGACCATAGTGCAAGGGCGGGGCTGACCTCCTTACCACAAAAATTAACTGAGCTTTATGTGAAATGTAGGTGTGCGTGTTGCCTTAAACGATTGCGCAAAGTTGAGTTGCTTAAATAAGCGAATTTTAGCGCGCATTTACATACTATGTAGTACGAGTACTTAGGCCATGTGTATTGGTGAAGAACTTTTCAAAAGCAGCGCACTCCAAACAACACCCAGAACATGGCCTGACAACAGCAGCAATACCAACAACATCAACAATAAGAAGAGGAGCAACGGCAGAGATGTAGAAAACACATCTCACCTATTCCAGCTGGCAGACAACGAAACAAAAAAACAAACAAACAAACAGAGAGAAATGCGAATACAAAACACTGGCAACAAACATAAATATTCATTGCACACATGGCCACTCTAATAGAGCTGCATGTGTCCCTTTCTACATGTGTGTGCCTGGGTCTGTGTGTGTGAGTGTGTATGAGTGTGCCAACTTCCGTCCACAATGACACTTGATGATGAAGATTTTGTTGCTTTCACTTTTGTCGTCGCCGGCTTGATTGGCATAGCATTGCAAAGTGCATAAAAAACGCACGAATAGCAACAATGGTGGGTGAGGAAGTTGGTGGCAGGCGAGTGTCACGTGCCTTGTTAAGAGTATGCCCTCTATTGAATAGGGCAACGTTTTTGCTTTGCTCTAACGTTCGCACTTAGAAAAAACTATTCGTCTTACAGACAGACCCATATTTTCACTTTGATTTAAAATTTCACACTTAAATTTTATGGCTTGGATATTTGTAAAATATCTTATCGCACTTTAGAGTTATCAGTAGTTGCAGTAATTTTGTGGACTGTGGAACTGAAAAGAGTAGTCGGGGAAAAAATATTTGCATACAAATTAGCGATGGTCATGTGCTGGCTACGAAATGGAACTTTAAAAACATGCACGACGCATATATTTCGATTTGATACAAATTCGAACTACGAAACCGTATCAGTAGCCCATCTAAGAGTTGGTCAGAAGCTGAAAGAGTAATTTCACGTATGGAAATAATTTTACATTGCCTTGCGTAGACAAAGGCCAAATGGATTATATATATAATATTTTATTTTTTAATTATATTAAGTTTTTTAATAACATAAATTAACACAATTTTATGGCAGCTTTTATGAACAAAAACGATTGTTATTGAAACGAAATAACATGATTTTTTAATCGATATAGAGATTGAAAAATATATAACTCTCTTAGCTGAGTTGAGGCAATTGAGGATTATGTGGTTTTCATATCCATATTAATAATAAGTTCTGTTCATCAGACCTACTTTGTGTAACAAATATTTCAAATGAGCTATTACATTCGGAAGCGTATTAGGGATTTTTATGAAATGCATTTATAATTATTATTATTAAGCTCGTCAACTCTTACCAGGTTTCAGAGACCAGTTAAAAAAATGGACAAGAATTGAGATAATCAATATTTGAAAAAACCAGTTATTTTTTATTTTTCCAATATTCTTTATTCTTTCTCATTGAATATGTTCCCTATGGAAAGTGTTCAGTTCCCCAGTTCTTGGCTAACAACAATAACAATTTCAAAGAGACCCGAAACATTTCTCTGAGTGTGTTTGTGTCTACGAGTATGTGGAAGGTGTGAATTCGATAAGGCGACACCTGCATCTCACCTGGCAGTATGTAATGGCAAATGATATTGGAGTATGTCGGGCTCTCTTATTAAAGTGACACAACAGTGCTGGTAGAGATTATCATATTCATGCACACACACATACACATACACCTGCATCTAAATTGAGCAAACAGGATAATGGAAAAGTTCAGGAGCGCACATGACATAAGTGAGTTGTAGAGCAGGGCAGGGACTGTTTTGCAAAAATTTCATCATCACCATCAGCATCATCAGCATGTCATCAACGCGTAGCCTTGGCTTATGAGCAGATAGACTTTGGGCTTAGCCATGCCGACGTCGGTGCCTAGCAGGCACATTTTCGTAATACTCGTATTCATTTGCACGCGCCGCCAGCAAAAGTTAAAAATTTAAATCAAGGCAGCAGCGACAATGGCAAGCAGCGCTCAGGAGCAAGGACACGCTGGCAACCTAAAACAGCAAGGCAGGCAAAGGCTTTATCACAAAACATGAGCGACGGCTGTCATTCATGTTGCATACTAATTTAAATACTTTGCACGCACGTACACACAAACACACACATGCATGCACACACACACACACCCATAGACACGTACAAACACACTCACTCACATATCCACACACCCACCGACACACATCATCGCCACTTGCTGTCACCCATTTCCGCTTTTTGCAACACAAAAGCCACTCGGCCTCTCGCCTTATGCCAGAGGATGTGTGCCATGTTTATGGCTCTCAATGCATGCATTTGTATGTGTGTGTATATGTGTGTTTGTGTGGGTGTGTAGTGGCATAACAAAAGAAAAACAAAAAATATTTTCCTGTATTAGTTGTCGCAAAAGTTTGCGTCTGCTTCTGTGTGTGTGTGTGTGTGTGTGTGTTTCGGAGCATGTTTTGTGTGCTTTTGTTTATTGTGTATTTGTTTTGCTTTTTTCTTTCATGCAGTTTTGGCAAAATAGCGACGAGAGTTGACCAATAAATTCTTTATAGCAACAATAACGTTTTTGTTCCCAATTTTTTATGAGCATATCAAATGTTATGAAAAACTCTTCAAAAGCCTTTAATCGCTAATATTTATTTCTTTAATTATTTATTTATTTGTGTCGACTCACGAAGTATGAAAAATGGAAAATAAGACTTAAGAGCTGCGTCACGCTATTATTATTTGCCCATCTGGCCAGCTGTGAAAGATTTCAGTTCACAAAAAATATAATATTTTATTTCTTCTATTAGTAATAGTTTGAAAATTAAATGAAAGAAATTTTAAGTAAAGCCTTCAAATATGGCTCCTTCTTTTGCAATATTATTAAGTGCATCCTAGGACTTTTTAAAAATATATCTTCTACATTCTATAACATTTTCTAAGAATTAAACCTTCGGGAGACATTACAAGTATTAAAGAGTCAGAAAGGTCCAAACATTCTTGTGCAAGTAAATTTCAGTTCAATCCAGTACCCAAGCATCAATATGCTGAATGGAAACGTGAATGAACGTAAACCAAAAAAAAATATATATACTATATATATAGAAATAGACAGTTTTTCTTAGTCTTCAAAGCCTGCAGTAATTTTCATTAACTATGACCTAATCTGTAAAATTCCATTTTCAATTAACGCAACTCTTAAGATTTCAATAAAAATGTTGTCTCGGAAAAATAATCTGCCAATGCCAGTAACGTACCCTGATCTGGTATAGAATTGTTTGAATTTATCAAAACGTTAAAAAGCAATATAGACCTGTATTATCCAAAACTTGAGAAAGCTCAAAAATATTTGCTTATCAAAACATTAAAAGGGCTGAAAATCTTGCAATATCACTGAAGTACTATTATCTGGAACAGGATTGTTTCACTCCATATAGACCAGTAATGAGCATGAAAAGAATCCGTTTTCTTGAAAACTTGAAAAAGCTGGAACATCTAGCAATGTCAGCAATTTAGAACAGAATGGACCAGCATTGAGCATAAAAAGTATTCGGTTATCAAAGTTAGAACTCCTAAAACAGAATAATTTAACCCCATGTATTGTGTACATCACTATTGAGTATTGAAGGTATTCTTTTAAAAATCTTTCTCTTAAACTATAACTACAGTTACTTTTTCCCTCAAGTAACCCACGAAAATATAACATACGGGTACATAGAAACATATTCATGTATGTCTTCATTTTATGTTATATAGTATTTGCTATTTTCCTGCTTTCTGTGTCTTTTCATTTTTTTTTTTATTTTTATTGTGGAATGCTGGCCGAATACATTTGGCATTTGATATTGCTCGTTTTTGTGTGGAGAATTGTGTGTCGTTTGCTTGTGCTATGGTCCGAGGCGAGTCCCTTGTTTGCCTGTCTCTCTGTCAGAATGTCTGTGTGTATGTGTGCGTGTGTGGAGTAAAATGTGCACGGAATGTCCGTTGAATGTATGTTGGTATATATAAATGCAAATTGTTATTGATTATGCTGCACATAAACTGAAACGCAAACAGACAATCAACTACTAGCTGCAGCCTTCCCGCTCTAGCCGTTTGCCATAATAAATTTGAGCATTTGCAATTTTTTGACCCTACAATTCTGGGACTGCTCCTTCTTTTCTTGTCTTTTGTCTGCCCTTTTTTGCTTGCTTGGGCATTTTGCTTGGCAAAAATTCAAGCAAGTAGCGCAACACAAAAGCTGAATGCATAACAATCAAGACTAACAATTTTCATTTGCACGCTAAGTTAAACGAAAATAAAACATATACACGTATACTCGTCATATGTGTGTTACGTATACGCCGTGTGACATACATATATGTGTGTTTGTGTGTGTGCTTGGAAGCACGCACACGCACTCACACCGATGCTGATGCTGATGCCGACACAGAACGTATTGCGATAAATTCATTTTGAAATGCACTTTGACTGCTTGACTTTCGGCTTAAAACTGCAAGTGCGGTAAGTTGGAGTTAAAGTTGCCGTTGAGTGTTTTTAGGGAGGGGTGAAGGAGTAGAAGGAGCAGAAGGAGGGGTTCAACTCGTTCAACTGCCGCCATATTTTATGCCACGGCTTTTAGTTAGACAGCCTCCCACGTCATGTGGAGTTTAGCAAACAGTTTGCTATTTGCTCCATGTGGCTACAAAACTCAAACAGTTCTCGTAAAACTTTTGGCACTGACATATACGTGTACACACCACATACATACATACATACACACACACATATGTATGTAGTTATGTCATAGAATGAAAGCATCTCTACACCTATGGGCAAGTTTGTAATGTCGGTAGCAGCTACCTACGACCTCAATCGTGGGCGCTGCACTGCCAACGCATAATGACTTTCGTAATTACATGGCGAGTCCTGATGAGTTGTTGGCAATTACCTGCTGAATCGACTGTTTTAACTTTTAATTGCTGATGCATGCGGATTGAAGGCTGGGGAGTGGCACAACAGCGGGCGCCAGCGTAAGTGACAGCAAGCCACAAAACACGCAACAAATTGAGCGCGTGGCAAGCATCAGAGACGGAAAGTGGCACGATGGGCGACGTTTACAATTTCTTGTAATTCATTTGCCGCATACAAATCTAATTTTATATTTACATTTAGCTCCAGGGATATTCGCATATCTACAGCTGGGAGAAGCAGAGAGAGAGCGGGCGGGAGAGAGCGAAGAAGAGTGCTGCGGAAATTTATGAAACGCCAGCCCTCACATCTCATCATCATCATCATCGTTGCTTGCCTGTAGTTGTCGGTTACTCGGAATTAAGCAAGGCCATTACAAAATTATGAAAATTTTGGGCTAGGCGCCCCAAACTGCGACTTGTGGGTGGGTGTGTCTGTGTGTGTGTTTTCTGGCATGTGTTTGTATGCGTGTGTGTGGGCGCAGGTGCGCGAATGAGGTTGCCAAAACTTTCTGCACAGACTTGGGTTAAATTTATACATAAAGAAGGAGAAGTGTGTGTGTGTGTGTGAGTGCCAGTCAGTGCAGCTGCTCGACATCAAATGATATATTTGCCAAGAATATAACACACTACATATATGGGAGTAGAAACTAACAGACAGGTGGTAATGGGGCATACCGAAATGCAAATTACCTATCAAAGCCACGCTCTGACATCTGCCAGGGAACTTGATGAGGATCTTAAAACTGAACATGCCCGCTGAAGGGCAACTAGTAAATTTCTGAAAAAATAATAAATCTTATCTCAACGAAACTAATTGGAAGCAACCAGAGAGAAAATCTGCATTGTCTCAAAACTGCACAATAGGGATAACATCTTTTGACATAACTTGTGGCTAATTCTATTAAAATAAAATACATAGCCATTAACTTATCATTAGTTTTATCACACGACTTTTTATAAAACCTTGGAATTAGCGCAGAGCGTATAATACTACTATTTGAATATTTAAGTATTTGTATTGTACTGTTAATCTTTATCAAGCTGTTGGGCATTATAGCAGAGTCTTTTACTTACTCTTGAGGTCGCATTATGCAAGTCACAATCCTAAATTAGGTTAGTTTGTCTTAGATTTAAAAATTTAAAACGCATCATGATTAATGAATTATGCTTTGTATAGGATATACTTTGAGAATTAACCCGCAAATGACTGAAAAACTACGTATTTTCAATGCAAGTTGGGCTAAGATTGAGTATTGTATGAATTTCAATCTATCTTTTGCATTTCGACTTTTCTGGTAAAGCGGACAGTCTATCTATTTATATGAGTGTATCTGACTATATTTGGTACTTTACTTGGAATGTGTCTTATTAAAGTTCTCAATTAAAACTATTATCGTTTAATGGCCCTTTCAGGATTTTGAGTGATTTTAGCATGATGGCCGTTGCTTTAGATAAGCTCACTTATTATCTAGACCGTTTATTAGCTAGCTTCAACTAGAACCTAGATATTGAGATATTTAAGATGTTTCAACTTTTTCCTAAGTACTATTGCAGATACTTTTGAGAATTTATTGCTTCATAACTTCTGCGCTAACTAAATGTTTCACTTATTCTGGACAAGAGCTATTAAAAGAATAAATTTGAAGTTTTTTAAACAGAGTTTCAAGGCTCTTTAGAACTTTTCAACCATAGAGCTAACCACCAAAAAGTAACACACACAGGCAAGCAAAACTTTAATTCTGTGTATTTACAGACATGAGTTGGTGGGTAGGTAGGTTGATGGTGTACTTTAACCAAAGGGCTACTCTCAAGCCACACACACACACACGCCAGAGCCCCTGCACGAGCATACACATGCATATGCACATACTACATCGAAGCATTGCATTAAGATTTAATTGAATAAACGTAAGCGCATGAAAGGCTTTTCATTTAATTAGCAGCCAGCGCTTTCCATAGAAGCACTGCACGAATGTCAACATCTTTTTTATGGACGCCAATTAGTTGAATTGCTAGAAAATTTGATTTGTATTAAGCGACGTTGGTCGTTGGTCGTGGGTTCACAGGCATGTGGGTCAAGCTTATTTGTTAGTCCTTGTTACTGATTGTTATGCATGAGGCGCGGCTTGCCAATGTGTAGATACTTTTTAAATAACTTATTCATTATGCGGGGCCGCGCATGTGTGTGGCTGGGTGCTTGTATATACTTGTATTTATAATCTGCACCAGGCATAATAAATTGTCTTAAAAAGAAGCGCCTACAACGATGGCAGCACGAATCCTTATGTGTATATACAAACTCTGGTATACACGTGGCAATAATTTGGTTGCCTATGTATATTGCTGCCACAGTTATTGTTGTTGTTGTTGGTGCTAGGTTTTCAGGTGCTGCTGGTTTGTATTTCGGTCCACACATACGCACATACACACACACAGAAACTCCCATACATGTGAAACGCGATAAGAACGGCGCCAAACAAAAAAGGATACGCCAAAAGAATCAGCAAGAGGGAGAACGACGCGAACTTGATAGGTACTTTATATCAAAATGGCTGGGAGGACAAACGGCAGCCCTTGGCAGGACGGGAGAAGTCGCGGCGCTTTCACTCGCAACAGACAGGACACCAACGCATGCACTAAAGTTTAATGTTGTGCCCACAGCGGTCGTCTTAGTGGACAAACAGGACTCGGCTCGATAACGACGGCAACGACGACGACGACGACGATGTTAGTAACGACGATGACGACGATGCTATATAATTTACATAATATACGTCGAAAACAACAACAACAGCCACAACAACAACTAGCGAAAGAATTTCCACTTCACTTCCTTCCACCATGAATTAGGATCTGTATTTCATATTTTCACTCTCGCCCACACACACGCACACGCACAACAATTTCTTGTTTTTGTTGTTGGTGTGCATTTTTTTATGTAACAATTTTTTTCTAATTCATTTTCATTTTACTTTTATTCTCTGCGCACATATCCGCCCCTCCCCCCTGCGCCTGCGATATCAGAGTCGTTATACTGCGCGCACGTGTTGCCAAATTCCGACCTTGGCTGCCGTCGCTGGCGAATTTCGTGAGGAGACTGTCTGAGGAAAATCGTTGGGCCAACGTTTTCTGATTCGTTCGCAAAGTTTCGCGCTTCGTGTACAATTTTTTTCCCACACATGCAAAGGACATGCTCTGAACTGCGAGTGAAAGCTCTGCGAGCTTTCTCTCTATGGAAAGCTACAAGGGCTGTTTGAAAAGTTTCGCCGGCTAGTGACAAATATTGCGCATACGCCACATCCAACTACAATGTTTAAAAAGCACTCCAATTCCTCAATTGAGTGAAAGCTTTTGCTCTTCGAACGCTTCTCACGTGCTGCACGTAGGCCCAAATCAAAGCGTTAACATTTATGTATCTGTATATGTGTGTGGATGTGTGTGTGTTTGCCACGTGTTTATAAAAAATAAGCATCAAGACTAAAGCTTTTATTTCTAATTTGGCCTAAGCGTCAGAAGCAAGAAAAAACACCGGCAGCATTAAATATGAACAAAGCTAAAGCTGCCGCTAACGCTTTTGGCTAAAATAGAAGCCTCTGCATATTTCAATGCAATTGAAGTATCTACCAAGGGCCGTATTTTAAAAAGAAAAAAATGTTCGCGCTTCTAGCAATGCACTAATGAAATACTGCACGGGCTCAATTTTAGTTGTATGAAGTGTGGGAAGAAATCTTAGTTTAGCAAATAATAAACAAATAAGGAGCTCCTGCCTCCGGGCCTGCTACCTAATAGGGTCATATTAAAAGATAACTATAATTAGGTACTTCTTAGAAGAAGACAGCATTAGAAATAAGATAAGCTTTTAATGCATAACATGGACCTATCTTCCACAATCCAAGTGGCTATAATTACAGCAATGTATAGTGTATATTTAACTTCATATGAGTTTGGGAATCTTTAAATCTTATCTGAAATAGGTATACCGATTCAATCTTCTTTGGAAGTACTTTTTCAGCAAAACACAGATTTGGCTATTAATTTTTTATTTATCATTAAATGTCATAACATTTTCAAGTTAAGTTCGTTAACGGTGTTCTTTGTGTATAAAAATGTAACAGACTTGTCGAAAGAGCAACACTAAGAACGACGTCGTATATGCTGGCAGCATTTCTATCTGCTCTAATCTCATTTTATTCAAATTCTAATGCAATTGTTATGCACTTTTCTACCCATTTTAAGCTGGTCTCTACCCCACTGTGCCACCATTTAGAGTCATGAGAATTGAGAACAGTGATGCACGGCATGTGGATGAGATCATAAAATGTGCGCTAATTCGTAAATAGTGCCTGTGTAGAGGCGCTAATTTCGTAGTTTATGTGAGGCTAGCAATTTACGTTGTTTAGCCCAAGTTAGAGAGCTCATAAAATCCAAATCAACTTACCTTTTTCTGTATGCCTTCTATGAGTGCCAGTAATAAATTTTAGTCACTGCGCCGCTCAGCCATCATGCACTGCAATGAAAAGAAGGAAAATAGCCAACAATGTAATTATTTTGTCGTGCTCATTGGTATGCATGAGGGAGAGAGTAGCTGGGAGCGTGTAAAAAACGCGTATGTCAATTAAAAGGCTATAACAAGCAGACAATTCGAAAAACAAACTGCACGAGAATATGGCTAAAAGACACCAAAGACAGCAAAAATCAACTTCTGGCTGATTGTCTATGCTCGGCCCATACAAAAATTCAAAGCGACATGCAACACAGAAAATGTAGAGAAAGACATGAACCGAGTGTAGAAGAAGTAAAGGGGAAACAGATATGTTGGCTGGGAATGTCTGTAATAACGACAAATTGGACACACAAGTCACGTGCACGCAAAACGACAAAACACGCGCTTCAAATGTGCCGCAACAAAGCATGCACACTCACACATGTACGAATACATAGTATACAAGTATATGTAGATATATGCAACTGCACCCACTTGGCCTAAAGCTGGAAAATGTACTCCACACAATTGACAGAGATCCTAAAAGAAAATTGAAGTATCCCGAGGCCATAAGACATCACTTACCTTTTGCGGCTGCGCGTCATTCGATGCACAACTAATGGCCGGTAAGACTAGGAGGCAGACATCTCTACCCAATACGAGCATGTGTGCAGATTTGTGTTGAAACGTCTAGTTAGTCTTTTGGCATGTAAAGCATACAAATGTTTGCACAAGCTGTGGCATTTGTGGCATGCAAAGTGCATTTCATAATTAATAAATATTTTGTTTATAGCAGGAGGACAATCAGTATGAGAGGGAGGGGAGGAGGGGAACTAGAATGTATGTCTGATATGCCATAACGATGCCATTTTGTCGTTTATAAGCACACATCCTACACAACCATTCCTACATGCCACAACAAATTTTTAATGCGAATATGTGCCCAGTATCAATGGACTTTGGCAAGTGGTGGGTGGTTGGAGCACGTTTCTCTAACTAATTTGTCATTGAATGTCAGTAAACTGCAATTAGCATACAACTTTTTGTGCTCCGGCGCCATTCAAAACAATTAGCAAGCTGGGCCGAAACTGAGCAAAGGGATGTCATAGTCCTAATTGCACAGTTAGAGTGCTGGGCCACGCAAATTTAATGCCGGGGGCATGCAGAAATTACATCCTCAATTGCAAAGGCAGCATCGCCTCGTCTGTTGCAACTCTTGATGATGATGGTGATGATGATGCTTCAGAGGCAAGCGGTGAAGCATGCAAGGACACAAAAGCCTACACACACACACACACTCCGCCAGTCCAAATTCAATAAACAAGGCGCTCGTGCGGGTGTCACTCGCAAACAGACCGTGCATGCTCGATGCACTCAAGCGTACAGCGTCCCAGACCTGACTCACAAAGACAGTCGCAAAGACAAGGACAAAAACAAATACCAAGCTGTAGGTGGTAGCAGGACACTGTAGATAGGCTGGCCAGCAACACTTCAAAAAACTTTCAAGCTTTCAGCCCGAATTCTTAGTTCTAATTCGCATCAAATTTAATTTCAGTTGCCAGCCTAAGTTTCAGCGACTATGTTTAAACGTACGACTGTATTCATCAGGGCCACTCTTTAAGAGGCAGAGAGCACTGGATGCATAAGCAGAGTAGGCCACGTGGGCCACAATGTAAGCGACTATAGCTCCCCTTAGGAAGTTTATCAATTGTCCCATTCCATTATTTTTATTTTTCTCTACCTATCTACATAGAATTGTTACATTTTTCGCGAAAGACAAAATATTTAAAAACTGATTAAAGATTTCTATCAGTACTTGTTCTCAACATTGTGGAATTACATTGAGAAATTTCTGAAAAATTAAATAAAAATATTGTAGTCGCACTTCATACGAAGTACCTAAGTGCTGGCAAATCGAGAGTTAAATTGTGAAATTTCTAAAAAATTAAACATACTATTTATTCTTAAAGTAAATAACCAAGTGTAAGGTAAAGTCACCTACACTTTAACAGGAAACTTGTGTCAAATTACAGCTTCCTAGCTCTTATCCTTTGGGCTGTGTGTTGATTGCACATAGCTTTTCGTGTCCCAATCTTTCCATGAGAAAATCATTATAATTTAGGCACCAGGAAAAATAGCAACAAAAAAAAAAACAAGTATATTGGTTTCTTTAATTCTTTCTAAGAGTATACAAACTAAATTTTAAGTTAATTAGATGCAAATTGTAGAGTTTTCATACAAACGTTGGAGCTCGTTTTCCCCCCTCTCGTGTTAGAATTTCCCATACCGCTTCTTAGTGCTCACTTTCACTGTGAAAACAAATAAGGAAGGATCTGTCGTAAACAGATATAGCGACAGAAATCTTAAAGAAGAAAGCATTTATAAAAAAATTTGAGGGTGAATGCCCTTTTTTAGATATAGTTCTAGTATTTATGAAGTATTTACATTCTTCACATTTCTTTTCATAAGTTAAAGTGAACTGACGCTGATATTAAAGTTGCGGACTCAGTTTCAGTTGCCTTCGCCTCATCGGCTTCACTGAGGCAACCCAAACAATATTATGGCATTGTCCGAATTAATGAGATTATGCTGTGCTTTTTCCATACGTACTGTGTGTGTTACATAAATTTATATAAATATTACATATATTTTATCGCAATTATAAGCCATAACTTCTTTGTGCCTTATCTTTAATAATTTATCAATTGTGTTGCACATGGTGTCCTGCTCCCTTCCGGCCTGTCTCGCATTGCACCAAAAAGTAGGCAACATAAATTTGCACATATCCATACGTACAACCATAAGTCACACATACAAACGACGCACACGCACGGTTCCATATATGAAGCCATTAGTCTGGCCAGTGGCCACGCATTAGTGCGTGCAGCCAAGCTGACAAAATGCCTGTCCAAGCAATGGCCAACGACAAATTCCGAAAACACTTTCCCAGAACCCGCTTACAACGTTGACAATAAAGCTTTACGAGCCCGAGCTCTAAAAAGCAGTAAACAAGAACAACTACTGCACGACCGCGTTTTGCGTGCACAAAATTCAATTCGAATGGACAAGAGCAAACACACAGACACAACATACACACACACACACAAAGAGCCATGCACACAGCATGCGTAGGTAAGCCGACCATCAATTGGCTGGCTGCGTCTCAGCCCGCGGCCGTACTGTTCACTGGTCGGTGCAGTGGAGTGTGCAGCACAAGGTAGTTGAGGCAGCGCTTACGCTCCATTGCCTTGCCACATCGACGGTGAACGTATTTCGCCAATTACACATTTACCTTTGACAGCCAGCGCCGCTTGCAATGTCGGCATACTTGCGTCTCCGTGTTTAAGGTGGCAATTGATTGTCGTAAACAATTGGCGGCATCAATTTGGGGGCGGACCTTTCAGCCACACATTAGCAGAGACACCTACGGAGCCAAACAATGTGCGAAGCGCATTAATATCAACCATGCCTTCTGTATAAGTGCAACGCTTACTTTACGCCATTAGCGGCCCAGACAACATAACTGTGCGAACATCGAGGCAGCAAATCAGCAGTTTTAGCTAAAAGGGCTCAACATTTTCTTACATAAACTTGATCTCATACATTACTTTTTCGAATATTCAAAACTAATTTAAAGATTACAGTATGATTCCTAATGGTAAATATTTCCCATAGATTTTAGTGTATACAACTTGTAATGCTTTTTTTCAAAGAAACAGCAGCCTTTTAATCTCTCTAATTGAATTGTTCTTTATCGTGTTTGTAAATAATAAACAAATAAGCTTTATTGTTTTCAGCTGTTAATAAATTGAAAATGAGAACAAAGTAAAATTAAAATAAATGCAAATCGTACAAACAATTTTCTGTACCAGATATTTAATTTTGATAAAAACTGATGCAGATAAAAGCTTCGTTCAATATTAAAAAGCTGCGAACATAGCTGTAGAGCCATTACAATTGAATTGTTGAATGTTAAAAGGAATAATAATATAATCCCTGTAGAGAGATTTTTATGATATATCAGCAATTCCTAACTATAATGTTTCCTTTAATCATAAAAGCTATTGGTACGTATAAGCGATTTTGATATTATAATATAAAATAGTAGTAAAAATAGTAAAAAAAATAAAGTCGTGTCTCGTCTCGTGTCTCGTGTCTCTAAAAAAGTGTCCCGACTTTGAAATACTCTATACATATGTTTAGAATAAATATAAAAATTAAAAAAAGTCAGAGAATTAAAAAAAAAAATTACATCGATTTTACTTTTTTTGGTTTTCGAACTCACGTTAAGGGTGTATAATTGCACATATACAAAGAACAGTAAGAAAGAAAGTACAGAGTATAAAAAGATATACAAGTACGGATACAAGATATTTAATATGGATGAAAACTGGTGCTGACAAATGCTAAAAATGTAATGTTGCTGTGTCCTAAAATGAAATAGTTGAAAGCAAAATGGAATGGCGACAATCTTTTTAATCCCAATTATTATCTTTCCTTCAAAATAGTTTTTTTTGACTAATCTGTCTCTTTCTCTCAATATCTGATGTCTATCTCTGATCTTTATATCTCTGATGTCTATCTTTGATCTCCACCTCTGATCTCTATCGCTTGTCTCTACATCTGATTTTTATCGTTGGCCTCTACCTTAATATTTTTTTGATCACTGTTCAAAAGCTTACTAATTACCAAATCCCTTCTGTTTCCTTAGATTAGTAAAATACATATTTATTTGCTGAATCCTTTTCCCATTGGCTTTTGATTAATTAACATCGGCTTGAAATGTCTTGCGGAAAACCGTAAACTAATTTGGAGTTTTCCCATAGTGCCAAAGCTTCCGTTGCTGTCAACAGTGCTAGTGCCTGGGGCATTGAACTCGAAGCTGCCCTTACACACATACTCTCTCGCTTTTTGTACCGCTTGTAGCTGTCAATTTCGCAGCCTAATGCATAATTAAGTACGCTTGTACTATGTCGGTGTGTGTGTGTGCGAATATATACTTATATATAGACATGTGAGGGTCTCTGCACTTGCGTTTAACTATGCGTAAATAATGCCATGCTGTGCCGCAGCCAACTTCATGAGCCTTGCAAATGACTGACACACTTACAAGGCAACAAACTGCACTTACATATGTATGTACATACATCTGTATAAATATACTATATCTGTATATATCTGTATGTTTGTATGTTTGTAAGAGTGTCTGACAAGCATAAACAAATGGCAGTCTATAGCTGAGGCTCATTTGCTGTCAATGCTGCGCATCGCTTTAAGCCACATAGCAGCAAAAGTCACGTTCTGTTTGCTGTTTTTGTCGCTACAAAAACGCCAGCAAACCGCAACCGTTGCACACATCTTCACATTTGACATTTTGCCTACAATAAACGTAAACTGTTAGCTGAGAGCTGAGAGTGTCATCAAAGTAACTAACATTAAGCCAACGTCGAAACGTCTCTCACACTCATTCACAGTTGTTGTGATTTCGGTGCCGCAGGCGGTAAATTGTTCGATTTACGTTTACAAATTGCGCTTGACTTCCGATTTTTGTTTCGCTGCGCAGTGTCATGCAATTCCGCAACACCCCGGCCCAGCCACCCCGCCGCTCAGATCAGACAATGTTCAAGTGGTTTTAGATTGATTTGTCCCAAGAAATTTGCGGTTGTCGTTGCGCTCTTTGTGTTTTTATTTTTCCCTTTTGCTAGTTAGTCTGTGGATTCGATGTTTGCAGCGACAATCTTCATCAATCAGCTGCATCGCCACAATCGTCATCATCATCAGCATCATCAGCATTTGCACAACAACCTATAAAGTGGGTCAAAAGTTGATTTCCCCGCTAGTCACTTTTTGTGGCAAATTACGAAGCGCCAAGGTGATGGACTGTCTATCCAACTGTCTAGTTTTCTCTCGCTCTGCACGGGGTTGGCAACTATTTGTGAAAATGCAAATTCACAGTTTCCCATAATGATCAGAGTATGCTGCATGTGGTTTTGCGGCTACCGGAAAACTCATGTGTTAATGGCGCCCACTTATGTAGTTATGTAGTTATGTATTTATGTTTAAATGTCTGTCTGAATGCATAAATCACACGAGTGAGCGCCCACTATTTTGGAGGCCTTTATTCGGCTCGCTGCACTTGAACTTGATCTTGAAAATGTGTTCATGTTCATAATAAGTATCGTAAGTATCGTTCATTCAAGCCATGTTATATCATATTTTCCTACGCATTTCCACTCTACTTAATTACAAATTAACTTCACTCCACTCCCCTCTCCTAGCCATGCTCAGCCATCGCACTCATGTTTTGTCTGCCCCGCTGCTTTGGTTTTTCTTTTTCATTTTCTGTTTTTTTTTTTGTTTTGTTTGCTTTTCAGCGCTTCTAAATTGTCGAGTGTGTGTGCGGCGTTGCATGTCGCACATGAACAACTAAATTTGCTGTTACTGTTGTTGTTGTTGCTGCTGTAGTTGTGTTTTGCTGCAAAAATAAAAAATTAAAAACAAAACATACAAACAACTGTACAATTATTGTGCTCAAAGTCGCGTAACATTCAAAAGGCCGGCAAGTTGGCGCACATTTCAACTTTCTGTCGTTTTTTGTCTAAAAATAAGTTGAGAAAAAAAGACAAATATTTTGAAATTTGCATTCACAGTATTTGCATTTTTTAGAATTTGCAAATGTGTCACACCACCACTACTCTATGTATAGTATTTGTAAATTCGTTTTCATTTCGCTCACTTAGCTGACATTTGCGATGACCTACAAAGTAAGGGTAAGCTTTGAATTTGTTTAACTTTTAATGGCCCATGAAATCGGTTCGTCAACTGGGCAAAGAAAATGTTTGAATGTATGTTTTCTAAATAAGGTTACTAGTTCTAAAATTCAAATAGCGTGAAAGCACTTTGAAAACTTTCAAGTTGATTAACAAGTCAAAATACTTTGTTACCGTTTTAATAATTTAGTTATCGCAAAGAAACTTGACATAATTACATGTTTGAACAAATATATTGTAGCATATCTCTAGATAATTTTCCCAAATTTCATAGGCAACGAACGTCTTCACTTTTTTAAAGTATTTAAAGTAAAACTTTCACATGCTTATTTTTTATTTGACATAAACAAACTTAAATCCCCAAATCGTAACTATGAATTAGATTGGTACTCAACATTCACATTAACCTCAATATATTGATGCGTGCAATAAGCTTTAGTATGTTAAAATACCTGTAACTTTATAAAACTAAAAATAATATTGAATAATAATAATATTATACTTTCGGAGTGATTTCCCCACAACACAAATATGCCATAAAGCAGATTTTGAGGGAGCTAAAAATATTGAACATTGAGTCGAGAAACAACAAGACTGACGATAGATACTCTAAGAATATAACAGCAAGGGGAAAACACCATTAAATAAACATAGAGAAGACAAACAACAGCACTTACAGTTAAGACATTGTGCAAAATCAAAATAAAAAAAGTGCAATATATGTATGTACAAGTATATAGATGAAGAAAATATCTAATTATAGGATTGTACATACATATGTTTTAGGAAAACAAAAGCAGACTCCCTGATGAATGCGCGATATGCTGCCAAAACTTGTTTCAGCAAAAAATTTTAAAACGTAGTTTAAAGTATTAAATGAGCAACTCATAGACACACAACGCAATGCCTTCACTGTACCACTGTTTTTTCTGAATATTTAATTGCAGGCTTTTGGGAAAAATACCCAAAATTGTAAGGTGTTTTCTTCATAACTGCTTTTTAACGTTGTTTACATATTTAAAAGCATATGTACTTCCATGTAATTATATTCTTAAAAAGATCAAATGTTCGGCTCCGATCTGGGTAGTAAATAAAAAGCCACTACCTGATATCCCTGTGTGTAGTTGTTGTCGCGTTTGTGGCAGTTTCGTAATTTAAACTTAACTTATGAACATGTTTTCTCCTAGCAAAGGAGGGAAGTAGGCTGCAGCACCAATTAGATGTGACAACAGAAGGCTGCTTCGGAGAACTGGTTGCTGTTGTCTTTAATACTCGGTATCTAGAACCATCAAGCAAAGTATAAGTGTGAAAAGAACGTTGTCACTTGAAGCAAGGATTAATATTTGCGGACACTTGGACAGGAATATAATCTTATATAAAGCTATGCATTGACATGATACACAGATAGAAAAAGTATACCGTATTTGTTGAGAATTCTAACTGTAATAATTTTATTGCTGAAAAGCTTACTCAGACCAGACGAACACTTGGGAGTACTTGTAGTTACAGAGAATCAATTATGGAAATTCCATAAAAACCAAATGAATTAATTTCAAAAAAAATCATAAAGAGTTGTCATCTATGTACATATCACATTTTAAGCGTCTTGGTTGTCCATTTTCCCGTTGTTAATGATAAGTTCTGCTGTGACTTACACAAAATAGGTCTGTCTCTTCTATTTCTTCTAACTCGTAATTATCCACGAGTATATAAATTGCACACTGTGGTTTGTCTGTTTTTTTATTCAAATTATTTGATCGTACCAATATTTATCAATATTTTATTTACTTATGATTATGAATATTAATTACTTATGGACATTTAAATACATAAGATTTATTGGATTTATTTACTTTCAAATTATGAAATGCTCTACTATAGAGATAATTACTATATTTATTTAAAGACGCTATTCGGAAAAGTAAGTATATAAGTATTACGAGGGTAATAGTCCCAGAAGCACCCGACCCAACAAGGAAAACACAAATAATTAGCTCGATACAACCGTTCCCAGCTTTGTTCAACGATTTCAAGCAATACTTTACGAAGCTTTAAAATTAATTTAATTGTTTAGTTGCCTGTTTTTGTCTTCGCCGAATACAAAGCGTACCTATACTTTTATATATTATTTGTCTCCTTTAGTCAACTGTTTTGTTGTTGTTGTCCGTAGCGATGTGGCACCTGCAGCTGCACACAATTTGGCTGTCGATATAAACCCAAAAAAGTTGCATGAATTGTTTATTAGTTAGCTTCGATGTTGCAATTTAAAATGCTTCAGCTTCGTGCATGTCTCATGGCCGACTGAGGCTTTGGAGTCGCGCAACCGTTATTTTGTGCACTCGGTACATACACATAAACGATGTCTGTATCGTTTCATTAGCCAATTTCGCGCATGATCAGCGAATTTCCACTTGGCTTTAAATTACAACAACTAACAGAGGAAACAAGAATATCGTCAAGTGTCTGCAAAGCAGAAAATGAGCGCACGTATATTTTTAATAATCAGCAATTTATACTGTTGGCATTTTTTCTTGCTGCTGTTGTTGTTGTTGTTGTAATTTGGCATTTCAAAGCATTAGTGTTGTAGCATTAATTTCAAAGAAATCATAAACTTTAAGCACTTCCCCAAATGGAAAGCGCGCGCGTGGCATGTCAAGCTTATCAATAATTTAGATTCTTTCTCTTGCTATCCAACGCGGCGTCACGTTGCACAAAACAATTAAAGAAAATACAAACGCTGCCAATACTATCTCCCACAATATGTGCGACAACAAAAACAACAATAAGATGCAATGCATCGCTTGGAAAGTAAAAGTGGCCCCAAATTGTTGTAGATGCAACGAGTCCAGTCACTGAGCAATCAGACAGACTGACAAGCAGACATTGGACTCTGCCACTTGTCGTGTACTTCGAAATGTGCGCCATTTGTCAGGCGCAGTGCAACAACAATAAAAGGCAATTTAATGAGAGGCGCTTGTAAGAATTTGCGCTAAATTGACACAAAATTACAAAATTACAAAAGCCCGACATAGTAGACAACCACAACTGAAATAACAGCAGCTGCTGAATGTCGTCGTTGTTGTTGCCTTGTTGCAGCAATGACGGGCCAACATTTCTTGCAACATGCTGCCCTTATCAGCGCCCTAAAATGTGTCAAGCCGATAAGAGCTAGAGAAAATGTGTAGCGTTCTTCATGTCTCTCTGCTGTCAATATTGTTGTGGCCCAATTAGGTTGTTCAATACAATTTTATGGTATGGTGACTGGGTGAACTATAATTTAATGCTTATGTCATCTACAATAATTGAAAACTTTGTGCTACAGTGGATTTACGATTTTGTAAAGAACCTTGTTCTGATTAGTCTAGTTTTTTGTTTTCAATTAGTATATTTAAGCTGTAAATATGTATAATTTCTGTGTAAATATAGAAAAGACTATGAAACGGCCAAGCAACTATGGATTATGGTTTATTAGAAGTGCGTATTCCTGTACAAATATATCAAATAATTGAAAAGAAACACTTTTTTCTAATAATAAAATGATTAAATACATAAGTGCTTCAAACGCCTATTAAAAGGAATGTACATAACAAATATGGGTTTGGGGAAGTCTTTTCTCTATTACATGATAGTAACACACTTTTTGTCATCTTTTCCTTGATATTTCTTTATTGGTTAGAATCACCTTTTTAATTACCCTCAATATGACCTTATAGTTTGCCTATTTGAGCTATTTCTGATTTAAATTAAAATTAAATATTTAACAGCAATCTATTTAAGATTGCGTGATGGTGTGGTCTCTAGATTTATGCCAATTCCCCAAAATTCTTATTTTATTATTTTAGAAATCAATTTTAATCAACTTCTTTGTATAAATCTCCATCTTCTCTATTATTATTTTGTAATAAGTTGATTTATATGCGTAACTGATTATTATCAAAAGGATTAATCATTTAGTATAAGTCGCTTGATTTCGTCTAGTTTTTCTATGATACTATAATCTTCCTTTTAATATGTTCCTAACTTAAGCCTCATTTGTTTTTTATTAATACAAAAAAATTAAAGCATCG
This sequence comes from Scaptodrosophila lebanonensis, assembly GCF_003285725.1. Lineage (NCBI taxonomy): Eukaryota > Metazoa > Arthropoda > Insecta > Diptera > Drosophilidae > Scaptodrosophila > Scaptodrosophila lebanonensis. The sequence continues at coordinate 5,963,198 of NW_022060538.1, forward strand.
ATATCTCAAACAGTCGTCTTACTCGACAATATTGTCCATCTAAACCAAATAGGAAAACTGCAATTCAAATAAGTGCAAATCAAAACCCCTAATAACAATTATAAGAAACATAACGATGAAAAAGAAGTTGAAAAAGCTTAGAAATTCAAATATCTAGCTTAGAACCTTAAATTTATGCTGCATAAATAAATGAAAAATATCGTTTTCAAGCAAGAAAGGAATTTCAAAGGCAACGATTGCTAGCAAATGGATTTCAATCTTAAAGTAATACATATATTGTAATTCTCTGCTTTAAGGACTAAACATTCACTTACACAAAGGCTTTTAAAAGAGCTTCAGAACATCAACACCCTGCTCCCTAACTACAGTTCATCGTAGCACACATGCACTGTACAAACATGAAGGCAAAACATGCGGAATTTATTGCCCCATGACGAGCTACAAATCGAATTGCCCACGACATTAAAAACAAACTTGCGCCGACCACAAAGTTCCGACATTTAAGTAAAGCGTAGAAGCGGCGCGCCCCAAGCCACCAACGCTTTATGTTTGGCCAGTAGACCGGGCAATCACTAGGGTACACATGCTGCTTGTTCGGAACTCGCAGCGACCAACGAACCAAGCGAACCCCGTCCGAGGTTTGGGGCTAAAGCCGACAGTGGGGCTACCAAACCAACAGCAACTGTTACAATTTGTTTAAAGAGTGTGGTGGTCCCACGGGCCAAGCAGGCGAAGAGCCGAAGCAACGAAGAGGCAGCAGCAACAAATGCAACATCGATCAAACATTTGGCACCACCACTGGGCAGTATATAGTATGTGTGTGCCTCGCAACAAGCGGCAAGTGCATTTTGTAGATTGATTTGTGCAATGTTGTTGCACAGCCCTAAACTATTTTAATATTGCCACGGGCAGACATACTCGTATATTGGCTGGTATGGGGTGTGATGGGACTGAGATTTATGTTATGCGCTCTGTTGCAGACGCGCTCTAGGCGGGCAGCATCAGAGCTGGGGGGGTGCATGTCAATATTCATAAACGTAAATCCCATTGGCGCCACTCCAGCCTCTCATCCCCCTATTCAAAATGAAAATAAAAAATTAAAATGAAACGAGCAAACCAGGGAACGAACGAATTTTATTCATCACGTTACGAGCGCATTTGAATAAGCAACGTTTGCATATTGAAATCAGAAATGTGTGGAAATCTACGCAAATGGAAAGTCGTAGCACACACACACACAAACACACACATACACAGGTTTGCTGGGTGCACATGTGTGCGCAAGGGTTTTAAGCACATAAACTTGTAAAACTCATAAAAACCGCGCAACAATGCCAACAACATTGTGAAAGCATTTTCTGCTGCAAGCTTTAAAAACCTTACGTGGTTACATCAACAAGCCAACCCAAACAATTTCTTAAAGTCCCAAACGTGTTTTTCTTTTCGGGGTTTACTTAACTTAACCAGCCAGACAACAACAACAATCACAACCAAATCAATGCACTCGCGTTGCATTTCTCTCTGTCTTTCTCAAAAAATGTACATAATTGAACATTTTAGTGACCCCATTTTGGTGCTTGAAGCCGTCGCCGCCGCAGCCGTTGTCGTCGATTTCGTTGGCGTCACCAACGCCCAAAAAACAAATTGCTGCGCGTTGCACCAACCACGCCCCACTACACTACACTACACTTCGCTGCCTGCCGCCTCCCCCCACCCTGCCTTCTCCCAAGACGGTGCGTGCGTATAAGCCAAGTTTGTTTTATGTGGCGCATTGATTTTATTTGCTTGGCAGCCAAGTCAAAGTTTCAGCGCACAAAAGTCGCATTTACTCAAGCATATACTAAGTACAGGGTGCGCCATCTTTTATGTCGGTATGTAAACATTGAATATCTTTGAAAATAAACAACCGATTTTCAAGTATGAGATATTTTTATATAATTTGGTTCTGTACAATTTCTTGAGCTGAGGTTTTCAACACTGGTCTACTCAAGTCAATCGGTTCACTAATGACAAAGTTATTCAATATTTACATACCGACATAAAAGGTGGCGCACCCTGTATATACGCTGGGAGAGGGTATTGTGAGTTTAGTCTCTGATAACTAATGGCTAGAAACACTAACATAGCGCCGACGAAAGCAAATATTAGTCACTAAATTATAGAAAGCAACGATCTAATACTCGTATATAAGCAACCAAGAGATTTAAAACTCATTTCATGAATTTTAACCGCGATGGTTTGACATAAAATAGTAGTAATGGGGACGAATTAGTAAGCGCCATGATGAAAAATTTCTTTTCTGTAAATATATTGATTTAGGATCTCAAACCTAACACTCAGTTTGATAACAAAAATTAAAACACATCCCAAACAAAACTTCAGAAAGTTTAATGCAAATTTCTATTTGAAAGAAAACCAATCCTTATATAAGGATAAGGGTTATAAATAAATAAATAAATAAATATTAACATAACTTTGGTATCCCTATTATTACTTATTTTTACCCTATCAACTAAAAAGATATTAAAATCTTTAGGCAAATCAATGCAATTCTATCATCCCGATATTATCTGAGATTCATAAAACAAATTTTGTGTTGCTAACAAACCAACAAATTCTTTGATATACTTTTGGGTAGTGGCAGAGAAGGAGCTCTCTTTCCTCTTTATCTCTACAGATTCTGCAGAAATCATTGAATCCTTTTGTTTTGATAGCTTGCATGTTATGATAAGAAACTACAAAGTTTTTTATAAAGTTTGTCATAGATATGTTTATGTTTTTTGTATAAAAAGTCTTCCTTGAAATTATGTGTTATTTCAATATAATTAGCCCATAGGTCAGATAAATATAGCTTCATAAAATAATTCTTTTTAAAACTTGCTTCTTCCTTTGGAGGCGAGTTCATTAGTTGATGATGAAATAACTTTTCTCAGATTATTTGGCGATCTTGAAATTTGAGAAATGTTTGCTGATCAATTTAAAGAATTCCTTCGCTTTTCTTACTATGAAACATATTGCATCGAAAGAGCAAAATTTATGTAAAATCGAACACAATTTTCCAAACTTCATAACAAATCAAGCGAGTATATCATATATAGCTGTTGTATATGAACAGAGTATATAAGTGTATGTAGAGAACGCCGAAGAGTTTTCCCCTTTATTTTTTCCTTGATTTAACTTCGCCCCTTTGGCAGATCTGACCGCAAATTCGTTGCGCATGAAAACTTCAGAGTTCGTACGTAACTGAAAACTGGCTGCAACTGTTATGTAGGTATGTGTGTGTGTGTGCATGAGTGCCTGAGAATGTGTGTGTGTGTGTGTAAGTATGTACGTGTACACTTGTGGCCAATAACTTTCAAATGCCAAGCAATGCCAGCAATGACCAAGTTTGAAAGTTGGTAAAAGCTGTGCCGCTATTGAATGTTACCAATTATTGTTACAGAGCGGTCAGTGATCAATACTCGACGTGCGATGTGCGATGTGCGTTGTACAATGTCCGATGTACAATGTTCAGTGATCGGCGACGGGCATTCCATGAAATTCAATTAAGCTTTGACTTCGCTTCTTATTAAGCATACGCCATGTTGTGCGCAGTGCAGTGAAAGTGAGCATAATGAGCAATTTGTTGTTGTTGTTGTTGTTGTTGCAACTTTTCACTGCAATCTTGGCTTCAGCGACTGCTTCTACTGCTGTTACTGCTACTGGTACTGGTGCTGTTGCAGCTTCTACTGTTGTGGCAAGTGGCAAGTGCAGCACGGCCAGTGAACGGCAACGCATCAAAACGCCTTTCAATTTTTATGGCCAACAGCGCAGTGGCTGCTGTGCCAATTGATGTTGCTGTTGTTGTTGCTCTTGCTGCTGTTGCTGTTGCTGTAGATGCCCCTGGCTGTGTCTGCCAATTGATTTTCACTTGAGCCATTTCATTCATGCCCATTTCATTTCACTTAACCTCAAAGTTCAGCAGCACTTCAAGGCATTGTTGCCCTTCGATTTGTAACTTGAGACGCCCATTGTTGCGGCACGCACAACACATAGGCGAGCGGTATTGGCGGGTTAGCCAACAGTTGGCATAGCAAATGAGGGAATGCATTTATGAATTCAGAATTGCAGCCAGCCAGCATTAAATTCTGCAACAACTTGCAATTAAGGAACGCAGCGCACATCCGTTTCAAATTGAAATCGAAACTGTCAGGTTGTGTGCGCGAAGAGTGGGGAACATCGCGTGCCAGCAACTGCTGCTTCAGTTGCTCCTCAGTCTGTCAGTCAGTCAGTCGTTCATTCAATCAGTCAGTCAGTCAGTCGTCGATTCCCGCCAACGATGGCGACGGCCAACAGCCGGTGGGCATAAATCTAGCACAAGCACGACGAGCAAGAACAATAGGACGCCTCTTTTGCCGCTTTGTTGCATTTTGCTGCACAGCCACAGATGCAGATACAAAGATACACACGCGCACCCATACATATAGATGTGCAATGCATAACAAGATGCAAACGCCACACGCTTGGCCAGAGCTGCGTGATGAAGTGGCCGTCGTCTCTCTTGCTGCCTGGCCTTTGTTCCTGTTGCTGTTGTTGTTGTTGGCCATGTTGTGGCAGCCCTGTACACACAGAAAATTGCTTTTACTACTCGTACATAAACAATTGGCACATTTTACTCTCTTTCGGGGGAAATTGGAACGTGCAGCTGCCCCAAGGCGACGGCCAGGAAATTCAGGTTAGCATGCAAATACCTATCTTGCATGTATAGATTTTTATTTTTAATTACTGAAAGGGTCGTTGTGCGTTTCCACATTCAAACACGAAAATCCACTCTACTCTGGCAACAGCGTCAAATCAAAGAAGTTAAAGTCATGTTACGGCATCTAAAAAGAACCCAACTGTAAGTCAGTAAACCAAGCTAATGGATGTTGTTAAGGCCACAGACCACAACACTACCACCGCTTACAATTCATTCATGAAAAACCATCCGTCATGGTAATGAAATTTGAAAAATATGTTGAGTGTAAAAACTCGTACTTACAATCTGAGTTTTCATTTCAAATTTGATTAAAAAATATAATTAACATGTGTTGAACGTCCGCTAAAATATACATGATCTTATGTTAATGAATCATGGGCTAGGGTGTGCATCCATAGAAAAATGATTTGCTTGAAAGCATCCAGAAGACACTCACAAAAGAGACTAGGCAGCAGAACAAGCGGTATACGGATTTATATGTGGCAGACTCAGAAAGGCAACGGAATTGATCGAAATCGGATTTTAAAGTCGTAGTAGGGTTGTATCACTAGATCAAAAAGGAAAACTATATTTGTAACTTCGTCAAATGTAAGAAGAGCCAAAGTATTTTTATTCATGATCGGTATAACAAGACGAGTCGATGCAGCCATATCCGTCTCTCTGTCGCTTCCTCTGTTCATCCATCTGTCTGTACGAACTCAAGAATCTGGTAATGAAGTTATAATAACAAAACTTAGATACCCATACCCGTCTGTCCGTCGCTCTATCTCTCCATTTGAAGTCAAGGATCTATAAAAGACACTAGAATAACCAAATTCGGTTCCAAATTCTCCTCGGTGGGAGAAACCCAAGTTTTTGTTTTTAATAAAATCATTTATTCTTGCTACAATGACCAATAATGTTAAGCTTTTAATAGACATGTAATCAATATTTTTACATTAAATGGGCGTATAACATATTTTATTTTTATTTATTAGGGAAAATCGTATTAAAAATATTATTTATTTTAAAATCCAATTTGTGTCAAATGGAGTGCAGAATTATAAAATTAAAAAGACATTTCTTTTCTCTCTCATTTCTAAAGTAATAAAGAATGATGTTAAAGATTTGTGCTCATAATTTCTTCAGAACCTAAACAAATTAAATGAAACTTTTATTGTGTCTTCTTCCCTGTTGCTGCCTTTCTATGCCCCTCTTTTTATGGGAATGCACCTGCAGCTTCAACAAATAAATCGTATCAGCATCTACATAACGAAATGAAAACCATTCATTGTTCTAGCTGTTCGAAATAGAAAGATAGAGAGAGAAAGAGAGATAGATACCTAGACCGGTAGCTCAATGTCTACAAGTATGTCTTATCTGAGATGTAACTCAAGGGGGGCCTCAACCGACATATCAATTTCAATTTCCCCGAAACTATTAGACGCCCAAAAATTTTATGACATTTCAAAAAGACATTCCCACAGATACACACACACACACACAGAGAGAGACAAGAAACACATTCAGCTGTACTACAAAGACCTGAATTCATGGGCCTACGGATGAAGACAACTGTTGCTCATAAAACGAAACACACACCAAAACGAAAGCCATGGGTCAGTTTTGAATAATTTATAGCACAACAAACCTGAGCAGAGCAATTCAATTTCTATTCTCCCCCTCCCACCCATTTATTTGTTTGTTTCTCTTCATTTTATTCAAAGCGAAAAATGCTAATTTGGTCGCGTCGCTGAAACTGAAACTGACGCGACTCCCAGTCGTGCATTGTAAGGCAAATGAGGCAAATGTCAAAAGAAAGTTAATTAGCCGGACCCGAACAGATGCAGGGCCAGATCTAGTCTTAGAAAGAGACCCGGCCTCGACCGCCATCCCGACCCCGACCCCGACTCCGACTCCGGCCCAACCAAGACGGAGCGTGTCAGTGACCAAATTGAAAACAATGTTTAAAAATTAACAACTATTTTCTAAACACTTGTGTTGTCGGCCTGTGCAGCAGACAATGTCAAGGGTTCGCCTTTTAATTGTTAGCAAGTGAAGCGGCCCAAAGACCGAGAAAAAGAAGCACGTTGCGCTTCGCTGCATAACCGCACAAGGAGAGTGGTAAGAGGGGGGGTTAGTGAAGTAAGCGAGGGGTGAAAAGGTTGAGGAGTGCCGACCACCTTGGCGCACTCCTCATGCAAATTTGTGCGCTGTAATTGTGTGAATAAAAGTTAACATTTGTGGACGTCATTGTGGCACGCAACAATCTTTTCGACCTGGCTGATGAGTTCCTTCATTTCCGTGGCATTTTGTTGTTGTTATTGCTTACATTTGCGCAAATGAAAATGAATTCATTTCATATATTTTGACTTCCTGGGAATTCAAATTAGCATAGTTTCTATTTTTTTTGTTCTATGGCAGGGAACTGTGCTAATGTGCCGGCAAGTAGCGTCTGCACCATTACGCATTGACTTGCTTGCGATTCATAATGCCCTCATCTACATATCCAGATCATTAACTTGGCCACAATGCTGTGCAAATTGTAGGCGAATTTCACTTTTTTCTCCACTCTTTCATCTTTTGCTTAAAGTTCAACGAGCGAGTGTGTAATACATCTGTGGCATACTAAAAAAATTTAAAACAAAAAACCAGTTAAATAACAAGCAAGTGAAGCGAAGGAAATTGCAAATTTCCGGCACATAACCTGTGGCTCTAAATGGCTTTGAGCCCTTTTGGTGCGCTCTTTTCTCGCCACTGGCATTGGCACTTAATTAAAAAAAAATACTTTCACTAACTTTACAACATAATGGCATATATATTCATTTTCCAGCATTTTGTTGTAGTTTATAATTATGAAAAAATTTATGCAAAGTAGCAATGGGGGTCTTCTTCCCCCTCTCACGGATTGCTAAGCAACTAATGCACTTACGCCTCCTTTTCAATAACTTGTTATAGTTAGTAACATTTTCGTCTCATTATTAACAAATGCAAGAAGTTTTCCACAGTGCAGGGTTATTTTGAAGAATCACAAGAAATTAAAGAACGCAAAAGGTATCATGAATTATTAAACTCTTTTACCAAATACGGCAGTATGGAGTGTAGATTCACACGATGCGGCAATGTTGGAATGCTTTTTTGAATTTTGTCATTTGTAAATTAGCCCACTAAATTAGGTAACTTCGTGCCTTAACCCTAATACCCTACAAATAGACAATCAACTGCAGTTTATGCAGTTGGGTCGTAATGTGGAAATGTGCGACAGAACTCTCAGGCTAATTTGTTTTTCACTGCCAATAATTTTCAAGGGCTTGCCAAAATATATGGTGAAGATGGTGAAGAGAACTTAAGTTAAGCAGATAAGACATAAATTATCCAAGACATGATTGTTGTTTTTAGCTGCAAATCAACTTCGCACCAGTTATCAACACCTATCTGCTAACAACAAAGAATAAATTAATCATGGAAGACTAAGTAACAGACAGTTTCTTTGAATTTTAGATTTAGGAGCTTTAAAACCACTTTTACCTATGACATGCTTTTCCCTTTGCAATTCCCAGTTCGCAAAAATTTGTATAATTTAAAACTTCTGCTGAAGTAAGTTCTAAGATGCTTTCTTCAATGATGCTCGAAACTTCAGCAAATAATTCAGGCCCTTTCACAGAGCATCTAGGAGACTAATGAAACCAGTTCATGCTCTTTAGCAGACATAAAATTAGTTACAATTTCATTGTAATTATTATCACTATTATGCATTGCTACGCCTAAAAAAACAACAAACAAAAAACAACTAACAAAAAGCTATGCCACATAATTAAACGTAGAAACTGTGCTGTTATGGACTCCGCTCCCATCAACTCGACATAAGCATGAAAAGGGGGTACAAAAAACTATAGCTAAAGGTTCACAAAAAGTTGGAAATAAAAAAAGAGTCGAAACGCTTTTGCAAGCCAACGTGCTGTCATTAAATTTAATAAGCATTTTTTAGGCCAAGCTTGGATTTTCAAGCAAACACACAGAAAAAGGCCCTAAAAAACAGCACGAAAAGCCAAACGCAAGCATTTAAAAAATAAACAACGAGCGAGCAATAATGAAATGGTGTGGCAAAATATGAAAAATAATGAAAAGTACAAATAGCATTGCCTGCTTGCTTGGACTACTTTTTTACAGAATTTTCCGCGACGAAGTAAATGAACTTTAAGCGCCCCAGCTAACGGCTCCCTTTTGCACAGATGGGTGACCAAATTAAGTTAAACAAACATTCATATTTATACTCTTTCCCAAATCGGTTAAATGTTGGAACCGTTTTAACACATGTGGGAACTATGCAACGCTCCAATGAACACATTCTAAAAAGACGTTCCAAACTTTGTATTCATTATCAAGCAACTAAGGAACTAGTCAAATGTTGATTTGTTGGAAACTTGCGCATAAGTTTGTCTGTATGAACTCCTGGATATGTGAGCTTGTGGACTCTAGAGGCACCAAAATCCGCAGTAGCATTAATCAAGCTATTGTGCAGCTCAAATGGACATAAAGTTTAGCAGCTAACTGACGCTGTTATAAATACAAACCCAATTTTGTATTCTAATTGAGTTTCTAAAGCAACTTTGCAACTCTAGTTGTTTTAATGGTTGTTTTAGCTGTTAGTTTGTCTGTATGAATGCAATAATCTCAGCGGCTGTAAAAACTGGAGGCACCAAAATGCGTATAAGCATTTGTCAAACAATTGAGCAGCTCAAGAGAGTTTAAATTAAAGGAGATTTTCACTATAATATGTCGAAAAGTGTAATCATTGAAAGAAGCAACCCAAAGAACTCAAGTCACAAGACTATGTGTTAGCATATCATTAATTAAGTTTATTGGTGATCTGACTGTAATGATAGTGTATACGAAAGTCAAATATATGTTTGTATAAATTGCCTCGCTCATGTTTTTGTTGTGAAATACGCACAGCGCCTTACATTCTCGGCGCATATTTTGTGAAAGAAACTGAAATACAAATTAAGGCTGCTTCCTCAATTGCTTGGCATTGGGAATACTCTTGCCAAATGCCTGAGTAGTATGGTGGAGAGCAGAACCCGTTAATGAAGTCGAAAACTGAGTAATTATGGCAGAGTGCTTAGAAAATAAAAACTATGCTGTAATAGAGCTTGATAGAAACAAAATGTGCTTTTAAATGTGCATACAATTGGAGCAGAGCTGGCGGAAGTACTTATAGAAGCGATTGGACCACACCGACGACAACAAGTGTATGGAGCTCACGCTGATGGCCAGCGGCATCTTTTGCGTTTGTCAGTGTTGCTGATGCACTAGATCCTCAAGCGTTTCTATTAAGTTTTAATGCAACAGACACACGCGAACACACGCAGACATGGACAGTCGTATATAGAGCGCTTATGGCACTTGTCGTGCCCATTTGGTTTGCAATGCTCTCGACACTCTTGAGCGCGCTCGCACACATCCCATAAAGGTAAACTCATGCGTCTGGGTTGGTGAAACGTCGACGTCGACATCGTCGTCGTCGCTGATTATTATAATACACAAAAAATAAAAAAGAAGAACTGAAAAAACAACAACAAGAAATCATATAATAATATCGCGTTTCAGTCTAAAAGTGCAGAACTTTTTCGCATTCAATGCACATGAGCGCACAGCAACGTGTTCTCAACAAAACTCGTCTGCGCTGCAAGAGTTCCACCAGCCAGCTCCGCCAGCACCCGAAACTCCATAACAGGCCAGCCACTAGAGTCTCTAGCCACCATCACCACCCACAGGCACATAACTACAAGTACAACTAAAGTAGTGGGATTTCTGCACGAGCTGCTAGTGCCAGAATTGTGGATAGTTGTGGCCATACAACTAGGGGGATACGATGGGGTTGGGGCTTCGCGCGCGTTCAGCTTGTGCGCTTTTCCAACTTCCAACTCAATTATAAACGAAAAAACGCATAAAACACATTAAAATTGCAAGTGGAAAGGTTTTGCCTTGTTTTCGTTTACTTTTCGTTGCAGTTTTCTACTTGTTGTATCTCATTTTTTATTTCTCAACTGCCACATTCTATTTATTTTCCCTGTGCATTTCCGTGCCTTTCAAGGAGAATAATGGTAAACTTTGTGTATCCTGATGCTTGCAGCTTCCTTGCAAGTACTGCAAATGGATACAGTAAGTTAAATCCTCAAGTTATAAAAATGCATATTTGTCTCTTGAGCCAACACATTCGACGAAGTAAAATATTCAATCTGCCGCAAAATCATAGAATGGCATAAAATTAAAGTGCAGCTTTAATTTCAAGTATCGCATAAACCCTGGCGCCATGATATTCATTGTTTATGCTGCTTTTTCCTTTATTTTTTTCTCCCTGCATCGAATTCGGTTGACCAGCAAGCGACTAAATCCGAAACTAAATTTATAGTTTCAGTTTTATGAAGTTATTTTGTTTGCTTTGTAGAGAACTGAGTGCCACAGGAAAAAATGGGTACACAGTATGTTGCAAAACAAAAAAATTGGCATTGGCTATGCCCTTTTTTGTGTTCATAACGCTGCATCGAATGGATGTTACAAGCAATGAAATTATAGAATTATTAAATGATTTAAAATGTATTAAATGGCTTCATGAGAAAGGCAATTGGAATCAAAACACACAACTCGCAAGCCAAAAATTGACTCCCACAAATGATTTCTATGCTAACTAAAAAGAAAATCATTTGTCGAAATTGTATTAAAGTATTGATTAAATAGATGTTAGTATTAAGCCTGACTGATTGAAGGACCGATATCAGCAGCAGTTTCATTGGACTCTACGATAGTTGAGATTATTTAGCGCTCTCTTGGCATAAAGCACGCCTTCTTTAAGTTTGGTGCGGGCGACAAACAGAGGCACTCCTACTTCAGCAAGGTGTTCCGGTAATTTGTCTATGGCGTGAATCAGAATCAGGGCAAGGAATTGGAGGTGAATATGATTGGGATGGACTTGATGGACAATCTTTATAGACGGTGGCTCTTTCGCTTAGTGGACTTCTCCTGCAGCGAGATTCACTTCAACTTTGACAATTGCCCATTCCGTTAATTAAACAAATAAATCTTTTCAGTGATCACTAAATATTCTCAAAAATGTATAAATCTGCAATAAATTGTCTGACCTGACTGACTGACGAACTGGGTGAGCACTTAAAAGCAGGAGAACACTTCGTACTTGGTTTGGACATTTCTTTCAAACAAGGCGTGTCACTCCATATACTTGTACGATGCTGTTGTTGTTTCATATCGCTACTAGTCTGAGTAAATTTAAATCTATTATGTTTTATTTGATTTAATAATAGTTAATAATTACTGTTTCTACAACATTCACCGAATGTCCATTTTAATGCTAAGCCATTTTATCTGCTAATAATATTATATGTCTATTCGGAAGAGTTATGAATGAAGGCTTTAAACAAAGTTTAATTGGACTATCTTATAGTAAGTCTAAGAAATAGTTAGTGGGCTTGTCATATGATATTTCGTTTAAAAAGCTAATGTATACCAAAGTTATTTCTAATAGGCCAAGAGAATCCCCCCGAGCTAAAACGACAAACGATCAATTGGTATGAACTGAGCATTGCATAGATCTCAATTTAAACTAAGTAAGTACTCGTATATAGTGGGTCTAATTATATACATATTTTGATACTAAACTAGCAACCTTTATATTTTCATTGAAGCAATTATTGCCACTACAAGTAAATATTTGTTTGGCATCCACTATAAATCGGCTTTACACATTTTTAAAGCCTAGTCAAGATAATCAGTGTAGCCAACCGCAGTATGTAATTCCCTTTTAGTTCATTGGCCAGAAGACAAAATATCTGCCTGTCAACTCGACAGTCTGAATTAACAAAATTGTCGTAAAAGGTGTGTTTACGGTCAACAAAGCTTTCATGATTACATTTAAATTACTCATCAGGTTAAGCGCGGCCTGGGAATCTCTTAACTGTAGATAATGAAGTTATATTTCTGATTGTATTCCAGTATACTATAACAGTATTTCTTAGTGTTTCTTAGTCTTCGCAAATGAACTACGTTTGCAACATTTTCAAAATATATTTTCTTGTTCTTTGTTTATTGTGTCTACTCAGCTTTAATATTTGTATGTATGTACATATGTATATGGGCAGATCCTTTGCTTAAATAATGGAGACTACTTCCGGAAATTTGCTTGTGGCAGGTCAGTAATGCACTTTAATATTAAAAACGTAAATTACTCGTATATTTTGTGTGACTCAACAAAAACCTTCCCTTGGCGCAAATGTTGAAAGCAGATCAGTAACCACCGCCACTGCCACCACCAGCACCACCACTACCACACCCAGTGGATCATTTGTAAGTATGCCGTCATCTGTGTGATGGGCAGGGAATGAGAAAGCAATTTGTGGCACGCAGCAGCGACGCTGAGAGATGCACCTGCACGAAATGCGAGTGAGCCATGAAAGCAAATGAAAATTTAAATAAAAGCGATGACGACAGAGAGGGAAGGAGAAAGAGGCAAAGAGAAAAGAAAAGAGATACGGCGACCGGTAGTGCTCTGCGCGACACCGGAAGTGCAATTGTCGCATGCGACTGCACGCCCACAAAAATAACAAAATGACAAACAACCCCCGCATCTCTGGCAACAACAATGCTGGAGCTAACGGCCAGCTTTTGAAATATATCCACTCTATATGCATATACTATAGTATATATAATTGTATATAGTATTGGCGTGTGTGGGCTGATTGCTTCATGACGGCGCACTAATGAAAATTTCCAACACATTAAATAAAAATCAATTTAGGCAAAAGTCAATGCCACTTTATCGCAGCGGAGTGCGCGACATAAATCCAAATAGAATAACGTTTGTAGTTTTGTTGTTGTGCTTAGGCGTGTTCATTACTTGTAGCTGTTGTTGTTGTTGTTGCTTTTGTTGCCGATGGCTTGTGCCAAACGCATCTCTGACATGTGGCAGTGAAATGGGTTTGCCAACGAGTCAGTCGGGAACGGTGGATTGCAGCGCTCGAGCGGCAGCTGTCAGTGTTATGTTGCATGTTCAGATACATATGTACATACTTTGGGTTGCATGTGCCCGATAATTTTGTAAATGGTCGCTGACTGGGCCTATCATACACACACACACACACACACATTTACGAGTATGTAGTTGTGTGCATACACATGTTCCGAGTTTTCCAAACGGCAATTTATGCTCTCGGTGGTTGGTAGGTAAATGTTATTAAACAGCTGGTTTTGCTTCTTTCGGGCAGGTTTATTTTTTTTTCTTTTCAATATTTGCTGCTGCAGTGGCTGCACAAACACACACACACACACACACAAACACACATGCAAAATTTTACCTCTGACTGTGGAATTCGTGAGCTGCGCAAATGAAAACAAGAAAAACCGGCATGGAAAGCCAGCAAAAAGACGCATTAACAATTCACACATTTGCAGCAACATAATTTTGACTTAGCGATAGAAAGATATGCCCAAGGCAAAGTGGGGTGCATGGGGACTTGAATTGCGGTTCCAAATGCCAGCGGTTTCCTAACACACACACGTGTGTGTGTTTTTTTGTGTCTAGTCTATGTGTGTGTACCGACAATTGGGAAATATTTGGCGGCACACTACTTGGCAGCATGCGATAAAGTTGAGGTTTTTGTTGAAAATTGGCAAACAGCCACAGACAACTACGAATCACACATGCGGAAAGCCAAACACCATGCCTTAAGTCCAATTAACTGGCGACACACTAATCACCAATTTTAACTATGAAAATTCTCATATAATTGGCTTAAACACTTCAAAATATGGTCAAACTTCAGAGTAATCATAAGTTCCTATCCAACCATGAAATTAAAAAAAGAAAAAACAATAAAAAATGCATCTCAATATTTATAAAATTAAATGAGCTGCAAAGATTTTCAGCGGCAATTTGAAATATTTGGGGAATATTTATAAACCAACCCGTCAAAAAGTTCTGAGTGACTTGTTTAGTTTATTCATTTTGTTTTTAGGTATTGGACATAGCTTTAAATATACAATATATTATAACTGTAACTCTAAATATAATAAACTTGGCTATTAAGGCTTAATACACGAATCGCTTAATACGTTTTTGTTGCTTTCTATACTGAGGACACTTAACGCATGACCAGTAATCAAGCACAAGACGTACTAGAAAGGTGTTCAGAAGTTCATATGCATAACGATCATTAAATGCCTTGGACTAGTGTTCCTTTCTAAATCTAAATATGCAATCAAAAATCGTCCTGCCTACAATGAATACGACCTTTGTATGATATGATGTGAATGTTAGAGGGAAGGTCGATTGCAATTAAAGTAAATACTAAAGGAACAAAATGACCTTACATAAACGAGCTTAGAAATATGCGATCTCAGTTAAAACTGAGAGATCTCTCTTCTGTAAATTATTTAATCCATCTGTACATTTGTGATTGTCTTCTAATCAATAGCAATATCGCTTCAAACGAATGATCAGTTAAATTATTTAAATGCAAACATTTTATATAAGTACTTATATGAATGTCTGATAATGGAAAATAAAGTATAATAATTTTAGTGGATTTTCTTTTGAATTCAATATTTTTAAATTTTTATTTTTAATTTTGATACTTCAGAGAATAAAAATCACAATGCTTTATATAATTGATAATATTATAAAATATATAAAGACTTTTCCTAAGAATTCAACTTAAAAGTTCATGGCTCTGTAACAAATATTTGCCATTGAATGTAACTTTGAAACTAATATACATAGATCTGATCTAGAACTTTTTCACTGAAATTCGTAGTGGGTTCTTTCAATCAATCAAGATTAACAAGAAGTACGAGTATTTGAAGTAGGCTTTGTACCAACAGCCATAACTGTCACTGTTTGTTGACCGACCTTTTAGCATAGTCAAGCCCGGAAAAGATTCCAAACAGCACAAAAAATATTTATCTCGAAAATTCTAACACAAAATTTCAGTAAGTATTCCCAAATAGCGCCCTATGGTTACCACCTAGTAACTGAGTTCCATTTACCCGACAGTCAGTGAAATGTCCGAATTGCAAGCATCGCTGCTTCTGAAACGGCAATTGGCCGAGTTGCAACGCAATCCTGTTGAGGGGTTCTCTGCTGGGCTCGTCAACGATGTCGACTTGTTCAAATGGGAAGTAGTCATCATTGGTCCGCCGGACACACTGTACGAAGGCGGTTGTTTCAAGGCTCATCTAGTATTTCCCAAGGAGTATCCGTTGCGTCCACCACGCATGAAGTTCGTCACCGAAATCTGGCATCCGAACATTGACAAATCGGGCGATGTATGCATCTCTATATTGCACGAGCCCGGCGATGACAAATGGGGCTATGAAAAGGCCGAGGAGCGTTGGCTTCCAGTGCACACAGTGGAGACCATTCTACTCTCTGTCATCTCCATGCTCACCGATCCCAATGATGAGTCAGCTGCCAATGTAGACGCTGCCAAGGAGTGGCGCGAGGACCATGCCGAATTCAAGCGGAAGGTGGCACGCTGTGTGCGGCGCAGCCAAGAGGAGGTTTAGCCAATGATGCATCACGCAGCATCGAAAGACTGAAACATCCAACCCAGACAAACTGAAAAAGCCAAACCACCATCTAACACACAATCTTGTAGCGGTCAACTTACAAAACTTCAAAGCATTAAAACGGACACGGAAGAGACATCTCCCTCTATCCGCATGAAATTTTGCAGATTAATAATGCCAGGTCTCGTCATTCGCTAATCTATGTGCTATTAGCCAGCAATTTTAGAAATCTTGGCCTGCAGCTGCAGCGAAAGTGTCAAAGGCTTTGCCACTAATTGACAGTGGAAATTATGGTCCAGCTGCAGTTGGCACAGTTTTTAATTGGACCGCTCCTCTCTAATTAGCCGCATGCACTACTCACTCACTCACTCGCTCGCTTGCACACTTCACTCTCCAAGACCAAACGTTGCCGCCATCCCCGGGGCAGGAATCAGTGCTAAGACGTCGTGTCAGTTGATTAGCCAGAATTTCTTTATCTGCGCGCCATTTCTACGCACTCGTCCCCCTCCCCGTACTCCCTGTTGGCCCCAACATGTCAACAATAATTAGTGTTAATCGTCTTGAGCGTCTTCGTCATAGCTCGCAATTCACTCGAGGCGTTGCCTTCTCGCACTTGGCCGCATCTTGACCGCTCACTTGGCCCACTCGGACTCGATCCGTCTGCTGGTCAGTTAAGTCGCATGCTTAATAGGCTTAGTCTTACACACTGACACAGTTATGCTCAGCATTTGCATGCTGGCCCGCTTCCATACTACGGCTTACCAACATTTTGCTTTGGGCCTAAAAGTTGCTGCTGCGTCTGCATTCGCGCTTCATATTCAAACGTGGTATGTACTGTGTGGTTTATGCGCCCCATAATGGAGTTGTCGGGGGCTAAAAAAAATGCAGGCAAGCTAATGTGACAACAACAGCAACAATAAGCACGCTGCCTGCTGGTACATGATGGTTTAGTCCAGAAAAAATACGATTAAGAAAGGGGAACTCCCCGACTTTGAAAGACCCTCGACCTAGTTTATTAATATTAGGTCGGCTTTGTGGCAAAACTAACGGATGCAATCCAAAACATGCATAGTGGACAGCAACTTAACAAAATTTACAGAAAAAATATAAATGATTAGTTAGTGAAAGGGTTGGCCAGAGAATTTGTTCCAGCTCTCGATTTCTTTCTTCTTTTTTTTTTTTGGTTTTAAGTTACTACGATACCCTTGGGTATTGTGGAATTATTTGGCCGTCCACACCCTCGATTTCTGTTTCATATGTTTCGCCTTTTTTCCACAATCAAGTACAATTTTGCATTTAATACCTTAATTATTATTTAATCTTTTACAATAGGAAATATTTCAAATCAAGAATTTCTATTTAAACGAGTTGAAATCTAATAAACTATTTCATCTTTCATAATAGGAAATATTTCAAATAAAGAATATCTCTAAAGAGTTGAATTCTAATAAAACTATCCTTTATTGGCGCGATAAGTGGTGTGCGGAAGTTAAAAAACAATTATATTATAGTAAGGAATGTAATTAAAATGTAAATGCATAAATTTCTACCAACCAGTACATTCATTATTTTGAAAAGTGAATGAATAAGCATTCTTGAATCAGGTGCCCTTCTAAGTCTTTTGATATTCTTAACTACAATTTTTAATGAATGACTTTTAATTTGTTTATGTTAAAAGCTATATTAAAAGGTTTCCAACGCTTAAAGTTAGAAAGCTGCTTTGCTTTCCAATAATTTTAGACCTAAGCAAAAAATGTAAATCTATCAAGTTTTATTTTGTAAAACGTTGTTTAAAACGTTTGTTACATAAATTAATTTTAAAGTTTATAAGTTTTTCCCTCAAGACTTACTTTTGGAACTTGTAAAACCGTAACCCTAATGGGTATATGAAAGGAAGGGTATTTTTAATGCCAAGTAAAATGTCACCACTTTTAAAGCTTTATCTTAATCTTAATGTTCGTAGTACATGACATTTGCCAAAAATGCCGTTATGTTGATCAAAGATTGTATTTTTGCAAAATTGTATATTCTGCTACTATCTGTGGCATAAACTGTTAACAAACTTGTATGCCCTTTTACCCCGCTGGTTAGGGTACAGCCCATATAAAAAATATTGAAATTGCTCAAAGCATTTTTTTTTGTGGTTAGCTGGAGTTGCCGCAGTCTTTGTTGTTGTTGTTGTTGCTGTTATTGTTGTCGCTGGCTTTAACCATGTTTATTAGCAACAAGTTCTGCATTTTTATTTTTTTTTTTTTTTTTTTTTTTTTTTTTTTTTTTTTTTTTGGTTGTGTGGCAAGCGGAGCGCAGCCTTTTGGTGGTGTTCTTCCAAAGTCAAATTGCTGCACGCCCGAAAGTTGCGAGTTTTGTTTTGCTACGCGGTTGTTATTGCTGTTGTTATTATTGTAGTGGTTGTTGTTGTTGTTGTTGTCAACTTAAATGTGACTCAAATACTGAACATTTACGGGCCTTGGGCTTTATATAACAGATCAGCGCATACTTTTATTTTATGGGTGTGGAAAAATGTTGGAGCTGCCGAATCGCCTGGCAATAAGATTTCAAGCAGCGCTTTATGATTCAGCGCTTTGGTCAACGGCCGGCGCAATCAATTTAGCGTCTTAGCCATGGCTAAATACACACACACACACACACACACACATGCACACAAAAGCCAAGAAACACAAATGAGCACAAATCAGTGGGCAATTTCGAAACTGGGTAAATAAGGCCATGCACCTTCAGACTGGCCGGCATACCAGCCAGCATGTGGAGACGTTGTTGTTGTTGTTAAGCAAAAACAACAAAAAATAATAACAACGCTGAAAATCAGCAACTAGAGAGGTGAGGCAGAAATACTCGTAGAAGCATCACCAACAGCAGCAAAAAAAAAACGAAAACGAACGAACTACAAAATAAAAGAAAAGAAAACACCGCAAACCTGAAATCGAATCGAACCCAACTGAACTGAAGACGCGCGCTTCGTTCTACGACGGCGGGCGAAACTCACTCAGCCAGTAGAAATTGAATTGATGTTGTTGTTTGTGTTTGTGCTTGTGTTGGCCAGGCAGACAGGCAGCCAGCAGACAACAAAAACCGGCTCTGGCTTGGCTTCGTCTCTCTGGCCTGGCCCCAAGATTTCTTTCTTTTGAGATCCGAGACTGGGTGTGGGGCTCTGACGGACAGGCCCAAGCGCAAGCCCAGGCCCAGGCTCTGGCCACAGAGAATGCGCTGCTGTTTTAAAAATAGCCAACTGCCTGTAACTGAACTGCAGGCGGCTAGGGTGAAATCTTCCATAAAAGTGACCGCGATGCGTGGCATTAGATGCAGGTAGCAAAGCACAAGGGTCACAGGTCAGCCTCATTATAGAGACGAGGGTGGAAAAACGCTTGCTGGGGAACGAACAAGTGCGATTTGTCGATTTGATCGACAAGCACCGATCGGCTTGCTGAGCGCAGCGCATTTCTTGGAAATCCTGACTTAAAGGTGCCGGAAAGCGCATGTTTTGAAATACACACACAAACATATGTGTATATACATACATACATGCATAGGTACATACAGATATGTGTATATTTATATATTTGCTGATGTTGTTTTTATTATACTTGACTTGGGACTTACCTATGAGATATGTGTTGAGAATGCGGCGAACGAAATACAGAAATCCAATAGACAACTCGTACTCGAGTCTGTTTGTTTTTTGTATGTACGTCCGTGTGTGTGTGCGTATATGTGTCTGTTGGGTGTGTTAGTATGTGTCGGTGCGTTTCATACGTGTTAAGTAAATTCCAATATGCGCTAGCTGGCAGGCTGGCTGGCTGCGTTATACGAGAGAGTATCTTACAGATACCTTGGCCAGATACTGGTTTTGATTTCGTAAAGTTGTATAGTTACGTTCGTTATGTTGCAGCCTCGTCGGGGAAGGAGGGTGGCGGCGACGGACGTATACAAAGGCTTACATATATGTAAGCGAGAACGAGCCGACTGACTGCTGCCGTTCAAGAAAACCACGAGCGGCAACAAAAATGTTGCACCGTGCGGTTTTATAGCTCCTGCTGGCTTTGGTCGTTGCTCCTCGTCCTCCTTCTCCTCCTCCTTGCGATGAGTAATCCAAAATTGTTGTTCAACTAATTAAACAATTGCTTTGTGAGCGGCGCGTTCTACAACTATCGTTATATCAATACTCGGATATCTTTTTTCACAGAAAAAATCACTTAGTTGTTGTTTTTGCTGCTGCTAGTCTTCAGTACAATAGCTTGTACTTGTTAACAGCCTTTACACGCTTCAAGATTTTGTCAGACCATAAAACTCAGCGCACGTGAAAAATGGGAAAAAAATAAAAATTTATCAAAAACTACCTGACGCGCCGCGCGTCATAAAACAAAACGCAAACACTCTGCCGTATATTGTTGTTGCTGCTGCTTCTACCGCTGCTTGTGTATATTTTTATAAAGCGACGCGGTTCGTTTCGTTTTCTACTTTCAACGCTACGCGCACACGCTCGCTCTCTGCACACGTCCACCTGCGAAGCCGTCTCAAAGTAAACTAAAACCAAACTATGTACATTTTCAAAACTTGTTTTCAAGCGCGCGCTGTCAACATCATGGCCAGGCCAGGCCAGACCCTCCAGCCAGTCTCAGCAACATTTACAAGTCGCTGTCGCTGTCGCTGCTGGTGTAAGATAAATGCACACGCATACATATGCAGTTCGGCTAACAGATGTTGCTGCTGTAAAGCACTGGCAACATTTTAACAACGACTGCAGCAACATGTTCATGCTTAGCAACATTGTTGCTACAGCTGCAACCACGGGTTTTGTTGTTGCCGGCTTTTTCATACAATTCGCCGTTGTTACTGCTGGTCGTTGGCTTTGCCCACACTCCCCCATTTTTTGGCCCATTACGAGCAGAGGGTAGTTGCTTTTGATATCAACCACTACGACGCGCTACGTATTTACATTTCTACAATGCCTGCTGCCACTGCTGCCACTGCTGCTGCTGTGCTTATTTATTTAAACCACCCACACAGCCACGCCACGCAGTTAGACATTTGTTGTCTGCATTTAACGCTAGTCGCTGCCGCTGGTTGCTGTTGCTGTTTCTGTTCCTAAATATTTGATCAAGCTGTCAGACAGACATACAGTTGGAACTGATGCTACTTTACTGCTATGTATGCACTGCTGGTGTTGCTGGCTGGCTGTTCTGTTTTTCATTTGGCAAATGCAAAATGGCTGCTCATCTACTTTCTGTTATTTGTCTAAAACTGTCAGTTAGATTTGCTTTGCCTTTATCAGTCGTCATTTGCACTTGAAAAATTGTCTTGCCCCGGGCTTTGTTTATTTACACTGACTATACATACTACATATGCAGTCCCAACTCGATAAATCAAACGCGAACTCGCTATATATGTCTATAGGCAATCGATTCTAAGATGTTTACATCTTCACATTAAACATTAAATTATAAACTGCATTAGGCCTGTTTTATTATTTTTTTATTTTTAATTTATTCAATTATTCATCGACAAGCAAAGCTGTAGATAAAGAAAAATTACAATGGATAACTTAAAAAATACAATTAAAAGTACAAAGAAGTATATTAAATTATAATAATATCCAATAACAAAACCGAATCGACAGGAGAATTTTATTTTGCCAACGTCTGAATAAATGTTTCTCAATATTTTACCAAAGAAGATTTCAATTTCTGGTTCTGTTTATAGTCTCATCTAATGTAGTGTTTAACCCTCTAATGCCAGTCGATAGCTTTCGATATATCCATTTAATTTGAATATCTATGTTCCGAACCAGAAAACGGTGCCGAAATAAAAAATCTGAAATACTTGTATTACTCGCATCGAATCAATTACATCGATTATATGCGTTGACATCGAAATATACAATACCGATGAATCTCATAGTCTCATAGTCTGAAGTCTCATATCTTCCTAGATCCTTGCGTTCATACAAACATATGAGCAAGCGGACAGGCGAACATTTCTATATTGACCCGTCTTGATCAAGTATATATGTATGTATATAGTACTTATATACATTGGGATAGTGTTACCCTTCGGGTATGGCGCTAAGAAGTGTGAGCTTTGAATTGTTTTGCTACAATTTATATATTTTTTATTAATATTTGAATTATAATTCGAAATGTTTCTAGTAGAAAACAATGATCTATTTTAGCGACGACCTACTGTATATAATGATGTACACTTGTTTACCTTACAGCAGACGTCTATCTCTGATAAAGACAGCATCTTATCGTAACCCAGTCAGTGGTGTGGGCGTTGCTTGATAACAAACGCCACTGCGCCCCTTCTTTGTCGGATATATGCATGAGGGACATACATATGGATGTACATGTAGCATGTAAGTGGCCATGTCTGTATGGCAGTTGCATTTCCATTTGCATCTGCAACAATTGACAACAATTGACAGCTGCAACGCCTTTGAAAACACACACTCAGCGAGCGAATTTACATATTTACATATGTATGTACTTGTATGTAGAGAGTAGCCAGAGAGTACGTAACATTTGACTGCACTACGACAAGCTCACTTTGATGCCATCAATGCGGCAGTAACGCCACTTCCTCCGCCTCCTTCACAGCGATAACAACTACAACTACAACACATGAGGCTCAAAACAGCAGCAACATAAGTTGGCAACTTTTGCGTCTGGCTTTTGTTTGTTCTGCTGCAGTTGTTGTTGTTGTCGTGTAAAATTTGCATAAAGCTGAGTTTTTCCAAGAGCGTGCCAAATTTATTTAAAAGTGCCTTTGTGTGCGTCTGCAGTTCGCTCAAAATTATAGTCTGCCACATGTTCTGGCCTCAAAGGCCGGTCCGGTCCGACTCCTCAACTATTCACAGGCGCCAAGTTTGTCACTGCCACTGACCTGCCCCATCCACCCAGCGACATCCGTACCACCGAGCCACCGCCATGAAAGTCATTAAAAATGTTTAAATCGGCTCACCTTTGTGAACAGCCGGTGACCCAAAACGCTACTGCATATTCATGCAGCCGACTACACCTCATTTCATTTGCACTTTCGGGCAAAAGTTTCCAAAGGACACTAAAGATGTCCTTCGTGTCTGTGCCGTTTACGGCCCCGACTCATTATTTGCGGGCCACAGCGAAACTAACATCGCGTAATTACATTTCACAGTGCCAGGCTGAATATATTTTAGTGGCCGTTGTTCAGACGCATAAACACCTAAAAGTAGGCACTTGTTTGGATAAACAGGAAGTCGTGGCAAGCGGAAACAAGACCTAAATAACCAGAGAGCGACTTGAGATACACAAACAGATTTCACTCCAATTGGATGTAATAATAACGCCAATGTGTTTAACACTCTGCACTGAAAGTTATTAGAGTGATCTTAAACAGATTCCCATAAAATGAGCTGAAAAGCACTGCAAATATTTTATGTTTGCTGAAACGTTTTAGCCATTCAGCTTATTCAATAAATTTCGGATCTTGTAACATCAACAGATCACAAGTTCACTCTTATCCATGAACTATTTATTTGGAATTTTTATACAATCCCTCCATCTATTAACTAAGTATTCTACCACTTTAACGATTTCAGCAATGTTAAAAATAAGTTTGTGCAAAGTATTTAACTGGGAGAAGGAAACCTCTCCGACCCTATCAGCATGACAAGAGAAATCAATCTAGACATTTCTAGAACTACAATAACCAAACGTTGTGTCCAGATTGGCAAAAGTCCGTAATTGGACAAGCTTTTGGGTTTTTTGATAAATGTTTTTTTAGGAATGGTTACAGGTTATTTAAGATCAACTCTCACTCAACTCTAGCATTCCATTCTTGTTTTTTATTCAAAGTTATATTTTCAAGTAACATCAAGTAAAACTCATCATTTGCAATTGTTTAAAAGGGCTTTGAATTTTTATTTGTTTATTTATAAAATAACTCTTATTGATTTGACAAGTAATTTCTCCACCTGACTCTTCCTTGTATTTTATTTGATGAATTTGACACAATTCTCTACATTTATACACAAATTTATAGTTACATTTTACACTTCTACAATTAAAAACCACATTTTTGAAATCGCTTAAAATAAGTCTTACAATTTGTTTTAAAACGCGCTGGTAGCACTGCTTTGGTGTATTTACTGAAGCCCTGGAAAGTCGTTCCCTTCACGTAAACGAAAATTTAAATCGCAGCTCAAGGAAGCCAAACATGAGCAAGAAGTTTCCAAATCGCATCCTTATGGTGTGCATGGGTAAGCTAAAACGACATCTATCCTGCACCCTGGGACTGTATATAAAAACTCTGCTGGCAGGTAACATTTGTCGTTCACCCATTGCCGAGGCCGTAATGCGCGCTACTATCGAGAAAGCGGATCTCAGCCACGAATGGTATGTGGACAGTGCGGGCATCGAAGGCTGGCACTCAGGATGCGAGGCGGATCCCCGGACACTCAACGTGCTGGCCAATCACAACATCAAGTACAACAATCGCGCGCGCGTGCTGTTGCTACAAGATTTCGAGCAATACGACTACATATTTGGCATGGATCAGAGCAACATGGCATCCTTGAAGCGCATGGCACCCCAAGATTGTAAAGCCAAGCTACTATTGCTAGGCGATTTTGGCCTGAAGCCGGACGATCGCATCATTGAAGATCCATACTATGTGGGTGTTGTTGACATTTCTCTTTTAATTAAGTTTTTTGATTTAAATCTTCATGCAGTACGTTGGTGAAGCGCCCTTCGAGAAGATATACGAACAGTGTATCATAGCTTGCCCAAATTTTTTGAAGCAAGCGCGCTCAAGTCAAATTAGACTGTAAAGGATGGCAGACGTATCACACAAGGGTTAAAGCCGAACAGCTGTTTGCAGAGCGAGGGCTGCCGCACGCGGAACCGGTTCAACACTGCGCGAACACATGTTTATCGCTGTATCTGTTTAAATTGTTTGGTTGGAAGCGTGTGAAAATGGTGCAAAAAATTCTAATGATATGTTTGGGTAAAGATATGAAAAGTATATTCGGCATTCTTGGGTCTCAACTCACCTTCCTCCTGCAGGCAACATCTGTCGCTCGCCCATAGCCGAGGTGGTGATGGTGGACACACTGCAGAAGGCGAAAGTTCAGAACGTTGTTGTCGACAGCGCGGCCATAGGATCTTGGCATGTGGGCAATCGAGCCGATCCGCGTGCCCTCAGCACACTGAAGCAGCATGGCCTGGAGAGCAAGCATATTGTGCGACAGATAACGAAGAAGGATTTCAACGATTTCGATTATATATTTGGCATGGACGAGAACAACATGAGCGAGTTGCGGCGTCTCGCACCGCCAAATTCCAAGGCAGAGCTATTGATGCTCGGCGATTTCGGCTTGGAGAAATCCAATCGAATTATCGAGGATCCGTATTATGTGAGTAAACAGTGATTGACCAGAGGTGCTCAATTGCCTTTAACATTCATTTGCCCTTGCAGCAAAGCGGCGCCGCCGGCTTCGAAACTGCCTACCAACAATGCGTGGTGGCCTGCGAGGCGTTTATGAAAGAGCGTCTGCAAAAATAATTTAATTGTAATTTAGAAGCTAATTAAATTGTGTGAGTTTACCTACCAGTGGGGTTTACCTAGTGATACTATCTGCTTAATAAATGATTTCGTGTACTGTAAGAACTGGTTTGTCATGAGCGATGAATCATTTTTATTTTGCACTCAACGCCGGTATTTAGTTTACGTTTATCACGCAACTAGACAAGATGAATGTTCTTTTCGTGTGCTTGGGTAAATAATTCAATTTTAAAGGATTCTGGGTGCCTATATTCATATTTATTTTGATATATCAGGCAACACCTGCCGCTCGCCCATAGCCGAGGCTATCTTGTTGAATTTGATTCGCATACATCAACTAACGGATTGGCACACGGATAGCGCGGCCCTGCGGGATTGGAATGATGGTTTGGAGCCACAACCGCGCACCTTGCAAGTGCTCCGACAACATGGCCTAAGCACGAAACATTTGAGTCGAATGGTAATAAGAAGTTTAACGTAAAGGCCAATTCTTAGTGCAAGGAAATAGAGACAATAAGGCAGTTGTTCCACAAACTGTTAAAAGCTAACCCAAAACTTTTGTTGCCGCCTGCTTATTACAAAAGAGTGAAGGTTCCATTCGTGGCCAAAATTCAAAGTGTTATCTCTCAATTTCTTATGAAATAGTAATTTTTGTTTTTGTATTTTTTGACAGCAGTCCTCTTCGATTTTTACAATACCAATGATATTTGTAGTTTATAAAGTCGACTTTCAAGCACCACAAAAGCCCAAGTATCTAGTGGCTCTTGATAAACGCCTTTTGTAGAACAAAAGCCTTCTCAATACAACACAAAAAAATAGTTCACATTGAATTATTTTGTAGCTTTACTTCCCCACAAAGTACTAGTCCTGATCAAACATTTTACAGATAACAGCACAAGATTTCTACGACAACGACTTTATTTTTGGCATGGACGAAAGCAATATGGCAGAACTGCAACAAATGGCGAACAGCCTGAATCCCAAACCCAAGTGTCAGCTAGTACTGCTGGGCAGTTATCTGGGACGCAAGGAAGATGAAATAATTCGAGATCCATATTTTGTAACCAAAGCACTCAATTTAATAAGGCATTTTAATTGAACATTTTCATTTTACAGAGCAAAGGAATGGGTGGATTTCACGCGGCGTACCTGCAAATCAAGGAAAGCTGTGAAAATTTTGTACAGCAGCATAAACAACACAAGAAGGAGCTATAAGTTCTTGAACCAGTAATTTTTATTTATAAATGTATCAAGCTTTATAACTGTTTTATTATCTTTATAATGTACATTGCACTTGTATATTTCTCGACGTCCATATTATATTTTATACGTGCAATTGTGCAGCGTAAATTGGTCGGACTGGCAAATAATTTACCCGCAGTTTTCTTATATTTCAAATAAAACTGAAAGTAATACTCAATAAAACCACAATATTTGGGCCTGCCTTAACATAGCGTCAGCAACCTTTATTTCAATGCAACAAAGAACCGACCCTTTTAATAAACGTATCCCATTCTCGCTTCAATATTTTAAAAGCAGTTCTTCTCTGCATTTTCGATAGCTCGGAATATTCTATAGAGTTCCATACCAGTTTTTTTAAAGTTCCCAAACTCGCATATTCGGGCGCAATGCCCATTAAGGCAAAGTAGAAATCGTAGCTGACTCCCTTAGCTTCCCAACGTCCGGGATTATCGTTGCCTATTACTAAGGGCGCACCACGGGCAAACCACTCAGCAGCCGGATGCGTACGCATATCTCCCACTAATCCAAAAATTTGATTAGATAGCGGGCATATTTCGATGGGTATTTTTTTGGACATGATTTTATCCAAGAGAAGTGGGTGTCTGGAAATAGAGTAGCCATGGCCTATTCTTTTGGCCCTTAACAGCAAAGCGTCCATAACATTGTTATCAATGGGACTCAAATGAGTATCTGAAAAAGGATCGAAAACTACTTAGCAAAAGATCTTTCATTAAGATATATTTAAATCTTACTTGTCTCGCCGGCGTGAAGAAAGAGACTCAAATCACTTGCTTTTAAAAGTATCTGGCTAAGTTCGTATAACGATTTACTCTCGTCCTCATAGCCTATTAGGTCAAAACCAATGAATATGTCAGGGTATATTTTGCTGTTTCAATACAAAAACAAAAATCTCAGATGGAGCGGTAAAATCTATAAATTTCTTTCTTACCGAAACTCTCTGTGTTGCTTTATCCTTTCCTTGATATGTTGTGTGGTCTCTTCCTTGGAGGCAGTTGAAATTATTTTGATGCCAAGGAAACCGGGGTGCTTAGCTTTGAATTCTTTGACTATTTTAAGAAATAGCCGTAGTGCCACCTTTGCAGGATAGGTGGCATTACGTGGTCCGTATAGCGGGAGAAAGTTCATCCGCACCTCGGCATACATGATGCGATCTTCGAACATTTCGATCAACATTTGGTTGAAATATTGTTTAAAAACGGGCTTATATGATAGGACATCGCGAAAGATCACAAACATCTTGTCGAATTGGTCAAAAATTTCGGCATAACTCTTGTAGACCTCTAAGAAAGACAGGGGTCATTAAATCAGTCGAGCCAGAAACTCAGTTCAAGCTCGACTTACTTTCGGAATGAGGTGTATGGTTCCTATGGTAGGCAGTCCTCAAAAAATAATGCTTTAGTCTTCTTCCGGCACGTCGGTCATAAAACCCTATAAATTTCTTCTTCTGTAGTTCATGATTCTTCACATCCTCATACTTGGAGACACAACCGTGCAGTTTGGGGGCCCTTCGCAAGCTGAGGACAGTGACATTGTTTTTGTTCACACACTGGATCATTCCCTTAATTGTTAATATATTTCGTCGCACCCAAAATGCAGACACAGATGTCGTAGCATGTACATGCAGCAAAGCCCCCTTTGGCATCTGCTGGATGAACCTGAATACCCAACTTTCTTGGATCCGTGACTTCGCCGAGAAGAAATTTATTGCAAGTGGTGATATACTTATATTATTCATGCTTGCAATCAACTCTTGGCGCTTGTGCATCAACAATTTCTCGTCCATCCTCTTCTCCTCTCCTTGGAAGTGCATGTTGCCGCCAATAGACATTCGTCTTTCCTGACGCAATATCTTACCACGTTCTTGCAGGTAGCTGTTCGAACAGTGGCCTGGTATTAGTCCCAGGCAAAGCAGCAGCAACAAGAACATTTCTCTCAAGCAGACCAACTGAAACTACCATTCGGAACTTTTCCACGCCAATTCCCCAGCATGAGAAAAACTAAATTGCAATTTTACACCATCTTCTAATTATTTTATCGTACATTTAACGCTATTTTAGAAGACACTGCCCTGCAGCACCTTATCGATAAAACGCGACCAGCTCTTCTCCAATAGCTCATAGGCGCGACGTCGTTCGCCCTCCTCCAACAACGAATATCGCACCGAGTTCCACACGAGAGTCTTAAGGAGGCGCAATCCTGCGTTGTTCGGCGCCAAACTCATGATGGCATAATAAAAATCATAGCTGAGTCCCTTGGCATTCCAAAAACCGGGATCATCGTTACAAATTACAATGGGCACATTCAAAGCCAGATACTGTGCGCCCGGATGGTTACGCATATCCCAGACCAGATGCAGAACCTGATTGGAAATCGGACTGACCTCCACGGCAATGTCACGCGTCTTCACAGCGTTCATCAAAATCGGATGCTTGGCCAGCGCATAGCCATGTCCAATGCGGGTGGTATTAAGCAGCAAGGCGTCCAGCAGATTGATATCAGTGGACGCTCCAAACCAGTCTGGAATAAGGCAAGCAGATTAGCATTTTTAAAATGTAATCGAAGAACAATATGTAATTTGTAAGTACTGTACATTCATGATGTATGATGTACTATTGTTAATATAAAGCAGTTTCGAGACGAAAGAGTTGAGAATTTTGAGAATTCTGCATAGAAATGTTAAGAGCTTTGAAGCACTTCTATAAATCTAGCCAAACCCCAGTATATATAACAAATTTGTAAAACCTATAGAGCTAAAGATAGCATCTCAAAATTAGGAATCTGTCTAAATCGGAAATCTGCTCGTTCTAAGAAAGAAACACCATAAGTCTTTGTATGTAAAGGCAGTGTAAAATGAGAGCTGGCGTCATAATTATAGCAGTCAACAAAAAGAGTGAACGCTACAGTCGAGCAAGCCCGACAGTGTAATACCCTGTACCCAGGTAAACTTCCGTCACTGAGTTATATGCGCCCATAGCAGTAGCAAAAAGAGGAAGAAGAAGAGCGAACTTGTTGCTGCAGTTTGGGGAGGTTGTACTGGCGAGAATTTGTTTGGCTAATAAC
This sequence comes from Scaptodrosophila lebanonensis, assembly GCF_003285725.1. Taxonomy (NCBI): domain Eukaryota; kingdom Metazoa; phylum Arthropoda; class Insecta; order Diptera; family Drosophilidae; genus Scaptodrosophila; species Scaptodrosophila lebanonensis. The sequence goes on from NW_022060538.1 coordinate 5,993,376, forward strand.
TTTTCTTAGAATTGACCGAATTGAATAAAATTTTGAACAACAGTAGACAGTTATATATAAATGATGTGTGCAAAGTTTGATTTGGGTAGCATTTGAAATGTGGACGCAATTGACGAAATTCTGTAGCGGGGGAAGGGGGGGAAAATTAAAAAAAAAAAATAAACTCGTCCTTTCTCGGACTTAGGAGAATCTGGATGCCAACTTTGGTTATTCTAGCTTTTATAGTTTCTGAGATCCTTGCGTTCATCCAGACGGACAGACAGACGGACATGTCTAGATCGATTTCTCTCGTCATGCTGATTCAGAATATATATACTTTATGGGGTCGGAGATGCTTCCTTCTTCATGTTACATACTTTGCACAAACCTAATATACCCTTTTTACCCTACGGGTACAGGGTATAATAAAAAAGGACACTCTTGATTAAAAACTTTGATATATCTGCGGGGAGGACATTCGTATCTTTTAAGTCCTTCAAATTAGTTAAAAACTATAGCAAAACAGAATCTGATTTAAAAAAGCACACACTTGATTAAAAACTTTGATATATCTGAGGGGAGGTCAGTCGTATCTTTTAAGTTCTTCAAATATAGTTACAAACTCTAGCAAAACAGAATCTGATTTAAAGACAAAATGTGCACTTACTTGTCTCGCCGGCATGAAAAAAGAAGCGAGCAGTGGGTGGCAAGTCCTGCAGAGCTGGCAGGAAACTATACAAGGGCTTACCCTTATCCTCCTGACCCACCAAATCAAAGCCCACAACAAAGTTGGGAAACTGTTGACTGCGAAGCGAAAAAGCAATCATTGAAAAATTGACACACGTACTCCTCCACAAGGATGTGACACTCACTGTAATTGCCGAAAATATTGGATACGATTTTGAATTTCCTCCAAGCTTGTGGCACGAAAGACGGCATTAATGATCTTCATGCCCAGAAAATTGGGATGAAGACGCCGAAACTTCTCATCAATGGCAGCCAATTCTCGTACGGTTTGCTCCTTGGGAAATGTGCGGCCACTGGCATCGTACAACTGCTAAAGGCTTGGCTTGAAGATGAAACGGTTGAATGCAGAGCAGCTGAAATACCTCACCTCCTTTAAGCTGGTACGTATCTCCACATACATGACATTGTCGTTGTATAGTTCCTCCAGCAACTGCCAGTGATAGGCGCGAAAAACCGGCAGATAGCAGAGCGCGTCCCCCAAAGTGGTGAACATGTCCTGGAACTTGTTCCATACCGCAGTGATGGTGGGATACTCAACTGGAAGACAACATGAGGCGGTCACAATATCGCTCATCAACCTAAAGAAGCAAAACAGAACTCACACTCCGGCACCGGCGTATAGAGGTTGGTAAGGCGTTCAAAATTCTGATCGTAGAGCGCTGGATCAATGGAATTTCGACGCTCATCACTAACCAGGACATACTGCGACTGGCAGCCGTGCTGCTTTGGCAGTCGCCGAAAAGAGAGAATGCTCAGGCCGGCGGCATTGGTGCAGCGCAAAAGGCCCTGCATATAGGACATGTTCTGGACCACCCATCTGGAGCTGACGGCCGCCGTATTGTGCAGATGCAACAAGGCACCTTTGGGCATTTGTTGCAGGAATCTGAAAACGCTGCTTCGATCGATTAGCTGCTTGGCTTTGAAGAAATGTAGCGCGGCCGCATTTTGTTCGGCATTCCGAAAACCCTGCGACAATTCGCCCAGCTTGTACTGCATAAAGAGGTCGTCGACCTTGGACTCCTGATCGTTGAGAAAGGTGTGACCGCCGGTCATGAGTTCCTCCTCCGCATTAAGGACAGCCTGCCGCGCCTGCTCAAAGCCTGTAAGGGAGAACTGATACTTGGATATCCGTCTAAGTAGCTGCTACTTGAAATCGTACTTAGTCTAGCTTCTGCTGCCGCTTTAGCGGACAGGCTCCAGCAAAAGAGCACAACAAAAGGTATTAGCTGACTCATGATGTGATTCCCTATTGTCCAGTTAATGAGCCGCCTGTGCAAATATTGTCGCTTTCTATTGACTGCCTGACACATTAATTTGTTTGCTTCTTTGCTTTTTTGGCACACACCCACCGAATTGGGGGTAACCTGTAAGTTTCGCTGCCTCTTAGCCGAATAGCGCCCGGTCGCCAGCAATGCTCGTCTAGAACTGTTGTCGACTTGGCCAGCCGATGTGCAAAGAACCGACAATAATTTCATTTCATTGACATCAAATAAGTAACAAAAAAAAACAATAATTTCTTGTATGTTATTGTAACTCAGTCGCCCAATTATATTCTCGAAACTCATTATGAGCCCAGCCAGAGGGTTGGGCTGTGCGCCGACGACACAATGAAATAATGTCGTACTACAGTACCAAGTTTTATTTCGCATTGTTGCTGGTATTATTATTATTATTATTATTGTTATTTTTCGACAATTGCTGTTGCTGCATATTAAGTGATTTGAAATGTTGGCGGCGTGCGCCGTTCCAGAATCATTTTTAGCTAAATTTTCACTGACGTATGCGGACGCGCTTTGCTGACTTCTAATATGCGGCGTCTGACGAATCAGCTCTTGAGTGTCTTTATTTTTTTTTTTTTTGTGTGGTTCTGGAAGTGTTTAACGCAATTACAAGTGCCAAATGCTGATTACAGCGTAATCGCACAAAAACAAGCATGTTTATTATGCTTGTCTTTATTCGAAATGTGCTCAGTCATTTGACAAACATTTTTAGCATTCGGGTTCATGGTTATGTAATGGCACGAGCTCGAAGCCGTGAGCCAATTTACGAATACGCCAGCTCTATATCCATAGTATTTAGAGATGCACTTGTGGTGCAGCAGGCTGTGCTTCAGCACCCAACCCCTTGCAAATAAATACTATACATACACGTATTTTACACATTTCATATTCAATGTCAAGTATCAATTTTTCTGCCCCCAAGCAGATTGGTGTGGTAAACAAAGCTCGACAACAACAAAAAACTGCCGAACATAAACCACGCAGCATTGAGATAACGCAGCATACCATATACTCGACTGAAGAGTGCCCTGCATGGGTTTGTCTCACCCAAAACCACATTAGTTTCTTCCTTCTTTCCTCTAGAAAATGTATCACAATCTGCAATTTTGGAGACGTTACCAAATTGGAATTTCGTTTATTAATCTAAAAAGTTACTTCATAAACACGGATTAAATAATTAAACGGCATTTTGATTGAAATCATAATAATGATGGGATGTTCTTCTCCAGCCATGTTGAGATAGATAGGTAGCTTAGGATCGCAGCATTTCTCATTTCATTTGCTGTGGTTAAGAGTAGTATATTTGCCATCATCTGGAGATACCAGTTGTATCCTGAAAACCGATTTCTTCTGAAAACTCCGCCCCCTGGGAATGTGCTTATAAGTCGAACAAGCTGCCTCCTTTGATAATAGCTGCCACTCCGGAGACTTGTTCAGCAGTGCGGATTTCTTTAAAAGATGATCCAGAAACTTTTTAGATTTCGTACTTCATAGAGAGATTACAATTTCAACCATTCTCGGAGATTTGGCTGTTTCTTAAGAAGTTGTTATTGCTAACCGTTTTTTTTTTTTCTGGGACTTTGACTTTATATTGTTGAGGCTGTTATTGTTTCCAACTACTTTCAAAGTCCAAGGTTTTTTCATATTGGCGGGCTAGATTTTTCATAATTGGACATTCTTAAATTTTTGAAGACACGGATCCAACACCATTTGTACAAGCTTCCATAAATTGCTCGTGTAACTCAATCTACATCATTTTCTGTTAAGTCTGAAAAGTAAATGCCACCAGGGTTTTCTTTAGGGGATCGCATGTCCAGAAACTAATATTTATTTCCATTTTTAGCACAGACTATGCTCGGAGCCCCAACACATTTTACAGAGTCTACGTCACGGTAAAAGCGCGCGCAAATATATATGCCCGTAAACAATAATTTTTTGCAAATTGTTCGGACGCGAGTGATAAGGAAAGTGCCACTAAATATGTTTTAACCCCGATGTACAAATCGGCCATGACTACTCGTATGCAATGAGTATTTCGTTATGAATGCTAGCAATGAACTACAAAAACAGATGATGATGATGGTGATGCTGATGCTGATGATGGTGATGGTGATGATGACGATGCCGAGAGCGCAACAAATCACGATCAAACAACTGTGTGTTTCGGAGAACTGGAAAAAATGCACCAGCGTGGCTTTATCAGTTTGTGGACCAACGCCAAACTGTGCGGATCAAGTAGAGAGCTGAAATACTGAAACAAATTTAAGCTCAGAAATGTTACAAAGCCTGCTGTGCCTGCTGCCACTTCTCGGCAGTCTGCAAAGTGCAGAATTACGTAAGCCAAATTTTAAAAACCAACCTAAAACCAATGGATTATCAAAATATTTGTAAAAGCGCGTATAAAGTTCAGCTTCCCAGAAAAATATATATTTATGTATATACCCGTCTATACGAGAAAGAAAGAAAGATCAGTTTGTGATAGTGAATATGTATATATATTTTTCTATAATATAGTGTGTGTCTTCTCATTACAGCCGCCTATGACACCCTACGTGAACGCATCATGGATACTGAGCGTCTGGCCACAGTGGGCGGCACCATTTGGCTATCACAGGACGAGGAGAAGGCCAACAGCATTTTGATGAACGCCAAGCGGGCAGAAATTGCGGAAGGTTTTAAGAATCCGCTGAAATATGCTCCGGCAATGCACTTCTTCCAGGGCCGCCAATACGTGCATCAGAGCGAAGTGTTCCGCATTATACAGAGAATGCCGAAGGGGGCCTTTCTGCATGGCCACAATACGGGCATGGTTAGTTCCAAATGGATCATACAAAATCTGACAACGTCAAGCAACCTGTACACATGCATGGATGTCAATCAGCTGCTGATCTTCACGTACGATCAGAGCAAGTGCCATAGCGAGATCCAGAACGTGTGTACAGAGCGAAATGATCTCAACGAAAAGGACCGCATGAAATACGAGCGGCAATTGGAGCGTCACATCAACATGCATCGCAAGCATCCCGAAAGTGAGAGAACAAGCTCGCAAATTACGCCGCCCTCCCACTTATTCTAACACATATTCTTGATCCTTCTAGTGATGCTGCCAAATAGGACGCTAATCTGGAAGCAATTCGAGAACATTTTCACAACAGTAGACAAGCTATATAAATACCGACCCACATACTGCGCCTACCACAAACGCTTGCTCGAGGAATTGTGCGAAGATAACATTATCTATGCCGAAATCAGAGCTTCGCTGTCGCCGGTAAATAGGCTATAACTTATGCCACAGCAGCCAGATTTCAAGACAAACCTGTGTGCTTTCAGCTCTATGATGAAACGAATCGTACCTACAACACGCTGGAAGTGGCCAATGAGCTGGAACGCATTGTGGAAGAGTTTAAGGCTAAGCACTCGGACTTTGTGGGCCTGAAAGTAATATACGCCAAACGAAACCGAGCTAGTGAGGATGAAATGGCCAAGCGCATTGTGACGTTCAAGCAACTGCAGTGAGTCCAGCTCCAACTCTCCCTGCTCAACATCGAAATTAGTGTGCTCCTTCCTCTCTCTTTGCAGCAACGCCAAGCCGAACTTCATCATTGGCTTTGACTTGATTGGTAATGAGGATACAGGTGATCCGATTCATAAGTATATCAACGAGTTGTCCGATTTGCCCAGCACGGCACATTATTTCTTTCATGCTGGCGAAACGAGTAAGTGTGGCTGCAAACAACTCACTAACAAGGATGAATTCACTTACATGGCTCTACCCCGAACAGATTGGTATGGTCGCACAGACTGGAACATGATGGATGCCATTTTATTGAATACCAAACGCATTGGACATGGCTTTGCTCTGCCCAAGCATCCCCAGCTATGGTCTACGATCAAGAAACGCCACATAGCCATCGAGGTAAATCCTATATCGAATCAAGTGCTGGGCTTGGTCTGGGATTTGCGCAATCATCCGGCCAGCTTTATGATAGCTGAGAACTTTCCCATTATTATATCGTCTGACGATCCCGGCGTCTGGGGCGCCAAGGGTCTGAGCTATGACTTCTACTATGCCTTCATGGCTCTGGCACCGGCAGAAGCGGATCTGCGTTTCCTGAAGCAGCTGGCGCTGAACTCTATAAAATATGCTACACTCACATCGGATGAACGACGCAAGATCAATCGCGTGTTCCAAAAAAAATGGCTGGAGTTTATTGCGAGTGTTATCCGTAACTAGAATTTAAGCTACCAAAATCTTCTAGGAAAATATATAGACGAGTAAGACCTCTAAACCCAAACTATCTTAAGCCGTTTGAGGGGCAAACCAGCCATGCAGGCACTTGGGCACCGGTCCGTTTGTATGAAAATCACAGCGTCCTAGCTCCATCATTGTCCTTGCACAGATTACAATGAGGCCCACATAGCGGTCGTTCAGTCCTCCAACCACCATGGCGGCCAGCAGAACGCCATCATCCTCGCTTTTGGCATTCGGCGAAGGCACGAAAATGGGTTCACTTGGATAAACGTTCGGCTCGCACCAAGTCTTGCTGGTTTTCGTTAGCACATCGACTTTGATGAGCTAAAAGGGGTAAGGAAATTTAAGTATGGATAAGGAATGCTAACCGATCCACTTACTGTGCCAGGATTATCAGCAGCCACATCCGAGCTGATTGCGTAGAAGTAGCGATACTTCTTTCCCATGTAGCGCTCGTAATAAATGCGCGGCGTCTCACAGCCCCAGTCGCACAGCATCTCGGGTCGCAGCAGAATATCTCCAGTCGTGCTCTTGAAAGCCTGCGCCTCGGTGTTCTCAAGGGTCACCAAATTAACGCACTCATCGTAGCGCGCTCGCTTGACTTCTGCCGCCGGCGACGCCTCCTTACCATTAGTCGGCATATAGGTGATGTCCTCGTATTGCGATTCAGAGTGCTTCAGGCGAGATGGCTGAGATGAACGCGCCGCACTCAGACCTGCTAGTGAGAACGACTTAACTAGACGGCTTCTGGTACTGCGACACGTAGGTGGCGACGAATTTTTGGCATCCAAGTTGCTGCCCAAGGGCAAAACGAAGCGTAGCGGACGCCCTCGAAATAGTGTAGCATAGTTGGGATTTGTTTGCATATTAGCTATAGCCTCCAAATACATGCAGTTGATCATCTCTGGATCCTTATAGCAGCAAATATCGACGACCACATGTCTGTCCTCTTCATAGGCATTAATGATATGCAGATAGAAGAAAGCCTCGGACTCAAAAGTCTGGCATAGCTTTCCGGTGGCACGATCAATTAGGTGAAATAACGTGGGCTTGTCCTCGTACCACTTGAGGCAGGCACACAAATTTTGGCCATACAACTGCGCCTTAATGTACTCCGTCAGAGAGATTGAGAGCGGCTGCTCCACAATCACAAAGTAGTGCTCCGTCAGTCCAAAGGTGTGCATGTAGCCGGGATGCAGCTTCCAGCGGCAGGGCAATGTGGCCACCACATGTGCGTCCTCGAACATATGCTCGCCATAGGGAAAACAAATCACTGTGTAGGCTGGACCCGTTCTGGTCATAGTGGTGCCGATATTGTAGACAGTACCACTAGGGAGCACATGAGGGTGCGACGTATGATTTACCACGCCGACATAGTCGGTTATGCAGAGACGTGCCTCTGTCGCCAGTGTACGCGGGTTGATGCTGTAGAAAGGGAGATTATTAAATTAATATAAATATGTATATGTATGAATATCTATAAACTTGTATATTACCGATGCACGAACGGAGTCTCTGTAAAGCTATAGTACTCATCACCGAACGGATAAATGGATATCATCGAGTTATCTGTGCCGCTATCAGGCTTAAAAATGGCCGCAAATCTATCAAATATCGAATGACAAGGATCCGGCACTGCAGCCGTACCGAACTCTGTGACCACAATACGCTGTGCCGCACGATTCCTCTGCAACGTCTTCGTGTCCACAAATCGATTTTGATAGGTCACCCGTCCATCTTTGATGGCGAAACGATGCAGCAGTGCGGAGCAATCAAATAGATGTCCGAAAGTCATGTCGCCCACCTTCCAGCTACCCGGACCATTGCGCAACAGACTTCCATTTAACCACTTGGGTATATGACCACTGACATGACCCTCGAGGGGGTCGACAATCTCTCGCTCGCAGGAACGCAGCCAAACGTCAGAGGCACAGTTAGGATAGTATCGGCCATTGCCATCCAAACGTTTCGACTCAGGATCGTGAGTTTCCGCATTGTATTTAACCTGTTGAAGAAATAAACAAACTGCCTTAAGCTATTTGGAATTTTGCAGTACGACAAAAGTTTCAAACACCCCGTGAAACTGTTTGCGTTTTAACGCGGCTTACTGTGGATTAAGCTTAAATTCTAGCTATGTGGCATTTCGAGAATCCGCGCACATTCCATTCAGCTGTGCCAGTTCTCAAGGAACTTTGCTTTACTACGGCCTTGAACAATGGCCATTAGCCTTGACTGGCTAGGAAAGTACACGTCACACTGCCTTCGTTAGGGACGAAAAGAATTAGAAAGAACCGTAGTATATCTAGTCTAAGCAGTGGACTCTTGAATTCCGAACTATATAAGTTTTAATCAGGATTAGTTGACTAATAGCTAATAAGGACACTTCATTAAAAATCTAGTGACTGATTTTAATCATGAATGAATATTACTGAGGATACCTTGTTAGGTATCTGTCAATTAATCTTAAGAGGAAATTAAATAAATTCTCCTTCCATGGGCTGCACAAAAAGGATATAACTCTCCAGGGAAGGTAAAATGAAACCAGACTTTCGTCACTCAACCTGAACAATGTCAGTCGAATTGTGAGTCCACTATAGCGTAACATCTCTTTTTTAAGATCACAAAAAACAAAACAAACATGCTTTAAAATTCGTATATATTGTCAATTATATTTAGGCATACTTTTGGAAATCGTATACTCAAATTTTTTTTGATTTATTTTTAAGCATATTAGTTTGTATAGAAACGGCCATAAACTGCACTAACCGCAAAGAAATCGCGGATGAAACTTTTAAATACGCCTGCTGCCATCTTAAAGCTGCCAAACGTAACGGAACGTTTAAGGATTCCTCAAGTGGGAACCGGGGTATGTAACGGTAATGGTAAAAAAAGGAAGCTAGTCCGCGCCGATTTTCTGTCAAGTGTGGAACTGCACTTTACTATTGCGGGTGCCCTGCTAGAAAACCAAACGGCAACTGACAAGTTTTTCAAAGCGTTTTCACCTCAACGACGACGACGAAGCTGCCGCCACCAAGCGCCACACAATGCTAAGCGATGCTGGTGGTGGTGGTGGCGATGGCGATGGCGGTTTATGCCCACTTGGGGGTGCGCTGCTCAGGCAACTGACCCTTCGCAAACATGCGCTTGGTATTCATAATTTTGATTGACAGTCGTCGTAGTTGGACGTTCGTTGGGAGCGGGAGCGTCATTAGGCGAAATGCAAAACAAAAACGCAAAAGGCCGCACGTCGCATTAGTTTGTACATATGTACATGTACGAGTACATATACACACACCTACTATATGTATGCATGTGTGTGTATGTGGCACAGCATTTTTGCCGCTTCAACGACAATTGAGCAGCGACATTGTAAAGAACACACGTGCTAGAAGGCAATTGTGAAACTGCCAACATTTTTCCTCGAGCGTAGCACAGCGTCGATATTTAATCCGTACTTCAAAACAGCGCGACTGACTTTTGTGGCTAGTCGCAACGACCTTGGCCCAGGTTGCTTATTCTAATATGTCTTCTAATATATGATTTTTTCCATCTTTCAGAAGCCAACAACTAAGACAATACGAAACTCAATAGCTGGAAGGGAAGATAGAAAAAATGATGTAAGTGACACTGCCGATTTAGCGTAAACCTTTAAGCTTCTGCAGCTCATTGCGCATACGCCGCATGTGACAGTCGCTCGCTAGTTAGCTCGGCCGGTAGGCGCAACAGCTGATGTGGAGGCGCACGCTCTTTGGATAAGTTCATTGTCAAAACAATTAAAAACTAGCTAAGCCTATTGTAAGTAATTTGAAGAGCAGCTTGCAGGTGCACCGCGAACATTGCCCCAGATTTTAATTCTAACCTTATTAAATTTAATTAGTTGGGTGCACAGCTGGATGTGCTGAATCAGTTTAGGCATTGGAGGCATGTTTTCACTAATTCAGGGATAACATCTATCTATGCAGCTAACAGACACTACCTTGGAAATAAACAAGGATTAGAGTTGCGCTTTTTGTTCATTGGCTTGTTGTTTCTTGGAAACAAAATTTGTCAAACAGTTTGATCCCTCTTTCATTTCAATAGTAAATTATAAATACACAATTTTCTTGCTCTATATCAAATTAAGCATCTTCAGTTTTGGACCTCAAAAATATTCTATTGATCTATTTTAAAATGTTGACGATTAAATTAAACCAACACCCTCCTCTTCGCTTCAAATGCAAAGCACTTACCCGAATTATTTTAGTCACAAATATTGAAGTTATTTAGCTATCAGCTTTCCGATCATAAATAATAGTATTTTACTTTTTATTTATATTTTATTTATGTTATTGACTGTCGTTTTTTTTTTTTAACAAACCTTTTAAGGTAGAAAAGCCTAAGTATGAGAAATCTAATCAAGTTACAATAATATCTAGTAAAACGCCTCCGACCCGGTTATTAACTTTTCGGCTAGCTATGCCGATGGGTGGTACCACAACTCTAGTTATAATAATAATAATAATAAATAAATAATAAATAAAATTAGGCCATTACTATACAATTTTGTAAAGCAGTTAGAACTTATTATAGTTAGTATTCTTCATATTATCATTATTTTTACATTACGAACAACTATTACTATTTATTATCTTTTCATTATTCACAGTTTTCTAGTATTATTGGTTTTTGAAACTATTGTTATATAGACTATTTATGTGATAGTTGAAAAGCTAATTCGTAGTCACATCCATAAATCTTTAAAGATATGATCATAAATGCTGAAGCATGCGCTGCACCTACAACTTGTATTTTATTATGGCTTTGAAATTTTGCTATCTTCGTAAATTCCGCAACCAAATGTATAAGTGATTAATAATTTATAATTATTTATAACTACGAGTATAACATGAGCAAATCGAAAGTAGATCAGTAAATGCTTATCTTTTAATTAAGTTTGGCGAATTTTAAACTGCCAAGTGACGCGCCCACATCTAGTGTTGATAAACGCTCCCAGGTCCCACAGCTGTTGACAGCCAAATACGCAGCACAAAACAAACGGCGCAAAAAACACAAATAGTAGATTTGCCAAATTAGTGCATTTATGTTTACAAGCTGAGATACATATACCATCTATCTCTACGCAGTTACGAGGGCAACGGCAACGATATTCTGGGCACATTCAATTTGAGCCGCGAATGCAACGGATTTGGTGGCGACGACGCTCTTGCCCCCGACTCCCCAGGACATCCGTGCTTCACGCATTTCGGCTGTCCCTGCGATATGAACGACAACAGTCCGCATGAGTGTATGCCGCATACACATATGAAGGCGCCACAAGCTAGCAGAATACCACGCACCCGACCTCGCGTCGCCACACGCCCCAATCTATCGTTTTTGAATCCTGTATTCCATGAACGCTCACAAGCAGAGGATGACGGCGTGTTGTCCCAGCAATTGTGGAAACTGGCGCGCAAGACCGGCACGCTGAATCTTTCCAACAAGGGCTTGGCACGCGGTGAGTAAAGACAACCAGCAGCAAAATTCAGCTAAAGAGTATACATATGTACATACATATAAATGTACATACATCATGTACATAAAAATGTGTGTTTTTGTGAACGTGTGCGTGTGTAGTTGTAACGGAAAAGCAAGTGCAGCAGTGGAAGTCGAGAGGAAGGCGGACGCGGACGCGGACACATGCCCAAAAGCACGACAAGGTGATCCCGTTGCCCGACCTGGCAATGTCACACGCGCTCAGTCAGGGCATGGTTGACTCCGGCGCTCTCTGGTTTCACTTCATGTGATGCAACGATATCTTGATCTTGGCATTGGCGGATGTCGTTTATGTGGAGATCACCCTACATGGCGATGTGCAAATTTCGCGCATCATTAACTAGCGCCGTACGTAGTTGCCTCATGGGTTATTGCTCCAAGGTGTTGGATTTGTGTACTCGACTAACGATTTAGTCAGTATGCTGCACTCGATGGTGTCGCTAGTGTTGTCGGTTGTAATCTTTCAAACACAAAACGAAATCAGAATCCTTCAAAATTGCGTCGTCCAAGCCAACGCGTAAGAAAGAACTCACGTCGTTCTGCATGTGCGGTCCTTATTCGCGACGACGCTATTACCACATACGCGAGTTCCACATGGCATCGTCGGCAAGCGAACTGGAGAGCGAGGATCTCGATGATGAAATCGAATTGGATGCACCTGAGTCCAGCCAAAGCAACTGTACTATTACCTTATACCTTAGAGCTTTATGTGTGCGTGTGTGTGTGTGATGTGCCTTTTAATGGCCACCACTTCCTTCTTGCCTACTTGCAGTGCCCGAACGCATCTATGATATCAATGAAGCCGATGCCGATAGTCAGGCCGCCAACTTGGAGCAATTGTCCATCAAGGAGGAGGACGCCTGGTGGAATCAAGTGCCATTAAACAATCTGGACCTAAGCTCCAATGCCTTGACACACATTTCGCCAAAAATTGAAAATTTGCAGTCGCTTACCGTGCTAATTGTAAGTCCCAAAAGAAATTGAATTGACGAACAAGGTCTTAAATATAATATATAGTATACTATATATTCAAAAATCTTAGAAACAGTTTGAGGCGGGGCTCCCCAATCAATGGGGAGAACATAAAGAGACTCTGACACGATATCTCAATTATTTTAGTGGCCTTTATTTGAATTTTAAGTCTTAAAATTAATCGCAGATGCTGAAAAATAATTTTTCGAATTCAATATTTCTCCTGGATTGTTTTGTCTCTTTTACTTAACGAAAAGTTTTGCTAACTACTGAAAACAAGAATAGACTTCTAAGTCAAGCGGACCCGTGTAAACTTTGATAATTGGGCACAATGTATAAAAACTAAGTACTAAACTGATGTTTTGTCATGCTTTTTTAATATCCTCCATTGAAAGTAAAGTCCATGTTTCGCGAGTCAAAAATTATTTGACAAATGGGTTAAGTAATTTTGAACTTTAGTTTTGAATACATGGTGCTGCAAAGTAAAGTGGGCTTTTTAAAAATGGTGAATGGTCATACAAAACTTTGGATGCCTTGACGCCCTTGCAGCACTTTCCTATCACAGACATAAATATGTATTCAATTTTCCCAAAAAGAATATAATCACTTGCAACGAAATCGGACGACTAATTGACATTTCAATTGCGATTTTTGGTCAAAATCATTCATCAAAATGTGATATTTTTAAAAAGTCCTGTTCACTTTATGATGTATCTTGTATATTTCTCATCCTTTTATATGATATAGGCCCTCAAAAACTATATGGCTACTTTTTAATTAAAATCGAATCCTTATACTTCATTACATTTAACTTGATTTCTTAAATGTCTCGGATGCCTAAAAAGTTAATTTTACAACTTAATTATGTGTTTCACGAACTTTAAATGCCCTGTATTTTCAATTTTGAATCTCCCCCTAATATTATTACTATGTTCTTTCGTTCACTGCAGCTGCACGACAATGCTCTGGTCACACTGCCGCCAGAGATGGCCAAGCTGGAGAAGCTCGTGCGCCTAAATCTGAGCCACAATAAGCTGAGCGATTTACCGCGCGAGCTCTACAGCTTGCCGGAGCTGCGGCATCTGAACATATCGTATAATGAATTTAGTGAGCTGGATCCAGATATCAGCGACTTGCATATGCTAGAATTTTTGGTAAGTATTTGTCAGTCACTGAGGTTTACGTAAAACTGGTTGTGGGAAATAATAAACAATGTATTTCACTAATGCCTACCAATAACCACCTGCCGCTTATTTTCTAACCTTGCTAACACGCCTGTCCAAAAACAAAACCGTTAAAAATTAAGGATGCTGGCCACAATAACATACAAATTATCCCCGGTGGAATTGGTTTTCTAGTGCGTCTAACCGCGCTTTTATTGCCCTTTAACCACATCAAGGAATTACCGCCCGATCTTGTTAGCATGCGATGTAAGTTGTCCACCTTGTTGGTTGCCAAAACTTAAAAACTTAACCAAGCCGAATCCATTCCCCGAAAGCTTTGCAAAAACTGGATCTGATGCAGAACGATTTAATTTACCTGCCGGACGACATTGGACTGCTGAGGAAGCTTCAATGCTTGTATATTCAGCACAATGACATCAAAATGCTGCCCGACTTTGAGGGAAGCGAGGAGCTGCAGGAGCTACATGCAAGCAACAATTTTATTGAGGTAGGTAGACTATTGGAAACGTATTTTAAGTTCGCAATGAAACTGTGGACTTGGCCTGATGATCAAGGCCTAGGTCCTTCTTTTCCTTTGTCTGTCTGTATCTCTGACAGCATAGAAGCCCATGGTTGGGGACCATGGTATGCAAGCTATGGATTAATGTTCTTATGATGCCACACTTCCTTAGCTTAGCTTTTGTTAAGATGACCAGACAAACCCACTTTCCACATGTCTATCTAAACCCAAAGATCTTGAAACGCATAAAATCTTGAAATTAAAGAGTCCAATTAGGTGTTAAGCGAGTTATTTATTTTTATATACTTATCTATAAACGTATATATTTTTTAGGCCTTATAGAATTTAGAATTGTCAAACTTCTGTACTTTTCTAAACTTAACCTTTAGAGCGTTCCAAAGGCTTTGTGCGCCAATTTGCCGCATTTGAAGATTTTTGATTTACGAGACAACAAAATCTCCATACTACCCGATGAGATATGCCTGCTACGCAATCTGCATCGTCTGGATGTATCGAATAATTCCATAAACACGCTGCCCGTCACACTCTCCGCATTGGCCCATTTGATCAGCCTACAGGTTGATGGCAATCCGATCAAGACAATACGACGCGACATCTTGCAATGCGGTACGACACGCATTCTAAAGACCCTACAAGAGCGCGCACAGGCCAAGGCGCGAGAAGGTGGAGCTGATAATGCAACAGCAGGGGCACCAGGTCCGGATGAAGCTCTGCGCCTGCGTGGAGGCCAAGCAAATGAAGCCCGAAACTATCCGGACAAGTGAGTAGCTCTGCTCTAAGATCTTTCCAGCTCTTATAAACGCGCTGTCGCAGTCACAGACAGCAGCATTATCCCTGCCAGTGCGTTCAGTGCCGCAGCCATTACCAGCAGCAGTTCCAATCGTCCCAACAGCGCTTCTGCAATTGCCCGCAGTGCATGTATCGGCAGCAACAGGAAGCGTCTGGCTATTACCGAACAGTTACCAATCAATATGCGCAACCAGACTTGGCTCACTATCGAACTTATAATGCTTATCAAAATTCTAGTTTCGCGTCGTACCAGCAGCAAGAGACGGATGAACAGACTGACGCTTCTTTGGAAGTGCATCCGCGTTGGGTGTAGTGTATCACCAAGTTCCAATTCTTCACTAGCCTCGCATTCCCCATCCAGCTTCTCAGCTTCTTTGTCTCAACTTGGCGCCTAGCATTCATACTCATTGAATTATTTCGTCCCCTCTACAGATACAAATTGCGTCAATCGCGAACGCTGGCGGTCAACTTGGAGGAGCTGACGGACGTGCCCGAAAGCGTGTTCCAGATGGCCCGGGAGGAGAATGTACATGTCGTCGATTTTGCTCGCAATCAACTTGGCACTTTGCCAGCAGGGTACTTCAAAATAGATGCCTATAATTTGACGATAATTTACCACATTTATCTTCTTTTTTCTTTTGCTCACTCTTTTCACAGTTTGCAGCATTTGTGCCATCTGGTGACGGAGCTTGTTCTGGGGCACAACCTGATTAGCCATATACCGCCGTTTATATCGCAATTCACACGCATTACATTTATTGATTTGTCCAACAACTTGCTCAAGGACTTGCCCAGTGAAATTGGTGTTTTGAATACCCTACGTGAGCTTAATATAGCTAATAATCGGTAATTATAATGGCAGTTAATAGATAATAGTAATGGTAAGAGAGAAGATACCAACTAGAAACTAGAAATAGATCAATCTTAATTGAACAATTTCCATTGAGTTGTTAAAGCAACTTGCAGATCTTGGTCGACTAATCCAATTGAAGTCCGACCTTCAATCACATTACCAATTTTATGTTATTTTAATCAAAAGAAATGTCCGACCCAGTTTATAAAACAATTCGTTGAAAGATTGGAATACCAATAAACACGTTTTGGCACTTAATCAGAATTTGTTCCTCCACTGATCCCTGATCCATTGCCTATGCATTTTAATCTTACAATTCCAAGAACTCAATTTCCAATTCTTAGCTAGCGCCGCATTCCACCTCCAGCTTTTCAGCTTTTTCATAATTTTTTGATAATATTCATTTAGAACTTAGTCATTGCAGCCCGATTTGCAAGTACAGCATCGATATGTCACTTCAAAAGAAATGAAATCATTTGTAGACATATTGGATTACCAATTAACATATTTGTGGCTTTTAAGTAACGATTTAATTCGCGTTTGATCTCTGACTCATCCTATCTAATATAACACCTCACACATACCGCAACAACTGATGTCCATAATCTGTGGTTTGCAGTCTCGAGTTTTTGCCCAATGGCTTGTACGAGCTGCAAAGCCTCGAGGTCTTGATTGCCAGTGATAATCATATTAAAGCGCTAAATGTCTCGGGTCTCGGCGCCATGAGGCGCTTGGCCACATTGGACCTGCGCAATAACGATATCGATTTTGTGCCACCCATACTTGGCAATCTGACAAATATAACGTAAGTAGCCGATCCACCTTGTATGCCATCTTATGTTGATCGTATTGTTTCCGTTCATTTTAGCCGGCTGGAGCTGGTGGGCAATCCGTTTCGACAGCCGCGCCATCAGATCTTGGCCAAAGGGACGGAGGCTATTATGTCGTACCTGCGTGATCGTATACCCATATGAATTGGAGCAGCTGCTACGACCTCGAGCACTCTCCCAAATTCAAAATTCGTCTCTGTTTCATTTAGCTCCAAAGTTTGAGCGTTAATTAATTTTATTGTGTTATTATTTTGACGAAAAGCTAAACCAAAATTTCAGTAATGACTGCACCTGCACGCACACACACAAGCACCTAAAGAAGGTGATGTGTGTGTGTGTGGGTGCAACTGCAGGAGGCACGCATCACAACAACAAAAAAAAAAACACTCAACTCAAGGCTATATACTAAAATACTAGTCAGAAAACACGCACATTGTTGATCTTTTGGAAAGGCAGCTTGCAAAAATTAAATATTGAATAAAAGACCATTGTGTTTAGTATTATTTTTGTGATCGGCAAGGAATCGAATCCCCCCAGTGTCCAATAAGCAGGAGACATACTAATGCACTCAGTTGTGCTCCACAACCTCGCTACGCAGTCGCTTCGCTAGTGTACGTCGCAGCTGCAGCGCCGCAGATTCCTCGCTGTCTGGGGAAGGCGCCGCCAGCTCCGTGGTCTTGCCACCATTCTCCATTAGTCGCTGAGCCACCTGTGCCGAATTAGGTCGTGATCCGGTTGCCTGTGCGCTGCTGCGTGCCACAGTGTCCTGCAGTTGCTTGGCACGCGTCTGCTTCTTAATCTCCACAATCTTGTCGCGCTGCTGGCGCAGATATTCCTGACGGGAGACCACATCATTGGGGTCGACTTTATCCTGTTGCTCAAAGAACAAATTCAAGCGTTGGAACTTATCGTTAACCAAATCGACGCCTGCATCATGATCGGGCGTCAGAGCTGCTTCGGGACTTTCAAGTTCGTCGCTCACCGCCTTGGCTATAAGTTCCACTTCAGCGGCGGTCTCCCTAGATGCCGTTTATAAGATATTAATATGATAAAACTTAATATAAAAAGTAAAAGTAAGGGCGCACCCCTGATCCGAGCCCGTGGCACTGTCATCATCCGCCTGTTCAGTAGATGTTGCGAAGGACAATTGATTCTTCTCAATGAGATCCAATGCCTGCAACTGAAGCTCCACGTTACGTTGCGTCATCATGCGTATGAAAATTTTTAAATCGTTGGCGGCCCATATCTAAGGAAATGGTTTGACATGGAAGCGCACGGCCAGCTTAGAAACAATTCATGCACGGACTTACCTGTTGAAAGAGCACCTGATGGAACTGAAAAGGATTCTCTCCCTGTCCCTGCTGGCGGCCCTCAAGGCAAGCCTGCTCGAATTGCTCTGGCGATATTTGCATCTCCTCCATAAAGCTGCCCAGCATATAGTCTACGAGATTTTTGTATTCCTCGTGTATCTGCCGGATCTCGGCATTGTTCTCATCCAGCTGCAAGTTTGGATCGAAGACTGTGATGGGATTTACATTAGCTACTGACGTGTCAATCAAATAAATGTTGTGACGTGGATCTAGTTTACCTAATGATTTCTCCTCTATAAAGGTCTGTAACGGTGCATTCCACACGGGGCCATGTAAGAAGCAAACTAAGGAGTCGAAGACCCAGGAATCTTCGGCTGACATTTTTCTTGCTATTCGACAAAAATTTTCACCGAAATCAACTGACTTTGTCTTTGTTCTAAGGTGGCGTAAAGTTCAATGTTTGGACCTTCAACTAGTTACCTTGGTAACAAACTAAGTTAAAGGACTCTATCACCTTTACTAACCAGGGTTGGCAATTCCCTTAATTGTGACTATGTAGCCCCAAAAAAAAGTTTGAAAATAAAAGAAAACACATAGTGGAGCGCATTTTGTTTAAAAACTATTAAAAACTATGATTTAATTACTCATAATATAGGTTCTTTATATATATATATATATATACTATATAATTTTTCATGATGATCTTTAAACAACTAAATAAAATGTTGAAATTATATAGTAAGGTGTGTATGCATTAGGGTTAGGATTAGGGTAAGACAGCATATATCATATACAATACACATTTATAAATACTTTTTATAAACTATAGTTTTTTTTTATCGTTTGCTCTTTTGTTTTTGCGCTTTAATTTTTAATTGTTGCAGTTCAATCCATCAAACAAAAACAACAACATGGAAGGATATATTTATGTTATGTTATATATGTATGTATGCAGCATATATGTGTATGTATATGGTGTAGGTTGCTCTTTTGTGCTCTTGCAAAAGGAAACCATTTTCAGTGAGAAAGTTGTTTAGCTTGACGTGTTGTAAATTTAAAGTAAACACTATAATAAATATATAAAGTACGCGCATGGCAGATATTAACAAATAACTGTTTTGACAGCTAAGCCAAATCAATCAGTGTAGGTGTGTGGATTCCGAAAAAAAAACCTATGTCTGGCCCTCGAACCATCACTGCTCCCGCTTTGGTCCAGCCAGTCATGTAGTATTTTCGGGGCGTCTCATAGTACTAGAAACCACATCATGTGTACATATTTCGTTTAAACTAAAGCGAATAAAATAAACTTACATGGAAAACTATGAAGACTTCTTTTGTTTTATTTATTGGTTTTACTTTACGCACTATTTTTAATTATCATTTGTTAGCTTTTATTTGTTTGTAAATGATGTATATGCGCATGTGTCGCCTCTCCGGGTTTTTTATTTTATGTTTTTATTGAAATCGTAGCACAATTATTCCTTCAGACAATGTTGTTGCACGGTTTCTTAAAAGACTTTTCTCTAGAATAACACAATTACAATTTCATTTGCTCTGTACTTGCTATTATACAAAATTCAACATCGCATTCGTTTTGTCTGCTCAAGCGGTTTAAAAGATGCAAGAATCTCCATTGCGATATGGATTGGTTATAACGGGTAATGCTAAATTATATACAAGGATTGGATTTAATTTAAACTATTTGGAACTTATTATTACTTATGGGGGGAGAAGTTTAATATGATAATCTAAATGAACAAAACAAATATCGTAAAGTTGGCTGTTGGCTGATGCTGCAGATATTTTGAAAGCGGGATTGTTATTCTGTTGTTCAGTTATTTGAGAGCGACTCATTAGTTATAATATTCAAGCGCTGTCTATAAGCGAACATGACTCAAGATAAAACCAAGCGGGCGTTATCTGCGATTTGCTTATAGACAGCGCCATAATATTCAATGTCGAACTAAGCCTAGTTAATATTATATGTATCAAAAGTCAGTACTTAAAAAATACACCTAAATACGTGTTTCAGAAAAAGGTTGAAAAACCACTAAAAGAAATACAAGTAAGAAAAAGGACTGCAAGATTATTGAGCAACCCCCACAGCAAAATATTGCACCATTTGTTTTTTTTTTTTTGCACTCGCATGCAGCCAACTTTACAAAATTTGTTTTGATGGCATTTTATTTTATTTATTGCTGCCTCTGCATCTCTTAAACATCGCATATCCCACTGCCGTTAGTGTTCTTTTTTGTTTTTCTTTACTTTTTGTTTCTGTTTAACTGCTAAATACATTTTTATTTTGGTTTCTTTGTTTTGTGTTTTACAATATTTAAACACCACACACATGTACTAAATTGATGTGCGTGTGTGCTTCAGTGTATGTGTACTCGTATATGCCTTTTGAACATATATATATTTTGTAATTTATATATATATATGTATATATATGTTTTAATTTAGTAAAGTAAGTTTTGTTTTAAATTTTTTTGTTTTACTTCTTTAAAATAGGTTGTTTAAGCTAAAATGTTATTTTATGGTTGATTTTTCTTGTTCTTGTTCGATCTTACATCGTACCGTTTTCTAATGTTGTTGTTTTTAGCAGATTTTACTGTTCAGTATTGTTGCTCATGTTGTTGTTACTGCTGCTGCATTGCTACTAGATAACTTTACAAGCCTTTTTGAAAAAGCGCCGCTGCTCATGGCTGCTGCTTACCTTTCGATTTATATGTTCGTTGGTGTGTGTGTGTGTGGTTTTATTTTTTTATGTGTGGGTGAGTGTGTGAGTGCGTGTGTTCTTTTGTATTGTTTTGTAATTGATGATGCCGCGCACTTCTAACTTCTCTATCTACTGCTCACATCTTACTATACCAAACGCGCGCGTTTTTGTGCTTGTGGGCCATCAGTTTCCTCATCCTCCTCGTAGTCATCCTCACCCGAGTCGCTCTCGTAATCCACCAAACCCTAAAAAAAAAAAACAGAATGGGTAAGTATGCAATGGACATGGCTTTAATGTTGTAGCCAACTCACCTTCTTAGTCGTTTTGTCCGCATCGCTTGACGGTACATCGGCGTTCGCTTCTACTGCAATTTCCTCGTCTACTTTTATGTGCGCATCGCTCGCATCCCCCGTACCTGACTGTGACGCACTGTCGTTGTTGGTATTAGCCACGGTTACAGCAGCCGCCGTTACTGAGGCTGCCATGGCAGTTGCAATGGTTGTTAAAAACTGTGAGGCTGCCACTGCAGCCACAGTCGCCGAATCGCAAAGGGGCGGCGATGAAGACGACGACGAGGATGATGAGGAAGATGATGACGACGACGTTGATGAGGGCGATGCGTTAGCCGCGGGCGAGCCTGCTGATAGAACCAGCTCCTGATGCTGTTGCTCAACGGCTGCCAATTGCTGTTGCAGCTCTGTAATTTCTGGTTGTTGCTGCTGTTGACTTTCCAGCTGCGCCGCAGCAGCCGCATTCGATGTGGATGCAACGGCTGCCACAGCGGCTGCAGCAACGAGTGTGCTGTTTAAAGACAACTGTTGCTGCTGCTGGAATGAGTGCTGCTGTTGTTGCTGCTGCTGTTGCTGCTGATGATGTTGCAGAGCAATGTTCGCAGCTGCGGCTAAGTGAGCTGCGGCTTGAACTTGCTCATCGGCAACACTCTGTGCCTCCGGGCTGTTGCTGCCGCTGCTCCCGCCGGACGCTGATATTGATGCTGATGTGGCAGTTGCTGTCGCTGTGGAATTCAAATTACCCAAAAGACCGGTATGCGGCGTCGTGCTGTGCGGCGGCGAGGACTTTTGAGACTGATTCTGCGTTTGTTGCGGGCCATTTTTCTCATTGACGGCTGATAAAACAAATAAGTTAACCCAACGACATTCTTATGAAACTAAAGCCGCTCTCAGCTAGACAAATAATTTGAACACTAGGTTTGCCTCATTATAAAATGCATAGCAAATTTGTAAAAAGTTCATAAAAATATGTGTCAAATTATTTTATCCACCGGTCGCTTTTGTACTAATGTGCGCTACTTACACTTCAAGACATTGTTATAGTTATCGATATCTTCGGGAAAGTCATCTTCTTCATTAAACCACATTTCCTCTTCCTCCTCCATTTGGCGCTGATCCCGACGAAAGCGGTTACCGCCTCGTATTATGGGCACGCCCCTGAAAACGCCAACAATAACAGCCATAAGCAATGCACTGCTGTTGGTAATCATTTGATGTGAATTGACTTACCCGTCTGTGCGATTCTCCAACTTATCGCGATCCTTCAGCCGATCCTGATACTGATCGTAGCGATTCTTCAAATATTTAAATGTCTGCACATATTCGATTTCATCAAATATTTTGCTGAAGTTCTCCACAAAGTAAACGCACAGCGTGCGTATGTCCTCGAGTTTTATAAACTCAAACAGTTCCAAAATTGCCGACTCCAGTAGATTATAGCGGCCATTGTTGCGGATGAATGCATCGACCACGGGCGCAAACAAATTGCACTTGACGATGTGTCTGAGAAAGATCAAAATAAGCGTGAAGTGTGATTTAAGCTTACGTCATTTCATCCATTTTTCGACTAACCTGTTGTAGAACTCGTCCTTAAGCGCAATTATTTTCCTCAGTAATCGCAGAGCGCCAAGTACAAGGAACGTGTGTGTGCTCTTCATCAGCACCAGAATTCGTTTGAGGAGATCTTTTTGCAATAAGAAATTCTTAATGTGATAGCTATGATGTTCCACACAAAATGACAAAATGTCCAGCACGATGCCGAGCAGCTGTGCAGTCTGGTAGTCCTCGTTCTGTGGACGGTCGCCCGTGGTGTTGAGCATCAGAGGCGCTAAAATGCCAACAGCTAATTAATTGCTGAACTAGCAATGATAACAACAGAGGGTCGAAACACTTACCAACCAACGTTTGCACACTGTACTTGTAGAAGAAGTTAAGGAAATCTCCCTTCTCTGTAAGCATGTTCTCTGGCTCCAATAGAATCTTGATGATACCCATCAATTGCACCGCGATTCCCAATTCAGGTTCAGAATCGTTTAACATTTGTTCAATGGCAATGTTCAGAAGCATGCGCTCCTAAAGAAACGTATGAAGACCCCCATTTTAAATTTGTAGTGATTAATGGAGATGTAGCTACTTACACCTTCCGGTCGATTGACTTGATTCAACGTGTAGTTGCGTACCACCAACGGCGAGAACTCCACAATGGCTGTGAGTATGTCAATGGAGGCCGATTTGGTGTTTTTATCATTCATTACCAGTGTCAATTCTAAGGCCTGCAGAATACCCAGGCAGGTGAGTGTCTTGTAGAACGAGTCTTTGCCCTGAGGCTGCAGATTTTGGGCGAAATTGCAGAATTCCTTCAGAAAGAGGACAATGTCGCGCCGCTTCGTATCGCTGGTATTGGGATCTGTGAGCAAAGTGAAAAGATCAAGGAGGAACCTTTCATCCTCCTGTATCAGCGTCACAATCTCGACTTTGTTGAAAAATATGAAGCTGGAGAGTGTGTTAAGCATGTTGTCTTCCACGAACACCGAGGGAGTGGGCAATATTATATCCTGTATGTACTGCACACGAAACGTCTGATGAATCTTGGCCAAAAGGTCCAGATTTTTTATGGGTACCGCCTCACGAAACTTGGCCCACAACTTCAAATACTGACGATGCTTTTTGGGCTGTGCTGAGCTTGGATCGTACTCCAGACATCCGACCACATCGAAAATCGTATCTTCGGCAAACATAATCTCGAAGAGGGCGTTCTTGTTCAGCAAGAAGATATTCTTAAATATCTCAAAAAGATGATGCAAGCCATCAGTATTATCGAGATCCTCACAGACGTGGAACAGATTAAGCAATTTCTTAATATAATTCTCCGACTCTAGTGCCATGGACAACTTTTCCTTGCGCAATGGCGTCGACAGGCAGCTTTGTATTGTCTCCGAAATGTCTTCGAGTCGCGACAGTTCACAGGGCGGCAGCTCGATTGGCGGGGCTGTGTCCGACATATCCTCGAATCGCTCATCCTCAGACTCCTCAACAATATCCTGTGTGATCTCTACCGAGGGATCTTTGCCTTGTACCTATTGGGCCGCCAAATGTAATATGTGGGCAACTTCGTCACTAACATATATTCGCCATATAGCTTACCTGGCATATTTTCTCCCAGATTTCATCGCAACCCGCCTTCTCTTGAAAACTTAAAGCTAAATCAAAATTGTCACCCTCAGACCAGACAATTAGTGTGTCCTGTTGCTTTTGGTAGGCGGTATCTGGTTGAATTTTACTCTCCAATAGTAAGGAACCATCTGATTCAGCGCGCACCAACAACGATATGCCTGAAAATGTATGAAGTGATCGAGGAACCATAGTTAGATAAGTGCGCCATTTAAGCCTCCAGCGGAAGTTAACGCACCTTTGAGTCGCTCCACATACGTGGATGAAACGTGACCAGTGCCGCGATCATCCCATTGGCGTTCGGCATTGAGCGCATACAGCTTAACGCGTCGGCGGGTATCGGTTGTCATGGTGTGGCGATTTGCTGGGATCTGTGTATGTGTGGGGGCGTGTGTTGTCTTTAAGAATTGTGTTCGGCTCTTTGCTCTACTTATTTAGAACTTTAAAAGGTTGTCTGGGGAAGTGGCTTGGTTGCAATTGGTTGGTGGTGCTGGAACGGCTCTGTGACAGAACCGAAAGCTACTATATACTAATTAAAATAAGGATATATTAGTTTTGAATTTGAAATTCAACTCATTCATCTAATCTCTAGTCCCGACGATAAAACATCCCCATGATAGGTATCGGTTTGCATCTGGACAATCGCCGGCACGAAATAACTGTAAATAATCAAAGGAAATATTTAAACAAGATTAATACATACATACATAGTACATACAAATGTACATAAGTATTAAATTTTAAAGCAAACATCTCGTATTTTTTTATTTATTTAGTGGTGTACACATGAGGGAGCTCCGATAAATGCGCATCAAAACAAAAAAAATACAATATGATTGGTAGCGGCGGCGATGGCGACGATGAATGAAAATGTGAAAGCCACGTTTGTAGGCAAAAACAAAATATACACATACACACTAGATACACACACATTTATATGCATATGTATAACCGCAAATGCATGGGGCAGAAGAAATGCCAAAAAATTACTTTTGCTCAGTCTGTTTACAAACATGAAATTTTTCAAATCTCTCCTCGCATCTCCTCTCCCGCGCTCGCGTTTCTGCAATTGTGTGTGACTCAGAGTCGCACGGTTTCTGCGAGTGTCTGATTGCGATTGTGTTAATTCTGCTGAGTGAGGTCTACATTGCCAACTATTTTCGCGCTTTCGCCACACATACATTCATACATACATACTCCGAACCTCATCACTGGAGGGAGCGACCCACAGCGGCGAGCTCAAACACGCGCGCGTAGACAGAAATGAGTGTGTGACAGAAAACAAACAAAAGCAACGAGAGCGATTTTGAACGGCTCTCGTTGCGTATGGCAAGTGCGGAGGGTTGACAGTGGGTGGGTAGGTGGTTGGTGGGTTTGCCAAAGATTAAATTATGGCACTGTTGCTAGTAGGGCTGTTGATATGTATTTAAAAATATATCACTATCACCAATATTTGCAATCGTGGGAAGAACCGATAATTCTCCCTTTGATTCAATTTGATTTTAACACAGGTTCATAACCTATTTTTTTATTGCTTGTTTTTTTAATGCGTAGTAAATTTTATACAAATTTCTTTATTTTGTGTTTTCGACCTGTTGTTCCACATTTTGTGTGGGAAACCTGCAATATAACGTTCCTAACATTAACAAATGTTTATCTATGATTAAAACATTATTACCAGAAAGGTCGACTCATCCCCCTAGTTCCCATATTATCAAATCTATTACAACGAAACATTTTACACGTTCAAATCGTTCAATCTATGTTACAAACTTCCATGTCAAGCTTATTATACTCTTCACATAAACTGAGAAAGGTATAGGAATGTTCAATTACACAGAAATATTCATATAAATGAATGTATGTACCTGTTTATGCGAGAGTGCAACAAGACGCAAATACGTCACCGATTAAAAAATTTACGTCACCTCTGCTTAGTTCATACAAATTCTATTTGTATTTCATGTCGCCAAGGTTGCACCCAAATGCGTGTGCCGCTATTTAACACAATACATACATACATATGTGCATATGTGAAATATTGACATAAACGGCGACTGTCGACGAATAGCTAGAGCCAGCCACGATAGGCCACCAATTTTACTGATAAGCGCAGAGCAGTAATCTGTTCACAAAGCTAGCAAGCAACTAGCACGAAAGTGTATCAAAACAAAAGTAGCAATTAAAAACAAATGTTGCTCTCTGTCTGTTAGCTGGCGAGGGCATTTACGCAATCAATTTACTAGAAGAGTATTTGCAAAAATCATCTTTGAGATTATTATTGAGCAAGTTAAAAATAAATGGTTGCGGTCACCAGGAATCAGTTGAAAGGTTGCCAACTTGTATGTACATACATACATACATATGTATGTACATATGTACATATAAACACCGAAATTTAGTGTGCTTGCGGCCTGGAATCTATTGATAAAACGCGTCACCAGACAAACATTGAAAAACGAAACGGTCTAATTCAATTGCCTCACACGAGCCAGAGAATCGCATGAAAAGCAATCATCATATACAGTGGCACACACCAACAACAACAATAAGAAAAAAATTAATGGTAGCTCTTGTCCAGAGGAGGTGGAAGGAAGGCGGTGCAACAGGGATGTTGTTCTATGTGCAAGTGTATGCGTTTTGTCTGTATGTGGGGATTCACACATACACGCACGCACACACATCCAAATATACGTACGTTGAATGGCAAGGCAAGCAAAAAAAAAAACACTCGAAGGCAATGACAGGCTGTTTGGCGGCAGAGTTGGGACAACGACGATTATGACGACGGCGACGATGAGCTGATGAGCAAACGCGTTGTATCTTGTTTGCATGTATGACAATGTGCGTATGCGTATGTGTACATGTTTTTGCATGCACATTTTGGGGTGGGCCGGGCAAGAGTAAGATCTCCTACGTGTACCGTGCAAAATAATGATCTGAAGAAAATTTGCCTTTTTGACATTTTCACTTATGTATGTATGTATGTACATACATATATACAAATACAGAAACACAACCACGAACACCCATACATACTCATATAAACAGAACGTCTACATCACTTTTTTGGCATGTTTCTTTTGCTTTCATTCAACAAAATTATTGCGAATGGCAAGCACAAAACAGAATCGCAAAAATTGCAGCGTATAGCTGGGCAAGAAGCATGGTAAAAGAAAAATGCCGTCTTCGCTCGCACACGCATACACACACACAACCAAGCGGACAAATGCATACACACACACTCTGGTCACTTTTGTGACGCATGCAACTGTTTTTCAACAATTTTGTTTTGATTTGAATCCGCGCCTACAAAACGTCGCACAAGCTGAGTGTGCTAATTAATATTTACGTATACAATATAAATTTTCAATTTAATCAAACACATACAATACGAAAGGAACACAACGGGTACACACCACAAACCACACAGACTAAAAACACACACACAGCCTCGCACTCACGAAATCCACCACTTGTAACAGCGGCAATGGAAAAATTCAACACACTACAAATAAAAGAGCCAGAGGCAAAACTCAACACACGACTAACGTTTTCGTTGTTGCATAAAGTACCAAAAAGAAAACAAAATATCGCATGTTTGCAATGTCGTCAGTGACTTTCAATATAGTTGTTAACAATAAATTGCAATACGTGGGGCAACTTCTCTTAAGTTCCAAACATGACAGCGGAGTACGTGAGAATCAAGTATAGTTACACACACGAAAATACACACGCAAACTCAATCATACAACACACACACTCTCCGACGGTAGAAGCCGCATGAGGGCAACGGTGTAAGCAAAGGCAGGAGGGGTAATATTGAATCTTTACCAAAAAGATTTTCACACTCACATTGTAATAATCTGCTTTTACTGTTTTTCTAGCTTTTGGCTGTGCCGTTTTACATGCGTTTATCATATATACAATTTCCGCCTGCGCATATTT
Source organism: Scaptodrosophila lebanonensis (assembly GCF_003285725.1). NCBI lineage: Eukaryota > Metazoa > Arthropoda > Insecta > Diptera > Drosophilidae > Scaptodrosophila > Scaptodrosophila lebanonensis. The sequence continues at coordinate 6,021,752 of NW_022060538.1, forward strand.
ACTATATGTCACATAAAATCGAGAATGTAACTACGAAATAACTTTTATTTAACAATTTTTCGCGGACCCGACGCACCACTGTTGGTCCTACTCTCCGAGTTTGACGCCATGTTTAGAGATGCTATTAGTGGACAATCTAGTGACTTATCGATAGCAATCGCCTATCGATAAGCTAATACAAAGACCACAATCCTAGGTTGGCAGGGCGTCCGGCTCAACTTGTTTTTGTTTATTTAAAAGAAAAACATTAAAATGCAGCCGGCGAGACGGCGGTTCTTCAGCACTGGGGCCAAATATGCGGGTAATACGGAGGAGGACTTGGAACTGGGTATCAAATATTACGGTGAAGAGGTTGTCCGTATGGAACTAGTAAATAGGCAACACAGAGCACAATGTCGTAGCCAGTTGAATCGGATGCTGGTCCTCTTCGGGCTGGCAGCACTATACTTAAGCTTTGCCATTAAGTTTAGTGAACATCCAGTTACCTTCGGGCAGGCGCAAATCCTGTATCCTGTGCTGCTATTCCTGACTATTTTCATGATCATTCTGCATTCGTCATCAAGACTCGTGCAGTCAGAGAAAGTGTTCTATAGTTGGGACCTGGCACTGCAAACCGAAATAGTGCGGACTTTTGGACGAGAATCGTACTGTGTACAGCGTGGCAACCTTCACGATATAGTGATCAACGAAGTAATCGAGGATGTAGGTACAAAGGGCGAACAACAACTTTGATATTTAAGCTATTGTTTATTTACAGCTTGATATAAAGTATATGCTAATACTACGCACTAAGGGAAATCTCTTCCGGGAGCGACCTATAATACCTCTTTTTCACGTAAGAATCAGGGCGACTTCCAATGTAGTTAGCTTTAAATTTGATTATTTGCAGAGTCTTTCGCCCTCCCTTGAGTGTTTGCAACATATCCGCAGCCATTTGCATAAATGTTGGTTAAATGGCAAAACGGACAGATCGGAGCGCGCTTACAGCAAGGAGAAGCCCTCTATGGTGGCATCGTAATATTCAATCAATTTATCCATCTGTTCATAGTCAGGAATTTAATGTTAGAGCAATAAAGCCAAAGATCTCTAATATATATTACCGATAGCATTGACTTGTACTCCTGCGGTTGATAGTTTAGCGATGGCAGTTCAGGAATTTTCAGCTTCACATCATTTCGGTCGAACTCGCTCTGCATCTGGAAGCACGTTTCATAAGATTAGCAATCCCACAGCTCCATTTATTTTCCTTACCAAATTTTTTAGTTCTGCGGTATAAGCCTGTTTTACGAACTTCCGATAATTTTTAATGTAATTTTCTCTGTTGGCAATAAGAGAGTCCTGCACTGGACGCAAATTGAGTACCTGATCCAATGTAAGATCTACAAAACATTTAATTCGTCAATAATCAGGTAAGCTACAACTAAATGTTACCATTCATCGTGGACATCTTTCCTGCACGAACGACGAGGTGTTTGTGGCGTCGCTTGTTTTGAATCTGCACCAGTGTTAGAATGTTCTACTTTTGCCACTTTGCAGCACTGCCACACCAGCTGACGTAATTCTGCAAAAAAAAACAACGCATTTTTGTTTATATGATTCTCACTCGCTTCAATATTTAAATTCTAAATTGTAAACCCTTTGCTGACGCCTTCGTAGTTAAAGTTGCACGCGATGTGAAGTAGTAGCTGGTATAAAACAATCGCAAAAGTATGTTTATTCAAATAGCGTGTTTACTAAGCAATAAGAACATATTTCTTCCTATGTATGTACATATGTATATAAAAATAGAAATACGGGTGTGTCCACAAGCAGGTGGAGGTGGTGAAAGGCAATGACTAGTCGACGAAACTAAATAAATTTTTTTCGCTCAATTCCAGCCCCATTGTTTAACAATTATACCAACCCTTATAATTACGGAAATAGCTTAAAAATGAATCGTTCGGACTCCATACCTATAAGGCGTGATCGCTCCTTTGACAGCGTCCTGAACCGATTGATGCGCATGCGTACTCAAAATCATGAAAGTTTTCGAGCTGCTATGTATAACTTTCTGATCGCTGCAGGCATCGCAGCGTTTGTAGCCGTTTGCTTTATCCTGGGCCCTTTTGTTCGGCCACTACTGTGGGCATTCTTAATGGGTGCCGTGCTGTTTCCCTTTAAGCGCAGGCTCGCCGAGCTGCTGCACAACTGGTTCCAGCGTTTAGAGGAGCGCGACTCGAATGTGTTGGTTTCGATTACCCTAGCACCTCTGGAGGCCACAGAGCATTGTGGCCGTCTGTTGATCAGTTGGCTATGTGAGCATTGGCAGCTGCTGATGGCTGGTCTGGGTGTTGCCGGCTGCATCAAACTGTTGGTGTTGTATGCGCCCAAAGGCTTCCTGCTGGCCATCTGGCATACTGTGACCTTCTCTCATGGCCTCTTCGTGCAGGTCATAGGATACATAAATATTTATGTGGTAAGCTAGAGAATCGAATAACTAAGCCATTGATGACATCACATTACTCCATTTACAGCTTATAACTGTAGTAGTGGCATACCTCACCTCTGTGCATTTCTTATGGAAGCCAGAGAAGAGTGCGCATTTTGTTATTGCTGGCCAATCCATGTGGGTAGCAATAGCTGGTTATTTATGTAGTTTTCTGGGCGCGCTACAAGTACCTGTATTCCTGTTGGTGATGGCCTACGTCGTTGCATCCACTATTTACCATCTACAGACTAGCGAAGACACTGGTTCCTATTTGCACCGCATGCAGAAACTGTTTGACAAAAACGATTTTGAGCGATCGTTGAGTAATTTTAGTTTTAATCGTAAGCTGGGCGGCGAACAAACGCTGCAATCAGACGTTGAGGATATTTCGTTGAGCGACACCATCGACTCAACGGATACGTTCGATGCAAAGGCAACAGATGGCGAAGATGGCCAACAGAGCGAAACTTTCTTTAAGCTTCTCTTTTACGCCTGTGTGGCCACGTTCTTGTATCGTAATATTTGGATGTTTATACTAGCAGCAGTGCCAATTTTTTTGCATTTACTCTATACATTTGGCGAATACACGGGCATTACAACATTTGTGCAAACCAAAGTTACTGATGTGTATATGGGCATTAGGGTGAGTCTATAAACATAGATACTGGTATTATTTGTAGATTTCTAACGTGCGTTTGTTTGCAGGCCTGGGCCATTGAGCATCATTCAGCCGTTCTTCCACTATGTTTGCCGGGCGTTTTGGAGCTAAACTACAAAATCAACTCAATTGTTCGCGATTCACTTAAGTCTTCGGTTGAGACAGTCACATCCATTCTCATGATCATTCTGATGTTGCTCATTATTATCTTTTTGGGCGTATTCTTTTGTGTTAACATATACTCAGAGACCATTGAGGTCGCTTATCTCGGCAAAGATCTAATTAACAAGACCATCACAGATCGTCCTGAACTAATTGATATTTTGCCTGCGAATATACAGGCGTCCATTGATGATGCGCTCGACAATGCGCACCATTATGGTCGCCGTAAGATCGAAACATACATCGATGATTGGCTAGCGGATGCGGACGCAGTTCACGCAGCAAAGCTAAAACAGCAAATCCTTGAAGTTTGGGATAGGCTCATACAATATTGGATTGATTTCAATAAGGCCGGTACATCTTTTGGACCCAGGGTGCCAACAGATGCGCTGAAGAGTACTTTTGGCGAGATTGTCGATAACCCTGGTATGTTTAAAATGCTCATTCCTCCATTTATCCTATTTTCATTTGTCCCACGTAACCCTTTAACCTATGCGTTTTCTTGTTTGGGTGCACGATTTTTTGAGCCTGGGATTACTTTTTTGAGTTGATTGCGCCACATTCGCTTCTGTTCAGCCTAATCTATTCTTTAACATCCGTGAATATGTACAACTAACAAACGCATTACATGTTGCAACTGCTAACCCATGGCCATTTACTTTAACAAAGGACATTTTAAAGAGCTAGTTTTAGTGGCAAAACAGGGCATCATTGGCTGGGCGAAGAGCAACACGCAGACGATTCTAGAGGTTGCCGAATCACTCTGGCATATAATACGCACGAATATATCGGTGATCATGAGTGTTACTGGCGAAATACTCTCCCTGGTGTTGTCCGGTGGACAGGCCTGCATCGAGTTTATATTGGATATGGTAAGTTGTCTTCAGCAAGTTTTCTTAGAACAATACGTAATTTATTATATTCTTTCAGATTGTGTTCTTTACTGCGCTATTCTATTTGCTGTCGAGCAGCCAGGAGAAATATGCGCCAATGCAGATAACCAAATACTTGGGTTACTCCAGTTCTGGCACCAAGATAGCTGATTCCTTGGAGAATTCGATCACTGTTGTGCTTGTCTCAATGTTCAAATGTTCGATATTTACCGGCCTGTTCACTTGGCTGGTTCACACCGTATTTGGTGCACGTATCGTGTTTCTGCCATCAGCAGTGGCGGCTATGCTGGCAGCTGCACCGTTTCTGGGCAGCTACTGGTGTGCTGTACCTGCCTTCTTGGAGCTTTGGTTGGCTCAGGATCGTTTCTACGCCGGAGTGATACTCTTTCTGCTACAATTCTTTGTTCCCTCATCTTTTGAAACGGCTATATATGCGGACCTAAAGGGGTAAGTCATGAACATTCGTTAGCTTAAAAACATCTATCCATTTCATATTTTGGAAAACTGTTATAAGAAGTAGAACAAATTTGTAAGAAAAAAACATCACAAAATGTACACTAAGCTAATAATTTAATTTTAAATTACACAACATTCCAACAGTTTCCTTTAATAAAACTAAATAAACATTAGAGTACATATCATTCACAAAAGTTCATAGTTCGTAAGATAGAATATAATTCTACGAATCATGTACCAAATTTTAATTGATCTTTGTATATAATAGAGGCGGACACCCCTATCTGAATGGTCTGGCTATAGCTGGAGGAATGTACTGGATTGGCTGGCAGGGTGCCATATTTGGACCTCTTATGTTATGTTTCTTTATTGGCATATTTGAGGTGGCCACTTTGGCTATGCGCTCGAACCAAGAGCCTAGGTAAGGTTTAAATAGTTAAAAACATCTTTAATTTTTCGGTGTGCATGCAAGTTTTCAATTTTGTCGATGGTGTGCGGCCAAAGATCTACGTAAGTTTTTCTTTCTACTTGTGTTGAAATTTTTGGATTGAAGCATGGATTTTTATAATATTCACATTCGAAATGCGTTTAATGAACATTTGTGTTGCAGGCGCAGCTCCGATGAAGAGACACGAACGACGTGAGTTACCTGTGTAGCCCGAATGAAGAAGTTAACTACGAATTTTTTTTAATACTCGAACGTAAACGCTAACAAGAGCTTCGCCAAGCAGGCCAAGTGTTTGACAATCATTGATATTGGCCGAAACTAACGCACTAATGCGCACGGTGTTTGATTTTAAATTTTAAAGTTGTGAATGCGATGTTTGTTTTACAAATTCGTTTCTTTCGCTTTGTTTAATTCCATGAATTCTATTGTGCTTACAAACATTTAAATACGTCCATATTGCGCTTTATTTAAATTAGCTTTTAATAACCCCTACCTCGAATTCCCTGTGTATATAGAGATATGCTTTTAAATTGCGGTTAAACCACAAACCGGTTCCAAATGCAAGCCAATAACAATCAATGACTTGGTTGGTCCAAAGTGAAGTACCGAATTTTTTCTCGCTACTAATGGTTAATTATAAACATGTGATTTGTTTAAAGTTTAAATTAAAAATTTGTTGCAAATAAATGTCAATATTTATATACGACTACATATGAGTATGTAAAAATCTTTAGCATTTAGCCGATGGTGCTAAGCATCTCATTTCATTCTCAGCAAACAACTCGAAAGTACAAACAAACTGAACGACAAACCCGATGGAGATAAAGATCCAAGCGAAAGCGCTGAAGCTATTGTTTCCACACCCAAGACCCAAGTCAGCAGCAACAATGAAAATCGTGCGGGAAAACCAGAGCTAAAAATCGTTACAAGAACTTTAAAGCCGCTGGATCTGGATAGCGTTTGAAACCGGTTACTGAATTGGGTGCGATAGTAAATATTTTTATTAACGGTGTGCTAAAACTATTTAAAAAATGTAGAATGCATTTAAATAAAATGTTTTTATAATTTCTTTAGTTGTTGAATTTGTTCTTAAAGGTGAACTCCGGATGTTTCTCGACACTGTAATTCAAAAATATCGAAATTTTAGCATATCTGGCTTATTTTAAATCTTCTGCTAACTTACCCACGAAAGAAGGAAAAGTCACAGATACGTAAGTTTTGGTCTAGCGCACATAGCTTGGCCACCTCCTCGGGACTAAGTTCAAAGTCAAATATGTCAAGATTTTGTTTTAAGCGGTTCGGATTCGTGCTCTTCGGTATTGCCGCCACTCCACAATCGATGATCCAACGCAACAAAACCTGTGCTGGCGTCTTGCCATGTCCCGCAGATATCTGTTTTACCTCTTCAATGTCCAACAGGTCGGGCAACTCACGCACCAAGCCGACAGAAGCATTGAGCTTGGCAATGCCCTTGGAGCCTAGGGGCGAGTATGCCGTGACTGTGACCTTTTCTGCTTTGCAGTAATCTATCAGATCACGTTGTTGCAAATAGACGTGGTGCTCCACTTGGTTGTTGGCCGGACGTATCTTGCAATTGTTCAGGATTCGCTGCACTTGCTCCTTGCTGAAGTTGGACACTCCGATTGATTTGGCCAGCCCTTTTTCAATGAGCTTCTCCATTGCGGCCCAAGTGGCAACATGATTAGTGGTTGGATCAATCTCAATGGTACCGTCTGCCTTGAACTTGAAGCTGCCATCCTCATTGATGCACACGGTAAAGGGAGTATGTATCAGATACAAATCCACGTATTCGAGTTGCAGATCCGCCAGTGATTTCTTTATGGTTGGCTCCACCTCGTGTGGACGGTTGGCTGTCAAATATGTTTAAATATATTTAGCTTTGGATGTGCGGAAGGAGTGAGTATTTACTTGGCGGCGGCAACTTGGTCACAATGAAGAGATCCTCTCGCTTCAGCTTGCCAGCATCCAACCAGCGTTTCAGCACACGTCCAATTGCTTTCTCGTTCTCATAAACCGGGGCGGTGTCGATGTGGCGGTAACCCGCCTCTAGAGCTGCATCGATTGCGGTTTCGATTTCTTCATCGGAAGCCTGTGTTAGGTGGGTGTTTAGTTACCAGGTTACAATTAGCGGTTATAACAAATTGCATCATTTTATCGGATCACTTATAATCATAATTTATGCACATAATTAACAGCCAGAGTGGAGTAAGTAAGAGTAAGTACTAAGTCTGTATGTATGTATATAGAAAGCTTGTCAGCAGTGTTCCCATTCGTACGATAATATTGTTTGTATGGGCTGGTTTCTTTGTTGTGCTCTTTAAGAAACAGTAAAAGTAGAACTCAATGGGTTCGAAGCAGTCAAAGATGTTTATTGTGCACAAAACCGGTCCGGCGTATCAAAACAATGTGCTGACCTCATGCACCCGCCCGTCTGGCCATCGGGAACCCAATGTCGTCGTGTCAGCCTTAAGTACGAAGTACTTTGTGCAAAGTACAATCTTGATATGTTAATTTTTATTTTTTTATTTGTAATCAACTTTTAGTTGATTGCCGCCCCCTACTTATGGTTTATAATAAGTTGAAGCAAAACTAAAGAAACGCTATGTAATTGTCAATAATATAGAATTATCGGAAAGAAAGAATTACCTGCCATGTGCCAATGCCTAGAATGGGCATTTTCAGGCCATTATTAAAAGTTAAAAATTTTGTACAAGCCATAATATATATGTATTTATTTCACAATAACACTAGTTCTAACGAATTATTTCACTTGTTGAGCTTGATGCACTTGAATGTGAATAACGGGAATACCCAACTGTCTTTCTCAACGTCCAGAAACGAACTAAAATCTGTGCACTAACACGAGAGCTAATGACACCTGTGCTCTCAAAATACTTTGGTGGGACCGGCTTTTTCAAATGTGTATGTAACAATACATACATGCACATAGTATCTATAAATACTATATGTATATAAGTATGTATATATGTATGTATGTATATATTTTCATTGAATGTACATATGTAGGTTCTTAATAGTGGGTGTTGTGCTGGAGCGACATGTTCGTGACAGTTGCTCAAAAAAGGAATGTACAATTTTCAATAAATATTCAATTTAATTTTAATGAGTTATGGTGTATTTGTTCAATAATTAACTTAAAAAAGGTTTCTTTATTTGAATTCTTTGCAGTTGTACAACACTAAAGTTCTAACCAAAACACAATGACGCGTTGCGCTCCGCAATATGCTTGAAGCACTACATCTGGCAACGCGGACCGCAACGCTTCATCGCAATTGTTTTTATACATTTTGTAAGTTTTTTTTATTAAAAATCAATATTATAACAATCAATTTCTGCAGTTATTGGTAGTGCTAATTAGCACATCTAAAAATTAAGTGCGGTGTTTTTAATTTGTGGATAATAAATAAAAATAACAAATAGAAGCAACAGGTTGCTAGAGGCACGTGTTTCAAACGTGAGAGAACCGTGCTCTCACGTTTCATGTTCAGTGTGTTGCAAAGCAATTGGCAACAATTGTGCTTTAATTATTAAGAATTTCAATAAATTAAACGGAACAAATGCTGCGCAAAGTGCCTCTTATAGTCATACTCGGGTCTACGGGCACTGGCAAGACGAAACTCTCGCTGGAACTTGCCGAACGCTTTGGTGGCGAAATAATTAGCGCTGATTCCATGCAGGTGTACACCAACTTGGACATAGTCACTGCCAAGGCCACTAAAGAGGAGCAAGGACGTGCGCCGCATCATTTGCTAGACGTTGCCACACCCGCTGCGCCCTACACAGTCACCCACTTTCGCAATGCGGCGCTGCCTATCATCGAGCAACTGCTGGCGAAATCAAATCCGCCGATTATAGTGGGAGGCACTAACTACTACATTGAGTCCTTGCTCTGGGACATATTAGTAAAAACTGATGAGCCTGCGGCGACACCTAGAAAGTTACAGCCAGCAATGTTGCTGGCGGACTCTGTGATGGCCACCATGACCTCGGAGGAGCTGCACAATCATTTGGCTGAAATAGACGCGGGCAGCGCGATGCGCATACATCCGAATAACAGACGCAAGATCCTACGCGCTATTGAAGTGTACCAAAACAGCGGTCAGACATTAAGCACCCATCTTACCGAGCAGCGCTGCCAGCCAGGTGGAAATCGCTTGGGCGGTCCATTGCGTTACCCACACACCATATTGCTGTGGCTGCGTTGTCGACAGGAGGTGCTCAACACGCGGCTGGAAAAGCGTGTAGATGGCATGCTAGAGCAGGGTCTGTTGGGTGAGCTGCGAGAGTTCCACAACAAATATGCGAACGTCACAGGCGAAGGTTACACCAAGGGAGTTCTACAGACTATTGGCTACAAAGAGTTTGTGCCTTATCTATCAAAATATAATGCCGAGCATGATGTCCAATTGGAGGCCTACTTACGCGCCCATAACTTTGTACTGCCTACGGTTGACGAACTGAAAGGCAAGAGCGCGGATGACGTTATACCTGTCGGCCTAGATTTGCTTCACAGTTGCTGTGAACAGCTTAAGCTGGTGACCCGTCGCTACTCAAAAAACCAGCTGAAATGGATCAACAATCGTTTTTTGGCCAGCAAAGATCGCCAAGTACCTGATCTGTATGAGCTGGACACGAGCGATGTCAATGCCTGGACACAGATGGTTTATAAACGCGCCGAGTCTATAATCGTTAGCTACATGGATGATGCGGTGTGTGAAATCGAGCCCCTGCCAAAGCGTACACATCCGGGTGCAGACTTGGATGAAGAGACGAGCAACTTCTGTGCGATATGCAAGCGCCACTTCATTGGCGAGTACCAGTGGAAGATTCATTTGAAGTCTAACAAACATAAACGGTGCAGGGAAGCGCTGCGTCGCAAACAGAAATCCGAGAAGGCGACAATCCATGACGACTCACAGACAGCCAGCTAGGCAGCTGGATTACAGATTTTATATACATACATACATGTGTATAAATAGACCAAAGTGGAAAATAAATGCAACTACGTAAATTTGAGTAGCTTGTTATTGTAATTGCAAATCGCGGCTGTTGTCGGCGGCTCGTCGCTGATAACCCTCACCCAAGGGGATCGCCTTACCAAAGGTAATCGCGCCCATTTTTAGCTAGCCTGCTATCGCTTTCAGTGCCCACAGAGGTTGTTGCCTGGCCAAAGTGAAAACATGTTTGTGCAAAAACTGCAGCCTACGCATACGACTGAACTCGTTTTATTTTTCATTTGCATTTCAGTCGCCGAGTGAAACGCACACGCAGAAATAGCAGCAGAAGCATCAAGATGGCAACTCAGAAAATTGGTAGGCAATCAGCTCAATCGTAACCCAATTGGGCAGTTTTAAAACTGTGCCCCATCCGTTTTCTTTAAAGCACTTTTGAGCGTTTCGGACAAGACGGGTCTGCTTGATCTTGGCAAGAATCTCGCCTCACTGGGCTATGAGCTGGTGGCTAGTGGAGGCACTGCCACCACACTGCGAGGTGTGGGACTTGTTGTCAAAGATGTGTCCGACATTACCGGTGCCCCAGAGATGCTGGGTGGTCGCGTCAAGACGCTGCATCCGGCCGTGCATGCGGGCATCTTGTCTCGCACCACAACAAGTGATTTGGCAGACATGAAGCAACAGCACTACGATCTGATTAGCCTGGTCGTGTGCAATTTGTATCCCTTTGCCAGCACTGTGGCCAAGCCCGATGTGACAATAGCCGATGCGGTGGAGAACATTGATATTGGCGGCGTGACTTTGCTGAGGGCCGCCGCTAAGAATCATCAACGCGTCACTGTCGTCTGTGAGGCCGCCGATTATTCACGTGTGCTGCGGGAGCTTGCTGAGCTGGGCGATACTAAGCTGGAAACGCGGCAGATGCTCGCTTTGAAGGCCTTCACACATACTGCCAGCTACGATGACGCCATCTCGGACTATTTCCGTAAACAATACGGCGCCGGCGTCTCCCAGCTGAATTTGCGTTACGGAATGAATCCTCACCAGAAGCCGGCCCAGCTTTACACACAGCTTGCCCAGCTACCATTGCGCGTTGTCAACGCCTCGCCCGGTTTTATAAATTTATGCGATGCCCTGAACGGTTGGCAACTTGTCCGGGAGCTTAAGCAGGCCCTGAAATTGCCCGCTGCTACGAGTTTCAAGCACGTATCTCCTGCCGGCGCTGCTGTGGGTGTTCCGCTCAGTCCGGAGCAGGCCAAGCTGTGTATGGTTGATGATCTGTATGAGCTGCTGACGCCGCTAGCCACCGCCTATGCGCGTGCACGTGGTGCCGATCGCATGAGCTCCTTTGGTGACTTCGTTGCCCTGTCCGATGTATGCGATGTGGTCACTGCCAGGATCATAGCGCGTGAAGTGTCTGATGGCATTATAGCTGCTGGCTATGAGCCCGAGGCTTTGGAGATTCTTAAGAAGAAGAAGAACGGCAGCTATTGCATCCTGCAGGTGTGTTATCGATCGTGTGATCGATAGACGTCATTAAGTTCTCGCTATAACTGCACACACATTTCAGATGGATCCCAACTATGAGCCAAGTGCTCTGGAGCGGAAGACCATTTTTGGGTTGACACTGGAGCAGAAGCGCAACGATGCTGTGGTAGATGCCAGTCTCTTTAAAAACGTGGTCAGTAAACGAGGTCCATTGCCCGCGGCCGCTGTGCGCGATCTGACCGTGGCCACCATTGCGCTAAAGTACACTCAAAGCAATTCTGTGTGTTATGCCCGTGACGGTCAAGTTATAGGCATTGGCGCCGGTCAACAGTCGCGCATACACTGTACTCGCCTAGCTGGCGAGAAGGCCGACAACTGGTGGCTACGACAGCATCCTCTCGTCGCCGGAATGAAGTTTAAGACGGGTGTGAAGCGCGCGGAGATTTCCAACGCCATTGACAACTTTGTGAATGGCACCGTGGGCAAGGATATGCCATTTGCCCAGTTCGAAAGCATGTGGGTCACTATTTCTTGTATTTATTGAGTGCAGCAATACAGCAATTTGTTTCTTTCAGGTTTGATAAGCCACCTGCCCAGTTAACCGAAGCGCAGAAGCTGGAATGGCTAAATCAACTGAATGGAGTCTCACTTGGCTCGGATGCTTTCTTCCCCTTTAGGGACAATATCGATCGTGCGCGTTTGGTACGTAAAGGCTCTGACTGACACGTCAACTTTAGGTAGCAGTTGATAATTTGTTATCTTTTCTCCCCCTGGCAGAGTGGCGTTTCCTACATAGCCAGTCCCGCAGGCTCAACTAATGATGCGGGTGTCATAGCCGCTTGCGATGAGCATGGCATAATTATGGCGCACACAAATCTGCGTCTGTTCCACCACTGATGACAATTACGTATACGATTCCTATCGAAAGTTTCCAATTCATGAATCGAATTTAATGGTTTATTGTTTATGATATCGTATATCTAGGAGAATTTATTCTCAACTCTCGGCTTAAGCATTGCACATTCCTCATACTGCAAACACGACAATAAAGGTAATAATTAAACGTTGGTCTTTTGACTAAAAGCTATTTATTTAAAGAAATTAGTGCCTAATTAATATACAGTTCGATTTAGCAATTATGAAATGCTGCAGGATACGATTAAGGCTCCAGTTTAATACCGCCGACTGCGCTGCTTGCGGCAAACGCCGCGGCAATTGCACACAAAGACGCAGAAAGTCAGGAAGAAGATAAGCACGGAGGCCAGCACCAAGGCCACCGATGTGGTCTGATCGTAGCTAAATGTGGGATCGAGAACATGTTGCTGCGGCAGCAACTGGAAGTCGACTAGCACTTGGGTGCCGTTGGGCGGCGGGCATGGTTGCTGCACAATAATCTCCTGATGCTGAACCTAATAGGCCCCAACCAAAGAAAACATCAATATGGTATGCCTCTTGCCTCTATGGATTTCCAAGGACTCACCTGCTTGTTGCGACACAGCTGCAGACCCGCCGAGTTCGTCAACGTTTCCGCGCTGAACTCGTCCTGCACCAGAACGGGCAGAAGCCAGCGCTGGGGGGAGGCTAATTGCAGCCAGGACCAGAACCTGGAGAGGTTACGCGGATGCAATAGATAGCCACCCACAGCGGTCAACGCGAAGGTGATAAGCGTATTAAAAATGGTCGCGGAAACCTTGCATGGCAAGAGATGCGCGCAGAAGAGGGCCAGCGTTTGAATGACGGTCAGATAGAGAAGCATGTAGCCTGGAATGAACAAGTTAGGTAAGCTGAAAGGCCAGACTCCTCAAATATCCGAGTCTTACCCATGTAAAGATAAATGCCCGTGTCACTGCTGTTGGAGTAGGTGTACAGTCCAGCCATACTGTGTGCAGGCAACAAATAGGCCAGCCAAATGCATAAGCTCGGGAAGAGCCCAAACAAACTCTGTGGAAACATGAAAATATTATTCCAGTTCTACTACCACCTTGAAAAACCAGTAACTAAATGAGGTCGGGCTTCCCATTGTCTACTGAAATCTATGGAAGACGTTTGAAAACAGGGGCAAGAGTCACACCAACCTGGACAATGATGTAGAGACTTCTTGAGTAGAGGCCTAATCGTATGTCTCGCTCGGCATGGCGTCGATCCTCCTGCGCATCACGAATCGTCAGCATGACGAGAGGCCAATAGACCAGTGCCATGACGCAATGATGATAGCCCAAGCGATCGTTGTAACCCAATTGTGGATCTGATGCGGGAACGTCCCAGAAGATGCAGCCAACACAAAGGGAGAGCACCGCCGCTGCAATCAACTTGCTAATCCAGGTAAGCAATGAGCCAGGTTGTTTGTAGCCAGCGAACCGCTTAATCAACGCCTTTGTCTGCCCAAAGAAGCCGGCTTTTAGTGTGAAATTCGGTAGTGAAGCGGGAGGCGCGGCCAGTGGGGGCTCAGAGTTTATTTGATCCCAGGCGTTTGCGAGGGATTCTATGCGCGCAGAGGACTCTAGCATGGCGGCTGCCGACAAGTCGTCCAGGGTAACCAAGTCAACTGCGAAAAGAAATATGTTATTTAAAGGTAGGCAATCGGAGTTAGGGAGCTACTTACGATAATAGTCCGCAGGATTCTTAAAGGGCGGACATGGATATCCCAATTCGCCCATGTGGCGCGGCAGATCAGCTCTGCTGCCCGAAAAGACGGTGCGACCACCGGAAAGCAACAGTACGCCCGAGCACATGGACAGGATCTCGAAAGTGGGCGGCTGTAGAGTCATGATAACTATGCGTCCGCCACTGCACCACTGGCGCAAATACTCCACAAGGAAGAATGTATCAAAAATGTCCATGTTACTTGTCACCTGGTCGAGTATGAGCACCGAGGACTGCGCAAGTAACTGACAAGCGACGCTAAGGCGTTGCTTCTCCGAATGCGTAAGAGTGGATACATTCGAGGCACGAACCGTGTTCAGACCCAGGTCCTCAATTAGCACATCCATCTAGAGAGATTTAATCGCTATACGAAACATTCAACCTAGATTATGAAAATGCTCACTTACCCGCTCTTTTAAATCGCTGCGATCCAGGGGTCCCCGTAAAGCAGCATGAAAGTTGAGGGTGCACTGCACGCTCATGCGTGGATCCAGCGATGACACATCCAGTGCGGGAACATAGCTACACAGTTCGCGAAGTCCCCGCCTATTAACCTGCTGGCCATTGATTAAAATTTCGCCCCCCATGCGCTCTCGCAATCCTGCCAGACATTCGGCCAGCGCCGTCCCCTCTCGCTGCGACGTCGCCATAATGGCAAACAGATCGCCTGCCTTGGCCTGCAGTGAGACCCCACGCAGACAGGGATTTACATCGAGGCAATGCACTTGTATGTTCGGATAGATGAGCCCAATGTTCGACTGTTTGCGCCCTTGCAGTCCATATTGACTGCTCCCATTTCCATGCGTCTGCTGATGCTGCTGGTGATGATGCCGAGAGCTGCCGTAGATGCGCGACTCACCATAATCCCCGTAGCCTAGCCCATCCCCGCCGGCCCCTAACAAATCTGCTTCGCTGTGCGAGCGATGGCCATAGTGCTTGCCACCGCCACCGTGGCCACCTCCCCCATTCCCCATATACTGATGGTGGGCATTGATGTGCTGGCCCACGGCTATGCTGGC
The DNA here is from genome assembly GCF_003285725.1 of Scaptodrosophila lebanonensis. Lineage (NCBI taxonomy): Eukaryota > Metazoa > Arthropoda > Insecta > Diptera > Drosophilidae > Scaptodrosophila > Scaptodrosophila lebanonensis. The sequence continues at coordinate 6,036,980 of NW_022060538.1, forward strand.
GCGACTGTTGGCCTGCCTAAGCGCTGCTGCTGGCACCCCTTGGGCCCGTGATTCTGGCCGCGAGTGTGGTATGCCGCCAATGGCACGGAAGTCCGACTCGCTGCGGTATTTTCTCAGATTAGGCGGCACGCGACTGCGTGTCGTTTCGTTGTCGCTGCTGTCGTAGCCGGAGGACCCAGCAGCTGGACCTCCACCGACGCCACCAACGCCGCCGGAGCTATCGCGAAAGCCACGATTTACACGGCCACGCACGCCCATGGCACCCGGCCCCGGTCCAGGACGATGGGAACGCTGTGAGCCGGCGTTGGGAGGAAAAACGCGTGGCAGCCCAAACTTTAAATATGTGTACATGTTGGAACCCAGCGGGGATCTGTGAAGGCAGAAAAGGATTAGATTGTGTACCTGATGTTGTTGGGATTAATGTAGGTAGGTATTGAGACTATTGGAGGAAGGAAAAATAACCAATTATTCTTTATCGAAAACCCCTGGGAAGATCAGGCAGAGGTCTCTTTAGAGAAGTTACAGAGATACCGTGAGGTCTTTCATCAAATTAGGTATATGAGAGGTTATCAGGTATAATTTATTAACATTGTTTTAGCTGGGGGTTAATAATTCAGACATTTTTGGATATTAAAGTGTACTTACTTTGGACCATAGCGTGGATGATTCAATATGGATTGCACTGTTGTGTCGCGTAGCTGGAAATTTCCATATGGCAGCGGTGATTTGTCGGATGAGCCCAGCGCTGAGTCGGTGAAGTCAGAGTTCAGATTTTGCCTGTGCGTGAGAAAATTGTGGAAGGGGAAATGCATTGCATTAGCTTGTTGCGGTTAACTAGACATGGGCGTTGCATGGGGCTTTAGCAGGTGTGGTCAAATGGACATCTATTATTGCGGCTAACGTTCAATTAGCATTCATCGCAGTTGTACTTCCGCGTTATTGTTGTTGGCTTTTCTTCTGCGGTTTAATCAACCGTCAAAACTGTTCAAATTTATGCTGCCCCTCCGTTTTCCCTTGCTTTATTTAACAGGTGCAGCCTATATTGCTTCATTGGTCAGCCATGCCTTGATTTGGAAAAATACCCATACCGCATACCATAAATTGGCTTACCTATAAATGGACCAGGCATGCAAATCCTCTGAAGCAGCCGGGGGCAGCGGTGTGTTTGGGCCATGCGGCACTGAGTAGCGACGCTCCTCGCGTGACATTTTCTTATTTGTTGAGAAATTGCTCAGTTCCATGGTCTGCAATGAACACAGGCAGAGATACAATAATAAATAAATATTTTAAATTTTATGCTCAAGAAAATTATGAACATAGATTGCATAAATACAAATCTAGTTTTTACTGTGTTATTTCTTAAAGTACCCATGCTTAACATTTGTCGGTTTTTCCCCTAACATGATATCGATGCATTGATGTTTATAAATAAATCAACGATACATCGATTTTTTTGTTAAAGAACCATCGATGTTTTAACGCTTAAACGATTAACTGATTGAAAATCGGGAATACCCTCAAATCGTAAAGCTCCTTCATTTTGACAGAAGAAGCTTCTTTTTTTCAATCGATGGGCAGCGAAAGCTTTCTGTTCCTACTCAACCGTTTTCACCAGTTACCTTATTAGTTCCCGTAAGTATCAATGTCAGAAGGCATACATATTTTTTACCACTATTGTGAGATTCATAAAATGTACATATTAGCAATTCCAGAAACTTAGGTTGTCACGTTGCTTGGAAATAAATACGGAGAGTGCTTGCGTCAAACAGAAGTCGGCTATTACCTGGAAATGGATTCAGATAAGGAGTGTGACTCAGGCAGTGAATCGTCCGCAGATAATGACAATGATGTTTTTGATTTTAATATCATGTTGAATGCGGCTAATTCGACTGAGCGTCGGTTGAATGCTGAGTTCGAGGTACTAACCACTGATGAAGTCGTTGAGCTTCAGCGTGAGATAATCGACAAAGTTAATGTGCTACTTAAACTGCCGACTTCTATAACACGCATTTTGCTTAACCACTTTAAATGGGATAAGGAGAGACTGACTGAAAAATATTTCGATGGGAGCCAGGAAGAGATCTTCAAAGGCGCACACCTTATAAATCCATTTTCCAAAGAACCTAAAGTCGTGCGTCAGAACACTTCACATGACGGCCCCGAAGAGTGCGAAATTTGCTTTTTATCGTTGCCACCAAACTCTTTGACTGGCTTGGAATGTGGCCATCGTTTCTGCTTAAGTTGCTGGCAAGCGTATTTGACATCAAAAATCATTACGGAGGGTCTTGCACAGACAATATCATGCGCCGCGCTGGGCTGTGATATCTTAGTCAATGACGTGATTGTTACCAAGCTATTGTCTGAGGAAAGCGTTAAGGTCAAATATCAGCGGCTGTTAACCAATAGCTTCGTCGAGTGCAATCAGGTACTTCGTTGGTGTCCGGCCATCGGGTGCACCAACGTTATTAAAGTCAACTACTTCGATTCGAGACAGGTTAAGTGCAAATGCGGCCACGTCTTCTGCTTTGGCTGTGGGGAGAATTGGCACGATCCTGTGGAGTGCCGTTGGCTCAAGAAGTGGATCTTAACAGTTGTGAGTGACTCGGAGACTTTAAACTATATTGCGGCTAATACCAAACAGTGCCCCCAATGCAACGTAACGATCGATAAGGATGGTGGCTGCAATTATATGCTCTGTAGGAATCAGAACTGCAACTATCATTTTTGCTGGCTATGTCTGGACTCGTGGAGGCAGCACGACCATTTCAACTGCTTTAAAGATAATGAGTCCAGGAATGCATGCAATGCCCTGGAAATGAGACGTTCATCTCCAAATAGATATATGCACTACTACAAACGCTACGCCAATCACCTGGAATCCATGAGGCTCGAAAATAAGCTTTACGATACTTTCAATCAGAAAATCGATGAAATGAAGCAGCACTATAGAACCTGGATTGAGTTGCAGTTTTTGAAAACCGCTGTCGATGTACTCTGCCAGTGCCGTCAGACTCTCATGTACACTTATGTATTTGCCTATTACCTGAAAAGGAACAATCATTCCATGTTATTTGAGCTTAACCAAATGGATCTAGAGTCGGCGACAGAAATGCTGTCCGAGTACTTGGAATGCGACATTACTTCCGAGAATTTAGCTGATATTAAGCAGAAAGTGCAAGATAAATATAAATATTGTGAACAGCGTCGCACTGTTTTACTGGATCACGTGCATGAAGGCTATGAGAAGGACTGGTGGGACTACATAAAATAGCGACATACTTGTATGTATCTATTTTGCTAAACCATAGATAAATCAAAACATCTTGTTAAATGAAAATATACCTTCACATGTATAAAAAGCCTATGTGGACATTATTGCTCATCATTGTGGGAATTAGCTTAATAAAGACTTGCTCATGAGATGACTTTTTGTGCATTTGTCGTTTTCGTTTGCATTGTTCTGCTGCAAAAAGTCTAGACAACAAAAGCTGAAGACGAGTTTTCCATTCAAACACCCTTCCCTGGGAAGTGAAAGAGTATAATGGTTTTGGTGTTTAGGTTTGAAACACCCATTAGGAAGCAGCGTCAATCATATGTTAAAGATACTTATATGATTACAATGACGAGACAAATCTAAACCCAAATAGTGATGTCCGCTCTTCCGTTTGTTGGCTACTACAACGAGGTTTTTTTTGGGCGAACACATAAAATTCGAAGCAGAACATATCATCATATTAGAACCTTATATCGTAGATATTTTGAAGAGTTTTTGTATGAAAATCCTATATTTGATGGTTTTAAGTAAACAATGAACATTTTAATATAACGCGTACCGCTCGTATGCTTCACATACAAGTATATCCCATGAGCAAGAAAGATCATAGTGTGAGCTGTTTGGCATAGTAAAGAGTATGTATAATTTAGCTCGCTTTTCAGTTTTCTTGCTATCGCTGTTGTGCCCAGCAAATCGTTTGTAAAGCAACTTAATTAAGCCTAGAGAACAAAGAGCAACCACTGAAGATTTCGACACGGCCTCATGCGTTTTTAATGGCCAATGCGAAAAATACAGAAAAACAAATAAAAAATATAAGAGACATAATGTATTCAAATGTGGAACTGTGGGAGGGGGTCGTCTCATCTTTATGTTTGTGTGTGTGTGTGTGTGTTTGCATTGCCATTATGCAATCAAACAATAAACAAACGGTAGCAGATTTTGAGCTCAAAAGTGCAGCAACTCTCTCCCCCCACCCCATCATCCGAGTCGTCTGGTGCAACGAGGCGTATGCGTTTCCGTTTTGTTAACTGCATTGGCCAAAACCATATCAAGAGGGCCAAGTGTAACAGTAAACAGAGCTTATATAAATACATACATACGAACTACAAACATAGTATGTTTGTGCGCACTCAAGTTCTACTTAGGGCCGGCAAGCTTTTGGCTGCCCTGCGCAAAACGACTTTCATTCAAAAGTGAATGGCAAGTGGATCAGTGTCTGAGCCCACATCATTCGCTGAAATGACGGCGGCCCTAATTTAGCTTACTGCCACTTTTTAAATTGCGCTAAAAAAGATGAATTCTGCCCGACTATGCAATCCTCTTCAAAAATAATCTTTCAAAAAGAAGAATTTCTTGTAGCCCTCAGGAGGAACTTAGAATCTTTAAATATAATAAATGTTTGATGTAATAAAATAAATAAATAATATACAAAAATGCAAGAAAGATCTAAATCCTATAAAACAAAGCGATATATTTGTTTATGAATATATGTACTTACTAGTTGTATATATTCTATGCGGCGATGATGCTTGAGATTGACATACAAATTAAGACTATTTTTTTAGTCATTACTGAATGCTTTTCAGCCTTTCATAGACAACACCATTGGCAAGCCTTTATAAAAAAGATTTATGTGTAAGCTACAATAGTTCAAAAATCTAACCAGATTTAAATAATGTATAATATGAAGAAGACCTTTCTACTAACAACTCTCCAAGCCCGCAAGTGAATACTTTTCGACCCGTCCACTAAGTAGAATTTTTTAAAGAGAACAAATTCTATATGCGTTCCGTAGATATGGCAGTGACATGAAAAATCATGCTGATAGGCGATATTTGAAAGGTGTGTGGCTATAAATATATTGAAGAAAATCTGATGTCAGGTATACATATTATGTACGAGTGGCTAGTAGCATTTGTGCTCCTTGGCTGAAGGGTATCAGCAACTACTTCTATAATTATAGCTGTGGCCGGCCCTTGAGTTGAAAGTGAAGCTGCACCTGCAACCGTTTCGAAGCAGTTGCAACGCCCTCCCGACCATTGAAATGGTTCAAAAAATTTTACGTTTTGATTATCGCATACTTCGAATGCTTTGGATGTTATGCGCGTTATTATTAAACATTTTAATTATGATGCATTCGAACTCAAACAAACTGAGAGAGACTTTTGCCATTAAAGGCACTTTAATTGCGTGTTAAATTCGTTTTAATTAAAATCGTGTGTGTTATATAGTCAGTCGTCTGCTGCCAAACCTCCCCACAACTTCAATTCCACTGTTAACAACAGTTTAGTTTATTTTATATTTTTCCACACTTTTTGTTTGTTTGTTAGTCGATGTTTTTGTTTTTATTGTTAGTGGTGTTGCTGGCATTTTTAGCATGTCTGCGCTGTACTTGGTGCGTTGGGCTGACGGGCTCACTTTGTTCAGTTTATTCAGTTTTTATGCAGTGGCTGCCACCGAAGTGAAAGTGGAAGTTGTGGCAAGAAAGAAAAAGGTTTTAAGGCCCGTCTCGGTGTTAATGTAAAAATAAAGCGCTGCTACAGTTTAAACTATAAGTGTATACTCTTTGTACATACACTTGTACATTAGTATGCACTTAAATACACTCGAAAAATTGTATAGGCCATCCGAAATCAAAAATTACACATCAATTTAAAAAGCATTGCCTTAAATGTGTTTCAAGGAAACTATGACTCTAAATTTAGGACTGACAAGGCCTTAAATTTATTTTACACTTAAATAATATTACCTCAGACTTGGATCTGATTTTAGCCACAAAACTATTATTTTGCTTTTTTAAACGTTAATGTGTATTTGTAATATATGTGTATTAGTTTTTGCTGTTTGATTCACCTGACAATTTATAGTTTTTACTAAACGAGTAATATATTATATAGCCTCATCATAATAAATAGGTGTCTTAGGGCCGATCGATAAAAATATCACTTTTATTAGCATAACTCTGTTTTTAAAGATATCTTAAGGAAATTTGTGAATGATGAAGTTTTATCGAAATATATGCACTATATCATACATTATTTATAGCGCTTTACTACAATCTTAAATATATCCAAATCGGTTGTCTATATGATATAACTGCAATTGAAAATTTCGATACAAAAACAAGTGTTAGTTCTTAACAGTTGTTTGTTCATTAAGCTATCGTAACTAACTTTGGTATTAACATGTGTTTTTATAATCTAACCACTATAACATATAGCTGTCATAGGAACGATTGGTTAAACTATAAAAATCACCCTTTTTAATACCAAACTTTCTATTCATTTCGGTATCGTAACCAAAGAGTTTTTTATAATACAATATCATAATCCCAAATTTGATTAAAATCTGTAATTTTTATCATATAGCTGTCATAGCAATGATTAGAACACCAAAGTTTATTTTAATTGAATGGCTGTAGTTGGGAAAAGTGTGGGTACAGGGAATCCCAGAACAACAGCATTCCCCACTTGGGAATTAAACATCGAATAGACTATTGTAGTACAATGAAGCATTAAGTCCCCAATTGTCTAAATTGTAGATACACACATTTTTTGAGTGTAGGCAGGAAAGCCGCGCGGCTTTTTTAAAGCAGTTTTTTCTATGTAATCGATGATGATGATGATGATGATGATGATGATGATGATGATGATGATGAAGATGACGACGTCACTGAGTTGCTATTGGGGGCATTGATACTCGGCATTGATTTATGCGATCTGCATATGTTGTGTAAGTGCGCAAAAAGCATATAGACTGAAGAGACATCGTGATATACGAATGCTCTCTCTGTTACTAAACAATTAATTTATGCCATGAGCTAGCTCAGTTGGCAATGGAAGGGCCATTAAAACTGAATGAAATTCAACAATAAGGTCTACAATAACTTAATGTTACCTTGCAGATTTCAATGATCATTCATATACTAGTACTCAGGTGCTTAAACAATATATATATTTTTTTTTGTTAACAACATATTACTGGGATATTTAAATTATAGTATTAAAATATAGTCGATCAAATTTTCTTCTTTCCGTAAACTTCATTTTCAACTGAATGCGTTGTTATGGAAAAATTAATTATAGACTGGATTTGGAGTAAAGAAAAATAGTAAGAACTAAGTACGTTAAAAGTTTCATCATAGAAAGTGCGACAAATTATTTCAGACATTTTTAGTTAATTTAATTTCTTTTAAACTTTGGTTCATTTTAAAATTGAATAATATGTTTTATATTATATAATATATGATATTATAAAAAGAAAAACATTTTTCGATAATTTTTATCCAATTTTTTCTTGCCGCGCCTATGAAACTTACACTTTTCTCTGGACATGCTCATTATTATTAAACAAAAACCAATTTTATTTCCAGGTTCATTTCCCGCTGCATTTTGTATTGCATTGTATAATAAATCAAATTGAAGTGGACTTTCCAAACAAACAGAAAAAGCTTATCGACCACATAATGTTTATTGATAAAACTACTCCTAGCTTAGTAAGGCTGTCAAGTTGTTTTTTGTAGAAATTGAATTACGTTATAACTTCAACTTTAAAACTTAGAAAACCTAAAAAGAATCAAAAATTGAAATTATTTTTTTACTAAGTAATTTTATTACTAAGTAAGCTCGACATGAGCATTATTCATCTGTATATATTTCTAATAAATATTAGAATTTACATAATATACCAAATACTTGTAGTTAATTCTAATTTGATTTTTCGCTTTCTTTTAGTGTTGTATTTCTTTCAAAACTTCTTTTTAATTAAGTCTTAGAAATGTGGTTCGTTCATAATACAGATACATATAGTATATACCTACGTGTCTCTTATAATATTTGAAATCATTTGACTTTGTAAGTTTCGTTTCAAGCTTCTGTGTGGTCTAAATAAAGTCATGACCAACAAATCAACGACCACCATTTATTGGCCTTAATAGCTAAGCTGCTGTTTTAGTTGAACTGGACTGGAGAGCATATACTGCTAAGCCACCTTAAATTCTTGACCAGTTGCATATGCCACAATAAGCTGCATAAAAACGAGCTGCAGCTGCAAACACTTCGCTGTGGCAGAGACAGATCGGCTTACTAGTCAGCCAGTTAGCCATTCTTACAGTGGCTGAGGCTGACAGTCAGACAGTCAGACAGTAACAGCAGTTGCTCGCTCGGAATTAAATCATTGGTGTGATTAGTGGCCGCATGGCACTTGTACTTGCAACGATGTGCCAATGTGTGTGTGCAACTCGCAAATGTCGCTTTGCATGGCTCGGCGGATATATTGGTGTGGTGTGACAATTAATTGGCCAACGGTTATTGGCAATAGCTAAGCTCGTTGCGAATGATGAGTGTGAGGCGATTATGCACAAGCCAGACAAATCAAGAGCCAGCCAGGCACCCAATTGAGTGCGGCTAGTGCGGGATAGTTGGCTGGCTGACTGGCCAACTCCAAGACCCGTTGCAGTCGATTCATTCCCGTTGGCTGTGCTGCATTTTTTCAGTTGAAAGATACGCGACGCTGGTCACTCGGTTGCTTGACAAGTGGAAAGCCGTTGCGTTGCCGTTGACTCAAAACTGCAGTTAAACACGATTCGATATCCGAGACTTCGACTCGACTGCAACTATGAGTACGACTGCGCCTTCAACTAGAAGTGCGGTCAAGTTTTTCGGTCAGTTGGCTGTCGCACATTTTATGATTTAATGGAGCGCGCTTAAGTGCCCCAACATAATAACAATTTGTTGTTTACACGTAGTTTCGTGGGTCGGCACTTAACTGTTTACATGTTTCGAGCTGTGCACATGAGGCCGTCTAAATAGCTCAACTGCAACTTGGGCGTAGTAGCCATTGAAATGTGTTTGATGGCTGATTGGGTTACCGGCAACCACCAGAGGGGGTCGTCAATGGGTCAACATGCGGTTCTGTACGAACGATTCCCACGCAACTGCCGACCCCCAATGCTGCGCAAAAACCAGCCAATTGGGTTAAGCTCTTTCCTTTTTACAGCAGTAGCTTAAGGCGCCCTGCTTAACCACGTTTTCATTTCACTAACAAGAACTGAATGTTGCTGCCGCACTTGCTCCACAGCTGCCAAAACTTGTTCGCTGTTTTAATTTACACGGACAAAAAATTCGGACTTTCGTACTAAGCAGTCAAAGGAATCTTAAGTATTTAATATGGTAATTGCGTAATATAATTGATAAAGTCGTATCTTTATAAGTACTATAAGGGAGTGTAGGAAAAATAAGCCCTAATATGGAGCTCATGGAAATAAAAATACCAGATAAAGAATATCATTGAGGTTTCAGCTATAAATTAAGAACAAACATTATGCTTTTCATCCTTCATTATTTCAAATCTATTAATTGTATTGTTTTATTCGGTAATCTTTCTCTGCGGCCACAACAAAAGCTAAAGTTAGAATAAGTAAAGCTTTGCTGTACCTATTAAATAGTTTGTATTCTTTTCATTATTATTAATATACTATTATTTTCTATATAATATACATATATTTTACAATTCAATTTCTTCTCTTTCTTACTTTATAAATTCTTGAGTGCGAATTATAAAAATGAATGAAGATCGATCTCAATTTTCAAAGTATCACTTTTTTTGATAAGTGTAACAGGTAAGGGGACTGGGCGAACAGGCTGACTGCCAAATCAAAGGCGACGCGACAGCGTGTTTTCAATTTTTGTGACTGCTGTCCGACATCTGACAAAACTGTCCGCTGGCCAAACTCAAGATGATGTTGATGGTCGGTTTGGTCTTAGGTCCCGTCTTGGCATGACTGTGGCCTCGCCTTGCCTGGTCTGGCCTGGCCTGGGCTGGCCTAGTGAGAAAGTGAAACTTTTGTGGCATAATTTCTTGCTGCCGCTGCCACTGCCGCTGCCGGTGCTGCTGTTGTTGTCGCGGCAATGGGGCGTATGATAAATACCAAGTCAAGCGAATAATTTGTATCGTGTGTGCGCGCAAAGTGGGTCGTTGTTGCAATTTTGTAATTTGCAATTAATAAAATATGCGGCATGCCGCATGTGCAAAACAGGTCAAACGAGTTGCCAGTTGCAGCCCACGAAATTTGTAAGCGAGCTAATTGCACGTGGCACACACTACAAGTACAGATATATGAGATTTAAAAACAGTTCACTCTCGATATCCCGACCAATCTTTATGCGAACTTTCCTTTACTTCAAGTAAAGAGTGGGGCAGAACCTTTGGGGAATATTGCTTACACATCACTAGAATCCCCTTAACTTAGACCACTTCAAAGAGCTGTTCTAATATTGAAAAGTGGGTCAGCACCTTTTGCCAATATTGTTTACACATCACTAGAATTCCCTTTATCCCCGGGCAGACCGGCAGATGGTAATGATTGCATCGATTCCACTAGTCATGGCGATCATATGAATTCCTTTCACCTTTTGCATACAGGATATAAAAAAGCTTTAACCTTAAACAATAAATCTAAATACTTAGAGCATTTATCGTCTTACATTATGTATGTTTGTATTATTAAGAAGGCAACACATTGCTTGAATAAATGAAATAATTGCATTGCTCACAGAATAAAGAATAAACTTTACAAAATACGATTCAAAATTCTTTCGTTTCATTGGGTTGTTCTTTTAATTATAAATATAATAGAACAATAAAAGTGCTAAGAGTTGAATAAGATGTTCTACTCAAGTAGATGATATATAAACGTCTTCTGTACATATATATTTTGTTGAATACTTTCACAACCTGAATCTGCTCGAACTAGAATCATTTCGTGGCCGTTAATGCTTGGAGTTACGGAAGTGGTGCTGAGCCTGCATGTATCTGCATTTATATGCCCCGACTGCCTCACTAACCTCAAGCCAAAAATCAAAGTGTTTATTTGTTTAATTTGTAAACTGGAATACAACCCGTTTCAATATGTATTTTTGGGCCAACATTCCAAAGCACTTGGCTCACTTGGCAAGCGGTTTGTTGAACCTGTTGCGAGGGGAACAACAGTAAACAAAATGAAATTTTTGATAAAGCTAACCACAAAGCAATGTACAAGTAGAGCCAGCAGCACAAACCGCCGCAGCATCATCATCAACTTAATCGTGAGTATTCATCCAGTTTCGGCCCCAACTTATGTTAATTGACAAAAACGACAACAAAAAGAAAAAAATAAGCAAAGTTAGAGTTTTGTTTGAATTTTTTTTTAGCACATTTCGGCATTTCCTATAGACAGCAAATATGCAAATTTCGCGCGTAAGAGTATCGCTCAGATAGTTCAGCTGTCAGATAAACGACAGTCAGTCAAATCAGAAAAGGCCGTGTCTTGAGCACGCTTCAAAATGTTAACGCAAAGAGATTTACAAAATTTTGTGAAAGTTTTTGTTGTGAACTGCGTAAATTGATTATGAGAGAAAAGATAGCGATGGACAGAGGGCAGATATGTATGCTATAAGCAAGAGATGTGTGCGTGTGTGTGAAAATTTGCTTAAAAAACATAATTTAATTTAATGATCTGTCATGCGTATTTGTTCAACTTGAGAACTGCAGAAAGTTCAAATGATGATGACGATGATGATGATGAAGACGGCGATGAAGCTAGCAAAATCATTGGACAAAGCCATCAACTGAGTCAAGTTGGAAAAGTGGCTGATGCAGCCATAAGATACGCCATGAAATGAAGTTATGGATTACGGCAGCATTTGCCCAACAAATTGTTATTAAATTAGGCAATACGGGCATATCACAAAATGTTTAAAACTTATAAAAGCATAACGAACGAACTACTGACTGAATGAATGAATGAAACAAATAAAATAAAAGAGCAGCTGAAAGAATGACGCTGAATTGTTGTTGCTGCTAATGTTACTGTAGCTGCTGCTGCGGCTGTTGTTGTTGCTGCTGTTGTTGTTGCTAGTATTAGGTGGCCGTTTGTGCTGACAGCGCTGAAAACTCTCAGTCACTCAGACACTGTGACTGTGACCCCAAAATCAAGCCAAGTTAATGTCATGCCGTCGACAAGTATTCGTCATGGCTTCATAGCTGTGCATGTGTGTGATTATATGTATACTATATCTATGTGTATGTGTGTGTGTGTGTGTGTGTTGTGGCGGTCGTTGATTTTCATATGCTGGCTTAGTTGTTGTTGCTGTGCCTTGCCGCGGAAAATCCAAGCAAGGTCAGTTTTATTAATTGCCAAGCCAAGCGATTTTACCTGCGCATATTTACAGCCAATTAACGCCAATCTGGCAAACACTTTCCTGTATTACAGCAACAATAACGGCAACGTGGGATAATGGCGACAGCTGTGTGGAAACAATTGGGTTGGCCAAAACTGAAAGCAAGTGGCAAGACAATTGCGACAAGTTTTGCATACCACAGCGCCCTATTTTGTTGCACGCATTCCAGTTTCATTTTCTTTCCCATTTTTTTCTTCTTTTTGTTCATATTTATTCTGCACGTGTGTCCCGCAAACTGACAAACACTAATTGACACGAATTCCACGTAACAAACAAACAAACAAACACAATAAAAAATAACAATTTTTGCGCTACATGCATACATACTTATGAAAAATGTAAGAGGCACACGAATTTGGCCAACTCTCCCGGACAGAAAGCTGGCGACGACGACGACGACGACAACGACGACGACGACGACGACGACGACGACGACAACGACTCCGATGCCGATGCCGACGGAGACGGCGACAACACACCCACATCTTTGGCTCATGGCGCCGCACAGACCTTTTGTAGACTAAGCCAAGCTCAATTCACAAGTTGAATGACATAAATTCAACGGTAAATTATTCCCAGCACGTTTATGAGTGTGTACGACTATCTGTGTGAGTCTCAGTTGTGTACTAAACCACAAAGTACACTATACTTACAGAAGAACCAATTCTACAATTGACTTTTTCGAAAATAGCCACATTTTTTGCAGCTCTTAGCATTACAAAATAGGAGAGATCATTACAAACTAGGTTTTCAGTTATGAACAGCGATATATAGCAATACCCATCCAAGTAGCACGTTTTTTAAATTTTGTTTTCTTTGAAGTAGAAATCACCAAACTTGGTATGCAAATTCACTTCAGCCAGAGGAAGGGAAAGTGACTTACTAATAAAATAAAAAATAAACGATTTTCAATAATTGTTTGAAGTGGATTCACTTACTACACATGCTCGTATATATTTGGCATTGCACTCGTTTTGGGTATCAAATTTTATACATTTGTTATTACTCTATTTAATTTTGTTTATTTATCGCCAAAACTTGTTGCCAGCTATCTGCCCGGAAATATAAAAACTGTCAATGGCAGCTGGGCGCTTGAGGATAGATAGAAAATGGCTCCATTTTCTAATATATTGATGAAGCTTAAGTCTTGAGCATACATAAAACAGCCGATCGATTGAACTTGGTTTTATTGGTGAAACGGAAAGTAGTAAGCAATTTTTTGTTGTTTGGTTTGCGATTTAAGACTCTGTTGCTGAATTGGAAGCCAATGTCGGATACCTAATCCCAAGCCACCGCACAACATTTGCTCTTTTAATGCAATTTTATAACCATTTGTATGTAGAGAATTAAGTTGAATGATTATGAACTGATACCAAACAGCCTTGTTATTATTATTTAATAAAATTGAAATAGAATATATAATTTGCCTTTAGCTGCCATAAGTAATTGTAACTCTTGTTTATATATAAATAACTATAAAATATTGAATAAATAGTGTAATGAAGTCGTACAAATATGTATTTTTTTAAACTTTTGAATCATTATGTTTTAAAGCCAACTATAAATATTCAAATATTCATTTTTTCTCCGAGTGCACACATCAGGTTATGTTCTATGTCAGCACAATTGCTGCTGCTTCTTCTGTTCTGATTAGTTGGCAGACACGCATTCAAAGTCAAAGTGAAATGAAGTTCTTTTTTACGGCCAGATTTAAGTCTATAAAAGTCACGAACTGTGCACATACTTTCTTCTAATTATGCAGTAAAGGCGTGTGTGTGTGTTCTGCTTTTTATGTGTTAATTAAATTAAAATAAGAAGTAAATTAACTTGCCATGTACCTTGGCTATCAATGTGCACATTTTTCATGGTCGCAACTTTTATGGGGCCTCCACGCCACTCGGACCTTTCAACAGCACAGCTTGTTCTACATATGCCAGACAATTTGAATTTGAAATTTCTTTTTCATTGGCCCATCTATTGCAGACACTTGCGCTGCGGGGCAATTGTTGTGGCTCGTTAACTTTTCTCATAGGGTTTGGCGAGGGTTTTCCCTCCACTAGCTGGCTTAGTCAGTTACCGGCTTGGATGAGAGATGGGACTGTATTATTACATTTATGGCTCATCGTAAATGCTCAAGTGCTGATTTCATCGACTAAATCGACTGCCAGTCAAAGCATTCGATTGTGGCCGCAGTCGGGCCTCAGTAGTCAGTGAAGCTCAATTAAAGGCCATGAATCATACTTTTGAGTTAGCATTAAGCGCCTGGGCCCAAGTGGGCGCTGCAAGGCAAGAGCCGATAGCTCCAAGAACCAGAACTACGACCAATAGCAGCAGCCACACCTTTTATAGCTAGCTCAGAGCACTCTACCCAGCAATAATCTGTACAAAAATATTTCGAGGCCCCACACACCTCATCGCCCGCTGGGACCCAGCAGGCAGAACGAAATAACAGAAACAGCAGCAATGGCTGACATGATTTTCAATCAATTGTCGACGACGGCAAAGTTGCCGCGCATGTGACTTTGTCTAGCCTTCAAGTTCTTTGTTCGGTCGAGTTCGTGTCTTAAGTCTTTCGTTTCAAATACTCGAACTTTGAATGGAAATTGTTTCTGCATTGGTATTGGAATCGCTATTGGTATCGGTATTTCTATGAATTGAAGTGCAAGTCAAGCGCGGCATGATCTGATGACGGCTCAAGAACAGAACAGAACATTTTTTTTTCGGGCAAGAACTCAACGCTCTCGGGCACCGTTAGCTGTTATTATAATATACTGTTAACTAATTTACACGCACAAGCTCCCCAAAAGAAAATAACAACAAGTCACCCTACAACAACAATAACAACAACCATTACAAAAACACAAGCTGCAAAAGCAACAACAGTTCAACAACAACAATAAATCGCCGCTGATAGCAAACATTTTCAATGAACGGGGCAGCATTTAACGATCAAGCTGTTAACGGTTTTTACAAAGTAATTAGGTTTGAGTAATTTGAGAAATTGAATCTGAGACCATTTGCATGTGACGAACGAAGGCAGTTCTAATGATTTATGGGCTGAGAACGCTACCTAATGGCTAGCCAGTGAGCCTAAATAGTCAGACGGTGATCAACCGACAACAACCAACAAATAATTTCTCAACGAACATTTTTGAAAGTGATTGTACACCAACTGGAGTGACAGCCGCATCCAAATGACCAAATGACCAAATGAATGAATGACTGTGAAAGTAAACTTTTACGCGCGCACGCGTCGCTTGCTAATTCCTCAACAATTCGTCAAACAGACGGAAATTATTTGAAGCCATCGAAACTAGATAGCTAAAAATTCCATAGCATAGCTTAACTTTTGAAAACAATCAAACCGAAGGTATTTGCATCATGAGTTATAGATGAAATAAAATACATTTTTTGTTTTTAATTATTTTAAATCAATGAGTTTTATTGTGTTAGTTTTTGTTTTGTATACTGAGGGCGAAGTCGCTTTTAGAAATTAAAGTTGCGCAAAGACGCTTATAAAAATGCAAAAATGGCGATGCAGAAGATGGTCGGTACTACTATTTATATTTGCGTCACTCGAATCTTGTATAAATCAACTTTTTTTATGTGGCAATTGGCTTCGAGTTATAGACGTTCGGCAATATTCTGATGAAATATTCATTAGGATGCAGGCCATATAGGCACTTAGCAGCGTTCGTTTTGGCATGGAAATCATCGGCGTCATACTCCAAAGTCAATAAGCAAGGCAGACCACAAATATTTAGAGACAGAGGAAATGCCAAGCCGCAGCTGAAGTGAAAGAAAACAAACACAATAAGTTGGGCGAGCTAGCAACTTGGCCAGCCAGACAAAGATGCGGCCAAACAAACAAACAAACAGAAACTTGTATCTTTAAGATACACACTCGCACACACACACATAGTGGCTTGGATATGGACATGCCACTTGGCTATGGTGGCTGCTGTTGCTTTTGCTGTTGCTGTTGCTGCTGAGCGCCCTAGCCAAAGAACTTTGAGCATGAAGACAAGACAAGACCAGAAAAAACAAAGTGGAAGTAGTGGAAATGGTGGAAGTAAGAAAGACAGATAGAACAGCAGTGTTGTTGTAATGTTGCTAGACAACAACAACAAAACTGGCTTGTGGGATCTTTGACCTACGATGGCGACGACCGAGCGAGCTGGTATGCTGGCGAGCTAGCAAGCTGGCGAGAGAACCGACCAACTAAATAGCAAAAATCAACAACGTGGAGCGTCAACAGCGGGCCCGTCAACGCCTCGAGAGCCATCGAGTGTACAGTGTAGATACTTTTGCTGGCCATATACCAGCGCGTATATCTGTATACCACTGTATATACATATATTTATGTGTGTGTTTGTGTGTCTGTGTGGTTCTAAGATACTTGTACTCCACTAAGGTGGCAAGCGACTTGCCTCAACGTATTTTGCCACTTGATGTGTTTAATAAAATTAACAGTAAATACCAGTTGTACAAACTCTAATTAGGCAGGCAGCTGCTGCTATTGTTGTTATATTTATTATTGCTATTGCTATTGTTGTTGCTCTTGTTTTTGTTGTCGAAATGCGTGTCGCCCCGGGCATGTTTTGTAACTCTTTTGGGCCAGACATTTGTTTGGCAAACAAATTGAATTCGTTGCGGACCAATTTTACAATTTCATGCCTTTTAGTATTTCATCGAGGGATATACAATTTATTTTTGTTTGTATCTTTTGGAACTTACCAAGCTATTTTTGTTGTAGTTGTTGTTGTTGCTGTCGTTATAGTTGCTCCGCTACTAGGCGTGTTTTATTGGAGTAATCACTTCTATTCAAGCCATACACACTCAGCACATAAACATGCACACAAACGCGCACGCACACTAGCTGCGTCACTTGTTGTTGGTGTTGTTGTTGCTTTCTTATTGGACAAACTTTACTTTTTAATTTATAATTATATTTGTGACTGCATCAAATGGCGATTATTATGCGAGCAATCTCCAATTTTATTTCACTTCATTAACAAAATTTGCATGCACTTGCCGTATCTATGAAAATTATTGCACATTTGGTGTGTCGCTAGCGCTTCGTTTCATATTTAATTTGCTTTTTTTTTTTGTACACTTAGAATTTTTTAGCGCCGTGCGCAGCCAGCAACGAAAACAGCGCAGCCAACAGCCGAAGCCCAAGTCAACTCTCTCAGTGCTCTGCTCAAACCAAACTGAGCTGAACTTGGCCTCGGACGCCATCTTAGCCTGTTGCTGTTGCTGGAAGTGACGGTAGTGAGCGATTCCAATGCCTTCCAGTCGCTCTCGCTACCACCATCTCTCTATCTCTCTGTTGGTTTGGCCAATTGGAATATGGTTGGCCAAAGGTGCAGTGCAGATGATCGTTTCAGTTGGAACAGCGCGTTGAGTTTGGTTGGACGTGTAGACGCTTGTTTGTTGACTAAGCAGCAGAATTCGTTTGGTAAGGCAGAATATAAATAAATAAAACCATTTTAATGTTGTAGTATAAACTGCATTTCATCTTCTATAAGATGTGACAAAATCTAATTTTTATATGCAAGATATATTTCCAATTCACTATTTTAACTTCAATGCTGATGCTCAGTTAGGTCGTTCTCTCATTTTACAGCAATTCCAAGTGACTCTGGCTTAAACATTTCATAGAGCGTGTGAGACAAAGAGCAGAAGAGCAACAAACCGTTGAACTCAACTGCAGAGCAAGCGGCATTTGTGGTGGATATGAAAATGATAGGCAGCGATTACGTATTGGAAGCACACAACATATTCCACACCACCGAGGCAAGTGCACTGGAATTTGAAGAAGTTCGAGTATGGGGGTGGTTGCAACGTTCTCATTCTCATGCTCTCATTTTGTTTGTTTTGTTTTTTTTCGCTTTTACTCTTTGAACAGGTCGACGGTGGTGGCTGTTTCAATGGAGCCGGTAATTCAGCTCTGGTGCTGAAGGGCGTCAATCTGACCGTACATAGTGGTGAGGTGATGGCAATACTCGGCTCTAAAGGTAAGCAGACAGAACTGACTATGCTAATGAGATAGTAAAATATTTTACTCTCCGCTCCCATAGGCAGTGGGAAGCGGGCCTTGTTGGATGTTATATCACGACGGGCTGATGGTGCCACTCGCGGTCAAGTGCTCCTAAATGGCTCACCACTTACCAGAGCCTTATTTCAGCAGCGCTGCGGCTACGTAACACAGTCCTGCACCTTTGTGCCTGGCCTAACGATAGCCCAGACCTTGCACTACACCCCAACTATTGTGAGTAAATCAAATCGGATGTTGCGATGGGTATTATATCCAACAATCCATTACAGCTCTCGGGCTATTTAAAGAGCTCAAAGGTGCGGCAGGTATTGGCTGACTTGGCTCTTTCCCAAGTTGCGCACAAGCGTGTGGAGTATTTGAACATCAGCGAGGCCAGACGCTTGGCTATAGGCATTCAACTGGTCAGGGATCCAGGTGTGTAGAGGCTGAAACTAAAAACGAGATAAAGCAACTTTGTAATGGCCATATCTTCACAGTCATGCTGCTATTGGATGAGCCTACTCAAGGTCTGGATCCACTCAGTGCATACTTGCTCATTTCCATACTATCCAATACAGCCAAAAAGACGGGATGTGGAATTTTGTTATCATTGGAGAAGCCGCGCTCCGATGTCTTTCCCTTCTTGGATCGAGCACTGTTCTTGTGCCTGGGTGGCGTTGTCTACTCGGGCGGGACGCGTGCCATGTTGGAATATTTTCATGGTATTGGTTTTCCCTGTCCACAACTGGAGAATCCGCTCATGTACTATCTCTGCTTGTCCACGGTGGATCGTCGCAGTCGCGATCGTTTCTTGGAGTCGAGCCAGCAAATTGAAGCGCTTGTAGAGCGTTTTTCCAGGGAGACTCCGATATCGGACGCACCATTGAATAACATGGGCTCAGGAAAGGTGCCACTGGCGTACGGCAAGCCGGGAGAGTTGAAAGTTTGGGTCATGCTCTATCTGTAAGTGTTGAAGATACAGTTTACTTGATGGAAGTATATCTCTTATATTTTAAAATGATTGCAGCAAGCTATTGGCCTCCACTTTCTCGTGTGGAGTTGTTGGCATGAAAACCCTTTTTATGCGCCTCTGTCTTCTGCCTATTGCCATGGGCATTTTATGGGCTTTTTATGCGAACGTGGGAGTAAGTTAATGGAATTTGGAAATTGTATAACAATTGTTTGCTCACTACTAGTGATTTATAGGATGACGCCCACGGCTTCTTCACCAAGAATGGCATGATACTGAACATATTGGGTCTGGCCTATGGCTGTGGCATATTGGTCACCATTTCTTTATGTGAGCTATGAACTTCAATTTATATGTCTTCCTCTGATCTAGAATATTGGTTATATTATAGTTCCGATTTGGCGCAAAAAGTTCTCGCAGGACACGCCTGAGGGTCTTTACTCGGGCACCACACTGTTAATAGCATACAATTCAGTGTCTATACCCTTTTCCCTGGTATCCGCAGTCATAGCCAGCTCCGTCATTTATCCGTGAGTAGCACATCTGTATTACCTAACTTGATAATCAGTCAACAACGTTTATATAAATATTTTCACAGCCTGCTATTGGATGCCAGATATAGCAATAGCACTGTCTTTGCGTATTTATGGGTTGCACTGTGGTCCAGTTTTGTGCTTGCCGAGCAGCTTTCCATAGCCTTTCTGCTGGTGGTTAAAGTACCCTTCAATGCTGCCATCGCCGTAACTTACGTGTTGGTCATCAGCATTGCCTTGGCCAGCGGCACAGTGCGGTAAGCTGTATAAATTGTATTCATGCGTTCACCTGAATTTATTCGTAATTGTACTTTAATTTGCAGCTCCTTTAAGGGTTTGCAGCCATGGCTGCAGGACAACACCAAGGGCACACACACGCGATATGCCTCGTCATTACTGCATAGAATCGCCTTCCAGTCCCGCAAACTAAACTGCATACCAACTGCCTCGGTTATATGTCCAAAGCCGGCGGATTTCATGCATGAGCGCTTGGGCTTGCCAGATCCAGATGTGGGTTACCACTTCAATATTTTTAGCTCTCTAAACCTAATACAATTTTACATTCGTAGGAGACCATTGATGTTGCTGCCTCATGTGCCTTTGCCGTGGGCTTAGCCGCCTTCAACATGCTGCTATATTTGTTTCCCATGCCACGATGTGTGCGACAGAAATTCAAAGACTGAACGCAACATTTCCGGGCTTAATAAGGCATAGGCGTAATGTGCACAAATTCCAATAGTTCTTATTTTTTAATATTTAATCTTAATTTACGTACTCCAAATAAAATATAGATTAACTCATACTTATTAACAACTCTTAAAGCCTTTAACACTAGGCTAAAAAAAGTTATAACTTAATTATAACTGGAACTTGAATGTACCGACAAACAATTCTAAAACATGTGAATTGATTATTTTAATTTTGTGTCTAATTTTAAAACGATTTTCTGAAAGAACGAAACACAATCGAATCGTAACATTGCTGAAGAAAAATACAAACAGCCGGGGAGAACATTTGCTCGAAAGTCGTAGCATACTTTTAGGCTTAACAATTAATAATCGGACATTTCCAATTTGCTTTGCTCCTTTTAAAACAAGAATAGCTGATTCGTGCATGTGATGGAGCAATTGCACACTTTGATTTAAATTTTAAATAATTACCAAGATATATCCATATTATACTTATGGGATTCCTATAAGGTGTCATTTATCTTGAAGTTCAACTTAATAACAATGATTGATCGTTCACTTTTTTTAAGCAACCTATGAAATGAAATAAGTGCTGGCTAAAATCCTACTGAAATCATTTCTTACATGAAGAAATGTATCGAATTTAACTTAGATGGTTATGATAATAAAACAATTGCTTGTATTATTTATATGTTTATCATTTTATTTACAAGAAAACTTATATATAACGAATATGGTTGTAATGAATAGGCTCGAAAATACATTACAAACATTTTTGAATGCATTTACTTTGAATTTCGTCGGCTGCGTCTTCAAATAGTTTTATTTTTTGTCTTGCTTCGATTTAACAATTGTCTAACGACTAAAAATATGTTTGCTTTTATTTAAATAACTAGATACACGCATGGAAATTCATTAGAACGCATCTGATTGCATGAATGTTCGCGAGTGTTTATGGAATTGCTTGTGCGAAATGTGGAGAATTGTAAGGCGGCTCTGATGTGTGATCGTGATAAGGAAGGCAGTTATATATTTATGCTGTTTAAATGTTTATGTTTAAAATACTGTGGCACCTAGTTGCTGATAGAGTATTGGACGACGAAGCGATCTGTGGAACATAACATTGGGGATAAATAGGGTAGTTCGTTTATGCTATGAGTGTATGGGGATTGAAGGTAAATAAAAACGGATTCGTAGTTAGTAAGAGTGCTGTGGTGCTGCTAAGGACTGCTCAGTTCTTGCGCTATTTCACAGAGTTTCAGGACTTAGTCCGTGTCGTAGTACGCGTAGTCGTAGCTGGTGTCCTCATCCGCATGCGCGGGTTTCTTGGGCTTCGACTTTTTCTCATGCTGCTCCTTTTTGCTCTTGGCCGACTTTGAGGGCTTGGGCGCCGCAGTGGTTGTTGTAGTCGTGGTGGTGGTCAAAGGGCGTCTTGTGGTAGTTGTTGTCGTTGTAGTCGTGGTGCTGCTGGTAACGTAGGTGCTGCTGCTGTAGGGTCTGCTCGTTGTCTGGGCTTTAGTGGTGGTGGTGGTGCCGCTAGGACTAGATGGCACAAACCCTGCGTTGGGACTGTACTGGGAGTTGTACTGCTGTGAGGTCTTCTCGGCCTTGTAGATGTCGGCGCGCAGTTTGTTGATGCTAGCCGCTCCAAAATTCAGCGACTGGGCCGTCTTGAAGAGCTCATCTTCATCGCTAAGATCGGCCTGCTCGCGCTCCTTCTGATAGGCAGATTGCTGTTGAGTCTTCAGGTGACTGTGCGCTTGCTGAAAGTTGTGGTTGAACCCATGTGGTTGTCTACTCGAAGATGGCGCGTTGGTGGTGCTTGTTGTGGATGTGCTGGTCGTCGATCTGTTGCGCAAAAACTTAAAGCGATTGCGTGGGAAGTCGTTCTCGTACAGCTCAGGATGATATTGACCGTCGTCCTCGTCGGCATTGTAATAGGGATTGGCAGTAGTTGGTAGCGAAGCGGTGCTTTGTGTCTTCTTCGCCGTGCTCGGGTAATGTGTTGTTCTGGGTGTTTGCTGCGACTGATAGTAGCTCTGTTCGTAAGGCTTCTTGTAGGTGGTGGGCTTGAAAGTTGTGGGCGTGAAAGCATCTCGGGGCGCAAAGGTTGACAGCTTCTTGGCACTGTTAGCCGTAGTGGTAGGATAATAGTACTCATCATCGGCATAGCGTTCAGTTGTCGCTTTATAGGTGATGCTGCCCCGACTGGTGTAACTACGTGGTTTGGCCGCAGGAGCAGTCGCCCCTGTGGTTCCAGTCGTGGCCCCAGATCGCTGCTTGGGCGCACTGAAGGGCGCCGGTTCCTGTGCACCCACACGACTCACTTGCTGGGTACGCGGGCGTTGGTAATGCGGCTCAAGGGGAGCCGGCTTTCTGATGCTGTTTTGCGTTGCCTGAAACGGTTGAGGTTGCTGCAACTTGGCCTTCGGCAGCTCATTGAACTCATTGTGGTTGATGTAATTGGATTCCTGGGGTCCCAGCTTCTTCTTGCGTGCCGCGACGGTGGGCTTATTACGTTTGCTCTCTTTATCGAAGTCCTGTGCATTCTTGCCCGTCACCTTTGTAGAGTCACGTGGCAGTTCCGTATACTTGGAAGTTGCCGTGGTCTTAGAGCGGTAGGCCGCATAGTTGGGATTGAAAGTGGTGGGCTGTATCTTCTCTTGCGTCTGATAGTCATTGAGACCAAAACTGAAGCGACTGGTGATGCTGCTGCCCGGGCGTGTCGTAGTTGCGACTGTGGGGGCGTGGCTGCTGCTAGTTGCCGGCGTTGTCGATTTGTAGTTGGTCGAATAATCCAAGAAGTCTGCGTTGAAGGAGGCGTGCAGTGTTATCTTCTTGCTCGTTGGCCTGGTCACAGGTGAAGCGGTACTGGTAGCAACACTCGTTGCGCTGGAAGTCAGACGTTGGCCACGCGTGGGTGTTATACGTGTTTTAACCGCCTCCGTGGTCTTGCGATTGAAATCGGCCACGTCGTTGGGCTTGGAGCGCGCAGGCTGTTGTTGCTCATCATCGAATTCGCGACCGCCATGACGGTTCGAAAAGAAGTGCGAACTGTGGGAACCTTTGAAGATATCATCGAAGTCTTCTGTTTTGACAAATAAGACAAGAGACAGACGCGTGATTAATTTGTGCGATAAATTTAAAGCGACTATTGTTTGTTATTATTAGTATGGTTGTTGTTCGTGTTTTTGGCTTACGCTTCGAGTCATCGTTGTAGTTATTGTTGTTGTTGTTACTATAGTGGTTGCTGTAGCTGCGCTCGGTTGTCGTTGTCGTGCTCGTCGTTGTTGTTGGCGTGTAATAGCTTGAAATAGGTTTCTTCGACGCTTGCGTGTTGTAATTGTCTGCATTTGAATTTGAATTCGAGTTGGAGTTGGAGTTGGAATGATGCGCATAATTATGTCTGCCATAATTTGTTGCTGCCGACTGCGCGGGGCGTGACTTTTGATCGATGCGGTTGTCCTTGGATCGTCT
Source organism: Scaptodrosophila lebanonensis (assembly GCF_003285725.1). NCBI lineage: Eukaryota > Metazoa > Arthropoda > Insecta > Diptera > Drosophilidae > Scaptodrosophila > Scaptodrosophila lebanonensis. Next base: position 6,061,181 of record NW_022060538.1, read on the forward strand.
CACATCGCCTGTAATTATGTATATTTACTTTGGCTCATGTTCGTGGCTATTTGTTATGTTTACACCTGAAACCCGCAAGCTCATATTATTCATTCCACAATGACTTAAAAGAATCGTATAAATAAAATATGTAATTACCCTAACCACAAAAATGATCTTCCATACTGAATTCTGGCTGGTAATAGTTTCTGCAATTCATTTCAATCCGACTAGAGAAACTGATTTCACTTCAAAGGGATTTATATTGGTTTTCTTTTATAATGGAACTGTCTCATCTATTTATTATTTTTCTAAATGCTCTGCTGAAAGATTTCTATAGCAATCAGATAGTTGACACTGTATTAGCTAAGAATTTTAGTAATAGCAACTATTGCTAGAAACCAAAAGGAAATTCCGTGTAATTTGGTGACCCCCAGAAGAAAAGTTTGGTACTAACTGGTAACTACTTTTCTTTCAAAGGTTTCTTCCTTCTACAACATAGGTGTTTATATATTAAGATATTTTAAATAAATATGCATTAGCTTTAAAGGCAAAAAGGTATTGCTCCATAACCCTCCCTGACTAACCACTTTCTGCGCGCTGCAAATGGAATGTGCCCTCCTCTTCGGCCGCATTTGCTGATCCCTTGCTCTCTTCGGCTGCATTACTTCGATATAGATCGTTGAAGTGTTTGTTGTCATAGTACAGTTCCGCCTTGTCGCAGTCCACATCCGCCCAGTTGGCGCAGATTTGCAGCTCCTGGTCGAAGGCCGTGCTGTTCGGACAGAGGAAGCGGTAGTCCTGCACCTGTAGGGCAAACGAATTAACCTTTCGATGTATGAGCTGCATAACCAGACAATATAAAATCCCATGTTATAATTTGATTTAATTAGACGATATTTGATATTTGGTATTTGCAAGCCATGGCAGTTGGCCAAGCGACAGGCACAGCAAGCGGCAAAGACAAATACAGAGGCAAAGAAACTTAAGAAGAAGGCCTCGACGAACTTTGCCATTTTGTGCAGCACAATTGGCAGTACGGCTGGCATTTTCTGATAGTCAGCGATGCAACAGAAGTCGCGATTCTGAGTCAGAATCCCCAGCAGCAGCGTTAATTGAAGTGAACGTTCTATTTTCAAAATCTTTGGCTTTGCTCGTTTGCTGCGGCTGCTGACTTCATTTTGTCCGCAGTAGGCTAATTGACAATTCCAACAGCTCCATGGCTGTCACTTTTGCTTCGATTTCAATTCAATTCTACACACAAACTTACACAGCTTAAAACAAACATAACACAGCAAAAAACACACACACATACACACACACGGACAGACTTGTTCTTGTTTGGAGTTTCGTTTATTTTCCTAAAAAAAAATGGTAAGTGCGCTTCCAATGGTCATACAATTGAACGTTGTTTTCCTTGTTGCTGTATTCGCTTCGTTTAGGCCAAAGTTTATCTCTTTCGCGAAATCGAAGCCCCTGACGATGTGCAGAAGAACGTCTTCGAGGAGGCCGTTGCCAGCGTTGTCGAAAATGTTTTGGGGGGAAACAAAGGCTGCATACTGAACTACGGTGACTGGCGCACATGCCCAGACCTGGACGTAAGTGGCGACGCAGCTCTTATGACCGATCCAAAGAAGGGCAATGCAGTGACACGTATCATCAACGACATATTTACTCATGTGTATACCATGGAACTGACCATGGAAATAAACATATCTATCAGACATATCGAGATAAATATGCAGCAGAGCACGCTAGAGTCGCACGAGACTAGTGCAGAAGTCGATGAGTACATGAGGCTGTTAAGAGCGCAAAAAGAACACTTCGTGTCCACGCCTAGGGATGTGTATGCCTACATGGAGAAGACCATGAAGCGAATTTCGGAGGGTGGGCATTCGGAGGAGCAGGAAAATGATGCAAGCAAAACCAACAACAAAGCAGCACCACTCTCGGGTCACTCGCTCTTCAGCATTCACGTGAAACAAACCAATCTAGAGCAGTCCAAGAAGCTGCACGGCAAGCTTAATCTACTGCACTTTGTGCGGGGCAGCGAGCACCCCACAGCCGATACCTCGATGAGCGCCTTGCTCAAAATAATTAAGGCGCTGGCCAACAACAACAAGACACACATGCGTTACCATAACATACGGCTGACGCGCCTGCTCAAGGAAATATTGGGAAGCGGCGAGACCACGGTGATCATCAACTATACAGCATCGATGGAACCACAGGAGGTGTCAGCGATGGGCGCCAAAACTCCACCAGTAGTGCCCACAAAAGAGGCCAATCTTCCCGCTGAAGTTTGGCGTTCACTCTACCGCCGTGAACGCTACAAGTATCGACGGCTCAAAGAAAAGGTGCTCAACCTGGAGTTCTGGGGCAACAGCGGGGATAAAATGCAGCTGGATGATCTCTTCGAAGGTATAGAGGACCGTAGCAGTAGCAATACAGAGCTGAACGCCAGCGAAGGTGGTAGAGATAGCGGTAGCGACTTGAATCGATCGCGACTAGCGCTGGAGATCGACAAGCTCTATGGCAAGCTGGACGAGAAGCAGGTTGAGCTGGAGCGCAACTATGAGCTGTGTCAGCGCATTGGGAAGCGCTGTGAGGTGCACAGTCAGCTGTTTAGGGAGCAGCACAGCCTGCAGGACGAAATGCATCAAATTAAGGTAGAGGCCGAGCTCACCATTGACGAACTCATGGACCTTCAGCAGATTATGGATCAGCTGTCGCAACACCACGATCAAAGTACCCAGCAGCTCGAACGCAAGAATGAAATGCTTCAACGGCTCACACAGCTTCTCGAAAAGGCCAACGATGAGCTGCGTCAGCAGAAATGCGACTTTCGCATCAAACTTAATGAATATTCGGACATGTTCAGCAAACTCTGGCGTCAACAGGCTCTTGCCATGCAGGCTCAAGAGGAGCAGCGAGAGGAACAGCTTTCCGAAATGTTCGACACTATCTGCAAGGAGCTGCACAATTCTCACCAAACTCAACTGACCAAGCTGAAGCAGCAGGCGGAGCAGAAGGAGCGCCAGCTCCAGGCTCTCCACCAACAACATCTGCAGCTAGTGGAGACGGCCAAACAGCAGCAGCGCCAATACACTAAGGAGAATGCCCAAGCGTGTGGTGATGATGTGCAGCCCTCGTAGAAATTCAAATTGTGAATTGTGGCAAGCGGAGATGAAAAAAAAACATGTAATAAAAGAAGTCCATACATACACACGACACAGGCACTTCACGCTTAAAGGTCAGCTAGCTACGTATGCCGTGATCGCTTCTTCTTCTTCTTTCTGTAGCCTGCCAACAAGCCAGTCACGAAGCACACACACATACATGCATAGTCGTTGGCAACTTTGCCATTTAGCGGGCTGGGTAGTTGGCTGGTTAGCTAGTTGGCTGGCAAGATGCTTAAATGGTTTTGCGTCTGCAAGTTCGTTGCCCAAGTCTTTCGTTTAGCTTGCTTGCGATCTGCCTTCGGCCACTTCAACTGTCGCACACTTACCCCCAATCCCGGCAGCTTCACGCACACATGGAACATCTGGCATTGGGTCTCTGGATCTGCATAATAGCCGCCGAGTATTTTGTCGTGGCAAGTGAACTGCGTCTTGGGCATATTCTGTAGACTGTACGTGGGCCAAGGCTTGTTGGATACCTCCTCGTCGTCAAGACGCTGTGCCTGACCTAGAATGCTGCCCCACAGTGTCGCCGTCATCGTTGCTGCAAATTAAAGCAGAAAAGCACAAAAATTATGTTAGTCAGTTAGTATTTTTTATTTATTTCTTACAACTACGAATTCAGACTCAAGTGGATGCTGTCCAGTTGACCTTCACGATGCTGCTCACATATCTATAGCCGGACAGCATCACATATTTCACTTTCGCTTACAAGCGTCGCACAACACCGAGTACTACGACTAATGCGTATGTAAGTATGAACGATGAATAGCAAAAAAAAAACACGGGCATGATTTATGTACACTTGCTGCCTCTTGTGGTGGACACCTGAAGGCTGACCATTTGGCGTCAAGTGCGGGCCTTAAGTACCGCCAAGCAGTTCTACTGAGCGATGTATTGATTACATTTTTACTTGCATGTACATAGCTATACATCTTTTATTTATTAAAAACCCATTTTCGAGTGAGCATCATTAACAATATGAACATGATTTCAAGGAAACAAAGCACGAAGTTCCCACAGATCGATCAGTCAGCCAGTCAGTCAGTCATTCAGTCATTCAGTCATTCAGTCATTCAGAAAGACAAAAAGCCCCGCGGGTGAAATATGAGCCAACCAATAAGCATGCATGTGGCTCATAAGTGTCAGTTATCTCAATACAAATGCCAAATTAGCCAACTACAAATGTATCTCTGGCACTGGGGTCAGCCAATTAAAATGCCAAGTCAATCAAAGCCATGGATTTTGTTGCCTTTTTCGGCACAAAAAAGAAAAGAAACACATACACATATCGCTACTGCTACCATTAATGGCTTGAACTGCTAATTACCATGGCTAGTCGAGTGCGGCTTGTTCTTACAAAACCCAAGCGGAAGATGCCCCGCAATTAATGCCGTTGCAGAACAAATAGTAACAACTACGAGTATAGCAATGGGGGCCGCATACTCAGACACAAATTGCAGTCGTCGTATTATGCAATTGACGTCGGAGTATAGTCGTAGTCGTCCAAGTCATTCATCATGCGCTGCCCCGCCGATAAAGGGAAAAATAAAAACAAAGCAAACAAAACGCCAGACAGGCAGGCAGACATTAGTGATCAGACAACAAACGAAAAGAAAGACGTGCAAGAAATTCGCATTTAATTCAAATGAATTTCAATTTCATCTTTTTTCCCAATCGCTGGTCAGGGGGAAGTGAACTATGACTGAGCAAGTTGGGACGCCTTTGTCTTTGTCTTTGTTGCCTGATTTTCGACTTTTATAGCATAAGCGGTATTGTTTTATTTTCGGTAACCCAAGCAGGTCGCTCACGGCTTTGTTTGTTCAGTAACCAAGCATTTGTAATCGGCAGCATTGCCGAACAATTAGTCAAGTGTAGCCCAGGCAGGTAAGCCCATCTAACGAGCTGCGTATTTTATAATATAGTTGTTATGCATATGCGCCACTGGCTGCCTTTCAGCTAATTGTCCGCTGCCGTTTAAACAATTTCTCAGCCTGATATTAAGCTTTATTTTAATTTTGCCACAGGCTCATCGCTGGATTCGTAACTAATTGCTACTGAAGGTTGATATAAGCTCAACATTTTGCATGTAACATCGCTTATATAGTACTTATGGATGTGTATGCATAGATATTGGTGTTATTTCTCTCACATATTTATTGGCTTATGAGCTTTATGCTGGCAAGGCCCTTGGGCCAATGCAAAATTTCAAATTTCGAACGATTTGATGAGTTGTTAAAAAAGCAACAAATAGTAATGGCCAAACACATTTGCTTGAAATGAAATGACGTTTTGTTACACGCTTTTTTTTTATTAATATCAAATAAAGTTGCCCGAAGGGCAGGTGAAGGCTTCAGTGGCAAGGAAAGTGATGATTCAAATACAGAAGTGAATGAATAGGGAATGAGTTGGCTTTTACTAACGATGCCTACATTGTGGTGGTCATAATGCCGTAAGTTAAATAACAGAAATGCAAAAGGTGAGCGTAGGTGTTACTCCAAAACCACCCAGTTCTCACATTTTAATTACAGAAGGTATTTTGCATACATATGTGTTTGTACAATTAAATAAGCAACATTTTATGGTGTTCCCTTTCTCTGTGTTCATTCGAGACATTTTGAAATTGCTATCGTTTTTCAATCTTTGCCAGAGATATTTGTGATTATGCAATCTGCCTTTATTAGGTTCCGAAATTAGGGAATTCAATTTTTAAATAAAAATGTATTATTGATTTTAATTGAAAATGGAATCAGAAGGAGCCAAAATATGAACACTGCCGAAGTATTTGGAAAGCGCATGTTTAAATAAATGTTGTTACATATTCCTCTTTTACTATATATTTTAAATTAGTATTCGACTGTTAGATTAGTCAATGATTTTGTGTTCTAGATTTTCATCTTAAATACATGTAAAATAGTTTATTTCTATTATTTAACCAACGGCATAAAACAGTCGTTTTATATCTTGTTCGATGGATATTTATATATATTATATTATTATTAAAAACTGTATGCTATTTTAACTGAAATTTGAATAATCGAATCATTTATTCAGTTTTATTTATCATATATCAGAAGACTTTTTTTTTGAATACCTTATTCAGAATTGTTGTTTTAATATTCTTATATTAATGCTAAAAAGTCTCTAATATGGATAATAAATAAAATGAAGACGTTCTATTTCGTCTTTTGTTCTTTTCGTCTTATGTTTCAAATAAAAGCACTATTTGTCTATTCATGTGTCTATCGCCTGTGAAAAACATATTAACTATATCATGGAATCCACCATAATAACCAACATATAATGATATATTTAAAGCATTTAACATAGTCTTCAAAGATAATGAAAATAGCCTGATTTATGAAACTCATTCATTAGCTTGAATTGTACAATATTGTTAGTAACTCCTGTCTTCTGCTTGAAAAACTTACCCAAAATAAAAGCGCATATTTTATAATTAATGCACGACATGGTGCTGCTAATGATCTGTAATCCAAATATAATAAATTCGTGTATATCCAATTGTAATCCAAAGGGCTTAAACTGCTATGTTGGTACTTGTAGTAGATATGTTGATTTCATATGGAATGCACTGAAACAGACACAATAATAACACCGAAAAGTGTGCGCATAAGTATTTAACACAATACGAATATGTTTTCATTAAATTTAACTCGAATTCAGCGAGCGAATCATTTTTCATTATCTACGAAAAATGTTTGTCATGCTGTGAAATTGAATGGGCCAAGTCCGAAGTGGTGGCCCCCATGTGGAAAATGAGCAAACAAGCCGAAAACAACAGAACCGAATACAACACTTTTATCGTGTCAGGTATGCGAGTATGTATGTAAATGCGTATGAATTTGTTTCGCAAGGTGCGAAAACTACGGAAAACCATTTAGAATGTGCAGCGAAACGTTGAGAGACATCAAAGATGCACAGCACAAAGTTTACATTGTCCGTCTTCTTCACTTGACTTGGCACAGCACCACACCGCACTGCACACACACACACACACACACAAACATACAGACACAAACACACAGGCACCACTCAGAGTTGGGCTGAGCTCGAGTTGTAGGAGGAAACTTTTGGTACGAACCGCACGAGAGACGAGCAAGCGAGGCGAACTCTGCGATGCGCGTTTTGCGACTTTATCGTTTACGTTGTCGAAGCGAAATGATTTCTGAAAGCGAAAGGAAAAACCACTTGGGCCCATCAGCAGCAGCAGCAGTGGCAACTGCGGCAGCGCGCCAGCTGAGGCAGCGACTGTGGCAGCGACTGGTGCTGTTATTGTCGCTTGCAATTACCCGCAGATTCAAGGCAGCAAAGAAGCTCGCTGGTATCGTCTACAGGTCGTATGCTTAACGCACATTACGCATACGCCGCGTGTGACACTTGCTGTGGTTATTGGTGGCAAGCATTGTTGAACTGTCTGACAGGCGGCAGCATCTATCATCACTTACGTCACTCACACATACGAGTATGTGCACTCACACAGAAAAAAGTGCAATAGAAGAAAAGCATAATTCTTCTTCAAATTTCCAGTGCATCGAACATTTCTATACTTGTAGTATTATAGATGTTTTCTTATACTTAATTATGAAATAAATATTTATTTTAAAAATGAATGAAATAGTTTTTTTTATTATTTTTTATCTTCTAATTACTTTGCACATTTTTAGACTAAAATAAAAGGAGAGTATATATTGAAATCTCTTACTTCCTGACACCCTGAACTCCGACTTGTTTTTTCGATTGCAAATAATTTTGCGCTATATGATTTTTTCGATATAGTATAATGCATGGATCTAAGAAGGTATAAGGGCCGGACTTCATAGCTTTAGTTTTTATTATTACCCTCAAGAGCATTGGTTAAGTTATGATAACAACCAATGTTTTTTTTTTTTTTCTATGCAGATAGGGAATCAGCGATTGTTATGGAAAGAACCCACATTTATTTTTCGGTCGTTTTGAAAAGTTGTGAATAATTTGGAACCTCAATAGGATCTTGAACTGTGTTATTGTTTTTTTCTGTGCATGTCTGTTGGCCGCAGGCTAGCACCCGCCTCTGATTATGGGCATTCGACCGCACTCCCACCGCAACTCGCTTGCAATTACAATTACGAATATGTTGAAGCGTTGCTGGTTGCTGGTTGCATCTTCCGTTGGTTGTTGCCAGTTGCTAGTCGGCAGTTGGCAGTTGGCGTTGTGGTATTATGTCATACCACGGCACGGTGTCATTTGCTGTCGTTGTCGTTGTTGTTGCTATTGTAGTTGTAGTTGGCGGTGCCTCTGCGGGCCAAAAGTCGCGCGCGGTCGTCGATGGCGATGCCAACGCCAACGATGCTACCATACCGGTTCGTATATATGGGTGAGTATGCCGTGTGGCTGCCGCTTCTGTGGCTGGGTTTGGGAATGTGCGGCATTTGCTGTATGGCTGGCAAGCTAGCCTAGCTGCCTGGCCTGGCCTGGCCTGCACTGTTGTGTGCAGTGTGGGAATTTGCACGCCTGTACCGCTGAGAGTGTGCGGCAGCCTCAGATCTTGGGCGTTTTTGAATACGTATTGTTTGCCATTCGATTTACCTGCTGATTGTGGCAGCTAAGCGATGGCAATGCCTCAAAATCAACACTTTAGTTGTCCATCAAAATCAAAGCGTTGCTTGTTGCTCGTTGGTCGTTGCTCGTGGGCTCATTGCAAAGTTCACAGCTTGGTCCTAAATGGTTACCAGCTGTGTGCCTTTTGCTTGGCATTTCAAAGTTGAGGTTGCCTGCCGGAAAATGCATGGCAAGGCAGTCTCAAGCAGCCAAAGTCATGCAAAAGTCAACGAGCTGGCAAAAAATGTCAACTAAACACAAACGACGAGCGTCGAGCGACTAGCGACGAACGACAAAGGCAAAGGCAAGCACATTTTGCAGTCATAAAGCGAACTGAAGACGAGCCTGTGACTTTCAACCTGAGAAGCTTAGGTATCGTTGTTGCCGCTGTTGCCGCTGTGGTTGCTGCTGCTGCTGGGGTTGGCGTATTCGCTCGTAATGTGGGAAGTGGCTTGGCATATGGCGCTGACATCGCCTGCCGCCGCCATTTTTCTAATTTCTCGGGTTATGGAGTCAGCTGCGAACGATTGTGTAATGTCGGCTGAGCTGTTGTTGTACAAGAAAACACAATAAATGTTCAATTTATAGCCAGTTAGTCTCGTCTGCATCCATAGGCATACGATATTAAACAAGAAGAAAGTGCTTGCAATGAAAATGAATAAATGCCGTTTTGCCCGACTGGGCCATCATCTATGACTCACGCGATGCCAAAACGTTGGCGCAGCCCTAGCTGCGTGGGAAAGGCCAATAATAAGGAAGTTGCCAGCCAGACTTCTGTCCCGTCTAAACAAAAGACTTAATACACAAACTGACTGCACAGTATATTGAAATATTTTCGAACAACATTACTCTGCACAACATACAATTCTAATTACCAATGTCTTTCAATTAAAACCTCATCAATATAAATGCCGCTCATTGCCTGACATTGATAAATGTATTCCAGACACAGACATAGACATAGACATGGAGAGGCACGATTTTCTTGTACGAACAATTGTACGAAGCAGCTGGGAGGCGGGAGTGGGGCTCTCGAAGAGACCAGCCGTTGGTAAGAATTCGTTTGTTGCCACAAAATCACGTAAATTATTTAATTTTTCTTACATTATATAATCAGTAGTAAAAGTGCCAAAAGCTAGCATTGCACATCGTGTGGGAGCCAATGAAAAATGCATGCACATTCACATTCACCAGCGTCGCTGCTACGAAGAGTCCCAAAAGTAAAATTCAACTAAGCCGAAGAAGATGCGCCACAACAGCGTCTGTGGCAGCATCTATGGCAGCAACTGTGGCAGGCTGCTGGCATTTGTGGCGCGATGCGACAAACGGCCAAACAGACGCGCCAAAAATGCCAAAAAGTTACCGCAGGCCGCCTAACGAGTTGAACAGTTGAATAGTTGAACAGTTGAATAGTTAAAGAGTCGAGAGGAGTCGAGAAGGGTTACACTTAGGTTGAGTAATTGTGCAGCAAGCAATGAGCAGCGTCTTTGGCTGCCAGCCTCAGTGTAAGAGCCAGATTTCCCGTTGATAAAAAGCGGCTTTGTCTTGTTTTTGTGGAAAGCTTTTTGCAGCAGCAGCCGCAACGGCAGCCCATTCTGCGGCTCATAATAAGAAATTATATATCATTTCGCATGTAGGCCTTGCAAAACATAAACACACACATGCATACAGTTATGCGCATGTATGACGACCTTTTTTAATAATATGTACATATACACAAACATTACACACATCTGCGAAGCTAGTTTTTCTTTAATTTAAAAACATTGTAACATTTCGATTAGCCGCACATATTGGCAAGTCAACATCATGAATTAGTTTAAAAAGGTGGACCAGAAAGTGCCATTCATGATAATTTGACAACTTTGTTTAGTTAATACACCAAAGAAAATAGTAAGTTATTTACTATATATGATATATTTATAAATTGATTTATTTAGCCCAGAATTTCCAATGTCAGAGGCGTCGATGTATTTACATTATAAAAAGCACTTTTAAACATTTTGTTTGTACTAATATGAAAAACAAAATTAAATAACAGTATTTTTATTAGATCATTAACAAATTATAGCAAACAAGAGCTATCTCTTAACATCTATATACTTATTTAAGGTGGATCACCACATTTACTCAATTATGCGCGTTTTACTCAAAAATTGTTGTTCAATACTGTTGTTCAAACATTTATTTTATTGTATAGTTTGAAACCATTTGTTTGTTAGAGATTCCGTAAATAAAAGTTAGGAGTAGAATGGCCGTCTTATTCAAAGTCTTATTTCAAATGCCAATATGCTTACTGAGCTGCAACTCACTTTGCCTCCCATAGTTTTCAAAAATATAACTAATATATATTTTTATTGTTTGGCCGGCTCGAGGGCCAAACAATAAAAATAACTATGAGGAAGGTCACCAAAATACTCAACTATAACTAATATATTTTTACTTTAAATATTCCTAATCTTTATCCTTTTTTCAGAATGAGTTTCTAGCAAACTCAATTGCTTTTAACTTGATATTCTTGTATTGGTGTTACGATCGCTTTATCAACAACTTGCATATCAATTCGTTTCGAAAAACCTGCAAAACATATACCCGTGTTACATTTTTCACAGTGTACTACTAAGTAATGGAGTCACCAATTAATTGAAAATATCAATTTATGGGGAAAATTTACCTTTTAAGAGGCCAAGCCTACACAGCTAGCTTCCTGCTTGAAACATTTCCCATTTAGTTCACGTAGATTTTGGGCGCCTTGAGAATATTTTTGTAGAATGGAAAATTATTTCGCTATTGGTAATTTTATTATGAATAAACTTCTCATCGATCTTATGCGTCTACATATTTGTATTTGTTTTCTAGAAGTTGGACTGTAGGTTGGAGTTATTTCTGTGACTTGGTCGCCTGCACGTGGCAGAGCGCAGCTGTTCGCTGTCTGCAATTCACAGTTTATGATGCGCTCGCGAAATGAGCGGGCCTACATGACCAACAGCAATTGGCAGCTAGCCACTATATGCCTGATTACACAGACACACTCACGAGTAGTATGTATGGACATATACGGCACACATATGCCACGCAGCTAATTTAGCTTTTCGTAAAACGTAAAACGCATTGGCATGATGCGGCACATTTGAAATATGCTGACTTAAATGTATTTTATGGTGGCAGCAATTTGCAGTTTCTTGCAAGTGGAGAGCACGCATCGAAACGAAAGACTTGGGCAACGAACTTGCTCATATACGAGTACTCCGCATATTTTTGTAGATGCGTTTTAATTTGCACTCATAAACTAACTAATCTTAAGAAACAAACACACTTGCACATGCACAGACTAGTGCAGCAAAAAGTTGAGTTAAAATTTGCATAAAATGCACATTATCCCCCGCAAGTGTCGCGCTTTCCCTGTCGCTCGTCCTCCGCCCGCCCATCAGTGCGCCACGCCAAGCCAAAGTCGAAACCGAAGCGAACAGAAAACGCCGCACAACTTGTGCCGAAATCATTTGGCCCGAAAGACGACGAAACGTGAGAAAATGTTATAGACGCGCAGAATTTGCCATGCTTTATAGATATGTATGCACTCACTATATGTATATTGTATATGAATGTCTGCATACACACTTACACACTTATATTGAGGCAAAAATAAATAAAAATATTTGCAAATTATGGGAATGGCAGCTGCATCAGCAGAAGCGACAGCGCCAGCAGCCGCAGCCACAAACAGGCGGCTTTTAGTCGCTAGTTGCTAGTTTCGGCAAGAATTCGGCGCGCTAAGTAATTGTTGTTGTTGTTATTGCTGATGCTGCACAGTGGAACAGTAATACAGGACAAATAATTTTAATAAACAAAGCAAGCATTAAACTAATGAAATTAAACACTTTCACTTTTGAGCATATTATTAACTTTAATGGGGGCTAGTTGAATAACAATTTGCTGAAAGAAATAGGCATAAGGGCAGCTAAGATTGTAGAATGCGAATCCATAATCTGATCACAATTTAATCAAAATAATACATTTTCATAGTAAATGTGATATATACAGCTGATGCTGGCAACCCAAGTAGGCACATATTTTAAAATGTTTTAAAAGTACTGGCAATTGCAAAAGATTATAGCAGAAGTAACAAAGCGCTACAATCCTTTTATCTACATAATTTCTTAATATTAGTTTATTTCAAATGTATATCTACTTATCTCAACAACAAAAAATTAACTTCCAAGCACTAAAAATATGACTTTCATAGTAAAATGACTTAAATGCTTAATTATTTTTGATCGTTAGCTAAGGTCTAAAGAGGAAATTTGATTTCAAAAAATTATACGTTATAAAAATTTCAAGACAAAATGTTACATAACAAATGAATTTAGATATTAAATTAAGTTACGAACCTGCCAAAAAATATAGGAATGTGGTGGCATATATCAGAATTTCGAGATAGTTATAATAATCTTTTATATTAAATGGAATATTTAAAATTTAAAACAATTCACTAATACTCGTAGGGTACTTGGTACACTTTGAAACTTAATATATTATTTACACTGTTTAGTATAGGTTTAAGTATCAAGTTTCTGGTTGCAGATCTATAAATTTGTGCTTATATCCATATCCCAACATTCCAATCGCATGGGTAAGGGGTCTTTTGTAATACCTAACGAAAGGTAAATAGCTTTATTAAAGCGAAATCTGTGTTTCGGTTTTATCCATAAATACAGTTTTACTTTTCAATAATTGCTATGATATTCATATTTATACTCAAGCTTAAGAATAAGCTGCACAAGAAAAACCAAAGAATTTCTCAATATAAATTTGAAGTAATACTGCAATTAGACAGTTGAACAATACTTTTCCAACAAAATTCTTTAAGCCGCACTAATGACTATCAAATGAGGCTTTTTTCTTTTCGGGAGGTGTGCTAATTCTTCCACAGTGTGTTTTATTTTTTGTTGTAGCTTGTGACTAATTGCATTTTTTCGTAATTATTTGCACACACAGTAATATTTGTATATACACCTACTATATCAACATAAATGTGTGTGTGGTGATATGTGTGAATTTTTATGATGCTTACTTAGGCTTCATTGTAATCATGTTAATGAGCTTTAGCTGCGCATTGTTCGCCAACTCGCTGGAAAATTCTACTTTGGCGCAACGCCTGCTATTTCCTACAATCTGCAACTGCCGCCGCAACAACAACGTCTTTGACCGCGCTCCTAAAATGCCAAATGCCACGCTTTTTATGCTGACCAGGATGCTGGTGCAGATTATGCGCATTTATAAGTTACATTTTATGCTAATTCAATTAGCCAGCACTTTGAGCCACCTTTAGTTGAGGCCGTTGTCGCTGTTGCTGGTGTTGGCAGCTTTTGTCAACCAGCTGGTTGTTTGCCTTTCCTCTCGCCATTCGCTGTGATATGGCGGCTTCTTCTTCCATAGCCTGCCTCTAGCCAATTGCAGTTTTTTCAACGTTAAGCTAGCGATTTTTTATCTTCTATTTTTTTTTTTTAGAGGAGCGCCACTTGTTGTTGTTGCTTGGAAGTGCTTGCTATAAACACGAAGACGACATAGTCATAGCTACAACAAGAATTAAAACAACAGCAAACAGCAACCAGCGAGTGTCGTTGATTTATGCGTTGTGCAGCATTTAAATTGGCATTTATGTCAAAATGCGGCAAGTAATATTTTTTAATACATTTCGCTTTATTTGTTTTATAAGCGTCCTTGGGCATGCTCAAGTTATTATTGTTGTTGTTTTCTGTTATTCTCGTTGTCGCCGTGTTCACAACAACTTTTGTGCTTTTCCAAACACTACTCTAGCCTTTTTCCCATGGCTCGTCGAATGCCACAGATGCTGGGCCATGTGATTAATATTGTTGACTGAGCATCTATTGTTTTTTATAATGCTATTGAGCTGCCCTATCCATTAGCTAAGCCCAAGAAATTGTTTAATTGCTGGCCCAAGAGATTCACAAATACTCTGCTTAACCATACTCATATAATACAAATGAAGCAATTAAGCGTAACTTTAATAATTTGTTCATAATATAGCAACTTTACACTTTTACAAATACTTGTATTCTAATGAAATCACATTCAATTGGCGAATTATGTAAAACAGGTATCATTATACAAGTATTAGGATAAAGAAAAAACGACGCTGCAAACAAAATATTTAACGAATTAAATCAATGTATTGCATATATCTGTTATTTCTTATTTAAAGCTGCAAGCTGAGTCCATTAATTTGTCTCAAGAAATGTCCTTTGAACTTTCTTGATTATTCTTATTTATTGATTCTTTTACATGTACATATCTTAAAAGGTAGAAGAAATATAACTATTGGGTGTGGGAAATAAAGCGGCGGCGGTACACCAATACTGACATTTTGCCAGTACTCCTGGTGTGATTTGGCATTATCGCACCTCAAGTAAGTTTTTGATACACACTAGAATCGGGTGTTAAATGAACTGAAGGTTATTACGGGTCACAAGTTGTCGTCAAAATCATGAAGAAACGAACTGTTTGGGAAAAGGCTGCATTAAATATACTATTGAACTTTGAAATTTATACAAAACAAGCTTTGCAAAAAATGAGTTCTTTATTCATTGAATGCATATTTCCTATCGTACCCATTAAACTGTGCTATCATTGGAAAGTCCTTCGAATTTATTTTCTACTGTAAAGGTTAAATTCAAGTTCATAATTCTTAGTTAAATTGCATAAGTGATAAAGTGATAATACTTTTAATATTTAAAAAAAAATCATTTAAATTACCAAAAAAATAAAAAAATGAAATAAACAATCTTCCTTTGACAACAAAAAGGGCTTTTAATCTTAAAATACATAAAGAAACATTTTTTGCTTAACTATTTTCCAACGATGTTTGCAGTCATATTTCTAGATAATTTAAGCATTTGCATTTAAATTGAAATTCTTCACCCACGCTATGCAAATTCCAAGAACTGCCCAGCATTTTAAAACGTTTGCTTGCCAATCACCCAACAAACATGCAACAGCACGTTGCCACAAATGTTGCGCGTTGGCTGCTTGGGTTGGTTGGCTGTTTAGCCGTTTATCTGTTTTACTACACGTTTGTCTGCCACTAGCGTCAATAATCCCGCAATACCAGTTACAATTCTTAGCCGGTTGCACATTGCAAGGCAACAAAAAACAACGTACTAAACAACGTAAGGCAACAA
The DNA here is from genome assembly GCF_003285725.1 of Scaptodrosophila lebanonensis. Classification (NCBI taxonomy): domain Eukaryota; kingdom Metazoa; phylum Arthropoda; class Insecta; order Diptera; family Drosophilidae; genus Scaptodrosophila; species Scaptodrosophila lebanonensis. The sequence continues at coordinate 6,077,136 of NW_022060538.1, forward strand.
AATGCTAGTGGCCTTGGCGCATGTTGAGAATGTTGCTGACAGCCAATCTGCACCAACAGTCACCAATGCAGCAGCAGCAGCAGCAGCAACAGTAACTGCAGCATCACCAACAACAGCAACAGCTTCTTTCGAAAACTGCCAAATCCGTTTGGCTTTCAATATGTATGTATGTGGTTTTAAGAGCCTGCTGCGGGCTGTTATACTACTGCCAGTTTTATTTTTTGTTAATGTGGAAAATCACAAAATTGTTGCACAATGAGGCACGAAGACGCCGTTGTTGCAGTTGCCGCAGCAATGAAAATGTGTTGGCGTAATTAATTAAACAAATTATGTGCATTGCGCAGACGCATTGACGTTTTTGGTGCAGCATCGACAACATCCAGTTGATTTTTATTAATTTTACTTAACGTCATTGCGGTGGGAATGATCGCAGCGATCCAATAAAAACCTAAACTGCTGAACAACTGCCAACAACTGGCCAATGCGTCGCACAGTGGAAGGAGGTAAGTTTTAATGTAGTTTGTCATCGCTATGGCAATTCAAATAATTTTAAAACAATAATGTGAGACATTATATCAAAATGTTTCAGATGCGTATTTCATATATCAATCATATAAAGGCAAATATTATTTTGTAACAGCTATGCTGATCTGCACTTGATTATGCAAAAGCTAAATACATTTGTAGCACCTTTTGATCTTCCAAATCAATAATCACGACATTTGCAGGAGAGAGCTGAAAAATTTAAATTAAATTTCAATTGATTTTAAAAATTTTATATCAGAAAAAGATGGAAATTAAAAAACATTTCTATGTGCATGATTTCCCTTTTGATTATTTTTAGGAAACATTTAAAACAAAACAATGAAATAATGAGAACAATTAGAACAAATTAAATCTATCATCTATCTATCGTGAAGTATTTGAAACTGTTACTCCTCCTTTCTTTTTTTGTCCTAATGGGATGAACAGACCTTTTCTATACCCATGCATATAATCTGATAAGCTAATTCTATGTATATAAGTATATATCTAAACATTCTAGTTTGCCTTTGACCGTTAGGGTACAGGATATAATAAAAACCAAATGCCATTGCAAAACGAAAGAAATAGTCTCTTTTTGGAAATTTTCGGAAAATTATTTTGAGAGCTGTAGCAAATTTTTGATCACCTTGATTTACCTTTATAGATGTTGTTGTATTCCCAAAATGTAGCAGGTATTGACGAAAAGGTTAGAGAGATCTATTTAATAACAATAACTTTTGCACCAATGTGCAATGCGAGTTCACTCATATGGTCAATAATGATTACAATTGCAGGCACTTACAATTTTGCAATGTAACTGCAACTGCCACACATACATATATGTATATAATGCACTTATATAGGCGCAAGCAGGCGATTTATGGCATGGGCACACCTGGCACTCTGCTCTGTACTTTGTGCCATTTTTTGTTTCTTCTTTTTATAATTTTGTTTCGAAAAATTCTTGTGCCCATTCGGTCCCCCTCTATTTGGAGCGCTAGACAGCAGCTGCAATGCCTGCCTGCTGTCTGCTGCCTGCCTTTCAATCTGAAGTGGTATGTCATTGTTGTCCGGGCTTCAATCAATTATTAATTACATGGACTGTGTTGCGGCAATTGCATTTAACTGTCGATCATCTGAGAGCGGACAATGGAACGTCTTCATACATTAAGTTTTATTATTTGTATTTCTAGTTGTACTTTGGCTCAATTTGCCGTTGAATTGTTTTGAAATATTTAACAACCGCATCAAAATTAGTTTCGTTATTGCTAGCCTTCGGGGTGCTGAATTGATTTTTTACGTGCGTGTGGTTTTTCTTGGATCCACGCAACGCTTATTTTGTTGTCTTGGGCCGGCTAAGCGTGTGGGAAAATAATTTTCAAAACTTTTAATACCCTTTGCATGGGGTAAAGGGGGCTTTTGAGAATGCTGATAAAAGTTGGCATCGCATCAAAGAAAGCTCCAGATGCGAATATTGTCAATACGAATGTCTTGCCTCCAACTTCATCGGAGGTGGTTTGAAACATCTTCTCCGCAACAGATATGAATTTAAACTTATTTACAATGTGCAAAGCATGTATATATGTAAATATTTGTATTGAAAAACTATTTATTTATAAATACAATTATATTACATACCCCAATTTCTAAAGCTAATTACAAATTGTAGACCTAAAACAAATTGATTGCAAGATTAGGAATTTTTATAGATATAAGCTTTGTTTTCTTAAGTAGTCTTAAATTCAAATTAATAAATAAAATAATGCAGGATTTTTTGTAATTATGAACAGGGTATACCGAATTCGGTTGCGCTCAACCAAATCGTGCATTGTTGTTGTCTTTAATGTGCGGCTCATAAATGATCAAATACAACCAATTTTTGAGCTTACACATACAAATTGAACCTGCCCGGAAATGCAAGGGCGCCCGAGGAAGTATGGAGGCGTGCCTAACAATATCAGCAGCAACAGCAACAACAGCAGCAACATGAGATGCAAATGCAACGAATGGCTTCTAACACACTAAGCAGCAACAGCCATGACATAAAGCCAACCAGGCAAGTTGGCGGCATTTGAGGCTGGCTGGAGACGTGTCTAAAAGTCACATTGCTGACCTTTTTGTGGCGGAGGCTGCGACTGCGCGTGCATTGGAGAAAAGGTTTTTAAGCGGCAGCAGCAACATTGGCAGCAGCAACATTGGCAGCAGCAGCGACACAACCAGCAACAAAAGCAACAACAACAATCGCAGCTCATTAAAATAATATTTAACCTTTGCAGAGGGAAAGAAGATATTGTGGTATGTACGGGTATGTGTGAATGGATATTTTCCAGCGCTTTTGTGTATTTTGTAGCCAACGAACCGTGCGCAATTAAAAATTAACTATTTAGTTTTAATGTTGTCTGCGAAGCCGTCACTACAGCCACCGGCCCCCGCCCTCACTCCGCCCCACCCATCATCTCCACCATTCAATTCAACTCAATTCAATTCAATCTTTTAACGAGTTTTGACAAGCGGGCATTTGTTTTGTCTTGTTTTTGCCCCCTTTTTAGATTTTATTTATTTTTGCAATGGCATGCAGTTTTTGTTTTTGACACCGGACAGGTACGGGCATCCAAAGTTTGGCGTGAACCTGACCTATTGAGTTATGTTCACACGCTGCTGAGGACAGATGGCTAACGCTCGAGGGGTGCGTCGTTGCGTTTTAACCCTGACATCAAATTTGGACTGCCATTGCATACAAATCTCGTATACAAGACAATAAACCATCAAATTGTGTAGATAACGCTTGCCTGCAATTTGTTTTCAAGTGCCTGACACTTTGTGGGCCAAAACCTGCCTTTGATTTAGTGCTCAAAAATCTAACTTTTTAGCTGTGCCTAGACACACACCAACAACAGCAACAAAACGATTGGGTTTGCAATTGGCCGACCGACAAACGTCAGAGATGGTGCTGCGCATTGTCTTCTGCTATCTGGTGTGCGTCGGCGTCTATAGCTTGAATTCATCCGATTGCCGCCCGAAAAGACTTCCTCATCGTAAATTGTAAACATAATCAACAGCAGCTACATACATATGTACTACAACGGCAGCAAGAATTCATAAATTAAAAATTAAATGACAACCTTGGTAGCGTATTAAAAACACAAGTGGTTTAATGTTCAATCTTAAAAGTTGTGCCATTAGTTGCGCTCTGTCTATTCTCGGTCTATTCCTGTTTGTGCTTGAGCTGCTTCTGCTTGTACAGCATTTTGAAGGAAGTCACCACGGGCACCATAATGGGCAAGAAGAGCGGTATGTAGATGGCATATTTCTGTTCATCCGGGAAATAGAGCTGCGCCAATAGACTAGCATCGAAGAAGCCGCGCTCGGAAGCCACAAAGGCACGCTTGGCCAGGGCCGAGGCATCCAGCAGTCGATGCTCGAGCAGTGCCGCCTTGGCCGCCAATATATCCGCATAGGAATTGGTAATCTCAGCACCCACCTTGTCGGTAATGACTATGTAGCTGATTTGATCTGCAAAAATTCAAATTCAAATTATTGGAGCATTGTTTGAAGCGAGTGACCAAATGACTACCTACCCAGCAGTTTTATCAGACTTTGTAGCGTATTGGTGGCCGTGGCAATATGCTTGATGGCACTTCGCCTTATGTACGCCTCATATTCCCAGCGACGTGGCGCCAACTGCTCAAGAGCGACGGACTTGATGCCATCGATTTGCAGCTCGTTGCTAATGTCGAGTAACTTGTGCAGCTGACTCAGCATCACTTGCATATTGTCGTTGGTATTCACATAGTAGGGCACCGGCGCCTCATTCTTATTGTAGGCCAGACACACATGCTCGGGCGGATTGGCAATGATGAATCCGCCCCAAGGCGGTGAGATGAAAGCATCAACGCCCTGTTGAGTGAGCATCTCATTGTTCTTATTGTAGATGTGGATGGGGGCGGTGTTGCAGGGCGGAATGTACACCACCAGATTGATGGCGGGTTTATCTGTAATACTGGCAGTCATATTCTGCGCTATAGAAGTGAGTATATGTGGCAATGCGGACTCCTGCAGAGCATAATGACGACCCAGTTTGGTAGAATCGCGCACTTGTTTTAACTCAGCATCTATCGACACACGATACTTCCATTGTGAGCGCACAGTGTAGTTGGATATGTCTGAGACCTGCGCCAAGAAGGGCTCAATATAGGCTGAAAATTATAATGAAGAGCGGTCATATCCTTTAACGATTATCGCTACTTACTCTGCACTGCTAATGCCACATTCCATTGGGCATATGTTAGACGCGGCTTTGGGTTCAGCACAGAGACAATGACATCGTATGCCGGCTGTGGCGCTTCAGTTTTGGTACCCAGTCGTTCATTTTTGCTAAGAATTTCATTTATGCGATAAGTCTGCAGTATTTTGGAGTTCAAGGCCAGGGCCAACTTGTTGGACGCTAATAGATATAATTGGAGGACGGTTGATTAATCATCAATTGCACATCAATTGCCGCTCAGCTGCCGGCAGGCCCACTCACTTGCATCGCTGCGCATCAAAGCGGAACGTTCTGTGGTCAAAAGCAGCTCCTCCGTGAGCTTGGGCCACTCAATGAACATGAAATCGCCCACACTCTGCGGATGGGTCTTCAGCAGAATAGCTTCGAGGGCAGCCGGCGTGTGGGCCTCTATGGTCTTTGTAGTCGGCGGTAGCTTTGTAAATGTTATGGCCCAGATATCTAAATTGGTTAATGGTATTAATGGTCATTAGCTGCAACTTGGAAAATTACCCACCGCTGTCGCTAAATGCCGCCTGCAGCTCTGTGATGAGCAGCTGAGCGCGACTAGGCTGCTGTGTGTAAATTCCCACCTCCACGGCTGTCCGAATCGGCCGCTCGCTGAGGCGTCCAATGCCCGAGGATGGTAAGCTTACTCTGTTGGGTATACAAATCACGTTAATACGACAGCCATTTACAGATGCAAAACATGCCGAATCACCTATATACTGTCGTTGTTTTCCACCACATGGGCAGGCCCACCACAATGATGACTACAATGAACGCAACTGTCGCACCAATGCGAAATTTATCTGAAATTCAAATGAATTAATTATTTTTATCATAAAATTAATCAATTTTGGTTGTATATAAGTATAATCGAAATGAAATTACATTTCAGGTCTTTTTAATTAGTCCTGTACACACTAATTTTGTGTATTTTTTTTTAGCTAATGGGAAATTTGAAAAATGTGGAAACAGCTTAATTAAAAGAAATTGGTTGGTTTTTCTTGTGCACATTTATTCAATTAAAAAAAGTATATATTTTATGAAACATTTTAGTCGAAATGCACTACAAGTTCTTATTGCTTAGCCATCATGTTACTCGGCATTATTTACAATCAACCGTTATCAATTGAAATGTAGATGTAAAAATAACAAATGTTGTATAGTAGATTGTTTTGCCAGCGACAGTTTAACAAAAATTGTGCCTCGAATGTATTACTGTGCTACTCCCTGTAACTGCAGGATATAACAAAAACGGGTCCTGTCTCCAACGGCGTATTTCGCGACACGTACTTTGTGAATTTTGTAGTGCCCTCACAACGATAAACAATATTCAATGCATTGTCGACGGGCGTTATTGTAAGCAGCACTGAATCTTCCTGAGCGGTTTCGATATCCTCAACGTCGCCATCGACTTCGTCTGCCACATCTTCAACGTCACTGTCATCATCATTTTTATCGCCACAACCATCGAGCCCTCCGTTGAAGCTATCCCCAACCATCTGCTCATTGCTGTCGTTTATCTGCTCCGCACGTGGCTCAGCCTCAGGCGAAAGATAAGTTATTACCGCCGCGCCCTCAGCCGCATTTAGGTAATAGACCAAATCTAGAGTGTTCTCCTCGCTAATCAGACCATCACCAAGCACCGTGTAGTTGCCGTGCGACCAACGCTGAAGTTCCACACTGCATGTGGGTGTTATGGCATCCGCGCCGTACAGATCCAGGTCAGTAAAGTCTCGCAGCAGATCGAACATGGAATTGCTCCGAAACAGCTGTAGCAATTCCTCTACTGTTTTGCTAGCCGTGCTCAGGTCCAGCACTTCGTAGTTGTGGCAGTTAGCGGGACCTTGACGCTGCCAGACAAGTGTTTCATCGCTTAAGAGCTGAGAACGCGCCAGCTCAAACTTCTCGCGCTTGAAGAATTCATATAGACAAATCTCCGAGTTGTCCTCGATACGTTTCTGAATGCTGCGACGTGTGGCCGCCTTTAAATACACATCGTTAAGCAACATACCTAAAGCTGGTCTCTTATTAACATCTGGTTGTACGTAATTGAGGCGGGGAAAAGGGCGCAACGAATCTTCGACGATAGCATCGTTGGTGGCGCCATGGAACCAGCCATTTATTGTCAAGCGCGGGTAGTCGAAAGTAGTCACTTCTCCCACCTGGTGAAAGGAACGTGAACCGACTTTGAAGAATGCGAACTGATTGTTTTTTGGCGCTATTTTACGTTGAACTGGAAACTGCGGAAAGCCTTCGTTATCACTAGAAAATATTTCTAAGCATCCCCCTTGCTCGTCCGACCATTCTTCGGCGCCTTCCCACGGTGTGAGGTAGTATATAAATGCAACTTGTCTATCCTTCAGCAAGTCGTCATGCACTAGTAAGTAATCGCCACATGTATACATGGAGCAGGAGGCTGACACGTAGTCTAACTTCAGATTGGTCACTTGCTCCAGCCAGGGACGCACTTGCCGTCGCAGTAGCTGCAAAAATTTGGTCAGCAGGTGACACTCGGCCATGTTGGAAAGATCTGTGCTTTGGTAGAATTCATACAAATCCATCTGTTTACGTGACCATCGCACCTTGTTGACCATCTCGTCCACCAGAGCCTTGGTGGTCTCCGTCGATAATACCAGATCTGGCATCAGGCAAATCTGAAAAGGTTCGCCAAATATTTGTGCACCGGTATTCTCCTCCTTCGCAGCATCTGCCTGCTTCTCCCAGCTAGTCTGCAGCCACTTGATAATATCTTTCTGCTGGTATGTGGCATTCAATTCCAATTGCAAACCATCGCACTGGTCGTCACTGAGACGCGCGAATTTAATTTGCGGTTCGTCGCTGTCCGCGTCCTCGTTGAGGTCTGCAAGGGCAACACAATGAATGACACTCCATTAAGCATATGAATATGAGCATACCTTAAATTGTAAATATGGTCGCGATATTATCGTCAACACACACTTCACACACACGCTTATCTCTTTTTTATACGCAAATCGCTAGGATAGCTTTCTGCCGGCTCACGTTGGGTTAGTTATACTTATTCAGTTTATTAGATTTGGACTCACCTTCATTTTTATCTCTTCTCTTCGGCTTAAATACGGGGCTGTTCTTTGTTTTTTCCATTCCTTATACTATTTAACTGCTACTTTAGGGTAGAAACTGTCGCACAAAAGTAAATTTTATTCTGAGTTGCCGATTTGTGCTAGGTGCAAGAGATGTGCAGCATTTTATACGGGTGGGTATCGATATATGAGTCGATTCATTTCACATTAATTTCAATCGAGTATGAGCTAAAGTTTTGATGTTCATTTCTTTATCCCATCGCTAACATTCATTTATTAAGTTGGATCCCCAATCCATCGCCGTCCACGTAAATAAAAAAATTGTTTGCCGAAAGATGATCTATAACAACGATTAGTCAGCGTCGTAGTTGTTTACAGATTAGAACTATTTTTATATGTGAGATCAAAAGAGTAAGTGCGTGGGCAGAAACAAAGCTTTCATTTAATGCCATAACTGTTCGGACATTAAATTTAGAACTTTTTATTTGGGAGAAGTGTCGCTCAATGCCGTTCGATGACCTTGGGAGAGCAAGAACCAGCCCTAAAACATGCACAGTACAATCTTTAACAAAATTGTGGAATGTTATGCGCTGAACTTTACAGTTCCAATGAATTTGTAAACAGCTGACTACCACCTGTTGAGGTGGGGCTGAGAGGGCGGTGTTTTTTGAGAGCATGATCTCATTCATTTAAATTAAGAACGGCGCTCACTTAATAAAAGAATGTAACTTCATTTTGGCGTTTGTATTTAATAGGTTGCACAATAGCTTCAATGGGCAAGGATCAACACCTACTGGAAGCGTCACGAAGTGGTGATATAAAAACGGTTGGAAAACTTTTGGAACTCACAACAAAACGTTTTGGGCCACTTTCGAGGTACGAAGCAAGAATTTTTACTAGGATATACATATTTTATAACGTGTCGCCTCGCAGCTTTCGGCGGAGCCCCAGCATAAATTGCCAAGATGTTAATGGTTATACATCGTTGCACCACGCCTGCCTTAATGGCCATAGCTCCATTGTGCGCCTCTTGCTCGCCCACAATGCACAACTCGATGTGCCTGATATTAGAGGATCCACGCCCTTATTCTTGGCGTCTTGGGCTGGCCATCAAGATATTGTAAAAATGCTGCTGATGCACAGCCCCAATCCCGCCAATCCCAATGCCCAGACAATTGAAAACGAAACACCGCTGCACTCAGGTGCTCAGCATGGCCACAACGCAGTCGTTGCCATCTTACTATCTTATGGTGCTGATCCCACTATTCGCAATAATAGCTTTCAAACAGCATTGGATCTGGCGGCACAGTTCGGGCGTCTGCAAGTGGTACAAGCACTACTGCGCTTAAATCCTGAATTGATAGCGCTATATCGACGTTGTAAGGGAGATGAGATGCCAAAAATGTTTACACACACTTGCCTCCACTTGGCTAGTCGCAATGGTCATAAGAAGGTGGTCGAAACTCTGTTGGCGGCCGGCGTGGATGTCAACATACTTACAAATGCTGGCAGCGCTCTGCACGAGGCTGCGCTCTGTGGGAAAAAGTCGGTGGTGATTACATTGCTTAATGCTGGTATCGATGTTTATGCTACAGATGGCAATGGACGTACTGCATTGGAAATACTGGCCGAATATCCTCCACATGTAACATACGATATTGTAGCCGTCATAAAAGGTCTTTAGGCGACATCCCCTACGAGTGCTTTTTATAAATTAAATGTCTGCTGTAATTGCTTACAGAATTCATCAACTTGTGTGAGGCTCAGTTGCTACGCTCAAATCAGACGGAGCTTGTCACCAACATTGTCATTGAAAATGGTACACATTCATTACCCAAGAGACTGTACGAAAAAAACTCACAGCGACAAAAGCAATCTAAGTTTTTCGATCTGCCCAAACAGAGGAAGTAAGCGAAGATCGGCAACAACCTAACTACCAATTCTAACATGTGATATGTGGAATGCTTACAAACTCACGCCCACACACACACATCTACATTTTTAAACCGACACACACACACACACACATTGACCTCAATTAACCAAAAGCAAGATTAATTCTTCTGTGTGCTCAGCTTGCTGTTGTCCATATAATAATACCAACAGACATTCGGAAACGCACTCATTCCACCATTTGCACCCGCACCCGCATCCACATTGACAAACACATTAGCATCCATCACCAGTTAAATTGGTTTGTACGCCTTTAACGCGCCTTCATAACGGGTTGGTCTTATTTGGTCTCTCTATTCCACAATCGCCTCCTACTCAAATCTATAGAAAGCATGCACACCAAAATGGACTTTCGCACTCTTTAAGCTCGCTCGATAATTACACCACTGCACCGGAGAACTATCTTCACATGAAGCCTATTAAAGCCCAGAAGTCCGTTAACGATATGGACACAATTGAGCATTGCAAGCAATCACAAATGGAACTGTGGCCCAGCTACCAGCCGGTCTACAAGCAACCATATCAAAGCGCACTTTTACAGCAGAGTGGCAATTTTTCCGGCGGTTCTGTCCCTTCACGCTCGTACGAATTCATCAATATGCTCAAAAATAGCTCCGGTAGTGAGGATAATAGCGCATCTAGTAGCAGTAAGCGCCTACAAAGGCGTCCAGACGAACATGAGACTTATGATTTGTATACTTTTGCATTGGCAGATACGCAGCGTCCCCCACAAATAGCTCCATATGTGGAGATGGCACTGCACAGTCCTGTTCCAGCCCCACGTACTCGTACAAATGGTGACTATGCCAATATAAATGAATGCTCAGCACAGCCGTTGGCTAGGGAACGGCAGAGTGCAACCCCCCCAAAAAGTGTCGATGGCAACAACAACAGCAACACTAACCACAAACTATTTCGCGCTGTCACGCACTCGCCTACGCCCGATTATCCTCCTCCAACGGTCAGTGAGGCAGAGAATATGATTTCGTACTACATGCAGCCGCTGGCACAGTGTAGAATAACATCTTTGGATGGGGCAAGTGATTCGCCACGCACCACATATTCATTTTCCTCTGATCATGTTGAAGAGTTTGTGAGTGATATACCATTTGCAGGTGGGTGTGTAAATACAATGTGACCATCAATTCAACGAACCCGCATGCTTTAACTCGTCCTATGTTGCAGGTCTCTACAAAGGCTCAACATTGAATTTGGCACAGGATGAGTTGGATGGCCGTAACTCAGTAGCTGCTAGCTTACGATCTCCAAGTATGGTACGATCCGTAAACAATAGGCGAAGTCTATCGAAGCAACGGTTTTCAACAACCGGCGAGGACTTCAGCGCGTCACGGGTTTGGGCTGAAATAGATACCATCTTTGAGCACATTGGCAATGAAGTGTCTACGGTGGAACGGGAAGAGCCACAGTCGCAACACATGTCCATAGATGATGATCTACGGCACTCCCTGCACATTCGCAATCCGGCTGAGCTGTTGTTGGGCAAAACGCAAAGCGCTGCATCCCATTGGTGCCATTCCCCTTATACCCTTATCTACGGCGAGATTCGTTACACGGTCTTTGTGAGTATCAAAAGTTTAAGTCACAAATTAGGCTATTCCCAAAAATATGCATCCCTACCCCATATTTGATATAGTATTTGGGATCAACGGTTATACGACAGCTTCAAGGAACAATTTCAGCGCGTAAATCTATTCAAAAGCTTAAAATCGATGAAAACTTTGAAACACCAAGCGGTGTCAGCGATTTTAGTCTGCTAGAAAATTGCAATACATCCACAAAGTATTTAAAAGCTGCTAATTTGCAGACTAGGTTGCAAGTAGATATTGCCGTTTCATGTGTTGGCGTCAAGTTCATAGATCACGAGAAAAAGGTAAATATGCGAAACGTACGTTGTTATGTTTATATAATTTCTTTATTGTATTTTTCAGACTGCCATTTGTGCTCATGACATAGAAAACATAAATTGTGTATGCCAAGATGTAGATGATTTACGTTATTTTGCGTATTTAACCAAAGAACAGGAATTGCATTACTGTCATGTATTTATGGTGGATAGTCTAGTAAGTATAAATACCTACAAGAATTTACATAATTCGACTTTATATCTAACCCAACGGTGACTTTTGCAGGAACTGGCAAAGGAAATAATTTTGACACTTGGTCAAGCCTTTGAAGTTGCCTATCAACTTGCCCTGAGCAGACAGGGAACACCACTGACCGAAGAGTGCTAAAGCCAAAGGGTGTGCCATTAACATGGTCGCTTTGTATTAACGTTTTAGTAGTAAGATGTATTTGATTATTCTTGTCAAGAACTACTGCAAGCATTTTTTACGAGAATGTTTTTCATTTGCTAGTCGTTGATGCCATTTCATCGCTGGGCTTCATTAAAATGCACAAGCCAAGCATCTGAAAGTATTTTCATGATTTTTTTCTAATAAATGTTCAAACATATAATGTAAATAAATATCCGAAATATTTAAAATAAACTGCCGATTGCAAAACCTATCGCTAATCGTGCCGTCAGAATTATCGTCGAAAAGAGAGGCAGGGAAAAGCATCGGTAAATGAGTAGTATCGCTGCAGAATCAAACACAACGTACAGCTACAACGCGCGCTGGACAAAAAAGTGACGCCTTGAGAAAAATCTGAACCAATTTGAAAGGGTTTTGGAAAATAAATCACATTTTAATATGGATCCAGGTAAATATGAGTAGGTCCACAACGCGAATAACATTATGCTTAATGCTTTTAACGTGAATTTCATAGCTGAAAATGAAAATTCTGTGAATGTCGAGAACACACCAGTGGCTAAAAAAACACGACGCGCAGCGCGTCTTGCGAGCGAGAAGAAGGACAAAGCTTTAGTGCCAATTGAAAATATAGTATCTCCGAAAACAGCGCCTGTGGCAGCACCCAAGACGCCAAGCTCTAGCATGAAATTTGTACCGGAAACACCGCGGCGCAGCGCTAGAAAAAGCGTACGTCCTCCACTTGACTATGATGAAATAATTGAAAAAAACGCACGGTCAGCCAGCAAGAACATCCAAGAAGCCAACAATGGCGATGAGCAATGTTCACAAAAGTGGACAGCATCAGAGGTTGGCAGGCCCTCGCGCAAGCGCAGCCGTAAATCGAAGCGTACGGCTAACAGTAACGTAATAGAGAGATCTGAGGTATGTGGTTCTTCCAATGAAGAGCCTAAGGAAGTTACAAAAGAAAACATCACTGATTTGAAAACAGTAACCTTGCCTCAGGAAGCACATGATGAAGCACGATCCACTGGTGAGGCAGTTACTTGTGTTCAGAAAGAAACTATTGAGATGCATTCCACTTCTACGGATGCAATCACTTTGCCTCAGAAGGAAACTTCTGAAGGAGAACTCACTAATGGGGAAGTGGTAATTTTTACCCATGAGGACCGCACTGAAGAGTTCGCTATTGTTGAAGCAACAGGCATGCGTCCGGATGTAGAGTGCTCTATTGCTGAAGCAACAACTGTGAGTTCGGATCATACTCTTGAAGTAAAGACCACTCCTATGGGTCAAAAGGAAAATAATGGAGGACTACACCCAGACGAAATGGAAGAATTAGGCTTAAGCCCTATCGAACAGGACGATGAAATGCCATCATTAATATTGCTAGATGATGGCGAGTTGTGCTCGTCGGTAGAGGAAATGAAAGTATTGCTAGAGAAACCGATTAAAGCTGAAAATACGTTGCAGCTTATGGAGTGTTCGAAAGTTGAGGAGGCACTAAACACTACATTCGATGCAGATAAACAAGACGACATGGAAGTGGTGCCACAGATGGTAGTGTCGCCAGAAAAAAAATTGAAAGTCAAAAATTCCATTAAAGTTGTCTTAACTGACATTGAGGACCACAGCTCAACTATTCTTAACTTAGATGACTCTACTGATCCTAGAACAGGAGCTGTAGCTCGCTGTGGGCTCAGCCGTTTTCCCACTCCTTATAAATCGAAACCACTATCAAAGAATGTTGGTAACAGAAATACCCCGAAAATACGAGAAAAAAACTCCTCGTTCAATATAAATTGTTTGGATGTTGCTGATCCCATTAAACGCCGTCGGTCGAAGTCAATTTCAGAGCTAAAGACAACAAAGGCGGTATCATTTTACAGCCCCATCGAAATTGTTCATATCGACGATATAGATGAGCGTTGGAAGCCGGTGCAGGATAATCGTAAGTGTTTGGTTACTGACGGTCTAATCAATCTAACCTATGTTTGTTTTTCGATTATAGATGTCACCAAGCGCCGCAAGCGTTCCATTTCATTGGATGAAAGAAGACTTAGGCCCAGCAGGATTCCGAAGCCAAGTAAGCACAATGGAAAATATAACTTATATGTAGACAGAAATAAACATCCCACTCTTTTCTACAGCTAGCTTTGAAATTAAGAAAGACAAAACAAACACAGTAAGTAAACCGAAAACTCGCGGCAAGTTACCCAATTTCGCTGCAATACACAAAAAACAATCAGAAAAAATGGAAAATTTGGTGCAATACATTGAACGTAAGGCAGAGCGTGCAAAGGTACTAACCAATTCTGCTTCCAAGTTGCACCTCAGCTCCACAGGTAAGAAACGAAAATCTTTGTAACCGGCTTTTTTAATTTTCGAAATCGTTCAGGTTCCGAAAAAAAGGGTGCAAAAGTGCTGGCCACAGATTCTTCCATTTTACAACACCAGCGTCCTTGTGCCATGAAAAAGATCGACCTAACGAACGTGCAACAAACACCCATTAAACTAATGGAACAGGAAAGGCAACGTCTTATGATTCTTCCGAAACCAAGTCAGACTGCATGCAATGCTCTAAAAAGCACGAATATATCAAATGCTTTAGGTCCAAAGCCCGCATTTAATTTGTCTACGTCGTTAGTTAAGAGTTTTTCGGCTGTTCCGAACAAAAATAATACTCAGGAAAATCCAGTGCAGGACAAAGTACTGGACAGACAAGAGCGTCATAAGCAAATGTATAAGGGGGGACGTGTAAAGGAAAACAAAGCTGATTTTATTCGCGGCGTACGATTAAACCGACGCTTTGAATTGCAGATGCAGCATCGTCGACAGCTCGATGAAAATTGATTTAAAATTAGTGTTTAAAATTCAATTTTATGTTCTTATATTTATGTATATTTCTGTTAAATATAATCAAAATAATTCATTTAATAAGTTGTATATTTTTACTATAATTGGTAAGTATAGTACATATAGTTTTTATAATTGTCCATATAATTTCATCAAAATACACTTATGACTTACATATATAGCACTGTACAAAATATAGAATCATTTGGGGATGTTTTGGTAGGAGCCGTTTCGATTAAAAATAAAAAACAAGAATCGAATGAATACATCAAGGAAAAAATGGCTAGGGCTTATACCATGTTTGTTATGTTATGTTCTTACACGGTAGATTGGTTCCAGAAAAAGCCGTGTGCAAAAATTTTATTCAATCCATGTAAAACTAGAATTAGCTATACTTATATGCATAGTTTTTTAGCTGTGATACACTCTGAGATCCTTTCGCTCATCCAGACGGACGTACATGGCTATATGCACTTGTCATACTTATATCAAGAATATACATACTATGTATATACTTTGGGGGAATTTTTACTCCTCCAGTGTTCTACATATGTATGTAAGTATATGTACGTACAATATTAAAAACTAGTTCCAGTTCCATACCATGTCGTATGAATTTATAAAGTAGAACTGTGATCCCCTAAGAAAGAAATTCTGCATCGCCACTGCTTGCGTTTGTGCATGTAGAACCACACACACAAACGTTCATAATATACACATCCATACATAGGAACATTCATATGTGTGCGTGTGATTTTTAGCAGACCTAACTGTTCATGAACAGACTATTTTACAACAACAATAGACATTGCTCAAATTAATTTCATCTCAGCTTCTGTTTGGTGCCTATACAAATTACATTCAACACGTAAATTTGACCAATTTCAAAGTACGGCTTTGAACTACAAAAGGTAACCTTCCGGCGGCTTATGTGGAATCTGTAAAAAAGCTTGGCAACGCTATCTAACGGCGGTGCAAATTCGTGGAAACAAAGTTAGTTCTTATTTAACAAAATCATTGAATTATTAACGAGCACATAAACTCTGTAATAAATTCACTATTGGCAGGCAAGAGTCGAGTATGGGGGACGAAGGTTCTGAACATCTGGTACGACCATGGCAATTACCCAACTATTACTATGGCGCTGGCGTCGTGGGACTGCATCAAGAGATTGAACATTTTTACAATTATATTTTGGCCACGCCGACAGAGCTTGCGATGCGGGCTGAAACAGTTCGTCGAGTGAAGAACCTTTTGCTGTCCTTGTGGCCAGATGCCTGCGTCGAAGTATTTGGTTCGAGTCGTACAGATTTATTTTTGCCTGCTTCCGACATTGACGTTGTTGTCATCGGCTATTGGGGCCGGACGCCGCTTTACGACCTAGAGAAGGAACTCATTGCACGCCAAGTCGCGCTGCAGGGCTCAGTGTGCGTGCTGGATAAGGCGTCGGTGCCTGTGGTTAAGTTTACAGAGAGAGAGTCACAAATTAAATTCGATATTTCGTTCAATGTGGACACAGGACTAAAAGCTGCCGAACTGATCAATGAATTCAAGCACAAGTATCCCGAAATGCCCAAATTGGTGATGGTGCTGAAGCAGTTTCTGACCATGCATAGCTTGAACGAGGTCTACACTGGTGGCATTTCATCGTATGGGCTAACTTTAATGTGCATAAGCTTTCTACAGCAGCAAATTCACATGAAAAAGTACAAATACAAAAACAAATTGGGGATGCTTCTGCTCAGGTTCCTGGACTTCTATGGACGCAAGTTCGATTATTTCAAGTACGGCATATCAGTTCGCGGCGATGGCAGCAACGTGGAGAGAAGCCAATTACAGACTGCACTGGCAGACTACAATTGGCAATCCGTCCTGTGCATTGAAGACCCCATAACCCCAACCAATGACATTGGACGGAGTTCATACGCTGCGCTTTATGTGAAAGAAGCTTTTGAAAGTGCCTATCTGAAGCTATCGAAGCTGGTGGACTCGGACTCTACTAAAGTTGTGGGTTCTATACTAGGTTGCATTGTGGATGTGCCGCCAGATGTGCTCCATTACCGTCAGTGGGTCCACAGGAACTTCCAACACTTGTCGTTAAGGGGTAACGTCTCGCCTAAGTATAAAAGGTGGAAACACTGGTATTGCAATTACGACTACCAACATAACAATAACTACAACTTGGAAGAGTTTGCTGAAAATGTACAGGTGGATCAAGATTCTACGTTTGCAGGCCCCGCCATACCTGCTGCCAATACTGTCCCTCTTGGAGAGAATGGCATGAGTTTCAAGAGATATGGCTAATATAAGCGGGCTCAGTATTATACAGTTTAATAAGTTCCAATTCTGCATTTAGTTTTACGTTTGTCATATTTTAGTTAGTTTAATATTTTATATTTTATGTATGCATACATATTTAATTCTGTGAAAGTAAAAAAATTCAAAAGCGAATCGAAATCTAATTTGAAACCGATCACTGGCGTGGTAAGTCGATTCTTATCGGCATATCCTTTAAAGCAGTTGGCAGCCCCTCGAGCAGCTGTCATAGTCTCGTGAACGTGTGTGTTGGTGTTAATGTTGTGTAAACGCTGGTCGTGAAAAATTTTGCCGCACGCTGTGGGGATCTGGAGGATTGTACATTATTTCATAATATTTTAAGATATGTTGACCATATTACGTCAGCGCCATTCGCCGCTTACAAATGCCGCTCATCGCTTCCTGCAGACCACGAGCCCTCGACCGGGATATATTGTACTGTAAGTGTTATCAGTCGCAAAAATTTGTTTATCAAATGGAAAAATGTTCAATTACCGGCTTTCAGCGTTCCCGAAATTGGTGAAGATGGGCATCAGAACGAGGGAGTGCTGAAAGCGGATGGCTTGCCCGCTTTTAATGATATAACTATCGAGCTGGCACTGGGCACAATAGGACAACAAGCCGCACTTGTTGAGAAGACTGTCAAAGCTCTGGAACAGGACATCAAAAACGGAAA
This sequence comes from Scaptodrosophila lebanonensis, assembly GCF_003285725.1. Lineage (NCBI taxonomy): Eukaryota > Metazoa > Arthropoda > Insecta > Diptera > Drosophilidae > Scaptodrosophila > Scaptodrosophila lebanonensis. The sequence continues at coordinate 6,095,064 of NW_022060538.1, forward strand.
GCGGCTGAACAGCGCAGATATCTACACCGAGCTAGATGCAGTCACAGGTCCGCTCGACACGACCTGGGGCGTAGCCAAGGCTCTGTATCTGGGCGCCTGCACTCTTATACCCACGAAGACGTATATGAATATTCACGAGCGGGCGCGGAACGCACGTGCTGCGAAGTACTGCAACAAGACCATATATACAGCGCTGCGGCAACACGAAGATGCAGGTGCAGGCGAGGCAGAGCAGCGTCTGCGCCAGAAATTTCTTTTGGAGGGCAAGCTTAATGGACTTAATCTAAACAAGGACTCACATGATGGCCTCAAGGAGCTGTTGAGTCAGTTGGGACGCGAACGGGCAAGTTTCAAGAACAAAGTGAATATGTCTGTCCACACATTTGCGCATGTGGTCAGTGATTTCCAGGTGGTGCGTGACTTCCCATCCACGTTTCTGGAGGCAACCGCCCTTGATGTGAGGCAGCCACTGCAGGGCCCTTGGAAAGTGACGTTGCAACCACAGATCGTCGAAAGCTTTCTCAAATACTGCCCGGATAGACTGCAGCGCTGGAATATTTGGCGTGCCAACGCTGTGAAAGCTTCACAACAACAGGATAAATCATTGGAGAACAGCACGCATCTCGAGAAGATCCGGGCACTGCGCAAACGACAGGCCAATATCCTTGGTTATGCTAACTTCGCCGATATGTCTATGCAAACAAAAATGGTCGGCAGTGTGGACAACTTAAAGATAATTTTCGCCAAGCTTCTCAAGTTTGCAGGTCCGGCGCAAATGACGGAGCTGGAGGAGCTACAAAAATTCGCCAGCGCCAACGGCTTTGAACAAAAGCTGGACTTGTATGATGTGAGCTACTGGCGCCGCAAGCAATTGGCAGCCGAGCATCAGCTAAATGAGGAGAAAATTAGCGAGTATTTCCCTCTGCCACGTGTGCTTTCGGGCATCTTTTCGTTAAGCGAGAAACTCTTTAACATACGCATTGTGGAGAACACGAAAGCAGAAGTTTGGCATCCGGCCGTGAAGTTTTACGAAGTATATGACGGCGACGTTAGCGATGCATCCAGTCCTGTGGGCGGCTTCTATGTGGATTGCTATTCGAAGGAGCATAAATTTGGGCGCAACAACGGATGGATGGTGGGCATTCGGAATGCCAACAAATCTGCTGACCTCACTCCACTTTGCGCTCTCATCTTCAACTTTAGCGAGCCGTTGTTGGGAAAGGCACCGCTTTTACGATACGAGGATTTGCAAATGTTGTTCAAGACATTCGGCTCGGCGCTACAACATCTGCTGACACAGGCGGGTTATACTGACCTTGCTGGGCTCTCCAACATCGAGTGGGATGCCTCACAAGTCTCCGGCTATGTGATGAGCAATTTTCTCGATGACGCCGCGGTGTTACAAAGCCTTTCGGGTCATTACGCCAATGGCGAGCCTATTGATGCCTCATTGGCGGAAAAGATGCGCCTGCTAAAAACACAACTGGCTGGCTATAATTTATGTCAGGAACTCTACTATGCCGATCTTGATATTGAGCTGCATCGCTCGGGGGCCTTCTGGCTGGATGTCGTGCGCAAGCTGTGGCCAGTTTACCAAGCAATGCCCCTCAACAAGAAGGATTCGCACCCGTGCTCTATGTCGGACATCTTCTCTGGTGATTGGGCCGCTGCACAGTTTAGTCATTTGTATTCGAAGATGATTGCCGCTGACATATCAAGTAGCTTTGCCGAGCAACGCAACAGCACAGACTACAGTACAGTGGGCAAACGCTATAAACAAACGTTCCTCAGTTCCGGTGGCTCCATGCCTACGGCCGAGGTATTCCGACGCTTCCAGGGCCGTGATCCATCTGTGGAGTCGCTTCTCAAGTCCCTTAGCATTTTCGTGCCCTCACAGACGACAGAAAATAACTAAAGAGGTGGCCAGCTGCGTGCTGTCCCAAATCGCTGCTGTTATCTTTTGTTTTATATTAGTGCGGTGATAATGTTTGACATTGTAAAGTAGCGCGAATGCGCGTGGGATAAACTAATTATTTACACATAGTGAACAGATAATTTCTTATCGTTGAGTGACTCACTGGGCTGCCGAGTCAACCAAAACAGGTGTTACTTTTAATAACGGCGGGGGTTACTCACGGCACCAATAATATATGTGTGGAATGATTATTTGCTAGATTAAACATACATTTGTTGCTTTATTTAAATAATACTTTAATAATAAATTGCATAAATTTATAACATTTAACATATTCTCGTTTGTTTTTGTTTTTTGTTTCAGTTTCCGTACAATTTAGTTATCATATATACAAAAAACACAAAGGCAAATCATTCATCATCATCATTATTCAGAGTAGGGAAAACTTGACTTTTTAATGTTCAGCTTAGAGTGAAATTTTCAATTGTTTTTCACTTGCACAATATAGTTAGTTAACCATTATCTAACACGTGCACTTGGTATAAAATATATTTATGTATATAATAATTCATAAGTTAAAAAAGCTCATTGCGTGTGGTTGTGCGGGTGTACTTTCTTCTGTGGGAGGGGCGAAAGGGGTTATGTAAAGAAATAAAATTTAGCCACCGCTAATAATTTAAATGAAGGGATCACCAAAGAAAAACCCACGCAAGTTGCCTGGCCAAAACTTAGGAGATAAAAATTGTAGCTACTTCTTCATGGAATTAATTTATGTATATGAGCTAGTAGAGACGAATGGTATTACATAGATTAGATCATAGTTTGATAAAAGTTGCTTAGGCTTCGTTTTTTAAGTGCGACAAGTATGGGTTGTGTGTCTTGCTTATATAGGAGAGCAGGGGTGTGTTCAGGATATTTTTTTTAGAATATGTGCTTGCCACCAGATTTAGGGCAGCATTTCGTTCGTTTTCGACCAACACCTGCTGCCGTTATATCTTGCTCAGTAGATGTCTGGACAACCAGTCCAGTCCTGCGCCTCCTTCGCCTCCCAATATGTGTTTTTGTAGACATGCACAAAGTTTTCTGTGCCATCCTCTTTTTCGCGCTTGAACCACATTGGCTCATAGGCCGGGTATGGTCGGCCCTCTGCCGCCGCCGCTTCTGCATCAGATTCGCGTTGCCTTCGCACGCTGCGCTGCTTCTCCTCCAGTCGTAGTTTCTCTTTGTTGCTCTCGTCCCAGTCGCCGATCTCCATGAGACGTTGATCGGGGCGATGTCTGGAGTCTGTGGGTGCCACACCCTCCTCCATTTCATTCAGTTGGCATGCCAGCGTAGTAAAGTTATAGAATTTATCTGAATCAGGTGGTGGTGGACGTCGCTGCCATGCCACCGTATACGCTCCAGTTGTATAAGTCGGACTGTCCGCAGTACCGCTTGTAGCCAGCACTGGGGCTATTTCTATCTTTTCGTCCCAGGTGCCGCGCACCACAAACTTCACTTCGTTTTTTCGATTTATAACCACGCCCTTTACGCTGCGCTGCACCTCACGCGAGAAATACGAGTAGGGTATAAAGTTTAGAACGCATTTGTTTCCCTCAGCCGCATTTGATCCCACGATCTCCATCTCTCCCTGTTGGTCTACCCACAGCTTTCCCACAATTATATTATTCACTGTCGTTGTCACTTTGCGCCAAGAGTACCGATTGCCACTTTCTGAGAACAGCAGATATGCGGCACCGAGGGGGTTTACCTAAAATAAATCGGAAATAAGTTAATATTGGGTGGATAAGTATGGCAGGTTTATAGTGGATGCCGATTAATAATACTTGTATTACTTTTTGTAGTCAGTTTCGGGAGCAACTTACCTGCACATACTTGCCGCGAAACTTGCTGGTCATGGAGAATTCCTGCCAGCAGGTCCAATCCCTGCCCTCGCAGTGTATGGCGGCTACGGGTGGATGATGTGAAACCTGCTCGGCCAGACAACGCCAACCCAGATCGTCTCTGCGGTCGCATTCGAAAGTTTCACCCAGTAGTGGATTAAAGGGTTTGCCAGTGCGATTCGAGGTCGTTGCATATGCTGAGACAGTAAAGGCGGCCACATAGGCCAGTTGCTCACACTCGTCCTTGCACCGTGATGCGATGTCCAGAATATCGGCGTATTCGTAGTCCTCGACTAGGCGTTGCAGCATGGACAGCGGTTCGTTAAAGTTCACTGGCATGGGTATTTTGGACAGATCCTTGCCAATACAGTTTTTCATTATGGACCATAAGCTAAGCGGATAGTTGGGCTTGTCGGGCACCCTAGAGCGTCGCGGCCTGCTGATTCTGCGCTGGCTTCCACTCTCCGAGGGCAACGTATTTTTTGGGGACGACGAATTCGCGGCGGCGTGATCGATCTTGTCATCATCGCCAGAGGCCACGCGCGGTGCACTCACAACACGAACCTGTTGTATGGTCTTCACTGTGCGTTTCTGCTCATCGCTCTCTGATGAGCTGCCCGTCTGACCCTCAACTTGGTCCTCGGAGCTGCTGCTGCGCTGACCAAGTTTCACAATAAATGTCCGCTCTCCTGATAACGGCGACTCGAGGCGACCCATATAGCCGTTCTCCTCGGCATCGAAGTATTCCACTTCATCGTCAGAAGTTAGCATCGTGCTGGAGGTGCCTGCAGGGAGAAGCATAGTAGTGCTCGATGATACCATGGCCGGAACCGGCTTGTTTTGTCGCACCAAGACTGCGGCCTGCTCCATTTGAGACTGCTGCTTGGCCATTTGCTCAATGATCTCCTCTAGCCGTTGGCGCTGTTCGCGCTCGTGCTGCAACATTTTGGACCATTTGTAGCCCTGCGACTCTGCCGTGTGCAAATAATCATTACCGGCATTTATCATTGCATTCGATGTGATGCGGAAGAGTGTGGCGCGTTCGTAGACAATTTTTGTGCGGCTCGCCAGCGACTCCTCGTCGTTTGATTCCAGATCATTCAATGCCCGCTGGAGCGCGGCACCATGCTTTGTAATCAGATCGTAGCAGGTGCGCATATTTTCCAGCCTTTCGGTAAGATCGTGCACAACCGCGTTGATCTCTTGACTGGGCACCACTTGCGCCGACTCTTCAGCTTCCTCTTCCTCGCTCTCAATGGCACGTATGGCCTTTGCCTTGGCCAGCTCCAGTGCTGTGACCCATGATTGACGCTCCACTTCGTTGCCGGCCTTAATGTGAAACGTCTGTGTGCCTCCATTCGATATAACAAAAGTGCAGGAGTCGACAGTATGTATAAGGGCACCATGGAGTGAGATTGTACCGCGGCACGTATGATTCATCTCCGACTGGTTGCGATAGTAGCTAAGCACTCCCTTGGAGAGTACAAACCAGCGCCTCTGATAGCCCTTGATGTAGTTGGTCCACTTTAGAAGCCAGCCTTTCATTTCCGGGTCGCCCTTTTCGGCCGTCGTCGTCTTAGCCGTCGCATCGGTCATCTTGGCAATAGAAACCGCCCCCCGCTGCTGCTGCAGTCCAAAGTTAGTGGCAATTGCTGGGCAATTGCTATTGCTACTGCCAACGACGGCGGCGACCTCGACTTGCTGACTGCTGCTGATTGAGCCGTTTCGAAATAAACGCCACGTACGACGGCGACGGCAACGACGACGCGACGACGATAATGACGGCGACTCCAAATCCAGTTATAAAATGTTCTATTAGGCAACTGCAATTGCAGCACCTTGCATTATTGATTGCACACTGCTCCGCTCTGATCACAATTAATTTGTAACATATGTATATATGTACACCGTGGACTTGCACGCAATTTTTCGGATAGTAACAATACAATTTTCTGCACAAAATAAAGAAACTAGTGGAAGAGTCAAAGTGCGCATTTGTGTGCGTGTACGTGAGTATGCCGCGTTGGTGTGTGTGAGTTTGTACGCGTGTATGTGCGTATGTCATTTCATTTTTTTGTCGGCTCTGCCAACTCGCCTCTGTTTCAGCTGCTGTTTTGGCAGGTGCGAGCGGGATGGCGAGATATGGGGATTTGGGGCCACATACAACTCTGCATCTTCGCATGACGTAGTATCGAAGACGGTTAATTTGAATTGATGTGTGAAATTGTTCACAGCTGGGTGTGTGCTGTTGTTGGTTATTTATCAGTAAAATTACCTACTTGTGGTTCCACTTTCATGTTTGTGCCTGACCACCTTCACATGCGCGGCGTTAAATGAATGACTCAGTTGTTGTGGTCGTTCGTATAAACATTCGCAATAAAACAAATTGCATCGTTATGGGTTTCACTTTACTAACATACACATACATATGTATATACATACGTACATTTTATAAATAAATACAGTGAACAATATTTAATAAAAAAGGCAGCATTAAAAGTACACAATGTCACGGCTCAGTGACTTACTTATTGCACTCGGCCCAGCTGCCATCGAAGGAGTAACGAAACTTGTGTATCATGCGGAACAAGCTGGAAATACAAATTCAATCAATTGAAGGCGGTCTTTTAGGTTATTTGAAAGGTAGTCAGTCAATCGGTGGGGCGACTTGTGAGATAGCATTTGGGACAGACAGCATATAAGGCAGCGAATGTCAGGCGTTGACGACAAATGTACATTTATTACATACACATAGAATAACAGGATAGAGAGAGAGGAAGAGTAACATAAACAAACGAACCACCACATTTAATTATAATATATACAATAAATTGTTTATTCGTAGGCAGTTCTTGCATAATATAAAATAAATATGTATATAGTTACAAATAATTTAAAAATACAAATACAGTTTCTTTTTCATAGGTTTTTTTTATAGTCCCTGACGGCACTTTTCACAAAACATTAGGAAGTGTTGGATAGGCATTTATGTGCGAATACATTGAAAATAGATTTCACAACAAATACAAAGAACGTAAGTTGTCTGGGTCTGTTTTTCTTATTTTTTCTAGTTACAGATATGCGGCGGGACGACAGAAACTGATGTGGACTGAATGAAGAACGACATATAAAGCGAATGCTCCAGTTAAAAGTTATGCACGAGACAAACATACATAGATGTATAGATTTATATATATGAATATATATATATATATGTATATAGGGGCAGGCATAGGCCGAGTTTTGATCATGGTTTAAAAGCAGACTATTTTTTTCGCATGAGGATTCCTTGCTTAAACGCTATTATGAATGAGTGTGTGTATGGGTGTCTGTAGTAGTTGGTGGAGTTGAAGTTGGATTTGAAGTTGTAAGTAGTAAGAGCATTTCTTTACATGGTACTGTAAGCAGCGGTGTTGAAGCTTTGCTTTGGTGAACTTAGCCTACTGAGTGGATGAGTTTTCCCATGCTGAGCCAGGCGGCGATGCTGGACTTGGTGCTGTTGCTGTTGTTGTTGCTGCTGCTGATGGTGGTTGGTTTGGTGGTGCAGGTTGCTCAGAGGTTGGGCACTGTGCCGAGCAGGCGCAGGCGGTGGGCGACTCTCACTATAATCGTGCGTTTTATTCGACTGCGTACGATCGTAGTACGAGCGCGGTCGAGGCTTAAAGCTTGTGGCATTATTGGTGGCAGGCAGATGTGGCGGCAGCAGCGTAGGCTGTGTGCTTGTTGGCGGTACAATGACAGCATTAGTTAGACAGCTGCTATTGGAAGTGGTTTGATATTTATGCACTAGACCTTTGACATTACGATCACAAGTTTCGCTTACGCTGGAGTCTGACGAATTGGATGTCGATGAGGAGCAAGGCGAAGCATTTAGCGACCCCCCTGTTGCGTTTGCCGCTTCAACAACAGCAATGGCAGCCGAGCAGGCCATGCCTCCTCTATTATTAGTTGCTGCAGGACAGTTAGTCACATGATCGACATGTTGCGCCACCGGCGATGAAGGCAGTGATTGGTGTGTTTTCTTGGTCGTAATATTAATGGCTGAAGTGACGGTTGTCGATGTTGTGGTTAAATTTGGGGCGGCAGTTGTGCTGGCCAAACCTATCCCCACCGCCGCTTTGGCTTCAAAGTTCTGTTTAAGTATCTGCACATTACCAGAGATACGCTGATCTTCACCAGACATTCCACCTGGAACTTGTGAGCGCAGCACCACAGTACCTTCCAAATCAATGGCAGCAATATTCTTGTTCTCAATATCCGATGTATGCATAAGCTCCTCGCTGTTACAACGCAACGGATGACGTGTTCTTGTGGTGCTTGCCGACGATGCGCTGCGACATAAAGTGCTGGTGCCTTTTTTTGACAGTTCAAGCAACTCCGTGGACGCGTTCTCCTGACAGCGTTTTTTAAGGCCTGTGTTTTCTTCCAGCTTTTGTTTGGTGCGCTTCACAGTCCCCAAATGGGCTGATGATGGCTCGCTGACATTGTAATTGCTGGCAGTCTTTTTTGTTATTGTGTTGGGGCTGGTGGTACTGCGCTTTAGATCCTGTATTTCGCCTTCGAAAATGGCCGTCGTGTTGCGATTGCTGTCGTAATAGCTAGAGGAACTAAAGCGCGGCGGTTGGCTGCTTCGATTGTCGCCCGATCCCCAAGAGGCGTTTCGGGATGGCAGTTCACGTGGGCGCTCTCCACTTTGGCGCATGGCAGCAATATGTAGCGGTATATCCAATACAATGCCCCCTTTGCTTCCGAACGATTCTGTCCACGATTGTGTTTTGCGTCGCTGTCGTTTTTCGCGCTCCTCCTTGGCAAATACATTGTCCACATGTGTCGAGAAGACATCGGAGGACGATGTGGAGTCACGTCTATGCAGCATGGCGTTCGCCGTGGAGCTTCCAATGTTTGAGGTTTGTGTGATTAGCTTGGACTGGGAGGTCCATACGGTGCTGCTACCTCCACTGGCCGTTGGTTGCCCGTCACTGCTGCTAACCCGTTGACGTGGTACTCGCTGCTCCTGCGGCTGGTATGCCTCGAGATCATGCACTCGCGTGCGTACGGACTTCGGCGTGTGCTTTTGTATGTGCAATACCTGGTTCTGTGTTACACTGTAGTTCTCCCCATTGCTGCCTGGGAAGCGCATGTTCTTGGGCTCCTCGGCAACGCTGCGCTCAGGTGTCAGGTTTTCCATGGACTGACTCTGCTGTTTAGTTACCACGGCAGTCTGTGTCTTGGGCGATGTGCTGCTGGATCGGCGCACCATGCGGCGCTGTTTTTGTGCGCTGGCTCGACGATGCGTACTGCGAATCTGATCATCGCCTGTGCTTACATCAGCCTCGCCCGAAGAGGACTTTGATTTGGCCTGGTTGAGGGCTTGGATGAGGGGAGTGGGTTCGCTGCCCGGTAGAAGACGCGCATCCTTTGTGCTTTTTAGATTCGTCTCACTCTTGCTTCGTTGCAGTTTCTCCTTGTTCTTCATGGCATCTAACATACCACTGTAGGTCTCCAGCTGATTGAGGAAATTCTTATTTGGCTTTATGCAACTGCGGCGATCCTTGACGTGCTGGAGAGCTCGATGGAACTCCCATTTGTAGGCTTTCATGGCATACGCGATAACAACCGATGCTGAACGACTTACGCCCATTTTGCAATGCACTAGGACCTTGGAACCTTCTGCTCTGGCACGCGATATATATCGATACGTGTCATCCCAGTATTTAAGCAAGTTCGTCTTTTCATCATCGTAGACGCGCACATTGAAATACGTAAAGGTGCCAGGGAAGAAATTGTCAATCTCGCGCGTCACGTTCAGTATGTGACTCACTCTAAGGGGCGAAGGAATAAAAGGTTGATAATTTTTAGAGCCACTAGATTGTTGATGTTGAAACATACCCATTCTTCTGTAGCTCCTCCAAGTTACTAGCATTCCATTCCGAACCTAAATAGACATGATCAAATATTTCTGTGGGCGCGTCCATTTGTCCCAAAATGACTAACATTTCTTTATCAATAAACGACTTGTACTCTCCCAGGTCCATATCCAATATCTCCTCAAGACGACCGCGTATATACTTTGAGGTAACTTCATCCAAATCCACTGACATCATGATCTCTTTGAGCTTTGTTTTAATGACACTTTCAGTTTCCTCCTTTGCGGTTGGCCTACAGCAAAAATAAACAGCAACTAATAACGGTTTTCTTTCTTAACAAAAATTGCATATCGTACTTATTTCTTATGGCATCTGGTGAGGGCGGTCGACGACTCTCGAGAGCATCCATGGCGTTCCATTCATTCAGACACGACTGATCCGATTCAATGCGACTTGCATAACTCGAGAGCCAATCGTGCGATGGACCGCTCGGATAAAAATTGTTTTCACGAGCCTTCTGAGATACTTTGTGTAGAGTTTGTATCGCGGACCTAGAAGATGTCCGTTGTCAGTAAAATGGTTATTAATTTTGTTTAATCTAAGTTTACTTACCACATAGCTTGCACCGATACGGGCTTGAATATGTGAGTTTTCTCATAGACGGCAATACTAAAGCCACTGCATGAAACAAATAAATAGATTATGGATATATTAATAAGCTTGTTAAATGGTTACGTGCTCTTTATACATTCGATTGCAATCAGTCAACGCTGATGACATCATACCCACGATAATATACCACTTATAATTGGAGAGATATCAATTTTTATGAAAGACAACAAACACATGCATTCATGGATTTTCTTATTAATTTCAAATTTAAAGTAAACACTAATAAATGTATGGCAGCTTTATGATATAGAACAAGGATAAAACTTTAGATTATGAGGTCTGTAAAAAGTTAATAAATACCAAATCTAGTTCCGATATCGAAGTATACAACAAAATTTGGTACTGAGAGTTATGTAGTCGTACGGAGGCATATGGCAGCAATATATGGTTTATTGAAAACTAGGCCTCTGAATAAGACCTGTACCTATGTATGTACATATGAATGTGTACTTGTACATAACAAGTCGCTATTATGGTTCAAAAGTTGTTGAGGTTTATGCGGACAGACGATCATGGATATGTCATTTCGTATCATCATTCTGGCATTTATATACATACATACATACATATGTATATATGTACATACATACATATGTATATATGTACATACATACATATGTATATCTACCTATAAAATTATTATAACCTAAAAAATGAGCACGCTTTTGCTCCTCGATTACAGGGTTTACAAATTGGCTAATTTGCGTAGACTCACCCATCGCCGTCCAGATGTATGGTAGTGTCCGCGAATATGGGCAGTACCAGTCCAATAGTGGTGATTTCATTGCAGTCGATTCCCAGCAGACAGGATTCCTCCATATCTAAGGTATTCTTACTATCACCGGCCGCCGAATTCTCTTTCTCCGCATCACATTTTAGGCTTTGACGTTGGGCATTCATATTGGGCGATATGCTCGCTGAGAGTCGTGGATTAGACGCAGATTCCTCAGCTCCATGAATCTGCTGCTGTGTTTTGTGGCTATCCACAGAGAGCTGACGTTGTGTGGTAACACTAACCGCTGCTGTTGGGGCACCACTGCCTGTTGCAGTGTTGAGTAATGCAGATGAGGTGGTTGCTGCCCCTTTGGCTGAATTGTGACGCGTGATTTTGCTGCGCCGCTCGCTCGTTGCTTGACGACAACTGTGCGATACAATCACAAGGTAGCGTGTGCGATTCGTGTGCTGAGACTCCACCTTGACAGCCTTCCGTGGACAAGTAAAGGATGAGCACACTAATCATTATTTTAATTAAATTTACATAATCACCATTTTGAGCGTATCCTCACTTCCTAACACATCGAACATGGTCTGCAGATGCTGTTGTATGTCCGAATTGTTACTCTGTGTGCTGTTCGTAGAGCATGTGGAGTCAGTGCTCAGTCGACGCTCCGCAAAATTCGGTATGTCCTTAAGCGCTAATACCAGTTCGGTGCCTTTGCCAGCAAAGTATTCACGGCTTTCATGATTATGACCCTCATCGTCTTCAGCTTCGCCATCCTGTAATTACGAGAAGAAATTCAAACAAGATGTCAACTTTGTTACTTTCTGTGAATTTACACAAAGCGATCATAGTCGCCACAGAACCAGTTGCCCGGAAGAACCCACCATATGACTCACACAACGGTGTATACAAAATATACAATATTCTTTCATCATTTGTTGTGCGTAAATCAAGTTCAGTTCAATAATAAATTCATGAGGTTATCACAAGAGTAGAATAGCATTTTGTGCACAAAAAGAAATAAACTAAAGAACTTGCCGCCTACTATTTACATAAAATGTATTAAATTTGTATATTTCTCTGTCAATGTAAAGTTTACAAAAAAATATCTATCGCTGTCGCTGTCTTGGCTGCCTTTTGAATGATGAGAACATATGCATACAACGATTATTGTTTGTTGCATATACAAAATTCCAAGGGTATAGGCGGCGGCTGGCTGTATGGCCTCAAGGTCTCTAGAACTATTTTCGGGGCGTTTGGCGGGTGGGCTGTGGCGGCCACGCTAACGGAATCGAAAGAAAATCACAGCAACAACCACAACGAGCACAACCACAACAACCGCGTCGGTGGCAAAACGACAAATAAGGCAATGAAAATTTATTGAAAATACGCGCGACCGTTGTCGACTGACGTCGCGACGTCTGGTCCGAATTGGTTGAGTTACAACAACAACAGAAATAGCAATAAAAACAAAGCAACAGTAAACAGATGCGCGAATCGTTGCGCGACTGTTGATGATGACGCTGACAAACGCCCACACTGGCACAAAAAAAACAAAAATTGCACAGACACTCGCGATTTTTTATACAATATTAATTAGTAAGCGAACTGGTGGGCAGCACCAGGAGAAAGGTAAAGACTATATGATTGGCCATATGGGGCGCACCGCGCCTATGCACAAACACAAAGGATCACTGAACGGAAATATAACGGCACCTCAACACGCACAGGCTGACACATCAAACGAGTGGCTCGCTCGCTATCTGACTCTATTGGCCTTTTGAGGTGCTAAACGGAAGTGTTTATAGGCGTGTTAGCTGCAGCAGTAGCCAGCCTACTTCACCCCCTTTGGCGAAACAGCTAATGCGTAATGTTAGGCGAATAATATCAAAACAAAGCAAAATGGAGAGAGAGAGAGCTTGACAACCGCGCACAACGCAGCGCGACACACACACATATATATATATATATATATATATATATATATATATATATATGTATATATAGAAACACGCACTCACGCACGCACACAAATGTAATCTCACACTGGTTTTCACACTGACCTGACAGGCAGAGGCAGGCAAACATACGTTGTAGGAAGTGTGTGTACTATTTAGTGGGCCACATGGGCTGCTGCTTTTTCGCAACCTGGCCAATTTTCAACCGCCTGCCCCACTTACCGAATTTGAGCATTGTGGTGAGCCTGTAACACTTGGAGATCGCTGCACCGTCACAAGCGCCATGTTCTCTGTGTGAGTCCGTGTGTAATGATTCTTGTAGATGTTGCTGCTGTTAAACTGCAACTTGATGCTGCAGTTCTGCCCTCGACGACAACGCCGCTCTGGCCCGCAGCCACCTTTTATAGCTTTGACTATCCTTACGATGCTCGTTGGCTTTCTGGCTATGTGTGTGTTTGTGTTCTGATGTCTGTGTTTAGTCAAGTGTTGGCGAAAATTCACAGCATTTTCGTCGTTGTCGCCGTGTTTTTGCACTCGGCACCTTTGTCGTTACACTTAACACTACGACTATGTGTAATTGCTTTTTGCGCGACGTCTGATACAACAAAATAAAAAGAACCCGCACCCTTTCACACAACTGACAAAGTAAAACGAATAAAAATGCTAAATAACACTACAATTTCTCATCAAAGGGGAGCCAAAGACACGACGACGCCATATTTAATTTGCTACTAAAATTTCGTAAGGTTGGCAGCACATTGTCGGCGCCATCTGGCGGCATCAGTGTTGAGTAGCGTTAGCTTGTCATCTGTTTGAAGCAACAACAGCTGCGATTCGGAAGCAAATAAACACACAACTGAAACGAAGTAATTTCACAACCCATTTGATTTAATAAGTTTGTTGACAATTAGGGGGCAAATTGAGGCACGGCAAATGTCGGCATTTATCGAGGAAACAAAATGCCTGCTGCCGCGTATCGCTTTCCTAGCTTGCGGCTGTTTCAGTCCGCCCACGCCAATGCACCTGCGTATGTTTGGTGAGTAATTGTTATTTTTATTACGAGTCTCTTAATCGATAAGGTATGATGTTGTTGTTTCATTTAAAACATATAGAAATTGCGCGAGATCATTTTGAGATGAATGAGATGCATAAGGTGGTGGGTGGCATTATATCGCCCACACATGATTCGTATGGTAAAAAGGGTCTTGCTCCATCTGCCGATCGTCTTGCTATGGTGAAGTTGGCATTGCAAAGCTCTACCTGGATACGTCTCTCGGACTGGGAGGTAAATCACCCACAGTGGGTACGCACTCGGTCAGTCTTGCAATATCATCAAAACTACATGAACAATTACGTCAACTCGCCCGGCGATAAAGAGCAAAGTGGTCCGTTACCTGGATGGTTGCCGTATAATTTGCGTGAGCGTAAAGATCCCATACAGCTAAGGCTGCTGTGCGGCGCAGATCTTCTGGAGTCCTTTGCAAAGCCTGGACTCTGGGCGGACGAAGATGTGAGTGAAAATTTTTATTTTAAAATGACTACCCAAATAAAGGAATTCTTGCAGATAGAGGATATTGTGGCTAATCATGGACTAGTAGTCATCACGCGCTTTGGCTCAAATCCTGAACGATTTATATTTGAATCTGACATTCTTACCAAATATCAGGTAAAATAAGTGAGTTACGTACTATAATAAGTCAATAACTTAAAGCCAATTTCTTCGATAGCGGAATATAACACTTATTACCAATTGGGTCCCGAACGAAGTGAGCTCTTCGTTGGTTCGTCGATTGTTGAACCGTGGCCAGTCAGTTAAGTACTTGCTGGACGACTTAGTTTTGGAGTACATCAAACGAACAGGACTATACAACATGAAATCGTACGTACAGCCTTCACCATTTGAAATCCCACTCCAAACTCTCGCTCATACACCGCAACAATGCCCGATGGCATATTTCAATTCGATTTAGATACGTACACTGATTTAGGTATCATGAGCTTTCCATACACACAGACACACACTCGCATCCAAATGCAAGTTTCATCTTAGCATAGACCGCCAAAAACTAAAGCACACCATCATCTCTCTCTCTTACTCGTCTGCCGTCTGCAACAACAACAATAGCAGTAGGGTGACGCAGGATGCACCACACGGGGGCGAGTTATGACCCCACACTGAGCACCATGTGCACTCAAAGTTACAGCAATCAAAGCAATCACAGCAAGACCAACCAAAACAGCAACAACAACAACTGCCATCTCCAGAATTTCTCGTGCAGTGGCAAATGTTTATGGAGTGTGAGTGAGCCAAAGAAAGAATGCATAATTACTTAAAGCGCAGGTTTTTTGCATGTAAATACGTAATTTAAAATTGTTCCTGTTGTTATAATGAATCTTGTAAATACATACCTAGAACATGTGCACATGCTTATAGAACATAGTAAATAGCTTTACTATCTGTGTTCAGTGTACGTATCCAATAGTGCACCAAATTGCCGTTGTGCATAATACGATATTCAAAAACTCATTGAACAATAACCAAGTTAATATACCTTGTCGTTATACTGACACGCCTACCTATAGTAAGTATATAACGGATACAGTGCAACCGAATCGTTTGCTTTTCAATCGCGCCTACATGGAAAACATTAAGAATGCAACCAGCTTAGCACAAAGCCCACCCACAGACGACGATGACGAGGGGGACGAACAGCACATGGATGAGACGGACAGCCTACTAAAACGCCAAGCCCCGCGTGTCTTCTGCTGCGGTGAAGCGTCCTCGCCGGTACAGGCGCGTGCAACAAAGCTTATGCTCAATCGCTCTGGACCCGGCCAGGCGGTGCAGGTTATAACTGTGGAGAGCGCTATGGGCACCGACAAGATAGAAGTAAGTATACCAAAGTAAATAAGTATAGTAAGCCAGGATTTCAAGTAACTACAATTGTAGTCTCTTATATATAGTACATACATATTTATAGTATATGCGTTATATCAGAGTTTTTTAAAATGGTTGTGTTTTGAGTGAAGCCGTGAAATGTACATTGAGTTCGTAAGTTGGTACAAGTTTAGTTTGATGATCTTAATATATACGCGTAGTACCTTTATTTCTGTACCCGTAACTCTAACCACGACTGGCCAATTTAAATGTGTATTACTTCAAAACATGAGAGAATACATAATTTTTAATAGGCAATGATGATTAGGCATTTATGATTGAATCAATTTTGGTATTATGATTAAATAAATTTTGATATATATAATAAACGTTCTTTATTACAGTCTCAGGCAAAGAAGCAGAAAATTGCCCAAGTACAGCAGCTCTAAATGAGGGTACTGGAATAATACAGGAATACAGGAATGTTGTTGTTTTTATTAAACACACCATAACTATTTGTATTTATCTGTACTATATGCAAAATAAATACATATGTTACTCACAAAGCAAATAGCAAATCGTTTCATTTCCCCTTTGAAGGTCGCACCAAGAAACCAGCTTGGGCAGGCATTGAACTTGCAGCGCATAATGTTGTTGTTGTTGCTGCTAGAACTTCAGGGTGCATTGGCATTGCAGCGAAAGGGCTTCCCTGTGCCACATTGTGCAACAACTTCCTAACGCAATCGCATATCGGATGACAAACTAGCTGCCATAGCCATGGCCCGTTAGATTTGACTTAGCAATCGTTTCAGTTGCTCGGTCATAGTCAAGGCGTCCAGTTCTGTGTCAGTAACGGCGTCGCGATGTATCTTTTCAAGCGTCAGCAAGTGCGGGCGATGCCACGCCCATCGCGCACCGCCTTTGGAATGTCAAAACGCGCGCGGGTCCAACTAACGCCCTCGCACCAGCACGACCAGCTGCCGTTTTTGTCGCGCTCCCGTTTCAGTGCTCTTCCCCACTTTCGTGCCTACGACGATGCTCCGGAGAATCTGTCGCTGTTTATTGCCATTCTATATGTGGTGGATTTGTTTGGCATTTTCCCGTTCGTCACGCTGCCGGGCATGCTTGTCCAGTTGGGTTACTTTGGTGTGCCTCTGGTGCTGTCCATCATCTTCCTGCAGATCTACACGTCGTTTCTGTTGGCGCAGTGCTGGACAATGGCCGAGCTGCTAGATCCCGCCATTGTACAGAAACGCAACTATCCATATGCCGCTCTGGCGGAGTTGGCCTACGGTCGCGTTGTGAGCGTGTTGGTCTCGGTTCTGCTGGATCTGAGCATATTTGCAATGGCTGTGCCCAGCGTGGTGATGGCGGCCGAGAATCTGGAGACTGTGGTGCAGCGCATGAGTGGTGGCCAGTATACATTTTCCTACTGCTATTGGGCAATTATAGTGGGCGCGGTCATATGCCCACTAATGTGGCTGGGCAGTCCGAAGCACATGCGGTAAGGTGGAGAGTTGGTAGTTGTTGTTGTGGGATCTGCATCTAATGAATGTGTGTCCAATGTAGCGGACTCACCATCATTGCCGCTTGCGTAATGATCATCATTGTGGTCCTCCTGTGGTTCTGTCTCTTTAGTGCGCCCCCCATTGGCAAGCCCTTTGAAGGCATTGGCATAGGTACGTAAACGACTTCAGATTTGTGGGTTAATACCATTACACCTAATTCTGTTTTTACACGGTAGATTTGTCTCAAAAAAACCGTGTAAAAAAAGACAATGATCATATGCACATTGGTTCCTTATCTCTAAAACCTAATAAAATTTGTGAAAAAACAAGGAATTTTTAAGTACAAGTATTCATAAGCTGTGTTACTTATTTGTGTTGTGCTATTTTTATTTAATTTAATTTATCAGATTTTTCACAATTCATTTTTTATTTAATTTAATTTTTCAGAAATATCACAATTTAAATCTCGATTAGCCATCACTTAGGTACTTGGTATGAGAATCGCAGAGGAGGGACGTCACAATATTTCTTAATTTCATTTAATTTATCAGAAATTTCACGATTTATTTTTATTTAATTTAATTTCTCAGAAATTTCACTATTTAAATCTCGACTTGCCATCACTTAAGTACTTGGTATGAGAATCGCAGAGGAGGGCGCCCCACAATATTTTTATTTGATTTAATTTATCAGAAATTTCACGATTTATTTTTATTTAATTTAATTTCTCAGAAATTTCACTATTTAAATCTCGACTTGCCATCACTTAAGTACTTGGTATGAGAATCGCAGAGGAGGGCGCCCACAATATTTCTTTATTTAATTAAATTTATCAGAAATGTCACAATTAATTTTAATTTAATTTAATTTCTCAGAAATTTCACTATTTAAATCTCGATTTGCCATCACTTAGGTACTTGGTATGAGAATCGCAGAGGAGGGCGGTTGCAATACTTTTATTTAATTTAATTTATCAGATTTTTCCCAGTTCATTTTTTATTTAATTTATCAGAAATTTTACGATTTATTTTTTGTTTAATTTAATTGATCAAAAATTGCACAATTTATTTCCACAATATTTTTATTTAATTTATAAGAAAAATCACAATTTAATTCTCGCCTCCCATCACTTAAGTACGAGGAGGGCATACATATTTAATTGTTCCAATATTCTCATTCCTGCAGAGCTGCCTCGTTTTCTGACCGTTCTCAACAGCTACAGCGTTTTGGCTTTCCAATTCGATATACATCCTATGCTGCTGACGCTTCAAATTGATATGAAAAAGAAGTCGCAGGTAGCCTGGGCTGCTCTGGGCGGTATTGCTAGTAAGTAAAAATGAAAACTGTCATGATTTTTGAGATTGCATTCTCTTATTCGTCATAATTTCATTACGATTAACCTGAAAATGAACTCAACATTAAAACTGATGGGAATATAGTTAAAACCATTTTTTAGCAAATTTTTGAATGACAACTTACAGACACTTTCAATTGGATTTGACAAATATCTTAGTAATAAAACTTTATAATTACGCTTATTTCTTAACACTTTTTATGTATCACAAAATTACAATCTCATAAGCGTCAAGAAATATCACTTTCCCGAATTATATACATATAGCCTTTGTGTGCCACGTGTTTACATAGATATATATATTTATTTAATTTATCAGATATATTGCCACAATATCTAATACATTTTACAGACTTCATTTTATTTTAAAGACTTAGTACTAAATTTAAATACTCCAAAAGTCAGAAATTCAAACGTTTCGCAACCAAATTAGTCGATTTTCCCAAAAGATATAACAACGTATATATGACGATCCCACTTGATTTTTGTTGTGCTCAGGTGCTTAAAACGATCTTAAAACGAATTCTTTAAATTTCAAACTAATAGTTCAAGTTGGTTTCGATAAGTTGATGCTGCAAATAGGTGCTTCGTATAAGAAGAGCAGAGGGGGTTGTAATTTCATTTTAGGTCGCAGTAGGAGAAGAGTTTTAAGAAATTGGAAACACTTAAATTTACAATATTCATTTCACAAATTTTAAACAAACGAAAGCTTACATTTTGATTTATATATAGATATGCCTTATAATATTTTAATTGATAACTATTAGTTGCTTAAGGCTTTAGTTTAACAGATTATATATTTTTTTTCAATAGAGCTCCTAAGATTTAAGATGTATTCCATATGCATATTTGAACATACAAAGACAAAGATTGTTTTTGCTTTTCCTTTTGCTCAGTCACGTGCAGCGTCGCCATTTTTGGGTCCATAGTGGCTGCCTATAAGTTTGGATCAATGATCGCGGACAATCTGCTCCAATCACTGCCTTCTAGCGTGCCCTTCTATATCATGGTCATTCTCATGGCGCTGCAGTTGTGTTTTTCGGTTACGGTGGCCAGTTCTGCAATGTTCCTGCAAATCGAAAACTATTTCAGACTGCCAGAGTGTAAGTAAATCGCATCCCACAGACATTATAATCATATATAGGATGGCTGTTGCAGCTCTGACGTGCAAACGAGTGCTCATACGCTCCACTCTACTGGCGCTAGAGGTGCTGGTGGCCGAATTTGTGCCCAGCTTCGATGCTCTAATGGATGTGGTGGGCGGCACCATTACTGGACCTTTGGTATTCATATTGCCGCCGCTGCTCTATCGTCGGATTAGGCGCATGGAACGCGTGCATCAACGGATTGCGGCGGAGGCCAGCTATGGCAGCTTGCCATTAGATCTCAACTACGACCCCATTGAGTTGGAAATGGAACCGCTGTTGGCCGCCACACCAGCCCATACACCTCGGGGCTGTTGGTTACGCCTGATGCGCTTCCTATATCGCTTCGAGTGTGATGTGTCCTGCACAATGGCTGTGCTGGTCTTTGGTGTGCTGGCCACCTTCCTCGCCACCTACCTGAATTTGTTTACCATTGCGGATATGTTTAAGAACAATTCGCCATGCTTGGGCAACTTCACAAAGCATTAAGGCATTTGCATTTACATTTGCAATTCATCTCGGAAACCGGCGCTTTATCTTTACTCGCACTTTATTACTGACCAGAAGATTTAGTCACACTTACTCAGCCAAAGTGCTTTAACAACTTACTGAGCTCATCAAGTTCGGCAACTTAATTCAATTTGTGCGCCATTGTCCTTCTAAAAGTTCAAATACCTGCCAGCGAGCTCACAACATTAAATGAAATATTTGCTTAAAGTGTTTTGTATAACACAACAAACTACAAATTAAATAAATTTATTATTTTATATGTACTGTGTGTGTGTGTGTTTGTGTGTTTTTCATCATACTTAGCGTATAAGCACGCACATAATGCTGCTGCTTCTTCATCTTCTTTTATTTAATACTTTTAATTAGTTAAGCTTTATTAAAACATACAAAACTACAACTATTTTTTCGGCAACTGCACACGCGCATCATTTATCATTTTTTTCTAACAATGTTTCGTTTTGTTTTGTTTGCCAAAAGTGTTGTCTATTTTTCTTCTTCTGAGCAGTAATCTGAGAGTCTGGCCAGTTGACGAGATATTTGCAATGCTATACGAGTATGCCATATGCTACTATACTTGTATATACTCGCATTTTGATAAGCTCCGATCGATGGATCGATGGTTCGATCGGTCGTTGGATGCTTTCTTTCTTCCAGCCAAGTGTGTCTTCGTCGCATGCTAAGAACATGAGCTCAGTGTTTAAATTTAAAACGACGAACGATGAAAGAGTTCTTAAACTTTTACGCCTGTATTCTACCCATACATAAATTTAATTTATTCTTTGGAAGCTGTTGCTGTTTACTTCTCCCCATTACTTTTTTATTTGCGTATTTATATACACTCATATAGTATATATATGTAGGTATGTAGATGCTGTTGCTCATGAGTGTATGTGTATAATTTTTTTTCCTGGCATTCATTTCCGTCTTCAATAATACGTTTTTAACCATGTTCATTCAGGCGCGATGAGTCAAGCATTATTTTGATAACCCCTCAGTATGAAAACCACAACAAACACGTAATCATTTTTTTCTATGCTTATTTATTAAAATTAATACTTATTGTTTGATAATGTGCGCTTCTCGCCACCAGCCGCCACAACGCGCTCGTCACATTGGTGGCCGTAATTGGCCAACTTGGTGGCCGAACACCTGTCTGTAAGTCTGTCTGGCTTGTCTGTCAGCTGTCTGTAAGAGTTGGTCGCTTTTATTAGCTCGTTATTTTCGCTGGCATTTATGGCCCAAAAGTACTATTCGTACGGCCAATGTAACGCCGCTGCTCTACGCACCCTTTTAATTGCGACGAACCTTAATTTAATTGCTGCGAGTTTTTTCTGCTTTTCGCTGTTAATACTCGGAATATTACTCGTATGTTGTTTTTTTATGCAGAAGGTCTTGTTTAGCACGACGAACTTCGATACTGGCGTTTCGAGGATGAGTCACATCTGAGGTTACAACGCTCCATAGATCGGGCCATCAATAAGCCACTTTGCATAACTCGCATTGGAAAAGTTAGTTAGGAATTGATTTGTCTTGACTATTCGTAGTTCGACAGATTGAGTGGCTAAGTTGGCTCAAGTGCAGCATAAATCGTGGTAATTGATTACATCGCTAGGCATCTGACAAGCTTTTTTACATTTTACACACAACATGCATAATTAATACCCATTTACATTTTATTGTTGATTAAATGAAAATGAGAATCTTTGCAAAATTATAGTGAGTGAGAAATAAAGACATCTGCGCATAAATTCCATAACTATTCTGAGGCCGAGGGCCACCACTTAGTCAGCAATGTTGGTACTGATCAGTAACATGAATATCTTCAAATTTGTGCTAATAAATTCATTATACCCTGCACTGAATAGTCGAATGGTATACTGTTTTTGGTGTGCACGTTTGTTTATTTATTAATGAGGACGGACCAGAAACGGTATTCAGATTTTGTTTGATTTAAAAATAGTTTTTATGGCAGATTATTTATTTTCAAAGAAAGGGAAATGAAACGCAATAAAGTGGTCGATTCAAGGACATGGCTTAAACATGGTCCATCACTTCCCACCTCAGATGGAATCGTCAAAACAATGGACTGAAGGGCGAGCAGGGGCTCTAAATTATGGCGAAGACAGTTCGATCTACAGGCAAGTTTTTTGGAAAGCACATGGGATAATTTTTATTGATTATCTTGTAAAAGGAAAAGCAATCAATGGCGAGTGTTATGCGAACATATATCAGCTTTGGAGTGAGGAAGTTAAGAAAAACAAATATATTCTCTTAACGGACAAATAGGGAGCATTCGCCAGATTTATCCTCCTCGGATTAGAATTTTTTTGTTCAAAATTTGTTTCAAAATTTACTTTTTTTCCAACAATGAGGATAGCTAATTTTTTTTGGGGAGGACGACGTTTCCTCTTATTTATAAGCAGGGGACTATGTGGAGAAAGAATAAAGGTATTATTTTCTAAAATTGTTTCGTTGGGTTTTCGTTGTGAGGTACTTTTAAGTCTTAGAAATATATTATTTTTATTATTTTTAAATCTTTAATTTGTCTCTAACATATGTTCTAGGTTGGACAATTATTAATTTTTATGATAACTTTGATATTTTGAATCATGCTTCTATCGTGATGGTTGCGGCGTGATTCGAGTTGAGCTCCTACTCAGGAACAAACTCACATTGTGGACACCATTGTCTTGGTATTCGCGAGAATTAATTTGTGCATCTCTAACTTTCTGAAACTGACATTTGCGCAACCTATTACCTGCGATTACGTTTCTTACATATAAATTTAAATATTAAGCCCATTTCGTTGTAGATTTAATTTCTGATATGCTGATGTTATCTTCAATTAAATGGATTTTGTTTCGTTCAAGGCTTTGGGCCCACTTTTCAACACGCCTATTTGTGGGCTGGATTATTTGACACAAATTGTCGGGGTGAAAATAATGGAATCGAAACCAAGCGAAAACCGAACACTATAGTAAATTCGCGATATGCTCTGTAATTATATTTTTTTGACAGTTCATCTCAGAAGTATATGTATGTATTTTTTTGGTTTGTGCTGCGCTTTGTGTGTTGCTTTCTCGGCGCTTCTCATGCCACAGTTTTCAGCGTGTCATGGAGCAATGGGTCCCCCCGCACACTCCAGTAATCAATTGCCTGCTGCTTATTGCCGACCACCCCCGCCAACCCATGAGCAGTGGGCCGCCAGTCCACTCGAAGCCAATTGGCTGGGGGGCACAAGTGCCGCAGCTGCTAAAAACTGATTATACGGTGGCAATTTTCAAGTGCTCGCCGCAAAAGCTTAACCCAAAAATTAATGATATTTAAATTGCAAGTTCCTTTTTCCAAAACAGTTTCTAAAGCACAACAAAGGCGAACAGCCCACAGTGTATGAAACCGCAATACAACACAGCTACTCGTAAAGGCGAACTTAACTGAAATTTCACTTTTCATTTCCTATTGACCTCTTTTCATTGGCGTACTTACTTCTTTCTAATTTCTTTGCGTATGGCTGCCAAGTGTTAGCCAGCCGGTTCGATTCTTTCGCCATACTGTATTTGATTTTGAGTTTAATTTTTATTTTTTTCTAATCGAATTTCATCTCTTGTGCTTGATCAACTGTAACGTCTTTCAAATGCCGTTTATGGTTAATTTCAGAGTTGGCTGCTGGCTGCTGCCTGCTGGCTGGTGCCTTCTTTCTGCCTCAGCTTTTAGCGACTTCTGCATCGATTGAATACTCATTAGGCACACACGCACGCACGCAGAACTTGACGCGCGATTCATGGACGGATGGATGGATGGATGGTTGGCTGGATGGATAGATGAATGGACGATGGGTCTGTTCTGGCCCGGTCTGGTCTTTCAATCATCGGGCGATGATGACTTTTTGATTTCGCTTGTCTTCGCGAATCTGCGCGCACCGAGTGTTTTCGGCTCCGGCCAAAATGTTTATTGTTTTGCATATTATAGTATTTGCCTATTTCATGTAACTTCGGGCGATCTGCCGCTTTCTGCGCACGTTTGCTACACGTGTGTCCCGCGAAGCGAGATCATCTAGCTAGCGTTTTAAAACGCGAGCAAATCGCGCGCCTTCAATTTTTTACGCTTTTTCGTTTTCCTTGCCTATTGCTCGATCGATTGTTAAATAGACCCATTACTTGCTCCTATTCCGCAGGGTGGCAAACGCGTGGCCGAACCCACGCTTTCTTTATTTGTTACATTAATGTATGCCCCATGTCTTAAATTTATGCGATTATCTGTTGGATATTAAGTAGATAATGAAAAGGCTTCTCTTATACATGAAATCGTCAAGCCTCATTTGATTAATGCCGTGTTTCAAAAAATGTAAATGAGGCAAGAAAAGATAACTGTTTAGATTTCGCCAAAATCAATTCTCCATTTTCGTATTTTTAATCAATTCAATTTAATTTCTTAAAATATTGTTATTGGTAAATAGAGCGCTTGTTTTTTGCGTAATTCTTTTCGACAACAAGTAAGGCAATATTCAAAGCTTAAACAAAAACAACATACAAAATTATATAAAATAATATACAATTTTATTTATAAACGAAATTCTTGTACATTCAGCGAACAAAGTAAATGCAAATCCTCCTATTCTTTATTCAGAGTTAAAACTTAAAACTACAAGTAATCCAGAATCTACCACAACTACATTTTCTCCAACCTTGCTGGAGATTTTCCTTTCTCTCTTGTTTTCCTTAGGTTATCTAATTAGTTCTTAATTAGAATTAAGCATTCTCCTCTATTTACTATTTATTTAGCTTCATAGGTTGGAATGCTCAAGTAGAGCCAATTTTTAAGATATTAACAAGAATTCATCAAAATTTAGTTTTTTTTAAACTATTCCAGATAAAATTTGTAGTTGGGATAACCACAAGTTAATAATATCATTAATAAAATAAAAGACACTGTAACATATTGTTTCTTGTGAAATGTCTGTATCTTTATCTGTAATCTTTAACTTAAATAACTCATGATTATTTTAATTTGCAATGATGCTTTCAAAATACTTATCCCTCATTTATAGGTCTATGTAGTATTGCCCTTACTTATCAGCGTCCTTCGGACTAGGTTACGACCTTTAACTGATATGGCGAAATCAATAACAACAACAGTACCAACAATGGCACACAAAAAGCATAAATTTACATACAACGCATTATTAAATAATAAGTTAATAATATTCTTTATAAATAAGTCGATGACGTTATGAACGATTAACTATTAGACAATACAAATTGTTTACTAATAGATACGGCCGCGTCAGTCGCAGAGATATACTTATATGTTTTCTCATCTGCTGGCCGGCCAATAGACAAATGAAATTCAAATAAATTACAATATTTGGTGAGTGAAAAACGTGAGTTGTTGTTGTAATGGTTGGCCATAAAAATACAACAACAACAACAAAAAGATAAGCAGCAACAGCAGTAATAAAAACAGCAACAGCTCTAACTTTATAATAAGTAAATAAATATAATTACAGCCCAAGTCGATAGACGAAACAGACGAGCGCAGCTGAGCATTCAACAAACAGTCAAGGACGTTGAAGGCCATTCAACGGTGTTTGTTGTTTACTAGCCACAGCGGTTGTTGTTCCCATTGTTGTTGCCAATTCGGGGGTTGTACCTGGGCACATTAAACGCTTGGCATGGTAATCAAGTGAGACTACTCGTACACGGCCAGCATTAAGCCAGATTGATGTTGGCCCATAAATATGCTGTGCGGCACTAACAACAATAACAACAACAACAACAAGAGTAGCAAAAACAACAACAACAACTATGGCCACTTTGATGGCAGCAAGTTGAGTGCCACAAGGAGTTGCAAGGCCGCTGCAGCCAAACTGTAAATAGCTTGCAGCTCATTACCATTAGCTGTTGGTAGTTGCTATTGTTGTTGTTGCTTTTGTTGCAGCTCTATAGCCAACTCTCTCAGCAAAGTTTATTGTCTAAAAATAAACGTTAAAAGCCCGGCCGGCCTGTCTTCCTGCTCTGCGTTTCTTTTTTTTATTATTATTAATTAGCACGGCTCATTGGTTTGGTGGTGGTTGCTTGGCTTGGCTTGGCAAAAATCTGACAGGAATGTTGAGTACGTGCGGCAGTTGCTTATATATAGTCTATATACACATGTGTGTGTGTGCGCGTGTGTGTGTGTGTGTGTGTGTTGGGGTGTTGCCACTTTGGCGCCTCTCATCAAGGCGCCCAGTCTGCTTGCAGCCTGTTGCAGCTGCATGCATTTTGAGTTGCACGTTTGGCCAATGCCTGCCAATTAATTGGCCTCTTAGCCAAAGACAGACGTCACACTCACGCGTGAGTGAGCGTGTGTTGGTAAGAACTTTTAATGGCAACGCTTAGGCGTAGCTGCTATAAATAAAATGACTTGACTTCTTCGTACCTCATTTTCATTGTCAATCTTTTTGGTTTTAAGTCAAGAATTTTCCATTGCTCATTAAAACGGACGTTGCCTACGGGTATGTTGAATTTTTTATTGATGCAATCAAAAACGTGGCAAGCAACCAACACAAAAAACAAAATGAACCAACAACAAACAACAAAAAAGAACCTTTTAACTGTTTTAAATGCAGTATGTGGCAATTCCTCTTACAGTCTCTTTATTTTTATGCCCTTCTAGGAATTGGCGAAAAACTCAAATGGTACGATGCTGGTTTTAAAAAGCAGGACCCATAAAATTTCAAGATAGCCAGCCAGCCAGCCAGCCATCTAGCTAGCTAGTTGCTAGCTATTTGGAATTGGAATTGCCACAGGAAATGCCATTTCTGTACTTAAGTAGCATGTTTGGGTGAATTAAATAAATGAGACTCTGAGTTATTTGTACTGAGTACTCAGTACTGGCTATTAGCTTCTTAAAATGAGGAAATGACATTAAAATGTGATTCATTTGCTCTAACAGGATGTAAAGAAAATCTGTCAGAGTCAGAAGTTTTACAAAAAAAGATAGCTCAATGGGAAGAAGTTTTATTGAAATTTAACCAAGTTTGCTTTTTCCATTACCTTTTTTAAAAGAAAGAAGAGAAAGAAGAGAGCGCTAAGAACTGTTTAGACAGTTTGCCATTGTTATTATACTAATACGTAAAATACTAATTAAATATGGCACTTAGGAAATAACTAGCAATGAGAAACAAACAGTGAACAAACTGAAATCTCCTATCGCGGACGTCTTTTGAGTCTGGAAAATTGGCTAAGTCCTATATTTGTGCCATATTTGTAGAAGAATATGCATTCCGACATTTCATCAAACTACAAAACCAAAGTCGCGAATGAGAATCGCCTGCTAAACGGTGTTTCCTTTTCGTTTCCTTAGCGGCTCATCACTGCGTTCGAATGTATGTGTTGTGAGCAATAAAACAGGGGATTCCTATTTGTTGGTGATGACAGTTTATGTCGTTTTGGTTAAATAACTTACTTTTAGCGACAACACTGTCATTCTGACAATACCTTCGACTGTTTAATGGTTATGCCGAACAATTTTTGACTTCCAGTTTAATATATTTAAAGCTCGTAATGATCCATTTTTCAAACAGTCACGACTTTTCTATAACAATTTGGAATTTTGTTTGTTTAATTCTAATATGAAATGCAGGTTTCGTATTTACATTTAAATTAATAAATATTTTGGTGGTAGTAGGTATGTACATTACTTTTTTTATAAGCACTTAAAAAATGAACAACTAATTTGTAATTATAAAATTAATCAAAAATAAAAATCTGCATCTAAATCGACTTGGTTTAAACCCACTGTCCGTTTGGCAGATTTATTGAAATCTTATTGCGCTTAAATTGGACATAAAGCGCTGAAGTGCATAACATTTTGTGTATCTGCGGGATTGCTTATATCCCAATTGATTTGTGGCGCTTATAAATTAAAAGTAAAATTTTAATTAAAATTTAAATAAAGGGGCAGACTCCGTATATTGGTACATTTTGTGGACTTTAGACTTAACTTTATAAATGTCACTCAATTCGGAGGAGGTTGGCAATTTAATGTGGAAGAATTTCCCCAAATTGACTCACCAACAATATCATTTGCAATCTTTCATTTCTGAAAAGCGACATTCATTCCAAACAAATGCTATGGGTATCGAGAAGTGGTATTTGCATTTTTGACACATGGTGTATAGGGCGCATAAAATACATATATATATATTTATAAAATATGACCAG
The DNA here is from genome assembly GCF_003285725.1 of Scaptodrosophila lebanonensis. NCBI lineage: Eukaryota > Metazoa > Arthropoda > Insecta > Diptera > Drosophilidae > Scaptodrosophila > Scaptodrosophila lebanonensis. The sequence goes on from NW_022060538.1 coordinate 6,123,679, forward strand.
GTTATGGAAATGAAGTGGACACGTGTGAGTGGGTCTTTCACCTGACAGCTAAAAGTCAAGCTTTGGTCAGTTCTTAGCTGTCAAATAGTACTAATTTCATGAAATTGATAAATTTGTTGGCCAGTTAGATTGTCTGATGGTGTCTGGTGTTCTATTTCGTCTCGACCTCATACACATTAGGCCCGCTAAGCTGCTGGCAAGATTTATTGTCGCATGCTTAGTCGGTGATTTATTTAAAAATATGTAGCAGATTGCCATTATGGGTACACCGCCCCGATGTATGTACATACTCGTATGTTGTCTGTAGTTACCAACGACTTCTCTGCACACCTCTCGCTCCCCCCACAGAGGGTCTGCAGAGTGTGTTTGTTGGAAGAAGTAACGCTGCAGAGGAGATGGGAGTGAAGAAAAGAACACTTGGCTAATTTAACTGCCGCTACTTCATTTCGGGTTGAATAAAACAATAAACACACGCAGCTGGGCTTGAAGTGGGCTTTAATTTAAGCTGATTATTCATAACTTTTATATCCATCTATATATGTATGTGTGCGTGTGTGTGCTTATGTAGCTGGCAGCCGACGCTTTAGTATTCTGACATTCTAGCGGGTCCGCTTGCAGATGATTAGATAAAGACACGACGCACGGTGACCGCGACGACCGCCACGACCCAACATTTCATTCATTCATTCATTACACGCCGCCATAGACGTAATACCATCATGGGGTTGGGTCAGACCCGGCTTACTTTTCTCAGCACACTAAAAGTTATAATTAAAAGAAAAAAGAAAATAAAAAAAAGACGAGGCGAGAAGAGGAGAGACGAGAAGAGACAGTTGCGAGTTGCGGCAGTCACAACAGCAGCAGAATTAGAATTATGTTTCCTTAATGAGTGCCACCAGCGGTTGCTAAGCATCTTTCAATATGCTCGTCGCGGCCGAGGTTCAGTGAACTTTTTGGCAATGCCCCGATGCTGGTGGTGCGACCCTACAATAACAATCAAGCGCACTTTCCCAAACGAAAAATGCACAAACACTCAACGACGCCGCCTAACAGTAAATATGGTAAAAATGTTTAAAGATTTCAGTCTCTTTTTCGCTTCCTTCTGCTTGTCTGCCTGTCCTCTGTTCTTCTGCTTGTTGTTAGGTAGTCTTTAATTTTTTTTCGGGCTATGAAATTTGCATAAATTTCGGTTCTTGCATTTCAAAATGCCACAAACACCAAAAAAAAAAAGAAAAGAAGAGTCTAGTCGAGTGTTTACATAACACTACACAGAAGTTTCTATTAGCACGGCTTCGGCTTTGGCTTTAGCTCCGAATCCGGCTACGGCTCATGAATGAACCGTAAAGTAAACATCGAACGAATTTCTGTGCCACTTTCTTGCGCCTGCGGGACAATTCGTCAAAAATTTGCATCGATTTTGACAAGCGCGCCTGGGCGAAATTAATCACCACCATCAGTCGGCTGGTTAGCCCAGTAGCTGTCCAGAAATGCCCTCCAGCTAGAGTCACTGGGGCCAGGCCACTCATGGGCGACGCCAGACTCTACGCTCAATTACTCAAAGAGCCAAAAACGAACAAAAATATACATACATGCATAGATTCTTCAAGGGGGTTCCAGGGTCTGGGTTTTGACATATTTACTCAACAAATTTAGCATAGAGCCCGCGGGCTGATCATCATTGTCAGTGCGGCTAATTTATGTGACGCCGCCGTCCCTATCTCTATTGTCGGCGCCGCCGCCCCCTCCTCCCAAAAGTCTAAGTTCTAATCAAATCGTGTGAGCTTTAATGTGCGCCTACTTTTATTTTGTTATTGTTGTATTTTGTGTTAAATTTTTTTTGGCTACTTAAGCTCAGGCAGCAGCTAAAATGGGGCATCTGCGTGTGCGCGCGCTCGCAATTTGTGTGCCAAATAGCTTCGTGAAATTCCCCCAACACCATAAATCACCAGAAGCGGCTAGAAGTTAGCTGCTGTGCTTGGCTAATACAGTGAACATTGCCGAATGCTAGCAGTGGAAAGAGTAAATTACACAGCAATGACTTGAGTCAGAACCCTTCTTTTACAAAATTTGCAGATCTTAGCTTATTTTTCCAACAGATAAAGTCCTTAGACAATTTCACTTTAAAATTATTCATATTGTAAAATTTGAGATGTGGTCAGACAGACAAACAATCTGTATACAAACTTGCCGAATTTCTCAAGCATGTCATGCTAATTTAATAAAAGTCTTAAAAAATCTATACTAGAATATAGTTTTGTGCTACAAACACTTTCCTACAAATTTGTGTCCAAATTATTTAGTTTTCAATATTGGAATCTTTCTCATATTGGAATCTTCAAATACATGTTCAACAATATGTTCATTTTGAAACTTTTGAAATATCTGAGCAAATATTGTTATATAAAATAAATGAACATTTTGAAATATTGAAACGATGCTTTTGTTTTCCAAGATGAGATGGCAGAGACCTTTGTGCAATATAATTTAAAAATTTGCCTGCCCAATAAGATTAAAGACTTATTAAGGTATAAAATGTAGCACATGATCTATAGTTTCTGTTTGTTAGACTTTTATCGCTGTTGTTTTTTGTTCTTTATAAATTAAAATCAATTTATATTGTAGACTAATCCCATTACATTGTCATATTAGCCTGGTACAATATATAGTATGTATGTAGAATTAACGTGAGTGAAACTGGCTGCCCCTCTGGCTTTGCTGTTTTTGAAAAACATGTTTACCCCCAGAAATAAAAGGAATTTCATTTTCATTTTTGAGTTCCAAACGAATATTCTACAATCTACGTTTCGTAAGTTCTGTGCCTTCTAAGTTAGACTGTTCTGTGATCTGTGTAAGGGATTAATCATTACATATAGCAGAATATTATAAAATATCGAAAACTATGCTATATACATACATTTGAACTAAAAACGCTTAGGCAGAATATAATTAAGGCATCTAACGGATAAATTGACGAATACTTTTGTTGTGCAAACCCAACTTAGCTCTTACATGAAGTCTACTGTAGTTGTAATTGTCGCTTTAGAGACGCTAGAAAAACTCTCGAATAAATCAACGAAACGCCCACGACAATTGACTGACTGACTGACTGAGTAACTGACTGACTGACTGACTGGGTGAACACTACTGTGTTTACAGATTACAGACAGCCAGAATAGTCAGCAGCGCATAAATGCCAAACTGTCACGCCTCTTTTCACTGGCAACGGCAGTCGCGGCAATTTGGCATAATTTGTCGCCCATTTAGAGCGCGTTTTTGCATATATTGCCACCGTCGGTCTCGTAAAAGTTGATCTAAAATGGCGGTGCGCGTGCGCAAATGTCGCAAAACTATGGAACTATGGCTTGTCGGCGTGGGTGTGGGAGTGGCGCTTAAGTCACGTACATGCTCGTACTATATGTACGTTGCAGAGGGAGGAGGGAGGGAGGGAGGCTGGCTGAACAGCAGCATGAAGGAGCCAATTAACTTCCGACTTCCGGCTTGATGCTCCGTCATCTCGCCCTCAGGGCGGTGTCAAATCAAATGTAGTATGTCTTTAATATTGGCCAGTAGTGGCAGGCGAAGCATTATTATTAAATTTTGAGGAAGCAATTAACATCGTCAGTCGATGCTCGACGATCGTTGGAATCGACGAGCATTGATGCGCAGATAAATAAACCTGGTTCAATGCAAAACAAATAGACGGCGGCATAAATTATGCGGCAAATTGCTTCGACAAGTATTTAAGTTTAATTGAATTTGTCGAAAACAAAAATATTCTGCAGAGAGCACTTCAAGGCTGACTGCGACCTGCAGAAGATAATCGAGGCTCCAACCCAACGTGCGCACGACTTCGCGCCAGTACAAGAAGGCAATTAGTCAAAACAATATTTCCAGAGGTTGTACGCAGCCAGTAATCTTTAAAATCTGATTTGGCATCGTCGGTGGCGTCTGCGGCGGCCTTAGAATTCTGACTGGCTGGCTCACTAACAAACTGACTGACTGACTGACTGGGTTATGCAAGCAGTGCGACACTCTTGAGTTGGCTTATGCCAATGGGGCTAGAAAGGCTAAGGCGCTTTCGATATTTCCGTTTTCTATATGCCACTAGAATCGGCTTTTCTGATTCACATATTGATTACGACATACAACTTATTATGTTGTAATGCTCTTGTTCACTCTTGCGCTTTAAAGACTGAGCATAACTCTTTTGTGCTTAGGTTCGTTACACAAATATCGATTAAGTTAAAAAGGGTAGAATTTTTTATATATATATTGTGATATTTAAAGATGATAAATATGAATAAAAACAATTAAAGAAGTTGGCTGATCTAAGTAAATAATATCAGCATGCAAATTAGGGAAGAGTTTGGCTGAGATAAATTTATGGATTTTTTAAAGGATAATATTTAAGGTCATCAAAAGTTTAATTTTCTTATTCACGAAATAGTAGCATTGAGAATCACTTGCCATCGGCTCTTTGCAAAATATGAGATAATGAGCAATGCCTACGAGCAAGAACTGGGAACATGGAATTATGTTTACAAAATGTGCTTAAACGTTCTGCATTAAGCCTTAGTTTTGTATAATTTGAAGAAATCTTTCAGTTACTATAGATTGAGATGTGGAATTTATGATTTAGAGATATACGAACAAATTTAATTAAAATTTAAATGATCAAGAAATGCAGCAACTTCAGTTTTTAAAGAACGAAAAAACGAAAAGTTTTGCAAAACTTTTAATTTTCAATAATTCGATGAAATCTTCGAAGACTGCAAGTTCTGATTTCGTCGATTACTCTAAAAGATCGAGTTTGTTATTTAATAATCCTTTATACACATTTGCGCACTAATAACTCTAATTAAAAACTCACAATATCTATTTATTACAAATTCTTTTTCAACCAACAACTAGAAAAACAAAAATGATTTACAGCAGCAGTCAATAATATTATTTATTTTTCTGAGCTGATGAACGTTTATTTCTTTCCAGGTTTATGGGTTACAATTTCCAATTAGTAAGAAAACATGCTTGGAACACTCATTAAGGATTGGAAAAGTCGTTAATTGTGAAAAATTTGTGGAGAAGAATTGTAAAAAATGAGCAATCAAATCATTCATGGCCAACCAAGATAAAATCTTTTTCTATGCTTACTTGTAGTATTACTTTAATAATCATTAAACAAATTAACAACGTCGAATTTTTCAAATAGCGCATTGTTTATGCTTTTTGGGCTTGTTTGAAAATAAGATTGTTAACTTTGCAAATGAATGATGGAAATTTGTTTTTCTGGTAAAAAGAACGCGCTTAGCATTCGATTCCCCTTAACAAGTTTATTTTTATTTTATCAATACAGCTTTCTTCTTAATGGGTGAAACACTATTACAAAATGTTATTCGGAATATTCGATGACTGATGGCTTGAGTGCAGAAATAGTTTAAGCTTTTGAGCTCGGACCATTCAGCAACTGTTTAGTTAATGGAAAGTTTCACAGTTGATGATATTTTCCAATTTATATCCGTTGATTTTTTAGCTTTGATTTTTTTTTTTTTTTGTTTAGTTTGTAGCGCACACAATTGTGTGTTAAGTTTAAGTTTATTCACTTATTTGGCCGCTTGTTTGATATTTCATTTATTTTGTTTTGTTATTAATATGAGTAAGAGTTGTTTCTTTTGCTGATTTAGGGTTCTAAGTTCGCTAAAACCAAACCAGTTTCCATTTGTTACTTATTTTCGTTTGTTTCGTGCGCTTCGTTATTGTGTTTTTCTCTCGTTAAAAAGTCTATTTCAAGGTTCAACGGCCGCATCAAATGATGCCAATGCTTAATGGATATATATGTTTGGTCAGCATCAGCATCAGCATCAACATCACCTTTAAGCCGAGCTCCTTTGCGAGCCGCCAATGAATTTTCGTTGGCTTGTCAAGAAAGCTTAAGATCAATATACATACTTGTAGGAGTAAGTATATATGGATGAATGTGTTTTTAATGCTGACATCTGAACAAAATGCACACTGCACTTGGCGTTTGGCCTTTCAAGTTGTCAGATGACAACGAACAACAAAGAGAAATGAAAACACCTTCACCCGAAATTGAGGGCTTATACTTGTATTCAGTATTAAAGCTGCTGCTGCTCAAGTGCAGCTGTCAAGCTTATTTGATAAGCCTCTGCTGCAAGTCGCGTGGTCGTCTTCTGCCTCAATTATCATCCCAAAGATTGTGATGTTGTTTGGGGGCTTCTTTAGTGTCTCGACCGCTTTCAGTGTCAGGGCCATTTTTGGCTGTAAACTAAAGAGTCAACAACATTTGACAGCTGTTAATTGGCCAACACACGCTTCGAACAATGCGCCGCCCACGCACAATGTTTGCGTTGAAATTTTTGCAAATTTTAGCGCTCAATGATATCCGCTCCCACGGGCCTATTGGCCCATTGAGTACCATATTATGAATTGTCTATTGCTACAAATTTCAATGCACACAGCAATTTCGCTCAAAATGTATGCCTCACGGCTCATTTACATTGCTATTATTGCGTTCATTTACATTAGTTTTATTATTAGCGGGTGTGGATGTCAAGGCCAGGTGCATTAATTTCATAATAATTGCGCCACTTTGGGCTCAGATTTGTTGTTGTTGTTGGTGTTACCCATTTTTTATCTTAAAATTTATGCCAGGCGCTGTGTTTGTTTTTCGCAATTTGCTCACGTCTTGTTTGCTGGCCAGAAATAAACGACTGCCATTCACTTTTCTCCAACTCTGGAATACTTTCAAGTAGTCATAAAACTAACAATAGCTCAGACATACACAGGCATGTACAAACGTTAGTATATAGGCGCGCATATGCGCCATAATAGATCAAACAAGTTGAAAATGTTCTGCCAAACATGCCTAACGGTACCTCTTTGTTGCCATGCGCCGAGCCATTTGTTATACGAATGTATTTATGTATCTATCTACAAGTAGTATGTACTCGCACTCTTCCCATTTGCTCTAATTTGTATGTCTCAGCCAGCCCTCGTCTCTGCCTCTGCCTCCGCCTCTGCCACAAACCCCTGCTTTTTCATTCTGGCTGACATTTTTGCCTGTGCTTTAAGAAAATACCAAACTGTGCCTCGCATTGCTAATTAGCACGCACAGCTCACTTGCAGATACACACTATACTATACAGCGGCGTATCTGAGCTTACAAAGTTATGTAGTTGCAAATAGTTCGCTTACAAAATACACGACTTTACATTTTTCTCCAATGTTGCGAATTTTGTGCAAAACTTCCATTCTTCTTCTGATTTCATAAATCTTCCTCTGCCCATTTGTGGATCTTAAAATGACAGACACGTCGCTCTGTGCTTGAGTTTTGAACCAATTTCGTGCCAAACAATTAGATGGGTCTCCGGCCCGGGCGCCTGGTGCTCGCTTCTATCAGTTAATTGAGACTTGAAGTCGTGTACATATGCACTCGTATATGCTTCTGCTGGGGCCAGTTTAGCCGAAGCGTGTCATAAACATTTATGAAATTCCACACAAACATTATCAACAATTATTTAATAATACTCGACTGACGTAGACGAATTGCAGAGCAGATAAAAAAAATGAACGACAGCAAAAATGCAGTTAAGAATAGACTTGGACGCAGTTTGGGTTACTTGAGTTTTGCTTGAGGAAGTTGTTCCACAACCGAAGGCTGCCAAGGACACTGCTTGAAAAGAAGGCATGATGTAGACACTATGGAGAATTGATTTATTGTGGTGCTCCCAGTAACATTAAATAGTGATGCTGACAGACTCCTGGCTTAATAGCTGGGGAACCGCTGTCCTAGTGGTGCTGTAATATCAGGTATTTTAGATTAAACTTTTTTAATGGAATTGGTTGCTAATAATGGAGAGGATATCGCATTAAAATGTTCTACTATACATAATACGACCTTTCATTTATATTATTCTCTTAAATTTAATTTAGAAGGCGCTATAAAAACATAATATATTGGTGCAAATCAGGTAGTAGCTAGTAAATAAGTCGCCGTTTAAAAAGGCAAATAAATCTGAAATTTACAAATTGAAGATTTCTAACTATTTAAGCTGTGATGGTCAGAAGCTAACCTTGAAAAAAAACCTTCTTCCAAGAAGCAATCATTGTAAGTGAAGGAGACTGCAAAGGAGCTAAAGTAGGGCCATCATACGATATTAGTGTCCATTTAATACAACAAATATTAAGGCATAAACTTTAAGAATTATGTCTGAGGATGGCAGTTTATCTACCTCATCTGGACAGAATAAAGCACTTTTGAAATTCAAAATAGAATAAAGGTGTGAGGGCAGATATTTCACTCAACAGTCTTCAGTTTGCATTTACGCTCTGAATTAAGATTCAGATAGTTCCACAAAAATTTAAATTTAAGGTATAAAATCTATGCTCTAATATGCGCACAAATAATTGATGTATGTTTTGCTCTGAAGAAATGCTTTTGATGTGCTTATTAAGAGGATCTAAAAATTAAAACCTCATTTCCTCTTTATTGAAAAATAAATATTATTATTAATCCCTTATTAGACTTGTGTGATATGCAAATTAATGCACATCTGACTGACTCATTCATTTGCTAATTATATGGTTAGAGGCTGTTTGGAATATTTGAATCTAAATTTGTTTGAACTGGTTTTGGCATTTCCAAAAAACTCTCTTCCTTTGTGATTTCAAACACTTGATGCCTTTCGTTGCTTTCTTTTGTTTGAGAATGAGTTATTAAAGCTTAATTAATGACATTTTAAATTAATTAATTCAGCATATTTATTAAACAATTAATGAAGTCCGCGGCTGCCATCAGCTTTGCCAATGTCTTGTCATTAGTGGCAAATAGAAACAAAAGCCCAAGAACTGCAAACCGCAAACGCAAACACAATTTCAAACAGCAACAAATACTTAATAAAACAATAACAATAACGACGCCTCATTGAGCACTAAAGCATCGTGCGTTGAAAGTTATTTCTGATTGATGACAAAACATTAGATACAAAAATTATAAGAAATTAATGAATTCCTTGTAAGACAGCCAAAAACAACGGCCAGCCAAAAATATAAAATATGAAATCTGGTTTGGACTACACTAAGCCGGGTGTATTTGTTTTTTGTTGTCGTTTTCATCAAAATTTGTATTGAATGCTTAAAACATTTTTGTTTTCATATCTGTTTAATTATGATTGTGTTAAGTCTAAATTATTCTCGCCGCTTCGTTTGTAGTTGTCGGTCCATTAAGATGCCAACGCAATTGTTTGGGGCACCGGCATCCACCTTGCCGGGGGATTTGCATAGAAAATCAAATTCGCAATAATTTGTAGTGCGTTGTATTTTATTTTTATTCACGCTCTATGACTCAACTGTGAGTTGCGTTTTTTCCCCACACTAGTTTGTTATTTTTAAATAAATTACAACATTGATTTGCATTACAAAATCAGAAGCTGCGCAAGCAACACGACAATTCTGGAGCAGCGAACGACGCGCCTCAGAGTCGTTGACACTTGAGATGAGCCGCTAAATTTCTTTTGTAATAAGTTGGAAGTAGATTCTTATCCAATGTTTTTTTTATTTTATTTTTTTTATGCTGTTGTTCCTCCAGGGCAGCGGCATTGGGTGCGTGTTGGATGAGCGCCGCTCTGTTCTGTTCTCTGTGATTTGGGATTTGCCGATAATTCCAATGACGGGCTAACGACCCGCAAGCGCACAGTGGTCCCCGATGGCGGCATAGTTGAAGAAACTGTTCACTATATATAGTAGATTATTTCATGCTTATACTTGATAGATGTAAGAAGTATTTCTATGCTTTTGGGATGTGGCTTTGCCTAAGCTTTGTTTGTTAGCACAACATTTTTTTGAATCTGACAATAAAGGATCTAAGCGCTTTCTCTGGTATGTGTTGTTTGAAATTATAATGATTAGGAAATTCTTCTACCTAAAAAAACGCGCTTTAATGCATTTAAAAACGTTTAGCAATGTTGAAATAAATATAAGCTTTCATTATTGAAAGCTATCGAAGGCTTCAACTGGATTAGCTGTTTAGCTCCTTTATCATTAGAAATTGTTCATGGAGCAGCATCATTTAGCCATTAGTTGTGTGATTTTTAGTAATTGCAACATTACTATTATTTTTGTTTTAGCTGAAATGTAGTTAGATGAGAATTTGCTACCACTGTGCCGCTTTGCCGAAGATAGGCTGAGAACCAAACCACATTCGCTATAAAATATAGTTAAGCGCAATATTTATGGCTGTTGATTAAAACGAAAAGAAGGAGGAAAATCAAAAATTGCTTGAGTCACACAAATAAAATAGCTGCGGAAGCAGTCAGAAGCAGTTAACAGTAAGCAGGAGTGAAAATATTGAGCAAGTTCGTGTTCTAAGTCTTTTGTTTTACAGCTTGATATTTTACAACTCGCTGGCGGCAAAACACTTAACACCCAACAAACCCATCAAATGGCACACTTACGCATATAAGGCGTTGTATCGGCGACAATAAAATTAAATTTATAACCAACAACGACAACAACAACGACGACAACAGTAACAACACCGGCGACTACGTTCGAAATGTCGCACGTCTCTGTTTCATCGTCAATTTTGGGTGAACGAACTGAGCGCTCGAAATTTTTGTTAATTAATGCATAAAATTGAGTGGCAAACGAGCGCAAAGCATAAGGCAACACGTTGTCAACATTGATAACAGGCCACAAATTAAATGCCTGTCTGTCGGCAGTCGGCAGTCGGCTGTCGAGTGTCGGATTGCCGGCCTGCCGGCCATCTATAGCAAGTGCCGACATTGAGATGCTAATCGCTCGAAATTTATCAAATCGCTTCGACTTCGCATATTTGCATTAATTTCAATATTGTTGGCATTTATGCTGCATGCAGTTTGTAAAGCAATTCGTTAGCAGAAGCATGGGCAGCAAATTGAGTTTTTCATTTAAATATTAAACGATTGAGATAAATTAGCGGGTCGGACTGTTTGTTCGCTAAAGTGACGCGCCGGCCACGATTTGCTCGCTCAGTGAATGCTGCGAGCGCTCGCTTTTGTTTGTGCTCGTGCGCTCGTGAAAGCTCTTTTGAATAGCATATTTTGGTTAAATTCAAAAGCCTTTCTTTTTCGCCACTGTTGCTGTTTTGTTGAGACGCCATTCAGTTAGAATTGGGCGCGCACAGACAATTGCAAAGCTAAAAGGCTTATGGGCTTAGACACGAATTTCTTGAGCAGTGGACGAGAAAAGCGCGCTAAAATATCTTCTTTGGCACGAAGGTTTTCTTCTTCCACTTCAATTTTTTAATTTTTTTGTCAACCGAAAGCTGTGTAGGAAAGTGTTATGCGGCCTTAGCTTTCGCCGCTGCCAATGCTGAAGGTCGTTTTGGGATTTTCTTTTACCATTGCGCCGCTGGCAATGACTGTGGCGAATGACAAAATTGCCCAGAACATCGCGACAACCTGACTAGGCCGGCTATACTATATATACACTATACATATGTGTATATGAAAGAATTTGATTGCCGACAGCAAAGAGAGTGGGACATTAGCATCATCTTTTTAATACAAAGAAATAAAATATGCACACATTTTTGCAAGTTTTTTGTTGCTTTCATAATTAGTGACATTTCATAAATCAAATCGAACTATCAAATATTCCACTTTTTATTCATTAATTCAAATTTGAAATTGTCAAATTAAAACAAAATTCATTCAGACTGCTTTCACAGATCTATTACTCATACCTATGCAAATGTCATTTTTAGGATTTAGAAAATAATATACATATGTATAAACAATTCTGGGAACAGTAGAAGATTTGTTGGAGTTTTCAGCGGAGCATTCATTCTACATAAAGTTTTGTTCAAAATCTTATTAAAAAGGATATTACATCTTTGAGGGTGTTAAAACCATAACAAATTAACTGTTAGAGAGCCTACGAATACAGCAGATAAAAGAATAAATAGTACAAAATTAAGAATACATAGAACAGAAGAACTTTATAATTATTTTACGTTTCATGAAAAACAAATAAACACATCGAATTCCTCAAGAAGACAATAAAATCAATTAAATTTATATTTAGAATCTTGTTTTGGCATATCTTTAAAACTATATAAATATACCATTTAATTGGTAGTAAAGAGAGTAAATATTTTTGTACACATTTAGTTAATTTAGAATTTAGCTTAGAGTTAGTTTTATGAACTAATATAATTAGTATTGATAAAAATCAGACTGATTTTGCAAATTTAAGCTTATGTATTAGAATATTTGAATTAAATTTAAAATATATAAAAACGCACAATTAAGGGACAGCTATTATTTTGAATAATATTCATATTTAACAAAGTAATCGAATATATTTTCTAGTAAAAATTACGTCGTTTATATTTAATCATAATTTTAAATATTATAACAATGAATTGGAACACTATAGTCACACAAGGTGCAACAGTAGCCGGAAGTAAGTACCTAGTGGCAAGCCATAGGCAACTAACGAACATAGTAAGAAATGGATAGCAATATGTGTTAAGGCCTTATCTACTAAAGTATGAATGGATAATTTGCAATAACTAGAGAGTAGAGCTTAATTAACATCTAGGCTGTAAATCAATGCTGCCAGTTGACCTTGATAGGTTTCTCATATTGCTTACAGATCTCATGTAAAGCATCAAAATCATATTCCAACAATCACATAATGATGTTTTTCTTACATTCTCTTCGATGACATGAGCAATCCACTATATGCTTAATCCACCAATTTCCCAATCTGAACTGATTACTTTTTGGTTTTGCAACGTGCCATCAGTTGATTATCATAGATTTTCATTATATATGTGCCAGCAGATTTGCTTGAGCTAACTGGGCACATGGATAGCAGCAACCAATTGAAACATTATAAAATTTGCTAGTCGAGCAAATATAAAAAAAAAAAATAAATAAATAAAAGAAAAAACATTTCGTTGACCCATTTTGAAAGTGCACGCGAGTCAGGCGCTTGGTGTTGGCTCCGCAGTACAGCGACTCTTCAGTCGATAGCGCCGACAAGTGTTTGGGTTATTGGTCTTAGCCCCAGCAACAGGCAACAGCAACAACACAGCAGGCAGCATTGGCATCCAATTGCTGCTGCTGTTGTTGTTGCTATTGCTGTGGTTGTGTGTAGTTCGTTGCTGGCCGGGCTATTCAAGTGGCGCTTAGGCGGTTTTTTTGGCTGCTTTTCGGCTGTTTCTGTGTCAATTGTTGCCATTCGAATTGGCCGCGGGCACATAAAAGGGGCAGCCGGGGGACCAGGGCCTAGCAAATGAAACAATTTAAATGCAAATAAATTTAAACGTGCCACTAAAAGCACACAGAGATATGCCCGCATATAGTGATAGCAATAGCCAAAACAAGAGAGGGAGACAAAAATCAATTAACTTGCTAGCAATTTGAGGTCTAATTGAATCACGCTTTTGCTATTTGCATTGCGCACATTTTTATCATTAATTACGCGCCTCAGACGCAACAGACGGGACTTCATCATCGTCACCACCACAATCATGGATGAAGTCGCTAAGTCGCTTGTTTAAGCCGTATGTGGCGGATGTAAGTCGCGATTTGGGTGAAGCAATTGTTTCTTTATTTTATTTTTGTTTAATTTCGCCATTGTGCTGTGCTTGTTGTTATTGCTTCCAAACGATTAATGTAGTATTAATGTGTTGATTTAGAACCTTTGCAATTTGCAATTATCGATGCGCATGTATGTACATATGTATGTATGTAGCTTGATTTTATTCGAGCTGCGCTTTAAGGAGCTTTATGAATGAATGTTGCCGCGTCTGAATCAGACAACCTTTCTATTTATAGGCATGAACATCGCATCGCACACTTTGACAGTTTGCCAGTTTGCCAGTTTGCCGGTTTGTCAGTTTGCCAGTTTGTTATCTAAAGTGCACATATATATACATTCAATTTTACTTTATAATTGTGCATAACTATGGGCTACGTATAAACATACATACGTACGTATTAGCTACGAACATACCAGCCTAATACTTCCGCCAGAGGTACAAATGTTGCTGGCAACTTGTTGCCAACTTGCATGGCAACATTTGTCAATTGGATTCTACATACATATATACAGTGTGTGTCCAGAGCAGAGAAAAGCCTTATTTATTCATTTAGAATTTATGGAGAATTTGGGAAAGTGCGGTTAATTACATCAAGAGCTCTATTCAGGAAAACTAAAATAAGTAAGTCGAATATTGATCTTGGCAATATTTGTACCTCCACTCATCATTTCACTGCACTAGAAAAGTTCTTTGGGATTATAATTGTTTGTCCCCAGAAATCCCCTGAGTATTGCTGCTTTTCAAGAAATCCTTCATACTTTTTTTTTTATACCCTGTACCCGTAGGGTAAAAAGGGTATATTAGGTTTGTGCAAAGTATGTAACATGCAGAAGGAAGCATCTCCGACCCCATAAAGTATATATATTCTGAATCAGCATGACGAGAGAAATCGATCTAGACATGTCCGTCCGTCTGTCCGTCCGTCTGTCCGTCTGGATGAACGCGAGGATCTCAGAAACTATAAAAGCTAGAATAACCAAAGTTGGCATCCAGATTCTCCTAGGTCCGAGTAAGGACGAGTTTATTTATTTTTTTTTAATTTCCCCCCCCCTTCCCCCGCTACAGAATTTCGTCAATAGCGTCCACATTTCAAATGCTACCTCAACCAAACTTTGCACACATAGTTTATATATATTGTCTACTGTTGTTTAAAATTTTATCCAATTCGGTCAATTCTGAGAAAAGTTATTAGCGAAACAAATTCTCTACAGTACAACCCCCACAAACTGCAGCAACAAGTTCGCTCTTCTTCTTCGTCTTTTTGCTGCTGCTATGGGCGCATATAACTCAGTGACGGAAGTTTACCTGGGTACAGGGTATTACACTGTCGGGCTTGCTCGACTGTAGCGTTCTCTCTTGTTTTAAATATCTGTTAGGCTATGTTCCTTAAATTTGAGAAATAGATTTTTTTTTTGCTAATCAACAAAAGATTGGGAATGAAAGTTATTGTTCAATTACTATATTAATCAAATAAAAGTGTTATTCATAGCTCGAGAAGTGCTTAAGAAGGGTGTCCTAATGGCGATGTGGGTTATAAATGTTATCCTTATGTTGAATGTAATCAGATTGAATTGATTAATAATTAATATTAAATTCTACTAAAAATTTTAAAATCTTTATTTCATTGTTGTTATTTTGTATTGCAAGTCATAATGATAAGTAAATAATGTCCTTTATAAAATAAATTTAATAAAAACGAATCAGAAAAACATAAATGAATGCAAAAATCTGGGCTATTGCTGATTATGAATAAGCAAATGAAGAAGGCCAAATCGAAAATTTAAAAAATGTGAATACTCTAAATAAAAAGGGACATTGTCAGAACTGTTTTTTTTTAAGTGGAATAAATAAATTAATCTAAATTAACTAAACTTTTATCATTTTGGTGAGTTATTGAAGCTATTTCATATACTATTTAATTTAAGATTATGTATTTGTTGAATCGCTCAAGCCGAGCTCCGACTGTAGTAACAGTTCGTTGCTATGCTGCCTATTTTTAGCCCAGCTGCGTTTATTAAAATGAAAAATTATGCTGCAAGTGGCCTGCAAATAAATTTGTTGTTGTTGTTGCTGTTATTGCAGTTGTCGCTGTCGTTCTTTCTTTGCACTGCCTGTTTAATGTGCTTTTGATGATTATCCCCGCACCGCCCGAACTCCACAAATTACATCATACATGCATGCATATGGCCTGACTCTGACTCTGGCTTCGACTCTGACTCTGCCTCTGCCTATCTGGCTTTGCTGGCTCTTGTTTTTTAACTCTGTTTGGTTCGTGATGCAATCCGCGAAACTTGTCTTACCGGCTGGCTCAGTTACAATTCGATATGCGAGCGCCACAATTTAAATTCTCAGTGTCAATGTCGCGTTCGCTGCTCCTGGACGATTGAGGGGCAAGCTGTGCAGGGAGGTGGTGCTACGAGTATATTGCGGATTTGGGTTCGCCTGCTTAACTGCACTTTAAGTATTTGGCATGTAGTACTTACTCACTCACTTACTTACTTATAAACGAGAAAAGTATGGTATAGAATAGTATATGTAGTAAGTATGGTATACTGCGAGTAGTGTTGTCATACGAGCTGGCAATGTCATTTAGTAGTTGATAAGATGCGCTGACTGCGTTATAAGCTCTGGCACATAAATTCATTAGAGGCCGCTAGTGGCGTATCTGATAACTGCACGCTGACAGCAACAAGCTGCAAATTTGTTGTTGCTGGCAAGACCATTTGATATATAGCCGCATTTTCCTGTTTATGTTTGGCTCATCAGCACGTCAAAAGTTTATGGCCAATAAAAGTGCGCAGGGCCGGGCCAGGCCGGGAAGAATTGGAGAAAAAAAAAGTAGAAGTTGGCAACTACTTATACTTACATCTGAGAGTCCCAGGTGAAGAAAGGCATAAATGCAATGTGGGAAGAAGTTGTAGAATTTTATGCATATGACTCAAATGACCCAAATTGCAGTGCAAACAGCTGCAACAACGAAGCAACCCGAAGCAACAACGTCGACAATAACGACAACTACATACAACATATTGTTGTTATTTAAATTTGGCAAACAAAAACGCCAACCTGTTTGTTGTTAACTTTAGCACATGACACACACACACACACACACACACACTCATACATACATACACACTCATGCACAACCTGTAGGAGAGAGAGCAGCACGGCCTTTTGGTTAGCCTCAATAAAAATGCAGTAAATTCCTAGAACAAATGATTAATAAAAACGCAACGCACAGACATATACTAAAATGTTATTGTTGTTGTTTTTATTGTTGCTGCTATAGCTGCACCCACTTGAAAGCTGAAGCTGTGAAAAGTGCGCATAGGTTTTGGAATTTCATGACGACGACGACGACAACGACTTGAACTTGGTTGCAACTTCTTGTAGTTGCTGTTGTAATTCTGCCTGCTGTTTGTTTGTTTGTTTGTTTGCAGTGAGAGTCAGAGCCAGAGTCAGAGGCAGAGTTGGCCATTTGCAGTGTGTGCATATCGCAGATATATACTTGTATAGTATAGTATAGTATGTATGCGTGTGTGTATACTATACTTATGTTTGTTAGAGAAATCGATTAGAACCAACAACCAACAATGCGCGCGATTGTTGCTCAAGTGGCCAACAGCAACACATTCTGTATATGTGTGAGTGTGTGTTTGTGCGTGTTTCTGCCCCTGGGGCAGTTGCCGAGTGCATTTCTGCAACTTCTTGCCAACTCATGGCTTGGACTTTGATGAGTTGCGTGCGCAGCGCTGCATAAAGGTGTCAATTTTAGCACACAAATGCCATTTCACAGGCTCAGCAAAGCTTTCTACGCATTCACACACACACGCACACACACACACACACACACTCCCCTCCCATATGCGAGTGAAATTTGCATGTTCTAAGTTACTTTCAGCTAATTAGCAGACTGCCAGGCAACGTCTTCTAATTGTCGTCAGCAGCTGAAAGACAACTAAACTTAATTAGAAATGCAAATGTTTGCGCATCTATCAAGTGAAATCCAACAATAGTTTTGCTTACTTTATACAATTTGTTTTACTCTTGGCTATTATAATTATTATTAGTTTTTTATTTTGGTACTCTCATCAATCAGTGCTGCGCATGATTGAAAGCTTTTTGCCAAGCGCGAATAGCTGAAAAATAAAACAGGCGTCATTTGGCCGTTTAATTGCACTCTTCAGCCTCAGTTTGAGTTGCGGTTTTCCAACGTCGTTTTGGCCTTTTACAATTCGCTTAAGATTGTGAACTGTAGAATTGTAGATGAGTGCACTCGACTACTAAATACCTAGCATTTTCTTTAGTGAAAAATATGTAATACTTTTCAAAGTGGTGGTTGATTGGAAAACAACAAACTAATATTTTGAAAAGTTTCCCTATAGTTGCTCCTCAAATCATTTCTTGATTTTAATTTTAGGAAAATCATTTGGATACAGATACTTAAATCTAATTGTTGTGCGTTAAAAAATGTGCATTCAAAAACCATTTGTAAATCACATCTTTAAAAGTGCAAACTCAAATGATTGACAACAAATGAAAAAGTTTTTCTACTTTTAATGTTAAGAATGTTAAGAATGAAATTATTTTATAAATTTAAATCTAAATAGTAATAAGATTATGTTAATGTTTATTATTTGTAGAATAATACATTTAAAGTTAACACTTAAATACTAAACTTGAATAATAAACGGATCACATGATGGTGCGAACTAAAACTATTATTATATTTACTAAGTAATAAATGTTCTGTATTTTTAATTTGCCTTCAAAATTACTTCTTCAATGGATCATGATTACTCGCTGGTAGAGTACCTTTGGGCAGATATTGACAGTGACGATCATGAGGAAGTTAATCAGCTATTTGAAGATATTTATAAAGACAACCTGTTGTTTTTTCGCACAATATTGGAATCAAAGATTGAGATGCAGAAAAGAAGCTGAGAAGAGGGGCCGAGAAAAGGGACTGGGAAAAGGGGCTGAGAAAAGGGGCTCATTAATCTAATGATAGTGAAAGTCCGTAATCGGGCCGAATTACTCTGTAAGCTTCCTGGTAAATGATGTGTTACAAAGCCAAGCTTAATATCAGCATACCCTTTTACCCTAACAGTACGGAGTATTATTATGCAAATGGTTAGCGCGCATCAAAAAAGCCGTAATAAACATTATGCCGGGTTTATGATTTCAAATTAATTGCCGGCAAACAAGTTTGCTTAGCAAATATTGTTCACAAGTAATTGCACAGAAGAGGCGCAAATGCAAAAGAATTTCCGCAATATTAAGATGAACGGCAGCCCCAACAACAACAACAACAACAACAACAAGAACAGCCACAGCAGCAGTAAGTAGTAGAAGCAGCAGCAGCAACCACATATAGTAAACAATAGGAATCAAGAGTCGAACCTTTCACCCATCGATGAAGATGACGACGATGATGGTTTACAGAGATTAGAATAAGAATGGCAGTTGGGCGCCTAAAACGAATGAAAGTGAAGTGAAAGTAATTTGCATATGTATGAAATTTTGTTTGTTTTTGATGACACCGGTTGGCGTCAGAAGCATAAAAGGGAATTTTTACACCCAAGCTATTTGCATGTTTCGCTAAAAATTTAACAGCCGACTTGGCCACTACTAGTCTTGACATGTTTTTGTAGTGCAACTTTGGCAACTGCAGCCACATTGCCGGCGAGTGAAAGTGCCACAAAATTGCGCAAAAATATTTGCAAGCATGAATATAAAACAACAAAAAAAAAAAAAATACTCACAGGCACGCATCATAATGTTTGTATTCTATAAATTAATGCTGCATTTAAAAACAGTTGACAAAAAACTCACGCGCTTAACAGTCGAAAATGAGAAATATTCGTAGCAGAAAGTAAATCGGAGAAAGTTGCCAGTCTTAACGACGACGATGAAACTGAAGCTGATAGTTTGGCAGGTATTTGCTTATTTGTTTACTATCATCATCATGATCATCATTTTGGCCAAAATGCCGTAACATAAGTCTGGCTGGGTCTGGACACAACTGCTACCACAATTAATCATATATCAGCAGAGCGGGCGAGCAGCCAAGAAGCCAAGCTTGTTAATGATTTCTGGCAAAAATAAATTTACACAAAAAAAAAAGAACGAATGTTGTAAAAACTGCGAGTAACAAAAATAGATGCTGCCTGTTTTAAGCCTTTGTCCGCGTCGCGTGTGTCGTACAAATCAGCATGAGAAGAGCCGGGCATATAAATCAGTTTTCAGTTTTTGGTAGCACTGTTACCAAACAGCAGTTCGGCAGTGCATTGAACTCTTCAGCGTGTCGAGCGACAAAAGGAAGTGCCAAGAATCTTGACCATGCCAAAAACAAAAATGTATATAAAAAGACAAACAAAAGCAACAACAATAAAACCCAAAAAACCTTGAACCCGTCTTGCGCTTTTTGTTGCCATCATTGTTATTGCTCTTGTTGTTGTTGTTGTTGCTGCTGATTGGTGGTAGCCATATAGATATTTTGAACTCTGGCCGCCAGACTCACATTTCACGTTTACGCGTGAAAGTGCTGCAAGCAAGCAAAACCCTCGACCGATCATTTGTTTTTACTTTCTAAATTGAAATGTTTCGCTACAGATACTTACTTCTCGTGTGCGAAACAAAAACGTCTTCAAAATGAACTTAACTGATCCGGCCCCTGACCCGGCCCCCGATCCGGCTGGCAGTGCAAAGTGGAATCGAAAAATGAAATATGAGGTCCATCACTGTAATCCTAAAATAGACCAATCAGTTGTTGTTATGGAAAACCTTTGATGCCCCATGCTGAGCTTCTGACATATCTGTCTGAACTTCTTCTGTCTGAACCATAAAGTGACAATGCTTAGAAGTGGAATCGATATATATATATATATAATATAACAAGTAAGAGGTCCGCCACTTTTATCCTAAAATTGTGCAGTTATTTGTTTTATGAGAAACTGCCAGTCTGTGAGATTCTGTCTGAGCTTCGATGCTTCGAGTAATGCCGAACAATTAAGTGACAATCTTAGATGCTACAATAATTTGTAGTAGCTCAAATCTAGATATATTATATAGATTTGGGAGTTAAAAATACTTACTACTTATATATATACATATGTAGATTCAACAAACTCTATGTTAATTATTTAATTAGTTCAAGATTGCTGAAGCATTATGTACATAAATACATGTAAAGTTAGGTGTTAATTTAAATTAAATACTACTGTGTGCTCCAAATTAATCTTCATCTTAATATAAAAGTTGTTTACCAACAATAGAAGCCAATTAAATCCATATTTGAGGAGTTTTGTCACATAAATGAAAAGATGTGTGTGATCTGCTAAAAAACCTGTGTTGCTTCAATCGATCTTTTTTTATTTTTATTGCAATTTTCTCAAAAATAAGGCTGGCTGGTCGTCAATAAAATGCAAAATTAAATTTAATACGTTAAAAATTATTTTGTAAACCTTGCTTTTTGTTAGTGAAAAGTAAGTTGTCTAAAATAAAAGACTTTAGGGCCTGACTGTGTGGTAGGACATCCTTTCAGCGGCGGTCAAGCATTAATTTTTTATGGCACAAGTCTGAAAAACTTGTCTGATAAATGGATAACAAATAAAATGATAAACATGGATTAAATCGATTACGAATCAATCTTTTTTGCAGTTGCCGTTCCGCGTTAAATCAATTATCCAATTATTTAATCCAATTAGGCCTAGCTTTATATTTTAAGTAATTGGGAATTAGTTCTTATTTAGAATTAAAATTTCTCTCTAAATTCTTTTTTTTTAAATTTGTTAGGTCTGATTACATTTCGAAATTGGCCGTATTGCAAAAAAAAGTTCCCGTAAAGTGTCGAAGGCGTTAATAGACATTACTGTACATTTATTATACTGTTTAAGTGCTGTCGACATTTGTTGATTTAATAAAATGAAATAATGATGAAGATAACCTCAGGCTATCCAGTATGTGCTGATGAGAAATGCAATCAGTAAACGCTGTAAACACGTTCTGATTACCATTTGTGAGCTCAAGATACACAGAATTATTCCTAGTAATTACAAAATCATGTTAAAGTGCAGATATAACAGATCTGGAGGGATGCTGAAGCTGAGAAGTAACTGGCTTTTCAAAACACTTTGTATGTAGCGGAATGATAAACAAAATATGTTAATTTTTTTATTACAAAAAGGAAAAACATTAATAAAAGACGCACAATTTTAGGAACGGATTTAGGGTGAGGGTAAGGATTTTATGGTCAATAGTTCCTTCAAAACTAAAGTAATATGGATATCCAGCAAATAGATAGATAGCCTATAGAGTTAGATCTCAATTTATAAATTTATTTGAATTCGAATTATGCCAAGGTACTAAAGATATATAAATAATAAGTTCCAATATCTTTAAAAACAATCAAAAAACTACCACTTATCATACGAAGAGTGATTTTTGCCACGACCAAGTCAATGGCTTATCGTTATTTATAAATTGTTGTAATAATATTGGCCAATTAATTAACCTACGTGAAGGAAAAATGCCAATGACTGTTTTTGAAAGTTAGTTGGTAACCCAAAAAATCTTTATCAGCTTAAGCACTTCAGATTCCTAATTGTCGTCAATATATTGGCCGTGCCACCCGCGGTGCAGGTGTATGCAGAGTTCACTCCTCCATGTACAATCTATATGTTTGAGTTAAGTTAAGGTCGGTGAATCACACTTTCTCCATGTTGCTGGAGTGGCAGCATAAGTTGCTGAGACTTTTGCATAAATTATGGATCTGTATGCTCGGCTCAGAACAATCGAGGCACTGTCGTGGTGCAGTGACGGGTGGGGAGTGGGGAATGGTGAGCGACGTCATGATGCCGATAATAATAAAGATAAATGTCGTGGCCAGTCAAGGTGCGTTGCAAAAAGCCCCAGAATGCCTGATGATGACTAATGTGCAGCTCTTAACTTAAAAATGGGGCTTAGTCAGCGGTTTTTTCTTACCAGCTCGTTCTGTTTCTCCGCTTTTTCCTGTCCGACCGCACAAAACTCACAAATCGAACTCAGATTTCAATTTAAACTTAAACTTTCATTTTAATTAGGCGAGCCGGCACTCAAAATGGCGCGTACAGTCTATTTTTAGTCGTCCCTAGTATCTGGGCATCATTTAGCTGCCGTTTTGTGTCACTTAGGCGGCGCGCCACGCTCATAAACAACCCATCCATATTGTAAGTATGTATGTTTGAGCGTCCGACCGACCGTTTGTCCAGCTCCAGCTCCAGTATCTGCCGCGTGTATCTTTGTATCTGCGTAGCACAATGATGCACTTGGGCCTAATGGTTGCACATGTGCTGCCCAGCCTGCCGATTCTGCCTCAATTCTATTCTCCTCTCTCAGCGGTTTTCTACACCCAGGCAGCTCGAGTTGAGCTCGCTCTAGTTCTATTTTGGGAACTTGTTTTCCAAGCTAGCTTTTATCTGGTGACCCAGTACGGTAGTTTAATTAATTTATGTAATGCAATTTAAATTCAAGCTCATCCAATTTTGTAACATTAGATGAAGAGATGAAGCGGAAATCGAGGAAAACAGTTGAAAAGATAGAGCAACTCATATTGTATTAGAAATGAAATAACTGTAATATAATTTTCAATTTATTTGAAAACAATTATTATAGTTATTATGTAGAGTTAAAGATGTAACTGATATTAAGTATATGTTTGCGAAAAAAGTGCGATCGTTTTCGAAAAATGTAGCAAATTTCTTTAGAAACTTGCAATTTCTTTTACTTTATATTATTTCAACAATTTCAGTTTCATTTGATCAATAAGAAAAATATTACAAAATAAAACATTGCAAATTTTACTGCAAATACATAAAATACAATTATATAATAATATATAATTGTATAATAATATATAATATAATTTTCAATTTATTTGAAAACAATTATTATAGTTATTATGTAGAGTTAAAGATGTAACTGATATTAAGTATATGTTTGCGAAAAAAGTGCGATCGTTTTCGAAAAATGTAGCAAATTTCTTTAGAAACTTGCAATTTCTTTTACTTTATATTATTTCAACAATTTCAGTTTCATTTGATCAATAAGAAAAATATTACAAAATAAAACATTGCAAATTTTACTGCAAATACATAAAATACAATTATAATGCTCTATATATATATATATATATATATATATATATATAGAGCATTATAATTGTATTTTATGTATTTGCAGTAAAATTTGCAATGTTTTATTTTGTAATATTTTTCTTATTGATCAAATGAAACTGAAATTGTTGATATATATATATATTTAAGAAATTCTTGTAGTAAGACTCTTTCCTCATTCCGAATAAAGCGCTACGCTGTAAGAAAATTAAATCAAAAGACACAACTCAGGCAAGCCCCAAGAACAAAATATTGGAAAAATATGAATTTTGCTGGCAGTTGAAAAAATTATTCCGAGGTTTTTAGAGGAACACTGACTAATTGGACGAGACTAAATGGATTGTAAAAATCATGTATTACAATTTATAAACGATTTAATAAAACTACCTTTAGTCCAGCTGTCCTGAGGGAAGGAACATGCTACTATACTCGATTTGAATGCCAGAATTGTTTTTATTTTCCATTGTCTTGTACTTCATTAATCAGTCATATCATATTTACTGAAGTTAGCTTCCATTTAGAGGTATAGATTAAATAAATATCACTATACTATACATCATTAAATAAAGTGCCTCTAGATTTTTAATAATTTTGAAAACTAATATGTGCGTTAGACAAGTTATAAATAAGACGGTACATGAGTCTGTCGCATTGCTAATGATACAAGTGCCCATTAACAAAAATGTCATTGTTAAATATTATGAATAAATATATATAGTTGAAATGAAAGTGTTTTTTGTGGCTATTTTTACCTCTTTTTTAAATTATTCGCTTGACTATATTTTATTGTTATCACGAAAAATGTCTCATTTCGTATTTTAAAGTTATATTAGGAGTTCTGACATTTTAGTATTGCGAGCCAAATAATTCAAATTTATAAAAATTACTTACAATAACTGGTCTAGAACCAATAAAATAGCGCCAACGACAGAAGTTTAGTTGTAGAAGTGCAAAAATTAATTGAAATGAGGGAGCCTTTCTCTAAGAACAGTTATTAGATATTTTAAAAAATTTTTCACCAGAGACTAGTTTTGTTGCATGTTATGGGATGCCACATTACTAATTCCATGCTAATGCGTTTGTTAGAAAAGCAATTATAGCTGCTACTTGAGAATGAAATGGTGGCACAATTTAAAGCTCTAGTCCTTGAACTAGTTCGATGTAAAAATAGCCACAACTCTATAGATGTGTTGCCTGTTGCATTGCCATGATTTTGTCGTGTCGCTTGTGTTTGGTCATGTCGCACAGCAGTTTTCGTTTTCAATGCGGCCCTAAAGGCGGTCGACGTCGACAGTCAGCAACGGGTAGTCTGGAGACAGACAGAGAGACGGACGGACAGACAGACAGATAGACCGACCGACCGTCCCTGCTATGCTTGGCATGCATTCAACACACGATACTTGGCATTCTTAGCAGGCAGGCAGGCAGCCAACCAGGCAGCCAGTAAGGTAGGACTGCGTGAGTTTGTGTCCAAAGTCTTTTGTTTTGTTCAGTTGTTGGTTTTGTTGTTTCTGTTGTTTCTGTTGCTATTGCTTTAGCTGTTCCTGTTGTTGCTTCTGCTTCGGCTGTTGTAGTATGTGGCAGCCTATCGATCGGCATGATCATCATGTTGGCTGCACTGCGCCAGTGCCAGTGCATGCTATTTTTATTACAATATATGCTGCAAAATAGTAACAACAATCCCTCGTAACCCCCACCCCCCACACCCGGCACACACCCGACACACACCCCCCTACATGCGGCCGCTTAGCAACGATTGCCATCAGTCGGAGCGTTGTCAACGCTTTTTGCATTGTTTTTCATGCGCAGTCCATTACATGATTTTATTATGTTCCTAGCATTCGCAGCGTCATGTAGAAAAATGTGGCTGAGCTTTTGTTTTACTAGTGCGCCGCCGCCGCCTGCTGTTCAGTTTTGTCACTTTTTGTGGGATGTGGCCAACTGAACAGCATAGGCATCGCTTCCCATCCCAACCCATCCCATCCCATCCTATTCCATTCCAGCCAGCCAGTCAGCCAGCCAGCTAGCCAACACGCACGCTCTAATGAGCAAAAATCATTTAAGACGACCAGTCTCCTGGGCTATTTTTAGTTTAGCATTTGCTATATATAGAGAAGAGTGGCACCAGCACCAGCACCAGCAGCAGCACCCTAGTCTGCAACCTGAGGCGGTGGTTTTATTGGGCTTCGACTGAACTGGTTCTAGGCAATGTACAAAGTATTTCTTGTTGCTTTTGTTGCTGTTGGAGGTAATGCGATCTAATGATGATGCAGGCACAGGAATTTGCATTTCAGATTTGACTTTTTTTCTCTCGTAAATGTGGCGAAACCGAAAAGCCGCGCATATGGAGTTCATTAAACAGCCAGGCCCAAAGAATCAGGCGAGCCTATCGGTCAAGTACCTAAGACTAAGAAACGCCAAGAAGAATATCGTCATGGACAAGACAAAGAAGAAGAAGAAGCAGAAGAAGAGGAAGCTTCGGCAGCAACATTCAGACAGGCAAGCAGGCAGGCAGGCGCTGGCTAATTGCGCGTGGCGGAAGCAACAACTACAACAACAACAGTAACGGCGGCATGTTTAAGCAGCTGTGGCAAGCACTTCTCATGCTAATTAAACAGAATTGGGCAAAGCACAACACTACACACAATACACAATACACAACACACCAAACACCACACACAGCAAAGTGAAGCGAAGTCAAGTGAAGTGAATTGACGTGTAGTAGTGAAAGAGTCCACAAAACGGTTCTTAGCAAATCGCCTCGGTCTCCGCCTGGGACTGGGACTGGGACTACGGCTGCGAACGCGAAGGCGAACGCGAATGGGCCTGAAATGTCGACGTCGCAACGTCCAAAATCCGTTGCAGCTCAACATGTTAATTTCAGCTCAGAAACAGCTCTCAGAGCTCGGCAAGTCTGTGAATTTCGTGGAAGAGTTAAGAGCATGAAAGTATGAATTACAACTGATGCGCAAAATTGAAGCGTCGGCAACGAACCGACCACTCTACCCATTAAGTACAAGGGCAGTAAGGAAAGGGGCAGCAAGGGGAAGTGCGGCAAATAAATACAAACAAAAGAACCTGTTAAGAGGCCATGCACACACAAAAAAAAAAAAAACAATTCACAATTCTGGTGACTTACTCCTCGGGCGGGTCTGTCGGTCTGTGCCAAAAGTCGTTGCACTTTTGCCGAAAATTTTCGACTGCATCTCAGCATCTAGATTTAGCTGCCGTGATAAGCAAACTGGAGCCTCTGTCGCTGCCTTCATGTTTGTCTTTTTTTTGTATTTTTTATTTATTTTTTATCGGCCCCAGACCTAATGACCAAAAGTCGACGGCTGGACTTAGTCAGTCAGCCGCAGTGCCGCGTCTGTCGTAAATGGCAAATGGATGCGAAAATGTGTGTGCATGATAAATTGTTATTGGAGCTAGCAATTACGGTTATGCACACACACACACACACACAACTGTGTTGCATTTCCTATAAGAATGTGTGAGTAAATAGCAGGCGATAAATTGAAAGCCAAAGCCAAAAATAAACAAGCTGCAAGTAATGATAACAAATAAAAAGCAGCGAGTCAGGGAAAGAGTCAGCCAAAGGGATAAAGGAGTAGGGAAAAGAGCGTAAATGCTAGAGATGAAAGCGTGATTGATTTTCTTTTTAAACATGTACATAGGTGGCCGACTTTTAGAAGAACAACTTTAACTTCCTTTAACTCTCTCCATTATTATTAAGTGTTAACTATTTAGTTAAATACTTCTGTAAAGTTGTTTCGGATTTTCATTCATCTTATGAAGAAGTGTTAATGGACACTCTTGTATAAAAAAACATCACTATTTCGAACGAAGCATACATTTACTTTCTTCGAAGGAGTGGTATACTAGTTGCAGTATTTTAAAATTAAATCCCTTGGTCGCTTTATAAAATTATTCATAAATTATTAGGTATTATTGTAATTTGATTAGATTTGTCCTATTTAGGCTTTCCTAATTTAACTCTCTCCATTAATATTAAGTGTTAACTATTTACTTAAATACTTCTGTTAAATTGTTTCTGATGTTCATTCATCTTATGAAAAAGTGTTAATGGACACTCTTGTATAAAAAAAACATCACTATTTCGAACGAAGCATACATTTACTTTCTTCGAAGGAGTGGTATACTAGTTGCAGTATTTTAAAATTAAATCCCTTGGTCGCTTTATAAAATTATTCATAAATTATTAGGTATTATTGTAATTTGATTAGATTTGTCCTATTTAGGCTTTCCTAACTTATAGGCGTTTTGTTTATAATTTTTTTTATATTGTTTTCCTAGACAGTCTATATCTGTTATCATAAATATAAATAAACAAATAATTTAATTGTTTATTTCAGTGTCTTTTTTTGAGTTTGAACCACTGCCGTATTGTGGGGCGTAGTACTGGAGTACATTTCTTTCGCTAATAACTTTTTTTTAGAAATACCTAAAATTCAGTGAAATTTGAATTTAAAATAGATTTATTCATATTAATAATGATGCATTCTGAAGCGGGGAGAGGGAAAAAATTCAACTAGTGCGACTTTTCAAGTTGTAATTGTCCCTGCGTTTTTCATAGGGAATAAGAACAAAATTTATATATATCCTTAAACAATAAGCCAAGACGAACCCCTATCGTACAGTTTTGGGCTAAGAACTTGATTATTATTTATATAAAATTGTTTTTTGATCAATACAACTTTAGGCATAATCATTATTTTATGAGTTTTATTTTATTACTCAAAAAGTAAAGTTTTAAAATAAAACTCAAAATTAATTATTAAAATTTGAGAGGATGAATAAAAATTAAAATTCTTAGACCATAGTGAAATTGTATAGCTATTACTAAAAAAGGATATTGGTAAATTTTTCGCTTTCTCAAAACTACATTAAGTAAATGATTTTTTCGTTAAAAAAATAACAAAAAAATAAACATTACTTGCGGTCCGTAATTCGATTTTAATCATTTAGCAGTGGTAGGAACCTTGAACATTATTCAATTAGTTTGAAAAGATCAAATACTTTTCTTTAGCATTTATAGGACTATCTAAGGTGTACTCTAGTTTCTTTGTGTCATCATTATTGTCACATTTGAGTTTATTTGACAATCGACTAGCATTTATAACCCAAATGCATATTTCCTTTTCACAAATGATTTCTCGATTTTTATTTACAACTTTCACACACCCGTCTCTAGCGGATATTCGAGTTGGTATACGTAGCTGATAAAAAGCAGCATCACGGTAGTAAGTAGTCAAGATAGAGACATGAAATGCTTTCAGTCAGCCGCCCCAAATAACCGCCCGTGCCGCCCATTTAAGCGCCACGCTTAATGCAGTGCAACGTTAAATGCTTTTACCAAGGATTTGCCGCTCAAATCCACAGCAGCAGCCAAGAGTAGACAAACAGACAACGGACAACCAACCAACCAACAACAACAACAAAACAGTGTCGAGCATTGCAAAACTACCACAGTGAGGCCAATTCACACAGACAGCTCCACATGGCCGGAGATGCCGATGCCTTAGAGGAAGACAACAACAACAACTCAACATGATGATGATGACGACGACGATGTTGATGATGATGATGATGCTGACAATGAGGTTGCCAACTTCTCTCGCGCGACATTGAAATTGATGATGTGCTCGTACAGTGGTGCTCTGCTCTGCTTCGCTCTGCTCTGCTCTGTTCTCGCCTCTCACGCCCTCTCTGTAGTTTTTGCTGCTTTCACTTTTTGTGCGCTTTGGATTTTTGGCTAGACACGCAAAAACTTCCCTTTTTTCCTGTTGGAGTGCCCCGAACGCCTCCTCCCACTGCCACTCTAACTGTGTTTAAGCAAGGCGCCAGAGCGTGCTACTGACTGTCTCGCTGTCTCGCTGCCCGTCTGCCCGTCTGCCCGTCCGTCCATCTGTCTGTCTATTTGTGTTGCCTTAGCTGGTTGCACTTGATCCCCTAAAGTGAAATTAGGAAAAATTTTCAATTAAAAAGCATTTAAGTAATCCACATTTAATGCCACTGCAAAAGCTCTCCTGGTTCTGTGGTGCGTGTGTGGCGGTGGCGGGCTGCGAAGGATGTCGAGGGCGCCAAACATTTAAGGGTGACTTGACAGGACGCACTGGCGCCTGCCTCGGCTGCAATTGATTGTCAAATGGTGGCAACATTGCTGCACTTGCTTCCTTGCCTCCTTGCTCATTGACAGAGCGTTGCGGAGCATTCTCCTCTACTGTTGATTTTTTCGGCTAGCTTGCAATTTGTCGAGAATTTGCTAATGAAGCGCATGGCCGGCAAGTTGGTGAAAGTTAATTGAATTGTCAATTGGCTAAAGTTTAGTTAGGATAATTGCTATGTGCAGGAGTGCCACTGCAAGCCGAAGCTGTCGGCAGAGCATTCTTGGTTTCTCTTCCGTTTTGTAGCAATAATCGCTATGTTTAATGAAAATTACAAAAAAAAAAAAAGCTGGCTGGCAATTGAACAGAATTGATTAAGTTCCTTTCATTTACCTACAAATTTCAAATTGTTTATTAATGATGATGGTCATTAAACTATTCAGGAAAATAATCAGAGATCTATGGTCAAGTTGTTTCCGTAGTATAAGTCGTATATACTATACATACATACTTGTATACTTGTATGTGTTTTCATTTCTAATTAAATAATAATGCTCACTTCATTAATATTGAATCCTAGCGACACTGCTTTTGCAATATTTGTGACGCTCTATTTTAACTTTATGGATAAGAAATATGCCTTTTTAATCAAAGTTTAATATTGTTACAATTTACAAATTACAGCTCAAATTCAAATATAATTTAAACATTTTATTATTTCATCGACCTTTTACTTTTGTTAAGTGAGTTTAGTTTAGTTGCTTAGTTGTTTATTACAATTTGATAATTTATTTCAATATTATATTAATTTCTTATACACTCAATTTGATGTTGAATAGAGAACCCAAAACTTCCATTTAGTTTATCTTAAGTTGAAAAAATACAAAATAATAAACACACAGCAAATTCCATATTTCGAATAAGTGAATCAGTCCAATATATCCAATCCAAATTAAATAGTTTGGTTCAATTGCATAAAAAGCCTAATACGACTGCTTATATGTATTATAAATCCGATTCCACAGTTCTGCACTGGGATTAGTGTTGTTGTGAAATGTTGCATTGAGAATGCGCAAATAAGTTGATTACTAATTTGGATTTGAATTGCATTTTGAATGCCTGGGGTCGTATTAGAAGAGGAACTGAAGGGCAAGATCATAGATCAAGTAAAGTGATTTCTTTTCAGAATATTTGTGGCGCGTTGCCTGTCGATGCCGCCCCGATCTGGTGTATTTGCCTAAGGGTAATTGAAACCAAGCAACTGTGGTGCAAAATTGAAAACAAAAAAAAAAAAAGAAACGAAAAACCAAGGAGCGTGAATTCCCCAACGAGAATGAAAATTGTCGGGCCAAATGCAAACAGGCAGGCGGAGAATTCAACAACGTAGCCAGTTAGCCATAGAGCGAGTTGGGCGGCGGGCAGACAAGTGCAACGTGCTGCGTGCTGCGTGCAACATGAGCAAGTGAGCAAGTGAAACAGACGCATTAGAAATGCAACAAATCACAGCGGGCGCGGAATTCGAGCGTGGCAGGCAGGCAGGCAGGCAGCAGGAAAAAACCAGAACCCAGACATACGAGTACGCACTTTGGTTTGCAACAACAAGCCGCAACAGCAACACCAATAACAACAACTACAAGAAAAGCCCGACAATGGCGACGACTGCGACGACGACGACTACGACGATGTCTGCATTGAGTTGCCCGGCAGCGCTTTTCCTTCCTGCAATAAGTCAGCGAAGTAAACAAAGCAAAAGCAAGGCACACAAACTGCGTTACAAATTGTATCTAGTTACAATTTGCAAACTACACACACACACTTACACCACGTCAAGTGCTGGATAAGTGAGAAAAGTGGGGGGAAAGGCGCATGGGGTGATGTTGTTGTTGCTGTTGCTGTTGCTGCTGCTGATGATGATGACGACGACGACTTTACTGTGCGTGTTGAAGCGCAATTTTTATTTGTCCATACATTGCTAACTCCTCTTGTAGTTGTTGCTGTTGTTGTTGTTATAAATATCATTTGGCATTGAAGTACGCGAGTTCTACCCAGCCTGCACAGCATTTGTTGCTATTGCTTTACGAAAGCATTTCCTGCACTTTTGCACAACGTGTCGTATACGCTATATTAGTTATTAGGCAATCGACATGCCTATACAATCGTACACTCAACAAAAAACCAGAGACAATGTGGCAGCCGAGCAGTAGAGAAGAATAAGAAGTGCTATTGCTGCACTTTTGGAGTCGTAGTACTGGAGTACTATACAATGTTAGGCTAATAACTTTTCGTATGATAAGCCGATTTCGCTTATTTTATTTTAATAAAGGTAGCTTTGAAATAATGCCTCTTAAATACCATTTTCCCCCTTTACCACAGCCTTTGAACTTTTATCTTATGCACCGTTTTTCTATGATATTCTCAAGATATAGTACACCGATTTTGTTGAAGCTTCAAAACAAACGACATCGTGAGAACCGAAAAACTGATACAAAATGGGAGTTTTCAAAGATATTGCTAAGATATAGTGTAAATATTAGTTTTGGCTAAGTTATTATAAAAAAATAAAATGATATTGTATTCCAAATAAATATCTAATTTTAAAAGAAAAAGTATTTGAATTGATCGGATTGATTCGTCCTTCCGATAACGTTCTTCTTTTCTTGTGAGACTTTGCAAGGTGCGTGGAGGCTAAGGTCGAGATTGTGGAGTTTGTCAACTTTTGAATGAATCTACAGCTAATGGCTAATGTACCGTTCATTACCGTCTCGGGCTTCGAGTTACTGGAAATGTTTGTCCCGAAAATAAGCGCCCTGTGTTCTGTTTATCGATGATATCGATTCTGTGGGCAGGAAGCATAGCGAGAAAGCCTTTGTAGGTTGCTCGAAACACTAAACGATTAGCTGGTTGAGATGGATGGTTTTAATACAACAACGAATGTGGTTGTGCTGCCATCCACCAATCCTGGACATATATGGGCTTAGAAGCTAATGAAACTAGGACGCTTTGATCCCCAAATATAGGCACCTGCAAAGGGACCTGATGTTGCTAGCACTTGTTGTTCCATAAAATATCAAGGCTCTTATATAGAAAGATGGAGTAACATACATTCAGGCGTCTTACAAAACCCTTTTAACCTTTGCTTACACAGGGTAGAAAAATATTAATTGGCCATCAATTTGAGGTTTGTTTTAATTTAATACATTCAAAATATTTTGAATTAGCCTTCATGAATATTAATAGTTTATCGGTTTTAATTGAATAGACCTTTCTGCTTGTATTATGAATAAATATGCAAGTTTTATGAAAATGTTAGTTAAGCATAAAACTTACAAAATAAATGCTTGCTTTCAGTGTATATATTAAAGCCCACATCTCAGCAGGAACCTTGGCAAACAAACCAGCAGGGAAAATTGCAGTGGCAGCAGCCAAATGAATTTTCCAAGTTGTTAAGACTTCAATTGCCGCAATTCCCCAACCACCACCAGCAGCACCACCAGCACCACCAGCACCAGCAGCAGCAGCAGCAGCAGCACAGTCTCAGTCAGAGCCTTGCCAAATTGGCTAACTGCGTTCAGTGGCTAACTTGCAGGCTACCTTAAACTCAACTCAACTGGTTAACTGACTGACCATGGCGAACAAATCTAATGCGCTTGTTAACGCCAATTGCACAAGCTGTTTGCAATTTGGCCAACGGTAGCGTTTAATGTCCAATTCGTTTCGCTGTTGTTGCTGTTTCTGTTGCTGTTGCTGTTGAAGTTCCTCCATTGGCGGGACAAGGACTGTGCCAAGTGGAAAATCAACTTGTCGCCTGCCACGCCACGAAATTTCAATTAATGTGCAACGACTGACGAATGAAGCTGCAGCTTCTGTACATTTTGGGCATGGAACGTCATAACTCAACTGCAATTTAAAGCCAAAGTCACCCGAGGACACACTTGAACAGGCAACAAGGAGGGTCTGCTGGAGCGTCAAGCGACTTCAAGCCAAAAACTAACACAATACTAGACACAAAAGTCGTCGCACAGGCATCATGTCAAAGGCAGTCACCAGCTAGACGCACTTAAGCAACACAGCCAACATGAGTTACGAGTGTTGCCGAAAACTAGTTCATTTCACTAAATTGAATTGGTTGTCAAAACAATATAAACGATGGCTATTTTTAGCAGTGATTTGAACGATATAATTATGATGGCGAAAATGCAAAATAAACAAAATATTAAGAAAACCATTAGCAGCTAAGAGCATTGAAACATATTTGCTTATTTTACATCTTCAGCTCATACATACTATAATTATTAAAAATTACACAAATTTACACAGACAAAATGAGCTGTTTTTTTTTCATAGTTGTAGTTGTAATGATGTGGCTCACTAGAATTGGATGAAAAAACAAATATTGACAGCTCATCAAATCAAATATTAAGTTTATGACGAATTTGTTTAAAAATATCAGTGATATTTTCTATGGATACAAGAAAATTTGGCAACAATCCAGAGATCAAGTCTCCTCTTGCTAGCCCCTCTTGTTTTGCAAAACCTTAAAAATTAATTGGGTTTTTTAGTTTCAGACTTTTTTTATATTGTATATATGTATGTTTTAGTTATTCGCCCCAAACACTCGTAAACATTTTCAAAGGAGACTGGTTATTTGGGAGTTACTTAGACTAATTATCCAAGAGACTCTGGCGATCTCTTCTAAACTCAAATACTAAGGTAAGTCTAGAGCCAAGTTAAGGTTCTTAAACTGAATGCAGAACAATTAGTATGGTGGAGCATCGCTTATATCTTCACAGCAATGTTGGCAATGTTTTATTGATAAGCGGTTTCATTCTTAGGGAGGAGAGAATGTTTGATTCCTTACGCTAGCACATTGTCATATTGTGAAGTCCTCCTTAATAGTATAATATATTTTGTAAATAAAGTGTAGTTGTTTATTTTCTAAAGCATACTTAAACATTCTTGAAGAAAATCAATATCTGCCTCCCTATGATCCTCAGATTCCCAGTAGTAGTAATCGTAAATAATTTGTAATTATCGTTATGTTGCTCAATCAGATTTATTTGGTTGCTGATTGTTAGATATTGTTAATAATAAATTATTTGGGTTACATACCTGCTATGTACTTTAATAAGGACATAATTAAATATGTTACTTATCGATTTTCCTTCGTTCGAATCGTATCTCGGAGTATTTTCGAAAGTGGGCTAACAACTCTATACATTAACTAACTAACTAACCGAGCATTCTAACACTTTAAAGACTAAGTTCATATTGGTTCGCTCATCTACGAGCACCACAGCGCTGCCGAGTAGCTCCTTGAGAGCTTCGGAACGAGAGCGCGCTTGAAACCCAAAAATTGTTAATGGGCATGCCAAGTGAAGTGTGTGCCAGGCCAGGGCAATGGTGTCTGGGCTTTGAGAAGCGTCAGACTGTGAATGTGAAAAAGCCAAAATTTAAACATTAAATGTAAGTAACACAGACAGACACACACATACACACAGATACACTGGTGCAGTTAAATTTGTGGCGGCAGACACAGATACCGAAAATGAAGCAGTTGAAAAATTGCCGCCAGTCATTTGGCGCGAAATTCAATTCCCGACTGCGTTGACATGGAAATGTTGGCAGTTGGAGAGGCTTGTTGGTTGGTTGGATGGCTTGGTTGGCTGCAACTGCTGATGATGATGTTGCTGTTGTTGTTGTTGTTGCTGCTGCTGCGCCTTGGCCTGGCTGCTATCGCAAATATTTTGGCAACGGCTAAAATATGGCTACGGTCGCGGCAAAAAGTCCTGTCCTAGCCGCTTTAATGCGATATGATATACACACGAGTGTGTATGTGTGTGTAGTATGTATGTATGTATGTGCTTTATGAGTGCAACTATATACATATTTATGAAATACTGTGCATGTGTGTGTGTGTGTGCCTGTTTTTGTGGCAATATGTATGGCATACATGGCGTATGCGCATTCTGAATTTTGCGGCGTTGTTTGCCGTCGCGTACGATTGAGCTTCTCTGCTGATGTGTGTGAGCGTGTGAGTGTGTGCGTGTGTGTGTGTGTGTGTGTGTGAAACGTGACAGTGGGCTATGTATAGAGAACGCGTTTCCATCTGTCTCAGCTGGCTGCTGCACAGTCTCTGGCCCTTTTGCAAATATTTATGCTTTACATTTCATTCGGCACATTGTTTGAATTTGTTTGTGCGACGCCATTGTAGACATTGTTGCTATAGTAGTGGGTTGTTCTTGTTGGTGTTGGTGTTGGTGTTGTTGTTTGTTTTCTTTTTTTTTCGCTGAATGACTGAGTGAGTGAGTGAGTGTGATGATTATTGTTCGAGCTGATTTCTGGTGTTATTGTCGTCGTTGTTGTTGCTGTTGTATGCGACAGAACAAGCATATTCACATGAGTTGTTTGTTCTTTGCAACATTGCTGGGGCAGGCATAGCGGCTTCGCAAAGTGATTCGACACAAAGCCGAAAGAACATTTAGCTAACCCAATTTTGCTTTGTTTATTTCTTGAACCTTTTCGAGTTGGTAAGTTGGTCACGTTGCATCGAGGGTTGACATTGCTTGGACATGTCACTCAATTAACAACAGCGTTCAATTTTTTTTCCATTTTTTTTTTTGTTTTTCATAATAAAATGCGATACCGTTTTGGTAGATTGTGTTTTCATTTATGGTCGAGTATATGGGACAGCATTGTTTTGGATCGCAATTTGTGGTTCGTGTGAGCTTAAATTCTATTTATTTATAAAACAAAAGAAGACAAGTCTAAATGGTTTCTAGCTGGCATTATAAAATTCAACGGACAAGATTGTTTCTTTAGGGAGAAGGTTAAAAGTAAACATTTCTATATATGTATTACCATTGCTATACAAATTCTATACAAATTACATATAAACTTATTAAAAAGTATCCACAAGTCTGCACCACTCCTGTTAAATTAGTTTATTTTGTTATTGACAGAGAGATCTTTCAACACGGGGAGGATGTTGAGGAGGATTAGAACTTCTTACATTGATTCGATTAGTTATTCAATGAATTTAGCTAATCTCTCTTTGTATCATACGAAATATTCTTCATACTCCGTCATACCATTTCTTCACCTTACCAGAGTTAGTTTAAAGGGGAAGTCACTGAATAAAAACCGAAACGCATTACAATATTTTCTCTTCGCAGGACTTCAATTCAATTCCTCGTGTCTCTTGGGTAATAAGAAGAGATAAGACCTGGCGATATTATTTGAATTTAGTTGACGCCTGTCTGGTTATTGGATCTTGGCTGTCATGCAATTCTTTCTCATATATTTGTTTATTTATTTAATTTTAAAGTTATTGATTATAATAATTTTAATGCAGCACAACTGCATTGCTGCCTTATTTCTTACAACCTACATATATAAACCTTCAAAAATATCCTTCTTGTTGTACAGTTAAAGAGTTTGTTATCAGGTCAGAGCAACTCAAACTTACTACTTGAACTTACAAGTGCTTTTCATTAAAGTTCATATTCTGGAAATATCAAGTCTTAGGTGAAGGCAATTTAATTTGATTTATATATTGTTCAATCCTAATAGAACCACTTGACGAAGCCGATGAACTAACTGAAATTCAAAGAGTTAAAAATTCAAAACCTAATAGCAATAAAAATAAAAGCACGGATATATTTTTGTAGTTGCGTTGTTTTTGATTTTTTAATGAAAACATTTTTACTGCAACCACGTTAATTAATTATCAACAATTTGAAATCACATTAACGGTTAGTTAATTCCAGTCAGTTCTCCTTTGAGCTTTCAGTTGATAAATGACAGCTTCTCCAAATCTTAACATATATTTTAATTAATTTTATTAAGCAGCTGGGCTAAAAATAAAACGGCTGTCTGTTGTAGAGCTAATATAAATATAAGATTAACGTGGGAATTGAATATTGCGAATAACTTGTACAAGTATGTGTGTTTATTTTGCGTATTCCATTTAAATTGAAAAGTGGCTAAATATTTGCCAAATGGCTTGAAATATTATTCAAATCTGATAATGCAATGCGAAGGGTGTCGCTTGCTTCTCACCTTCAACTTGAAATCGAGCTGACACTAAAGAGGAGCGCATTCCCAAGTTCGCATGATTTGGAATCTATATTCACAAGCTTTATCGAAACACCTACTCATACTATATAGTATATGTATTTGGCAGCCATCGTCTGTAAACATTTGCTGTGCTGTGCCTGCCATCGACTATTGTTGTTGTTGCTGTTGACTTCGGAGCTGACAATCTGGATGTAAATTATACGAGTATTTCGCGCTCGATGTTTTATTTACACGGCCTGTCGCTGACACCGTGCCGTTATCTTTTGCAAATTTAATGCAAATTTAATTAACTGTACAGCTTGATTAAGACTGGCCGGACATTTTAATGAAGCCATCAGCTACCATGGCCATGAGTTGAGCGTGGGCGCGAAATGCATTTTAGGCCTTGAAGTGCGCGGTTCATGGGGCCCATTAATGGATACTGGAAATTGGCAAAATGAGCGACCTTGAGTGCTTTGACGTCTCAATACTTTTTGGCAATTGGTCATACTAATTGCAAAAATACAAATTATTTATTGGCTTTTGTCAAATGTGTTTGCATAAAATTAAAATTCATGCGCTCGGCTTGAAAGTTGCCAAGCGATTCAATATGGTCGTGCATTTGCGGCAGACAATCGAAAGAAATCAAACAATGCGGCTGCTAAATAACTTCTAATTGTTGTGCAAATAACAAACTATATACACATACCACATGTACATATATACCTGGGGGGCTGAGGCAGGTGTCAAAAAAATAAAAAATACGCAAAAGAGTTGAGAAAACGAAATTTGTTAAATTGCCAAACAATGAGGTATGGATATCTGCAGTTTATGGGTTTTTGTTTATTAGCCGCATGTTGCCGTTAACTGCGCCCAGCAGCAACCAAAATAAAAACAATATGATTACAACAACAAACATAACGAGAATAACGAAAACGAAAGGCGCCGAACAATTTGACAAGTTTATAAAAATCTTTTGTGGCTGTAAACACGCGACAATCATCAATCATTATTGAAGCCTATAGAGGTGTGTGTGTGCGAGCGTGTGTGTGTGGCAAGTACCGTTGTGTGGCCCTTATAGCCGGGCTTGCTTACCCCTTCAGACTCTTTCACCGGCTATTGCCAGAGATTCGTGCACAAACTTGACCCTGAAAAGCGGCCCAAAAACGGTTGTTCAATACAAATTGTTCATTATATGGATAATAACTATATATATTGTCTATCAATGTTATCAAATATGTTGCAATTTGCATCTGACCCCGACCACGTTGTGTTATACAACAGAAATTACAAATAAAATTCACAATTGTTGTACGTGCCTAAGCGCGTTTTTGGCGCGATTCGCGCGCGTTTCGAGACGCTAGATATCCACGAAGGTGTTATTATTATTACTACCACTTTTTGCCATATTATAAGCTTTTACACACACATAGACACTCAATCACACACGCTCCGGCTTTAACACCTTTTGGGGCAGTTGGCGTTTTGGCGCGTATCTTTTGTATCTGAACAAGTGCGAGTATCTGCAAAGTCAACGAGCCGTGTAAACAGCGTGAGAATTTTATTAAAGATTATCACTGTGCCGGCCTAGTGTTTCTGTTGGGCGCATATCTTGATTTGCTGCTACGCTTTGCTACGCTTTCGCATCTCCATCTCTATTCTAGCAATTTCCGCAGTTTTAGTTTTGATTGTTTCTCTCTTCACGCCCAGTTGACGCTCCAAAATCAAAGACGAACCCAGGCGAAAAGGTCCAGCTTAGTCCAGTCCAGCCACCCCGAATCGAACATTGTGCAAACAATTGCGCCAAAACTTATTACAACACACGCTACGACAATGACAACAAACTATAATGGCTTAGGCAAACGATTGCCATGAGGCTATGGGATACTCTAGTATTAGTACTAGTGTGTTTGAATTTTGATATAAATTTTAAAATAGTTTTAAAAGTATTTAGTTTGAAAATATGATTACATTTTCAAGTGCTAACTATCTTTAATTCAAATGGTTCTAGAAAATAGGTATACAATATTTTGCTTCCAATGGCAGCTATATAATTAAGAAGATCCATTGGAATGTAAGAAAATGCATGATTTGTGAAGAATAATTTAACTCTTTATGCTCCCACGGGACATATCTGTGACATACCACAAACTTTTTATATGACGAACTATCTAAGCTATAAAACATGCTTTTGACAACCCAAAAAAAAAACAAATTTGACTTAAAAGAAATCCGATAATTATATATTGTTGTTATATCTGAACAGTTGCGTTATAAAGGGTTAACAATTATCCATGGAATGAGTTATTTTCCTTACTGTTTTATAAGCAATAGTAAATATATATCTAATAATAGTTGATCGATAATGCTTAAATTTAAGAAATTTTAAAATTCTCTGAATTTTGTTCGATAACTTTAAATAGTGCTAAAAAAAATTGTGGTTCCGAAATCTTAACTCTATCTTGAAATAGATATATAGAATATAATTTCTAAACAAACTCGCTTATCGAAAAATATGTACTATACATCTGAAATTACTAGAATGTTTTAATATACATTTTCGAACAACTGAGTTATTAATGGCGTCTTCTATGCCATATGTTTCTTAATATACAAGTATGTTACATACATTGATGCAAAATAGATATACCCTAGAAACTTTGTGTGAGTGCTTAACAAGTACGAGTACAACTAGTAGATAGATTGTGTGTTTATCGTGGTGGGGGAGGCAAACATACTGCAATTATCGCTTGTTTGTCAAGGAATCAATCCAATTCAATCCAATATCATTCATTCAATCCAAGCAAATGAAACGAGTTTGCTCCAAATTCTCCGGCACGTGAAGTTGGGAGAAAGCAAATACCGCCACAAATACCAGAACAGTTGGCATAAAAAGGGCCCAAATTTTTGGGCAACTGGACAACTGGACAGAGGATTGGACAAATGCTGATAAGCGATCGCATCTGGCGCATGTGCTGACGACTGTCTCTTATTTTTTATGAGTTACTCTCAGCCGAATTGGGTCAAACACAGCAAACCCAGCAAACACCGCAAACACACACGAATATTTTCAAATCAAAGATGCTAATTTGTCGTTTTTACTAACTTGGCTTTGCGGTTGTCGAGCTGCTGTTGCTGCTGCTGCTGCTGCTGCTGCCAAGATTTATGCGACGATAAACACACAGACTCGAGCAGCCATAAAATCTTTGTGCTTTTAATTTGTTAAACTACATACAAATGGGAATAAACATGGCATAAAATTGGGCGACGTGTGGGCCGGCTAGTTAAGAAAAAACATAACAATGTGATTTAGTGATTTAGACGCGTCGGGGTGGGGCTTCGCTTTTATGTGTGCGGTAGCCAGTCGGCCAGTCAGCCAGTCAGCCAGTCAGCCGTTCGAGAAATGCAAAATAGGCGTGAAATTTGCATAGCTCGAATGAAATATGGTCTTGCATATGCATGAGCCTGCTTCCTGGCGCTCATGTAAGTCCTTAGACACAATTCATGTCAGACCCTTCTACTCGCACAGTCAAAGGCGAACTTGCCGAGCCATTCATTAAACCTCGCTGACTTCTTTGAATCGACAGACGTGGCCTGTCGCCTCATTGTCAATGCGCAGCGCGTTGCATGTGCTTTTGTTGTTCTTGTTGTTGCTGTTGTTCTTATTGTTGCAATTTCTGTTACTGCTGTTCTTATTGCCATACCCTGCCAAATAGCGAGCAATCATTTCAAACTATTGACACCGGCAAGTCTTGTAGCAAACAATGTTGAAGAAAGCCTGGCGCAATATTCGTTGATGAAAATGCTTACTAAATAAAATCGGAGCTATCTGTGTTGGAAGTTTTAAATTCCCTTCATAATATTCATGTGAACATCATCTCATTTAAGCAGCTGAAATGACAATAGAATGAGGATACTTCGAACTACTTTATATCTTAAACATCGCCTAACGACTATCATTCTTTCCAGAAATGGGTCTACAAGCATCTACAGATTATTTTAAAAGGACTTTCAAACTTGAACCATGCTGATTCAGTAAAAGAAGTCTCACCAGATGGTAAAGAACATTGAGCCTGTTAATCCATTGAGACTATTCTACTATGATATTCTTCTAAGCGAAAACTAATAATATTGACTTAAAACATCTGTAAAACCCTTTTTTGTAGCTTTCTAAAAATACTCAGAATTAGTTTTTGAAGTTTTTTATGTTATATTAATATTATATTTTCAATATAAAGAAAAAGATGTAGCAGAATATATAAACATTAAAAATAGTTACTTAGACAAACAAACAAAGAGTAGATCCATTGCATTAAAAAGATAATTTTCCTACGAATTGGTCGTATTTTACAAGTAGGCTTTGTTTTACCACTAAATTATACATGAGTATAGAAATCCCTTTAGTTTTAATTTAAAAAGCATAGCATCATTACATACTTGCAACATTCGACAGATTAGAGTGCAAATTTGATGTCTGCTTGGAAGGAGACATATGGTTGAGCGATTAATATTGCAGGAATACTTCAATGCACAATTATAATAACTGTTATGGAAACTTAAA
Source organism: Scaptodrosophila lebanonensis (assembly GCF_003285725.1). Taxonomy (NCBI): domain Eukaryota; kingdom Metazoa; phylum Arthropoda; class Insecta; order Diptera; family Drosophilidae; genus Scaptodrosophila; species Scaptodrosophila lebanonensis. Next base: position 6,166,183 of record NW_022060538.1, read on the forward strand.
AAAAAATACAAGAACATATTGCTGAAATACAAATCATAAATTCAAAGGAAAAACATCTGAATAGGAAATGATGAAAATAACTGAACAAGATAATGGACCTTTCAGAGAATTCAAATTAATGATGGAAATGAAACGGACTTTGAAATTTTAACTGACTTTATCTTGTTCAAGCGACGTATTCTTTCATTTGGATTGCTAATGATATCGTTCATTGAAATGAAATTCATCGCAAAAAACACTTGAAAAGGGATCTCAACAAATAACTCCCCAACTTCATGATCTTCGATCAAAAAACACTTATTCATAATGTAACTCGTTTTAGCCTCAATATGAGATATGTTTTAGGGTATTCCACAGTGTGTTGTGCTGCACTTATGCATATTGCTCTCGCTTGTTATTTTTACTACTTTAACTGTTGCTTGTGGGTGCAGCGGAGCAGCACAGGACTACGAATATGTATTGTTGTTGCTGCTGTTGGTTGCCATGCAATTTGCTTATCCGATCACTTTTGCTAATTCGTTGCACATTCGAGGCGCTAAACAAGAGTTGTGCGCACAAACGTGTGAGAAATATTAATAAATACATGCCATCTACAGGCGTATTCGATGCAAACTCGATTGGGAAAACGAAACCGAGGCAGCAGCAGCAGCACCAACAGCACCAGTGCTGAGGAAAATGCAAAGTTTTTCCATAACAAAATGATTCATGAATGACATTATTATTGTGGCTGTTGTGGCGGCGGCTCTAACAGTAATCGAATTGACAGTTTGGCAATAAACGAATTGCTGCAGACTTGTGGGCCATTGATTGGCTAACTGATGACTTGATTGAATTCGTATGCTTGGGGAACTGGAGACTAGGGTCGGGAGCGCGAGGCCAACAAGGGCCAACGAGGGCCAGCGAGGGCCAGCGAGGCCCTCCAGTTCCAGGCCCTACGGCTGGCTCATCAGAAATGCAGAATACATATGTGAACAAAAGTTAGATGGAGCGTGGAATAGACGATCACGTCGGCGACTCTGACTTCGTCGAATGCTAGCCGCTTGTTATGCAAAAGCTGCGTTTTTGTCTGGGGCACATTAAAGGCCCATGAATGGCTGGCAATAAATATTATTAAAAATATGCCTTTATGGAATGTTAAGCGTGTAACGTACTCCGCACGCCCCCACTACTCGCCGGCATAACAACAGCTTTAATGAAATCAAGCGGCAACAACAGCAACAGCAAGAGTAACAACAATTGCGACACTAAGCCACCATAAGCCTATTATATAATTTTCGCATGCAAAGCGACGGCAATTAGACAGCGCAGGGGTCGCCAGGCAAATGAACTTTGGAAAAGCGCCCGAAAAGTAGACAACAAAAAACTTGTAAGTGCGCGAAAAGTTGCAAGAACAACTGGAGGCAGCGTCGCCTGTGACGGCAGAGACGGCGACATGAATGGAGGTACGTATATTGGTGGAAAGTGCCACATCGACGTCGTTGGCGACGACGGGCGCCGAGACAGCATCATCAGTCATCACCCTCGGCCATAGTCGAAACGGCGCGTTTTTGAGGGTTGCAAAAATGGCAAAAAGAAAGAACTGAAATGTGGCAGAAATAAAACAAAAAGTCGCCAACAATAACAACAACAGCTACAACAACAGCAACAACAACTGGCAAAATATGCAGAGCGCGATAGCTACACGCTGTCCATAGATACGATTGCTATAGCAGATACTTTCGTCAAACAGCAGAGACGGAATTCGTTACGGTCAGGCAGACAAATAGATGCACACTCACGCACCCACACACACACACACACACACACACACACACACACACACGAACGCACACACTCAACATAGGGATATAAATATAGATAGGTGGTTGTCATGCACTGCAAAAATGATGAAGAATTTGGTTAAAAATAATGTTCCTTACAGTATTATTCTACATCTATTAACCATGTCGGATCCCAAAGGAGTGTTCTCTGGATAATATAGAAATTGTTTTCCAGAACTGGAAAAAGGAATATTTGGTATTTTTGTGTAATAAGTATGTAAGAATTTGGTTAAAAATAATTTTCCTTACACTATTCTTCCACATTTCTTAACCATTTCGGGGTCCAAGGGAGTGTTCTCTGGATAATATAGAAATTGTTCTCCACAACTAAAAAAATGAACATTCTTCCACATCTTCTTACCATTTCGGGGTCCAAATGAGTGTTCTCTGGACAATATAGAAATTGTTCTCCAGAACTAAAAAAATGAATATATTGTATTTATGATTCTAAAACAAGCTACGATTTTCCAAGTTTTAGAAGACTGATCTATCTAAGATCAGATATCAGCATCAGATAAGGAGACAATTAGGGGTTTTCGAGAAAAAGATCCTGACGCTGACGGCGATTTCTGAATATTTCTGAATATGAGCTAATCTGTGACATTGCCAAGCGTATTCAAATACAACAACTGAGCTGGCTGGGCTTTGTAGTACCAAAAGGTATTTAATTCGGACTCAAGGGGCAACCGTGTCAGCCAAAACCGACAACAGGTTGTAATGGCTACAAATGTAAAAGAGTCTGAAATTATAATTACGAATAAGCTATGACTTAAGCAGTTACCTCAGTCATCTTTTCCACTATCCACTATCTAGTCTATGTTTAGATTGCTTCTGAGAGGCTCTGAGTAACCAGATACGTAGAGCATTGAAGTGTTGTTCCGCAGGTCTTAATTAATTAATAGTTCCATCAATACAACTTTATTGCTAAATATCCTATCTCTGGCAGTGGTCATAATTTGTTTCTACTATTTTGTAGACTATCTTCTTTTCAGCACATAGTTGAATGTATTTTTTCTCAAGTGCAGAAGACACTCAACTACTTGAGTTGCTGTAATCTGCAGACAATTGTTGGCTGCCTGGGTCAGTACTTGGCAACAGAATAAAACTTTGATGGCGGTATATGGATGGGTATATGTGTGTGTGTGTGTGCGTGTACTACTGGAATAACGAAAAGTTCGAATCGAAGCTGAACTTTTCCTCGAAATCAATTTACCAGCTACACTTTCATGTTAAATCAATTGAACTCAGGCGTGCGTTGACTGTCATTCTTGTATGGCCTTTTGACTGCCTGCCCAATCTACTAGCACTCGTACAAGAGCTCGACCATGATGGCATGGCATTCAATGGCTTGTTGCCTTCGTGTGACACTTTTCGTGCACACACAGGGGCAGAGAGAGAGAGAGAGAGAGACAGAGAGAAGGGGGGAGGAAGAGTTTTCCGAACCGTTAGTGCAGAGGTATGCCAATGTTAACCGAAGCCCATACCCGCAGTTTATCTCACTAACAAGGCTAATTGGTCATGAATCTCTTTGCATGACATTGCCACACGCTGACCGCCGCCCAGCCCCGCCTCCTGTCCGCCCACCTTTGGAGGGAACACTGTGACACCTGTCACATCACACAATGAAAATCACTCGACGTTGTCAGTGAACATTTTTGCGCCACACGGCCAAAAAATTGTTGTCGCTTGGCAACAATTCACTTGCTCGCTGTGCTGGCTGTCTCTGGCTATTTATTTAGCTGCTGCTGCTGCCGCTGCTCCTGCTCCTGGTGCCCCTGACACGGCTTGTTGTTGACCACCGGGCGCTGTGCTCAGCACAGCCGAGACACCAATGTCAACTTTTGCCACAACTGCATTAAGCTGACTCGCCCGAAACTTTCGGAATCCTGCCTGACTGACACTCAAGCCATAGCGTTTGCATAGTTGTCATAGTAGCTTTAAGCTTGGCTGATAGTTTGCTTTATGGAGCTGGAAGCGTGAAAATATAATCGAATAATATTGTATCGTAATAAGATGTGTTTTTTTACAGATGAATCAAACGAAATATCATTTAAAGAAACCCATTTCCTGCGTCCTGTCTCTAAAGTAGCTCTTAACATAGTTTACTTTATAGAGCGGTACAAACTTATAGTATAGTTGCAGGTATTACATTTAAAAAATGTATTCCAGGTGAAAGACTCTACTATTCAATACAAAAAGATTACCATGATATTCCATTAATATTTGTATACATAGTTAATTCTGTTTTGTTACCACAAGGCGATCGATACTGACATACAGCAGATAAAACATTCAAATGCAATTTTTAAGAGAAATTAAAACAAAGGTCTTTAAAAACTATAAAAAGGTTTAAGTTACTTAAAAGATGTTTTATTTGGAAGTGCTTTTTAATGTGAATAGTGTAACTATTATTAGACAACGTTGTATGTGTATCTTGATAGATCTTGATATTTAGTTGAATTTACATGAATTTAAAATTTTTCCGCCTTGAAATATACTTATTGCAGTACAAAATGGTTATACAGAAATAGGTACAAGAAAATATTTTTTTATATTTTAACATTTTACAAAAATATTTGCTTACTTTGCTTTGCATTTCGTATATCGATAAGCCAAAACTAGTATAATTTGATATTACCAGACACCAACTAATAGAAATAATCTAACAGAGATAAACTAACAGAAATTGAAATTAACTAACATAATTATGTTAATACAACTATGTTAAATACATCAGCTATGTAAATATCGAGAAGCAGGCAATTAACAGGAGGGGGACATTTCTTAAGCACTCTCATGTAAAATCATTTTCTTACTACTGATTGCCTTTGCAGTTCGTTTGTTTTATGTTTTTGTTAGTGTTTTTTTCGTTTGTTGGCAACTGTATTTAGGTCACAAATATAAATAAAATAAATCGAATTTGCGACTTACTCTTCAATACTCACTTCATAGATTTAGATTGTTACTTAATGGAAACAGTCTTTTAATTACCATTTTCTGCCTTCTAGAGAAATGCTTATATGCAAAAAACCAATTCTATTCGATTCATGGATTGAAAATACAAATACAGTAAACAATTAGATTTGATATTTGAAAAGGGCAAGATTAAAGATTATTTTTATTTTATTTTATTTGTTCTCACGATCGCAGGTCCATCTCGATGATGATATAAAGAGCTGCAATTTCAATTCCCGGCCCAGAACCACCCACGCAATCCTGACCAACGCTGTTACCGGCTATTCAATGCTTTTTGTATGTCCGACACCAATTGTAGCCATAAAATGTGAGACACACACACAAACACATACACCAACGTATATATGCGAGTGGAAGAGAAATGCCAAAAATATTTCACGACAATGACCAGAGACACAAACACAAAACATCGACGACAAATGCAACCAACACGTCGCAGAGGCAATGTCCAGCATCCATTTCCTTGTGTGGGCGATTGGGAGCGGGAGCGGGAGAGAGGGTGGCTGCGACGCCGATGGCGGTTGCGGTTGTGTGCGACAAATTTGCGCGCTCAAATGTTTGACGCGCGTCGGCGCTCTGCAGCATCCACCAGAGAGGTTGAGAGACGTCGAGCAAGGACCAAAGGATGCCGGCAAAACGGAAATGTTCAGTTCATTAGCGAAACGTGCGCGTCGTGTAACGGACGTGAGTGCCCGTGCCCCAAAAGTCTTGCTTAGCTTCTTCTTATTTCTGCTCGTGTTTAAATCGTAGTTGTTGGCTATTGGGCTTAGTCTTTTGTTCCTTTGACAAAGAAGCCGCCTTAGTGTGTGTGTGTTGAGTGTGAGGAGCGCGCGCGCAACTTGTGCAACAACAACAATAACAGTGATGTAGAAGACAGACGGCACATTGCGAATTTCAAGCGTAATTAAATAATTAATTGAACCAAACAAAAGGCAGGCAGCACAGGAATTTGTTTTGCCAAAGAATTGAACAAAGCTGCGAGTGTTGCTGTTGCTGTTGTAATTGTAATTGTTGATGCGGTACGCTGTTTAATTATAGGAAAGGTCAACAATCAACGCACGCACAAGCAGCAACAGCAGCAATGACAGTGGCCGAAGGTGGCTAAAGGTGGTCGAAAGTGTTCGAAGGTGGCTGCAAGTGGACATAGACTAAACCGGTTGCCTGCTTTTTATTTTTTTTATTTGTTTGTCGTCGAGTGCGTGTGAGTGTTGAGTCAAGTACTTTTTCATACTTGCCAGCAGATCGGGAGAGCTATGACGCAGAATGGACAATAGACATAGGCATGGGCCTGGGTATATAGGCATAATAAATAATAGTAATGCGTGCCGCTTGGCCGCGTCTTTAATTAAAAGTGATGAAGAACACACTCACACACACACACACCTGTGCTCGATAAATTCAACTTGCCGAGTTAACCGCAAAGCCCCGCTTGATGGCCAACTGACTGACTTGAAGCTGTGCGTGGCAGAAGCTGCAAGTCAAGCGACGTTGAAAGACTGGCCACAGCATCCCAATAACACCAGCAACAGCAACAGCAGCAGCAACAACAATAAGACTAACAGCAACATCATCATCATCATCATGACCAATGCGAATTCTTCTTTGGCTTGTCTTTACCTTGGCCAAGAACTTGCCGACAACACGAACATTGGCCATAGACAGCAACAGCAGCAGCCGCAGCAGCAGCAGCAAGCACGAGACCAAGAACGACGACTACGACGCTGCGAGAGTTGCAACTTGGCCAAATCACAAGAGCTTTGCCTTCGGCTTTGACTCAAAATAAAACGCCGGTTTCGGTGTGCGCTCTCAGCGTCGACGTAAGCGTCAGCTGCGCTGCTACAGCGCTGTTAGCGTCAACTGCAACGTTGGTCAAGTAACGTCAGCGGCGTTGTCTTCTGCGAAAATTTCTTTCTGAGTGGGGAATTCTTGCAATGCATTAAAATACCAGCGCTTACTCATTTCATTGAAAGCTGACGCTGGCCGCGCAGTCAGCGCAATCGCACCGACAGACAGCACCGATGAGCGCCAAATGGCGATCCAAAGAGATGAGCAACTTTGTTGCGCGCCACAAATACTCAGGTATTTGAGTGTGTTTGCGTTTGCGTTTGTGCTCAAATATGTGAGAGTGTATGTGCGTTTGAGCGTCTGTTTGCGTTCACGTGTCGTCGCGGCTGCTGCTGGTGCTGGTGCTTCGGCTACTATGCATGTGTGTCGAGTTCTTTTTGGCGCTCTCTGCCATTGTCTGCTCTCAGTATCAGTGCTGTTAGCTTTAACTTTGCTTACTGCTGCTGCCGCCGACGGTGCTGTTGCTGTAGCTGCTGCTGCTGCTGTGCTGTGCTGTGTTTTCTCCAAATTGCCGCCGACGTAGGCTATATAAATAAGCGTTGAGAAGCTATTGAGTCCGAGTCTCTTTGAATTTTATGAAGCGGTTGTACCTAGGTGGTGCCCCAACAGCCAACCAACCAGCTAACAGGCAATCAGCCAACACATAGAACCCAAGTTGGTCGTCGTTGTCGTCTGCAGCAGCCGCCACACATCATCTTAGCGTTTTTGCCGCTGCTGCTTCTTGTAAAATTTCTTTGCATTTTTCAACAAGAAGAAGCTTTCGAACTTTACACAGAGTGGATTATTTCTAAAACGAAACAATTTCCCAAAACTAACTGTGAAAAACCGGCTAAAATAAAACAAACTAAAAATATACAAAATATAAATGAATAAAAAAAATTGTGCGCGTGTGTTTTGTGAGAAATGTTAAGCAAGAGCGTGTGAAAGGATCAAGAACTGTGCAAAGGACTGCCGTATCGAAACGGGCTGCGCAAATCAAAAAACTCGAGCAGTGGCAAAGTGTTCAATTGTCGTGCAAAATTCCATTCAAAACTAATTTGTGCTGTTTCTTGTGTGAAAAAGGTGAGTTAAAGAGTCCTTGCAGTTGGTGGGCAAGCGCTTAGAACCTTCTTTGTGAAAATGTTGCTGCAAAATTCTGTTGAATGTCTGTTTCTCAGTTAGTTCGTTTTTAGTAATGGAAAAAGAATAAAGAAACAAATTAAATAAATTTTATAAAATATGAGTAAATAATCTTTTTAAATATATTTAGAAAGAAAAAAATACAGATACAATTTTGAAATAATTCAACAAAATTCATTTTTGAAAAACAATTTTTTTGAAACATATGTGCAGTCATAAATTTTCAAAAGTTCAGTTACTTGTAACTTTAAAATAAACTATATTTTCCGATGCATTTCTGCTTACAACAGTTTAAATTTTAAAAAAATATTCAAGAATCGTTGGAATTAAAATAAACGTGGCTTCTTTAAATTTAGAAAGTCTCAATATTTTCTAAAAATTCCAATTAAAAATTTAAAAATTTATTTTAAAATGTTTGATTTAAATTATTCTTTTTCTTTGAAAAGCTTAATAATTTTATTTAAAAACTATACACGTATTATTTAAAATAAATATTTTATAACTGACATTGAATTTAATTTAAAAAGAACTACTTAGGACAGATCATGATTTTAATCATTTTTGTTGAAAAATAATTTTTTAAATATTAAATAAAAAAAAAACGATATTTAACAAGATAGAACGCTACAGTCGAGCAAGCCCGACAGTAAAATAGCCTGTACTCTCTACAAAAAAAGAAAAATTAAAAAAAAAAAATTTTAAAAAAAAATTAAATTATTAAAAAAAAATTAATGAATTAATTAATTAAATTAAATTAGAATATATGTTTATGTTTAGTTTTAACAGCATACATTTACATCACGTACCTATGCGTGTTTATATGCGTGTATGTATGCAGCACAAAGTTGAACCAAAGCAGCAACAACAACAACAGCTGCGGGCAGCGCTGCCGACAGAGCTGCAGGCAGCGCATGAGCAGCGATTTTACTTATGGCTATAACTTTCTTCAGAATTGACCTATCATGATGAAATTTGGCACACGGACACAATAGTACTAACTGGATGTACCTACCAAAATTGATTTCAAAATTCCGAGAATTACGGAAGTTATAAGAAAAAACACGAATTGCGGGGGAGTGGGGGGGTGCATCGAAAAAAAACTCAAACTCGTACTTTCTCGGTCTTAGGAGAATATGGAAACCAAGTTTGGTTATTCTAGCTCTTATACTTTCTGAGATCCTTGCGTTCATACGGACAGACGGACAGACAGACGGACAGACGGACAGACGGACGGACGGACAAGGCTATATCGACTCGGCTTCTCATCCTGATCAAGAATATATATACTTTGTGGGGTCTGCCACGCCTCCTTCTGTGTGTTACATACATGCGCACAAAACTAGTATAGCCTTTCACCCTTTGGGTACAGGCTATAAAAATGAATTCTTAATATTTGTAGACTTGGTGTTGAACTTAAAATTACAAAAGAATACAAAACCAATAAGTAATTTTAAAAAATATTTAAATACAAATTTCATTTCAATAATAATTCGAATATAATACGTACCAAAAATCCGTAAAAAAATATTTAACAAATAAAAGCTAATATTCGAAATGATTATTTAATATCTTTTATGAAAATTTTTAACTCGAATTTGCCAAAGAGGCCTACTGAATTGTTAAAACATTTCAGAGAGCCTACAAATATTTGCCTTCCTTGAAGAATTATATTTAGAATATTCGTTTCTAATTCCGGCTTAGTTATGAGTAATGCAGAAGCTGTATGGCAAACAAAACACATCGATTATAAATATTGCTGTTTTGCAATTTGCAAGGGAAATTGTGCATGAGGCTGAAACCAAACTAGAAACTGGAATTTATAATTATTTATTTCCCTAACAAGTTTTTTTGTTGCTCAACCAATTGTGTATTACCAGTGGGCCGATTACGCTTTGCAGGGCATCGGGCATTTATATAAATTAGAATATGAAAACACTGTCGTCCTCTTATCGATGGGTATGTCTCTGATTTACACATTTCAATTAATTTGCTTATTATCGCTAACTGTTGCGGGTATGGCTTTAATATTTTACGAGCGACAATTAATAAAAATTAATTTGCTGTGCGAAAATAAACCAAAAGGCAACGAGGCGTTAAACAGAAAACGGAAAAGCTATTCATTCATAAAACCATTGGCGCTGCTGGTCGCTGTTGGTGCAAATTGCATTTCATTCACAACTGGCCGCCACTCTTTGGGCCGTTTTGTTGCACAACTAACGGGGCACGTAAACGCAACGTAAATGCCACGCGCCCAGACCAACACCAAGACCGAGACCGACACAGGCAGGCAGGCGCATATTGGTTAAAAGCACTTAAAGCCTTATTTATGAATAGCCATTTCAGCACGACACCAGACGACTGAGTCATGGCCCAACAAAATGTCCTGCCAAGTGGTGGCAAAAGTTCAGTTTCAAAATGGCGTACACAAGCTCGCAGTCTAATTAGGGCTTATGTGCTCGCACAGTCCGTTGTTTAACCGTTACACTCATATACAATCTATAGGTGTACATAAAGGTAAAGAGTTTACAATTGTATTAGTTGGAAGAAGTCCCGGTCTGGCATTTGTCATAACAAAAACTCTATGCCTGCTCAGGCTTGACTGTAAAAGCTTTTAGTTGCCCATAAATAATGCAAACTATGGCAGGCAACTACTGCCATTACACACACACATTTATGCACACACACATACATACATACCTAGTAGTTTATATGTGTTATGATGACTGCCCAAAATGGCAGAACGGCCGGAAAAAATATACTCGTATGTGCAGAAATAAATGCAGCAACGATTTATTTATAGTTGTTGGGGTTATGATATCCAGCATTGTGGCTGAATGTGTCTTGCCAATAAAAAAAGCAAATAAAACGCGCAGCACACACACTCTCACACTCAGAGAAAGAGAGAGAGAGAGAGAGAGAAAGAACAGCCCATCGTCTGCCCCGGCCTGGCAAACAATTTTAACCTGCCGGCCAAAACGAAATGACTTTGAGTGTTATTTGGTTTCCCAGAGATTCCATTGGCAGCATGCCCAGCGTCCATTAGTGATGTAAGCTGAGATTGAAGCACAAATCGAAAGTTACCCGCAACAGCAGCTGACAATGATAAATCAGATTCATGGACTACATTGTTCAGAAAGATAATCATATTCTGCACGCTCCTCTTTTTAATTAATAGAAAAGTTGCAAATAGATATCAACGGCTAAGCACAAACTTTATTTTAGAAGTTATCTAGTCTAGTGCTGACTTAGACAATGCCGATTTTATTTAAGGTAAGAGATTGTCTTTTAACGATAGAAATTTTTAAATAATTTTTGCATATAGTGGATCCTTTCTTGAATGCAGAAAAGTTCCTATTTGTGAACAATTTGTATTATACGGGTATCCGTTTCCACTTGAGCTTAATTAATCATCAATTAATCAAAGAATCTCACTCTCATGCATATAGTTTATGATTGATTGACACTTCATTCGCGATATGATTCATTTCCCCCTTCACTTCACTTATTGCAAGCCCCCGCCCCTACGCGCAAACTCAGACCGCTGCAATTTATTTCTACATTAGCGTATGAATTATAATTTATTCGTAAATAATCCCTATCCCTTAATACTGCAAAAAATTAATCCTTTAAAGCAAGTGCGATTGAAGCAATTACTTTTCACTAATAAATAGAAATGCACACTAGTTCTATAGTAATTACGTAAAGAAAATAATTTATGCTTACCTAAAAATCATTCAGAAATCAGTTTACTTTATAACGAAGAATCTTAAGCTTACTCTGAAATAAGGAATAAATTGAAGCAAGTTATAATATGGAAATTACTAGAAAGTGACTTAAAATATAATATACATATAAATAGTAATATTTTATAAGGCAACAGCTTCAGTTTATGGGTAAATAAAATGGGAAAAATGTAGATATTTCTAATGAAAGATTGTTAGATCATCGTCCATCCAGTACGTACATTGTTAGAGAAATCAATAGATGGAGGTATATATTTAATTGCATAATCCAACAAATTTATAAGAAAAACTGAAAACTGAATAAAATAACAGTTAATACACGCTTATATAGGAGTTTCAATTTTTAATCTGTTTGAGATTCTATAACGTTCAAACTATTAGAAATATAAATGGATTGAAAAGGTAAAAAGGATTGAAAGGGGAAAATGATTTTCTTTTAAAGGATTCCTCATATAGACATGCTGTTTCAAGCTTAAAACTAGCTGGCATTCTATACATCTTAAGACTCAATAAATTATATGGGAGTATATCTATAAAATTATGTAAGCTCCGATGTTTTCATTGCATAGCTCTATTTTCACATCACTAGCGTGGCGGCTGCGACTGCGGCTGCTGCTGTCCAAAATCCAAGTCCAGTCGGCATGCAGGAAACAGCAGCAGCAGGTGTTTCGGTTTAGTTTGGTTTGGTGGTTTATAGACAGACGGACAGACAGCTGGACAGACGGCTGGCAGGGAGGCAGACATTCGAATAACACACAGTCCAGCACTTTGCGCAAAACTGTCCCTTATGGCCCAGCCTTTCGTAAGGAAATAGTGTGATTTATAGACTGTTTTTTGTTTTTTTGGATAAAACTGCCACACACCCCTCCTCCACAGCTAGTTTGTCTGCAGCGCCACTAGCAACAGATTTATTGATGAGACGTACAAAAAAAGAAAGAAAACCAAATAGAAAAAACATTGCAAACATTTTGTTTGATTTTTTCAACGCTAGCCTGTCTAGTTTTTGCGGCTGTTGGCATTTTGCGGTTTAGTTGAGCTCAGCCTTTTTATTTTTGTTTTGTTTTGCCGCAGAGCAGCTGCTGCCGCTGCTGCTGCTCGAATTTAATTAAAATGGCTTTTAATATGGACATTAGAAATGTACGTTTATGACAGCAACTAGAGTTGAAGCCATTAATTTAGCGCTGGCTCTGCGGTTGCACAAAATTACACACCACTAACAACGATTTTGTGGTTGAAAATCGCATACAATTTGATTGCAAATTTTGAAACTCTTTCTACCTTTACCCCTTTCTACCAGTACTGGTGGTATGTCTATTTCTGGAACTATACTGCTCGTAACTTTTCGCATTTCCGCAAACTGCAAACTTGGCAAAATAATCAAAGTCAGTGACAAGGACAGTAGTGGTTGCAAAGATTCTGATTCGTATAGAAGTTTAGTTGACACTTTATTGGCAGCAAAAAGTTCTAGCTGCTTATCACATGCAGAAGTAAAGTTTTATGGTGGCTGGCAACAGGGCGTATGTGTAATGTGTGTGCAGCACGTGTGGCAGTTTGCTGAACTTTATTGATTGGCAATGTGTCTCAAAATAGACACAATTCGGCAAAGATGCTTGCGACTTTCTATAACCAGCACTTTCAATACGATTCGTTTGATATTCAAAATGCTATTCGGCCAAGGCTAAGTTATTGTTTTGTGGCTGTCGTTGCCTTTCTTTTGTGGCTGCTAAAAGATAATTTTATGCCCAGCACTTGACGATAGATAGATAGTGTGTATGTCCAACACACACATTGTTGAATTTCCTTTTCAGCTTGTTGTTCAGTTGTTGTTTCGAAATGTGCTAAATTATCATAACAATTAAGCGGCGCTGCAGCCGAGGCCACAAAACTGAAGAAGTAGAAACGCAGCCGAACATCAAATCAAGACGCAAAAAAGAAAGACAAAAACAAATTGTTAAGGTTTTGTCTTACCATCACCTATCTTTTTTGGATTCTTGAGCAGCATTATGTAAATTTATTTTAATTGTGTTTGCGTGTGTTCGGTTGTGGCTTCTAAACTCCTTGTGCCTGCCTGCCGCCTGCCTTCAAAATGCGCAGCAACCAACGAAAAAAGCGTTTAAAATATTTAATTAGTTGGCAAGAATGTTACGAGCTGTGACTATTTTAAGTTATGATGCGCGCACAGCCAAAGAGCTGACATCAGCTGATTGCTGAATCAAAGAATTTATTTTGGCAACAGGCACTGCCATTACATAATTATACTTATACAGTTAGAAAATCTAACTAATTAGTCGACGTTTATGCAAATTGTGCGCCAAAAGCTCAACAACTTAATCGCATTAGCACAACTAACCACAAAAAATACGTTTATCGCGAAATCTTTCGCATCAGCTGGCGCATGTATCAAGTGCTTTTCGGCCAGTAGTCGAGCTCGATAATGGCCAACAAATTCAACTGTGACGTGCGTCCTATGTGGACTATGTACATACAACAATATATATATAACATACTTACTCGTATATACGAGTATATTGTTTTGTTATGTATTTTTGAAAATTCACGCAGCGCTTACCTTGGACTCTGTCTTGCGCCCACGAGCTGGCCAACTCATCAATAGCAAACAGCAAACACTTGAGAGCAACTAAAGCTATCGAATGGAATGGCGTGAGGGAGGCTGAGGCCGCTACTGCCTTTGTCTTTCTTTTGTGTTATTTCAAAGTTTAATTGAGTAAATCGGTTTATGTGTAGCATTTGCTATGCCTTTGTTGTTGTTCTTCTTCTTCTTCTTCTTCTTCGTCTGTGGCAAAGAAAGTAAGCGCAACTGAGCACATTACGCGCGTTACACCCAAACGCCAAGGTTAAATGTGTTCTATGGCTGCCACAGCAACATCAGCAACATCAGCAACACCAGCAGCAAGAACTGGCCAATATACACAGGTATATATATACTTATATGTATATACATATATATATATATATATGTGTGTGGTGTGTTGCGGGGCGACAGGCGCAAATTTCTCTAACCCAAATTATTTTGCCAGTGTCGGTCGCTTGTACGATCTGGTTTTGCGCTTTACTTTCAATAGACTTTGTAGTGTTTTTTACATTTTGTTTGATTTTTTTTCTCATTCCTGCAAGAACCAACAAGCATCGGCAGCTCCAAAGAAATGCACAGAGCTTGGGAGCCACACATGACAAAAAGATGTTTTTGAGTTCAATAGCCATGCAGCACGAATAGAAGAAAGTGTCGGGCATTCGATAGAAAGAAAAAGTGTGTGTTTGGTTCTTGTTTCTTGCCTCGCTCGGCCTTTCTGGCTGCCATTGCCGGTTCACTAAGCTAATGAGGCGCCGCAACTGTGCCACACAGTTTTATGACCCATGCGTATACGTAATGTTAGTTATCCGGCAACGACTATACTATATAACACATAGAAAAAAAACATACACTACATCCATGTACAGATAATGAGCATGAGGGTCAAAGGCAGCTCAACTAAAATGCTTGCATTTGAAATGCAATGTGAAAGCAAAGTTTTTATTGAAAACATTTATAAAAGAATGCGGCATGCGAGTAGAAAGATTTGAATTACAACTTAATAATGAAAAAAAATATTAAAGGCATTCTAAACAAATTAAGTCAAATACTAAAAACTTGCAAGTTCAGTAAAAACAAAATGTAGAAGCAACATAAAAAGAATAAATATAAAACTTTAAAACCACAAGGTATGGACTGGCGAACAGATAATTTGTATTCAAATTGGTACGATTGCACAAATATGTAGTGAATATAATATTATTTTAGTAAAAAACAATAATATAGAGTTAACTTCTGCTAAAATCTTCTTTCAAATTTACTTTGCAGATCCTGCATGTTAATTAAGATAAACATTTGAAAATTTGAAAACTATTTGCATGTTTGACCGTACATTTTATTATTAAGAGACATATCTATATACAAGTAGATAAAATCGGTTTGAGTACTGATTAATTGATTGATAAGCAAAGCACAGCTCGAACGATAAGAGCTTGGAATTAAAGATAAGGATGAGAAAGTGTTTATTGAGAAATTTTTGAAAATATAAGCACATAAAGGTGAAAAAGAGTCTTTAAAGTTTACATAAAAGATTTAAGGAGCTTGTGTTTATCATCGAAGTGGCTGTTGAAATAGACAACGATAATAAAAAATTGAAACTATTCAAATTAAAACAATAAAGTGTCTAAAAAAACGACACAGAATTATATTAGCATAAAAAAAAGGTAATAAATGCAAACAATTCATAGAAATATATGTTAATATGGCAATACAAATAACTTTAGTAAGAACAGAAAAAAGAAATATTTTGAAATTCATTTAGCACAATTCAGTCAATATTATTCTTAAAATCTATTAATAAAAAAAATATGATTAATCAATTCGAATAATTTCAAACAAAAAACGATAAAAGCGCTTAAAATAAAACGAATTATTAATTAAATAAAAATCACTAGAAATATGGAAGTATTTAAAAAAATACTTAAAGCTTAATTGTGTTATTATTATAATTTTTGAATGTGAATTTAATTCAATTTTAGGCAGAATTCCCTTTTCCTGATTTGACTCAAAACGTATAACAAAATAGTTTAATTTTAGAAAACCCTGAGTAGTAACCGATAGCAATATTTAGTAAGCGATACTAAGACTCGCTTCAATTAAGAAGGTGACAAATCCCTTTTAAACAAAGTTGCATTCTCGCTTTCAATATGAATGTATTATGCTGCACATCGATGGAAAGCGTAACGAAAATATTTCTGAGTGTAGTCAGCAATTGGCAATGGCCTGTTAATGCATTTTAATGCGCACCATTTCAAAGTGTTAATGCCCACTTAAGCGGCAGTTGAAAACTGTTAGTAGCCCTCAGGATGCGGCACAGCATTGCAATTTCGTTGAATGCCTCGTAAAAATAAAATTTAAGCCGCATCGAGCTGGCGAGGTGGCAAGGTGACTAGACTTGTTGCAGATTTGTTGTGTTCCTTGGTGGCCGGCCTCTCTGGCACCACAGGCGGCGGTGGCGACGACGACGAGCGCGTCGGCAGCAGTTAAAAATTAGAAACGAAATAATAATTTAAAAGCCATTGCGCGCATAATGGCCATAAGGCCAATCGCTTGTAATTCAATGCGAATGCGTGCGTCGCCAATGCGGTCAAGGTGTCACATATTGGCACGCTTGCGAGCCAAAATATTGTTTGTTTAGTGTAATTTAATTTGGCCAACCAATTTGTTGGCCATTAGCTATTTAGTTAGCTGCACCAATTTGCCATTTAATGGCTTTCTGGCCCCACGAAATGGGCTAATACCGCACAGTTATGGGCCAAGGCATAATTAAAGCAACGGTCTTAACAATAACAGCAACAACAACAAGAACAACAACAGTAGCTTATTAATCAGTCGAGAGTCCAATGTCCCAAAACAAGTTTATAAATTTATTCAATAAATCGCCTGCCTGCCTGCCTGCCTTCCAGCCTGCAATTGCCCGTAAGCAAATTAAAGCATTCTTTTTAGGAGAATTGTAGAAAAAGCAGGAGCTTCACAAAATGTCGAGAAATGCTTTTGTGAGAAAATATGCAAAAACCCGTCACCACGCCGCTGGCCATTCTGCCACTATGCGTAGCATTCAATGGCCAAAAGAAATCAACAAGTCCAAAACGAGTTTTCAAATGTTTTGATGATTTCGTTCAGCGTCGTCTCTTTTTAATGAAATTAATTTCTATTGTATTTTCTGTAAATAGCCAATGCCAATCAAAAATCAACAGTTATCTTTACACTACACTACACACAGCGAGCATTTTTCTATTTCCAATAAGTTTGTCAGAATGAATGGAGCTGGAATTCTGGCTGATTTGTGGCATAGTATGTATTATTGATATTCGTTCCAAAGATATGTTTCTCTCTTAAATAACAACTTCTTTACTGATGCTCTATAATTAAGCAGCTAACACAAACTGATTGTTTTCATTAGTCGCAGAAACTCTTCCTGATTCACCTCGCCATCATTATCCACATCAGCCTCGTCAATCATTTCGCGTAGTTCCTCATCCGTCAGCTCCTCTCGAAGTTCGTTTGCAACACGCTTTAGATTCCTGAATGATACTTTGCCTGTACCATCGTCATCGAAGAGTCGAAATGCCTTTAATATGTCCTCATTTGAGTCCTTTTCGGTCATTTTAATGGTCATCAAATGGAGGAAATCATCGTAGCATATCTGGTCGCTATCCTTCTTATCGATTTCGGCCATCATGCTCTTAATTTCGTCTTTCTTGGGTTCAAAGCCTAAAGCCCTTATGGCCACCTTTAGCTCCTTAACCTCTATTAGTCCAGTCGACTCTGTGTCGAGCAATTTGAATGCCTCTTTGATGTCAGACTTTTGTGCAGCAGACAATTCGAAGCTAGGTCCTGATTTTTTGCGGCTCAGCTGCTTGCTGCGTTTTTTGTTCGACGCCATAGGGACAATGGCAGTTGCGATTGGTTCCATTTTAGCTCCCGACAATGACTGCGGAGCATTGTGTATCCTGGTTACTTTTTGGTTGCTAAGTACTCTCTTTCCGGTGCTATGGTTACTGGGGTTACGCGGGTGTCAGTTTTTATTTATTTCATATTTCGTTTGGTTGGTTTGCTCTCTTAACGCTTAACACACACTTAACCTTCCTCTTATTTTCTTTTATTATAAAAGCATGATAAGCAAACAACCAATACTTTTAGCACTGTTCGAACAGCTCTTCATATTGATTATACACTCTTAAGGGGGACGTATTGACACATTTTTCAACATTGTTTTTTGTTTGCATTTATTTATTTTTCACACACTATATCACACCTAATATCGATTTGTAATAAAAATCAAGATTATGCACCCATCTTGAATGTGATATGCTTTATTTAAATGCCATAAACAGCTGAAGTTTCTTCCCTTGCACTTATCAAAACATCTTATAACATACTCGTATCAGAAATTCCTTCCATAACACGACTTCAATGAAAGAGTGATCGGTATTTCCGGTATTTGCTGGAGTTGCATATCCGCTTTGCATTTTATTAAGCCCACTGACCTCACGATGACAGCCTTTCGCTGTCACCATTTCCATCTCCAGCGGTTACTCACATTCCGATCACCCAAAAAAAAAAAAAAACACAAAATGGAAAAACAAAAGCTAAACTGTAAAGAAAACAAAACAAATGTTTCTTGCATAAATCAGTTTAAATAAACATGTCAGTATTTAAAGATCATATGAATACCCTGTAAATACACCAGTTGTTGTTGCAGTGCTTGTTATTGCTGTTGTCGTTCTGCTGCTGTTGCCGCTGCCGGTTGACACACACGTTTAACTCGAATTTTTCGTTGTTTGTTGGCTGTCCGGCCGGTTGCTTAGTTAGCTGTTTGGCTGTTTGGTTGCTGACCCAAATACGTAAACTTGACTCTTGTTTTCTACACTGTTGTCCGTCTGCCAGCGGTTTTTGTTTATTGTTTGGTGTTGAGCATGATTTACATTTCATTTGATTGTCAATGCTATTAAGTCGCCTTTTCATAATTCCCAATTATGCTAAAAGTCAAGTGCGAATTGTCCGCAACAAATGCCACCAGCGGGGTGACTTTGCAGAAACGAAAAGCAAAGTCCGATGCCAACGTTAAGCACATTATTAATTGATTCCAATTTTTTCTCTCTCTTTTTATTTACAGGTATGTAAATTGCCAATCAGTCAGTGTCGTTGTTGTCAGGCGCCTGCAATTGAGACATCGAGACAGCGGAATCGCGTGGCCCATAAAAGTATGCAATGGAAAAGTTGCTCGCAAATTGCCGCTAAAATCTCGACGACAACTGACTGCACTTTTTGTTGTCGCTGCAGCAGCGGAGGCAGCCTCTGCTGTTGCTGTTGCTGCTGCTGCTGCGGTTTAACTGTTTCAATTTGCATAAATAAATAATTTAGCAGTGCATTCATTTGACTGAAACAATAAAAGTCAGCAAATTGAGTCGCAAAAAAATGAAAGAAAGACAAAAAAAAATAGAAAAAACAGATATGGTAGAAAAGCTAAAGCAGAAATTGAAACAGGGAGCAGCATCTAATTTATGCAGCAAGGGGGCAATTGTGATGGCGACTGTGGCGGGCAGGAGGGCAAGAGTGAGGCAGGTGAAGCGAGCTGAAGTTGCAGCAAGGTGCGTGCCGCTTTCCTGTGACTAGGGCTGCGCTTGAGTGCCTCCAGACAGAGCGCGCAGGAACAAAAGCTGCGTGTGTGTACACTGTACACTAAAAAAAGGGTGAAAGGGCATGTTCAATTGCTGAAAGGTTCATTCATGTTAACATAAATGCTCCGATTTCTGCACAAGATACTGTTAGATCAGACAGATCGATTGAATATTAGGTTCTGCTTACTTGTTTAAAACGGTTTGCGAAAATAGTTAGTTCCCTAACGGATTACTAATAGGGCGAGAAGAACATATTGATTTGGGGTCAGCAGATTTTAAGACCAGAACATTTTGTCATTGGTCGCTTTACTTTACTGCTTGTAATATAGATTGGCTGTCAGAACTCTGTAGATTATGACAAACTCTATAAATTATGAATATTATGATATCCCTCTAAAGTAAAGAGAGAGTATTTTGCAAAAAGAGTATTCTTTAGTTGTTTGTGCTTGCGAGCGGCGCATTCTATCTTGTTAGAAGGTAATAAAGCGTGGCATAGCTTTTTATGTTCAGACAGGGCGCGCGCTCATTATTGAAGCTTGTCATCAGCCACGTACATACCTGACGACTCAGGATTTCTTGTTGCCTGCTGTATGCCCGGTCGCATTCTTGTTAGCCAATTCTGCTGCTGCTGTTGCCGCTTGTGTCATGTCATCATCCTGTGCATATCCTTGTGCAAATTCCGACGCTTGCCATTGCTTCATTGTTTTCATACTTGACTTCATTGCCGTCAAGTGTGCGGCGGGCGACTATGGCTGCTTGCCTGATTTTATGGCCCGGCACTTTGACTTCGTTCGCCGATGTATTTTATGTGTCTCTATGTTGTTAACCCGTGCCACTTGACGCGCACCCCTTGTGTAACTCGTTCGCCAATGCGCTTCTTGCCACAAGCCGGTTGCCACAGTGTGCCGGCCGGGGCAGCAGCTTTAAGCTTTGTTTCGACAGCTTAATTAACATTCAATTAAACATTTAAAGTCCGCACCGTCCAAAAAGTCAGCGCCATTCAACAAAGAACCAAAAGCCGTCATTTGAATGCACGATATACGAGTATATGGTTTTTAATTTAAATGCAAAATAAATGTTTTGCCATTTGCCATTGGACAGGCAGTGTGACAGTTGGGTTGAATGCGATTGCATTTCGCATTTCGCATCAGCAACGACCATGAGATTTATGGTCACAGTTTTAAATATCAGAGCAGAGCAGCTTTAAAATGTCACCCTGGCCAATAGAAAATTGTGGCTGGCGCACAATTTCGTTTATTGCCATAAATTTTGATGCAATTATGTGCGGGTATGCTATGGCATGATGACAATTTTGACGAAAAATCAATTTTGAAGCCAATTTGTCGAGGCTAATCAATTAAATTAAAAATGGCAACCTACCCCCAAAAATGAAATGCCCAGACACGCCCGCAAATGAAAGCCGTTGCCTGTCAAAAATCCTGACAGCGCAAAGTGGCAAAAAAGTGGGTTTCTTGGTTGGTCCTGCTGCCTTAAATCGCGCACTCCATCAATCTTGCTCTACGGCTCACTCAACTTGACTTGTTGTTTGGGAAAATGTTGTATAAAAAAAGGTTTTTTTTTTAGTCAGCTGCCAGCATGCAAAATGTGGCAAAATGTTGAGCCACTAATTGAAGCTACGTGCTGTTTACTCGTGCCATATAACCGAGCCATTATAATGTATATCCATATATATCCATTAATATGGGGTGTAGGTTCTGCCTAGAAAATGGATGTTGTCTAATTAGGCGTACGTGTGTGGGCCTTCTGGGTGCCCAGTTAAATCATACTTATAAGTACAAAGTCAGACACATATATTCTTATAATATATAGTTGCAATGTATATATGCTTTTTTTCATTGTTTAAAGATGAACAAACACACACACGCACACGCTCAAATGTTCTAAGAAGCAGAGAGTGGAGTTAATAGGCTCGAAAATGTGCTTAAAAACTGGTTGACTGACTATTTTTATGGCTACACGCTCGTCTATAACGCGCCTGCGTAATATCAAAAACTGCCCATTAAATTTAATTTCATTTCATTTTCGGGCATTCTCGGAAGTACGCGCACGTCATCTTAATTAGGCCCGACTCTGTTCAAAATTTGGTGCCAAGTGCAGTAAACGACGGCATTCCTAAGCCGGCGAGGCAGAGACAGAAACATGTGAGCGGCACTTCATAAATCAAAAGCTCGGTTGAAGCTCAGAACCCTGTGGCTGCTACTTACACAAAAACATAACTTTAACGGCTAATACTTGTATGCCTATGAAAAAATGTTGAGCACTTTCCATTTTAGCGGCGACTGTAGAAAGGCAGCTCGACTATTTCGGCCATTTCCGAAACCGGCCCTTAACCCATGCTCGTACATATTTAATACAAATTGTTTGCTGGCCCAGCACACACACAGAGAGAGAACACTTTCCTCGCCTCGTCAACATCACCGTCATCGTCGCCGTCGTCGTCGCATTACAAAACAAATAAACTTGTTTCTTGAGCGTTGCCGCAAATAAAAGTGAAATTGCAGCCTGTTTATTGCACACATCAAACAGTTTGTTTCCTCAAAGCATTGAGGAACACACTTTCCTACCGTTAAAATCTCACGTTCATCTCTTAATGATGCATCGTTTTAATTATTGTTATTAGTTTTTTTTTAAAGTAAAGTGCTCGACAGGTAAACGAAAATCAGCGGCAGGGCAAACAGGCAAACAAAAGTGCCAGCCAGCAAGCAGAGCAGTATGACAAATATTTTGGCAGTCAACAGTTGTTAGTGTCCCACCAAAAAAATACTAACTAGAAAGATTTAAAATAAAAAGCGTGGCACCGAAAACAATGTACCCTCGCCAAACGGCATTTGAGCGAATGTTCTAACAGATTTTGTACAAATTAAGGTGCGATTTTGTATAAACAATTATGGGATAAATTGCCATCTGTATGAGAAAATTTTCGATTCTAGCATAAATATAGTATATTGTACTCAGCACTTTTCCCTAAAAGGGTTAAGATTAAATTTTTTATTTTCTGTCAATTTACTTTTGAACTAATTTTTTTTTTTTTTTCAGTACGAAGGCACCTCGTTGCTAGTACTCCCTTCTTTACTTTTATTTATATTTATTCTCAAATTAAAAAAGGGTTTGAACGGTTTTTAAATTTTTTAGAGTATAATAAAGCAGTCCCCTTATTATTTTCCTAATATTTTCATGGCTCTTCCAAATAATGAATGAAAAAAGGAATGAACATACAGCCTTTTTTCCGGCCATTATTGTAAGTTATTGGAAAAATAGGACCAAAAAATTTTCTAGAAAACTTCAACTAGTTGCAAAATAATATTAATATATTAGTATTAAAGAGTTAGTTTAGATTTGTTGCTAATACTGCCCATTAGCTGATTGCAGTGAACATTTAGGGCAACTGCTGCTCGTAAATGTTGCAATGGCAGTAGTGTAGAAGTCCATTTTTATTATAGGGTACCTATTTACGATGCTTACTACGGCTAGAATGCCCCTTTGGTGAAGCATTAAAACAGTAACTGGCACAAATATGAAGCATACGCAGGGTAGGTCCCCCTGCTCCTTACCACCGCCCATTGCCGATTATAACAGTCAGGCAGCGTTATTTTTTTCTTATATATTTTTATTTTTGTGACCCAAGGCAAACACCTGCGTTATTTGCAATTTGTTAAGTTGGCAATGAAGTTTGGCTCTAGCTGGCTGGCTGGCTGGTTGGCTCTCCCTCTGCTTGCTGTTGTTGGAGCCTGTCTGAGTTCGTTCATGGGCGCCGTTGGGCCGCCGTTTTGAATGATTTCTCAAGTGGCTGAAAAAGGCTTCGGGCTGGCTCTTTTTTTCGGGATTTATTTGTGTGGAAATGAGCAACTAACGGTATATGAATCATGACTTTGGCAGGCAGCATGATTTAAAACACTCACTCATATGCGCCATTTCTTAGTGTGAGAGAGTGTCTCGACTTTGTGCGATGCTTCTCCAGTTGGTGGTTGTGGTGGTGCTGCTGCTGCTTCTTCTTCTTCTACATCTTCTTCGGCCTGGCTATTTGCGCATATTTTAGCACATTTTGTGCAGCTGTTGTTGTTGCTGCTGCTCGTTGTCTGTTTGAGCCCTGACTAGAGAAGGCGCAGGCTCGATCGGCCAAGCGACCGGCAACCTGGCGACCAGAGAGACGCGACTTTGTTGCGCGTAGGAAAACGTGCGATTTCAAGTTGACAGCCCAGCGACAACGACGCTATATGCTATGTATATGCCATACCAGACCATACCAGACTAGACCAAACCATACCACACCATACCATACTGCGCCTCCTCCCCCGACAAATCTGCTTAAAAAGGCAACGTTTTTCATTTTCTACATTTTAATGCAATTTTTAATTTATTTGTTTTGCGCCGCACCGTGATGTTGTTGTCCATGTGCCCCAGACCTGTGTCTACTGCCCCTACTCTTCTTCTTCCGCTCCCATACTCTCCCCTCCCCGTGCATCGGCTGCTTGTCTCTATCAAAGTTGCTTTGAGCAACGCATATTCCTCATTGATTGGCATTTCCTGGTTATGCAGCATTAGACTCGCTGGCCATGCAACTGCAGTATGGTCTTGGAGCTTCGAGCTTGGTGCTGAGACGCACGCATATACGAGTACGAGTATAGTATGTAAGAAGTCAAGTGAATTCCTCGAAGTGCAGGCTAAGGATGAGTCTAAGACTAAACCTAGGCCTACACCTAGGCGAGTTGCTCTTGCTCTTCTTGTTGTTGTTGTGGTTGCTTATATCTGGGGGACATATTGGTGTGCGCGCACATTTATAAAATTCATTGACTTTCAGCTCGTTGTTCCTGGTCTATAAGCATAGCTACATAGCCCTGGGCCGACCATGCCACACATAATTATCGCATCGCTTAGTGGTGGAAACTAAGGCTTAGTTAAAGCTGCTGTTGTTGCTGGCGGATGACTCAGTTAGTCAGCCGGTGTGCTCATCACCATCACCATCATCATCGATAGATACGTAGATAGATAGGTAGATAGATAGATAGATTTGGTAGATTGTGCCATTTGGGGAGCTGTTGCTGACTTGCAGAAAGTCAAAAACAGTTTTGGGCTGGCTATGACATCACGAAGTTTAAAATAAAAATGTTCGTCGTCGCTGTCGCTGTCTGCTACAAAATGGTTAATGGGGAGAACGGGCACTTGGAATTTCCCATAGTCTACATGGTAGCATCTAAAATTTTTGGCATACACCACTTCACAGAATCAAATAAAAACAACATTGCAAATTACACAGCCATGAGTAATCATATTAATGAGTTTCAATTGACGCCACTGCCACGTACTATATAAATCGCTGAAACAAAAAGTACAATCCACACACATACAAAGCAAAAAACGCGCCAAATTTTGAAGACCTGAGCTGGTCTCTCTGAACTACTTTTCAATATTCTAACAGCAAGCGCAAACAAATCACGTAGACAAAGCGTACATAGTTAACAATTTGGCTAACTGTATTTGCCTGTTGCGTTCATTGAATTGGCCAAAAGGCAAAATCCAAATAATGCGCTGGCATAATTAGAACCAGTTTGCGCGTGTTGGCCGACGACAAGAAACGCTCGCAAAACGCGCGCGGCCTCTTGCCCGCGAATCTGTCGTCGGGCGGATCTTTTCTTCTTCTAAGCAGTTCGAGTATATCACCAATGCTTATACTTGTAGTCATTGATTTGTTGTATTGTTTCAATTTTGGCAAAGCCATTAAGCTAAGCACTGTTTGTTCATTTTTTGTTTATGCCCATTGTATAACAACAATTGATGGCGCAAATGACACGTGTGGTGGGCGTTATTGCGAAAATGTTCAATACTCGTATCTGTGGCAAGTTCAGGGTTTCAGTTACAAATTCGCAACGGCACGCTGCCACGTATTGAAAAGTGTTATGTTGACCGATTTAACCTTTCCAAGTTGTATTCAATTTTCGCATGGCAAGGGAGGAGGTAGGAAGTTTCCAGTAACGATTTGCGAATTTAGAATGAAGCGATGTTGAAGCTCTTCAACAATTTCGTTTCCTGTACATGTCTCTTCAATTTTTATTGCAACCTTATACGTAGAATACATAATCAGACGAATCATTGGCGCAAAGCTGGCCAGCCAATCTTAATGTTAAGTATTTGAATTGTTAATTTTTTTGCCAAACATATAAAACAGACAGTCGTCTAGAACTTACATGGTTAACCTACAAGTAGCATCTGATCAGAAATCGATCACAAATTGTGCTTTCTTTAATTTTGCGATTTAGTTTGAGAGTTGTTGAAAGGAATTTTTTCGAATTTCAGGCAGAAATTAGTCAACATTTGTACCATGCGCAAGTGTTTTTCCAATAAGCGCAGACTTTATATACTTGTATGCAAATTGTTAATTGGTTTTAAAAATACATCCATAAAACTTTTACTGCGATCGCATTTTGAATGCTGAGCACTTGCCACGAAGCAGCCCCTATCTACCCACCTGGAGATGGGCTTTCTGCGGGCGATAATAGATAGCTACTAAGTTTACAGCTGCTACCTGGCCCCTAGCTTCCCCTAGCTTAGAATCTCTAGTAAGCGACGGAAGAAGCGGCAGTTGCTTTATCATTGCTGGGAAGTATAATCCATTGCTATTGAACTAATCATAAATTATTAGAAAAGACACACTGACAAGCAACACGGATTTCATTTTTCAGTAATTTAAGGCAGACATAACTACAATTCTTCAAGCTTATGAATATGTATTGAAACACATTTTACTATTTGATCTACATTTAACATAGCTATAGGATTCTTTGGAATTCGTGCAATAATTGAAACAACATCTTTGATAATCATTTGTCATTTATAAACCCATTTCTCAAAACACCAACTTTTTGGTTTTGAAGCAAATATTGTGTGATTATTTTCAATTTATTCATTAGAACTGTAAAGATTTATTACTACATACATATCCTATATCTATGTAATTATTATTAATTTTTTTAAATTTTTTTTTTTTTTGATAATATAAGAGCATATTTGACTTCCAATCATGAGGTCTTTTAATAAAGTAGTACAGCAAATTTGTTCAATAAATTCAAATCATATCATCAATTGCTCTTTTTCTTCAATTTTAATAATTTGCTGCTTCCATTTTAAAAATGCTTCAAATAATCAAGAAAAAAGATCCCTCTCCAGGTGTGGGTTCTACCCCAAAACGCTTTCCTAAGCGCACTCCTGGAGGAATTTGCAAAGCAGGACATGCATTTAGCAGGCCTGTTGTACTCTCTTGATGTTCATTTAACACGAAAACTTAACATAACCTAATCCTGCATCCTTTTCATTTTAAATGACCTTTCGCCTCGCTTTGTGTTACTTCCAATAATTTCACAATTCTAATCGAAAGTATTATATTCAGCGCAACTTTTGGCTTAATTGCGAATAGAAACGCAGCTAAATTGCAGCTTTGAGTGAAATTAGAACGATTCTGCAGCTGGAGGCTTTAGTTTTTGCCTTTTTTTTGCCGCTAAGCCGACAAACTTGACTCCAAGAAAAAGAGAAATTTGTGCGATGCGCTCTCGTCACACAAAAAGCGTATAAAAATAAACTTAAACTAAATCAGCGCACGATCTAGCTTGTCAGTTGTTGTTGTTGTTGCTGTTGTTGCTGTAGATGTTGATGTTGCTGTTCTGGTCATATTGACCCAAACCACCAAGAACAGCAGCCACCACATATGGTAGATGTTGTTGCCACTGCCACGGTTGCTTCTTCCTCTTCTTGTTGCATGCTGCAGGCGCATTGCTGCAGCACAAACAGTAGCAATGGCAATGGCAAGCGGCAACGGCATCGGCATCGGCAGCGGCCAACATCAAGATTTGTCACAAATCAAAGCAACCAACAGAACTAATCCAGTTTAAGTGTTGGCCAGTGGCGTACAGTGGCGCAACACGAGCGAAAATGGCAAATTGTTGCCGCTGCCATTGCAGCACGCTGTGGCATTGGCAATGGCGTTGGCGGTGGCACGTTGCTCGTGTTGCTGTTGTTGTCGCCATCGTGTTGCCAGCTTCCGCATGCCGCGGCTGTGCGCTGACAAGTGACTCAGAAGCTGGAGTGCGGGCAGGCAGGCGAGCCGCAAATACAGTTTTACCTAAATTTGATGAAACGGTCTGAATTCCTAACTTTGGAATTATAGGGTATTCGATGTGGTATTTGATAGTTTCAATATTTATTTTGAATATCTTATTTATTTAGTAATTTTTGTAGCCTCTTCATTTTAAATTGACACTTGATGGGTTTTCAATAACATTCGATAACTTAATAAGTAATACGCCTTATTTGCTGTACGATAAAATACTTCCTCCATTGATTAAAGGCGACTTATTCGTTTGAAGTGAAATTAACATTTACAAAAAATTAAAACAAACTTCATTTAATTTGAAAGAAAACATTCATTTGAATTGGCTATTTCCGTCATTTCTCAGTTTCTCAGCACATTAAATTCCCATACCCATGTGTAGTTCTTTACGTTTCTATATAAACGTCATAGCTATATTGTATATACAAGTATGTACATATGTCCAATTATTTATAATTTCGTCCGCATGGTTCTTTAAAGTGTTGCTAACCTGTAGCTACATACTTAGTAAGTACATTCGGCGTTCTGTTTGCCTTTATTGTTGCGCTAGAAACCACACAACAGCACAACCACCGTTATGTTTGTGGATCGTGCGCAAACATTTTCGAGCATTTATTTTGCGTGCACTGCTAGTTAAACACATGAAGTGGACGCAGGCGCAGCGGCTTTATTAATTTCCACAGTCGCAGTAGAAGCTATGTACAACCAACAGCAACAACAGTCGCAGCTCGCTGGCGATCAAGTGGCAATTGCAAGGTCGGACGTTTAAGGCAGCTTTCAGATTGCATGGCCTATGGCCAAGTTCAAACCGCAATAATTTGGCTAACCAACACACACACACGCACACATATATATACACACAGAGACAACAGACTTGCATTAGAAACATGTGAGGGCTCCCAGCGGTAGCTGCAACATCGACAGCAGCTGCGGCAGATTTATGAGCACAACGTACATCGGCCCAATTGGATGACGATAGAAAATTGCGTTGTGCGATAGGAAAAATGCAATTTGCAATTGCTGCCGCACCGTTAAATGTGTGGCAGTGGCCATGGTAGTGGCCGTGGCAGTGGCAGCCGCAGACAGTCGAACACAAACCCAAATTAACGCCGATCGACAGCGCGCAGTTGCAATCGAAGAATCGCAGAATCTTAGAACAAGGCACCGGAGTGTAATGCGATAAGCAAGCAATTCCAATTGGACGCGACTGGACTCCTCTCTACTACGAGTAGACGACGAAGACGACGACGATGACGACGACGATGACGACGACGCGTGAGGTTGGGGTCAGCTGAAGCATCAAATTCTGGACGTTGCATTGTGTTTGTCTAGTATGTGGTGTGTATTGTGCTGTGCGCTAAATGTCAGTTTGATACCAAGCTAGTAAAATCCAATTAAAGTTGCATGCCACAACAGTTGCAGTTGCAAATTGCGCAGCTCGCTTGCCTCAGTTACTAGCTGGCTCTCTAGTTTTGCCTGGGTCGTTAGATGCGTACGCCACAGCACGCCAAAGTATATTTGTGGGTCATGGTACAAATTTCAAAGAGGCAGAGACAACAAACGAAAGATGCTAAAGCCGTAGACGTAGCTCTAGCTGTTGTTGTTGTTGTTCTTGTTGTTGCTGCAGCTGAAGCCAAGCTGGGCCGAAGCTGGGGCAGACACCACTCGACAGCTGTGCACTGAGATACTGACAAGAGACACCTTTTGATATGCTAACGAAGCTCCGCTCGTGCGCTGACTGTCAAAATGTTGCACATGTGAAATTTTCCCACCCTCCATTGGGAACACTTTGGGAACCTTTTGGCCATGCGCAATGCAAAGAGCCCGCAACTTGAGTGCCAAGCTGCACTCAACAAAAAATCATACTCCCAATTCTCTTCAGATAAAATGTTTGTCGTTAAACGTATTCATTCATCCAGTTTGTCGTTAAACGTATTCATTCATCCAGCTCTATTTTAAGTTACAGTTAGGCCAGAGAACTGAATTCTTTACTAAATTATGATACACATCAAATAAATAATAAAACATGATATACTTGTACGTCATAACATTAACAAACAAAAGCAATAACAGCAAAATTAATAACAGCAATTAATACGAACATTTGCATAAAATGAAAATTTAAAAGGCAATATAAACTAAATGAACATTTTTAGAGCTACATTTTCAAACTCAATACCCGAAAATTGATTATACCCTTTTATAAATAGATAGTGACATTTTGATACTTAATTATATAATTGTATATATATATATTATAGTATATCTGTAAGTCAAGCAAAGCTTGTTTGAAATTACAGATTAATTTCAGACTCAAATCTCTCTTAAAATACACACGTATATAATTGGCAAGATATTTAACAGAATGCAGAACATTTTACATTTTCTCAAGTACTTGTACAATCTTATTAGAATGCTGTTAGCAGCAGAACAATTAGCAGCGCTGCAAATGTAAATGCCTAATGGGTTTTGTTTGTATTTCTTGCATATGTTATTTGTATATTACAGAGTGTGGAGGGACAACTCTCTCTCTCTCTCCCTTTGAGCGCTCTGGTTGCAGCTAGACTCTCAGTTAGATCTTACATTAAAATTACTAAAAAGACAATTATTTAACTGCGAATTTACACAATTTATGAGCAACGCTTTTTTTTTAAGTGTGTTGCGCCTGTCGTTTCATGGCCTAAGCAAAATGTAAATTTTTGCCGCTGCCCTGCTTGCTATACATTTATATTAGTGCGCCAGACGAGGAACAGCGGTGCAACAATTTGTATGGCTGGGGAATGGTTGTGTATAGAGGCGGCAACTCTGGCTATAGTTCTGGCTCAGACTCTGCCTCTAGCTCTGGACTCTAGACTTCTGGACTGTTGGCCACGCATGAGCACAATGCGCACTCCCAATGTAATTTTTCAATGTTAAACAGTTGCCGCTGTGCTCAGGTTCCTTGTCCAGTGCTTACCCTTTTCACATGTGTGTGCATGTGTGTTTCTGTATACCTTGGGGCATTGGGCCCACCATGCTAGCAGCAACTGTGCAAATATTTGCATTTTATTTGCGGCCCAGCACACTCTTCAGGCACAGTGCCATGCATTTTTCATAACGCATCTCTGCTGAAGGAAGAGGCATTGTTAAGATCTGTAAGATCTGCTGACATCTAGTGACTACTACATATATACTTGCATATATACATACATACATACATATGTATGTACGAGTATGCGATCGTCTCTATGTTGGTCAATGATGCATTGCCCTTGCTGCTTCTGCTGACTTGTCGAAATCTTGCAAATTTCCCATGACCGATATTTTTGCTTATGGATTTGTTTCGATTCGCAACTCAACTGGCAAGGCAAGTGACATGCGCGTGCCTCTTTTTGGGCAATTGCGCGCAAGCGGTAAAAGTTGGCAGTTGGTTTTCGGCTCATTCACAAAACGAATTTGTGTCACACACACACATACTGCTTAGACGCCAGCTGCCTGGTGACCACCCCTTTATTTGGTCTTAACCCAAATACTACATGGTGGAGAAAAATGTTTACCATTTAGCCAATACTCGTACAATAGCAACAACACTAACAACAGTAGCAATGAGCAACAATAACAACGAGCAGAATAATTACCACAACGAGTTGTTGTTGCCAGTTGCTTGCAGCAA
Source organism: Scaptodrosophila lebanonensis (assembly GCF_003285725.1). Lineage (NCBI taxonomy): Eukaryota > Metazoa > Arthropoda > Insecta > Diptera > Drosophilidae > Scaptodrosophila > Scaptodrosophila lebanonensis. The sequence goes on from NW_022060538.1 coordinate 6,197,671, forward strand.
CATGTTGCTGGCTGTTCTCCTGTTGACTGTAAGCCGTGTTCGTGTGTTGCTAATAACTTTAGAACAAGTGCCATTTTGGCCAGCAACTAATAGCCAGTTTGTGTCGCTTCCGTTGTCATGCCGCGTGTACCGCAGCCGATCTACAACAGCAGCAGCAGCAGCAGCGGCAGCAGCGGCAGCATCATCATTATCATCATCATTGGCCGCAGCCGTGTGAGATTATCATTATTGTTATTGTCGCTCGTCATGTCAACTCGTCATCAACATGATGCGGTTGCATCTCTACGGAGCAATCTTTCAGTTCAGCCCAGGCGGCCGCCACAGCTTGCTTTTGCTCTTTTTCTTTAACTTCTGCTCGTTGTTGTTGTTGCTGTTGTTGTTGACTCTGCAGCCGTGCAATTTGTGTCTCTCGGGCTAAGACTAACACTGAGACTGCAGATTGGAGCTGGGAGGCTGAGACTGTGCCGTTTTCCTGCATTTTAATGAGCACATTTCGCGCATTTATGATGAGCATTGCGCAGTTGGTATTAGCTGATTTTTATTTGCTTGTTTCGTTAGCGCGCTCACGAATTCTGTTGCAGCACTATATCTGGAGACGGGGTAGGCAATGGCGGTGGTAGTGGTAGGGGGGTAACAGAAACCACTCAGATTTCGACCGAAAAGCAGACGACCCCCAATACAACAACACAGAAAGAAGCAACAACAAAATTCTACAATGGCAGCTGCACAATGGGCGTGAATCGAATATAAAAGCAAATGCACTTTTTTATGGTGAAATAAATAACTAAATAGCTTTTTTTTAAAGAAGACTGAAGACTGATTAAAAATAATAACTCATGTTTATATCTGAATAAAATATTTAGTAAAATAGACTTTCTTTAGTGCACTTTTGAATAGAACGTCACTTGAATAATGTCTAGAACCGAAATGCGAGAACAAATTAACAGCGACTGTTATGCGGCTGCGGCATTGGAAAGCCCATCTGCATATCGATGCTGTAAAGCCTGTAATGTGAGAGCGAGAGCGCATCGATCTTTAAGAGAGGGACAGAACTCATAACACACTGATAACAGCCAAGAGGCATTTACATTCACTTTACATAGTAGAAATTAGTTGTTCTGATCCGAGCAGAATGTAATTGAATGTTGTATGGTTCACATTGCTTCCATTATAGTTCTTATCTTTAAAATGATTTTATTTAAAAATAATCAAATTCGCACTTTTTGTCAAATTTATGCACTATATCGTTATTTACACGTGCTTGTATTCACATCATAAAACAAATATAAATACTAATATTTATATTTAAAAATACAGGATTTCCGACATTTTCCTCAGACGTGATGTGCTCAAGCGCTCACTTAATGTCTTCTTTGAAATAAGAGTTAAAAATTTCTAAGATATTTCACTATCATGGATAATTTGAAATCCCAAATTCTCAGCTTAAAGGTCACAAACATTCCCATTGTGCTTGGGCATAAATTTTATTGCTTTTTGAAATGTACGAAATTGTATAACTTGACCCCGACCCCATCAAATGTGCGCAGGGAAAGCCACCCCTCAATGTAATGGCATCGCCACTCACGTGTTGCATCTCCAGGGACTTGATTAAAGGAGCATAAAGCAAATAAAAACAGGCTAATAAATGAAAATATGAAACGTATGTGTCGTGCCCGCTTTTTATGCCATTATGTCCACAATATATGTATACTCGTACATGTGTGTGTGTATATATAGGATGACAATGTACATAGAGTTGTCAACTGATAAGCCTTGAAATGCTAGCCAAACTAATTATAACGGCTCTGGAGATATTTGTGCGTGCCGGAAGTTTTCTTGAGTTTTTCCGGCGTGCTCCTGACATTTTCAATCAGCGAAATGTTTGCGGACAAAAACTTCACACAACTAGCCGATAAGTTTTTCCTATGTAGGCTTGTATAGTCTTGTGTAGGCATGTATCTGACGATTGCTGACCTTTTGGGGTGTGGCCAGAACAGCTAGAATTTTCGGGTATGGCCAGCAATTGCGCCTGCAAGCATGTCAGGGAAAATTGCACATCTGTCAAATCAGCAAACAAGTGATTTCCGCAAACAATTGAAGAAAAACAGCGACGGGGGATGGTGTAGCTAGCTGTCCTGCTGTAGTCCTCTTGGTGGTGGGGTCCTGTCATCGGTCACACGACCATCGACCACCCGACAAAAAAATGTGTGCTGTTTGTGCACGTAAATTGCTTTTGTAAGCCCTACATAGGCTATTGAAAATTCCTTTAAAAAAAGAAAAGAAGTGAAGCAAGGAAGGAAGGAAGAAAAAATGCGACGACAGGCAACATGCGCCTTGTCATGCTTTTTTAATGAAGTGCCGTCGTTTAAGAAACATATTGTTGGTCGCTTTGATTGTTGTTTAAGGGTTAAATAGGCGCACAGCCACAAAGCCGTGGCCAAATGTCAAACATGAATGTATTTAAGTACAACCTATACTATACGAGTATGTAGTGTGTTTGCCCGCTTAATAGCTGTCAGGGTTGCCAGCACGTACTAAAAAGCCAACTCTCCCTCTACTTCTTGTCTCTTGCAGTTACAAACACAATCAACGCCATGACAAGAAAACGTTCGAGTCCGTTGGGACTCGAATTGCTGGTGTCACTCGCGCTGGCGTCGCTCGCCGTGCTGCCGCTGCTCACAGAGGCTGGTAAGTGGTTTATTATGTCAACATAAATTATAGTTAGTGCACTAAGTAAGTAAGCACTTAAGTACCAACTAGAACTCTATGCCAAATCCTGGACTCTCTCACACACACACTCACACACAAAATAAAAATAATTTGCAGAACAAAAGCCGCTGGCCTAGATAAGATCCTGTTGCGTGGGGTGCGAGAATGGAATAACAGTAAAAATCGTCAAAGAAGAACGGAATTAATAGTAGTACCACAGGCAAATCAAAACTGAATCAATATAAATATATAAGAATCTTAAAAAAGGCACTTAACATGTCTAATCATAGCTTTACACAACATATGAGCTAAATAAAAATTAATTTATTATCAATTGAATAAGGAACAATTGAACGGCAAACATAATTATGAACTAGGAACAAGAAAAAAGGATCTGTATATTATTACACTGATCTATAAAATATGTAGGATTTTAAATACCTTTTCGATGGGGCAAGAATTTAAGAGAGAAGAGAAGACTATGATATAAGTACAACATATTCTGAAGGACTGTTTGTTGAACTGGGATGAGACCCTAAACCCAGGGAAAAGAACTATACAACTATATACTATATGTGAATTAGTCAGTCCACCAAACTTTTCGTGTAATCCAAATAATTAAAATTGGAGTCACTTTTATTTAATTAAAGTTTCCAGGTTGACAATTATTGCTACAATTTCGAGTTTTCCATATTCAATTGCTACTGTAATGCCGTTATGATGGCATATGTGCGGGTGTCCGGGCGTATCCTATTTAGCCTATAAATACCGAAGACTAGCGCTGACCCTCAACATAAACATAAACAACCACACACTTGCCGATATTTGAGCATATCGCGAGCCCATTGAACTGCAAGTTTTGCTAATTAAAGCAATTGTTGTTGGTGCAATAAAGTGACAAATTGCCAAACAGCTGTGCAGTTGTCCAGGGTCAGGGGTCATTCCATTCGTTCATTTCATTTGCCGCTTAATGCATATAAGCTGTCCAAGTCTGTTGCATTCAGCATACACACACACACACAAAATTCAATTAATGACATTTTTTCTGGCTTTTCGGGAGGGTGCGAAATTCAATTGAGTCATGGCTGATGGCAGGCCCCTTCGTCAGTCTGACACAATGGTCGCAAAAATGCAATTGCGTGGCAAAGGCAGAGTTCATGAACCCCAAAGCAAAAAATAAAAATAAAAATAAATAAAGCGTGCGTACCCAAAATTAGGTCCATTTGCACGCTCTATAATTAAAGGCAAGTAAAAGAAGCGTCAACGCCCCCTCCTCGCTTAGAAAAGGCCAGCACGGCCATTAATGGGCCGAACTAACTGACTGACTACACTTATCCGTGTAAGTATCTGAAGGCAGTTATGTGCGAGTATGTAGATCTATCTGCTGTGAGCAGCGTGTTAACTTTCACATTTCTCAATGTTTTAAAGTGCAATAAATGCCATTAGGCCAACTTAGGCACATAGCCTCAAAAAGCAGAAAGAAATAAGGAGAAAAAAATATAAAAAGAACAAGAAGAGACAACTAGGCGACGATGCTAACGGTTCGTACTTGGAAATGAGGCGGCCCACGCCCATACAATTTAACGACTTAGTTAAACAAAAGTTAAGCAAATAAACCCGAAAAGCGAAGCGCGCGCACATCGGCCCAACAATTTTCCACGCTTGAGAATATCGGTCACAAGCAGCAACAACAGAAACAGCAACTACAACAGCAATAGCAATAGCAAGAGCAACAACAAACAAATGCACACAAGACTGGGCTGCATTTCTAGTAATGGCCAAAAAGTACTTCTGATTACATGCTAGACACCTAAAAAGCTGGACGACAACGATGGCGACGATCAGACGACTTCAGCATCGACGACAATGGTGACGATGGGCGCGATGGGGCTACGGGAGGGAGTTGAGGGAGGGAGTGGGGGACGGCAGCGTGCCATTGTTTAATGGGCATTCAATAAGCAGGCAACGTGGCCAACGAACGACCAACTGACTGACTGATTTAACTTAGTCAAAACGATGGCCAGTGATACGACAACAGCAACAGCCATAACAACAACAACAACAGCTCGTCAGTGAGCACACTGAGCAAAATGCTAGAAACCCCTATAGGACATGTTAGAAGTCTCATAGAAAGATAATATTTGAAATTAGCAAAAGAACTCCTTGAACCTAGGGATCATTCGAATTCGAAAGTAAGTTGGCATGTTCAGCAAAATATTCACCATTCTTGAAACTCACCACACTCCTGGCGATGCTTATACACCATAAAATTTGTCTTGATTTAATATTAAATTGCATAAAATTTATTTGTCTGTGTTTGTTAAAGAATTAAACAACTTATAGAAATGAATTTGATTTGAAATATTATCAAGCTTAACTAGAATTTGAAATCTTTAAGCAGATTTGTAATTTCATCGAAATAAAAAAACTAATCTGTCCATTTTCGGCTTTTTTGGTTGCTCAAATAGTCTACTCGTAGTTAGAAAAATAACACCAGGATGAAGTTCCTTTGTGAATGTAGTGTTCAATAAACATTTATGTTGGAATACAGTACAATTTCGACTACAATTGAAATTAAAGAAAGCTTTGAACAGTTAGAAACTTCTATACATCAGTGTTGTAACAATACTTGGATGGCTCAGTTAGTTCTCAAATTGCAATTCAAATTATTGGAGCACTACTTAATAATAGGTTGAACAAAATTCCGCTGTAAAATATTGTAGTAGCTAGTTAGAAAGAAGCTTTTGCAGGTTTAATCGATTCACGTCAGAAAACACTTTCAACTTGAGAACATTGTCTGCATCTTCATCATTATGCATTTCTCTGAGTGTAAGCGGTGCCTTGCGCCTGGGCCTAGCTTGTTGACCCACATTTGGCCCTGACTGCAAAGACAGCAACAGCAGCAGCAGCATTGCTTACTGGCCTAACGACATTGTGGCTATGCATTGAATTCTTGGAATTTTCATTAACACATGCCAACGTCCAGTCAGTCATTCAGTTACTCAGTCCAGTCAATACAGTCAGCATATGGAAATGTTCCCAAAAGAAAAAAAAGAGAAGAGAAATAGAAATAGAAAATACATACATATCTTGTGTGTGGAGGCAGCTTGAATATTTTGTGAATGGCAGGAGCGCCCCGTCGACTTTTCTCACCTATTTATTGATTACTTATTATGTAGACAGATAAATCAGTTACATTAACAGGCACAGGCACAGGCCGACAAGCCCATAAGCCGCTCAATGAGTGGTGGAGGGCCACTTCAGTTTGATGAACTTACATGGCGTTTTGAGAATGTTTACAAGAATTTCTCAACTTGCCCTGTAATTGAATTGTTCATTATAAATACAAATGGATACAAATGGCCGAGGCCGATGCCGATGCCAATGGAGATGGCGTACCAAGTCTCCGGCTCGAGAAAGGTGCACACAAAGCGCCGATGACTCAACAGCCCACAATCGACATTCGAGAGTCGAGAGTCGAGAGCCGAGAGTCTAGAGATGAAGTTACAGTTCTATGGATGGATACATTTGTAGCTCGTAGACATTATTGACAGCTGTGCGCATGTGAGCAATAAATCAATAATGTTGCCAAATGTCAGTTAAGAGTAGCAATAGTCCCAGCCAGCCATGATTAATATGCGAAGATCGGCCACAGCAACAACATCAACAACAACAATCAAGCCAAATTGAAATGGCAAGCTGTTGAGGCAATCGACAAGTCGACAAGTGGCATTTGCGTCATAACAAAAAACTTTGCATTTTAAAATATATAAAGCAGATGTCGTCGACAATTGGCAGTCCATAGATATCCGTACGTGTATTTGTTCAACAATTCATGAGTCGAACTTCAAATATTTCGCATGATATCTGGCCACTTAATGGCTTTAACCGTTGAAGCGCGAGCCCTTAGGCGTCTTATGTAATTGTATTTAAGCCCCAACTTCAGCCACAGACTGACCACATCGTGTTTTTAATTCAAGCTCAAGGTCGGCAACGAGGCAACAGGTGTCGTCAGTTCCAGAATTTCAGAGCCTCGCCATCTCGCAGTCCTCCAATCGTGCTGCCTCTCAGTAGCCCAAACACATTATCATTATTTTATAAGCCAAAATAAGAGAGAAGCAAGCAAAAACAAAACAAAACAAAACCAAACAACAAGGAACACAACAAGGCAAAAGTGCTGGCTTAAAGTCGCGCCTGCCTTTTGGCCATGTGCTGGGGCCCGCCCGCTTGCCTGCTTATTTTCGAGGGGCGTTTTCATCAATCAATTTTGAACGTGAGTTCGCTGCTTGCCGTCTTCGTTCCTCATCTTTTTTTCTCATGCCTATTATGGTATGGGACTTGGTTGTTATTGTTATTGTTGTTGTTGTTGTTCCCGTGTACAACAACAGGTGCTGCTAATTTTCAATACTTACTTTATTATGGGGCCGGGCAATTGACACCTAAACGCCTGCTTGGCATCGTCGCGTTTTTCGAAAAAAAAAAATAATAATAAAACTGAAAAAAACTGATAAGTCACTGAACTCGCCACAGAAGCAAGCCAGCAGCTACTCAAGTATTATGTGGACACTCTCTTCAGGCATAATGCGGCTAATTGCAGGCTCCAGCAGCTAACTAGGTAGCCACCCAGCCCTGGTAATCATGCTTGTCATTACACCAACATGGCTATAAAACGAAAACCCCAAACGAATTGCCGCCAGGGCTTGAACTTCAACAGCGGGAGCCTGTTTGCTCACATACTATGTACATAAATCACGTACATACATATATAAGTATATGGTACGTATTTATTTATTAGCCAGGGCAATGAAAATTTGCTATTTTATAGTTTTTCTATGATTTCTTAATTTATAACCAATTACAAAGGCATTAGTGCGCACAAATCTTGTTCGCTTATTTTTTTCTTTTTCTGTTGTCTTGTCGCGGTTGTTTTCTTTTTGTTTATTGCGCATATTAATCGCTTGTTTATAGCCAGGCGTTTCAAAATTGCGGAAGTAACACGCCAATAGAACTCACCGACATACGGTAGAAATCCCTTCAGAAGAATACGAGTGCTTTGGGTGGATCTCATGGTATTGTTCAGACATTCTGGCAAAATAGGATTCAAAATGAATATGCAACACTTATCAAATTGCATATCTGAATCTTTTTGATATCTCAGTACAATTTTCGACGAAGTGAGAGATATCCAAATCCGATGGAAGATTATTCATTTTGACAATTAATAATTCTTGTTGAGAGGCTTGAAGAAAAAAGAAAGAAAGAATTGAAAATCAAAGATTGAAAAAAACAAAGTTTCAATTAAAAATTTGATTATTTTTAACTTCTTAGCACAACGAGTCTTCTATTGAATTTAATTTCAATGGTAAAGAAAATATAACTTTAAAATGGAAGATGGATCCAATTGGAAATCTCAATAGTATCTTATATCTCTGTACAACTTTCGGTGAAACTTCTAATACATTTAGACAGTAAGGCACATCTGTGTACATATAATTGAAGATTATATGTTTTGACAATAAATAAAACTTAGTTTTTGAGAGATGAGATAAACATTTCCCAAAAAAATTTTAAAATCCTAATAGGATAAGAAAATTAAATGGAATTATGTCTATATTCATTTTGTTTTGTGAAAGATAATCATATTTAATAGGGTTTAAATATGGTTTAACATTTAGTTTAGAATTACATAAAAGCCACAGATAAGAGTGTTTTACCTATTGGTATGTACAATTTTGGAATTTTTTAAGCAACTTTTGAATTTTTAAAATCTTAATAGCAACGTTGTAACTATGATGTTTTGTTAGAAAAACAATTGTGGTAATACTAAGTTTTCATGCAGCTTCGAATCAATGCAACAATCTTTCGTAGTTTTGCGTTTATCACATCTTTGTCACTAATTTGTAGAACAACAATTTGTTGTCATTATTATCACATACTATTATTTACAATTAGCAGCTTAAAGAGGGCATTTCAAAGATATTTAAAGTCAACTTTGACGCTTTTGCTTTGTTGGATTTAAGAATAATATGCCAAGATAAATATTTGCTAGCACTATTGAACGAAGATCTTAATCTGCAAACTTTTAAAAATAGTGGTTTCTTTTACTTAACCAAATTGCTAGAAATAGTTGTGGAATAATTTAATTTGTAGCTTGGTACGTTTCTGCGGAGCAATTTCCACTGTTTATTTGATATGTACATTTATAAGTAAAACACTTATCCCAGCATGGTTAATTAGTTTGTATTGGCAGGGAGCCGTAACTGACCAGCTGAATGGCAATGCCTGACGATTGACGAACGGACCGATGGATGGATGGACTGTCACGTCATAAATCTATAGTTGCTGAACTTTTATGCGTAATTTTTGTTCTGCCACTCAGAGTTTTCTGTTTGTGCCCAAGCTTAGACATAATTCATAATTATGTTTCAGCATTAATTGCATGGCCGATGAGGCTGATGGCTGATGATGTCAGCAACGTTAATCAAGATGCTCGAAGATGCTGGCCGGCAGCACAAGTCAGCAAGTCAGCAAGTCAGCAGCTTAGCCACGCGCATATATAATTAACATTTTTGCCAACATCGATAGCCAGGCACTTACTCGTACCTACCTAGATATGTACATACATACATACTTGTATGTACATAGCTATCTACTCATACATAGTTCAATGTCAAGTGTGAATGCGATGGGCATGAGGATGCGGTTGAGGATGGGCAGCGGACTTATCACAGATACAGAGATTTCGATAGCATGCCAATTTTTTGGCACGATCGCAAGCCGTGATGTTGTTGTAGTTGTTGTTGGCTCGTTGCTGGCGTGTGACAACGGTAAATATGTTTTACGAGGGGCGTAGTGCGTGAAAACGCCTGAGAAGAATATTCTTCTGACTAAGTTGAGAGGAGAGACCAGCGATCGTAAATATTTCGTAGGTAAACACACCGTCTAGTGAGTGTGTGTGTGTTGGCCATACATTGTTGTTGCTGTTTAAGTTGGCTTATTTGCCCAGCAAACAGCATTTTGTTGCCTGCTGTCGCCATGGCTGACCATTGACCGATTTGGAGGCGAGTCGGCCGTTGCCGCCATCGCTGCCACAGCCGCTGCTGCCTGCGTACTTGTGGAATTTCATAGCTCATTGCTGGGACGACCAGTTGGTGGAAACAAGTACGCAAGCTAGAGATCACGAACTCGCAGGTTAAGCATGTGTTAGCCGAAAGCCGAGGCGTCTTCATACTCCTATGCATGTATGTATGTATGTATGTATGTATGGGTGTGTGTAACTAGCAACAACAATAATGACGCTGGCTGTGTCAACCAACTCCTTCCTTACTCTTAACTCCTAGCTCCCAACTCTGCACATGCAAATGGCCAATAGCATATGACGACTTTCACAAAATGACACAATTAGACAGCACGTGAATTGGCACAGACATGTCTGAGACATTGTCCGCTTGTTCCTAGCAACCAAAGCAGCTTTCATTATGGCCCACCAGCGTTGTTAGCTATTTGTCAAAAATCGTTGAACATTTTCAAGCGTTGGTGTAAAAACCAAACAACACAAAAGATCTAAAACTTGTGTATTTATGATAAATTGACCGTGACTTAGAGCCAAAAACAAAACGATGCTACAGAGAACACTCGTCAAATATTCATTTATAATGCTTTATGCTTAAGCCCAGTCGGCGGGCCACTTAATATGTTTTGATTCCACCCACGCGTATACGAATATATTCCGCTTTAATCGGCCAGCGAGCGGGGGCACAATTTAAAATGCTTTTTAAAGTAGCCGCCAAAACAGAAAAAAAAAGTTAAAAGACTAAAAAAAATCATAAGAAAAGGGCGCGCATGCACTTTATTTCAATTAATTGAGAAAGAGAACGCAGGCAGCCTGAGGAGCATGAGAATCGGAGTCAGAATCTGGATGAGAACCGTAAATGTTAAATGCTGAAGATGACGAGGCATGTGAAATGGCTGTGGAGTGGAGTGGAGTGGACTGGAGCCGGAAGTGTGGCCACGATTTTTATCACTTCACTATTTATTGTTGGTTTTGTTGAAATTTTCAACTTCCTGAGCTGCAAAGTTTGGCCAATTTCTACAGGGCGAATAGCAAATAGAATAAATAGAATAATAAGCCAGGGGCGTTTAGCTTGCGGTTCAATTTTGTCTACAACTACATATTACAAGTATGTGTGGGTTTGTTTGTAATTTGAATGTTAACGGTAAGTGTAACCACATCATGCTGCTGCATCATCAAGTCAACCTGTGCCACTGCCACTGCCACTGCCACTGTCACTGTCAGTGGCACGGCCAGTGCCACAGAAATTACACAATTTGGCCATTAACGCCTCGACCGCCTCGCCCTTGCCTTGACAATGAAATTGTGGCCGCTGTTGCAGCAGCACCACCAATTGCTATAATTTTCTTTTTCTTGTTGTTGTTGCTGTTGCTTTTGCTGTTACTTTTTGGGCAAACCTCAGCTCGAGTTTGAAATTTTCAATTTTATTCCATTTTTCATTTCCACCATGCAGCTGCAAATGCAAATTCATTTCTGCGCCCAGCTGCGTTTAGTAGAGCAAAACGTTAAGTCGCGCCGGCGGTTGAGTAACTTGATTTCTTAGCCAAGATATACATACATACATACTTGTATGAGTATACTGAGACTTGACTGCCACAATTTATTGTATTATGCATGTATGTATGTATGTATGTATGTTTCTCTATTATTGTTTGATGTCATTGAACTTGAACTTGGTGCGGACGCTTGGCCAAGTGGCGCGACTTTGTCGTCGATTTCTGTGTCTATTTTTGTTTGGCTTGCGGTCTGTTTTGGTATTTTATGCAATTTTTCAGCTTGTATATGCTAATTTGATTTGTATAACACGTTGTTGTTTCTGACGTTTTGTCAAACACCACTACACTCGGCAAAATATAATGAGAAAAATCACAAATGAAATTGGTTTACCTTTACATTCAAAATTTAATACCATAACACAAATCTCTTCTTTAATTCAGAAACTAGATCCAGATAGTTTGGATTAGTTTAGCGCACTAGTAGTTTAATTAATATATTTTGATTTAGATGGGTTTTCAATTTTGTACAACATTTTTTTCAGAGTGTACTTAATATATGTATTGACTGAGCGCGTTCGTAAACGTGTTCAAAATGCTAATTAATTGCGGAGCAAAGCCAATGTGTTTGTTGGTTTATTAATTTGTGCACATTTTCATGAGCAATTAGCCATGGCTTGACCCAATTTGATGAGGCGGCTAAAGCCAAAGCATTCCTGCTATTACAGGCCACTACCAAATCGCCTTTCCTCTCAATTTGTTGATTAGCCAAAAGGAAAAAGAACAAGAACAAGATGTAGAAGTAGAAATAAAAAGCTTCGTTTGTTTTTGGTCATAAAAATGTGGCAGGCTTGTTAATTGCAGCTTATGATAGCAAATGGTCGGCTAATAGAAGTAACCCTTCCATTTATTTGCCAAATGGCATGATGAGGACGTTGCTGACGTTGGCGTTGCCTGTGGCTGCCGCAGCGGTGGCGGCGGTGGCGACTGACCGAGGAGGCAGATAGACAAGCGGCCGGCACGGTCACTGTCGGCCAATTAGAGTGAGACTGGCGCCATCAACGGCTACTAATCGTTGTCTAAGCGCCGCCAACACGCTAACGAGCCAAGGCGCAACAGGCCATTCGCAGTGGTGCAAAAAATGTTGACGGAACGGCTCCAGTGTGGCTTCATCAGCTTCGTGTAAGAATTCATTTTGACACTATTAAGACGAAAGTCTCCGAATGAAAGAATAGGAATGGTAATTAGCAACAGTGTCGGACTAAGCCATAAAGGCACTGTTGCTGCGCTGCTGCTGCTGCTGCTGCTGCGGCTGCCGGTCTTCTCATTTTTCACAGATTTTTATCGCCAGGTGCAATGACTTCTCCCACAAACACACAGACAGACCGCAAATAGAGAAGGAGTGGGGAAGGGGAGCATTAAATGTCAGCGTGCGAGCTTTTCAATTGTGTAACTCAAAGTTAAACGCTTCACTTCTAATGCCTATTCTTTTTTTCTATTCTGCTCGACCCAAAAGTTCAATCAACTCCCTCAGAACTTGGAGCTCAGCTTGTCTCAGACTGGAGCTCGGACTCAGTCGCAGTCTCAGTCTCTAGCTGGCACCTTTACGCATGGGTCGTTGAGGGGGTGTGGGTCAGGCTGAGAAGCTAGAGCCGACCACTAACTACGCTCAGCCCATTTCACTTGAACTAATACTTTGTATAATTATCGCTTTGCTGATCTAACTCTAACATGATGTGTTGCCAGTTGTTGTTGTTGTTTCTGTTTCTGTTCTGGCTTCGCTTTGTCGTTTGGGCCACTGAATTTTATGGTTTGTAGGAAGCAGCCACATCGCGTCTCTACTTAGCTTCTATAGTTTATGTATAGTCGGCCGACAGCCTGGCACGCAACTTTCGCAAGTGAAGATGAAATTGCAGAGAACGAGAGACAGAGAGAGAGAGAGAGAGAGAGGGAGAATAGGGACTAAAGCGCGCTGTGGCCATTCTGTTGGCATATTATGGTCGCATTATCTCAAATGCAAGATCATTAGCTGAATGCCATGCCGCTGTTTCTATTCTTGTTGTTGTTGTTGTTCTTGCATAACTATGCGCTGCCTTTCGCACGCCGATACAAATCGCTGGGCAGAACCGCAACGACCAATTAGCGCGCTACAAGCAGGCGACTTTGATGGGTCCCACAGCATAATGCTTGATGATGGTCGTGCACGATCCAACGCCCACGCCAGCCAACTGCTGGTCAGCAGCAGGACAGAAGCAACATTAGCAACTAGAGGCGCCACCCAAGACGCTGACACACACACACAATCAGTTTGTTGCACGCTTTAACAAGGCTCATTACACATAAAGACGAAAAGGGCAACAATATTGCAGTCCGCAAGTTGGCTACACTGTAAAAATGTTAATTAATTTAATTTTGAATAATTATACACACATATCTGTATCGTGATGAATCGTGATATAACCACTCCAGCCATCGTGCAATTCTCCCAAAGCTACTTTCTTTATTTACGAATAATTTTTGAAAGCTAACTGCCCTAAAATGCTGATTATCCAGAGTTTCTAATAGAGTATTCTTAAAGAATTCTGCATCTTTTCAGTGTGCAGGGCACAGTTGTCATTTAATTTAATAAAGCTAAGGCTAGGCTTAAGTGGGCTACCTACTGGGCCGACCTCTTGCTGCTTCTGACTGCCTTAAACGTGAGAATTTGTCGCATGCAATATCATCAATCTTATTTCAGGCCGTTGTTGTTGTTGTTGTTGTTTTGTTGACCACAGTTGTCACCGCCGCCAGCTGGAGTTGGGTTCCATTGAAGACGCGCTTTTATTTATTGGCCAATTCAACATGTTGCTGGCTGGCCGCTCAACATCGACTGGCTGGCTGTCGTGGTCGCCACTCAAATTAATAAACAGTTACGCATGCGCGGCAGCGACCAACAACAAAACTTGTTACAGTGATTGCCGGCCACACTGGAACCATTGCTGCCTCACTGCCTGACACTGATGCATCACTTGTCAGGCGGCGGCACTGCAATCTGCCTCGTTGTCTGCCGCTGCCTCTACCTGGCTGCCAAGCCAAGCGTTGATCATAGCTTTTGTGAACGGACGCGGGCTGCCGCCTCCTGTTATTTGGCATTTTGGCAAAGCTGCTGCTGCTGTTGCTGTTGTTGTTGCTGTTGCTGTTGCTGCTTCTCCTGCCTGCAATTGCAGTAATCAATGCGCTGTTATCAATAACAACAGCAGGCAGAGGCAGCTAGGCAGCAAAAACTAGCGGTGTAATAATTGAGCTATTCTACGACAATTTGTTTGCCATTGCCAAACGTCAAAGTCGCTTCCTTGGGACCAGACGATCCAGGAACACTGCTCGTAAAATATCAAAATTGGCAAAGCCAATAGCTGGTTCCACAGGTTCCAATAAAAAATATTGGCCTTCATTAGAACCACTTCGGTATAATGAAGCTTATAATCTGGTTTAGCTTTTAAAATGCTAATTTAATTCCTGTATTATTTTATTATGTGTAGGTCCCTCTTACATCTACTGTATCAGCTCTAGATATCGCTGCACATTAATCCACCTCCTGTAGTCCGACAGTTGAATATTCTTCAGCATGAATGCCAGTTGAGTGATCTTAGGTTGCAATGAACTGATAGAACAAAACAGTAAAGCTCGACTCCTCTATTAAACATATTTTGCTCCGAAAATTGCTGATTAACTTAGGGCATATCGACTGTATTTGCTATCTAAACTAAAAAGACTTTGATTAGCTGCCGGGCCTGCATTACAGTCGAACAGCCAGACAGCCAGACAGCCAGATGGATTGTGATGACCGCCATATGCAAAAATGAGCCTCAGTTGGCTCATTAAAGCCACGCATGGACCGCAATTGGGGAGAAGCTATCAAAACAAATCAAGCGCGCAGGACACAAAAAAAAAAAAAAGAAAAAAAGGCAGCTCTAGGCTTTAGTGGGCTCTGTGGGAAATTATTATTACAAGGCCCAGACACCAGTTGTCCAGACAAATAGTTGACTGTGCCAGGACCGCCTTTAACTGCTTAATTACAGCGCCCCAAGGCCACATGCCTGCCTCAGACTCATTATTATCTATTAAACAGTCAGTCAGAGAGTGAGGGCAAGAAAAGCAAAAGCAAAAACCCAACTCGCTGACTGACTCTCTAATGACATTGCCTCGGTCCAGAGCTCTTCTAGCCTTAATAGCATTAAAACGCCATAAATATGCATATGAGCCGAGTCCGGGGCACAGACAACTCAACACCAATTACAATGTCCACATTCACATCCACAACCACATCCACTTCCACTGGCAAGAGTAGGTCCTAGTTGGTAATTGTTTCATATGCACCAACAACCTTCAACCGCTGCAGCAACTGCCGGCAATTTTACGTCCAATGGCTACCCTGCGTCATGACTATCGGGCATAATTTACTTAGAACGAATCATGTCTAGCCGCTGCTTTGGATGCTTTGGCAGCTTTGGCTGCTTTGGTTACAACCTGCGCACGCGGTAATAAAACACAGCGTCACGCCAAGGTAGCGCCCCAAAAAAAAGCACAAAAAAATAAAAACCATGAGCCCGCACTTCAGCCTCTGAGCCTGAGCCTGTGCCTGAGCCTATGCCCAGCATCGTGCGCCACGCAAGCGCAACTGCGACCAATTTGGTGGCTCCCGTTGTTCTTCTACCCTACCATTTGATACTGTTGATGCGCAACAACAAAGAGCAATATTGGCAAGAACATTGGCCACAGCAGCCGTCGGTGTAATGGGCTGCTGGCCCGCACCCAGGCCACTGCATAGACGTCTACATTGGTACCTTGTCGCCGACATAATCATGTTAAATTACTCGCAAATTCATTTGCTGTGCGCAGTTGCAACCAGCAGCCCTAGAAGAACCCAAAGAAGCAAGTCAACAAACAGCAGCAGCAACAGCAACAGCAGCAGCTGCTAGCTGCTAGCTGCATTGTTAGGCCGTCGTCGAGAAGCAGTTGGTAGTATTGCCCTTCCTTTAGGCGGCTTTCAACGTTGATGCATAGACATGATATGGCCCAGCAGCAGTTGCTGTTGCTATTGTTGTTGTTGTTGCTGCTGCTGCTGCTGCTTGGATTGTTACCTTGTCGCTCACTCCATATTGATCGACTAGCAGACTTCAACTCCATTATGTAAATTATGTGATCAAGGCCATAGAAAATGGAAATTATTTTGCAACGATTCTGTTTAGCTATCTCCCTCTCTCGCCCAAGACTCAATACACAAAAATCTGCATGCTTGTTGCTGCTGCTGTTCGGTTCCTGGCATGTGTAATTTCTAGTTTCCTGGCATTGCATAATTGAGCTTCGTGTGCAATTATAGCCCGATTTATTGCATGTGCAGTCATAATACCCGTGGGCGCTGTCTTTTCTTGGCCAACCATTGTTCTAAGCCACAGACAGATATCTTGTAGTAGAACCATAAAAAATAAGAAGAAGCAATTGCCTCATTTTGGGGCTAATTACATATATGCATGTAGTGTATGGCGATCGAAGCTATCGCTAAGGGCACTCACTCATTTCCTTTCCTAGGTTCTATTTTTTATGACGTGCCTTTTTTCATAACCCTTGCCCTATCTTCTTTACTTCATTTTACTGTACCCGTTCATCATCTTTCTCTCATCAACTGAAATTTTGTCATCTTTGTTTTTGTATCACTAATTAATATTATACCCCTCTACATTTCCATCTTTGAATAACACTTTCCTCATATCCTTCAATTTTTATTTTTATCATCAACCTTTTGGTGTAAACTCTTCATCTTGCTTTCCTCATTTCTTCTGCCTAATCTTATCATTCTCTCTTCAGGCCTTCGTTTAGCATCCTGTTTTCTTCCGTTTCATATGTCTCTTCTACTTCTTTTTTGCCTCTCTTCATCGTCCGTTTCTCATTGATTTCGTAATTTTGCATTTTTCTTCGGTCATCTTTTCATGTCTCGTATTTTACACTACTTTTCTGTCAGTCCTTCTATTATTCCCTATCGCTCCTATTGACACCTCTGTTTCCTCATCATCTGCTTCAGCTCCCACTTCATCACTTTGCTGCTGCTATTTGCCAAGCAGTAACTCGGCTTTCTTGGAACTTCTTATCAGTGGCACATATATAACCGCGTCATCTTGGGGTGTGCTGTGGGTGTGGCTCGCCAAACAGCAGCTGCAGCATAAGAAGACATTGTTGTTGCTGGCTTAGCGGTAACCGCCACCAAAAATGGCGTACTTGGGAGCCACACCAACACAGACACAAACACAGACATAGACACAGACATGGGACTGTAAGGAAGATTTGTGTTCATTTTGTAATCTTTGAAATATTTCTGGCATGGCAAATATTTCACTAGCTTGCCAATATCCCTCCCTCTCTCCATCACCCTATCTCGCTCTTCCTTGAACACTCACACTCCCGTTGTCTGTGCATTTCCGCGTAGCCCAAAAATATTTAACGAAAACTTCCACTTTTCACATGCCAGCAAAAAGAACGCCGAGGCTGCGCTGAGACTGCGACTGCAGTCCACCTACAGCTGAACTTGTCCACCACTAAATAATAAAGCGTAACCAGTAAAAGGCGTACCAGGGGCGTACCAAGAGTACATAGTTATACATATAAATGTGTGTGTGTGTGTGTGTGTGAGTGAGTTTGTGTGAATACTAGCCACACTGCTACCTAGGCCTACTTATGTAAGTAAAGTTGCTTGTGGCTTGTATTTTATGGTTTGTGTACACATTTTTGCACACATGCGCGCCTGGGTCATTCAACTTGGAAGAACAACAGCCAGAGCCGCAGCCCAGTCTCAGCCAGTTAGCTAGTCAGGGATAGGCACTGGCCATGGCTGGCTGACTGCAGAGCAGAGCAGAGCAAAGCAGACGCGCGCGCTTTCTTAGAATAAACAAAAAGCACGACTAGCGCGACAGTAACCAACGCCGCCAACAACTTTGGCTAAAAACGTACACGACACCAACGAGCCAACTGCAGCACATCAACACCAACAACAAGAACTGCCTGCCTGCCTGCCTGCCTGCTTGCCTGCCTAACTGACTAGCTGACTAACTGACTGACTGACTGACTGACTTCTGTTTGTTGGACCGACACGACCATGTTTGATGTGTAGCATCAACAGTCAGTCAGGAAGGCAAACGACGACTCATGCGTCTTGGTCGGTCGCTGGGCCGCCATCATTATCATCATCATCATCGGCATTGGCATTGGCATTGGCAACTGCAACTACATCCTCATTATCATCCATTGCATTGGCTTGTAATGTTGGTCGCTGCTTGTTTTAGTTCTTGCACTTGCAGTAGAAAAATTGTTGCATAAGTTTGCATTACAAGACTCTGCGAACCGGCTGCATGATTGACTCCCATTGCACTCACTCGCCCGCCCGCTGCATGCCCGTTGCACGCCCGCACACCAAAGCCGAATTCTTTGGTATTGCCTGGCCTGGGCTGGACTGGCCAGGTCAGACCAGACCAGACCAGACCAGTCACTCACAACTCCTCAATCCTTAACAGTTAATGTGTGAATTTTTATGCGTTGCCAGGTACGGTCGTGGCTGTCGTCGTGCCGTCGTTGTGTTGTTCTTACCGCATAAAATGTAATTTACATCCGTTAGTTTGAATGAGTGAGACGTTCGACGACTACGACTACGACGACGATGGCGTTGGCCACAGCAGCAGCAGCAGCAGCAACAGCAGCCGCCGCCACTGCAACTGCAACAACAACAGCAACAACATTGAAATTGCTACTCTGATTTGCAGTTGAGCTCTACGAAGTACCACAAGCCAAATACTCGTACTCGTAGTCGCTTATGAGCACTTGCCGTTAGAATTTTCATTGTTATTTTGGTTGGATTTCGCTGACCAAATTGTATGCATTTTAAAAATTATATTGCAGCTCCTGAGATGCAAACGAGATAAGACTAGACTTGGCTGTAGCCATACACTAGCATATAATCAAGTTAAGTCCGCGAACTACGAGCACTTATGTATGTATACTTGTAGTATGTAGGCCCCCCCAAGCACGCGGAAATTGAAATGTGAAATATTTGCAAAATTGTCAACCCTTCAACTGGACGCAATTAATCAAAGTGTTGCAGGCACTGAGCCACCAGCTAGGCAGGTTCTACACGGCTGCAACAACAGCAACTACACGGCAATTCATAAAAATGCAATTTGTCAAATCATGTTCCCCTTTGTTGGAGCTGCTGCTGCTTTTGCTGCTGTTGTTGCTGTTGTTGCTCATAAACGCCACAGCGGCAACGGTGGCCGTGGCCGTGCAACAAGTGACCGCCGCGCCGCGCCGGCTACAGCTAACTGTCAGCTTAAACAATTTGTTTCGAGCCATTTTTCAGGCACTCGCCGCTGCTGCCCCACTGTGGGACACACGCAGCCATTGCGCATGCGCATCGCCAATGTGGCCGACGTGGGCTTCGTGCTATTATTTCTTGCATTTTCTTTTACTTAACTTTTTCTACATTTTGATTATGTGGTAATAATACGTTGCACGCACCACACTGTTCCGAGTAATGCTGCTGCAATTTTCTGCTCTCGCTGTTGTTGTTGCTGCTGTTGTTGCTGTTGTTGCATGCTGACCAGCGGCAGTTCGCCCTGTTATCAGTGTATTTATAATGCGGCCTACGCATTGTTGCAGCTAATGCGACCATCTAATTTCTATTGCATGCAGATACAATTAGAGACTTTAGCAGTTAGCCGATAAATTCATTTACTAACGGATATGACCACAGTAAAATTGTGCTGTAATAAAGCTAAATAAATTGCGCTCTTGATTACCTAAAATAATCATTATTTTCTATTCTTTTTCTACTTGCAGCACCATTGCAAGAATACACAGAGATACAACAATATTCAGGTAAGTCGGGAGAGTGAACATAAACGAACTTTAACTATCCATTAAATATATAATAGCTATACATTGAAGATGCTTGATTAGAATGTTGGTCGCTTACTCTTTTTTACTCTTTACTCTTTAACTCAAATATCGGTCAGATGCAGCACGATTAACATTTAGAAGCTTAAATATCTAATATAAGGTTATCAGCATCTTGAGATCGGCTTAAGAATCCCACCTAAAAGTTGGTCACTCATCGAGCTCAGCTGTCAAAATGCACCGCACAAGTGCTGCTCGCCACGAACTTCATTTTTGGCCCACGCTGCGCATTATTAGGCAGTTAGATGAGGTGTGAAAACACACACATACACAAATAACTAGAAGACAGGCATAATAAAAATGAAATGAAAAAAAAATTTGTTTTAACGAGTTATGTCGAATACGTGAGCGCCAGCCAGCGTATTGACCGCAGCGAACAACATACGAGCATACGTACAAGAAAGATTTCAATCAAAAAATTATCTAGCAGGCCCCATACTACGCGCTTGAATGGGCAGGCCGACAGACAGTCGGACTGAGCTTAGACGCAGTCGTAGCCGCGCTTAACGTGTTAATGATGTGGAATTTATAGCGGGTGGACGTCACTAAATTAGGTAGCACGACGAGTCAAGCGTGCGCATAATTTAAATGACGACGACGACACATACAGCACTTGACTTTTGTTTAACGACGTTGATGAGCAATAAAATTTTTCTATATTATGACAGTTTATGGCGCTTAGTTTAATTTATGAGCAATGCGTCTTCTAAATAAGATTCGGAAGCATGTTTCAGGTAGAATTAGCCTATTTTGTACATGCCATAATCTGTTAAGCTGTAGAGGTATGCATGCATACCAAATGGATCCATTATAACAGATAGAGATACATAGATACAGATACGGATAGACAGGTCCGTGTACTTGTTTTATTTCGATCTTCGCTATGTTAACATTCTTGTTGCCTTGCGCGCTGCACTTGCAGAAGGCTGCTACTACAACTATGCTCACTACAACGAGGGTGATCGCATCATGACCAATGAGCCGTGTCTGAACTGCACTTGCCACAACCGCATGCTCATGTGCTACCTGCGCGTATGTCCATTCACCAAACCTATTGGCCACGATTGCATTGTGGAGAAGCGCGAGGATCAGTGCTGTCCCATCATCACTTGTCCCGAAGGTAAGTTTTGCGAGAGAAAAACATTATTATAGCCAACTTATGATAAATTTATTGTACGCTTTTAGTACCCGTGGATGTGCCCTATCATACACCCGAGCCTGGTACCGAGTTGAGCATACCTGAAAAGTTCGGTTGCAGCATTGAGGAACGATTCTACCCGGAAGGTGCGCAGGTGCCATCCAATCCGAATAAGCCATGTGAGCTGTGCTATTGCATTAACAATCAGACAAAGTGTGTCATGCAGGAGTGCACATTGCACGTGGATGGTTGTACACCCATCTATAACAAAGGCTCCTGCTGTCCCGTTCGCTATAGTTGCGGTAAGTGCTTAAAGAATTAGCCAGTTGATGTGAGCCTACAATTTGAGCTTATGACTTACAGACCACGAAAACGATGTTTTGGAGCTTGAGGATCAATCCACCACAACGACAACTGTGCGCCCTACGCCTGGATTTATACTAACCACAACAATGACACCGTCAGTCTCGACAGATTGCGTACACGATGGCGAAACTTATGCCGACGGCGCCTCCATTTTGGGCAAGAATGCCTGCGAACACTGTTACTGCATGCGTGGTGATATTGTCTGTGCCGTTCAAGAATGCGAGATGCCTATGATGGCAGCCAGTGGAAAGTCTTGTCGCGCTATGCCGGCCGCAGAGGGTGAGTGCTGTCCGAGCAACTATGTGTGCGAGGACGACAGTGCCACCACTGAAATTGTGGAGGGTATCACCCAAGAGGCTGGCAAGGAAGAAGATGAGACTACCACAGTTACTCCAGTCAAGGATATCCCTGGTGAGATTCCTAAGGAGGACCTGGATCTACAAGAACACATTGATGACGAAGAGCAGGTCAAGGAGCAGGACAAAGAGAAGGCAACTGAAAGCCCAGTGGATGAAAAGGAGCAGGACAAGGAAAAGGCAACTGAAAGTCCAGTGGATGAAAAGGAGCAGGACAAAGAAAGAGCAACTGAGAGCCCAGTGGATGAAAAGGAGCAGGACAAAGAAAAGTCAACTGAAAGCCCAGTGGATGAAAAGGAGCAGGATAAAGAAAAGGCAACTGAAAGCCCAGTGGATGAAAAGGAGCAGGACAAAGAAAAGGCAACTGAAAGCCCTGTGGATGAAATTGGCAGCGGTGAAGTGGATACAACAGCTAAACCAGATCTTGGAGGCGATGCCAAGCTTGGTACAACTGATGAAGAAGAGCCCGAGCCATCTACAGAAGGATCAACAGAGACACCTTCGACTGCAGTGGAAGATAGCGGCGAAAAAGATATTCTTAAGCCTGCAACATCTACCGAGGAAGAGAGCACTGATGAAAGCATTGCCAAGACTACTACACCGAAGTCTATTGATGAGAAAACAACATCGGATGAGGGCGAAAGTGAAGAAGAGGATATTGCCAAAACTACTGCACCTTCTTCCATTGACAGGACAACAGAATCTATTAAGCCAACAGCATCCTCTGAGGAAGTTACCAGTGTCGAAGATAGTGAGAAGCCTACTACACCGAAGACCATTGATGAACATGCTGAAGCCGTTAAGCCCACACCCACTCCCGAAGAAGGAAGCGGTGAAGAGGATATTAGTAAGCCCACAACGTCTGCTGAGGAAGGCAGTGGTGAGGAAGATTTTGGTAAAATTACAACGCCAAAGACTGTCGATGAAGAGATCGAACCTGCTAAGCCCACAGCACCTGCAGATGAAAGCATCAGCGAAAAGGACGTTCCTAGGGCTACAACACCATTACCAGTCGAAGGCGAAGATATCACAACTGATTTGTCGGCTGAACAGGATGAAGATCACGATGAAAAGATGGGTACAACAACACCAGAAAGTGTCATCGCCCATGATGTGCCAGCGAGCGAATCACCAAAACAGAAGCCCACAGAAAGTTCAACAAGTGTACCCACATCGGCAGAAGATAAGGAAGAAACCGCCACTAGTTTGCCCACTTCAGAGGACAAAGATATTGACAAAAAGGAAAAAGAGAAGCCTGATGAAATTGAAACACCTCCCAAATTTCTACCAGAGGATGATTCAAGCTATAGTACAACCCAAGCCTCATCAACTGAAAAGACTGAAGGAGAAACGGCCGATGAAGAAACATCAACAGCCGCAGCAGAAAAAGAAATTGTGCCATCTACCAGTACGCCACTTGAAACTCAGAAGGAACCATCCAAAGAGGCAGATGATTCAGAAACACCCACCCAACAAACCCCTGCGAAGTCTGACATTACACCAGCGGATGGCGAAGTTGATCAAAGTACTGCTCAGCCAGATGATAAAGCTGAATTGCCAACCAGTAAACCAGATACAGCATATTTACCACCCTCCTCCGGCCACATTGACGGTGAGGAGAAAATTGACGTATCTCCAGCACCAGAAGGAGGTATTACGGAGCCCAGCCAGACTACCACAGAAAAAGAACAATCTACTGTTTCTTCAATCGATAACCGTAACGACTTTGTCACAGACGCTGATAAAGAGGCAACAACAGTGCTACCTACTTCAGATGAGACATCACCTGAAGAAATTCCTGACATGCAGCTTCCAGCCGTTATACCGGGAGAAGGTGACTGCTTGGTGGATGGAAAAACCTACCCTAACAATACTATCATCCCTGCTACAGCTCTTTGCGATGAGTCCTGCAAGTGTATTAGCAGCATTGTGGCGTGTAAGCAATTGGAATGCAATATTCCGCAAAATCGTGAAAACTGCATTATGGTTCCTGCCAACGCTGATAGTTGCTGCCCAACTTACATTTGTGATACCGATAGTTCAAAGGACGACGAAACAACAACTGTCAAGCCACAATATACTGAAAAGCCCATCGAAAGGGACGATGAAGTCGGAGTGGACACTACCACAACAGAAGTGGTGCCTAAAGATGTCATTATGCCTTCTGGAATTACTGAACAACCATTATCTCATATCAAGCCTGACGAAGATATTTCGCAGACTACAACAGTGATACCTCAGTCAACAGAAACTACAGCACCAAAGGATACCGTTAAACCCACTGAAGAGAAAACTTCAGAAGAGGATGGTATTATCGAACATGAAACTAGTAAGCCTGAAATTGGAGAAGAAGCTCAAAAACCTGTTCAGCAGAGCACCGAACCAACAGATTCTAAGAAACAGCCTGAAGATGAAATTCCATCCCCAACTGTTGTGTCCCCCACTGAAGAAGCTAAGCCTAGTCCAGCTGAAGATTCCTCTGTGCCACAGGCTGAAGACAAATTGCCAACAACAACTATTCTTCCAACTTCTGAAGGAGAAGAAGGAAAACCGGCAGATAAGATCCCAGCCCCAGAAGACAAGTTGGAAACTGATTTGGAAGACAAAGTTTCAGCTACTACTGTTGTACCACCACTTAAGGACGCTTCGACAGAATCGTCTGAGGAAGATGCCACCACTACTGGTGATCTCTCCGATGAAGTTGAGCAGACATCCCAAGACCAACTCTCCACATCAACTATTCATACACCTGTTGATAGGGTCACTGAACCAGCGGTTACATCTATTAGTACCTCGTCGGAAGTGGAAACAGATGAATCAGGTAAATTCACAACACAGGCTCCTTCTGCCGAAGACGGCC
Source organism: Scaptodrosophila lebanonensis (assembly GCF_003285725.1). Lineage (NCBI taxonomy): Eukaryota > Metazoa > Arthropoda > Insecta > Diptera > Drosophilidae > Scaptodrosophila > Scaptodrosophila lebanonensis. The sequence continues at coordinate 6,222,641 of NW_022060538.1, forward strand.
TTACGAAACCAGCTGATGAAAAAACTCCTTCAACATCCGGTGAAGCTGATGAAAGCACAGAGGCTATTTTGGAATCGACTGTTCGTCCAGATGAAGGTGTCAAGAAATTCTTGGAGAAAGAACCACTATCGCCAATTACTACTACTCCTGCGTCAGACGAAATCGAGAAAGAGGAAGACAGTGAAATCAAGAAATCTTCCGATGAGGAAATTTCATCAACTGAACAACAACCAACTGACGAACATACGGTCGCTCCCTCTTCGGAAGAAAAAGATAGAGAGCCTTTCAAGAAACCTTCCGATGAGGAAATTTCTTCAACTGAAGAACAACCAACTGACGAACATACGGTCGCTCCCTCTTCGGAAGAAGAAGGTGGTGAGCCATCTGATGAAGTTTCGCCAACTGCTGCACCGCCTGCCAGCACAACTAAAGTTGAAGATAAACCTGAAGTCACTACGGTTATTCCCAGTTTGCAAGAAGCCCATAAGGAACCTACGACTTCATCAGAAGACGAAGTTAAACCAACCCCTGAAGATAGATTCGATGAGACCACAATTGTGGCACCCGCAAGGGATGAGGAGCCGACCGAACAGGAGTTCGCCGCCACAGTTTCGCCCTCTAAAGATGAAAGTGCATTCGATAAATTTGACTCAGCAACAGAGCTGCCTTCTGAAGAAGAGCAGAAAGAACCATCTGATGACAAAGTTTTACCATCCTCAATTCCTTCTGAAGACGAAAGTAAACAAGAATCAACAACGCCCGCTGCTACTTCTGCTGAAGAAGGCAGTACCGCTTCTTCCGATGAAAGGGTGCCATCAGGTGTTGATGCTGATAAAAAACCAGAAACAGAAGAAGAAGAAGTTGCATCTACCAGCTTGCCACCATCTAGTCAGGATAGTAAGAAGATTCCACAGCCTGAGGATACTTTGGCTGGCACTGAGTCCCCAGTATCAGTCCCTGGTGCACAAGACGATGATACAGAAGTCACAACAGAGCAGAAATTCATTGAAACTACTGTTTCTCCAGTCTCTGACAAGGAAGAAGGCGCTACCCCCGAGGAAGAAAGCAAGAAACCAACTGATGATTCCGTTGCAACAACTGTTGCTCCTACGTCGAGTGATGACGAAGGCAAGGAGGGTGCTCCAATTTCATCTACTTCTGCACCGCCTTCGGACCTTGATACCACTGCTCCTCCTGCTGCTCATGTACCGGCTCCAGAAGAAATTGAAACGAAGCCCATGGATGAAGTTTTATCACAAACTGGAGATAAAAAGACTTCTCTTATTGATAGCATGCCTGACACAACTGTTGTTCCATTCACCGAAGAGCCATCACACGAAAAGGAGTCGTCTACAACTGCCGCTGAGGAAGAACCGTCTAAGATTGATGCTGAGCATACACCTTTGCCTGCCACAACCTTAGGTAAAGATGAAGAAAAGTCTGATGAACAATCTACTTCGACATCTTTGCCTGCCACAACCTTAGGCAAAGATGAAGATAAGTCCGATGAACAATCTACATCGACACCTTTGCCATCTGTTGATGAGCAAAAGGAAGCTTCAACTAGTGTACCTATTTCTGCAGAAGAGAAACCGAAACCAGCTCCAGAAGACAAATTTGAAACTGATTTGGAAGACAAAGTTTCAGCTACTACTGTTGTACCACCACTTAAGGACGCTTCGACAGAATCGTCTGAGGAAGGTGCCACCACTACTGGTGATCTCTCCGATGAAGTTGAGCAGACATCCCAAGACCAACTCTCCACATCAACTATTCATATACCTGTTGATAAGGTCACTGAACCAGCGGTTACATCTATTAGTACATCGTCGGAAGTGGAAACAGATGAATCAGGTAAATTCACAACACAGGCTCCTTCTGCCGAAGACGGCCTTACGAAACCAGCTGATGAAAAAACTCCTTCAACATCCGGTGAAGCTGATGAAAGCACAGAGGCTATTTTGGAATCGACTGTTCGTCCAGATGAAGGTGTCAAGAAATTCTTGGAGAAAGAACCACTATCGCCAATTACTACTACTCCTGCGTCAGACGAAATTGAGAAAGAGGAAGACAGTGAAATCAAGAAACCTTCCGATGAGGAAATTTCATCAACTGAACAACAACCAACTGACGAACATACGGTCGCTCCCTCTTCGGAAGAAAAAGGTGGAGAGCCTTTCAAGAAACCTTCCGATGAGGAAATTTCTTCAACTGAAGAACAACCAACTGACGAACATACGGTCGCTCCCTCTTCGGAAGAAGAAGGTGGTGAGCCATCTGATGAAGTTTCGCCAACTGCTGCACCGCCTGCCAGCACAACTAAAGTTGAAGATAAACCTGAAGTCACTACGGTTATTCCCAGTTTGCAAGAAGTCCATAAAGAACCTACGACTTCATCAGAAGACGAAGTTAAACCAACCCCTGAAGATAGATTCGATGAGACCACAATTGTGGCACCCGCAAGGGATGAGGAGCCGACCGAACAGGAGCTCGCCGCCACAGTTTCGCCCTCTAAAGATGAAAGTGCATTCGATAAATTTGACTCAGCAACAGAGCTGCCTTCTGAAGAAGAGCAGAAAGAACCATCTGATGACAAAGTTTTACCATCCTCAATTCCTTCTGAAGACGAAAGTAAACAAGAATCAACAACGCCCGCTGCTACTTCTGCTGAAGAAGGCAGTACCGCTTCTTCCGATGAAAGGGTGCCATCAGGTGTTGATGCTGATAAAAAACCAGAAACAGAAGAAGAAGAAGTTGCATCTACCAGCTTGCCACCATCTAGTCAGGATAGTAAGAAGATTCCACAGCCTGAGGATACTTTGGCTGGCACTGAGTCCCCAGTATCAGTCCCTGGTGCACAAGACGATGATACAGAAGTCACAACAGAGCAGAAATTCATTGAAACTACTGTTTCTCCAGTCTCTGACAAGGAAGAAGGCGCTACCCCCGAGGAAGAAAGCAAGAAACCAACTGATGATTCCGTTGCAACAACTGTTGCTCCTACGTCGAGTGATGACGAAGGCAAGGAGGGTGCTCCAATTTCATCTACTTCTGCACCTCCTTCGGACCTTGATACCACTGCTCCTCCTGCTGCTCATGTACCGGCTCCAGAAGAAATTGATACAAAGCCAATGGATGACGTATTGTCTCAAACTGAAGATGAAAAGATATCAGTTGACGATATTGCGTCTACCACAATTTCTGACGCAGATGTTGACAAAACTCCAGTCACAGTTTCTCCGATTGCGGTTGATATTCAAACAACAACTGATGATAAGAAGCAACCTGCATCTGAAGAAGGTGTGTCTGATGAAAGCACAGAGCCAATTGCTCATGCTGAAAGCCCAACCAAACCAGACTCTGAAGCTGAGCTGCACGAGACTCTAACGGAATCGCCGGTAACAGAGGATGTATTAATTGCTCACACAGTTGGTCCTATGCTAGAAGAAGGAGCAGATAAGTCTACTGAGAAACCAGAATCTGATGTACCCACAATTAAACCAGTTCAAGAGGAAAAGACTACTGCAGCACCAGCCATTGCTCCAAGCTTAGATTCCACAGAGGAAGGTGATGAGTCAGTGGAATCTGAGGAAGAGCAGACCGCTGGAGATGGACAGAAGGCAGGCGCTACTGACTCATCAACAGAGTCAGAGGAAGTATCCACTGAGTCTGCTGATAAAAAGCCCGTTCCTGAAGATGAGGAAGAGGAAGTACCAGCCATTGTTTCCGAAATACCACAGCAGCACACAACTGCAGCTCCTTCTGCTCAAAATGAAACCTCAACTGCCGCAGACATTACCGAGAGTGATGAAAGCTCAACAGAACAGGACCTTGCACGAATCACGACAATGCATCCATTGTTTGCCCAACACTTCCCCAGTAGTACAAAGGGACCAATTATTGACGATAGAGTTGGCATCGATGAGTCAACAGATGCGGCAACGACCCAGAGCGCCATCCAAACGTCCGCGGAGTCAAGTACTAGTACAAGCACCACCGAAACGCCACTTACTACGACACCGGCATCTAGCTCGCATTACGAACCAGTCACACCACCTGCCTATGGTCAACCGCCTCAGTATCCATCTTATCCTGAAGACGAATATGACGAGGAGGAGGTGTTTGGTCCAGGAACCTGCCGTTACGCTGGAAAACTTTATGTGTCAGCACAACAAATTCCACGTGACGACCCCTGCGATTTCTGCTTCTGCTTTAGAAGCGATATCATTTGCCTGCAGCAATCGTGCCCGCCACCGATTGCCGGCTGCCATGAGGAGCCCATTTCAGGTTTCTGTTGTCCCCGCTACGAGTGTCCCGTCTCGATGGCTGCAGTTCTTAACATTACAACGAGCACGACAACCACAAGCACCACACTGCCACCCCACTTCCTCGCCCATAATTACGGCGACGCTGTCGAACGCAACGGCTGTCTCATCAACGGCCGTTCGTATAAGGTGGGCGAGCCCATCGAATCAACGAGTGGTCCATGCATCAGCTGCACGTAAGTATTTAGAATGTCCGACTTACGCACTCATTTAGATGATTTAATAACAACATTTAAAATCTATACTAATTTTAGATGCGGTGGCGATGGAAAAATGAAATGCGATCCACAGCAGTGTGTGCCGGAGCCGACTATGCAGCAAGTGATGGCCGCTGTTGCTTCGGGCCGTAAAAGATGAACCACCAGCCATGCTCACTAAATATAATTTTAAATAAGTTTTAAGCACTGCAGTTAAACAATCACAAGCCACAAACAGATAGACAACATAGAAAAACACACAAAAAGATATAGTACCAGAGTAACACCAACTACATACAGACATACAGAGCTGCACTCACTGCGCACATTTGAGAATAATGAATGAAGGAAAATGAATACAAATTAACTTAGGTGCCAAAACTGACAACAACAACAACAACAACAACAACAGGAACAACAACATAAATAATATCGCTTTACACTTGATCAGATTCGAAATTGTAAATTTACGTTTGCCGATATATTTGCACTATATTTCCATTGAATTACGCCAATTTGTTTCGGACTAGATTACGTGACGAAGCAACCAGTGATATTGTACTGTATACATAGTATAGGTGCAATTAATTTAGAACGCGCTCACTAAAAATGAATTACTTACGTATTTTGTATTGTAAAACATAAAGAAACGTCGCGAGTGATTTGTAAGGTTGTTTTTTGTGCCGCCTTTAATTAAACCGCTTTCAGGAGACTCTCAAACCCAACAACCAACATCCCAAACAAACCCGAAAAATTATGGCGCGCCACAATCAATTACATTACGAAACCGCGATGTTTGCCTACTGAACAACAACCGATTCTTTTTGTTTGTTTTAATAGACATACATACTTTCCTTCAATGCGCTTTTATAGTATTTTAGTCACTTTATTTTAAACATTATTATTTTTTTGTGTATAATTGTTGCTTCTAGTCTTCTTTTGTTGTAAGAGCAACGAAATCCGCCTAAACACGCACAGGCACAAATGCGCACAATTGAGATCAAATCGATGAAACGAATTGAGTTAAATTGAAAAAATAATATCTTCTATACAATTTTCCACACTTTTATACTTTTATACTACATGTGTAAAATGAAACAAGAAAAAAAACAAAAAACAAAATCGAACGAAACTAGTTTTTATAGCAATTTTACAAACGAACCACGAATTGCATAGTTTTTAATGGATTGATTCTAATTTCACTTCAATGCGTTTGTGTAGCACAAGCACAAATGTATATGGTAGTAACAAAAAACAAAAAAAAAGAAAACAGTAGCTTACCTAGGGGTTTTTTTAGATCAACTGAAAAACGGAAACTAAATATGAAAAATAATATATAAACTGTAGGGATATCGCTATTGCTCGACTGATTGAAAAAGCAAGCAATCAAGTGGACATTACGTAGCCGATAATGTTGTAAGCCAAATTAATTTTTAGAATATCAGCATGCTGTATGAGGTATGCGTTTTAACCATAGAACAACAATACATAAATATATCAGATCAGTTTCAGTTGCTTGAGCTTTAGAGATATGCCAACACTTTGATGCGTTTTCAAATGCACAATAAATATGAACAACAATTAGAATTATATAATCTCTAAATATAGGTGTAGGTTTTAAGTATTTAATTATAAAAATAAATAAATAAATTGTAATTTTAGACCTTATTTATTTTATATGTCTTTTAAGAACAGCTCTTGTGTTTCTATATCTTATCATTATTTATATGCAAGCTTTCTTTGTAATCTAATAAATAAATACAACGCTTTTTATTGAAATGTACAGCAAAAGGTGTTAAACTTCTGTAGTTGCTAATCAAATTAAATGAAACATAGAGGAAAACAAACATCTTTTTCTCCCCCTTCTTCCAATTTCTGGGGAAATGGGCCATTTACTAGCCATTGGTTTCTTTGATTGTATTATTTCATTCATTGCTAAGATGTTTCTTATAGACAGATATATTTCTGAATCTCTTCACTTACATTTTGTATTCTAGCAATTCCAAGCGAATAACATTTTGCCCCATTACTGGAACCACATTCATAATCAAATTGTAACTGAGAGCCCGTTGTGCAAATAGCGCTGCCACCTATTCAGAAAATAGTCGTGGAAAAATCGATAGCTAGTATCGCCGAAATCGTGTATCGATATTTTTATACATTAGCAACATCCTTATGGCGTGAAACTGCCTCATAGTATTAATTAATTTGAACAATTAGAATTAGGATAAATTTAGTACCAAATGGCGAGCATATCAACTATGAATTGGCTGTTCGTATGCGGCGTTTCATTCTGCTTGGGCGGAATTGCCGTGCTCAGTTTAATGCCACTGAGCTCAGGTCCGTACACACATAAATATTTAATTCTATAAATAACGATTGGCATGTGCTCATTTTTCTAGACTGTATATGCCCGTTGTCGAATCCATTGAGCAGGTTCAGCTCGGCAGCATCAGCCGCGTCCACCTACACGCCGGTTAAGCACGAATCTAAAAGGCCTCATAAGCTAGCATTGCTAGTGCCTTTCCGGGATAGATTTGAAGAACTGTTGCAATTCGTCCCACACATGACAAAGTTCCTAAAGCGCCAGGATGTGGTCCATCACATATTCGTAATAAATCAGGTGGACAGGTACCGCTTCAATCGAGCTTCTTTGATTAATGTGGGCTTTCATTTTGCCGGCGATGTGTACGATTATATTGCCATGCACGACGTGGACTTGTTACCACTGAACGACGCACTGCTTTATGAATATCCCAGTAACTTGGGACCACTGCACATAGCCGGGCCTAAGCTGCATCCTAAATACCACTATGACAAGTTCGTAGGTGGTATTCTGCTGGTACGAAGCGAACATTTTAAATTAATGAATGGTATGTCGAACCAATACTGGGGCTGGGGCCTTGAGGATGACGAGTTCTATGTGCGCATCAGGGACGCCGGGCTGCAGGTGACACGCCCGCAAAACATTAAGACTGGCGTAAACGACACTTTTAGGTAATGAACCCCCAACTTATCATTAAGTGACTAACTAAAGCTTTTATTTAGCCATATTCACAATCGCCATCATCGCAAGCGCGATACAACCAAGTGCTTTAACCAAAAGGAAGTGACTCGTAAGCGTGACCACAACACGGGTCTCAGCAACGTCGACTACAAAATACTTAAAGTGCACGAGTTGACCATCGATGGTGTCGGCATTACTGTGTTGAATGTTTTACTTGAATGTGATGTTAATAAAACGCCATGGTGTGACTGTAATGGTTCGGCGGCAGCTGCATCAGCTGTGCAGACGAAATGACAGGGCCCATCGAAAAAATGAAAAGAAATTGTGTCCGTTTGTCTACTCGAATCTTAAGCTATTTGCGTTTATTTGCCTAAAAAGAAAATGCACTTTCCTAGTACACATGTACCATGCCGTATAAGAATGTCCAGAAGAGCACATAGGTACAAAGGCCGCCCATGAACTGATTGGTCAGCAGATGGCGACGACTTATGAAGAACTTGCGCCATTGTGTGCCCGACTTAAGCAGCACCAAAATCCACAACACGAACACAGACAGAAAGTAGAAGAGGAAACCCAGTGTACCGCTCAAGCCCAATATACCTATCATAGAACAAATAATAAATTACTTATGTACATATGTACACTGGCAGTGTCAAGCCACTCATTAATGAAATTTACCTGCAGCACATCCAGAGATTGCGGCCATCGAAGTGCGTGAATATTCGACAGCAGAAATATTATTTCGAATGGCCACCTCGCTGTAGGCGATGATTTCGCCCGTCTTTGATTGGCGAGTCTTAACACGATTCATTTTTCTATTGATAATTTAACTTAATTTTCTACTTCTAATGGTATCTCTGCTTCTTGCTCCCCCAAACAGTCACAAATAAAAACAACAAACAGCTCGCTGTAAAAATTTTTAGCAGTACGGCAGCATGATACAGTAATGTGTCAAAAAAAGTTTTTTTTGTTCCTATATGTACGTCTCACTAAATGTTTAATTCGTTAGAAAGCATATTTTCTGCTAAATATTAACGAAAAGTTTATTGAATTGTGATTTTCAGAACTAGTTGAAAAATTTTATAAAACAAATCGAATATAAAAATTTTAAACCCCACATACAGAATTTGTAGAAACTAATTTTGTACCCAAAGGTAAGGTGAGATAGACAATTTATTTTTGTACGCAAAATTGAATATTAAACAGCATTCAGGGATAATCTTAGTATTTTCTGAGCTTAAAATACACAACGACGACGCATAAGACGTCATTCCTGTCGTCGTATTAGGGTACGCGGAACAAACTAATCGCCTTATCCCTGAATACGGTACCACCAAGTTCTTGCATCATAATGTGGCAGCGCTATGACACTTGTTCTTGTTTCCGCATTCTGTGATTGACAATTAAAGAAGTTGTCGCTGTTAGTCAATTGGAGCTCGAGCGATGGACAATTAATTAAGATATGTGGTGATAACAAGATTGAAGCTAGTGAATTACCGTTGTGATGGGCATTATGTGCAACGAATAAGTTTTAAGTGGGTGCCGAAATGTTTAAGGGAATCGAGAGGCCGTGAACGCTAGATCTAACATTGCACTACACGTTAGGACAACAAAAACAAAAGCAATTACAAAAAAAAATCAATCACATTTCTAATTAACCACCGGAGGAGGTGCTGGAAGAAACGATGTCACCGCCAAAAAATTGTGCAGTGTGCGGCGACAAAGCTTTAGGTTACAATTTTAATGCCGTTACGTGCGAGAGCTGCAAAGCGTTCTTTCGTCGGAACGCTTTGGCGAAAAAACAATTTACCTGCCCATTCAACCAAAACTGCTCGATAACCGTTGTCACCCGCCGCTTTTGTCAGAAGTGCCGCCTGAAAAAATGCATAGACATAGGGATGAAGAGCGAGAATATCATGTCCGAGGAAGACAAACTGATCAAGCGCAGGAAAATCGAGAACAACCGAGCCAAGCGTCGCATGATGGAGCATGGAGGGACAGATGGCGATGCCGAGGAAACGAAAGGAGGTGAGCGTGCTGTGGCCGACAGCAGCAGCAATGTGGATATGTACGCAGGCTCACAGGACTCGCATAGCTGCGGCTCAGCTGATAGTGGTGCGAATATTACGGTGGGCCCCACAAGCTCCACCGCTTCGAGCAAATACGTAAAGGACCGGCTGTCTGCCATTGATCCGATGCTGATGACGGCCGAAGAAATGGTGGAATGCATTGTTTCCGATCCAGATCGCGCCTCTCAAGCCATTAATAGGATTATGCGCACCCAAAAGGAGGCCATTTCGACCATGGAAAAGATAATCAGCTCACAAAAAGATGCCTTAAAACTTGTTTCGCATTTGATCGACTATCCAGGTACGCTGTGTGATATTATAGTCGATCGCATTCTGCTAATTGTTCATAATTACAGGTGACGGTCTCAAAATCATAAGCAAAATAATGAACTCGCCATTCAACGCTTTGACAGTATTCACTAAATTTATGAGCTCGCCCACGGATGGGTTGGAAATCATTTCAAAGATTGTTGATTCGCCACAGGATGTGGTCGAGTTTATCAAGAACCTGATGCAATCGCCCGAAGATGGCATTAACATCATGAACAAATTCATGAACACGCCTGCAGAAGCTCTCAAAATGTTAAACCGCATTTTTAATGGCACAAATGCTGCCGCTGATGGCATTAAACCGGTGCTGGGCGAGCCCCCCATAGCCACCCATGAGCCCCAGAGCGCACAGGCACTAACCGAGCGAGTCGAGACTGTAATACAGACCATGCTCAATAGTTCACCATCGGCGAGCAGCATGACCCCAGTGGACCCCATGACACCAGTGATGGCCTCGCCTCTGAGCAGCGTTCAGAGTCCGCCCAGCAATGGAGCCATTGATTTGAATTACCAGTCGCCGATAAGTACTAGCCAATCAGCGGATGAGCTGCCCAGCACTTCGGCCAGCAGTCACCCACTGCCCTACATTGCCAATTCGCCGGATTTCGATTTAAAAACATTCATGCAAACCAACTACAACGATGAGCCGAGCCTTGACGCTGATCTGAGTATCAATTCTATCGAATCAGTGCTCTCAGAGGTCATACGCATTGAGTATCAGGCTTTCAATAGTCTGCACACCTCGCGCATTAAGGACGAGCAGTATCATGTCGGCGGCATGATGCACTCCCCCTACATGCAGAATGGCTACACAGGCTGCAATGCGATCAATGCACAGCATCTGCAACATCAGCAGCCGATCTGTGCGCCATCGAGCATGCTAATGGAACGGGACCTGAACGAGGCTGAGCAAATGAAACTGCGTGAGTTGCGCATAGCTAGTGAAGCACTCTTTGACCCAGTGGATGAGGATCTAAGCGTCCTGATGATGGGCGATGAACGTATCAAGGTGGGCACCCTTTTATTATATCCGCTCATAAGAAGAACCATTGCTCCAACACCTGTATGTCTGTGTATCTTATCTTATCGCTATGTGGCCACAGAGTCAACAGTTAACACCTGCTCTATGAGTCAGTTGGGCTCGCAAGGCTACCTCGTTCGTTTTTCTGTGTGCCTAGCACAACTTTCTTTTTAAATGTAAACAAAGCTTTTAATCATTTTGCTATGAAAATGTACACCTGTTGCGATTGCTGCTCCTGTTGCTGTCCCCATGCCAGACTGCTTTTATCAGTGGAGCGATTGTCAAGCATTATCAACAATTATCACCAGCGTCAATAGGCGCGCAGAGGTGGCAGTTAGCCTTATAGCTACAAGTATATTTTTTTATATTTATTTTTGACTGTTTACTGTTGCTGCTCCATCACAATTAGCACTTTCTGATGTTGTTAATTGGAAAAGTGATACACTTTGAAAAATGTGGAACGCACAGGTGTGCGTTATTCTGTTCTGTTGTTCTGATAACGATTAAGTCACAACAGGCGGCGCGCGTAAAACCCAAGCGATAATAATTCTATATAAAGCATACACGCATACATACATAAGTAAATATATATGTATATACAACTGAATAACCATCACACACTCCCTTTTTACGCTATATAGCCCGAAGATACACGTCACAATCCCAAACTTTTGCAACTCATCAATCTGACGGCGGTGGCCATTAAACGGCTTATCAAAATGGCCAAAAAGATTAGTGCATTCCGCGACATGTGCCAGGAGGATCAGGTGGCATTACTTAAAGGAGGCTGCACTGAAATGATGATAATGCGTTCAGTCATGATTTACGACGATGATCGCAACTCATGGAAGGTAGGCAAGAATTCCTTCATCATATCCATATCCATCCAGATTTAGTTAATTGATTGACTGATTGATTTGTTTAGGTGCCACACACCAAAGAAAACATCGCCAATATTCGCACTGATCTGTTGAAATTCGCCGCAGGCAATGTCTACGAAGAGCATCTAAAGTTTATATCCACATTCGATGAAAAGTGGCGCATTGATGAGAACATTATACTGATTATGTGTGCCATCGTGCTCTTCACGCCAGCCAGGTCACGCATCATTCATAAGGACGTCATCAGGTTGGAACAGGTAGGCCATTGAAGGACTTTTATAGTGAAGATTTGGTGCTGATTTCTCTTCTTTGTTACAGAATTCCTATTATTATCTTCTGCGAAGATATCTGGAGAGCGTTTATTCAGGCTGTGAGGCCAAAAATGCCTTCATCAAGTTAATCCAAAAGATTTCAGATGTGGAGCGTCTGAACAAGTTTATCATAAATGTGTATTTGAATGTGAATCCCTCACAAGTGGAGCCTTTATTACGTGAAATATTCGATTTAAAAAATCACTGAAACGAATTCTATGGCACATAAAATGTCGCGTGTTATTTGTTGTTCATTCTATAGTCTATTAACTGCACTTTGTTTTGTTTGTTCGCTTATAAAAATTTAGATTTAAACTCAATGTGATTGTTAGATTTGCCGATACTATATATATATATACAAATAGATTTTATATTTCTACAAACAAAGAGCATATTTAGGATAAAGAGTGCAAAGCATCACAAACTGAAATGTACACACTAAACTTAGTTTTGAATAAACTATAAACAAAGCAACAATAGACAAATTATATTTTAAATAATATGTATGCTTGTATTTTGCACAGTGTAGCATTAGAGGTTGGAATATGAATCCAATAAAAGTGTTCCGGTACCTACGGTTCAGTCAACTTTTGATCTGCTCACAAATGGCTGAATATACGTATATAATCGATTTTTTATTTCCCCAAATACTGTTATATATTTTGTTTAATGAAATAAATATAAACTCATATCACATTCAGCTTGAATGCTAAATAGTTTAAATTTATATTACAGTGAAGTAATTCCAGAAGTTACACCAATTTAATTTCTTCTACAAAATAATATATCCCATATTTCTTAAGAACTACTGGAAAAATGTTGCCGCAATACTTTAATTAACTTTTATATAGTTGAACAGTTGCTTTTAATTTCAACGCTGAGCTTTGAACCCATTGACGGCTGGATATAATGCAGTTGATCATGAAAGAAAAAACTAAAAGGGAATATTTTGAAACAAACATGGAACTACTTGGTAAGTAGACTCTCCTAGCCCCTAGGCAACAAACTATATAAATTCGTCAATACTGTCTACATAAGCCAAACTGCACACGTAATCTATACAGAATTATCTACTTTTGGTTTAAATTTTATCCAAGTCGGAGCGGGGCTGTTTCTAATATAATCTTAAATGCGAATTTATAAGCCGAATGACTTAATCATGTATTTTTACTTAAAGTGGCTCGGCTAAAGTGGTTCGTACGATAAGCGCGGAGGAGGGCTTTATTTTAATAAGTTTATTAAGATAATATGACCAAATCAGTCATTAGTGCTTAAAATGGATTCAATTCGTATGCAAATAATGGTGGAGGGCGGTTTCAAATATGATCGTATAAGGGTCAAATGATTAAATCAGCGTTTGCCGGCAAAGCTTCTTCGGCTAAGCGCGGACTGTTGAAAACGTTGCTAGTTCAAAAAGTATAAACTATTGTTAATTTCAACTTACAAGCTAACCAAGTCAATAAGAACTTTAATGTTCATGCATATATTCTGCAATTAATATAAGTATTGGGAGTATTCTTATCAATTTTGGTAATGGGGGTGTGAGAACAAAATGAGCGACGAATTTTTGGCGGCAAGATAATTTATAGAAACACAAAAATTGTTTACCCAAACAATAAAATACGACAGAAATGAGTTCATTTGAATTTACCTGTTTATGCATCCCAAATTTAATAAATTAAGGAGTTCACTATATTTTACACCTCTCTTCTTGTACTTAAAATGTAGAGGGACAACCAAATACCATCTCTCGCTCCATGATCGATCAGTGATGGTTGCACTCTTTTCTATCGTAAGTAACAAATTAATTAAATTAAACAAGAATCCAAATGTTTTATTTTTACCGAAAGTCACAAAATTCACATGTGAATAAATATTATGGGGGGAATAAAAGTTGATATGTGTTTGACCGGACGACCATATATGTACGTAAAGAATTTGGTTCGGCAATAGCCACGCCCACCGCAACACAGTATCTGTATCTCTGTCCCTACTCCATCCCATTTGTTTCGTAATATGCAGAGGTTGCGACTACCAAACATAGTCAAATACAATGCCGCTAATATAAAAATACACGCTCGCTTTCCTCGATGGGCAGGCAGGCATGTGCAGGTGGATGTACAGGGTTCCATTGTTAGCACGGACCGTATTTCTAGGCCAACTCTTCAGGTTGTGTCACGGCAGTCCTTAGCCCATTGTATAAATTCGTCCAGTGTGCTTACGGCCAGATTACGCGAGAGCGCCTTCACGCGCAAGTTGCGATCGGTGGTAATTAGTACCAGTTCAGTTTGTATGAAGCATTTCCCATCTGGAAATTTATAACAAACAATAAAAAAGATAAATCAACAGTGGGCAGTGCGTTTAAATGTAAGATTCTTACCTTGACATTGCTCAGAGCTTGCGGTTTTTGATACAGCAACTGCAGTTGCAAGGATTTTGTCATCATTGGAGGCATATTCTTCCTCGACCAGTGCAAAGAGCGATGCATTGATTATAGAGCCCTTTGTGGTGGCACATCTGTGGGGAAATGAATTAGTTTTAATTTTATTTTTAACTTATTCAGATTGCGTATATATACGAGTATATAGGTAGAAGCTTACTTGACATTGTTCTTGGCAGATTTAATAAATTCCAGCGACTTTTTAGCCCGCGTAGAAACTTCGTCAAAGTGATGGATACGTTGCATTTGTTTCGAGTTGTGATATGATTCCAATTTTACGCCCTTGGAAAGACCATCCAACTCTTTGACTACCGTTAGCGGTATTATTACGGTGTACCGCTTATACTCCAGTGACAGTTTCTCTATGTCCTCCAAGCAATCAATAAAGCAATTTGTGTCTGGCAACAAGTAACGCGGTCGCACCTCAATATATAATTTGGTGTCAACAAATTTGAGTATTTCCTCTAATTTGCTATTGCAAATTTGCTTGACCTTCGCCTTGGCCTCCAGCTCTTTCTTTAATTTACAAAGTTGCGACACATCGCTATCGCCCGATGACGAGCTCTCATATTGCTCCTTCACGATCGTGTTTCCCCCTTTATTATCGGTTGCTGTACCCACGACTCTTGCACAGTCTTCGGCACCAAAATCACTCAGAGCTACTTCCATAGCTGTATTCAAATCCTCAATGGTGAAACTGGAGTTTAGAGGCTGTTGCAATGAATCCTGGTGTTTCTGGTAGCATTCTTGAAACTGTGCAATTTTTCTAATGCGCTCCAGAAATTGCGTGCTCTCAGAATCTCGTGGGCCGCACTCCTTGCTGCCAGTGTCGCGACCTAGTGGATCAAACCCGTTCAGGGCAATATCCTCATCTAAAATAACCGGCATCACACTACGCAGCTCGTTTTCTCCAAATTTGTTCCGTATCGACTCAATGTTATCAAAAAGAGTTTGCAGTTCGCTCCAGCAATCGATGAAAGAATGTCTGCGGGTGGTATACATATTTAAAGTTGTTCAAACTTTGCAGCTAGTTTAAACTTACTCTTCTGTGCGTACAGGCTCCCAAATGTCCACATTAATAGCCAGCCATTGCACATATACTTTAATAAACTGAAGATATGTGTTTAGGGGCGCGTATCTAAATTGATATTAAAGATTATAATAAACAAGAAGAACTCTAACTATATAATGATTTCATACTTAATATTTCCAAAGTGTTGCGGATCTGTCTGCTCCTCAGGAAATGCAGTGAAGAGCTGATTTGCTTTGCTCAAAATGAGACCGAAAATCGAGTTGGCGAAATTGAAGCTATGGTATCGCATCTCCCGACATGAGGCTATTAAAATAAACAAAACTGAAGATCGGATGGCAAGTACTGGCCATTAATGCTCTTACCCTTGCGTTTGTTGTGCTCAATTACAAAAATGTTCAGAGCAGCCATTTTCAAGAGTTTGCTGCGCGTCAGCAAATTATCGTGTTTCAAAACGGCCGTAAACTGTATTTGTAGTTTCCTCAGTTGCTGATACATGCACTCCACACTGCAAAATGCAAATTAATTTTAATACAACAGATGTTCCAATGCATAATTATTAGTGACTTACTCAATGCCCGTGTAAAGTTTGCCAATTAAATATAGATAGATTGAGAGAGCACGTGGCAGAAGCTCATCTGGAGCCATATCTTCGTAGCGATTTAGCTCGGCCACGGTAGCTTTGTTTTTCAACTTGCTCTTGACATCGGTGCGATGTAGACGTCGCACACCATCTGGATAGATCCACACCTCTTTGCGCATTTGCTTGGATTTTTTGGGCGTTGCGGGACGATGTTGAGGTGATTGTTTCATCTCGGTCTCCTCATACTTTCGCCGTATTTCATCAAAAACGTCCAAAAGACTCTCCTTGGCAGTTTGTATTGCATTGGAAGTTAGCAGGCTACGCATATAATAATAAACAGCATCGAATCTTTTATGCTGCGGAAACATTACAATCTTTATAACATGCTGGAAAATGTATATGACATCGCAGCCACTCACATGGTAGATAGCAATTATAGCAAGCTGATTATATGGGGCGCCATTGCCTGGCACCAATTCCTGCGCGCGCAGGTAGTATTTGCTGGCCTCCACATAGTCGGTATTTTGTAGGTAGCAAGCACGGTAGCGCGTCAAATCACCCAGGCAGATAAGCAAACGTTGAGCAACCACCTTGACTGCGCTTTCGCAACGCGATGAAATGTACTTTGCCATGATTTTGTCGTACAGAATGCGATAGAATTTAACGGCTTGATCGATCAACAGCAGTATGTGGGACTTTGCCACCTCCGTGTGCTGTCGCTTCAAGTACTCCCGAACGTTATAGAAGAGAAATTTCCAAAAGAAAGCGTCCACCTTGTGTTCACACACAAACTTTAGATGTTCAAGCAATAGGCGTGTGAACGCATCTTGCAGCTGGTCATGCAGATAGCAAAAGTTTTTCCAGTTCTATAAATACGCATGACATGCATGAATGTAAATGAACTTTCAAGATAAGCATTATATATATATTTATAGTAGGTGGACTTGAACTTACGATTAGTATCAGATTACGGTGCTGAAGCACCATTAGCTGATCGTATAGTTGTATAATGTTCCGGCCATCGGGCATTTCCAGTAGCTGATCGAACCAAAGAGGATGATCGGTGGTCAGGCGGACACATGACAGTGGTGACAGGGCTTTCTGCTGATCCCTGGTACGTTCGTGCATCCTAGCTGGATGCGTACGTGCGCGCCTGCGTCCAGCACTGGTCCCACCCTTCCTGTTATCGCTCACTTGTTCGATGGCGCTCAGCCTCAGTATCCCTGGTATACAATTTACATCCTTTGGCCTATTTTCTGACCCGCTGGTATCCAAAACGGGTGTTTTGGCCACATTGCTGCATTTAGCGGATGACTTGCTCAAAATGGTAACTGAAATAACAAACAAAAATACATATGCACATCCACGTGCACACATATAGCAGCCATTTTGTTATTACGTATCTGTATTATTTTCGCATGCGACGACTCACTCTGCCTCTGTATAGTCGCTGGCTCTGGCTCAGCATTTTCTACGTCCTCAGCTTCTGCTGCGCTGCTACAACTCGCAGCAATTTTGTTTTGCAGCCGTTTTGGTAGAGTACCAATGATTAGCGGAATATCATTTCGATCTTGCGTTCCCTTTCGACTCATATTTTATATGTTGCTTCTTCAGCTTCATTTATCTCGCGTTTTAATGGTTTTACACTCGACAACTGCGCCTCTCGCGAAACCAGAAAAATCTACAACAATCAGAGGTGAGCAATGTGTAAGTACCCGTAACGATGTCACGAGTCGCAATTACGCCTAGTGACAAAGTCACGGGCTTGCATCAATAAAGATATTTTAATTACGCGTTTTTTGCAAAACTATGATGCCTATTTCTAAAAAATATACATATTTGTGTTTATAATGAAACGATGAATCATTGTGTTATAACTACTATATAAACAGCTACTATATGAAACAGTCACACCAATAATATATGACTGAATGGCGCTATAATGTCACTGGTTAGAAAAATATCGCGATAATGTTAATTCGTAACAGCACTCTTAGAGTGACCATGACTAAAAAGTAAACAGCTGTTACCTCGACTGTTAATGGAATTGCAAGAAAATTTTATCATACGCTTTGTGTGTTCTTAAATACTTGTAAATTTGGTTTTTTTTGTCTACAATGGCTCAGGTTGCTTTTCTTGACAACCTGCTGCGTGAGTACCTGGTTTTTAGAGGCTACTCCAGCACATTAAAAGCACTGGATGTGGAGCAGCGCAACGAAAGGGAACAGCACCAGCACTTCCGTGCCGAAAAAATAATTGAACAATTTAATAACGCGGTGCAAATATACGATTTAAACGCGCTCCGCACTTTATGGCTGCACTTGGACAATAATCTCTTCACAAAACTGGAGCACACTTATGCCGTGGGTATGTAGCTTGTCACTGCTCGGCCGAGCAAATTTGATTGATTTATCGTTTGAAATTTCTCAGCCGTAAAAAAACTGGAGAACAGCCTACTGAAGTACTATCTGGTAACAGCATATAGCAACAACAAAATGGATAAGGTATCAGAGTTCTTCAATAAAATGGCTGGCGAGCTGCAGCAACAAAGTGAATGGAAAGATTGGTTTTGTAAGTGTTGATACTTTGTAGTTTCTCGTATCATACTTACTTGACTGCCTTTTCAGACTTTCCATTTTGCAAAAATGCCGAGGAATCGCCCACGTTCGCCTTGTACTTTACTAAACAATGGCAGGACACGTTGCTGTTGTCTTTGCGCAACTTTCTCACAACCGTCTATCAGTGTCTGCCGCAACCGACCTTTGTTAGAGCCGAACAGGAAGCCGTGCATATGCAGCGTTTACAGGAGGAGAATGCGCGTCTACGCTCGCGTGTGCAGCAGCTTCAGCAGGAACAGCTGCAGCAGCAGCAACAACAACAATCTCAGCAGCTGGCCAGCGCAGGAAGCTCCCAAAATTTGGCCAGTGGCAACAACAGCGAGTCAACGGCACGAAGACGCAGCGCGTACAGACAACAACAGAGCCTTAGCGATATCCTGCCTTTCGATATTAGTCCGCCGGGTCACATTGTCGACGACTTCTGCATTATTGCTTCCGAGGCGAATAGCGTGGCTCAGGCCAGTGATGCTCAGGCCCGTGGCCTAAAGATGCTCATACGAAACATTGGCTCCGGAGGCTCCCCTGTGCTGGGACGCAAGGATAATGCCTCCGCAAGTACTAGTGGCGAAAAGTCATCCAAGCGCAGGTCTGGCAGTGTGGGACGCAGTTGGATTTAGTTGCCCAACATCTCATATTTCCCAGAGAGAAAAAAAGTACACACACAATGATAATTCTATTTATTTTTTATTATTTTTAAATGCTGGCTTTTTATTTTGCGCTTCTTCCTTAAGACATAAATTGTTAGAAATAAGGAGCAAATGCATTTAAATTATCATTTAATTGCAATAAATAACGTAAAATTATAAATTGTAGAATAAATATATATGTATATAGGTATATAGACGATCGATTTGTGTATAAAATATATCGGTTTATACAAGCAGCACAATTTAAAAAATACAATTCATTGTATAAAGGTATGTCGTATATTGATATACATATGTATATGTGTAGGTTGGATTTGCATAAAGTAGCATCGCTTTTGACTCAAACATACACACATATATATATATATATATATATATATATATATATATATATATATATATATATATATATATATATATATATATATATATATGTACATATGCATGTATGCACATTCCTAATTATGTTCGCGTCTGTTTGTAAATGCAATTTCAGCGTCGTTTGGTGGAAATAAGTATGTATGTATAGCTCTGACTTAAATTGCTTATCGCTTCTTCGTTTCGCTTTCGTTTCTGAGAAGGGAGCATGTAAACGTGTTCCCATTGGCAGCATCGACGATGGCGATGGCGATGACAATGAAGGGTTTGACCCGTCCAGCAATTGACAGCAGCGATCGATGATGTAGCTCTAAAGCGCCGTTTCAAAGGCGGGCAGCGTTGCGGGAGGCGGCTTCAGCTCCACTCCGGGACCGGCCACCGGTGCACTCACATACTTGTTATGCTCCGAAATACCTGCAGCCCGATTGAAGCTTGGCTTCAATTCACCTCGCATGAAATTGTTCTCCTCGTTCTGCAAGAAGAAGTTCCTTTTCAAATCGAAATTGGTGGCAGCAATCGACTTAGCCGTCGCCGCCGTATCGCCTGCCTCTGAGCTTCCGCGGGAACCGCCACTGGTATTTGAGTGATCCTCCTCGCTGTTGGCCTCTGGTATGGTGGTTGACATAATCTCCGTGCGCTGCACTGCAGCGGCCGCAGCACTCGGACCCCGTACCTTAGGCGCAAAGGATTTGGAGGGTGAACCGAACTGACCCTGACGCAGCATGCGACGATTGGCAAAGGTCTTTGGCGAGCCACTCAGATCGAGCAATTTCAAGCTGGAGTTCAGTGTCTGCTTGGACGCTGCTGATGCTGTTGCTGCGGGCACTCCACTGGCTGCTTTGCGGCTCTGAGCAGCCTTTGGCGGACCATTGTCCTGCCCCGTGGACTTTTTGAGCAGCTCCACCGCCGACATTTTACGCTGCACCGGATTCGTTTTTGCTGACTTGGCCAGCAAGAGCTTCTTGAAGTCCAGCAGCGTCGTCTTGCTATGGCCAATGCGATCGGCGCAGGTATTCAGACGCTCCGGCGAGTTGTCATCCCAATTGCGGGCCGGTTGCTTCATGGGCACTGGTGCCACACTCGCTGCATTCTGCGGCTCGTCGCCCCGCGTGGGCGTTGAGGTGAGGAAAGCTCCGCTCCGATTGCGCGGCACAATTGGCGATATGTTGCTCTTGACCGCGGCGTCACCCGCCGTCGGGGCGTTGGAGGCTGCAGCGCGTGCTAAGCGATCTGCTCGACGTATGGGCGTGGCATATAGATCATCCCGACATGTTATGTTGCCGCTGACCGCCGGCTTAGGTTGACTGCGTCGGCTCTGCAGTGTCCAGTAGACGGGCGCATTGCGCTGAAAGGGCGTGGCATCCGTGGGCTGTGCGGGCTGCACTTGCTCATAGATATTAGAGAAACGTTGATACCCTAGCGAGACAGAGATAGAAAGAGAGAGCGCAAGGAATGCTCGCTTATTACTTCAGTTTAGTCACAAAGAGCGCGACATCTATCTGCTATTATTTTCTTTTAGTAAGCAATTCAATTTGAGGTGGTGTCGTTATATCAAGAACTAAAATCGTTAACTACCAAAAAATATTCAAAGGGTTGAAAGCACATAGTATGTGGTAGACATACTTACCTCGACAGATCGGGAGAGTTCGGTTATAATTTACCTGATCCTGGACCCTTACAATGTACGTGCATGTAGTATATGAAGTAATGTACAAGGTGCTTTATGGGTGCTTTTGAGAATTGGCGTGCTGGGTGCAGTTTATGGAGCCCTGGGACCACTTGAACCCACATATTATGAAGATCGTTTTATGGTTTATGAGTTGATGCATTTTTCTTTATTTTCATTTCATTTCTATGCTCCTTTACTTACGATTTTGTTTGGGTAAATGGAATGTGATCGAACTTATTCAAATTTCTAGGCGCTAATACTTAACGTTACATTTTTTCGAAATTCAAACTATGCGCTAATTTTTCAAACTACGGGCCCCATAGCTGGGGGAATTAATGGTTGCGTTAGTTGGGAGTACAAAAAACAAATAAAGTACTACGGCAAACACATATATATAGAAATTATGTAATCGAAGTTCTTTGCATTCAAAAATATCAAAAGCCACAAAGCAAATAAATGATGGTTGTGTTTGAAAAATTAGCGTCATAATTTTCAATAAAACAAAACTTAAAAATTAAAGTATATATAAAAACAAAAAACATTTGTTTCGGATGCGTATGCAAAAGATTGAAGAATTGAAAACGGTGCAAAAAACTTTACAAAATTTACAATACACATGTGTTGTTGTTGTTGTTATGTTAATTAATACAAGTAAGTATGTGGTATATACTTGTAGTTATAATTAGTTACAGTTAAGCTATGACAAAACATTTTTAAGTACAGACACACAATTGAACACAATTTATATGAAAACAACAATCTGGTTAAGAAAACACACAAGGTTAGATAAAAACAAGGGCACAATTAGCTAAACATAAATTATAAATTATTTGCACTTAAAAATTAGGTTTTTAAAAATTTGTAGACTTGCTTATTCTTGTGGTTAGATATAGTATGTTCGTAATCTTGCAATTTATTTACATCTTCATTGTTGCATAAGGTCTTCGTTTCAAGTGTACACCATGCTGTCCCAAAGAAGTGAAAGAAGGCGGAGGTTCCCTTTGTTTGAGCCGATGCAGTAACGCCCCCGAGCAACACTAGCAAATTGAACACGTACGAGACGATGTTCCGCCCGACTTCTCCGCCCGGCCGTCGTGGGCCGCCAAGTGCAGGCTACGACTTTAACGAGCTGCAGTCAACTGAGAGCTTCAAGGCAATGCATACATGCCAACGAGGTTTGGGCAAACAATTTTCAAATGTTGCATTTCAAAGTATATAGTAGTTCTGACTGTAGTTTTCAATACTAAGTTCCCTCACAAGTAAATAAGAGACATTGTCGAGTCTTTTATAGAAGAACCTACGGATTCTTACTCGAAAATGTTGGAGTTATGGGACCTTTCATGTCGTTGGCCATTAAATAAATGAAGTTTGGGGAGTCTTGAGTCTGTGTTTCTACGAGTTTTCTATATGGTTTGGAAATAGTCCGTGAATGATTTCTATTTTTTAAAATATTTAAGTTTACGGCACCTTTTGTATCTCTGACTTTGAAATCTCAAGTGTTCTACTTCCAGGGAGGCCTTTCTTTTAAACAGTGACTACGTTGGCTCTTATCTACAGTGACAATTTTTAAATCTGTGCACTGTATAGTTCCTGCCGAAAACGAACTAAATTAAAGTAAATTAAATAACTAAATATTGAGACCCCCAATTATTCTGTAGAGCTTCTAATTTAATCTTTAAACTTGTGCTGGGCAACTAGTTTATCTCTTCTACGATTCGATCACACCTCGCACAATAATAATGCTGTGAAGAGCAAACCAAATACACACACTAAACACTTGACACTGCGCCTATAGAATGCATATGTGAGCGTGCATGTGGAAGAAAGCTTGCCAAGATTGACAATTACTTTGTAGTGTTTACTCAAGATGGGTACTTGGCAACGTACGAGCCGGGCTGGACTCACTTTGATGGGCAGGGCGGGCTGGTCTGGCTAGGAGGCAGCAGCTAGCAAGGGTTGTGCGACATGGCGGTACCGTTTTTCTACATAAGGTCAAGTTAAAGTTAAAGACAAGTTAATGAGCGCTGGCGTCAAAGTCTATGTCTATGTCTATGGCGCGCCCAACTTGTCTACCAGATTTCCGTCACCTCAAACTTTTGTAAAATGCGCTGACGACGCGCACCGTTATCTTCGTTGGGCAGAATGATTTTGAACGGACGCAGCAAAATATTTTCCACAAAAGACTTGTGGTATTTATGTGGCATGGGAGTTGCCTGCATGGGCTCGTCGTTGCTGTCGTCGTCATCATCGTCATTATCGTCATCATCATTAACATCAGCGTTTTCATTATTATCGTTGTCGTTGTCAGTTTGCGTGTTGTCTAGATGGCCATTGTGTTGGCCATTTTGCAACGCCGGTGAATCATCAAAGTTCTCTAGCGATTTATTTTTTAAATAGGAAGAGTCCGTGCTGATGGTGGACAGCGAAAACTCATCAACGAGCCGTTCAAAGGACTTGGCAATTTTGCGCCCCTCATTGGGCGCCACCTGTACATTGCTGCCACTGCTGCCGAGTTGGGCCTTCAGCTTTAGCGAACTTGTTGCATTCGGGGGCAATGTGCTGAACGACGTTGCACTGGATTTGCCGTGGGCATCGGCATAGACTAGGCAATTTTCTTTGTTCATTTCTAATTTGAGCTCATCGTTGGCCAGCCTGTAGCTGTTGTTGCGCTTCAACGCTCCACGCGGTTTCGAGGGACTAAGCCTTGGGGGGTTGACTACTGCTATTGTTGAAGGGGGAGGAGCGTTGGGGATGGTGGTGACAGCTGCAGTTAAATGCGCAGTTGAAATGGAAAACTGCGTTGCAGCAATTGGGTCAATCGATAAACTAAGTGCAGGAGAAGGTATAGTATGAGGATGCCCATTGCTGAGAGCAATATTGTTGTTTTTGTTAGGTGGGCTGGATTGGGGGTTAACTGCATTGCGCGCAGCTGCCGCTGCTTCTGCCATTGTCGCTACTTTCCCATTAACTTTCGCCCGGGGTGGCAGTGGAGGGGGTGGAGGGGATGATACTATGGCGCCCATGGGGTTGCTACTACTACTACTTCTATTGTTGTTGTTGTTGCTATGGGGGGCGGTAGGAGTGGGAGTAACAACCCTCACTTTTGCCTTCCGATGGCACTCGTCAGTGGGGTCTTCATCGTCACAGTGTACACTTGAAATGCTGCCCATTGATGCGAAATTTGATTTTCCCGCTTCTAAATTTGTTACGCTGCTGTTTTTGTTGTTGTTGTTAATAGTATACATTGTTGCTGCTATTGTTGTTGCAGTTGGTGTAGTAGTGTGTAGTAGTTTTAGCGTGTTATTTACATTAGCATTTGGGGGGGCAGTGTAGGGTGGTAGTGAAATTGTTGGTGTTGGTTTTGGGTGCGCCAAAGCGAACTCAGGATCGCAAGCGAAATTGCAATTGGCATTAACTTGACTTATCAGGACTTGCTTACCTTCTTCGCCGGAGTGTGCCGATGCTGTAGTTGCTGTCGACGATGATGAATTCGTCGCTGTGGATCCAGTCGATGAATTGGACTTACTGGAGGGCGAGGGCATCATGGCAATTGTGGCGCCTGGAGCGGCATTTAAAGCTGGTGTTGTGTTGGAGGCAATTGCCTCGTAGAAGGGATTCGTATGATTGGCCAGCATTTGCTTTTGCTCCTGATAGGTATTATAGGCGACAGGTTGATAGGCGGACATATCCCTATTGTTGTTATTGTTTGGCGTTTTGGACAGCGGCGATTTGGCCACTATGGGCCGCACATTGGCCACCTTACGATTGGCCGCGATGCCGCCTTTCTGCAACAATAGTTTCGCGTTCTTTGTTAATGGCAAGGCGGGCACTCCTGTCGTAGTTGTTATTCCTGTTTGAGTTGCACTTTCACCCGTGCGCACATTTGTTGCAGACCCCTCGGCGTGCCTTTCGTCACTGACTACGAGAGGCAAACTGGCGAGCGCACTTTCAGTTTCCTTCACATACGGTCCAGGTGCGAATGTGGTGTGAGCGCCCTTGCGTCGCTTCAGACTATCGGAATCGTAGATGATTTTACCCTCGGCATTTGTGCGTACCAGGCGCGCACCACCGCCACCACCCCTCTGACCGGCGCCTGCACTCGACACGAGCGACTTCTCTTCGCGTAGCTCGCTGATTTCCGCATACATGGGCACGCCGCAGCTTTCGCTCGTCGGCTGACGTGCTGAAGCTGTTATGGTTTTTGCCATCGTCGTGGGCAGATGTTGTGCGCATGCGTCTGTGCTCTCAACTGCATTTCCACCACCTCCGACAGCAGCAATACCAACAGGGGGCGCAGCTGACGCACCATGCCGTCGCAAATGCTGTGGCAATTCATTGAGCGATACATATTCGGCTCGGCCCGATTGTTTGCCTGCCGGTTCGTCGGCCTCTAGCCTGCGCCTATGAACTATGTCATTGGAATAGTAGATGCCCAGGCTACCCGCCGCCGGCTTCGGTGCCTGCAGCTGGTGGGCCCGATTGTTGTTGCTGATGTCGGCTATGGTGACGTATTCGCCTGCCATGTCGTACAGTTCGTCGTTGTTGACGACACTTGGGGAGGCGGGCTTAGCCATTGCCTGGCAGCTTTTGCTCGGTGGTGAGCGCTTTATGTTCGGCAAAACAACCTTGAGCTTTTCAAACATGCTATTTAGAGCTTTCGTTGGCGTTTGCTTCAATTCGTTCAGGTTGTGGTCTTTGCTATCCGTTGCATTAGTTGGCGTTAACAGGGCCTCATCGGCATCTTCCTTAGCGGCTGCCTCATTAGCACAGTTCACATCCACAGTGCAGTAAGTGGTAACCACTTTGAGTGTAGCATGCGCTTTGGCTGCCGCCTTCGAGCAGGGTGAACCACCCGAGCTTGAGTTTGTCAAGGTGCGATTTGGATCGTACGCGGATTCGTCCGCCTTTGACTGATTCTCATCATCGCTAGTTGTCGGGGTGATAATGCACATGGAAGGTATGCGCTTAGCATTGATTGCAGTCTTCTGTTTAATGCGTTCAATACGCTCAACACCCTCCAGATCTGAGCACTCCGAGTATTCCAGCTCGGCTCCAGGTAAGGGATGAGCTGAACGCTTACGTATGCGGTCGAAATCAAACTCCCCATCATCTTGAGATTCTGGTGTGCCACTGTGCATTGGCATGTCAACATCCATCGCTGTATTGCGCTCTGTACCCTCGACTTCCGAATTGGTGGCCAGCTTAAGACCAGCATTAACATTTCGCTTAATGGTGCCTGTGCGCTCCAAAGTACTTCCGATGGTGCTGCTGGAGTAGCTTCTCTCTAGCGTACTAGTGCTGGCACTATTGCTGTGGCTACTAGCACCACCGCCTGCTTTATTCAGCTTGCCCAGCGAGCTGATGCGTTCGGGTACATCAGGGCCATGGCCATTAAGGCTGCCCCCCTCGCCGCCACTGGCACCGTTGATCATCAGGGTGGTACAGACTGTGCCCGCCGAGCTTGTTGTTGTTGAGGTCGAACCGCGTCCAAAGAGCTCGTATTCATTTTCTGCATTTAGCACCGTCTGATTGGATTGACTGCCAAAGGAGTAGCTGCTGGTGTGCAGACTCTGCTGCAGTGGTGTCATGGGTGGCTCTTCCTCCTTCAGTGTACGCAACCCGCTGTCCATGTGGAAGGAGGTGTAATAGCCCTCCGTATCGCAGGAGTAAGCTGAGCTAGTCTCATCATCTAGATGATTCGGGTAGGCACCATCGGGCACCACCTGTAGCTCTGGCGTTGCAGTGCCCTCGCTGGTCACGCTGCTCGAGGCGGATGTGTTGAGGAATCGGCGTCGACTCATCATCGATGAGGGTGGTCCACTTCCGCTGCCTGGATGGAAGCTGGACACATTGA